>NC_068910.1:11286271-12536271 GCF_023091745.1 Budorcas taxicolor | reverse complement strand
CACAATACCTGAAGGATATAGAGATGGGATCGCAGCATGCTTTTAGCCCTCTGTAGAATCCCAGTGATGGGAGGGCTCCTGCATCATCAGAGGCTGCCAGTGTACTGATGCTAAGTCACTTCAGTCGTGTCCGACTCTGTGCGACCCCATAGACGGCAGCCCACCACGCTCCCCCGTCCCTGGGATAGTTCAGTGGTTTTAAGGGACAAACCGTAGTTCTGGATATTCACCGTCACAGTTTAGAAATATTCTAGAACTGATTATTGAGTAATTGGTCTTCAGAAATTATCATGAGTTCTCAAAAGTAAATCCTCCACTTCCTGTAGTGATAGAAGCACGGGGCTCTGGAACAATGTTGCACTAACCAGGAATTAATCTGCAGTAAATCAGGATATTCAATTTCAGCAGAGTGATAGCCCTATAATAGACTTTTTGTTAAGTATAAGGTATTTCACACTCAGACTGTATGTTAAGCTTCAAAATAAGTCCTGACTTTATATAATAGTGGATATACTGGTTTTTTCTTCAATAATCTTGGTTTAGAAGCGTAGGGTAGGATTCTGTTCTGAATATTTGTTTTTCTTCATTTCTCAGTTATGATTAATGGAAAATATTGCTGTCCAAAGATATACTTCAACCACCGTTGCTTCTCAGGGCCATATCTTAACAAAGGAAGGATCGCTGAGCTGCCTCAGTGTGTGGGACCCGGGAACTGTGTCCTGGTCCTCAGAGAGGTAAGGTTCCTGCCTAGAGTATAAGCACTTAAGAAATTTCACAGCTGTCTCATAGACTCATTCAGACAAGGATCAGCATGCCAGAGATGTGACGCCTCCAGGAGGCTTTATCAAAAGTGACTCCCTTTTCTCATGTCTTGAACAATGAACCAGGCACGTGAATATTCTTTGCTCCATAGGGAACATTCAGTTGGGCAGTTCTTTGCGTGGCAGTTCATCTCTGTCACTGTAGAAAAGTCTTCTGTCAGAGCCCACATGGTCCTCATGAGTGACCACGAGAGGAGTCTAAGCCTGAGAGGCTGTGTGGTGTTAACCTGGGACCATGACAGAGCTACATACATACCTGCTGGGCTTGCGCTTCCCCACCAGGGTGCCGCACTCCGGGCAACAGATGTGAGGTTATCAAGCCTTTTCAGGCTTCAGGGTGGTGAGGCTGCATCTGGAGAGGCTGAAGCTTCTGTGTGTCCCATGACTGGTAAAGGATTGGGAAGCATATGTTAAGAGTAATTCTTGGTTTGTTGCGCCTATTCCTTCCTGACCATAATGTTTAGAATATTTAAGAGGGTCTCATTACTGTCTTATTTGCAACTGTGGTCAACGGTCATATCTTCAGTATTATTATTTTGTTAATGCTTATTAATTAATATGACTAGACTTAATCACCTAGGTGACATTCTAGGGGATAGGAAGGTTCTAATGGTCTGCTTTGCTTTTTCCCAACCCAAATTTCTGCCTTAAAAATGGAGCACAGGTCCTTACTTTACTGATCAATGCAGCCTATAAACCCAGCCGTGTCCTTCGGGAGCTGCAGCTGGACAAAGACTCTGTGTGGCATGGATGTGGGGAGGTCCTCAAGGCCAAGTGAGTAGGCGCCTCCGCCCTTTTTTCTCACTCATCCTTAACGGGTGCTTCCATGGAAAAGGTTAGGGTGCTTCTGTTCCCTGGGGTAGTCTGTCCTCAGCTCTCTGTGGTGAAGGACCAGCTTTGTTTTCTTTTTTAAGTTGACATCCTATTGTGAGCCAATACTATTATAAAATATAGTAAAAATGAGTTACAGGAGGTACGGAACTCAGAAGATATAAAATGCAAGAATAGCTTTTTTGTTATCAGATTTAAGAGCCATAAAATTACTTTGGCAAGTTACTGTGAAAGCTTGTAAACATTTGCTTTTGTTTTCTGACCTGATCTTGTCGTGGACGAGGTGGGGGGCAGTTGGCTGGTTTTATTGGTCTGTGGCTCATACCCGTGTATCACTGCTTCAGGATCAAGGAAGACTCAGTAAGAGTCACTGTTTTTCTAGTAGTTAGTGTAGAAGTTATTATTTGAAGACCTGAAACTTAGAAACAGAAAGCAGGAACTTTATTTTGCTAATTTAAAAAACTCAGCTTTTAGCTGTCACAGCTTACTAGATTATAAATTTGATTTAAGTACAATATAAATTCCTCATTGTTTTCAGAATCCTTTAACTGTAAGGGACATACAATACTCTTAAGAAGCAAAAATATTTTTCAGGTCTGTTAATATACTTGATTTTTCTCTGTGGAATCACTAGCCCAATATATTTGGTGTCTGATGTCTTCCAATGGCAGATACAAAGGAAAGAGCTATCGAGCTACTGTCGAGATAGTGAAAACAGCAGATCGGGTGACTGAATTCTGCCGGCAAACCTGTATCAAACTGGAGTGCTGTCCTAACCTCTTCGGTCCACGAATGGTTCTGGATAAGTGTTCTGAGAACTGCTCTGTTCTTACAAAGACTAAGTATAGTGAGTCAACTTTTTCAAATTTGTTCACTAATAGTAGCTGACTATACCTCATCTCCCGCAAACTTTTAATTTTGCAGATATTCAGATATAGCTGAGGAACACAAACTTCCTGTATAAAGGGCCAGATAATATTTTAGGCTATATTTTGCATATTTTAATATGACTAAACTTAAATCATCTAGGTGACATTGTAGGGGATAGCAAAGTTCTAATGTTCTACTTGTCTCCTTCCCAACCCAAATTTCTACTTTAAAAATGGAGCTCAGGTCCTCACTTTACTGATCAGTGCAGCCTATAAACCCAGTCATGTCCTTCGGGAGCTGCAGCTGGACAGACTCTGTGTGGCATGGATGTGGGGAAGAATATGCTTTTGCATATTCTTTTTCTGTTTTATTTTCAGTTTTTAAAAGAACACTTTTAGAAATGTAAACCAAAACAGGCCATGGCCACATGTGGACTATGGGCCTTAGTTTGCCAACTTTTATGTACAAACGGTGTATAAGTTAGCTTTTGCCTTTAAGAGGATATATAATCTGTTTTTACGGTCTGTAACTATTTATGTGTCCACTGTGTGCCCCGACTGTTCCAGCTCTGGGATACAAATGTAAAGAAAAAAATTCCTTCTCATTGAGTTTACATCTTAATGTGGGAGACAGATAGTAAACAAGTGAAAAAACAGAAGTACTGTGGACAAAAATGGAGCAAAGTAGGAGAGTAAGGAAGGCTAACATTCGGGTGTTGTTTATACCGGTGGCCAAGGAAGGCTTCCTGACAGGTAACAACCTGAAGGAAGCAGCCCAGCCGTGCAGACTTGGAGGGAAGAGGCAGGAGCGTGTTGCAACAACACCTGCTACCTCTCATGCTTATCTTTTCCCTGTGAAGCTGCAAAAAGAAAAAATCATACAGAATGAAAAATTTTAAATATTTATTTATTTTGCTGCATGGGATCTTAGTTGTGGCACACAGGATCTTTAGTTGTAGCATGTGGGATCTAGTTCTCTGACCAGAGATCGAACCCAGGCCCCCTGCATTGGGAGCTCTGTGTCTTAGCCACTGGACCACCAGGGAGGTCCCCAAAATGAAGATCTTAATTTGGAGTCTTGTCAAGGCATTGTTACCCAGAGACAAAATTCTGATCCTACTTTTCTTTAAATCCTACAAGCCCTGGAATACATAGGAGAATTAATGTAGAGGTGGATTTTACCCTTTTAAACTTGAAGATTTCTCTTATGGCACTGTAATTTTGTGTGTCTTTAATTTTATCATGTGGGCAAATCACCTAAGGATCTTGGTGAAGTGGAAATTCTGATTCTTCAGGGTGTATCTGGGGCCTAAGTGTCTGCATTTCCAACAAGATCCCAGATGCTGGTGATGCTGCTTATCCAAGGTCCATATTTAGCATGACAGGTTTTCTAATCAGTATATGAATCACAAAATCATATGAGAGTCTCACCTTCTTGTTTCCACTTACATTTATTGAAATGTAAACTTCTTAAGAGCAGGATTTGTCTAGCTTATTATTATTGTGTCAGATTCAGCACTTAGTTAGGCAGATTGCAATGATTAGGAGCTAAGTGAAAAGTACTGTTCATATAAGCACATGTTTTAAGCACACCAATTTGAGCCTTTGGTATTATTTGGATTATGTTACACTTTTTGTGTGAATTTATTTTTCACAATGAGATAATTGAAATTAGCCTAGATTTTAGGAGTCTTTATAATTTTTTCCAATTAGTAATTTAAGTAATATCAAATGGATTTATATTCTTTAGTATTCATTTTAAAAATTACATTATATTTTGATATTACTTTAATGTATAGCTCAGAGTTAAACTATATATGTGTTATTTTTTGAAGTATTTATATATTCTATAATTTATATGAAAATACAGAGGACCTAAAAATAGTCATAACAATTCTGACAAAGAATAAAGTTGGAGGACTTACTCTGTCTGACTTCAAGTTTTACCATAAACTATGGAAATCAAGAGTGTAGTATTGATGAAAGAATAGTCAAATCGAGTGATGGGACAGAATAGAGGGTCCAGAAAGAGACAAACATGTAGCTACAAGATTTTCAACAAAAATGACTAATGGGAAAGGAATTTCTTTCAACAAATGGCACTGGTACAATTGGACATCCAAATTGAAAAGGCAGAAACAAAACTTGGCTCCACCTCACTATAGACAAAAATTGAATCAAGGTGTGTCATAGACCTCTTGTAAAACTAAAACTATAAAGCTTCTAGAAGAAAACAAGAAAAGTACCTCAAGATTTTGAGCTAGGTAAAAGTTGCTTAGAGAGGACGCAGAATTCACTAACTAACCTGAAGGAAAAACTAACACATTTCAACACTACAAAGTTAAAACTTTTGCTCTTTTAATGATAGTATTTATAAAAAGGAAAAGACAGTACACAGTCTTGGCGAAAAGATCTCATTTATTTGTTTGTTTTGGCATCCCTGACTGGCACAGAGGAGAAAAGGTTCTTAGTACGCATATCCAACAAAGAACTTGTCTCCAGAATATATTAAAAACTCACAACTCACTAAAAAGAGAAGTTTTGAAACTGGAGAAAGCTGGTAGTTGTACAACATTGTGACTACATTAATAGCACTCGATTGTACGTATTTATATGTTTAGTTGTCATATGATTTTATCTCAATTTAAAAATAAGATAAATAAAAAGAGGAATTAATTGGAAATTAGATAGTGGTGATGAATTTATCTGTGTCTAAAAACCACTGAATATGTACACTTACAAATGATGGGTTTTATGTTATGTGAATTATATCTCAATTTTTAAAAAATGAAATAAGCAGAGAAAACTGTTTTAAAAAGTGAATAAAAGACTTTAATAGGCACTTCACCAAAAACGTGGCCAAAAGCACATGAAAATGTGCCCAGTAGCATTAGTTGTCAGGGAAATGCAGGTTTAAACTATGATGAGAAATTACTATGTATCCACTGGATTGGCTGAAATGAAAAAAGACTGACAATCCCACACATTGGCAGCATGAACTGAGCAGCAGCGGTGAACCAAGCAGCAGCTCGATCTCTCGTACGTTGCTGGTAGGAGTGTAAAATTATATAACCGTCTTGGAAAACTTGCCAGTTTCTTCTGTGTCTACCATATGATCCAGCAATTCCATTCGTAGGTATTGACCCAAGGAAAATGAAAACATGCCCACTAAAAGCCTTGTACAAGAATGTTCACTGCAACCTAATAATTGCCAAAACTTGGAAACAGCCAGGTGCCTGTTGGCAGGAGAATAGATAAGCCAGTACATTCATACAATAGCATGCTATTGATCAATATGAAGAAATGAACGTCTCACACATACAACATAAATGAAACTCAGAAACATTCTGCTGAGTGAAAAGGAGCCTTGTTGGAAAAAGTACTTACTGAATGATTCCTTAGATGAGGCAAAACTAACCTATAGTGACAGAAATTAGAATAATGGTTACTTCTGGTGAGGGGGACTGATGAGGGAGTGTGACACTGGGAACTGTCTCCATTGATGGGGATATTTTATATCTTGATAGGATTATCTAGGTTTATGCATTTGACAGTTACTAATTGAACTGTACATTCAGAATCTACACAGTTAAGATTATTCCATTATATGAAATTTAACCTTAAATACTCTGTATCCATTTTGTGTTATGATAGTGGAATCTCTTGTGGTTTGAGGTACACAAAAATAATGAAACTACTTCATTTTTCTTTGTCATACACATTTAGCACACTACTACGGAAAGAAGAAAAATAAAAGAATTGGGAGACCACCTGGTGGGCATAGTAACTTAGCATGTGCCCTGAAAAAAGCGAGTAAGAGGAGAAAGAGGCGAAAAAATGTTTTTGTGCATAAGAAGAAACGCTCGTCTGCGTCTGTTGATAATACACCAGCAGGCTCTCCCCAGGTACGAGATCTGTGATGTACCAGTAATGTCTTTAAGCCAAGAGATCCCTGCTTTACAATTCAAACAGAAAGAATATCTGCAGGTCTTTTTAAAATTCAAATCTCTAGCCAATGGAAGATGGTTTTGTGGTCCAGGAACTGATTTGTGTGGAATTTCAGTGACACATCTCCTCTTGTCCTCTAGGGAAGTGGGGGTGAAGATGAGGAGGACCCAGATGAAGGAGATGACGATTCCCTAAGTGAAGGTAGTACATCTGAGCAGCAGGATGAGCTCCAGGAAGAGTCAGAAATGTCAGAAAAAAAGTCATGCTCCTCCTCCCCCACCCAAAGTGAGATATCCACATCACTGCCTCCAGACAGACAGAGAAGAAAAAGAGAACTTCGCACTTTTTCATTTTCTGATGATGAGAATAAACCTCCTTCACCAAAGGTACCCGTTTTAAAACTACAGTGTTCTTTTTTCTCCCTTGACAATTTCCCTTGACAATCTAATGGTGAATGATATTGGCATTACACTTATTTCAATATGGCATCAGTTGAATTTCCTGAGTCTCTTTTTAAAAGATCCCAAATTCAGATTTACTTGCATTTCAAGGATTATTTGGAGATCAAATAATAATAATCCTTATCAGGAGGAAAATCCTTCAGAATGACAGCTTATTTTAAGTTACAAAAGTTTCATTGGTAGTTTATTAGTAGTCTGTTAGTCGTTTAGTTTAGGGAAAACTGTCTTTTTGATATTTTTCATGATATATATGGTTTTGTAGAAATAAAGTATTTATCTTTTTGGCTCCTGTTAAACCATTTTGTTGGTAGATTGATATATGCATATTATATAACACATACACACATTATGAGAATGGAAGTTGTTAGTGTTTTAAACTTGGATTGCTTTTAAAATACAGTCTGTGAACAGAAGTGGTTAAAAATGATTTCTCCTGATAATTTAGTTAAGCCTTCTCTTATTGGAAATACCAGCCCATTCACTTCTGCACCCTGACAGAGCATGAGCTAAAATAAACCAAGGAACAAATGGGAGATTTTTAAAAACTATTTTCCACTGTTAAATTATCCACATTATTTGTATTGAAACTTTGAGATACATTCTTGTCCATTGATATTTCTTATTATAAAAGACAAACAGTTTCTCAGTGCCTAATGTGTGTGGACCTTTGCATATTTGCTGGAAGAAATCATGTCCTAAAAGCACTTTGAATTCTGCTTTTTAAAGGGTTATGACTTTCTGTAGAGACTTTCTTAGAATGGAGTAGCTCTAACACCATTTGTTTTGCTTTTGTTGTGGGAAATGAAGGAAATAAGGATTGAAGTTGCTGAAAGGCTTCACCTGGACAGTAACCCCCTGAAGTGGAGTGTGGCAGACGTTGTGCGGTTCATCCGATCCACAGACTGTGCTCCGTTAGCAAGAATATTCCTAGACCAGGTATCACAGAGACCTTTAGTTTTTAGTAATGCGTCTCTTTAGCAAAAGACTATGGATATAATAGCAATAGCACTTTATTTAAAAGTCTTAGGAAAAATACTTCTATCCGAAAATAAAAAAATGATTTCCCTGTTTAGGATAGAAACGTGATAAAAAGTTATTTATCTGACTTCCTTCACAGTTGAAGCAGATTGTTACTACAATCTTATTTTTCCTAAGAGTTTGTTTGCATCCCCCATTAAATAACTTAAAATCAAGCATGCTATACTTAATTATCCTCGTATGCCAAAATAATGACTTGCTTATTAAAAAAAATAATTAACATCTATAATATGTTAGGATCTAACAGAAATAGTCTGTGACCTTAAACAGTGACATAAATTTTGTTTTGATAATTGAGGAGATTCACAACTGAACATCTTTGAAAAGCTTCTCAGGCTTTTATGAATTACAGAGCAGGAAAACATTGTAGTGTATAGGTAATATTTTCTTTCATTCAGATTTAGGAAAGTTCCTCTAAAAAGATGATTCTTTCAACACATTTAGTTGTCAATTATAAGGCTAGTTAGTTTACTGGATTTCTGCAGAACAGAATAGATTCTTACCTGTGGTAAAACTTTTATTATTCATTCTGAAGATTGATTAGTATAGAGGACCATGAGAGGTACTTAGAAGGAAATGTGTGATACTTATTTAAGGAGAAAAGTAATGAAAAGCACAGGGACCCTGATTTTGACAAAACGAAGTGAACCAGGGCTGTCACGGTTGAGCTGCCATTCGTGTGCACATCATAGATAATTTGTATTTTATGCTTTAACAGGAAATTGATGGGCAGGCCCTATTGCTCCTTACTCTTCCCACTGTTCAAGAGTGCATGGACTTAAAACTGGGCCCTGCTATCAAACTTTGCCATCACATAGAGAGGATCAAGTTCGCTTTTTATGAACAGTTTGCCAACTGAGAAGGACAACCAAAGTAGGCTGTATCTTTGAAGCACAAATGCAGCAAATCCTTCGCCCTGCTCTACAAGTGGAGCTGAAATAGTCCCAGGGCTCTGGGCCTGCAGGTGTTGGCTTGCTCTCTTTGCACTTTCAGGGAAGGAGGACCCACACCGAGGAAGCAAAAACTGCACAAAAGTGGCTCTCCTGCCAGTGAAAATGTGGGCATCTCTTGTTCATCAGATTGCAGTTTAAAAAAAAATAAAGATTGTGAAGAAAAGACTCATATGAGAAGAATAAGCATTTCCACTGGTGTGGCCTGGAAACGAAGAATAATCGAGGCTGCTGGCAAGCACCCTTTTGATTTTCTTTTTGTTCTCTCTGTTCCTTCCCATTGTAGTTGGAACTTTGTTCTCTGCTTTCTCTTTCTTGGGAAGAGAGGATATAGCTTTAAGTCAGCACTGATTTGGGACTGTGCCTCAGGCACATCAGTGCTTCATTGTCATGTGTTTTAAAGCTTTTTTAAATTAAAACGGTTCATTTTGGGGATGATTATGTGGCTCTAGGGTTTTGAATGTACAGTCACACTTTGATCCATTTAAAATCTATTCTTAGGAGTTCCTTTGTTTACTACCTCTGTTGATAATTGGGCTCGTAGCCCTGTCTGAGGTTTTTTTAATGATGCCATTTTTAAGCTACATGAACACTAAAACTATGACAGAAGTTGGAGGAAAAGACACTGTTTTCTTTCTTAAGAGTAATGTGTGGCACTTACACCAATTCCTTAACTGATCTAAGAACTCTACTGTCATTGTTTTCCATCCTAACCTCGGTTGGGCTACCTGTTTCAAGTAATATCTCAAAGACTGTTGCTGTTTTAAGTTGAATTGCTCTCTCTCCACTAGTTCTCAGAGGGACTTCCATAGCTTTTATTTTGTGTTTACTTTTCTCTACAGTTATTTGTCCAACTTCCATTTTGAGAGTCCTTATTTTGGGTAAAAATCAGTAGGTGTTTCCTGGACCCACAGTAAAGCCCATTTCCCCATTTTTCTCAGTGTCTCTAGACAGATAGTATAGATGCACAAAAGAGAAAATACATTTTGGGGGAGGGGGGAAGTGATGCAGAGCATCAAGTTTCTGTCACAGTATGTCCTTAGTGGCCGGATAAAGATTGAGAGATGGTTAAGGATTCTAGAAACATCTTTGACTAGTCACATTTACATTTTCTTTTATTGAACCTTTAAATTGAATGTATTCTACAGTCAGTTCCCACTCAAAAACTCAGTTTCCTTTTAACTGTTTCTTTTGACCCAGCTCAACTTGACATTAAACAGAAAAATTTTCACTTATGATTGCACTGGCTGTTGGCTGTTATAGAAGAATAGCATTTACTGTACTGTTTCTGCCATGAGGAATGAGGAAAGATACATACATAGGTTGCTTCTTTTAAATGGTTTGCTTTGCTGAATGGTTTTTCTTTTTTTTTAAGTATCCTAGTTACCTACAAATTTATAACCTAATCATTCCTCTTCAAGATTTGAAAATGTTTTAAAACTACGAAGTGGGTAAATTCTAAACAGTTATACAAATATAAGGTAATTTTGTTACAAATTTAAACTGATTGTGATTTTTTTCCTTCTCTTCCCTGGTGTTCCACCTTTTTTTTTGGACCTTGGCAAACATTTTGTAGTCTGACTCTTCTCTTTATTGGATAATTTATGAACCACTTTAGTTCAAGCCCTCCAACCAAACCCTTTATTAAAGCATCAACTCTTTGCTTAGGTTACTACCAGATATACCTGGAAAGAAGATTTAAGTAAAATTAATCTGTTTGAATGTATTGAGAGATCCAGTTTTTAAAGTTTTGATTGATTCTGTGCCACTGCAAGAGACATATGTAGGATGCTTGGGAACAATTAGTCTTAAGTAGATCAAGTTTGGGGAGCAGGTATCTTGCCTAATAATGTTTTCTGAGAGCACAGCAGTCAACACACTATGGCAAGGAGTTCCTTAAAGTAGATCAGTGGAACAGAAAAGTCTGGAATTGATTAACATTGTTGTCTTATTTAGGAAAGTGGTATTTATTTGCTAAGAGAAAATTTACCAAATGTAACAATGAATATATTATCTCTCTTTTGACCTCCTCAGAAACCATAGAATTTAAAACACCTCCCTTCACAAGTGAGAGGGCAGAGCCCCTGAAAGATGAAATGCACGGACCTAAGTACAGTCTCTGATCAGAGTCAGACCCTAGCCAGCTTGTCTATTTACACCATGATTAATCAAGCTCAGCTTTCTCCTAGAGAGAAGCTGACTCTAAACTGGACAAGTCAGTAGGGTTTTTGTTAATATTGTTTTGCATTCTCATACCAAGATAATAGTTTATCAGGCAACTACAGTAAAGAAGCATGATATACCCCCAGCCCCTCCTCCCAGATATCACATAAGAGAGGATAATTATTTGGGAATTCTAAAGTAGGAAAACCTTCCCTAATAGCTCAGTTGGTAAAGAATCTGCCTGCAATGCAGGAGACCCTGGTTCAATTCCTGGGTCAGGAAGATCCGCTGGAGAAGGGATGGGCTACCCACTCCAGTATTCTTGGGCTTCCCTTGTGGCTCAGCTGGTAAAGAATCCGCCTGCAATGTGAGAGACCTGGGTTCGATCCCTGGGTTGAGAAGATCCCTTGGAGAAGGAAAAGGCAACCCACTCCAGTATTCTGGCCAGGGGCATTCCATGAACTGTATAGTCCATGGGGTGGCAGAGTTGGACATGACTTGAGTGACTTTAACTTCAAAGTATAAAAGGGCTTTTAAAGTATAAAATTAAACTCCATTTGCCTCAGTGTTGCTGGGGCTGGACTGGACAGTAGTGACGGTCTGATTCTTTTCATTCTAAAACAGATGTTAAACCTGATAATACCCAAACATGTTGGGTAAAATGTTTGTATATTGCCCATAGGTATGTGAACTTTGTTTTTTAAAGATACCAACCTCTTAAATTTGTGAGAGGTACATTATGAGGGACTGCATTTGTCTAAATTTCACCTTCAGCTGGCTCAATAGCCTCCCTAAAGTCAGAAAGTTTTCCAGCATCAATTTTTGATCCTGAGTTGACAAGCTTGGAAACAGGTGAATGGATTATATCATACTTCTGGACTTTGAAGTTGATTAACCAACATAGACCTCTTATTGTAGTGTCAGTGTGTTAGGGAAACCTTTTACCGCCCGTGAAGGTTTGCTATGACATTTTGACTTTATTCTGTGGGCTTCTGGGAACTCATGCTACTTTTTATTTGTAAACTACCTACCTCCATCTCTCAGTTGAAGCAGAATTGAGGTGGCTAATGCAGGAAATGCACTAATGGGGTGGGAGGACACTTTTGTCTTGTCTGCCTTTCTTTAGTGATGTAGGTGCCACCCAGCATATATGAGGTCAGAAAAAGGTAGTTACCAACCTCTGGAAGAGTTGGGCTTCTTGGGTAAATATTTATTGAATTATGATAGAGGCAGACATGGAATACCAGTTCAGAACTTGACGTTTATATATTTCTTCTCCTGAAAGCAAAATTATTCTCACTATGAGAGAGAGGGCATTGGACCAAAGCTTCCTGAGGACTTGAATACATTTTACTTGTTCTCTTATCCCAATTGTCGCTAATACAGCACCTGAATACAGAGTGAAAGCTTTAGGAGGGCTCAGGTTAGATAGTATTCAGAACCATCCCCTCCCTCAAGCCGAAAAGTATCTCTGGGGCACACATAGAACCTCAGGGAACTGTAGGTGAGATTTAACTAAATGGGGACATTGGGAAAACTATCATAGGCACTTACATTACTTGGCACCTATCACCAAAGACCTTGCCGTAAGACACCGTGCACTGGTTTGATTGATGCCCACAGATGCTCTGAGAGAGTTGTTAGGAGCATAGCCTCGACAGTGGAAACACACACCAGGTTTGAACTTCAGTGGTGTATATTGGGGATTTTGTGTAGTTGTGTATGTATGTGGAAGTTCAAAAGTGTTCAGTGTTACCAGTTGGCCTTTTGAAGATGGAGAAGGCAGCACTAACAAATGAAGTACAAATCTTAATGGGGACTGTGTACCCCCTTTAAAAATTTGAATGTCTTTGGTCTTTGGGTCCAGTGTAAGTAACCATGTGTCATAGTCATGATGCTGGCTCAGAAACCCTGTAGGACAGAGGCTCCTGCAAGACAGAAAAGAAATCAATCACTTTCATGCAAGTGTAATTCTTCCTTGATTTTATTCACGTTACAGTGTTTTGCTAGTGAATTTTTATGATTCTCTCCCATTGTGTGAGGATGTGCATATTTTAGAAATTTGAATTTATCTAAATGAGCCTCCTATGGACTTGGAGTTTTGGAAGAAGAGTTCTAAAGTCCAGCCCAGTCCAGATGGATCTGGTTCCAAGCCTGCTTGCCTGGGATTTCCTCTGTACCTGTTTCAGGTTTCACAGCTAGTTCTGTTTCTAAGGGGAGCCTTGGGGTGAAGGCGTAGAAGCTGATGGGCCCTAAGTGCACTGGAGATCAGTTTTCTTCATTCTCATGTTTCAGAAGTCTTAAGATTTTTGCAAGAACCAGCAAAACCAGGAATAGGGGTTGGAGAAATGAAACTCCATTCTGTTATGTCTCTTCTGACTTGATATACCATTTGGGTCTGTCCTTGTGCCAGGACCTATCACAAAGGACTGTCTTCAAAGGGAAAAAAGCCACAGCCTTGTTGGACACGTCTTTAACTCCAGCAGCAAAACTGGGACCCAGAGCTCTTGGGAGGCAAAGGGTGACACTCGCTAGTGAAATGAAGCTTTAATACCGTTGCTAATAGGCGTGCCTGTTCACAAGGTGTGTGGGAACTCATTCCTAAGGGTTCCTATATCTTTTAGTTAATCTAACTATGCCTAGCTAGGAAGAATGCATGTGGGCAAATAGTGTTGAAAGAATGAGGATAGGCTCTTGGGGCAAATCCAGTCACAAAGCAGATGACTGAGGAAGATAACAGAGTTAAGACATAGTTAAAACTGGGCAGTTCCTTAGCTTCTTTTGCAAGAAATCTCTAGGGAAGTGGACTTTGAATGTTTCTCCTGAGATTTTAAAGTGCTTGTTTATTTTCCTCTTCTTCTTTTTTTTTATGGTTGAATACTCTCTGAAGACAATCAGAGGCCTGCCAGGGTGGGACTCCTGGCTGGTTCCAGCACTGTCCTTAGGCCTCTTTCTAACTCTAACTCATTGGAATTGATGCACTTTGTTTAATGGATGTTGTCCTTTTTTTTTTTTCTTCTTTTTTTTAAGCTGCTTGTTTGGAACAAAATGAAATGCATATTGCATTGTACCCTTCCTGCTTGCTGTTTTTCTCTTAAATTTAAAAGTTATGCATTGAGGATAAAGTACATTTAAGAAATATGCGGAAGAATACCTATTAAAATAACTCCCATAAAATTTGATGGTATAACTTCAAGGGATTAAGAAATAACTATTTTGGATGAATATTTTGCGCAGTGGTTTTTTTTTTCTTTTGGTGTGTGAATAAGAGTGTATATAAATGTGTGATATATTACGACACTTTTAAGTGGTCATCAGAAAATTAAAACAGGTCTTAAGGTATATATTTAACTTCCTTTGACAGCAAGGAAGGCGTCTTGACCAGAGTAAATCCTTCAGAACTTTCCAGTGGGACCTCAGAGAATCATCTCTGAATGGAGGAGAAAGTTCGTGCTTCAATAAAATTAACCTTTCCAGAATTCTCCCCGTCTCTCCTGCCGTCTGATCTTTTCCCCTCTGGATTTGGGTGCTTTTTAACTACAGTTCAGAAAAGGTAGGGAGAGCAGAATTTCCCAGAGTGAGCTTGCTCCTGTCACTGGGGACTCTGCTCCTGATCTCTGAAGACTGTTGGTCTTTACTTTTGCCTTGGTACAGCAGCAACTGGCCTTAGGATTCCTCCACATCTGGATGTGCAGAGCACTGCTTTGTCAAAAAATGCGTTTTTCAGCTCTCTGTGTAATTTTCCTTGAGCTGTGTCTTCAAGCAATCAGTAATCTTATGCCCAACTGCAGTCTCTTCTGCTCTAAGTACACATCCTACTGATTGGTTCTCTCTAAACATGAACTGTAACTTGAGCATACCCATAAGGGACCTTTTAGACTCAAGACAACGGTAATGCAGTTTTTCCTTACCTGTTCATTTTCTTAATCATTTTCTGTATTTTCCCATGGTCAATACTTGTGGAGAGTTTTAAATTTTATAAATTAAAAATCAGTTTAATTTAAAAAAGCATTTTGTTGCATGCTCTCTGTGCCAGGCACTATGTTGGATTCAAAAGTGTGAATAAAAATCAGTTCCTGTCCTCAAGAGGCTCACACTCAGCTGGAAGAGAGAGGTGTGTACAGCCGTCTAGCAGTCTAGACTGCTAAAAATTTAGCAGACTGAAAAGTTCCAGTGGAGCAGCCAGCACACACAAAGTAATCTGGATGCATGAAGCATGGGTAGCAGTTCATAATGCAGGGAAAAGGAAACTATTCCATGTAGCTAGAATGCTATGTATAGGCACAGAGGTGTGGAAATACATTTTTTAAGAGAAGGGCTGGAGAATTGCCTCTAAGGAACCAATTAGCATTTGTGTTCCCCAGATAATCAAGTTAGTATTCCTATTAACCAAGAAAGCTTTTGGATAGCATTTAACATTTTATGTAATTGGATTTTTTTTAATTGAAATTTCTTGATGGCTATCTTAAGGGAAAATTTCCCTAGATTTGATTTTTATTGTTCAACAAATGTACCCCAGTGTCCACTGGAATAATACTGTGTACATTGGCATTAAGTGGATGCAATCCTGGTCAGGGACCTGAGAACAAGAGATGTCTGGAGAAAAGCCAGAGGTGACAGAGGGTAGATGACAGAATGGGGACTAGAGGTCCTAGTTGAGGAAGAGAGCAAGTTCCAAGGAATCAGAGTTGAATGAGAATAAATGTGTTTATATGGAGGGAGGCTCTGGAGACTGAAAATACCAGCAACCTGGTTTTCTTTTATGAATCACGTTCAAAATTAACAAGGTGGGGATATATTCACACGTTTACAGTATACACCCCATATATTTCTAAGTGAAGGCAGTTAGATTGAAATTGACAATGTAAATTACGTTTATGGGGGAAAAAGTGGATTGGGGCCTGACTGATGAATTAAAGCTATGCCTCTTGGGGACTTCCCTGGCTCTCCAGTGGTTAACACTTCACCTTCCAATGTAGGGGGGGTTGCAGGTTCCATCCTTGGTCGGGGAGCTAAGATATCACATGCCTCCTGGCCAAAAACCCAAAACATAAAACAGAAGCGATATTGTAAAACATTAAATAAAGACTTTAAAACCAGTCCACATTCCCCCCCCACCCCCCACCCCCCACAAATCTTAAAAGATTAACCTTTGGCCAGTATATCGGTACTAACGAAAGGTAGGACGCCGAACGTCTGGGTTGAAAGGAATATCATCAGTTTTCCTCAACGACCTGCCTCAGAATAATCCAAGCTGCTTGCCGAAATGCAAGTTACTGACTACCTCTCAGAACAACTGAATCGGAATCTGAGGGAGGAATTAAGAACTATTTTTTCACATTCTTCAGGGGTGAGGGGTTTATCTTGGAGGGAAAAAGATTTTAGACAGATCTTCCCTGCTTCTGCCCTCAGGGCCAGGAGCTCGGGGTCCAGGGCGGGACTCAATCCGGTTTGAGTCGCCCGCCTCACCTGGTCCGTCCTACCTGTGGTGGGGACCCAAGACACCGCCCCCTCGCCGACCGGAGCCCCGCCCTTCGAGAGGGAGAGCGGGAGCGGCCAAGGCCCGCCTCCACACCGAGTGTGGCCAATCAGGAGCTGCGGTCTCAGACGTCGCGTTACGCGCGGCGCTGAGTCGGCCGCGGGGCTGAGGTACCGGCTCCCGGCTCGGACTTGGGGCTCTGGGCTCGGTGGCGCGGCCCCAGCAGGTTGGGAGGCCCGGCGGGCGGGCGGGCGGCGGCGCCCAGCGCCCCTCGCCAGGCCCGCTATGCAGGGCCCTGCCGGGAACTCGAGCCACTCACTGCCGGGAGGGCCGCCCTCCACAGTCGCGTCCGGAGCGGGCCGCTGCGAGAGCGGCGCGCTCATGCACAGTTTCGGCATCTTCCTGCAGGGGCTGCTCGGCGTCGTGGCCTTCAGCACGTTGATGCGTGAGTCCCGGACCCCCGCCCCTCCTGAGGCCTTGCGCCTCAAGCTTCTGGCCCACCGGCCTCAGGGACCCTCCTTTCTGAGGAGTTCAGGCCTTGGGCCCTTTGACGAAGGTTCCTTATTCGCGCGAGCCCAGTCTGGGCATTCCCAGACAACGGGGAGCTCTGGCCCCAGACCCAGGGTCCTGAGTTCCTCATCTTATCGCGTCAGCCTCTAGTCAGGGGTCACTCCTGCTCCTCTCTTCACACCACGCACGCCTCTCTTCTGAGATGTCCCCCTGCAACCGTATCATTGCGAATTAAAGCTACCTCACTTGACAGCCTACGGCCATGACCCGCAGGTGGCATATTCCTTTCAGCCCCCTCTTAAAAGTCTGTTCTTAGCCTCCTCTTCACACTTTGAATCCCCATCCCCCAGTCTGATACTGAGTTTTTTGGTTTTTCTTCACCTTTACGTCAGGATTTACTGTCTCCCGTTTGCATGTCAATCCTGTCCTGTCACCTTGCAATACCGGACTTGTTAGGTAGGTCGTGCGTTCTGTTCCCAGTACCGCCTACCCCATCTCCCCTTCTCCTTCAGCCTAATTTTCTGTTTTGGTTGGAGCAGGACCCACCCGGACTGCCTTCTTCCCCGCATCTCCTTTTTTTTCTCCTTTGCCTGAACGGGCTCACCTCTTCAATCTCTGTCCCAAGCTTTCCTAATCAAGTTGCATCTCAAGTCTCCCCTGGCTGTTCCCTTTCCCAGCCCACTTTTGTTTATGTTTCAAGTATTCTTCCTTTCTGTGAGACTTGGGGAACTTTAGAAACTTAACAGAGAAGCAGACTCAGAGGGTCTGAGGAGATCTTAGAATTTCTGCGCTAAATCATCAGGGGCCCTTCCTGGAGAGTTTCATGATGAGGAAAAAAGTCCCAGATAGGCCCTCTGGAAAACCATAAGTTCCAGCTTGTCATGTGTACCACTGGTGACGGGTTATGTTTCCTTAGTGCACGTACTTCCTTTTATTAAAGTGATAGGAGGCCTGGTTCCCCTGTGATTGCATTTCAGGGAAGGGAAGGGTTTAACTGTTTTTTACAGAGGTATTCATTCCAAAATGACTTCTCAGAACTTCCCTACTGTTCTCACGTGGGCAGAATGGGAAGTTCCTGCAAAAACTATGCTCCTTGGCATCTGGGAAGGAGCCTGCAGCCATGTGTGTCTCATAGAGTCCAGTTGCTAGAGTTGCAGCTTTGCTTGTTTATGATGCAGGCCTTCCTTATTTGGGTGAATTCTTCCAGGCTTTAAGTAACCCTGAAGAGGCTGTTTTTGGACACTACTTTTTTTCTGGTTGCCTGACCTTTGTAAGTCTAGCAGCAAGTCCTGGACTATATATATTTGCTACATTTTCTCTCCTTTTCAATCTCTAGTTGCCTTGCTATATTTTCCCCACTGAACAAATACCCACTTGTTCCCACAGTAATAATATGTGACGACTTAGCCAAAATCAGCTGCTGACTTGAGTGCGTGAACTGTATGTGTATGTGTTCGAAACTTTGTGTGGGGGTCTGCGCTTCTCTCCCCACGTCTCTCTCCTCCAGCTGGACTTCTTTTCTATCTAAAGGAACTCCAGGTTTAGGTTTGTTCCCTAACCTAAGATTTATTAGCATAGTTTTGGCTGTTTTCATGAGTTTGATTGATACTGATGGCCCCGCTTATTCCCTGGGGTTTGATACTTGTGATTCAGAGAGGGAAATGTGATTATGACAGGGCACAGTTGCTCACAGCTGAGAAGTGTGCCAGGTTGAAAGTTCAGAGTGACAGTGCTGGCCCTGTGAGTCTTCAGGGACACAAACACTTCTGTACTTAATCTTCAGTGTGAGCACAAGTGCAAATCTCACTGTGGCTGGTGTATTCCGAATGCAAAGGCAGGACTAGAAGTAGGGGTTTTTTTGCTCAGTGTAAGCTAGACATGGAGGAACTTTGTGGCAATGGGTAGTAGGTCTTGGGACAATGATAAGTAGGGGTGATAGGGAGAAGAGTTGGAAAGGCTCGAGCTGTGACTAACCTGGACACAGGCATGGACTTGAATTGAGAGCCTTTTTCCCCCCACCTAGAAACAGACAGCAGACCAAGGAGAGTCCCACTGCCCAGGACCAGTCCCGGGAAGTACTTTTCTTCTCTCTTAAACTTGTTGGTTCTATTGAAATAGAACTGTAGGGCTTTTCCATTTTGCAGAGCTGGGAAGAGGAGAAGTCATTTAGAAGCTGCTTTACATTTTGAAATGAACTTTGCTGGGGAAAAGGAAGGGGAAAGAGATGGTCTCAAGGAGGTTCTCTTGCTTGGGTTTGGCTATCTTCCTGGTCACAGGACCTGTTCCTCAATCTGGCACAGCTGCTGTCAGGAGTGCCAGGCTCCCACAACAAGACTGCTCATCTTGTAACCCTTTGAGGGAGGTCTGGGTTTGTTGAGATGAGGTCACTTCATTCTTTATCAATTTTATTATTAGAGGGCCTTCCCCCTCTGGGTTTTCTGAAGTGTTTCAGAAATGCATTGGGTGTAGAAGTGGAAGGAATTGCTTTTTTCAAGCATAGTTCATCTCTCTTTTTTGAGGGGGAGGGGGGGCGCCGTTCAACATGTGGGATCTTAGTTATCTGAACAGGGATGAAACCTGTTCCCTCTGCAGTGGAAGGGCGGAGTTCCAACCACTGGACCACCGAGGAAGTCCCCAAGTATATTTTTAATACCAGTCATCTCTCCTCAGCAGTCAAAACTAACAGCCCCTGTCCTCTGTGGAGTTTCAATCGTTTTCCTTCTGGTGCTTTCCTCCTGTGTGGTGAACTCAAGACACTTCTTACAACTTCCCAGTTTTGAGGGCTGGTGCTATTCTGTTTTCCTGTTAGACCAGCTTTGTTCTATAGGATGGATCTATTTCTCTGCTAGACAGGCCATATACAGTATGGTTGCCTGGCCTGCATAAGTCTTGCAGCAAATCTTGGACTGTATATGTTTGGTACTTTTTCTCTCCTTTTCAGTCTCTAGTTGTCTTGCTGTAGTGTTTTCAATCCCTTCACATCCTGATTTTGGTGAACCCTCAGACCACTGTTTCTATGTTTCTTTTTCTATCCCCCAAATCATTTTTTTTCTCCATTTACAACTTGCTGTGTTTTTTACCTGAAGGAACACCCTCTTATATCTCAGGAGAGGATTTTGATTCTCATGGGGATTTCTCATGCTGATGCGTGGCTCACTGTGTAGGGCTTTTCAGGTGTCTCAGGCCAGGCAGTTGGGAGTTGATGTGATAGTTGATATGTATAGCTGATTCTTTAAGCTACATAAACATACAAGCCACCATCCACAGGCGTGTGCCAGTGTCAGCATCCCCTTGTTCAGGTGGTGAGCTTTCCAGAGGCTTCAGCTAAGGTACCTTCTGTGTGCAAGGAAAGCCCAACAAACTCAGAGACAAGCTTTTAAAGGGCCTTCCCCCTCTGGGTTTTCTGAAGTGTTTCTGAAATGCATTGGTGTAGAGGTAGAAGGAATTGCTTTAAACGAGGGACCTTTGCCATGCTCTACCTGCCAAGTAGTTCTTCTTGTTTTGGTGACTTTATCTACGGTCTGTGATTTAATTAAGTCACAGCAGAGCTGAGCAGTTCTGGGGCTGCCTTGTGTGTTCCAAGTGAGTGGCCCAGCCATCAGCTGAAGGTCATTATTGACCAATGTGTATGTTGGCACTAGGGTTATTTACTCTCAGGACCTGTAAATGCAAAGCCCACTCAAGCCTCCTTCACCGTGCACCGTCAGAATCCTGGCTGAAGTGTAGACAGGATTGCCCTTTTAACAAAAGCATTTATAGAGTTTGGATAAACCTACCTGACTATTTTCATGTGACAGATTTGGGCACTAGCCAGTTAGGAGAAGATGTCAGTGTTTTATGAGGACACTGCTGGCATTGAGAAATGATAGCTTTTTTCCTGAGGTCCAAAGTAACATTACAGACTAGTCTACCCAGCTTTGAGATCTTGATCTCATATAAGAGTCCCTGCCATTTTGTCAAGCAGTGAGCTGGCCCCCTTGTGTGTTCTGTACAGATATATGCATATTGGGACAGTCTTTCCTGGGATCACCCCTCCCCACCCCTTTCCAATATTTATCTTAAAAAATGTCAAATATATAGAAAAGACAATAATACAATGAATGCATATCTGCCCTCCACCTAGATTGAAAAATTGTTTACCGTTTGCCACATTTACTTTATCTCTTTATACGTTTTTGGGGAGAAGGGGGTAGTACATTTAAAGATAACTTGAAGCCTCTTGATGAAAGTGAAAGAGGAGAGTGAAAAAGTTGGCTTAAAGCTCAACATTCAGAAAACGAAGATCATGGCATCTGGTCCCATCACTTCATGGCAAATAGATGGGGAAACAGTGGAAGCAGTGTCAGATTTTATTTTTTGAGCTCCAAAATCACTGCAGATGGTGACTGCAGCCATGAAATTAAAAGACGCTTACTCCTTGGAAGGAAAGTTATGACAAACCTAGACAGCGTATTAAAAAGCAGAGACATTACTTTGCCAACAAAGGTCCGTCTGGTCAAGGCTATGGTTTTTCTTGTGGTCATGTATGGATGTGAGAGTTGGACCGTGAAGAAAGCTGAGCGCTGAAGAATTGATGCTTTTGAACTGTGGTGTTGGAGAAGACTCTTGAGAGTCCCTTGGACTGCAAGGAGGTCCAACCAGTCCATTCTAAAGGAGATGAGTCCTGGGTGTTCATTGGAAGGACTGATGCTGAAGCTGAAACTCCAATACTTTGGCCACCTCATGAGAAGAGTTGACTCATTGGAAAAGACTCTGATGCTGGGAGGGATTAGGGGCAGGCTGAGAAGGGGACGACAGAGGATGAGATGGCTGGATGGCATCACCGACTTGATGGACATGAGTTTGAGTGAACTCTGGGAGTTGGTGATGGACAGGGAGGCCTGGCGTGCTGCGATTCATGGGGTCGCAAAGAGCCGGACACGACTGAGCGACTGAACTGAACTGAAGCCAGCATCACACTTTATCCCTAAAAACTTCAGTTGAGTCTCCTAAAAATAAGGACAGTTCCCTTCATAACCAGTTTCATGATCACACCTATGAAAATTTATAACCCTGCAAGATCATCTAATAGCCAGTCTGTATTCACACAAACACACAAAAATTCCTCTGCTGTCACAGGTCTCTTATAGCTGGGATTTTGCAAAAACTTATCTGATCAAGGTCCACACATTGCATCTGGTTATGTTTTCGGGGTTTCTTTAGTATTCATTCATTTGGCTGCCGGCTTAGTTGCTCCAAGGCATGTAGAATCTTAGTTCCCTTACCAGGGATTGAACCCGTGTCAAGGTGGATTCTTAACCACTTGACCACCAGTGAAGTCCCTGGTTATGATTTTAAGTCACTTTTAGGCTGAAAGAATCTCCCCTACATGCATGCGTGCGCACACACAAAAACACACACACAGTTGTTAACTGACATTGCCTTTGAAAGAGTCCTGGCCAGTTGTGTATGGCGCCCCATCTTCTGGAGTTGTCTGGGTGTTACCTCATTGAGGTGTTTGGGCGGTTTCCTGGACCCCTATGTTTCCTGAGTTTGGTGTGGTGGGACCATTAGCTTGTGATGACTTTTCTTTGCAGTAAGAACACTGCATGAGCAGTGCTGTATGCTTCATGTTACATGGTACCAGGCAACACATGACATCGGGTAGTCCCATGGTTAGTGATAAGGTCAGTTACTGGGCAAAGAGGGCGTGTTTCTAGCTCTCTCCCTTGTAGGGTACATTGTCCCCTTTGCAGTTAGTATATTATCTCTGTGGCAGTAATGCTTAGAGATTTTGTGGATATCTTGTTCCCTGGTCACTTCACTTCGGGTAAAATAATGAAATTCAGTGATGGCTGGAATGGAGCTGAAGCTCATGTGTGAAGGTGCCATCTCTGGGCCTGTCACCCAACACGCTCTCAATAATGTCGCTCTCTGTTCCCCCCTCCCCCACACCTGGAGTGCCAGCCAAGGCACAGGAAGAGCATTCTGTCACAGGCTAGTATTGTATCCAAGGAGGGAAGAAGTGTGGCCAACAGTAGCATGGAGGAAGATGAGGGGCTCTTTTGGGGGGGGGGGTCATTATTTTTAGAAAGCTTTTGGTTTTCTAAATGCTGATTCATCTGGTAGCATTTATCAATAATGGTGATCTACTCCATTTAAAAAAGTATTTATTTATTTTTGGCCGTGCTGGTCTGCATTGCTGTGAGGGCTTTTCTCTAGTTGCTGGAAGCAGGGTTTACTCTCTAGTTGTGGTGCTTAGGCTTCTCATTGCCGTGGCTTCTCTTGTTGCAGAGCCTGGCCTCTAGGGAGCACGGGCTTCAGTAGTTGTGACACATGGGCTCAATAGTTTCGGCTCCCGGACTCTAGAGCACAGGTTCAATAGTTGTGGCACACCAGCTTAGTTGCTCTGATCGAAACCTGGGGTCCAGCCTGTGTCCCCTGCCTTCACAGGCAGATTCTTTACCATTGAGCCACCAGGGAAGCCCTACTCCTTTATTTATAATGAAACTTCACCAATTTGGAGTAAAATCGGGGCAAAAGGGAGTTGTCTGAATTAGGGGATAATCAGTTGTAATCAAATGCATCTTTTTAGCCTTTTAAATACCTCTGCTTTTTGTGTTGCCCTATAGGGGCCTGTCAAGTCTCTGCTCCTTTAATGAGCTGTTTAAAATCCTTTGCAATTAGTTTAGTACTTCCATGAAGTATCCTGTTGAAGAAATTTTACAAATGGTTAAAAATAGCAGGATCCCTGGCTCTGGAATCCATCTGACCTGGCTTTCATGCCTGCCTCTTCTACCTACTGCCCTTGAAGTGAAAAAGTGAAAATGGCTCAGTCATGTCTGACTCTTTGCGACCCCATGGACTGTACGGTCCTTGGAATTCTCTGGGCCAGAATACTGGAGTGGGTAGCTTTTACCTTCTCCAGGGGATCTTTCCAACCCATGGATCGAACCCAGATCTCCCACATTGTGGGTGGATTCTTTACCAGCTGAGCCACAGGGGAAGCCTAAGAATACTGGATTGGGTAGCCTATCTCTTCTCCAGTTGATTTTCCCAACCCAGGAATCAAACTGGGGTCTCCTGCATTGCAGGTGGATTCTTTACCAACTGAGCTATCAGGGAACCTTGGGGGTCAGCTGGTAAAGAATCCGCCTGC
Organism: Budorcas taxicolor; assembly: GCF_023091745.1. Lineage (NCBI taxonomy): Eukaryota > Metazoa > Chordata > Mammalia > Artiodactyla > Bovidae > Budorcas > Budorcas taxicolor. The sequence goes on along the minus strand of NC_068910.1, from coordinate 12,512,063 downwards.
CATGCAGGAGACCTGGGTTCGATCCCTGGGTTGGGAAGATCCCCAGAGAGGGGAAAGGCTACCCACTCCAGTATTCTGGCCTGGATCGCAAAGAGTTGGACATGACTGAGTGACTTACTTTCACTGCCCTTGAGCAGCCCACATATATCTCGAAGCTTTGGTTTCTTCCCCAGCAAGATGGGATGGATGATTTTTCTGGGACTGTGGGGATTAGAAAGTGTGTAAGGAAGCTGGATCAGTGTACATGTTGGGCCCTTCATAGTGGGAGGGGGTGTCATAATCATTGTTATTACAGTGTTCTCATTCAGAGTTCAGTTAAGAACATCTCACAAGTGCTGAAATAACTTGTTTTCTGAATCAGGTTAAACATTTTCTTTTCTGTCTTGTTTACTCAACATCTTTACCTTTAGCCCTCTTTTAAATGGTGTGAAATCAGGTTAGCCAAAAAGTTCATTCAGGTTTTCCTGTAAGAGCATACAGAAAAACCTGAACAAACTTTTAGTAGTAAAACCTGAACAAACCAGTAGTAAAAAATTGTAACCCAGCCAGCACAGTGATTGCTCATTCCAAGTTAGCGTGCATCCAGACCGGGTCGCTTTGGTATAAGTAATAATCTCTTTCCTTCTTTTCTTGAGTTTCTGCCTGCAGAGTCTCACATGGGCCGTGAGTGGGCAGTGGGTGGACTGGGGCAGCCCATTTACAGGTGACAAGGTCAGAGTCCCTGACTTCATCACCCCAGGTCTCATGGTAGCTGGTGGTGGCACTGGCCGCTGGAGCCTGCATTCCTGCAGCTGGCTCTTTGCTGAGTCCCTAGTGTGCTGGGTTTTGTGCTCAGCTCTTGACGTGCTGCACAGGAACCTTGGTTGTTTTCCCTTCACAACCAAGGACAGTGAGCAGGTGAAGTGTGTAGCACTGGGCCCCTGTTCATAGGTGCAGAGCTGAGATGTGAGCCAAGTCCTCAGGCCCCAGTAGTTCTCAGCCACTTCCCCGGCCCTCTTTCCACAGGCATGCTTCTGATTACTCTCTTTCCCTGTCTACTTCACCTCATTCTTTTTTCCTGTTGGGATAATTCCGAGTTTCTTTCTTAATAATTCTTTTTAATGCCCAGAGTATTATATGGAACTTCAGACTGTTTTGTGGCTGTTGATAACATTAAGCATGTAAATTTGAAATGACCTACCAGTCCTTTCATGTATGTTTGAGTTACATCTTAGCTTTGCTTTTCTGGCCCGGGCCTTTGTGAAGGGTTTCCCTGGCTGTGCCGGGATGGCGAGCCCACCCTGAGACCAGGGTCTAGCGTCTGAGGCACAGCCTCCCAGGGCCCCAAGGGAGGCATACATGAGTCCATTCTGTGACTGGTGAGGAGGGACTTCCAGGGCCGTTGGTGATTTCAGGTAACCTCAAGTTTTCACAGAATTTGTTTCCCTGGTGCTGTATGACTATAAGGAGAATAGTTAATAATCATAAGAGTTGGGGATGACCCTTAAGAGTTATCCTTTTCTTTGTGTGTATGTAGAAGTGGTCTGTACACCTGTTTTAGTTCATGCCACTGCTCAGAAGTTATCCATCTAACCCAGAGTTTTTCAGCTTGACACCACTGATATCTTGTGCCAGATAATTCTTGGTTTGGGGGGCTGTTCTCTGCATTGTAGGATGTTTAACAGCATCTCCAGCCTCAATCCACTGGATGCCAGTGGATGCCAGTGGATGCCATTGTGACAGCCCCAGAATATCTCCAGATATTGCCATTGACCTGTAGGGGGCAAAATTGTCCCTGTTAAGAACTACATTTGTTCAGTTTGTGGATTACTCAGCAGACTCTCTGTGGGCCGTAGTAGAATGGATCTGTTAAATAAAGACCTGGGTGCCAGGCATGGTGTTGGGTGCTGCCTTGACAAAGAAGAGCTGAGACCTAGTCCCTGTCCCTGAGGTGCTCACAGCTGGAGTGGACTGCGGGAGCCCTAGTAGGTCATCCCAGTGCAGCGTGAAGAGGGCTGTTGACGTTTGAACAGACTTGAGAGGAGGGATGAGAGCTTCTGCCAGGAGACCTTGGGAAGTGTCCCTGAGGAAGACCTGCTTGGTCCCAACACTGGAGGTGAAGGAGATGTGAGGGGCTCTGGATACACAGGGAATGGTGAGAACAAGGTCCAGATAGGAGATCACTGGTGTGGCCATCGGTTCTGGGGGCTGGAGATAGTGGGGGCAGAGGCTCCCAGAAAATGAGGCAGTGTGTTTGGAGGGGTTCCAGAGAGCTGCCCTTTTTTTTCATTTTCAGCTGTTTTCTACAGCTTACACTTAAAAAGAGTGGTGAATTAAATCATTGGGTGCCAAGTCAGGTTCTGCATTCACCTCAGGCTCCTTTTGGATTGTTTCTTTAAGAACCTTTAAAGCAGTTTCATCACATTCCTTTTAGATCTCATGGAGTCCCCCCAGGGAAGATCTGCTGTTTGTGTCTTTGGGGCTGTAGGAGAAGAAACGGGACCTAGTGACCTTCTCCCAACCCCCTGTTCTGTTGGCAGTGCCTCCTGAGATAGGTGTTATGATGATGTGGGCAGACGTGCTGGGCCTGCTCGGTGCCAGGCATAGTGAACTAACCCAATCAGTCCTCACAGTCATCTTGAGAGGTGGGTGCTGACATTGTCTCCATCTCATAGGTAAGGAAACTGAGTCACCAGAAGGTTAAGTAACCTGCCCAAGGTCACATAGCCTGTGAGTGGTAGAGGCAGGCCATGTGGCTCTGGAGACACTGGTTTTACCTAATAAGGGAAACGGTTCCTTATTGGTAACTGGCTTCTGTAGACTGTCCACTGCACTCCACACAGATAGACATAGTGGAAACACTTCACCCCTGGATTTTTGGTTCAGGCTCAGTTGTGGACAGCTGTCAGGGATGGTAGAGGGTAGGCCAATCCTGGCAATTTCTAGCCCCTCTGAGTGGGGCCCCAGGCTGTGGTGACATTAGGCTTTGCTAACGAACCTCTCCTATGAGAATCCCAGTCCTCAGTACATGTTGGACCTCCTGTGCTAGTGCTGTAGGATTGCCAGCCCCTGAAATCACCTGCTTGCCTATTAGGAAAAGGCTTCTCACCAGAGTTACTGTAGCCCCGTCGATGCAACATGGCCTCCCCTGTGTTTCCTTTGATTTAGAGCATCCTCTTCATTCTAAAGGGTGTCTTGTGCCGTAGTCGGGTTCCACTCAAGCTGCTTTTCTGGTGGAGGAGGCAGGAGCTGGCGAGGCTCAGCCTGCCCCAGGGTGTGATGTCACTTAGGGTCTCAGCGGTGAAGGGTCGCTCAAGCTGTCTGGGTTGCTCAGCTAGCGTTTTCTTGGCTCTAAAATTGCTTTTAAAGACTTGATGTTGAGTGTGGCCTTTGCTATTAATAAGTGATAGGTGTCAAGAACTCTAATGCCTTTTCTCTATTTGGGACACATACGTTTTTTACATGTTCACCTTTCTCAAAATGCTTTACCTGCCACCTCCCAGTCCCAGCTTATATTCTAGTCCATGGACTTATCCAACCTCTTAGCTCATCAGTGTTCTTCACAGGCTTTTCTGTTTTCTTAGAAGACTTTTTCCCTTAATAACATGAAAATGACAGAGAGGTGAGGTGGTCACAACACCTGGATTAAATGACACAAGGCAGGCTGCAGTCCTGCAGGAAGAAATGAACCTTGGCAGCGTACGTGCACCTCTTGCCAACCCCACACACACTGGGAGTGTCTTGGCCCAGGTGGGCTCAGAGCATGAGCACAGGTTTTCTATCTGGGCAGCAAGTTTGGGTCTAAAGTATCTGTAAGTGGTTCCATCGAGGTCACGCATGGAGTGGAGACTCACTCATTGCTCCCTTAAATGCCTTGCAGCACAAATGTGCTGCTTCTGCCTGCTGTGCCTTTGCTTCTGTGGTTTCCAGGTAGCAGGCTTGAGGACCGCAGATCTGCTATTTCCAGCTCTGCTGCGCCTCTGGCTGGTGATGAGGGGGATAATTGGAGTCCTGAAGACATAGTGTAGGGAAACGTAAATGCGTCTATTTTTTCCTGGCAAGAGGCCTGCTTTTATAATTTTGTCGCCAAATTCTCTGTAAGACATCTCATCAGTTACTAGCAAAAAAAATTCTAATACTGTTACCTGAAATTAGAGTAAACAGGAATGTTCAGTTGCCCCTCAGTTGGCTTAACAGATTACATACTGATTTGTTTTTCTCAACGTGTGTTTAAATATATAATTTGCTAATACACCGAATAGGTCAGACTCTCCAAGGAAATGTCCAACAAGCACTGTAGTCTTGCTAAGGACCTGCCTGAGTTCAAGGGCCACTGCTGCGGATGGAACAGTGTCCTGTGTGCAGCGGTTTTATAGTGCTCTTGTTCTCCCAGCAATGGAGCTTCTCAGGCACGGCATGAACATGGCTCAGGCTGAATTTTGGTCGGTGGTGATGTGAGGTGTGAGGGTGAGGACAGCTGGGGCCAGGGACCACTGTCTGACCCTGTTCAAAGCCGGTCACCGTTGAACCATACCAGGAACTCCTGGATTCTTGCTCCCACTGGCCATGGCTGCCAGTGGTGTTATACTATGGGTCCTCCTTTGCCTGGGAGCTCTTTCTGTGCTGCAGACATTCCAGACACCACTGTCTGCGCTGTAGTCCAGGCCAAGGAGCACAGCCGTGATACCAAACACTGGGCTGCAGCAAGATGCCACCTGCTGCTCTTCTCTCAGCCGCTACACCTGCCAGACCCGTTCCTGCCTCCTCCCCTTACTCACAATCCTCTTTCCCCTAAATGCTTTTCTCCTTCCTCCCACCTTGCCACATTCTCTGCATCTTCTAATAGGTGCTCCCTGACCTTAGCCCATACTGCTCTCCTTTGAAGTTGCAGGACATAAGTCTGTACTGTACATGTTAGGTCTCTGCGTGGCCCTAGCTGAGCTGGACTGACTTGGCTGCCAGGCAGGTGCTGGTGCCCTGGCCGGGTGCTCAAGGCCAAGGCGGAAACTTGTCCCCTACTGGGAATCTGGTCAGAGAGAGAGCTAGGAGGTGGGGAGACTGAGATTTTTTTCTTCTCTAATCACCGTATGGTTCAGAATGCATTTTCTAAGAAAAACACAGATGTTCTCTTTTAGAATTGTGGTACAATTTGTCAGTGCTGGAGAAATGTAACATTAGTATGCTATTACCAATTCACAGTCCATATTCAGATTTTATAAATTGTCTTTATAGCTATTTTTCCCTGGTCCAGAGTCATACTTTGGATTCAGTTGTCACATCTCTTTAGTCTGGAATCGTTCCTTAGCCTTTCTTTATCTTCTTGGCCTTGGTATTTTTGAGGAGTATAGGCCAGTGACTTTGTAGAATGGCCTAGATTAGGTTTGTCTGATGTTTTCTCGTGATTACATCCAGGTTATGTGTTTTTTGGAGGGAATATTCCCCAAGGATTGCTGTGACTTCCTCAGTGTATCGAACCCTCTGACACCTGATGCTGCTTTATCCCAGCATTGGAATAAGCCAACACCTGACACCTTGGGTGAAGTGGTTCCTCCAGATCTCTCCACTGTGAAGGTAACATTTTCCCCTTGTAAATTAAGTAAACTGTGGCGAGATACTTTGAGACCGTGTAAATATAGGGTCTATTTTCAGTCTTTCTTGTAAAGCCTCCCCTAGGTGGAAGGTAAGAGCCACAGGCTCTGAAGGTGCTTTGGCCAGTTAGAGGTCACATTTATAGGTTGTTCATTATGTGCCAAGTCATAGTACATGCCTTACTCATTTTCTCCTCACATTAACCGCATGAGGTGGGTTCTCATGTATAGCCTATTTTATACCTGGAGAAACTAGTGAATTATCCAACAGTAAGGCAGTCACTAGGTGGGGTACTGGAATTCAGACCTGGTGGGTCTTACTCCAGCAGTGGGGCTTCCCGCTGTGAGTGTGCAGTGTTCACATGCAGTTCGTGGCACGAGGACGCTGCTCCTCCAGCCTCTGGGCTTCGCATGTCTTCTGTGTGTGGAGTTCTTCAACACCATTTGGTTCTCATTGTCCCTCATCGGCTTGGTTTTTCCCTGAGAGCATCATTGCATTTATTTTCCCTAGACATGATAGATGGACTAGGAAAAATCCAAAGGCTTTTCATCTTGAGATTGGAATCCAGGAGGGCATATCATTGAAGCCAGAGGAATCTTACGTGGATAAATTTAACACTTGAGCTGTGCAAAAGTGGATGAAGAGGCTTTTGCCAGTGAGGGGACCACCAGTATAGAACTCGTCCTATATTTTGGTAAGTAATCAGAAAACAGACCAAAATACTATATGAAACACCTGTTTGCAGAAATTGGACATCAGGTAGCTCAGGAACCATGAGGGAAAGAAAATAATGAAGTGAGCCTTCTGGTTCTCCCCCTCAGTTTTCTCCTGGAGGCAGTTTCCAGGTCTCAAAGTAGTGAGGAACAACCCAAATTGAGCCCAGCAGCCTTGCTGAATTGAGAAGACAAAGTTGAGGAAGCCAGAGCAGCTGGAATTTTCAGGGACAATATGGAGGAAAAAAGAGCTACATAGGGGAAAAGCTCAAGACATTTGTTCAGAGGTCTCCATAAGTCCTTTTCTATTGATAGATGTTAATCTGTGTGTGTGCAAGTGAAAATTCAAAGGCAGAGCAAGGAACTGCTGGGAAACTATGAGCCGGACTATTTAAGACAGGAGGTTTTTCTTTCCAGTTAGAGTGAGAGACGTTGTTGAACACTGGGGGCATTCAGTAGAGACCTCAAAAAAATCATGCCCTGTCTAGCCCTAGAGAAAGGGTGCATGGCTTAAAAACAAGCCTTGATACCATATACAAAAATTGAGTAGAAATGCATCACAGATCTAGATGTATTGTAGAAGTGAAAACTGTAGCACTCCTAGAAGAAAACGTAAGAGAAAGTCTTTGTGACTTTGGGATAGGGAGAGAGGGAGGAGAGTGGCTGGTTGGTGGAGTTGTCAGAACCTACTGTATTTATGGGTTTAGTTTGCCATCTTATATGGCTGCTGCTTGTAGTGCCACAAAACAGGTGCAACGGTGAAATCAAAGGTCACTGATCACAAGTCACCGTAATAAATATAATAATAATTTAAAAATATGAAATATCAAGAGAATTACCAAAATGTAACACAGAAACATGAAGTGGAGCAAATCTTGGGAAAAATGGCACCAATAGACTTGTTCGACACAGGGTTGCCACATACCTTCAGTTTGTAAAGAACGTATTATCTGTACAATGAGATCTGCTCACGTTCTTATGTTTGCCTCACCTTTAGCAAGCCAGCCTGTTTGCTCGTTGCTTGTATTTAACTGGTAGGAAATTGGAACTTCTGCGTTCCACACAGATTGTTGATACAGGACGAATTTCAGACTAATTTGCTATATAATGAGCCTTTGAGTTATGTGTGGGAGTCAAATAGGGGCTAATCTTTTAAATGGAGCCTGCTCATCCTGTGCAGGTGACTTGCTACATGTTTTCAGACTTCTCAGCTCCTTTTTTGTAAGGAGGCAGTTGATGGATCTTTCTTTTTTTCCCTCTTTTAAAAAGGGGCTGTTATCTCAATGCTAAGTGAAAGGAAGTGCTCAAGTTCTAGCTTGTATATAGTACAGAGCTTTGTTCCATAGAGTCTTTGTATAGAATTTTTGCTCGCTGCCCTGAGCTCTCAGTCTCTCCCAAGCCACCTGCTCCTCTCTTGCCCCAGAAGGTACTTGGGCACAGTTGGTACTTTCCTGATTCTTGGGTCACATTGTTTGGTCATTCCTCAGCAAGTGAGTGGGTTCTGTGCTTACATACCCACATCAGAGGTCAGCCTCTAGCTCTTCTTGCACAGGGTCAGGTGTGGTGAGACACCTAGCTCAGTCTCCTGCCGGTAGCTTGGTTGAGGAGCAAGCCCAGAGGAACCATGTTCCCAGCACTATTGTTGGGCTGAGTCTGAGGACAGGTAGTCAGGCCCGAACTGGGCCCTGTACTGTGCTTCCATTTATCCCGAGGTCTCATAAATTGTGCCTGGCCTTTCTGATCAGGAGCTGGCGTTGGTAGGCCTATTTCAAGTTAGAAATCGTATGATCAAGGCATGTTGATTCTCTCGGGTTGGTTTATGTTCATTTTAGACCTCTAGAGATGCCAAAGAATGTACAGACTACCATACATTTGTGCTCATTTTGCATGTTAGTAAGGCTGTGCTCAAAATCAAGTTAGTCTTCAGTAGTACACAAACCAAGAACTTCCAGATGGGGTTTAGAAAAGGCAGAGGAACCATAGATCAAATTGCCAAAATTCGGTGGATCATAGAGAAAGCAAGGGAAATACAGAAAAACATCTGCTTCATTGACTACACTAAAACCTTTGACTGTATGGATCACAACAAAATGTGGAAAATTCTGAAAGAAATGGGAATGCCAGACCACTTTACCTGTCTCCTAAGAAACTTGTATGCAAGTCAAGAAGCATCAGTTAGAACCAGACACGGAACAATGGATGGGTTGCAAATTGGGAAAGGAGGACGTCAAGGCTGTATATTGTCACCCTGCTTATTTAACTTATATGCAGAGCACATCATGCGAAATGCTGGGCTGGATGATGCAGAAGCTGGAATCAAGATTGCCAGGAGAAATATCAACAACCTCAGATATGCAGATGATACCACTCTAATGGCAGAAAGAGAAGAGGAACTGAAGAGCCTCCTGATGAGGATGAAAGAGAAGAGTGAAAAAGCTGGCTTAAAACTCAGCATTCAAAAAACTAAGATCATGGCATCCAGACCCATCACTTCATGGCAAATACATGGGGAAAAAGTGGAAGCAGTGACAGATTTCATTTTCTTGGGCTGCAAAATCACTGCAGACCATGACTGCAGCCTTGAAATTAAAAGATGCTTTTCCCTGGAAGGAAAGTTATGACAAACCTAGACAGCATATTAAGCAGAGGCAGCATAAAAAGCAGAGACATTACTTTGCCAACAAAGGTCTGTGTAGTCAAAGCTATGGTTTTTCCAGCAGTCATGTATGGATGCGAGAGCTGGATCATAAAGAAGACTGAGTGCTGAAGAACTGATGCCTTTGAATTGTGGTGTTGGAGAAGACTCGTGAGAGTCCTTTGGACAGCAAGGAGATCCAACCAGTCAATCCTAAAGGAAATCAGTCCTAAATATTCACTGGAAGGACTGATGCTGAAGCTGAAACTCCTATAGTTTGGCCATCTGATGGGAAGAGCTGACTCATTGGAAAAGACCCTGATGCTAGGAAAGATTGAAGGCAGGAGGAGAACAGGGAAACAGAGAATGAGATGGTTGGATGTCATCACCAACTCAATGGACATGAGTTTGAGCAAACCAGGAGCTAGTGAAAGAGAAGCCTGGCGCACTGCAGTCCATGGGCAATGAGTCAGATACGACTGAATAACTGAACAACAACTTTGATCCACACCTGCCTTTCCTAGGGTGGCCTGGCGCTCCCTGTCCGGAGGGTTTTGGATACTGATGTTGTCTCTCCCCCTTCACTAGCATACACACTTCTCATTTATCATGCCATCCTTTTACCCAGGCCACCTGTTGTTCCGAAGTGGGGAAGAGGTGAAGATAGCTATGAGAGAAACCCAAGGTGCCTGAAGCATCTGTCAGACTACTCTAGATGGGATTCGTGCTGCCAGCCTGGAGGACTTACAGATATGTTAGTTTATAGGAGACGGATGAATTCTCTGTTTATGGTCCCAAGGCTCCTTGGATTCAGGTTATTATTGTAAAGTTAAGGCTTCCTCAGCTGCTCTCTGCTGCTCTGACACCTGATTCGCAGACTTTGGGACTAAGAAAATGAACTCTGTTGCTTCTGTTCTGCTCAGACTCTTGTTGGTTACACAACATATGTTGTTGAAAAAGAGAAGATTCTCTGCCAGCTGCCCTGAGTTGAGAAGCTAGGGAAAAGGTCTTCGGCGTTGGTTTATAACTATGGTATCAAGAGAAGAGCTGACCTTCTATTTATCAGTTCACGTCCATCAGTAAAGTTAGAAGATCAGCCCCAGTGCATTCCCAGAGGAGAGTCCTCTGCTGGATATGTGTGGTGCTGTCACAAAGCAGTGCTGCCTCTCACTTGCCTGGGCACTGGGGGCCTCTCTGGTCTGTGAACATACCTTCCCTCTGTGCCACTTGGTGCTGGCAGCCGGGGAGCACAGAGCCTAGAGTAGCAGCCGGGGGGAGGGGAGGCAGGGCCGTGGGGATAGTGGAGGGATGTTGCGCACACTGGGGGACCTGGGGCTTTCCTGCTCCCGGCTCTAGCTGCTGGGGCTGTGCTGTGGGAGGCCAAGCAGTGGCAGGAGCAGCCAACCTTGGACGGTGCTTGTCAGAGGAGGCCTATTGTGGCCTCTCTGTACCAACGAACTTTGCCAGCCAGTCTCAGTTTCCACCTGCATTAAGACTTGAGTTGACTTCTTAACTGTAAGCCTTGAAATTTTGGATAATGCTTGTATTATAAATATATGCACTATTAGCTACCGTCAGTATAAAACAAAGTTCTTGAATGATTTTTCTACCTATACTTAAATTTTCTGAGCAAACTCTTTTGGAGGCTGTTCTTGACTTGTTAATGCTGTCTGGATTACACATAGAGGTTTGCGTTTCACAAGCTTTGCATTTAGTACCAAGGGGCCAAGCCCAGTCAGTCCTGATGCTGGAGCTTGTTTTGTGGGGGTACAGGTCAGCAGTGGCCTGGATTCTGGACCTGAATCCAGGTGACCATTGGCCCATCATTGTTGGCATGGAAAGTTGTCTCACCACTGCCTCTGACAGTTGGAGGAGACACCTGCTTGCCCAGCTGCTCAGTGATGAGCTGCAGACTACAGAGTGGGTTTTCATCCTTGTAATCCAAGGCTCCAAAATGATTCCAGCTGCTCAGGGTGGTCCAAACGTGGCAGAGAACAGAGCATATAATGGATATATAGGGACGCTGTGTTCACATTTTGGGCCTGGAAGGAGAGGTTACAGGTACAGCTACACATCCTGTGTAGCTTGTCACCTGTGAGACTTCAGCAAGTTCCTTAACTGCACTGAGATTCAGTTTCTTTATCTAAAACATAGGATAATACTGTCCTTCCAGGGTAGATGTGAGAAGTGATTCAGTTGACATAGCCCACGCCTTCAGTCCATGGTGGCTCAGATGGTAAAGCATCTGTCTGCAATGTGGGAGACCCAGATTCGATCCCTGGGTTGGAAAGATCCCCTGGAGAAGGAAATGGCAACCCACTCCAATATTCTTGCCTAGAAAATTCCACAGATGGAGGAGCCTGGTAGGCTACAGTCCATGGGGTGGCAAAGAGTTGGACATGACTGAGGGACTTCACTTTCTTTTTAGTATTCTGACGATGACCATGATGATGCCATTTCTGATGAGGCTTTCCCAGAAACACTTGTAGGAACTCATGTGAATAAGCCTCACATGTTGGGTTTAGGAGACGAGGCTGTTTTTCTTCAAAGATGAGATGGGGTTTGGTTGGAGACCCTTTTGGATGTAAACCTGTCCTGGGCTAGTCACCCTCACATAGCTTCCAATCTGTTCACAGGGGCTGCTGGATGAGGGAGGTGGGGACCAGGTGGCCCCTTCACCACTGCTAGGGAATGGCCTGAGCATATATGACCTGCAGAAGGCCAGAGGGCGAGTGGAGTCATCTTTATGAGTGAAACAGTACACTGGGGTTTTCCTCCTAGTGAGATTCTTAAAGCTGAATGAGCCATGTCCTCAGCTTCTGTGTTTAACTCACCATGAGTGGATGTGTAGCTGTACCTGTAACCTCTCCTTCCAGGCCCAAAATGTGAACACAGCGTCCCTATATATCCATTATATGCTCTGTTCTCTGCCACGTTTGGACCACCCTAAGCAGCTGGAATCATTTTGGAGCCTTGGATTACAAGGATGAAAACCCACTCTGTAGTCTGCAGCTCATCACTGAGCAGTTGGGCAAGCGGGTGTCTCCTCCAAATGTCAGAGGCAGTGGTGAGACGACTTTCCATGCCAACAATGATGGGCCAATGGTCATCTTCCCTGGTGGGACTGGACCCAGGCTGCAGGTGTTCCCTCTGAGAAACTCGGACTCTGGGGCCATACCTTTTTCTGTTTGATTAACCATGAGGTGCAGACCTTTTAATGCAGTCAAAGCCTCTTCTCCAGCACAATCAGGATTGCTATTCGTTGGTTAATTTTTAAAAGGCAGAGGATCTGGGAAATCCTATAAAATGTAAATGTATACAATAAACATTTTATTTTAACTTACGCGTGTAAGCATCAGATGTGAGGGGAGCCCTGGCCTGGAGCACAGTGACACACATCATCCACCAGGGATGATAAATAGTGCAGTAGTGATCTTGCCCCTGGTTGAAGTGGACTAAATGGACTGAAGTGACATATTTCCCATCTCTAGTGAGTCCTGCCAGCTGGAAGCTTTTCTGTCAGAAGGAAATTTTCTGAACGAGTTGGGTTTGAGGAAGGCTATAAATTACCTAATATGCAAAATTGTATTACTGTTGTTTTTAAATTATTGTTATTGTTAACAGAAGCTTTTTTCTCAGTTAATTGTTTTTAGACCTTTTTTTATTTTCTTATCACAAAGTAATACATGTTCTTTGTAAACAACTAAAGAAAACAGTATGGAAATTTGTAGCATAAAAAACAGAAGTTCCCTATAATTCCGTCCTCTAGAAAGCTACCCATGGTAACAGTTTATTGTGTGCCTTCAAATTTCTATATGTATATATAATTTTAAAATAAAAATAGGCTCACATGACACATTGCTATTATGGTCACTGCTTTTTTCCCCCAGGCTCCTCTGTCCTTCACCATCTTCTGGAGTTTGTTCAAACTCATGTCCATTGAGTCAGTGACGCCATCCAACCATCTTTATCCTCTGTCGCCCCCTTCTCCTTCTGCCCTCAGTCTTTCCCAGTGTCAGGGTCTTTTCCATTGAGTCCGCTTTTCGCATCCGATGGCCAAAGTATTGGAGTTTCAGCTTCAGCATCAGTCCTTCCAATGAGTATACAGGGTTAATTTCCTTTAGGATTGACTGGTTGGATCTCCTTGCTGTTTAAGGGACTCTCAAGGGTCTTCTCCAACACCACAGTTCAAAAGCATCAATTTTTTGGCACTCAGCTGTCTTTATGGTCCAGTTCTCACATCCATACATGACTGCTGGAAAAACAATAGCTTTGACTATAGATTCCTCTGTCAGCGAAGTGATGCCTCTGCTTTTTAATACACTGTCTAGGTTTGTCATAGCTATTCTTCCAAGAAGCAAGCATCTTTTAATTTCAAGGCTGCAGTCATGGTCCGCAGTGATTTTGCAGCCCAAGAAAATGAAATCTGTCACTGCTTCCACTTTTTCCCCATGTATTTGCCATGAAGTGATGGGTCTGGATGCCATGATCTTAGTTTTTTGAATGCTGAGTTTTAAGCCAGCTTTTTCACTCTTCTCTTTCATCCTCATCAGGAGGCTCTTCAGTTCCTCTTCTCTTTCTGCCATTAGAGTGGTATCATCTGCATATCTGAGGTTGTTGATATTTCTCCTGGCAATCTTGATTCCAGCTTCTGCATCATCCAGCCCAGCATTTCGCATGATGTGCTCTGCATATAAGTTAAATAAGCAGGGTGACAATATACAGCCTTGACGTCCTCCTTTCCCAATTTGCAACCCATCCATTATTCTATGTCTGGTTCTAACTGATGCTTCTTGACTTGCATACAAGTTTCTTAGGAGACAGGTAAAGTGGTCTGGCATAGTGGTCTGGCATTCCCATCTCTTTCAGAATTTTCCGCAGTTTGTTGTGATCCATACAGTCAAAGGTTTTAGTGTAGTCAATGAAGCAGAAGTAGATGTTTTTCTGTATTTCCCTTGCTTTCTTTCTCTATGATCCACCGAATGTTGGCAGTTTGATCTCTGGTTCCTCTACCTTTTCTAATCCCAGCTTGTACAGCTGGAAGTTCTCAGTTCGTGTACTACAGAAGCCTAACTTGAAGGATTTTGAGCACAGCCTTACTAGCTTGCAAAATGAGCACAAATGTATGGTAGTCTGTACATTCTTTGGCATCTCTAGAGGTCTAGAATGAACATAAATCAACCCCAGAGAATCAACATGCCTTGATCATGCAATTTCTAACTTGAAATAGGCTTGCCAACACCAGCTCCTGATCAGAAAGGCCAGGCACAGTTTATGAGATCTCAGGAAAAATGGAGGCATAGTACAGGGCCCAGTTGTTGAAGTCTAGCTTGAAGGATTTTGAGCATTACCTTGCTTGGATGTGAAATGAGCGCAATTATGCAGTAGCTTGAACGTTTTTTGGTGTTCCCCTTCTTTGGGATTGGAATAGAGACTGACCTTTTCCAGCCCTGTGGTCACTGCTGAGTTTTCCAAATTTGCTGGCATATTGAGTGAAGCACTTTCACAGCATCATCTTTTAGGATTAGAAATAGCTCCGCTGGAATTCCATCACCTCCACTAGAAACTGTATTGTGGTGTGATTTACATAGCATAAAATTCATCCATTGCAAGTGTACCATCTCTGCCTCCCTTTTTAACACTTGTATTCCATTGTATGATAACTTACATGTAACCCCTCCCCTATTGATAGCTGTTTACCACTTAAGTCTTACACTCTTGCAGACAAAACGACAATACATTTTTGCACAGAGTTTTGGGTATTTGTGTGAGTGTAGCTATAAAAGAAAATCCTAGAAGTGTATTTTCTGGGCCGCAGTGTATAAATATTTAAAATCAAAGCAGAAATTACCAAAACATCTGCTGTAACTTTATAAGTGATCTGTGAATTGATAGGAAGAAAACAGCACACATCTTTGTCCACCAGGAGATTAAATGAAGTTCATAAATGTACTTGGCCAAGAAATCTGGTTAGCAGTGCAGTCACAGCAAATCTCTGATTTCACTAGACCTTCCCAAGGACGCTGGCTCACAGAGTAGAGTTCCACTTCCCCACATTTCCCTAGTGGCTATATCATTTACTTTACTTTTTCTGCTCTTTAACTGAGTGCCTGTGTCCTAATATCCTCACTAAAAGTTTTAATCTTTGCTAATTGGGGCAAGAATAATTAATTTGCATTTTAAAAATCGGCCTTATTGGGTTGCATATCTTTTTGTGGGCTTATCAGCCGTTGGCATTTCTTTCCATCCAGTGGTTCCCCACGGAACTCTCCCACCCCTGCCGAGATCATCAGCATTAGAAGATGGCACAGCCACCCTGATCCCAGGGAAGCTGCGCTTCTAATGAGGCCCCATGTTTAGAAGGTTAAGCCTTTTTATTTGCTAGACAGTTTATTCTCTCGCTTTTCTTTCACCCTTTGGCAGAACTACTGCTTGGGAGGATTAAAGGTAGATAGCTTAGAACCTAGGCTTTGTCTATCCAGTAAGAGTCCTTACAAAAAGTGTTCATGAACACTTAAACTGATTTCAAACCCGGAGTGTCTGGTTCTTGCGTCTAAGACCAAATATGAGGCCTTGACGGGCCGGTTAATCCTGCCTTGTGGTTAGTTAGAAGGAAGAATGCTTAGGGGTAGTGTCCTCTGGCAGTCTTGCTGGCAGATTACTTTGTCCAAAGCCAAAGAAAAAGCTTAGCAATTTTGGTCCTATTTCAGGACTAATGGTTTATAAACTAGTCCTCTGGAAGAACTCATTGTGCAAATTCTTGGAACTTACTGAATTAAAAATAGATACCTGGACAGTCCTCAATAACTATGTCTTAAGTAACAGACTGAATGAACTCCTTTGTTCAACAAATATTGCGTAGCAACCTGTTAGGAGCCAGGCACCCTCTTGGGTGGTAAAAATGTGAGGATAAATAGAGCAGAAGGTCCTGGTCTTACAGAGCTTACTTTCTAGTTGGGAGAGAAAACAACAATAGTCAGGAGAACACCGAAGAATTTCTGAGATGAGAGCTATTAGTGCTGTGAAGAGAATGGAACAGGAAAATGAGATTGAAGGATGGGAGCAATACAGGATGTGCACATCTCAGGTGAGGTGGTCAACAGGGGCTTCCGAGGAGGTGACCTGAAAACTGGGAAAAGAGGGGCCTGACACTTGGCCAACTGGGAGCAAACTGGGAAAAGAGAGTTCCAGACATTTTGAAAATACAGCTGTGGCAAGATGGAACATGGTGAGTGTGGTATATAGCGAGAAGGACAGAATGGCCAGAAGGGATGAGGGGAGGAGGTCAGGGAAGCAGGTGGAGCCTGAGTCATGTAGTCCCTGGGCCTTGAGAAGGAGCCTGTGTTTTATTCTTCTGCTGTGGGAAGGCTTTGTGTTTGTTTTGTTGTTTTTAAAATTCTTTTAAAGTACACCGCTCTAAGGTATGAAGTTTGACTTTTGGCAGATTTGTTTGCCATGGGAGTTTTAGGTGAAGAGTGGCATAATTTTATGTTTATGTTTAACTATATATATTTTTGAGACTTCCACAAAGAGCTCTGTGGAGGATGGATGGATGGATGGATGGACAGACCGACCAGCAAAAAATAGACTTTTTTAAAAAAGTAATTAATTCATTGCGCAGAATCTTGTTTCACCATGCGTGATCTTCAGTCTTTGTTGCGGCATGTGGGATCTTTAGCTGCAGCATGTGGGATCTAGTTCCCCAACCAGGAATTGAACTGGGGCCCCCTGTTGCTCAAGTGCAGAGTCCCAGCCACTGGACCACCAGGGAAGTCCCTGCAGTAGTCTTATTATGGAAAATAGTGTGACTCTCTAGTGGGACATGTAGAAAGAGCCATTGCCAGTGGCCTTTGGAGCTGCTGCTCTGCCACCTCTGTCCCAGGTAAAGGCTAGGAGGTGGGGCAGGAATGATGGATGTGAAACCCACAGCCGTGGGCAGGTTAACTTTGGCTCAACCCACAGGCTCTGCAGGCCCCCAGCAGCATTTGCACTGGTTTCTGCTCTGACAAGGTGCTCACTGGTCTTAGTGATCAGATTCAGTCTGGGTTCTCCTGACTGGGCCCAGCTGACTCAGCCTCCTCTCTGTGAATCATGTGATTGAAGGGGTGCTGGGGTTCACCCCTGGGGTGTGATTTCTGAGGGTTGTTAAAAAGGTCTGTTTTCAAAGATATCTCTTCCATCAACCTGAAATTCCACCCCTAAAATATCTGGATTTTGAGTATATGAGGACACCTACAAGTCACTCCCTATATGATGGGAGGCAGCAGAAGTTGACTATCTTGCTTCCCCAAGTGACAGTGGAAGGAGTGGGGGTGTAAAGCAGGTAATTCTGGAAGGTTGCATGGGGACTGAGAGAGACCCAGGACCTGAGGCCCTGTGTTCCGAGTAGACAGGTCGGGGAGGGGCTGCACAAAGGCCCAGCGAGCCTGCTATGGGAAGAGGGCAGCGGTCCTGGGGATCACTGAAGAGACATTCAGTCCCCTTGCCCTCCCATCTCCTGGCAGTGGCTCTGGGTGAGAGGAGGCAAGTTCATCAGAGGCCTCTCACTCTGTGGGGTGAGCACCCCCAGCTGAACTCTGACCATGGCGCTCCTCACTGCAGCCACCTGCTCAGCCAGCCCTTGGGGCAGAAGTACTGACCTGCTCTTCCTCCTGAATCACAGCGTGATGATGGGGGTCTCATTCCATGGTGTTTCTTGAATCAGTCAGCGACGTGTCAGTTCAAATTTTTTCCTCACTCTGACTCTAGAAGAAATTCTGCAGCAGCCCCTAGTTGACTTCACGGTGCGTTTCCCATCCTTAGCCAAGAGCAGCATGAGATGTCTTGACAAGAACCAGACTTGACTTTTCCTCTGTGACCTTCAAAGCCTTTCAAGTTAGTCTAGAATCCTCTTTCCTGACAGTCCTTCAGTGTTTGCTGAGCGTGTCTTGTGTTCCCTGCCTGTCTGTGGGCTGCTCCATCCTGAGCTGTGCCCTGACGCTCTGTGCAGGGTGTCCCTGTCACCGCTGTTTGGTGCTCACCTTTCAGAGCACCACAACTGGAGAGTTCTTCCAGTGGCCATCCTGTGGGGCTGATGGAGGCTGGCGGACCAGGGAACCGCAGCCTGCTGTAGCTTTGTTCTGGTCCCATATGGGAAGTGCAGGCCAGAAGATTTGAAACCAGAAGTACAGTGAAGCAATGGCTAATGATCTTGGTTGTATTTAGATGATGGCATTTTAGGTAATTTCACTTTCTCTAGTTTCCACACTTATCACAATGATTTATTATCTAAAAGAGAAAAGAAAGACTTCTGGGAGGCCCTGCATTCACAGCTTGCAGGCAGAGGAGCGCTTTCTTGCTGTGCGCAGGTGGGCCTGCACCTGAAGGCGCATCTTCGTCTGACCACGGTGCCTCTGCTCCTTCTTGCTGTGACGTGCTCACTACCTGCTAAGCACAGAGCAGTTTTAAATACTCTCTTGCTAATGCTCTAGTGAAGTGAATGCTGCAATTTCTTACATTTTATAGAGAGGCAGATTGAGGGCCAGGATGGTTAAGAGCTTTCTCTGGCCCCACCTAAGTTGCCGGCATGAGATTTTGAGCCCAGAGCTTGCACGCTGAGTGCTAAACTGTCACTTCCTCTGGCCCATGATGGAGCCTGGTGTGCTCCGCTCCATCTGTTCAGGTCAGTGCCTGCTTTCTTCTAGGTGCTGGGCTGGGTGCGAGGGTATAAACACGAATAAGTTAAGGAAGTGTCTGCCTCCTTAACTAATTGTCTAGTGAGAGAGAGAAACAGATCCTTAGCATTGCATGTGAAGTGTTAATCTGAGGGTGTTCATAGAAGACTTTGGGGAGCCAGAGGGAGGAAGGAGGCTTAGCTCAGGTACAAAGGAGGCATGTCTTAGAGTGGTCTGAACTAAATCTTAAAGAGTTATCCAGGAGAATAGATATGGGGGCCCTGCCACACTGAAGGGACTGTGTGAGCAATAGCTAGGTCAGGAGATGCCAGACCATGGGGACCTTGTGTTACCAGCTTGAAAAGTCACAGTTGTGTTCCCTGAGGGGAGGGTGAGAGGGTGGACTCTGGAAAGTTTTAAGGAAGGCGTGGCATCTCAGCTCACTCCAGCCACAGTGTGGGGGTGTTTATGGGAAGAGAACCAGAGTCAGGAGGACACATTGATGGCAGGAGATGGTCCTTGGCCTCAGGGAGCTTCCAGGGCCCTCTCTGCCCTTGTGGTCCAAATGTGAATAATACATTTCACTGTTGTCGTGAAGAGAAGAAGTAATGATGTGAAATCCTGGACCGAATGCCTGATGCAGGGTCGTGGTGAGGCAATCACACCACTCACGCACTGCAGCTGTTTTGTTTTCACGTTGATCCTATGAAGTTGACAACGGAGGATACTTAGACCCAGAGGAGTTAAGTGACTTGCTTCAAATAATAAGACTTTTGATAAAGCAGAGACTAGATTTCAGGTTACTTACCCCGAATGGACTGCCTTTAGTTCCTTGCTGTAAGAATCACCTGCCTCTTCATTTCTCCTTGAAAGGTGGCACAGTTCAGTTCAGTTCAGTCACTCAGTCGTGTCTGAGTCTGCGACTCCGTGAACTGCAGCACACCAGGCCTCCCTGTCCATCACCAACTCCTGAAGTTTACCCAAACTCATGTGCATTGGGTTGATGATGCCATCCAACCATCTCATCCTCTGTCATCCCCTTCTTCTCCTACCTTCAATCTTTCCCAGCATCAGGGTCTTTTCAAATGAGTCAGTTCTTCACATCAGGTGGCCATAGTATTGGAGTTTTAGCTTCAGCATCAGTCCTTCCAATGAATATTCAGGACTGATTTCCTTTCGGATGGACTAGATGGATCTCCTTTTAGTCCAAGGGACTCTCAAGAGTCTCCTCCAACACCACAGTTCAAAAGCATTAATTCTGCAGCGCTCAGCTTTCTTTATAGTCCAACTCTCACATCCATACATGGCCACTGGAAAAACCATAGCCTTGACTAGACAGACCTTTGTTGGCAAAGTAGTGTCTCTGCTTTTTAATGTGCTGTCTAGGTTTGTCATAGTTTTTCTTCCAAGGAGTAAGCGTCTTTTAATTTCATGGCTGCAGTCACCATCTGCAGTGATTTTGGAGCCCAAAAAAATAGTCACTGTTTCCACTGTTTCCCCATCTATTTGCCATGAAGTGATGGGACCAGATGCCATGATCTTCGTTTTCTGAATGTTGAGCTTTAAGCCAACTTTTTCACTGTCCTCTTTCACTTTCATCAAGAGGCTCTTTAGTTCTTCACTTTCTGCCATAAGGGTGGTGTCATCTGCATATCTGAGGTTATTGATATTTCTCCCGGCAATCTTGATTCCAGCTTGTACTTCTTCCAGCCCAGCGTTTCTCATGATGTACTCTGCATATAAGTTAAATAAGCAGGGTGACAATATACAGCCTGGACGTACTCCTTTCCCGATTTGGAACCAGTCTGTTGTTCCATGTCCAGTTCTAACTGTTGCTTCCTGACCTGCATACAGATTTCTCAAGAGGCAGGTCAGGTGGTCTGGTATCCCCATCTCTTTCAGAATTTTCCACAGTTTGTTGTGATCCACACAGTCAAAGGCTTTGGCATAGTCAATAAAGCAGAAATAGATGTTTTTCTGAATCTCTCTTGCTTTTTCGATGATCCAGCGAATATTGGCAATTTGATCTCTGGTTCCTCTGCCTTGTCTAAAACCAGCTTGAACATCTGGAAGTTCACGGTTCACATACTGTTGAAGCCTGGCTTGGAGAATTTTGAGCATTACTTTGCTAGCGTGTGCAATTGTGTCATAGTTTGAGCATTCTTTGGCATTGTTTTATTTGGGATTGGAGAAGGCAATGGCACCCCACTCCAGTACTCTTGCCTGGAAAATCCTATGAACGAAGGAGCCTGGTAGGCTGCAGTTCATGGGGTCGCTAAGAGTCGGATACGACTGAGTGACTTCCCTTTCACTTTTCACTTTCATGCATTGGAGAAGGAAATGGCAACCCATTCCAGTGTTCTTGCCTGGAGAATCCCAGAGACGGGGGAGCCTGGTGGGCTGCCATCTATGGGGTCGCACAGAGTCGGACACGACTGAAGTGACTTAGCAGTAGCAGTATTTGGGATTGGAATGAAAACTGACCTTTTCCAGGCCTGTGGCCACTGCTGAGTTTTCCAATTTGCTGGCATATAAAGTGTAGCACTTTCACAGCATCATCTTTTAGGATTTGAAATAGCTCAGCTGGAACTCCATCAGCTCCACTAAACTGTCCTAGGCTAGCACTTGGTCACTCAGCCACACCCAGCTGCAGGGGAGGCTGATAACGCAGTCTACATGCTAGCAAAGGGATTTCCTTAGAAAGAGAGGGTCCAGGGGGGTGGGGGTGGGGGTTGGTAAACAGCAGACTTCCTCAGAGTCTCCCTGGAATTTTCTCCCTGCCCAGAAGGCACTGAGTACATTTGGGGTTTTCACACCACTAAGGGGTGTTAAAGAGGCTCAGCTGTTGGGGTGATCATTTATAATTTAGAGAAAGTGCAGACACACTTCTGGGCTCTTCCTTGACTGCTGGTGAGGGTGGATTTACTCACCCCCACCCCCAGGAGTTTCTGTCCTTTGGGATTGGGGTCCTGGGCACTTAGAACCAGCAGTGTGGTTTGAGGTTACTGAAAGAGCCACCTGTCTCAGGTGGCTTGTATTTCACCCCAGCTCCACTGCTAAGGACCTGGTGATCTGGGACACATCACCTCTTCCCCCCACCATTTTCCTCACCAGGACCCACCAGGACCCTTCTGGCTGTGACTCAGAGTTCAAACTGCCTAGTTTATTCAGCAATCCCCAGCTGGCACTGGTGGGGCTGCTTTGCTGCAGGGCTTGCTGTGGAGTTGGGAATGGGGCTGCTTGCTGTTTGTCCCAGTAAACAGTCAGTTACCTTTGACAGGAAGCCTGTGTCGCATGAGGCCCTAGGCCATGGTACAGTTTGAGAAATGAGGCCATCAGAGGTGTCATCCTGGTCAGCAGCCTGTCGCTGGGTAGAAGGCTCCAAAATTATGGATTATTTTTCCTGGCTTCAGGTCACTGGAAGGAGAGTGTTTGCCCCCAGGAAAGAACAAGAAAGCATGAGCTCACAGTCTCTGGAGCTCCCCCACCCCAGAGGGTAGAAGCCTGCTCACAGAGACCCAGGGTCTCACATAGGGACCGGTGATTTTGTGGTCCCAGTGAAGAGCCTGTGACTCTGATTTCCGTAGCCTGTGACATGGCACTGCCCAGGATGTCTTCTGTTGTATCACTTTGTGAAATGCCAGACCCTCAAGTGGTCACTGTATAGTGTGCGATCACCTTCCAGCTTTAAGAGTATGACTTCAGTCATAAAAATACACACATTCCACATGTTTTATTTTGTAATTGAATTGCCTCGGTGGATTTTCCTGGTCAAGAGAAGCTCTCTGCCAAGAAGGCTGCCCCATTCATGAGCCTCTTTCTGTACTGTGTTCACAGCAAGGGGTGATTTTATACCCTCATCGTGCTGGTTTGGGAAATACCATGAGATAGAGGGGCACAGGGAAATGCCACCTCCTGGGAACCATGTCTACAGAAGCCCAGGTTGCCCCATCGTCGTTCAGCCTCGAACCCTGCTTTCTTTTCCCCTGGCAGTCAGGAGCCTCTTACTACCCTTACACGCCTCTCACTCTCCTTCACTCAGGCTGCGCCGGCTTGGACCACACATCTCTCTTAAATTGTGTGGTTTAATTTCAAAACGGTTCTCCTTTTTCTACTCGGTTTCTAAGTAGAACTGCAGCTGCTCTGTGGAAATTATTTCCCTTCCAATTCTTGTGGTTTGACTTTTAGTGCCACCTCGTATGTCTTCTTGTGACCTGAAACACCCTGTATAGAATCCTAGCTCTCTTCCTCCGCTCAGTGAGTCCTTGGAGCATCAGCTGGGCAAGGCTCCAAGGAGGGTGGGGAAAGGGGGTGCCTAGCTCCTGTCCTCTAGGTGCTGACTCAAAAGCTGTGTGCAAAACCATGTGGCAGCATTACATGAGCAGTGGCGAGGCTGCCTGTGTGAAACGCAGCATCCACTCACCCCTGCTACCATCCAGTTGTGTGGCAGCAAAAGCACGAGACTTCTAAAACGTGACCAACTGTGCCCTGGTCCTCTCAGGAGAGGGTGTGAGCTGAAGCTCAGAGCAGGTGGGCAGAGAGGAGGGCAGGTGGGAGTCTTGCCAGCCCCATTTGAGCATGCCTGGGAGCCCATGTGCCCTGATGAGTGCCCTCTGCAGCCATGCTTCCAGTGACCACACTGTCAAAGCAAAAAGTCACATAATACACAGTGCAGGCAGGGCTGTGAGGAAATGGGCACTTGTATGAGTTGCTGTAGCCTCTCTGGAGGGCAGTATGACAGAGTCAGTTGTACATAAGCTTTGACGCACACAGTGAACCCACACAGGCAGAGACAGCGCATGGCCTGGACATTGGCTGCAGTGGTGCTTGTAGAATGACTCAGAGATGACACAGCCACACCAGGGGTACCACGTCACTTCCCGTCTAAGAGATGGGGCCACGTGCGCAGTAGCTGAAGCTCCAGGGCTCTGTCAATGACCGCAGCGAGGGCCTGACTCTACAAAGTCTGAGACCATCTGTCTCTCTCTTTACAGAGATACTTGTCCATCTTCTACTCACCTAGCACCCAGGTGACAGGGATTGGCCCTGAGAAGGGAGACAGAGTGGGATTTCAGTTGGAAGGGAGTGTTTTGAAATCTAAATTTTTTTTTTAAGAAGTAAAGGGAATTCCACTCTTTCACTGCCAAGGCCCAGGTTCAATCCCTGATTGGGGAACTAAGATCTGACAAGCCATGCAGCGTGGCCAAAAAAAGAAAGAGAAAAAGTTTAAAAATTGCTTTATTACTTTCTAAGAATGCCATAACAAATAATCACGAACTTCTTGGCTTAACATAACAGAAACTTATTCTCTCACAGTCCTGGAAGCCCAAAGTCCAGAATCAGTGTGTTGGCAGGACCACAACCCCCTCTAGGGGAGAATCCTTGCCTCTTCCACTTCTGGTGGCTTCCGAAGTCTCCAGGCTCCTGTCTTCACAAGACCGTCTTCTCCTCTGTCATAAAAGTACTTATAATCAGATTTAGGGCCCCCTACATAATCCAGGATTATCTCTTCGGAAGATCTTTAAGTTAATTATGGTTGCAAAGACCCTTTTTCCAAGTAAGGTCACATTCACAGATATTGAGTGTCAACCTGGATCATAGCAGCCCCCCTTCTACTTTTTCCTCTTACATAAAGTCACATGACTGGTAGCAGAGACAGGACTGACAACCCATCTCTCTGGCTCTTGGCCCCTGCTGCTTTTCTGGAGATGGGGCCCCATGCCTGTCTTCAGGATATGTGTGCTTGAAGGCAAGAGAGCCTGCTTGGGAGCCCGTGAGGGCTCCGTGTCCTGATGGCCGCCTTGTCTGTCACCACTCTCCACATCCTCACTCTCCTCTTCTTTGTCGCACGAAGGTCTCTGTTAGGTGCTGCTCTGTCAACCTTGGGTTCCAACTCCAGTGTCACTTCTTATCAGGTGCCTGACCTACCCTTAATGTTTGCCTGCTTCCCCTCCACTAGCCCTCCAGCCTCAGGGGATATTGGTGGATACGCTGGAAAGGATGGATTGCATGCTGCTTTGGCTTCTTGCTCCCTCTGAGTTCTCTCCATCCTGCAGGAGCACTAGGAATTGAGAAAAGATGGATTTTCCCAGGGCTATGCCTGAGAAACTCTGTGGAGCTTCTGAGGGGGCAGCTGCCAGACCTCTGTGGGAAGCAGGTCTGTGTCCATGAGACTGATTACCTTTCTCACCGTCCATCAGGGACTCGGGGACAGTTCTTTGTCTCTTCCCTGTAGAGAAGTGTGTCTCCCCAGTTTTCCGTTTCTCACCACCCTAACACCGAAGCCAGAAGTGCAGTGGAACCATGTCAGTTCCCAGCTCTGGAGTCATCCTGGACTGTTTTCTTCCTCTCATACCACCCCCTACCCCAACCCTGTTGGCTCAGTGTTGAGGATAAACAGCCGGGAGCCCACCTCTTCTCGTCCTCTCCTGCTACCAGCAGGCCACGCCACCACTGCCTCATCCTGGGTTCTCATAGTGGTCTTTGCCTGCTCTCGCTGCTCAGCACAGCACAGCGGGGGCTGAGCCTGTTGGACTGTGGGCCACAGCCATGCCGCCCTGCTCCTGCCCCCTGGTCACTATGGGCAGAGGGGAGCCTTCACCCTGGGAGACCTGACCTCGTGTCCCGTACTTCCCACAGTCCCTGGCCTCAGCCCTTTGTCTGATGACTCTTTTGCAGACATGGGTGATTCTCAGAGAGCGATGCTCACCTGCCGGGCCTCCTCAGCTGCCCCTGCACACCCGCTTCCGAGGCCCCTTTGCTTCTTTCCTGCTCTCCTCTACTGTTGCTATCTGACATGCTGTGTGTTTACTCCTCTCTCCCCACTAGAGTGTAAGGAAGATGGAAATTTTTATTCATTTCATCTCCTGCCAAACGGACCCTCTCACACGGCAGGCCCCTCAATAAAACAGGGATGGGTGAACGGGTTCTTCTGTTCTTGTCCAAATTAGATCTGGAGTAGCTTTCTTAATGTTTCTTCATTCACTTAAATATATCAGAGTCTAAAATACATGCATTTTATATTGTATTCATGTATTGTATACATGTATTTTATACATATATTGTAGGGAAATGGGGTGGAGAGGGAGAGGGAGAAAGGAGAATCTGAATGTACTCTGCGTCCCGCTGAGGGCGCTCCGGGGTGAGACTGTTCCTAGGCATGGATGGCCTGCACACACTCTTCCTCTCCCTTTCTTG
Source organism: Budorcas taxicolor (assembly GCF_023091745.1). Lineage (NCBI taxonomy): Eukaryota > Metazoa > Chordata > Mammalia > Artiodactyla > Bovidae > Budorcas > Budorcas taxicolor. Next base: position 12,486,297 of record NC_068910.1, on the reverse strand, counting down.
TCGCGGAACCCAGCTACGAGTCACATCACTTTTCCCCATTTTGCTGCATTAGTACAAGTCCGTGATAGGGTTCTTTTTTTTTAAATAAAAGCATAATGAACATGGAAGAGTGTTAAGCCATTCAGAATGATATAAAAAGTCTACTCCCTGATCCACAATTCCTTTCATCAAAGGGAGCCCTTGTTAACAGTCACTTAACTTTAACCCTAGGGGAAAAAACAACCCATGTGTAATATCGGCATAAATGTATATTTTTAAAACATGGATCTGAACAGAATCGTGGTAGGCATACTCTTCTGTTATTTGTTAGTATAATTCATTAATCTTTCCATATTAATCCATGCAGACATACCTTGTTTCTAGCAACTGCCTGGTGTTGTGTCGTACTGTGATGTATATACTTGACCCCTTATTGATGGTGTTGGCTTCTTCCTGGGTTTTTGTTATGGCAGTATTACAGTGAAGACCTATGCATCTCGGCACATGCTGCAGTAAGATTTGTACAGCATGTACCTGGCCATGCACCGCAGGTTAAGGGATTGTGGGCATCGACAGTTTTGATAGTTAATGCCAGATTGCCCTCTGAATGCAGGCACTGGTTCATTCTCCCAGAGTGTGTTTTCCTCCCAGCTTTTTATTTCAGAAAATGTTAGACCCATGGAAAACGTCTAAATAACGATTTCATGAATACCAAAGTGTCCTTCTTCTAGGTTTACCCATTACTGTGTTGCCCTCTGTATTGGTGTGCTAAGACTGCCAGAACAAACTACCACAGAATGGGTGGATTAAGCAACACAAATTTTTTTCTTCACAGTTCTAGAGGGTGAAAGTTCAGGCCAAGGTGTTGGCCAGCGTCATTTCTCCCGAGGCCTCTGCTTGGCTTGAAGGTGGTCGTCTTCTCAGCGTGTCCTGTCATGGCCACCCCTCTGTCTCTATGTGTCCTAGTCTCCTTTCCCTCTAAGGACACCAGGCATGGTGGATTAGGGCCCACCTGTGTGACCTTGTCTTACTTTTATTATCTCTTTTAAGGTCCCGTCTGCAAATAGTCACATTCTGGGGTTCTGGAGGTTAGGACTTCTTCACATGAATTGGGCATGTAAGAGGAGGAGTACAGTTTGGCCCATAACATGGTATTTGCTTCTCTTTATTTTTTATATATCATATTAATAGAATTACAAATACTTACTATAGAATCATCACTTACATTTGTTTTATTTATCATGTATAATTATAATGTAGGGCTTCCACATTATAAATTATGCCATTTATAATATATCTATTATATGTAATTAGTATATATAGCATAATTTCCCCCTAAACCACTTGAAGGTAAATTGCACCCATTCTGGTACTTCAGCATATGTCTCCCAAGAATGAGGGTGTTCTTTTTGGTTGTTTTAACATCCCTTATTTTATGCTATTAGGGACCGATTCCCCTGAGGAGATGAGCAAATGAGCAGGAGGTACCCAAGCCCTGCCTGTCGGCCTTCCCTCCAGACGGCTTGTCCTGGCCCAGTTCCCTCCACCTCTTTTCCTGAGCCCCAGCCCTTCAGTGAGCCGGGAGGTTGCTCACTGAACCTCTGGGCCTCCCTCAAACTCCAGATTTTGTGGCCTTGTTGATGTTTTAGATCTGAGATGTGTCAGTGGGGTGACAGAGCTCCTCACAATTTCACTTGCTTTTTGGTCTATCAAAATGTCTCGAAAAACACCAGAAGTTTCTTTTATGTCGATAGGTAATCCTTGCTTTGCAGACTGAGGGCTGCCTGTATTTATTTAGAGAAGTAGGGCTTATTGATTCGGCACCGGTTTCTCCCTCGCTGCCTCCTTCCTCTTCGTGCATCCTCACTGCAGCTTGGGACTCTGCCAGAAGTCGATTCTTGCCTGCTACCATCGTGTCTATTTCTTCTTCAGTACTTTGTGTAGGAAAACCCCACATACATGGCACTTGCATTGTTGGTTTTAGTAGAGTCATTGTGGAAATAGTCTGCTTGGGGCTTTAACGGAGGACAGGACACTTAGAACATTTTTGCTTCCATCTGTATAAGCTGTTGTCTGCAGACCTGCCTGAGGTCAAGATGTCAGTCTGGGGAGCCCTTTGTCATCCATCGTGGTCAGGCTGTTGCTGAATGAGCAAACCACCCCCACTGTCCTGGGCTGGGTGGGCCCCTGCCTATTTCCTGGGGCTTTGCTTAGTCCATCCTGCCTTCGGAAACCCACCATCTACACCATTCAGAGGTGGTTTTCCACCTCTGTGTCTTTCTGTGTCTATGTCTCTGTTTAGCTCTCTCCCTTGGGTTTTCCTTTCTTCAGAACTCATTCCAAGCTCCATGGCCTGGCACTGAGGACCCTCCCTCCTCTAGTTCCTTCTCAGCCTGTCTTCCTGGTTACCTGATGTATTAAAGTGTTAGTCACTCAGTCGTGTCTGACTCCTTGTGACCCCATGGACTATAGTCTGTCAGGCTTCTCTGTCCGTGGAATTCTCCAGGCAAGAATACTGGAGTAGGTTGCCATTCCCTTCTCCACTGGATATTCCTGACCCAGGGTTCAAACCCATGTCTGCTGCATTGAAAGCAGATTCTTTACCATCTGAGCCACCAGGGAAGCCTGAGCAAGTACCCTGACTCAGTGGTGTGAACACTGAGTGTGCTGAGGATCCCCAGCTTATTAAATGCACTTTGCTTCCTTATCACTGTGGCAAGCTACTGAATATCTGCTCTTTTTTTTCCTTTAGTCAAACGCTTCAGAGAACCAAAGCATGAAAGACGACCATGGAGGATATGGTGGGTATTTAAATATTAACTCATTCCTAGAATACTTTTGACTATTTTGAGTTTTTTTGAGGGGATGGAGGGGGCATGGAATGTGAGCAGTTATACATGGCAAAAAGTGTTGAAATCCATTAGTCCAGTTTATCGTCATGAGATGTGTATAATATGAAAGTACTTTTGTTTCTCCAGATAAATGTTGAGCCCACGATAGGGTTAGTGACAGCCAGATGGTGGTGCTTCTGTCATCACTCTGCTGTCCAGTTTTAGGAAGTGGAAGATGACACAGATGTGTCCGTCCACACTGAAGGCTTTGTTAGTTACTTCTCCCTGTCAATGGACTATGTTAAATCCTTGAATTCTCTGTGTGTAAGCAAAAAAGTAATCTAAATGTGGAGATGAGTCAGATGTACCGTGTACATGCTCCTTGCATCAAAACTATAGTCTTTCTTACTCCTAGGATGACCTTGTAGCAGCAGTTTTTCCTTCTAAATATGCTGGTGAGATACTCAGACATAGCCTCCAAAGACAAAACTCCAAAAAAACTAAATTCCTCACAAGGCAACAGGCAGTTCCTTAGGACAACATGATGCCCTCAAGAAGGTCGTTCTTGCACCTATCATAACCATAGCAACTTTCCCTTCGAAGGAAACTTGTGAGAAATCTCTGTGGTGAAGGCCTTTTAGTAACATTTTAGCCTTACTCTTGATTGATCTTCAATACATTGTTTCTGAATGTTGATAATCTTCTCTCAAGTCTTGAGTATTTAGCTTGGGCAGGGGGTCTGAGGGAATGTGGAGTTGAGTTTTCCACATGGTCCCCTTTGGCAGCTCCTACTTTACCATGATTTTAGGAAACGATTTTCAAGCCTCAGTTGCAGGGTTGGTCTGGATAATCTCTAAGGTCCATTGCAGCCCTGAGTCCCATGCCCATCATCCCATCAGTGGCCTGCCCAGTTCTGAAGGCCCAGCCTGGGAGGCCGAGAGAAGCAGCCGCAATCCAGAGGTCCCTCAGCCATGGACTGCAAGTGGTCTCCAAGTGCTCATGGTTGAAGAGAGACTGAGGGCCCATGTTGTCTCCACCATGCCATGTGTCCCAGAGACTACAGAACTTGTTTTTTCTTTTCTAAAACTCCTCTCCTCTCGCCCAAGATTGGCAAGTTATAGCCCACAGCCTCAACCTGGCCACTGTCCACCTCCACAAGTAAAATGTCAGTAGTGGGCTAGTGACCCTGGCTGCCCTTGCACTGCAGTAGCAGAGTGCGTAGTCACGCAGAGTACGATGACTCTCACAGCCTAAAATGTCTATCCTCAGACCCTTCACAGGAACGCATGTCCACCTGGGTCCCACCCGTTGTTTAAGCTGCAGCATCTGAAGGTTGCTCAGGGTTCTGGCAGCAGTGCTGGATTCATGCAAGTCTTGTTAAGCTTACATGTCATTGAGTTTGTGCATGAAGTCAGCTGGGGGCTCTTTAAAGGAGAAGCACCTTGGACCTCATCCAAAGCTGTGATTGAGCGTTTTGTTTTGAAGTAACAAAAATGAAAAGGTAGAGACACATATTTTAAATGTGTTTTGTGTGTTTACATCTGTTATAAGTCGGCGGCCTATCAGGGACGCACTGATACTGGTGGTTTTGAAAGGTAGCGGAAAGGCCAAGCCCTAGTTAGTGCTAGCGGCCCCAGAGGAGGGGACTAGTCATTGGAAGGTTGGGGGTCTCCCCAGCAGCATTTTTTGTCTTATTTCAGACTTAACATTTACCCCAAATTGGATATTACCCTCTTGTCAGAGTGATAACAAGTGCCGATTCTGTTTCGTACAGGTTTTTAGACACTTCCAAACAAGCCATAGGAATGCTGTTCATCCATTTTGCGAATGTATACCTGGCAGATCTCAACGAAGAGGACCCTTGTTCACTGTAAGTGGACCGTATTTGAGTATGAACATCATCTGGCCCTCCATGCCTTTCGTTCTGTTGCCGGTCATGTTCCCTCTGGCTTGGGGAGGGGCCAACTCTCCTTCATCCCCTGTTTCCCTCTGAGAGGTCGTTGTGTGCATGCTGGATGTTAGGGTTTTGCCCAGTGATGGTGGCCCTGTGCACTGGCTTTCTGCTTATCAACCTAAGTTCTGTCCCTTGGCCTTCTAGTGCCCTTATGTCTCCCAGTTTCCAAGCAGCCCTTGCACAGCAGCTTGGAAGGAGTGACTGTGCTGAAACAAGACACACAGGGCCTTCTCTGTCAGGTCAGCCACTCGAGGTCAGAGCCATTGTTGACCACCATTGACCTTGTTGACCTGAAGACCATGAGTGGTTCTGCCTCATCAGTGCAGTCAATGTGCCTTCCATACAACCCCCAGAATCGTCTGCTGGAAAGCCCAGTTGGGCCACGTCACCTGACCTCTTTGCTAACAACACTCAAACAGTGCCATGGAATGGAAAAGGTCACTCCCCTGCCTTATCCTGGCTCCATCTGCTGCCTTCCTTGCTCAGACTTGGTGCTCCAGCCATGCTGGTCTGCTCCTGGTGGTCCTCAAGCGCACCAGCTGCCTCCTTCCTCTGTGCCTTTGCTTGCACTGCCCTCTGCCTGGAATGTCCCCCAGCCCTGCCCTGCCATGCCTCTGAGGGAGAGCAGGCTGGAGGGCTGGTGAGTCCCTTGCCAAAAGATTTAGTGTATATTTAAGACCATATTGACTAGAAGATTCCTTTAAGCTTCTCTTGTTTGGTGAGAGTGTGCAATTCTGAGATTCAGTCCAAGTCCAGACTCAGAAGAAAGTTGTAAAGTCTTCCCTCCTCAGGGTTTTTCCTCAAGACCTGGATAGGTTCTCATCTGTTTGGGTGTAGTCCCAAAGCAGGGGTCTGGAAGGGGGATCGTCTGTAGGGGAGTTGGTTAGGAAAGGGCCTGGTCCTTCCAGTCCTTGAGCCCAGCAGCAAGCTTGTGTCGTCCTCTGGTAAACCATCTTGGTTGGCTGAGATACACTGAGAGCCAGCTGCTCACCCTAGAGGCCCTGGGGTGAGGAACCCTATCTCCTGGTCCCACTGTGGTCATTATGGGTCGTTGACAAACTGAATCACAGCCAGGATGGAGAAGGGGATGTTAGTTGCTGACAGATCTCAGGTGCTCAGCCAGAGGAGAAGAGGCCCAAAATGGAGATAGGTGTTGTGGAAAGAGCCCTTGGCTGGGAAGCCACACTGTCGAAACGCGGCTCAACTTCTCTGATCCTCTGTTTCTTCATCCATATCCCCAGGATCAGTGCGAAGGTTTCATGAGGTGATGGGTACAGGCACCATTGGAAGCCACTGGGGCACTTACAATCAGAGGATATTGTCGTTAGAGCTTAGGAAAGACGTGGAGCTCCAGCAGTTGCTCGAAGAGCTGCTAGGGAGAGCAGAGCAGGAGAGAGAGTGCATGGCCTGTGGAAGAGTGAGTGCCGGAGTGGGATCTGTTCCAGCCCCACTGTCCTTGCTTTGCCATGTGACTCTTCCCAGATGGGGGAAGGGTTGGGCTGGACCTGGGCCATCTTGGGTTTTTGCATATCTACAAGGGAAACCAGTCAGTTCAGGGAGAGGAGAAATTAAAAACAAAGGAGCCCGAGCTGCTCCCAATGGCGACAGGGGTTCTCTGTGCTGGGGGTACTGTTCTGGGTGGGAGTTTGGTCCTTGTGATGTCTCAGGGGCTAGGATTGTAACACCTACTACGTGGCAGACTCTGTTCACCTATATTGACTGATTGGATCCTCATAACAGCCCTGCAATATGGATATTTTGATTATCCTCAGTTTACAGTTAGAAAATTGAAGCAGAGAGATTTTTTATAACTTATTCGAGTTCACACAGCTCGAGAGTGATGGAGTGGGAATTTGAACCCAGCCAGTGTGGTCTGAGGCCCACAGGATACCCTGTTGGCTGCCAGTCTCACCTGTGTTGAGGGGAGGGTCTAGAGCTTCCTGTCTGTGTTCCCAAGGTCTGGTACACACTAGGCTGGAATCAGTGTTTGATGAGGGAATGAATGAGAGAATACATACATCTGTGTCAAGTACTCTTGATATTTTCAGGATGGGTCCCAGATGTCAGAAACGCTTGAAACCAGTGTGGTCTAAGCATGAGGGAAGCGTTAGCCTAGGGCCAGAGCTCAGTGTGACCTTGGACAAACTGCTTGGGAAGCAGTCAATATGCCATCTCTGGTCAGAGAGTGACCCCTTGTGATTTTAAAGAGGAAAGGCAGGCAAGAGGAAAAGGCCGTTGTCCCCTCCCTCTGGTTTTCCAGCCACCCCAGGGCGCTGGTTCCAACATGCTCCCTTGGGTTTCAGAGTACTGTGCACATTATTGAGGCCAGGCTTTGGGGCAGGGGCGTGGGGCTGCCTCTCAACTTGGAAGTGCTACAGTTAGTTTGTAGTATCTGCAGCTTCTCTGGGGGGTTTCCAAGCTATGTGGCATCCAGGAGGGCACCTGACCCCATGACTGCTTATCTCCTGCTTTGTCTAGAGAGCTGGGGGGACCTATGTTCGGGGCCCTCAGGGGAGGGCTAGTGGGCAAGGGGCCAAGTGAGGGAAGAGGTGTGTGTTGGACAGATAGAAACAGAGCCCACAAGAACAAGAGGTCAGGGTGGGCGTGGTCTTCTGACCCTCCTCTCCTTCCTGCATCATCTTGCCCTTTCCATAGGTGTTTGCTGGGGCTTGCCTCTGTGGCAGGCACTGAAGCATAGGGATGACCGAGGGTACATGGCCTTGCCCTTTCTGGTCTGAGAAACCCCAGAGGCCATTTCCTACCCTGCTCTGTGCAGCAGCCCTGTCTCGGGACCTTGGGAGGGCTGGGCCTTCAGGGAGTGAGCAGTCGTGGAACAAACTATTTTTACCGATTAAGTTCTGTTTTCCTACTAGCCTCCTTGGCTGCCCCCAGTCACCCTCTCCCAGTCTCTGTCTGGCAGGAATACTTGAGGTCTCTTGAGCCTCTTGTCGCTCTCCCACTTTCCTTGAGCAGGGCATTGTCCTAGGGTGGAGGCCTTCCTGGGCTCCTGGAAGAGACCCCTAGAGCCTCCCCTGCACAGGCTCGCTGGAGGCTCCCCCTCCCAGAGCAGGGCCAGACAGGCCCAGGTCCCCAGCCTTGACCTTGACCCAGGAAGCGCATGGGGCCTGGCTCCCTGGTGGCTGCTCCCCAGGTGGTGCTTCCTGACGGTGCCGCGGTGCCCTCTCCTCACAGGTACCTCATCAACTTCCTCCTGGACGCCACCGTGGGCATGCTCCTCATCTACGTGGGTGTGCGCGCCGTCAGCGTCCTGGTGGAGTGGCAGCAGTGGGAGTCCCTGCGTTTTGGCGAATATGGTAATGTAGCATGGACACCGGACAGGGGTATAGAGGGGTCGTCCTGGAGGGTCTCTGCTCCTTGCCCTGTACAGCCCTCTAGGCCGCTGGGTTGGAGAAGGTTCAGGAGCGGGTGGCTGTGTCCCCTGTGTGGTGGAGAGGCTGGTTCTGGAGCCTGAGCTCCATCCTCTTATGTGAGGCAGGTGGGTGGGTGCCAAGTCCCCAGCCTTGCTGGCAGAAGCCATAGGGTTCACCCTCAAGACAGGGAGGGGACAGGGCCCTCCTCCAGCAGAGGGCACCAGCAGCCCTACACGCAGGGTGGTAAGGCCACCTTCCTCCGCCATGCTTCCCATCGGCCTGCCTTGCTGGAGAGACAGGGGTGGCTCTCAGTTTGGGAGCTGCTCTTCTTTCTGCTGCATGTCCGTACTTGTCTTGTCACCAGGCCTTTCCACTACGGGTGTTCGCAAGGTCAGGACTGGAGTGTCCATCCCCCACCCCAGGGCCAAGTCACCTTGCCATCGCCTGACCGTGGGCTGGCCCCCCACCTGGCATCCTACATGTACAGTCACCAGGGACAGTAGGGGCATCCTCACTTACAGAGACAGAGCCTAGAACAGGTGGCCTGTGGATACTGGCACAGTGTTGACCCACTCCGTCTTGTCAGACTGTGGGGATACAGTGTTGGTAGGAAGCTGCCCTCATGCTGGCTCCAAGTGCACACAGGGTGCCTTTTACTTACTACCCCCAGAGAAAGAGCTGGATGTGGCCTCAGGGGCTGCTGGTGAGAGGGGCTTCTTTGATCCTTGCCCCGCTCTGGGCATCCACCTCTCTCCCACCCTCACAGTGCGCCCTTGCTGTCTGTGGCCAGGAGCTCCTATTCATGGGCACAGCATCAGTGGAGCCTTTGTCGTGAGGGGCACACGGGCCAAGATGGGGAGGACCCACAAGAGACTAGAATTTAAAGGGAGAGCCGGTTCGTGGAGCTGGCTGTGAGTGCCTGGGGTATTTCTAGAAGTCTTAAGTAATTGTTTGTCTCCATTGATGGGAGGTGAGCTCAGGGGAGGGCTTTTCTTAGCCTCGTTACTTGATGCCTGATGAGTCACTGACTTAAGATAGTGTCCGACACACAGCGTGTGCCCCTGTGGCTCGGGGTCTTCCCTGCGGAGAAGCTCCAAGTCATTGATTCCTTAGAATGGAGGACAGAAATGGACCACGCGCCCGTGGACCAAAGTGGCATCATCCTCATTTATAGGATGCGCACCCACAGGGGTTGAGTGACGCTCACCCAGGCAGTGCACAGCTTGGAGGGCCTCTTGGCTGCTACACCGGGATACCCAATCCTCCCACCAGCTCCAGGAACAGTACTCAGATCGTCTCTGCTGTTAAGATCCCTCCTGGAAGGCAGGACGCTCAAGTCAGCTGTAGCTGAGCGGCGCTAGGGAGAGCTGCTCATACCCAGTCGTGCTGCTCAGTGGCCTGGGAGTGGAGACCAGGCCAGGTCCCGATACACTGGCCGTCATGGTCGTACCTGTTCCCAGTGTGTTCTGTTTGCATCCCTAAGAGAGATGGAAAGAAGTGGTTGTTTGAGCCTCTTGTTTCTGTGCCACCTTCCTCTACCCACGTGCCTCAACCCCTGCCCTTGGGTCATCCCACCCCCTGACTTCGGGAACCAGAGTCCTCAAGCCAGGGTGTTTCCAGGTGAAGCTGCCCTTTATCGAGGAGCATCTGGTTCCTCCCTGCCCAGGCTGAGGAAGGATCGTGGCTATTCTCAGTTACCTGGTTCCTGTTTTTATTGTTTTCTTTTGCTGCTATAACAAATTACTGCAGAATTATTGGCTTAAAACAGCACAAATGTATTATCTTACAGTCTGTAGTGGAGAAGTCTGACAAAGCGTCTCATGGACTAAAGCCAGATTGTCAGCAGGACTGACAATCCTTCTGAAATCTCTACAAGGAGAACCCATTTCCTGGCCTTGTCCAGATTCTGGACAGTGACTGTATTTCTTAGCTTGTAGCCCCTTCATTCATTTTCAGGGCCAGTAACCACAGGTTGAGTGCTTCCAAGTGGCACAGTGGTAAAGAATCATCCTGCAATGCGGGAGACCCGAGTTTGATACCTGGGTCAGGAAGATCCCCTGGAGTAGGAAATGGTAACCCATTCCAGTATTCTTGCCTGGAAAAGCCCATGGACAGAGGACACTGGCTTTCTAGAGTCCATGGGGTCACAAAGAGTTGGACACGACTGAGCAACTGATCATACATACACACAACCGCAGGCTGAGCTCTTCTCATGTCTCTCAGGCCTTTCACACCTCCTCCACTCTGAGGTGCCCTTGTGATTACTGGGCCACCTGGATAGGCCAGGATGCTCTCCCCATCTTAGTCAGCTTAGCCACTGTTATTGCATTTGCAGCCTTAATTCCCCTCTGCACAGTAGTTGCATAGTCTCAGGCTCTGGGGATTAGGGTGTGGACATGATTCTGCTGTACCTGTTACCTGGCCCATCCACTTGGGGCAGTAGTTCAAGTAGGGCCCAGAGCTCTCTTCTTAGGCTAGTGAAGGAGAGGGGCTTGTTTTCTGGGTATTCCTGTGGTCCCTAGAAAAGAAGGTGAACTTACTAAGAAAAACATGGGATGTGGGGAATAGACCACGCAGCCCTGAGGGATAAGGCAGGGTTCAGGGAGAGGTGGTGTCCGCAGTCTGAAGACTAGGCTGCTCTTCCCCAGACAAAATTCCTGGAAATGGTCTGTGTCCCTCAGGTACCTGTTGCTTGGGCTTTGCTACCAGCCTCTGTCCCGGTGCTCCCTCTGGAAGCCTCTCTACGTACAGACGAGTTCCGTTCTTTTGGTCCCATTCCCATGATTTATCCTGAGGAAATAATCCAGCAAAAACACCGAAGTACCTGAGGGTGTCCAGTGTGATAATAAAAAGCAGGGCACACGAGAATGCCTGGTTTGTCTCTCCTTGAAAGATGAGGCTGTGGGGAATGCCAGAAAGACTCTCAAATGAAACAAATCAGAAAAACCAGCACGTGTGCTGGTGTTTATGTGGCTATGTGCTGGATGCTCAGGGGACATGGTCTGTGATGGTGGGGTCACATGTGACTTTTCTTTTTTTGCTTTAAAACTTTCTTATTCAAGCATCCACATTGAAAAAAAAAAAGGCAGCTGCAGCTAAGCGGGGTGACTCTGAAACTTAAAGCAGTGAAATTCAGGGGGCAGTGTGAGAACAGCAGGAGGAAAAGCGTTTTCTTCTTCTGTTGCCACTTAAGACTTAGAGCAAATGGGGTGAGCATGATGCAAGCAGATTTTCGTTTGATAGTAAATGTGTTGCCACTTGTCTTGTTGACTTTTAAACACACTAGTCTCAGTTCATTCATCTGTCCTACCAGTGCTTCTGTCTGACCATCCCCCATTTCACTGAACAGTTTTTAGCAAGTATTTTGAGCTGCTGTTTTTGAGAACTTTCCTCAATAACGTCAGATAGCTTACCGAAAGGATTACAAAACTCCAGTAAAAATCTAGTTAGGAGAAATTGCGCTTCTGAAATGGCTTTTTGGCTCAGATGTGTCTTACCCAGAAGTGAAAGTAAATAGGACACCGCAGGAGACGCACTGAGGTCTTTCTGCCTGTTTTCTGTGCACTTCTCCCGAGAATTTCCAGAAAAGGGAATGGCCTGGGGTTGTGTCCATTACGGGCTGTGGAAGGCTTCCCCTGGGGCTCCACCACGCACAGCGGGTTGGCCTGGGGACTGCCAGCACCCACCCCCAGATAGGGATTGCTGCGGACACTGTGGAAACAGAAGCCAGAGATCCCTCTGGGGGCCTGGATCAGGGCCTTTGTCTCCCCTGCAGTTACTCTGCAGCCCCCTCCTGGCCACGTGATCAAGCAGCTCCAGCCGGGCTTCCAGAGTGGCTGGGGCACCCCGCCCCCGCCCCCCGCCTCAGGTCTCCCGCGCTGAAGGTGTGTGGCTCCCCAGGGACCCATCTCATAGGTTCTCCCTGTCACTGAAGATGGAGGATGTTCACTGGAGGGGTCCTCCACCCTTCATCAAGTCCCTTTTGAATCATTCTTGGAGGCGCTTGAGGGGCCAAGTGTCTCCCAGTATGGACTGCTGGCCTCTTCTGTTTCTCAAGCACAGTGACTGATGGGATCACAGACAGACATTAGTCACAACCTCCTTACCTGGGGGGGCTTCTCTTTTTGTTTCCTTGTCTCCAGTCCAAGGTGTTTTGGGGTGCCCCTAGACAGAATCTGAATACCCCCCAGAGTCAGGTTTCTTACTTTCAGGGCTAAGGGCAGCAGGAAAGTGAGGGGGAGTGGGGAATGGCGGCGAAAGTGGGATAGGGGTGAGAGGCAAACAAAGAGGTTGTTTACTGCCTTCCTGATTCAGAAACCGTAGCCTGTTCGTGGATGGGGAGAGGATGGATAGCACCACAGCCGCTGGAAACATCAACAATGGATAATAATAGCAGCCTTGCTTAACACAGTTTCTGCTGCCAGTGGACAAAAAGAGCCAGCTTTTCTCAGCCCAAGCAATGGGCACTTACTAACTTTAGTGCCTTTGTAATTATATCTTAGAGCCTCTTAAAAGAAAGGCCACTTTGGTATCTCCAAATTAGGAATTCTCTGATTTTTGTTTGTTCAAGACAAGCTGATTCTTGTTGCTCTGGAGGGCTCATTTAGGAGCTCTTGGATTGGGTGGGGGATCAGGGCTCATGGGAGCTGTGGGTGATGGGGGAGGGGGTGACCGAGTGACTACCCGAGTGAGTGACCAAGCCCGCTCTCCCTGCAGGAGACCCTCTGCAGTGTGGAGCCTGGGTTGGACAATGTGCCCTTTACATCGTGATCATGATTTTTGAAAAATCTGTCGTTTTCATCGTCCTCCTAATACTTCAGTGGAAGAAGGTTTGCCTCTTGTTCCCTTCTTTACAAACTCCTTGAGATGTCAAGGAAGACAGTATTCCCCTCTTCCCCAATCCCCACCCCAGCCCTGTTGGGAAACCAAATTGGTTTTCTTTTTAACTCCATGAAGGTACCTGGATTTGGTCTGATGGGGCAGCTCCTGGCCACATATCAAGGGCAGTAACTTGTCACTTTTCCATATAGCATCCTTCTACCTCCCTTATACACATCTGCTCTAGATTAGGCCTTGGAAATATGTAAAGCCCCATGAAGATACAGTCCCTGCCCTGCAGTTGCCTATGCCATCGGGTAACTGTTAAGTGTTGTCAGCAGATGTTCTCTCTCATTCACCTCTCTCGGCCAGTGGTTTAATCAAGCCTTTTGGTGCCACAGACAGTGGTTGGTCACATGTTCCTGTGGTTCCTAACACTGCCCTCTGGCCCCAGGGCTGTGCAGAGAAGACTCCACTGCCCCCAGGAAACCAGCCAAAGTAGCTCAGATCTTTGGTTTTATTTGTGGCCAAGTTTTATTTTTTAAAAAAATAAATTAAGGCTTTTGGGAGCTGTTGTTGTTGAGGAGGTGTTTGGGGTGCAGGATTTCCATTAGCAAGTGGTCGGCGCCTCATTGCTAGTATCTGTGATGACTGTCCACCAACCTCACTCTTTCCAACTTGCTGAAGCCCACACTCCACCCTGTGCCAGCTTTGTAAAGTGCTTCAGCCTCCAGTTCCCCTTCACTTCTCACTTCCACAGCAGGGGAAAGCTACTCAAGGATTACCTGCTCCTAGTGGGCTCCTAAGGGGTCCCTCGTTGGCAGTCAAGTCTGGGGACTATGGCCCTGGGTGTGAGGTGCAGTTCTCATCAGGGCTCTGAGGGGAGTGTCTTAGCAAAGCCTCCTCTCAGGGACTCATGGGCCATTCCCTGCCCCTCCCCACCCCCTGAAAACTGTCTTTGTGGCCTTTCCCCCACCTCACTAAGTCTGCTTCTCTTTACAGGTGGCCCTGTTGAATCCCATTGAAAACCCAGACTTGAAGCTGGCCATCGTCATGCTGATCGTCCCCTTCTTTGTCAATGTCAGTGCCTTACTGCATTCCTTAACCTCTGTTTGCTCCATGCCTTCCCGTGTTCCTTTCAAAATTCTGACAGAGAAAACACCTTCTAGCACTTGGGTGCCTGCATGCAAGTGTTTGCCAGCTCTCATCCCCACCCCAGACCTAGAAACATCCGGATTACTTCCTCAACATGCAGATCCTGCTTTGGGGCCTCTGTGCAGAGTGGAGGGTCCTGGGATCGTTGTCCTGCCCTCCCTACCAGGGAACTGCCACATATGTAACAGTGACTTCTAGATTCAGACTGTTAGGAATGAAGACTGTCAGGAATTTTCCTGACCGCAGGGCTCCTAGAGAAACTCATAAGCACACTGGCTAGAAATTAGGAAAGAAGGAAAGAAATGGCAAAGGAACCCTGGGGTGACAGATGTGGCAGGTGTGCCAGCCAGCGACTCAGCCCAGAGGAGAAGCCCCTACCAGGAGTCCAAAGACCTTGGTTCAGGCCCTGCTCTGCCAAGTGCTCGGACACCGGGGGCAGGCTGTCCCCATCAGTCACCAGCAGAGAGCCCCTTGGAGCAAAACTCTTAAAGGGCGCAGGGATTGGAAGTCTCTTCCTTGACTTCTGAGAGGGAGCAAGGGCCTGGATGATGTCTTACTCTCCCTAGTTGTTAACGCTGTGATCTGGAACGGGGCTGAGGAGGATGGGTGTGGGAGCTGCTTGCCTTTGCTTTTGTAAGTGTCTTATCCCAGAGTGACCTGCATTTTTCTTCCCATAGGCTCTGATGTTTTGGGTAGTGGACAATTTCCTCATGAGAAAGGGAAGGACGAAAGCTAAGCTAGAAGAAAGAGGAGCCAACCAGGACTCGAGGAACGGGAGCAAGGTCCGCTACCGAAGGGCCGCATCCCATGAGGAGTCAGAGTCTGAGGTAGGGCTGAGCCCTCGTGCCGCTGACCCAGGAAGGGTCTGGTTTTGTGTTCGACTGTGGCCGTCTCTTGAATGCTGAGTCACAGCCCCACCAGGGGGAGAGAGAGGAAGCCGACAGCTCTCGTCCAGCTGGGACTCGTTCCTGCTGTCCCCTGGTCCTTCCTCGGGACCTGAAGCGTCTGGTGAGGGGTGGCCCTTTTCCAGCAGCCCCTCCATCGGTGGAGCAAGACAGGAAAGGGAGGAGCGGCATTGTTCCAGGGAAGCTGGCAAGGACTAGTGGGTGTGGTTGTCCTTCAAGCATCAAGGCATTTGAATCCCTGCCCATCTCTCCAGAGCAAGGGAAGTGTTGGCTAAACCAACTGGAAACTTCTGTGGGGGTAGCCAGGCCTCCCAGGGAGAACCTCATCTCCCCTTATTTTCAAGTTTCCTAAGTTGAAACATTTGGGCCTCAGGGAGATTGGTGGCCATAAATAGGAGCCAAGAGGCAAAGTTGTATGTCCAGGGCAGGCCTGTAGGTGCATGGCACCATGGGTGTGGGTGACAGAAATGGCTGAGGAGGTCTTCTCGGAGAGGCCTTCACACTTGGGGATGAGGTGACAGCCAGCCTGCGCAGCCCATCTTAGCAGGCAGTGATATATTTGAGATTGAAGTGAAGTGAAGTGAAAGTCGCTCAGTCGTGTCCAACTCTTTCTGACCCCACGGACTGCATAGTGCATGGGATTCTCCAGGCCAGAATACTGGAGTTGGTAGCCTTTCCCTTCTCCAGGGGATCTTCCCAACCCAGGGATCAAACCCAGGTTTCCCGCATTGCAGGCGTATTCTTTACCAGCTGAGCCACGAAGGAAGCCCATTTTGAGATTGAGGCATTGACAAAACCCTGCAAGAACTTGGAACAGTTGGTTTAGCCTCTTGGGGCATCCTGAAGAGTGCTTTGAAAACCACCTAGATAGAGGACAGAGGGGAAGCCTGCCTCTTCTCTAGGCGCTCCCTCAAATCTTGCATGAGGCTTGTCGGGTTGTAAGAACATGGTGAACATTATGAAGGACAAACAACGTTTTAGGCAGAAGCAGCTGCTCCTGAGGCGTCATGGTCCTGTGGTTTGGTGTTTGGGTAATAATGTGAAATACACTGTGGCCAGAGTAGCATGTATTCCAGAGGGTAGGATAGCATGACAGGAAGTGGGTTACAGGCTGAGGTCTGCGCTAACTGGGCAAGGTGGTTTGTGATCCAGAGCAAGGAATGGGCACGCGTTTGTACAGGTGCCAGGGAGCCAGAGAGAGTGTTCTATCAGGGGACCAGGACTGGGGACAGGAAGCCCTGCAGGGAGGGTAGTGAGAGCACCCTGCCCTGGAGGAGGATAAGCTGCCCCTGCGTAGCTGTGCTCTGGGCCTCTCCATCTTGGCCTGGGCTGTCCCCGGGTCCTTCCCCGGTGCTCCGAGGCCTGAGCAGCCAGGCAGGTGGGCCGGGAATGCTGTCTGCTCTAGGTGCCCTAGCTGTGTGGCCGTGTTGTTCTAGGGGCTCAGAAGAGCAGAGGGCTCCTGTTTGTCTTCAAAAGTTTGTGAGGTTGGCTCATAGCAGCCACTCTGAAATGGCCCTGCTTTGTGTGTGCCCCACAGGTGTTTTCCTTTCAAAAAGGGACTTTTCAGTATGCTTATGCTATATTTGAACCAATTTCAAGGACCTGGGACTCCATATGCCAACACTGGGCTTTTCGGCCAGTCTGACCTAGTGCTAAGTTTGCTCTGATGGTGGTTGGGTCCCAGCCGGAGGTTGGATGGAGAAGCAGGAGCAGAGGGAGGCGCGTCCACTCAGCACTGGTGTCAGCACCCGTGGGGGCACGTGGTGTAAATAAGGTCAGGCGAGGGCCCTCGTCTCACTCTGTTAAGGGGGACCTCCCCCATCTCCCTCTGCTAATAAACCTGACACTTGAGGCCTCCTGGGCAGGTTGGCGTTCTAGACGGGGGTCCAGGGTGGCCAGGTGAAGAGGGCATCGCTGGCGGTGACTCAGGGCCATGCCTCTCCACCACTCAGATCCTGATCTCAGCTGATGATGAGATGGAGGAGTCGGACGTGGAGGAGGACCTCCGGAGACTGACGCCCCTGAAGCCCGCGAAGAAAAAGAAGCACCGCTTTGGGCTGCCTGTATGATGCATTCCCAAGCCAGGGTCGGGTGGGGGCCCGCGGCCGGCCACCGGTCAGCCGAGGGTCTCTCGGCCGCGTCTTTCCTCCCCTCCTCTCTCTGCCCCTCTTCTACCTCCGCTCCTCCCACGGCCTCAGCCGCTCCCAGATACTGTGACCCGGGGAGGGGGGCTGCCGGCTCCACGCGGCAGCTGGAGGTCCCCACTCAGTTGCACTACAAACACTGACCAAATATGCAAGCGAGGCGTTTTGTTTGTGTGTTGTCGTCCCAAGCGGTGGTGTGAGGGACCCGGAAGCCCTGTTCCGCATCTGGCCGTGTGGCCTTGAGGCTGAGGACTTACCTGCATGTGGACCGTGGGTGGAGCCTCTCCGCCAGGGCTTCAGGGGGGAGTGTGAAGACGGAACATGTTTGGGGGCTGAGTTACTCATTGACCAAGTTGGAGCCGTGACGCTTTCTTACTCGAAATGGCTTTTGTAACTATTGATTTCTATGGCTGGTTTTATGAGCTGTCACAGTGTTAATGTTTTTTGAGTATGTGTTTATTTCCTATGGGACTAATGGGCAAAACATAGATTTTTAAGTCTTCCGTATGCTGTTGACTTTTATATGTTTAAGTTATATTTTCATACTATTGTATTTAAAAGCTCTTTTTTACCCCCAAAGAAATGGGTTTGTTTGCTTTTCATGGGACATGAGCTGGTGGGAGGAAATAGTTGGGAGTTTTTTTATTTGGAATATTGTTAGGTAATCTGCGATCCGATGTGGTAAATAATTCCAGTAGGAAGGGAGGTGGGGCTTTATCTGAAATCAGCAAACCCAGTCGTTCTGCAGAGGTCAGGCCTGAGCAGGAGGCAGCTGGTCCGAATGTAGATCCAGGGCCTGTGAGGGTGGAACAGGAAGGGCTCTGCCCAGGGCCCAGCAGCACTTCGCACTTCAGCTGGCAAGTTAGAGTCTTGGTGAAATGTGACTGAAAAGGGAGCATAAGAGGATATTGTATCCAGAGAAATTGAGACTCCAAGGCCACTCCTGTTTGTCCCCTGCATCTCTTCAGAACCTCCAGATCTGAAGTTTAAAGTGCAGTCTTGGCCTCCCTGCCTCGCATGGTGCAAGCTTCAGAGCCAGACTCTGGACCCATCTCTGGGAGCATCCTCTCAGGCTACCCTGTACCTGTCAGCTTAGTGTTGTCTACTTGTCTTGTGCAGCAGTCTAGAGAATGCCTGTCTGACCATGAGATCCTGTTGTTTACATCCTCCAGAGCAGTGGGGTGGCTGGGCACGGGGTGGGGCAGGTGGTGGTGAGTGAGCTCGCTGTCTGCATCCACAGGCAGGACGAAGTGCTTCTTTCTAAACTTGTGGCCCCCACTCCTCAAAATGAGGCTAGGCCCCATGGCTTTGGGAGTCTGCTGCCCAGCAGTGGAATGGGCTGACCCAGGTATTTGCCTGCTGTGGGAGCAGCAAGGCAAAGCAGCCCGGTGTTTTGTCCCAGCCCAGGGTTGGCCTGAAAGCTTAGGAATAGAGAACTTCATGGCGAAGGTGCAAGTTGGAAGTGAGATTAGTGCAGGGAGCCCATACCACCCAGAACCTTCCTTTTAGACCTACATAACAATGTGTTTCACTCAAGCAGGTTGGGTCTGAATTGTAACATGTGAGCCACAGTCTTAAACCAGGCATCCTGGGTCTATCCTCTGCCTCCTGTAGTCCCACCTGTGTGGGTCGTAAGGGCACAGACTTTGGAGAGGACTTCTCAGCCTGTCATTCTCTAAGAGTCCAGAAGCAGGAGGGCCAGAGGAACCTGGACCTGAGCTGCCATGGGTGGTGACTCTGCTTGGGTGGGTCCCAGTGGCCACAGGAGAGGAAGGTGAGATTGCAGCCCATCTCCACTCTCCCTTCACCCTGTTCTCATCCCATGCTCTTCCCCCTCCAACCTTCAGCTGTGTTAGTGGGCAGCTCTGCACTGGGAAGACCAGGCCTGACTCTGATCCTGGTAGGTGGTAGGCATCGCTGACTCGTCTTACTTTGTCCTCCTGTTGCCTTTCGTTTTGAATAACCTGTGGTCACACCTGTTTCCTGCACCTCACTGAGCCCAGAATCTGAGCTTTTCTTTCAGTCTTCAGATCCTGATGTTTCCAAACTAGCAACAGTGGGCAGGAGACACACAGGCTGTGAAGGATAGAGACTGGGTTATACAGATACCAGATGATCTGCTCGTCCCAGTGCCTGCTGGGCAGTAGGTTTTGGGGACCAAGAGGTACCGAGCAAGTGGTGGTTTCTCCCTGTATCCTGATTTTCAAAGTTTAGTCTCTGAGTGGCAGTTGTGTGGTAGCTGACTGCCTAGGGCATGGACATTTACCAGAGTCTAGTTATACAGGGCATCGTTGGCATGCTTGGCCTTACCCTCTGTGCACACTCACATGCACACAGTTTGTACCCCCAGGAGTGCCTCCTGCGGTTACTGAGGGCTTTTCTGTGGCACACTGTCCCGAGATAGTGGGAATGGTGGGCTGTGGCCAGGACTTAATTCCCAGCTGGCCTCCCTCCCTGGGGTAAGCTTTTTCTCCAACTGCTCCAAGGTGCCTTATGAGGTGCAGCCCTTCACCTGCCCCAGGCAAGCGTCGTCATGTTTGAGAAGCCACGGAACACCAGCTGGATGTTGTGCACTGTCCGTCTGGTTTGTCTGAATTTGGACCTCAACCATGCCACCTTTCATGGAAACTTGTAAGTCAAGGCCAGGAACAAGTTTCTTGTAACTGATGGAAGTAACCTGATGAAGTAGAATTGTCACGTCTACCATCTGAATGAAAGAGACCACCATTGCCCGTTTTCCCTTTGGCTGCCAGTGGATGTTGTCAGTGGCAAGGAGGAATGTTGATGAGATCCCCGGTGACAGTGGCTTTTTGGTCTGCTCAGTCCAAAAGCCTACCATGTGAAGTCCCACTAATGAGCCTTCAGGCACGCTGGTGGCCTCCAGCTCAAGCTTTAACCTGTGCCTCTTCCTGACAACAAGGAGTCATAGGTTAATGTTGACCATGCCTGTAAAGGGAATATATGTAAAGGTTCAAATTCAAGTTCTTTCTTCCCCTCGGCAGCGTGGGCCTGGAGGCTGCAGCCCAGAGTCCCCGACTGAAGGCTGCCCCAGGAGCCTGGAGGGAGCAGCAGGTGTCAGCATCTCACTCTGCCCTCCAGACGGCAATCCACTGGCCATTTTGCTGCCAGGTGAACATCGATGACTCTGGGAACTTGCCATCAGCCAGAGCAGCCACCCTGGAGGGTGCAGGGCTGGCCTTTAGAAGTTTCACACACTTCCAGCGAGGAGCAGAAAGCTGTCTGTTTTACCCTGCAAAACATTGGTAGCTCCAAGGGGCTTTGCTTTGGGGGAGGGCCTTTGAGCTCCTGAGTGGGTGGGTGGGTTGTTTTAATTTGGTTTCTCTTTTCGTGACGTTTGTTAGGAGTCAGACCTATGTGAGCAAACCATGGCCTCCCAGTGGAGGTGGTTCAATTTGTGGTGTTATGAGTCACAGAAACACATTTTTGAAGTGAAAGGGAAGATGGTGTACTTACACTGTAAAATGGTTTACAATAAAGTTTGACATATTATTACAGTTTCTAAAAAAAGAAACTATCACTCTTGTGGTTGCTGGTTGTGTGTTCTGTGGAGCTGAAACAGCTTGGTGGTGTCAAGAAAATGTCCCCAGTGAGTTAGAAAGTTCTTCCCAGAAAACAGAGTGAGAATGAATCTGACCTCTCCTTATGGCGGATGTGGGAGCCAAAACCTGCCGAGGGGAAAAAAACAAACATGCTCACGCCGTTTTGTCTTTCCTGCTAATGCGAGTGAAAGCTCCTCTGCCTCCCTCACCCCCAGGAGTGTGTGGTGCCTTAGAGATGGGGTGTAAGGGGTGAACATCCCACATCCTTGTTCCTTAGGCTGCGGGGCTGGAAGGCAGGTGCCTCCCTGGGCAGCGCTGGCTGTGGAGGCAGAGCTGAAGCACCAGGAGCCGGCAGCACAGGCCAGGCCTGTCCTCATTGCCTCTCGGCCCCTGTTTGGAGTCCTGGATTCGTACTGGCAGCTGTCTGAAGGCATTCCTCATGTCAGCACTCGTCTCAGATGGAACCTGGCAGAGCTCGCGTTGGCCTCCCAGAGCCAAGACCAGGCAGGGGGAATTAGGGTGGGATGAGATCTGACAGCAATGGAGTGGTGTTCCAGGTAGCCAAACAGTGCCTGGTTGGTTCCGTCTGCTTGGAGCCTTCAAGGATAAAAATGTGCTCTATCACAAACTAACAAGGAGCCTGGGTATGTTCGACCCAACAGGACAGACTCTGAGCGCCCATCTACATCTACATCCACTCCTACCCTCAACCCAGGCCCAGAGCCCTGCCATGTGCCCTGGGGGTCTCCCCTTCAAGGACGGGGTGTTTGAAACTAGCAGAGGAGAGTTAAGTGACCTTCAGGGTCCCTGTCCATCTGTCTATGACTGGAGTGAGCTTCACTGTTGCCCACCCTCTCATAACCTAAATGTTCTTGGGCCAGTTGCCCTTCAGTGACCTCATCTCAGTCAGAGGGTCTGTGCTGTTTCCTTCAGCTCGCCTCATGGTTTCCTCCCAGCCCTTCCTGGGCACTTTGCCCCTTCTTTTATCCCTCTGCTAATAAACTTGCACTGGGAGCTGGACAGAGAATGGGAGCATCAGTAAAACTGTTGATGGGGCAGCTCCCAGGCTTCCCTTGGCCGCAGTTTCTCCACCTGGGAGCCAGGTGCAGGCCCCATGCTCTGAGTGCAGTGTGATGGCTCAGCAAGCTGGCTGTGAGCACATGCTGCCCAGTGGCAGACGCAGGAAGCCTCCTCCCCATGTGGAGCTGGAAAGTCTCTTTCCTGTGGAATCCAGGGAGAGGGTAGAAGAGAGAGAAAAACAAGCTCAGAATTGTCCACCCTGGCCCAGGGCCCTCCCTTTCCTCAGGGACACCCCCATGCTGGGATGGACTATCGCAGATAGACAGCTCAGACAGCCACATGCATGTTACAGGACCTGCATTCGTAAACACAAGTTGCTGCCAGGCCCAGCGCCTCCCTCCCACAAGAGAGCAGCTGTCCCCGAGGGTACGGGGTCTCCCCAGCTGTCTACTGTCACCAGGACTGCAGCCCCCCAGGCAGAAGTGCTCAGAAGCCCCTATCATCTCCAAGAATAAACTCTGAAGCCAGCGGCTGCGTGGATCTGAATCATCAGGGAGCTGTCAGAGGAGGGGGAGTGACTTCCCGGGACAGGCAAGCAGACTATATAAGCCCCAGAGGGCTGGGCGCTGCTTAAATCTCTTCCACAGCCTTTGCCTGCCAGGAAGCAGCTCCCCACAGCACCCACCATGTCCCAGGTAGGAGGCCCCAGCTCAAGGCCTGCTGGTGCCAGGGGGCAGGGGTGGGGTGGGGGAGGTGGACACTGTCAACTCTGGCAGCTGCATCTTGAGCTGATCTCAGGGCATAAACACAGAAGGCTCTGCCTCCCCTGGAAGGCCAGGGCTCAGAGAGGTCAGGGAGACAGATCGTATGAGGCTGTGACAGCTGTGGCCCCAGAGCTCCTGGTCTGTGGGGAAAGGATGGAGACTTGGGGTAGAGGGTATGACATGCAGTCAGGAAAGCTTCCTGGAAGAGAAGTGATGCCTTGCATTGGCTGAAGTTAAGTGAGCAGGGAAGAGGGGTCTGGGCCAAGGCATGGTCATGGGAAAGGGCCCTCAGCCTCAAGGCCTCAGGTTGTAAGATGAGGCTTGGGCTCCCCGAGGCTGGCGCTCAGGAAGCCCCCATCAAGAAGAAGCGGCCCCCTGTGAAGGAGGAGGACCTGAAGGGGGCCCGAGGGAACCTGACCAGGAACCAGGAAATCAAGTCCAAGACCTACCAGGTCATGCGGGAATGTGGTGAGTGTTCTCAGGATGATGGGGGCCTGGGCGCAGATGTGTGTGTGGGAAGGAGGATGGGTTGGGCGCAGGAGGGTCCCACGGGTCCTTGTTCTAAGAGTTCAGAGCTTGTGGGCTTGGGGTGGTGCTTACCACAGAGGGGGCCTCTCTTCTAGGAAGCCAGGCCTGCCCCTGACCCACCTCCTCCCCATCCTTCCTGCAGAGCAAGCTGGTTCTACCGCCCCGTCGGTGTTCAGCCGCGCCCGGACTGGCGCTGAGACGGTGTTTGAAAAGCCCAAAGCTGGACCCGCCAAGAGTGTCTTTGGCTGAGAAGTGCACGCCACCCCACCCCTTACCACAGGCACCACTGCGACACAGGAACTTTTCCCAAGAACTGTTTTTTTTTTTTCAAGAACTCTTTTTTTATGCCAGAACACACCTTCTCACCTGCCACCTTGGGGAATGCCACCCCTGCCCCACAGCCCTGGCCCCTCAGCCCAGGGACTCTGCACTCACACCTGAGAAACACCAATAAAGAGAATGCCCAAGTGGCCCCAGCATTTGAAAGGTGTTGGTTGGTCACTGGCTATGGCCACTAAATGCCAGGGAGGGGAAGGGAGGGCAGGGGGGGTGTGGGGCACGTTTTCCACCCGTCTCGGCTCTGGGCAAGTCCCAGAGGATAATGCAGGTGCTGTTATGCCCACCGCCACATGCCACAGAGAGCCTCGGGTGTGGAGACCTGCTGCTGACCTGTGTGACCTCAAACCATCTCCCCTCCTCTTCTGAGTCACAGTTTCCCCTTGTATGTGACAAGGGGCCCTACTGTGTAGAGCAGGCCACGGTCACAGTGCTCAGAGTGAAGCAGGTGGGGGCCTGGGGCTCACCCTCTCCCCACCCTTCACAAGCCATCGCGATGCCTCCAGGGACCCCAAGGTTCGATGGAACTCAGGGTCCTCGAATCTCCCTCCCCCTTGTTCACATTGCCCACTGCCATCTCGCATCCCCTCAAAGACACAGCCAGGTGGAGGCTCCTCTCCGGCCAGTGGCCGTCCACTCCCTGAGCCACTGTCCCCTCACCCCAACTGAGTGAGCCTCCCCCTCGCCACTCCCACAGCTCTGCCTGAGTCACGGAACACCAGGGTCTCAGGTTTTGTGTGATTCTTCCCGCTTCAGGCCTCAAATGTCCCTCAGCACCTGGAGCTGTCGGATTCAGGGCACTAGAGAGGCCTGTCCAGCTGTGACAGCAAGACCCCAGACAGTCCAGGCTAGACCAGCAGCGCCTGGGCTTACAGTGCCTGGCTTGGGGCCGATGTCTGCAAGGAAGTCTCGCCTGTCCCCTAAGCAGGTGGAGCGGGCTGCACAAAGCCTTTCGCATGTTCCCAGCCAGCCCTGCCTCCTTATATAGCTTTTTCAGGCTGGGCCCAAGGGAGCAGACCTTCTGTGGGGGTCAGGCCTGGGCCTGCCCACTGGGCCCTTTGGGGAGGCCCTTCCCGCAGATTGCTGAAGGGCTGTGTTCTCCCCATGTCATTCCGATCACTTCCAGAGCCAAGGGGCGGGCGGTGCAGATGTGCACAGAGGTTCAGCTGAAGTCATGTAAAGAAAGGGAGTGTTTACTTGTAGCCACAAACCCAGCTCCCTTCCCTCGGGGCAGGTGCTGGTGGTGTTGTCAGAGGCAGGGCTAATGGAGGAGCCCCCTTCCTTCCCTGTGACTGTCCCAAGTGGGACCTGAAGATGGCACCCTCCCTCATCCCCTATCCCCAGGAGAATGTCACTGAGTCCTCCTTCCGACCCAGGGTTTGGCACCTGGCCACTTTTCTGAAGCATCTTTAGCCCATATGTGGCCCAAGACTCAGGAACTGAGCTCTCCCAGATCCACAGGGAGACAAGTACCAGCTGTGTTCCCATCCCCTAATATTTGCTTTATTGCTGTTACGAAAACAGTCTTTCAACTTTATTACAGAAAAATTGAAAAAAGCCATCCTTAATCCTACCACAGGCCCTCCAGCCATCCTCCTGTGGCCTAGGCCCATGACAACAGCACTGCCCTGGTGGTGGCTTGCTGACAGATCGGCGTTCTGCCCTTCCTCACTCCAGGAGTGATTCATGGGCTCCCTTGGCACGACTGACCTCTACATAGGCCACTTGAGTGCACACGCCACCACCCTGAATCGCCCCCTTCAGGAACTCCGTGCTTCCCTCTCAGGAAACTCCCCACAGCCTGATCTCTGGGCCACACATGGGGTATCTTTGTGACTCTCGGTTTGTATTGCCAAATGCAGATCTTGTTTTGGAGGCCTTGCTGGAACTGCACCAAGATTCCTGGCTAGAATAATGGGGCCCGAACAGCATCCTGGGTACCCTCCCCAGCAGAGAGAAAGGGGGGCCCTTGGCCTAGCCCCTCTCCTCCCATAAATAAGGTGTACCCACCCTGCCTTAGCCCCAGCAGATCTTGCTCCAATCAGGTGCCCCGAGGGCTGCTTAGTGCCCTTGGGTCCCACTGACCAGTCACACTGACCTTTTTTCCAGGCCCCCAGTCTCCCAGAAACCATACTTCTGCCCTCCTCTTCCCAGCCATGCCTCTCCTCTAAGGCTGGGCTTACGGAGAGCCGGCCAGTTCACTGCTGTGCCCCCCACCCCTGGGGAGCTTTTTGGTGGAATAACCGGTGTGAGGGGTGGTGGTGGCTTGCTTAGATTCTGGATCTTTCAGAAGGGGCACCCGTAATCAACTCCCACCCAAGCCTGCTCCTGGGTTCCCATCCCCAGCCAATGTCCACAGGACATTTGTAGCTTGCCTGCTTATCTTGAGGCCCCTGTGGTATTTGGCTTTGCAGATCCCAGTTTCCCAGAACCTGCCCCCGCAGGGGCGGGGCAGCAAGCAAGTTACTAATTCCGCACTTCGTCTCACAGTTCAGAAGCGACCGGCCACAGCCAGAATGGAGACCCCAGCCCCTGGCCGCACCCACAGCGTCGTGCTGGTCCTGCTCTCGCTGGCCGTCCTCCACACCAGCAAGGCCCAAAAGGTAACAACCGTGGGGCCTGTGTGTGTGCACCCTAGTGTGACTGGGGCAAGTGAGTGAAGGCGAGGAGAGCCTTGGTCTGTGTGAGCGTGGGTCAGTGTGTGTGCAGAGAAGGGGTGCTGTCCTAAGGGGTCTTTGGAGAATCCCCCATTTACTGGGAGGGGTGATCCTGTTATTTCCCAGTTCCCAGGGAGGAACTGCAGCCTAGCAAGTTGCCCTGGAGGGCGGCAGTAGGTAGGGT
The DNA here is from genome assembly GCF_023091745.1 of Budorcas taxicolor. NCBI lineage: Eukaryota > Metazoa > Chordata > Mammalia > Artiodactyla > Bovidae > Budorcas > Budorcas taxicolor. The sequence continues at coordinate 12,460,091 of NC_068910.1, read as the reverse complement.
GGGTAAGAATGCACCTCAGGAGCCCAGCTTACCCCTCCCTCCTGTCAGCCGGACCTCGCGGAAGTTATTGATGCTTTCTGTGTCTCTTTTTCCTCCTCTGTAGAACAGTAGCAGAACAAGGTCACAGTAATAGGACTATTCAGAGGTTTGTGGTGAAGAGGAAACCTTTAGTATTACGAAGTGCTGAGTACAGTGTCTGGCACCAGGCAGACAGACACTCACGTGTAAACGAGGCACTCAGCCTGCCGTGCACCTCTGTGCTGAACACAAGTATGCCACGTGCAAGCAGGCAAGCGCCGTGTCAGCTCTGCCTGTGTACACATACCCTTCCTTGGAGACTGCACACCTGGGGCAAAATACACATGCTTGGGGGAGTGCCCCCGGGGACGGATGGAGCAACAAGGGAAGCCCCACGGCTGTGGAGAAAAGGACAAAGCAGAAGATGCTCAGGCTTAGAGGTGGACCTTCCCTACCTCCAAGTCTCCCAGCTCCCGCAGGCCCCTGGGGGGAGGCTGGTGGGCACCGTTTTCCCAGTCACTGGACTTGTGCACTGCCCTTTCACTGGGCAGGACTAAGATGGCATGGAAGCTGCTGCCGCTCATCTCTGCCTCAAGGATAAGTCCCTCCCAGACACAGTGGGGCTCAGGCTCCACCCCTTGCCTGCTTTTTCTCCAAGGAGCGCTGTGGCCCCCACTTGACAAGACAGGACGGTCCCTGCCCAGTAGGATCTCTGCACTCTTGGGTGGGGAATGAAACACACAGCAGCCTCTGATTTGAGATCAAAGTTCACAATGCTTCATGCGATTCTTCTTGGTCTGTGGCTCGGTTGGGGTTGGGGGCCAGGGCTTGGTGTGGGACCAAGGTCAAGACCCACTCTTGAAGAGCATTAAACAGTCCCACCCTTTCCTCCTTCACAGGTCCAGAATGACATTGACATCTACAGCCTCACTGTGGACTCTAAGGTCTCCTCCCGATTCGCCCACACAGTCATCACCAGCCGGGTGGTCAACAAGGCTGATGCCGTGCGGGAGGCCACCTTCCAGATGGAGCTGCCCAAGAAAGCCTTCATCACCAACTTCTCCATGTAGGTGCCCTCCTGCACTCTTCCTGGTCTCCCCTCCCCAACCCGCAGTCTGACACCATGGCCCCTGTGTTCTCTTCCTAATGTGAGATGTGCCAGGATATAAGCCTGAGGTGTATGCACTTCACCTGTAGGCAATACAGAGGTCAGAGGCTTCTAGGAACTTCATGCATTCTCAGAGACCCTTCCCTGCCTCCATCCTTTCATCCCTTCCTCCTTCCCATTCTGCCTCCCTCATTCCACCCCTCTACCCATTCCTACCTCTTTCCCTCCGTCTATCCCTCTCCCTTCCTCCCTCCCTCCGTTGGTCCCTCCCACCTTCTGTCTCTCCATCTATTCATCCGTCTGTTTTCCCTGAGTTCTGCCCAGGTGCCAGATGGAGAACCACAGCCTCTTTATGTCTTTGCCTTTGAGAAGTACAGACTTGGGGCATCCTGAGGCCAAGCCCAGGCAGAAGGGAATCACCAAAAGGCAGATTCCAACCCAGAACACAGAAAACTTCTTAACTTCTTAAGCCCCTACAATGAAGCAATGCCTCAGGGAGGGCAATCACCTCCTTGTCACAGAAGTTCTGACCCAGGCTGGTCCACCTGCCCCATAGTGGGATACTGCAAAGGATGGTTCTTCTCTAAGCCAGAAGCTGTGTTGGGAGGCCGCTGGGGTTTCCGTAAGCGGGTGACTCTGTAAGCTGGTGATGATCGTCACTTTGTCCTCTGCTTTCCTCCCCCACCCTTCCCAACTGAGTTTTGCAATGTTTGCTGAATGCCAGAGAACTCTCTGTCTCTGGCCCTGCAGGAGAGGCAGTGATTGAGAACAGGCCAGAGAGGGGCTGATCCTAGAAACTCAGGGAGGGTGATGGGTGGGGCAGAGGCCTAGCATCTCAGGCAGAGTCCCCAGTGTACCCTGGGACCTCTGAACACCTGCGATGGGGGCAGGATCCTTGTGGGTGGTTCCTTAGCTCTCTGCCCACCCCACTCCGTCAGCCCTTCTTTTCCTAACCAGGAGCCAGGCCTGTGCGGCCCAGCCTGCAGTGTAAGCTTCACAGGCTGCACCCCACTTCCCATGTGGGTGCTGTGGCTGGCAAGCTGCAAGGTTCCAGGCCCATTTCATCTTCGGAAGGCCCAGAACATGCACCCCTCTCTGGGCCCAGCTCCTGTGGCATGAGATAGGGAAGCAGGGGGCAGGGCAGTGTGCCTTGCTCCCCGACCTGGCTAGGAGCCCCAGTTGGGCATCTGGAAGGAGGAGCCCTGCAGCCCAGCACCAGCCCCACTGTAGCCCAGGGTTAAATTGTGACCAGGAAGGTGGGGAGGAGGGACACTGGCCCCAATATCCTGGCTGTCCCCTCCCGCCTGGAGACTCTTACGCTTTCACACCACCCCCGGATGGAGCAGACTTACGTTTGCCTGCCGTTTCTCTCTCAGTCCCTCAAATGGCCACTAGGATTGTTTCTACCCGCCAAGGAGCCCCATCCCCCGGTCATCCAAAACCTCCTTCCCCAGGAGCCAGCCTCTCTGCAGTGTGGCCTGCCCTTTGTTGGCAAAAAGAGGGGCAGCCATGGAGAGAGGGGTCAGAGCCTTCAGCCCCGTGTCTCCGCTGGCCTGGGAGCCAGCATCTCCCTCCTCAGTCTGCCCCACCCAGCTGGACACAAGGCAGAGTGAAATGAGGTTCAGAGCTCTCGCTGGTGGCTCACTGGTTCCTCTGGAGACAGTCTGTAGGGTGGAAGGGGCAACTGGAATGTGGAGCCAGACAGGAAGGGAGGAGAGAGGCCAGGTGCTTGCTCAGCCCTGCCTGCTCCTTCATCCCAGTTGTTCAGGAAAAGGCATGTCAGCCAACACAGTGCGTAGCTCAGGGTAGATGGAGGTCTGCAGAGCCCCTGACCACCATGGGGCCCCACGCAGAGCTGTGTCCGCAGTAGGTGTGTAAGAGACGCGTGGTCTTGGGTAAAGATAGGAGTCACTCTGTCGGAAGGCACGGTAAGTCCCAGAGAAGGTGGGATTGCAGTGGGCCTCACCTGCCAGGCTCTCACAACTCACTCTCTCCTGCCCCAGGGTCATCGATGGTGTGACCTACCCAGGTAACATCAAGGAGAAGGCTGCAGCCCAGGAGCAGTACAGCGCGGCCATGGCCAGGGGCGAGAGTGCCGGCCTTGTCACGTGAGTCCAAGAGGGTGGGAGGATCCCTCTGGGGGTGGAGTCAAGACTGCCCCCAACTTCAGCTGTTGAGCATTGCTCCCCCTCCAGGGGCCATACCCACCCCCACCCCAAGTCTGAGGGGCACATCCGATGCCCTCTTCCCCAGGGCCACCGGGAGAAAGACCGAGCAGTTCCAGGTGTCCGTCAGCGTGGCTCCCGCTGCCAAGGTCACCTTCGAGCTGGTGTATGAGGAGTTGCTGGCCCGTCACCTGGGGGTGTATGAGCTGCTGCTGAAAGTCCGGCCCCAGCAGCTGGTCAAACACCTGCAGGTACATGGCACCACTTTCTTCTAGAAGGCCTCCTTGATGACCTCACTCTGCCGAGGGCGGACCCAGCTTCCCCCTCTGCCTCCTGTGAGGGCCAGCCCTGGCTCCCAGCAGACCCAGTAACCCGCTTCTTGCTTCTAGATGGACATTCACATCTTCGAGCCTCAGGGCATCAGCTTTCTGGAGACAGAGAGCACCTTCATGACCAATGAACTGGCAGAGGCCCTCACCACCTCACAGAACAAGACCAAGGTGGGCCTGCTAGGGTCTGCGGGTGAGGGTTCCAGGGGCCCATCTTGAAGCTGGACTTCCAGAGAGCGGAACTGCTGATCAGAATCTCTGAGCTGGAGGGACTTGTGAGGTTCCTATGTCCATGCTGTCATTTGGCAGACAGGGAGGGCAAGGCCCAGGGACGGATGGTGGGTGCTGGTTTGAACCCTGAGCTCAGGAGAGAAGACTGATGTGAGGGTCCCCAGACCAGGTAGGGAGGAGGGGCTGGCTGGACCACACACATCCTGGGCCAGCCTCTGCTTGTACAAAAATGTGAGCAGGAGATTCACTCACACCCTCTCCCCTATATGGAGGTCATCTGGCCGACAGCTCAGCCTGAAAGAAAGTCTCCTGGAACTTGACCTAAGACTGCCTCCTGGAATTCTCTCTTCAGATAGGGATGAGGGGTGTTATTAATACCATCGTGCTGCTCCTTCCAACTTCAGCCAGGTCATTTTTCCAGGCTCACGTCCGATTCAAGCCAACACTGTCACAGCAACAAAAGTCTCCGGAAAAGCAGGACACGGTCCTAGATGGCAACTTCATTGTCCGCTACGATGTGGACCGGCCTGTCTCCGGGGGTTCCATTCAGGTATGTGGGCTCCAGGCAAGAGCTGAGCCACCAAAAAGTCCATTCACCCTCAAGGACCTGAGCCTGGGTGTTTTTGAAGAAAAGACAGAATAATCACCCTTGGTTATCAGTGCACCAGGTATTGCATAGATAGAACACAGGCAGTTTAGTTGTGTTGTTGCTGAAACTGTTCCCTTCCAGAGGGGGAGAAAAGTTCATCTCTGCTGAAGAGATATTGGGTGGGGTTTCCCTTGTTGCCCTGGCTGCCAAGAGGTTCAACAGTTCACTTTTATGCTCAATCGCAGTAGCTTCTTTCACATAAGTTTCTGGCCACATTGTGCTTCCCTTTTACCTTTTTGATGGGCCTTGTTTTTGGAGTCTTCACTTCTTTGATGGATCTCAGGTATACTATGTCTGAATCTTTTAGTATAAGCTGCCTCAAATAATTAAATAGGTAAAGTAAGGGTAGAGTTCTGGTGGGCCAGGTCTAAGCAGGGAAGCCTTTGTAAGGGAGGTGCTGGATCAAGCCAAGCAGTATGGTAAATATCTGGGGAGGTTCATGGTGGAACAGGGCCGGAAGGAACTGGGATAAAGAGTGCAGCAGAACCCCAGGCTTGGGGGTGAGGAGGCTGGTTGGGGGCAGAGCTGCAGCTCTTACACCTGGGTGTGTCTCACTCTGGTCACAGATTGAGAATGGCTACTTTGTGCACTACTTTGCCCCTGATAGCCTGTCCACGATGCCCAAGAATGTGATCTTCGTCATTGACAAGAGCGGCTCCATGATGGGCAGGAAAATAAAGCAGGTAGGTCCCGTGGGCCAGGTAGGGGTTCTGAAAGCTCGCAGACATCTAACACCATCAGCTTTGGTCCAGCAGGCAAACCAGACCTGCCCTCCCTCTTCTAAGTAGGATGCTCCCGTGGATTGAGGTTGGTCTTGCTGCTAGAACATTCCCCACATCCTCACTCCAGCTGTGAGCCTTAAGGTGCAGTCTAAGGGCATAGGAGCCACCAGGGAGGCCCCACTGAGACACCCACCATGTGTCCCCTTGCCCTGACCCAGACCCAGGAAGCCCTCATCAAGATCCTGGATGACCTCAGTCCCCATGACCAGTTCAACCTCATCAGCTTCAGTGCGGAAGCAACCAAGTGGAAACCTTTGCTAGTGCCAGCCTCGACTGAGAATGTGAATGAGGCCAAGAGCTACGCCACTGGCATCCGGGCCCAGGGAGGTGAGTGCTTGTGTAGCCCTGCATGGTAGACACTTCTGGGGCACCCTGCTGGGAGCCCCTCTGAGGGTGTGTGCCCCACAGGGACCAATATAAATGATGCGATGCTGATGGCCGTGCAGCTGCTGGAGAAAGCCAACCGGGAGGAGCTGTTGCCTGCAGGGAGCATCACCCTCATCATCCTCCTCACTGATGGCGACCCCACTGCAGGTGAGGCACTGCCAGCACCCCCCTGGCGCACTGCCCGGGAGAAGCTGGGTTTCAGCCTGGCATGCTGTGGAACCTGGGGCAGGGAGAAGGGTCTTTTAGGCCTCTTTGGCTCTGAGATTCCAGAAATATCCATTGAGCCAATCACCGTTTTCTCACCCCTTTCCGAAACCACGGGGTCCAGGGGAGACCGACCCTTTGAAAATCCAGGAGAACGTGCGAAAAGCTGTAAATGGCCAGCATAGTCTCTTCTGCCTGGGCTTCGGCTTCGATGTCAGCTACGCCTTCCTGGAGAAGATGGCACTAGAAAACGGCGGCCTGGCCCGGCGCATCTATGAGGACTCAGACTCCGCCCTGCAGCTGCAGGTGCCCACGTACCCTGACTGGGCTGTGTGAGCAAGGGATGGCACAGCCAGGTGGGCAGACCCTAGCCCGGCCCTCATGAAACCCCCCCTGCCCTGCAGGACTTTTACCAGGAGGTGGCCAACCCACTGATGATGTCAGTGGCCTTTGAGTACCCGAGCAATGCTGTGGAGTCGGTCACGCAGGACAACTTCCGGGTGTTCTTCAAGGGCTCCGAGTTGGTAGTGGCTGGGAAGCTCCAGGACCACAGCCCTGACGTGCTCTCAGCCCAAGTCCGGGGGCAGCTGGTAAGTGTGACTGGCCATTCTGGAGGGGAAGGGCAGCTGGGGCAGGCAGTCAGAGGGGCTGGCCTCAAACCCCAGCCCTGCCAGCTCCAGCCCATTGACCTTGAGCAAGTTACAGAGTGCCCTCTGCCACCTGTGGGTGATGCAGCCCCACTGTGTTGGTTCCCGGTGGAGATTAACGAGATGATGTAATTTTCTGAGGGCACCTGCGCAGCGCTGGCATGTGGTAGGCACATAACGGTCAACCAGTACAGCTGCTGCTGTTGTTCCCAAGGGCACCAGCTGCTTGGTATCCCCTCCTGACCTCACCCAAGCAGTCAGGCAGGGAAGGATACTCCCATTTCACAGATTAGCAGTCTGACCTCCAGGCAGAGCAGCCAGTTGGCCGAGGGTCCCGCTACTGCCACGTCAAGAGCCCAGCTCAGCAGGTGGTATCCTGTCCCTGCACAGCCTTCCCTGCCTCTCATTCCACAAAGGGAATCACAGCCCCTCTCCAGGTGCTGGGGGTACTGCCCTCATGAGAGAGATAGCCTGGGTAAATCTTCGCACAAGCAAGGAGCTGCGGGCTGGATAAACTCGGGAAGTCAGGGAAGCAGAGCTGGAAGCCCCAGCTTGGCCTGGGGATCAGGGAGGGCTTCTGAGGGAGGCTCAGCTGAGACTGAGGGGTAAGTGGGAGGTGGCAGAGGTCAGATGGTGGAAGGACAGAGGAATATTTCATGATTTTGTGGCAGGTAGGCAGCATGTGTGGGGAGAAGAGCAGGTGGGCAAGGCAAATGGGCATGGGGGTGCCCAGGGCCTCGTCTCAAAAGCAGCCAAGTGTCAGGATAGGCAGAGCACATCCTATGGTGAGCCTGCCCAGCTTCACACCCAGCTCTGGCACCTCCCAGAGGTGAGACCTGGAGCATGGCACTAAACCTCCCTGTGCCTCAGTTTCCTGCTTTGTACCCATGAAAATAAGTCAACCTCACCCACCTTATAAGGCTGCATTGGGGATTAAGGTTTTGCCCTGTGTAAACACTCTCTGTGTGTCAGCTGCTCATACTGTCCTGGTGTCCAGGAGTTCTTAAAGTGCAGAACCCAAGGTGACTTGGTGTAGTTCACAAACAAACATGTCTTTCTTTTAGTAGTAATGTAGTTAATGTGTTGTGAAAAATAGCTTGAACACCAGACCTAAGGTTTCACAGGTCTTGTTGCTTGGGGCAAGAGTGTTAGTCTATTTAAAATTCATCCGAGGGACTTCCCTGGCAGTCTAGTGGTTAGGACTCCATGCTGTCACTACCAAGGGCCTGGATTCAATCCCTAGTTGAGGAACTAAGATCTCACATGCCACATGGCACAGCCAAAAACAGAAAAAAATAGCTGTATGTGTGGAGAGGGCAAAAAAATTCAGGCAGCTCCTGGTTCTGTGCCCATTGTTTTGCACCTGGGATAGTCTTCTCCATGTTTTCTCCACCTCCTTATCATCCTTGGAGGCTCTATGACTGAGCCTCTCACACCCCTAAGCGTCCTCCGTACCCTCTGCTCTACTTGCAACCAATGCCACCTCAACCAGGTTTCTCGTGGCGGGCTGGGCAGCACCAGGCCAGGTGCTGGCATCACACCCTCACTGCTTCTGCCCTCACTGGGCCCCTCTTTCCAGCACAGGGAGAACATCACCTTTGTGATGGAGTCCCATGTGGCCGAGCAGGAGGAGATGTTCCGGGGCCCCAAGTACATCTTCCACAGCTTCATGGAGAGACTCTGGGCATACCTGACCATCCAGCAACTGCTTGAGCAAATGTGGGTGAACGCATCCTCCAGGGCCCCCCCGGGTGGCCACCCACGGCCTCAGCACCTCCCCAGGCTCTTCACTGGCAGGGCTGGCACGGCTGGCACAGGCATCTCCTGGGCAGGGAGACTTGAGGTGGTGGTAACCCCGGAAGGGTCTGGGAGGGAGGGAGACTCTGAGCACCTGGGGGCTTGTCGAGCCACTGGCCTTCTCTACCTGCAGGGTCTTTGCATTAGATGCTGAGAAGCAGGCTCTTGAGGCCCGCGCACTGAGCTTGTCACTCAGCTACAGCTTTGTCACCCCCCTCACGTCCATGGTGATCACCAAACCTGAAGGTCAAGAACAGTCTCAGGTTGCTGAGAAGCCTGTGGAGGATGGTGGGTGTGGCAGCAGAGTTCTGACCCAGCATTCTCCCCAGCCCCTCCCCAACATCCCAACCAAGACTCCACCCCTGCCACCCGCAGACTCCCAGAAAACTCATCCCTGTTTCATTGATGAGGAAACTGAGACTAGGCCTCCTGACCTCCTCCCGCACCCCACCCCCCTGCCGCTGCATGTTCACTGTACCCTGTGTAGCGCTGGGGCTGGGAAACAAGGTTAAATAGAAATACTTCAGATGTATCCAAACCACCCTGACAGTTTGTCTCTCTTTCTCCCTGTTTTTGTCTTATTCAGAAAGCAGAGACAGGAGAGTCCCCCTAGGTAAGAGCCTAATGCCCTCTAAGGCTGGCCTTGGTAACTCTTGGTTGACACAGGGCCTATGGTTCGGCGACCATATGGTGACTAGCCAGCGCCTCTCCCACCCAGCCCTGCTCAGGAGGGGTGTCGTCTGCCCAAGCATGCTGGTGCGCTTAGTTACCTGTTCATTCAGATATTGGCTGTCACTCAGGCCCCATCCTGGGCATTAGAGACACAGAGACACTGGGGGTCCCAGAAACATGCATTCAAGAAGCAAACTCAAGTTTCTCTGATTTCCAGGGCCCATGGGGTTTGGTCAGTCCATGGACAGAGCATCCTGGAAAACAGGTAGCAAAAGAGGAGAGGGTAGAGGAAGGGGATACTGACAGAACCTTGATCCTGGCTCCAGACTGGGCTCTGCCCTGGCTGTGGACAGAGGAAGTGACTTACTAGACTCACCCACCTGGTAGCAGGGCTGGGACTCAAATCCAGTTGTGTTTGATTAGGAGGCAGCAGTGCAGACCCTTTCTTTGTCTTTTCTAAAATAAGAGGCTGGAGAGGAAAAGATAGTTTGAGGGCATTACCAGAGCGGGGAAGGAGGGCCAATATTCTAGCAGGGAGGAGTTCGAGAAGGGCCCTTCGTTCCAACCCTGAGTGATAGGGGAGGGGAGGGGACCCACCTGCCCCCTCCATGTCCCTCTTCTGGGGTGAATCCCAGCGCCCAGGCTGTGGGGCCCATGACTCTGCTTGAGAAAACACTGTTTGTGTGAACTTTGTCAAAGGCGGAGGTTTGAAACTGTTAAACAGCCCTCCAAGATTGGGAGTACCTGGACGTTTTCTTGCTCCTCCTCCTCCATTCCACCGCACGACCTCGAGATCGGTGCTACCAGAGCTGACGTTACGTAAGCCACTTTCTGACCCTCTGAGGGCCAAGTTTCCTCAAGATGAACCTGCCCATAGTGTTAGATGAGATAAATCACCAAGCCCAGGGCTAAGCAGAGACCAGGGAGGTTTTCTGGAAGGTATGACATTAATTGGGCTTCCCAGGTAGCTCAGCTGGTAAAAAATCTGCCTGCAATGCAGGAGACCCCAGTTTGATTCCTGGGTCGGGAAGATCCCCCGGAGAAGAGATAGACTACTCACTCCAGTATTCTTGGGTTTCCCTAGTGGCCCAGATGGCGAAGAATCCACCTGCAATGTGGGAGACCTGGGTATAACCCCTGAGTTGGGAAGATCCCCTTGAGGAGGGCATGGCAACCCACTCCAGTATTCTTGCCTGGAGAATCCCCATGGACAGAGGAGCCTAGCGGGCTACAGTCCAGAGGGTCGCAAAGAGTCGGATGCCACTAAGTGACTAAGCACAGCACAGCACAGCACATGACGTTAAATAGCACGTCCTTTATTTTTACTGAATTGAATTCGTTACACTCTGGAGGCTGGCTCACTAGGGATGGAACGTTCTAGAAAAGGAAGATTTCCTCCATTCCCAAAGCTAAGAGTAGTCCCTTGAGCTGTTTTCTGATCTCCAGACCTAGACTCAGACACAGCTGCAGGGCCAGGCTGGACCCCATCTCCTTAGTTTTTTCCCTGACAGCATGCTCTTCTCGTTGAAAAAATCTCTTTGCAAAAGTAGTTCTAGACTGGGTGTGTGTTTGTGGCAGAGTTCGTGGAGTTGGAGCTTGGTGGGTGGCAGGTAGCAGTGATGGCTGGAGGGCTTGCCATTTGCTTCGAATCCTGACTGCCTTCTCCCTTTCTGTTCCTGAACTCACGCCTGCTCCTGCACCGTCACCTACCTCAGGTCCTGGTGGAGCATCTTATGACGTGGATTTCAGAATCAAAGGTGCCCCCAAGCTGCAGTAGATTCTGGCCCTATGGCAGAGAGACCTGGAAGGGGAGGGCCCGGGGAGCTCTCTGAACCCATCACATAGGTTTCCTGATGGAGAGGGAACCCTGAACACCCGTTGGCTTTTCCATTCCTCAACCCTGCCCCTCCCCAGGAAAAGGCTGCCTAAACCAAGACTTTTTTCTTATTTCAGGAACAACCCTGACAGCCCCACCCTTCGGTAAGTGCCACCCCATCTCAGCCTCCCTCCCCATCCTCGCCCCTACCCAGTTTTACCTGCTCCCAGAACACACCTGCTGTCCCAGCTCCCATCCAGGCTCCTTCTGTCATCCTGCCACTGCCTGGGCAGAGCGTGGACCAGCTCTGTGTGGACTTCCGGCGCCCTCAGGAGCTAGTGAACCTGCTGTCGGACCCTGACCAAGGTGAGAGGCGCATACCCAGTTATCCACCCAAAGAAATCTAGTCACAGCGCACCCCTCAGCTTCCTACCTCAGAAACTGGGACACCTACCCACAGACTCCCAGGCAGCCGGCGTCCCAGGCAGGCGCCACCCGAGTTCTGACACTTGTACTCATATGTCTGCCCCACGACCTCTCACTGGGCACCACTTATGTGGGCCTGAATGACCTACACCCCAAGGTGACCAGAGGTGGGCTTGCCCCTAGGTACTGCCATACTTCAGGGTGAGGAGACACCTGGGCATAGCCTGTAGTCAGAGCCCAAAATGTAGTGGAGAGAAGCCCAGGAGAGGAGACAGGAGCTGTCCGATGGCCAGGACATAGGGCTGCGTGGGGTTGTATGGGGGTGACAGGGCCTTGGCGGAGAAGTGGGGGTCCATGAGGCCGAGAAAGGGGTAGGCAGAAGCACAGAGCCCTGAGGGAGGCTGGTGGAGCTGGAAAAGGTGTGGAGGAGGGAGGTGCACTGGCCAGACCTGCCCTCCAGCCCCCGGAAGGCAGAGCTGATCTGGCCATCTGAAGGTGGCCATCACTGAAGACCAGGGGCCCCTCCAAAGCCAAGGGTACCCAAGGGCTGAGTGGAAAGATGGTGGGAAGCAGGCCGACAGCGTGAGGGGAGGCAAGGAAGGGGACCAGCAGGTGAGTGGGTGAAGAGCAGGTCTGGGGGTTATAGCCGGGGAGGGGCCGGGGGGGAACCTCCTGTTCAGGCCAATGCCCAGCTGGAGCCACAGCTTCGACCTCTCTGCTCCCGGCCCTCTCAGGGGTTGAGGTGACTGGCCACTATGAGACAGCGAAGGCCTGCTTCTCGTGGATTGAGGTGACCTTCGAGAACCCCCAGCTGCAAGTCCATGCGTCCCCTGAGCATGTGGTTATTACTCGAAACCGAAGAAATTCTGCATACAAGTGGAAGGAAACACTGTACTCAGTGATGCCCGGGTGAGCATTAGGCGGTGGCCACTTTCCACTTTTTTGGGCTGGGCACGAGTGCTCTGCAGTGAGCCACACCCACAGGAGGGGCAGCGATGTGAGAGTCCTTCACGTCCCCCTCCAGCTCTGGAGGGTGCCAGGGGTTGACCTGGGGACCTGGCTATGCTCACACCTAACCCAGGTCACTGTCTGGTACAGGGGACAGCGTGGTTTGGAGCTGCTCTGCTGCTGACCCTGAGTGACCATAGGCAGGGTGTTCTACCCCCTCATCCCTAACTAGGGCTAATCATCTGAGCCCTCAGCCGGAGGGCCGAGACGCCAGTCTCATGAGAGCATGTGGTCAGGGAGCACTTTGCCCATAGACGGTGCAGTGCCCACTGGGCACACAGGAAGGTGTGCTCTCTACCTGATAAGGTAACCATGATGATGAGAGACTGGAGGGCACTGTCCACCAGGGGAGGTTAGGAATGTCGTTCTTAGCCTTGAAGCTCTGACAAGGAGAGACAAGTCCCACTGACATCGATACCAGGCAGCTAGAGGGTGGCAGAGGTAGACTGCAACTCCTTCTTGTGGAGCCGCCTCTCTGTGGGGCCTGGAAGAGCTGTGTCCAGCTCTGGGAGTCATGAGCTTGGGGGAGAGAGTCCAAGGATCCAGGCCCTCTTCACGCAGTGTCCTCTGGACTTCCCGCCCATGCTGAGAACAGAGAACCTTGTCCACTTCCTCTGTCAGCCCCTCCAGAGAAACTGGTTCCCGCTTGGTAAGTGAGTACAGACCTCGGGAATCTGAGGGGCTCCCCTTTAAAAGCTCCCAGTTTCATAAAAGGTCTTAAAGTCTCCTGTTGTCTGGTAGATGCAGAAAGATCAATAGCATTTCTGTGCTTTGGACAAACACACTAGAAAATGAAATAAAGGATTCCTATCAGTCATGGTGCTTGAACATTCACATACTTTCATGACCTCAGGTCCACATAAAGAAAAGTAGACCATAGCTTTTACATTGAACGGTGTTAACAAGACAGTGTAAGTTTAGGGCGATTCCATTGAAAATAACCTCAGAGTCACAGCAAGGGTTTATTCAACATGCAACGTTCCTGAGAAAATGAAAACAGTAATAACTCCAGAGGTTATTCTAAGTAAAAAAGGAAGTCATTCCAGAGGGACTTGCCCTTCTAGATCTTAAAACACACAATTAAACACTAATCATCATAAGAAAGTGGCACTGGCCAAAAGAACAAAAGAGACAGAGGAAATGTATCCATGAACCACTAAGTCATATAAAACTAATTTGTGAGAAATCAAATCTAAGAAAGCCAGAGGGAGAGGAACCATTATTTTAGGTTATACACAATGCCAGGATAACTAGGTGTCAGTGAGTTAGCATTGGTCCCAGGTTCCCAGGTGACTGAGGAAACTGAAGCCCACAAGACTGAGGGCCCTCGCCTGGAAGGCCACGCTAGGAGATCCTGAGGACAGAAGGGCAGCCCCCACCCGTGGCCCCCCGAGGTCCCCGGTGGGCATCTCCAGGCCTCCCTTCCTGCTCAGGATATGGCTTTGCCCACAGCCTCAAGGTGACCATGGACAAGGCGGGGCTCCTGTTGCTCAGCAGACCAGACAGGGTGACCATCGGCCTGCTGTTCTGGGACGGCCCCGGAAAGGGGCTCCGGCTTCTCCTGCAGGACACTGAACGCTTCTCCAGCCACGTCAGTGGGACCCTTGGTACGTGGCCCAGGCTTGGGAAACCCTCAGAAGTCACCTCTGCCTGTGAACCCAGCCTCCTTCTGTCTTTTTTCTTCTCTGACCCACCCTTTGTATCTCAGGCCAGTTTTACCAGGACGTCCTCTGGGGGCCTCTGGACACGGCAGATGACTGCAAGCGAACACTGAAGGTCCAGGGGCGTGACTACTCTGCCACCAGGTGACTCAGTACAACTCCACTGAGCCCAGCCACGGGTTGGGGCTGGGAGCTAGGCTCTGGGACCCCCACTTCTCTGTCCCTCCCCGGGAACCAGATAGTCAGGTGTCAGGTCCGACAAGTCTGACCCAGCTTTCAGTCACCCCACAAAGGATGGTCAGCTCAGACCCACAGGAAACACATTAGCCCAGAGACCACTGGGAAACTCTCCCTGAATTCCTGGACCCTAGGGACCACACATCACTGGGTCCCCTTGGGTGACCTGCACTGGAAGGAAGTCTGAGAGGCCCTGAGACCCTCCACCTTTCACATTCCTATCCCCAGCTGTCTCCCTCTCTTCCTACCACACCTGACACATGCTGACCATCTCTCTGTCTGTCCATCCCAGAGAGCTCAAGCTGGATTACCAAGAGAGTCCCCCAGGCAAAGAGATTTCCTGCTGGTCTGTGGAGCTGTAGTTCTGGAAGGAGCTACACCCACCACCCCCTGCCACCGCCCTGTGTGCAGATGGTTGCCACCCAGTGACCACAGGGCCACTCTGGGCCCTGGAACATTGTAGGGAGAGGTATTTGCACTCAATAAAATAAAGAGAGATGGTGTGAGCCCAGGGAGTGGGCATCTCTGGTTTCATCTGGCCAAATCCCCAAGCATCAAGGTCATGTGCTGGACATGTAGCGTCGTGTACCATTAGAATCATCCACCGTCAGCCACTCAAAGGCCTGTGGCCAGTAAGGCCCACAGAGAGCGTTCAGCCCTATCCCTTCACTTTACAGGCTGGGAAACTATGATTTAGAGTGATTGGAACTGTTTAAATGTTGCTCTTGCTGGGGCCATGGAGCCAGAGAACACTGGGGAACAGGGTTCATTCTGCTTTATGGTGACACAGGGTCCATGAAAAGAATAAAAGGGTGACCTGGGTAGAAGTTCATTACAGGCCAGCTCCCAACATTCTCAGCCACCTGTGGGGCCCTTTCGCAGTAGGATTTGCAGGATACAATTTGGTTTTCACACCTGTGCTCAGAAACAGGCCTGTCTTCTCACTGCCTGGCAGAGACGCTGGCAGGGGAAGACCAGGGAGACAGAGATGAGGCCCTAGTCCCAGGAGGGAAGCAAGGTCTGTTCCCAGGAGCCTGGGTCATTGAGGGGCTTCTGTCCAGGCCTAGGGTTAGACACCCCAAACATCCCACCCAATTCCTGCACAGGCAAAGCATACTTTCAAAATATTTATAATTATTTCACCTACTTCTTCAAAAATGACACAAGTATTTGGCTTACAAATAAAAGGTATATCAGTTCAGTTCAGTTCAGTCACTCAGTCGTGTCCGACTCTTTGCGACCCCATGAATCGCAGCACGCCAGGCCTCCCTGTCCATCACCATCTCCCGGAGTTCACTCAAACTCATGTCCATCGAATCCGTGATGCCATCTAGCCATCTCATCCTTGGTCATCCCCTTCTCCTCCTGCCCCCAGTCCCTCCCAGCATCAGAGTCTTTTCCAATGAGTCAACTCTATATATATGAGAATGAAAAGGAGAGAAGAGCCAAGAGGAGGAGAGTTGAATCAGAGGCACTGATTCAGTAGGGGAAGCTGCAGCAGCGGGAAGCTTTGCTTCGAGCTTTCTGGCCGCCAGGGCGAAGCAGAGAATGAGTTCATTTTAACTTGCTAAGAGGGAGCAAACCAGATATGGAAAACATTCTTTTCCCAGCTCTTGAGTTATACAGGGTGTTTTCTGAGTGAGTCTTTATAGGAGGGTAGAGGAGAGGCTGGTGGGAGGAAGAGGTTTCCAGCAGCAGGTTTTGTAACACTCAGGGACACTTTCCTGCGTTGCTGCCTCCCCATCAAGCCTGGTGGCCGGCAGGGGCCTCGGACTGAGTCACTTTGTGAGGATCATTTTCAGAGGCTCAGAGATGAGCTCAGCGAGATCAGGGAGTAGCATCAGGGGCTCCATCGGACTCGCTGTGGGCTTGCTCTGACGTACCAAGACGAAACACTGGCCCCTGGGCTGGGCTGTGAACTGGTGCCCCTGCAGGGGGGTCCTGGGTGGCTTTCTGGCCCAGCCAGCACCTGACAGCCATGCGTTGTGAACCACTGGAAGTAGGTCCACGCCCGTCTTTGTTTTGTTCACCATGTGCTTTCCAGCACCTACTTGGGCCAAGCCCCGGCAGAGTGCTGCAGGTACCTTGGGCACCTGACAGAGCTGCCACCCAGAGAACAAGTGGGTGCCACAAGAAGCCCAGAGGGACACAACTTGCCCAACCTGAGGAGCAGCGGGGAAGGCTTCCTGGGAGTGGCGTGGTTGGGGCTGGGTTGGGATTGAGTTTTGAAGAACTAAAAGAAGTTCGCCCCGTGGAAAAGGAGGGCAAGGACGCTGGGCCTAGAGCCAGGACACTGCACTGAGTTCAGCAAGGTGACGGGAAGCCGTGTTGTGGGGTGAGGTGGAAGGGGATGCTGGCAAGATGGGGAACAGCCCCAGGCCAGTGCCAGCTGCACCTCACCATGGAGCTCTGCTGCTATCCTGAAAGCTCGGAGAGCTATCAAAGGCCGTAGGCAGGGACAGACCTAGCCAGGACTGGGGAGAAAACAGTCTGCCTAGTCTTGGCCTCTGTCGACAGACCCCCTGACTATGTGTTGGAAGAAGGGCCAGAATTCGGGCTGGGGAGGTCTTCCTGCCTTTCTTCCAACCCCCTGGACTTGGTCATCAGTGGGAGCAGCAGGACAAAGATAGGTGTCTCAGGAGGACCAGAAATCACCATGCTGATGCCTCTTTACATGCTCCATCTGGCCAGACCCTTCTTCCCATTTCACAGATGTGAATACTGACCTCAAGATAACTGGTTTAAAGCTGCATGGCTTCTCAGCCAATTGGGGACTGAATGGGTGGTAGGGTCTGCCCACCTCAGGCTGTCCCATTTCAGGCCAGGCCCTTTCTGCCAGCCCAGCCCAGGCCTCTGCTACATTCAGTCTGGAGCTGTGTCTCATGTCACCCTCTCACCAGAGCAGTGACAATGCCTGGGGAGCTCTTCTGGGGATGGATGTTTCACCCTGGGTTGCCCTTCACAATGCCCACTCCAAGCCCCCAGGCCCAGGTGGGCCCTGTGTTCCAGCTGTGTTCCAGCTCAGACAGAAGGATCCCTGGAGTGGGAGGCAGCCGAACTTCCTGGTCACCCACGGCCAGACCCCACCCCAGCCAGCCCCACTGCATTAGAGACCCTTCCTAACCTGACTGCAACCTCCTCCAGTCTTATTGCGTCCCCTGCACCACTTCCTTCAGCGGGTTACCCTCCACCCTGCACGCCTTCCACCCCTCAGGTAGCGAGAACAGCAGGAGTTGAGGGTCTGGGGAAGGAGGGATTATGTTTGCAGAACTGAAAGCAGTCTGTGTCTGGAATCCAGATTGAAAGGAAACCCCTGGTGTGCGGGGCTGATGAAACTGGAGGGACAGACGGCAGGGAGGACTTTTGTCTTTGTCCCAAGAATCCTACGTGGGAGATGTCATTTATAGGGTGTCAGGCAGCAAGTGATGACCAGTCCTGCTCTGTAAAAGAGCTCTCTCTGGGAGCAGGAAGGCCAGGCGGGGAAGGGTGCTGTTGCTCAGGTGGGAGAGGCTTGTCCAGGCTGACAGCCCGCAGAGCCGCTTCTCTAGGAACCTCTGTCTGACCCCCACCCCACCCCCCAGGACTTAACAGGGTACAGCAGCAGGTGGTCACCATAAGGAGTGATCGGAGGATCCCAGGAATCCCCAGTGAAGCTGAAGACAAACGAGCACCCATGCAAACAGGAACTGAGTTACTAAGCTGTGTGCCCCCAGATCCTAGCCTGAAATGTTGGGTTTAGCTGCTGAATGGATGGGTTGTGAAGGGGTGGGCAGGCGGATGAGCCAGTGGGTGGATGGTAACATGATCAGAGAGTGGAGAGATGGATGGCACAATTAGTGGCAGGCTGAATCCACCTTGGAGCATCTCTGCTCCTGTATCATAGAACAAGCTTCAGCCCTGATGAGAGCTCCTGAGCCAGGGACCCTTGACTTTTCCTCCATCCTTCCTAAACTCTGAAAGGCAGTCAGCCCTTCCCGACTTCTCAGAGGCCCTTTGATCCGGAATCGATTTTATTTTTTCCTTCCCCCTCTGTCCTGTGTTTGACTCCTATAGTAACCCCCCAACCAGCCACATTGATGGAGAGGCCCAGGAAGTTGCCTTCCTAGCAGCCTTCATTTGAGCTGCCTGTCCCCTGGAGCAGGGGCTGATGGAAGCAGGCAGAGGCTGGGGGCAGTCCAGTTCCTCCTTGGCCTTTATTGTCACAGCCTTTCATCACGCCCCACTCTGTGCCTCTGTTCCAGATGCCAGGCAGGCTGGGCCGGCCATCTCAGCAGGAGTTGGCGTGTCAACTCAGAACAGGTTGGGGACAACGTAGTCTCTGTGGATGCCATCGATCAGCCCTTGCCCATTGTTGTGGACGAACCAGCAGGCAACATTCCTGCCAACGCTGATGTCCTTCCTGTAGTCCTTCTGGGAGCCCCTGAAAGAAAGGAGAGAAAAGCTGTGATGTGCGGGGTAGGCAAGACGGCCACGTTCATGGACCTAAAGCTGAAAGGAGGTGTGAATTTGCCAATTCTAGGAGTTCAGACTCTGGTCAAGAATGAGGTCATGTGGTTATTCCTTCTAGGGGGCCAGAGTTGGCTTTTTCCTGATTAGAGGGAGCCAAAAGCCCAGAGGGAAACAAGGGTATCCCATGGAAGATAAGAGCCAGCCCGGCTGATGTGTGTAGGTGGAGAGAGCTCTGCCCTCCTATCTCGTACCCAGCAGTCTGAGGACATCAGCAGGGTCCCCTCACCTGGTGACTGTCAGCTGATGGTTCTTCACCACCATTGTGGCATCTGGCTTTGTGGGGTCAGAGCCTGGGTGGACATCAGACACTTGAAAGTCAAAAGGGTGGAAGAATTGTCCTAGGAATAAAAACATTCACAGTCACCCCTACCTCCGCCACACGTGACAAGGCCACCGGCCTTCCAGGATTGATGCAAAGGCTGGGCGGGGTGTTGAGTGCTAGGTCCAGGGTGACTAAGATGGCCCTTTCATGTGGCTTTTTCCCTCCACCATGTGGCCTGAACAACCTGAAGCTTGAAGATTTCATACCCAGCAGCCCATGTGTCTGTGCTGACATCCCACGGCTGTCCACCACATAGAAACCAAGGAAGTCGTGGTGGGCAGGCTCTTTCTTCCACACCTGATGCAGGACAACTACAAAAGCAACCCCATCTCCAAAGGAGACCACCATGCTCTTCTTCCTGTTGATCATCACAGATAGCCTAAAAGAGAAGAAAAGGTCAGCAGTGGGGCCCAGTGGCCATGATACCAGGCATCTGAATCAACGGCAGAGCAGGAAACGTGACCTCTAAGAGCACACAGACTCCAGAAACTCTCTCAGGGTTGTTGGAGAGAAGATGCTTATGCACAATAACTACGCCCTGCACTGAGTGGGTCCCTGCTACTCCATAAGCAGACGAGGGGCTGTCCTGGGGGTCTGGAGACCTGGGATCAAGCCCCAGCTAGGCCACTGGGCTTCCTGTGTGATGTTGGGTAGGTTCTGCCCCTGTCTGAACCTCCATGGGACTAACACTGTAGCCCTGCCCACCCAGCTTGGGGGTGACCTGAAGGTGCAAGAGAGGCAGAGGAGTTTGAGAACAAGTGAGCTCAGCCAGAGCTGATGCACACAGGGATCTTTGTCATCATCAGCCTGCCAGATCCACCTAATGCTTCCGTCCACACAGCCCTTCCCTCAAGTTGTCCTATGAACTGTCCAGCCACCTATCTGCCTTTGGTGGGGAGCTCAGGGGGTGAGCTGGGGGCCACCATGTTCACCTTTCCCAGAGCGGGGGCTGAGGCCACTGGTCTCTCCTGTTAACCCTGTGGATCTTCTGTGATTTGTTCAAATTCCCCCTAATTCCCTCACACTCCCCCACCCCTCAAGACCTGGCAGCAGGGCTTTACCTGTCCTGTGTGACCATGACCGTGTCCAGCCAGCTGAACGTGCTCAGTGAGTCCCCATTCCACAGGGTGATATTCTCTGGTGTCACCTCAATCCGGAAGTCCATCTGAGCACTGGCAATGCCCAGTTTGCCAAAGTAAGTCCTCCTGTTCTGGGAGTCTGAGCTGCCTCTCTTCTCACCAATGATCTGCCCGTTAACTGTGAGGCCTGCCAGATGGGCGGGGAAATGAGAGACCAGCAACACCTAAGTCCAGACTGTTCTTTTAGGGTCACAGCTTCCCCTTCAGCCAGGCCTCCTGAGGGATAACAGTGGGGGACCCAGGTCTCTCAATTGAGACACCAGGATCTGAGAGCCAGTCCTATCTGTTCCTAGACGTATTGGGATCACACTGGTGGCTGAAGGCCCACATTGTGGAACTGCCCCTTGTCTGGGCCAGGGAGTGTTGTCCAGAGAAACACTATTCCTCATGCCCAGGGTGAGTCCTACCCATAGGCCCAGGCAGCCCTGAACTTTAACCGTCTCCCCATTACCCCTGCCCTGGGGAGATGAGGTGAGCCTGTGGCTGTGGATGGAATATGAAATCCCTACAGGATGGAATCTACCTTTAAAGATGGGTGCATTTGGGGCAGAGTGAGCCTGGCCCATGTGTCCACCCTGGGGGCTCCAGGCCATCTCAGGAAGAGCCCCTGGCCCCAGTCCATGGCCCCCCACCTGTGACAGGGTCCTGAATGAGACGCAGCACTGTGCCTGGGTCTTCATCAATATTGAAGCAGATGGCATCGTCCTTCTCTGGAATTTGGATGATGAAATGGGGGTCCCCATCCACTGAGAACACACAGAGACGAGGCTGGCTCTTGGGATCTCTCCTGTTCCAGGGACCTCCCCTTGCCTCCTAGTCCCTGTGAGATGGACTCCTAGACAGGCAGGAGGTGCTCAGCCCTAGGCCCAGAGCCTCGACCTGGGGGAGCTGGGAAACTCACCGTAGTAGTAGGGTGTCTTGGGAACCTGGTAGCTGGCTGTGGACGAAAGAGAGGGCTGAGCGAAACAAACAGGCCAGGGGAGGCACCAAGACCCCCACCCAGAGTTTGGTTCACGCCCCTCACCTTCAGGCTCCCTAATGCTCTTAACCTCCCCCCATCTCCTCAGGAACCCCCAACCATCTGCCTGTTCCAGGGAGGTGATTCAGGAAGGACTCCGGAGGGGAACAACGCAGGGCCGTGCTCTGTGGCAGCTGGCACATACTCACTCAGGTAAGACATGGAGGGGATCACTGAAAAAAGAAGCCAAAGGGCAGGTGTGAGCAAGGTCTAGAGGGTTCCCTCCCCCGAACCCCAGGCTCTCTGTCATGAGCAATGCTGTCTGCCACCCCTGAACTACAGTCCCGAGGCTGGAGTAGAATGAGGCTCACAGGTGACTGTTGTCCTCAGTAGCAACACACTCACTGACACGCACCTACACACACACTCACACACATGTGCACCAGTGACTACATCTCACAGGGCTGTTCAGAGGGCAGAGCCATGACCAGTCGAAATATGCTGCTTGGTTAGAACAGCGCGTGTGGATAGAGACAAGGCAGGCCGGTAGGGGCCGGGGACGTCCTGCCTGATGGTGTGGGGACGAGGTTCCAGTTCCATAATGAGACAAGCGCAGAGTGCTATGAACTCCAGAGCCGGTGCCAGGACTAGGCTGCCTGGGCCAAAGTCCTGGCTGGGTCCCCTGCTGAACCAGTCCTTGAGCAAAGGAACTTAACTCCTCCGTGCCTCAGTTTCCTCTCTGTAAATGGGAACTGTAAGAGGCCTCCCTCAAAGCTTTGCTGTGGGGTTACTGAGTAAATAACTGAGTTACTCATTCTTGCAGGTCACAGAATACCTTCATCCCAATTGTCCCTCCTCGGGCAGGGAAGCCCCCCTACATCAGCTGATGAGAACCCTGAGGCTCAGAGTGAACAGAGCCCTGCCCTGGCCCCTGGTGAGTTGGCAGTAGAGCTGGGAGCTGAGCTCAGGTGTCCTGGTGGCCCCTTCCTGGGTGGTGGGTCCCCAGGGTGATTGGAAAGGCCTCCTTGGTCCTCTCTTGACCTCCTCCTGGGAAACTCACCAGCCGCTGGCTAAAGCTCACCTTCTGCATCCAGAGGCCCTGCAAGGGAGGAAGAGGAGACCATGGAGTTGGAGGCCACAGAACCCCAGGGTCAGGGCTCTTGTGACTGACTCACCGCCTGGCCGGCCAGCCATGGGCCATGTGTGCCCCAACAGGAACCAGGAGCTCCTGGAGGCAGAGGCCTGGCCCAGACTGGCTCTTTACTTCCCATATCTCCCAATGCCAATTGCAGGGATCCTCAGGACACGGCACTCATGGCGTCTGGTTGACCAGGCCTGGTCCCAGCCGCCAGCTCTCATGGCCTCTTACTCTCACAATCCCCAGGTGCTGGCTCCAGGCCGAACTTTTAGGTCGGAAGTGCTTTGTCTTATCTAACTGAACCCTTCCATGCTGCAGCCTCAGTCCTTTTCCTAGAAATGACCCTGGACATCCTGCCCCCTTTAGAGCCTTCAAGACTCTTCCTATTCATGCCTGCATTCCACTGTTCACACTAATGGCTTCCCTCCCTCTATAACACCCTCCCCGGTCCTTGGCCAGTTTTCCTCTGATGCCTCCTAGACCTGCCTGTCTCAGCAGGCCCACTTCTTTTCAGGGCAGCCAGGGTCAGGGGCCTGGAAGGAGGCATCCAAGTTGTGGCCCCCACCGTCTGTGCCTACCTTCCCCGGGCTTGTTGGCAATGGCCATCTGGTTCTCGTTGTCCTCAGGCTTGGTCACCACCATGGAGGTCAGTGGAGTCACAAAGTGGTACTTGAGGGACAGCTCCAAGGCCTGGGCTGTGAGATTCTCCTTCTCCTCACCCCAGGCGTTCTTGCTGTGGGCACGGGCAGGGTGGGAGGGTCACCCCAAGACCCCCTCCACCTCTCCCAGTGGGTGTCCCCTAGGATGGAGCCCACTAGCAGTCAGAGAAAATGGTTTCATCAGCTCCCTGGGATAGATGCACCTGCCCTGATTCCTCTCTGGGCCTGTTTCTCCAGGTGAAAGCCACCAGGGGCTCAACATGGCCACAGCCAGTCAGTCATCATGGTGTTCACATGCTGAGTGCCAGCATCTTTCCCAGCCAATCCTGCCCAACAGAAGGCTGACACAGCCCCCTTGCATGGCCAAGCTCTGCCCCCTGGGGCTGAGGGCTGAGGTCTCAGCCTTCGGTTATGTTCCTCCTCAGCATCTCTGCAGACCCGTGCTGGATGTGGGGGACAGGATGCCAAGGCTCATCCCTGCCCTCAAAATGCTCCCAGGCTCCTGCCTGAGCCCCACATCACAGACCCTCTCTGCTCCAGGAAAAACAGGCTATGGGGGCCTGGCCAAGAGGAGGATTGGGCAGCTGCGGTGGGCATGGAGGTGCATGTCCCAAGGTGAAAGTTTCCTCCTCTTGGGCTCTCCTGGAGCATAGCCAGCATGGGGGGTGGTGCACAGGTAGGTGCTGGGGCAAGGCTGGGAGTCAGGGCAGGGCCTCGCTGTGTGAGGGGTGGGCCAGGGTCACCGTTTCTCCAGCAGCTGCTCAATGGTGAGGTAGGCCCAGAGCCGCTCAATGTAGTCCCCAAAAATGTAGTCCCGCTCCTGCAGGGCCTTCTCCATCTCCTTCATGTCCACCTCCTCAGTGAAGGTCAGGTCGTTGATGGCCTGGGATGGGGGTGGGAGGAGGCAAGAGGCTAGTTGCCTGGAGCCAGGTGGGCCTGGTTCAGAGGCTGCTTCTGCTGGGCCATCATGCAGGGGGCTGGAACCCCATCAGTAGGTCTCCCACCCCCAGCGCACAAGAAGGCCCTCGGCTCAGCTTACCCCGTGGCCTTTCACAGCTGCCTTAAAGCTGTTCATGTCCTCGTCCGCCAAGCGCCCGGCTACCACGATCTCAGAGCCATCATAGAAGTGCTGGTAACTGTTCTGGGTGAGGTCCAGGATGGCGTTCTGAGGGTACTCTGCCTCCACGCCTGTCAGCAGGGGGTTGGCCACCTCCTCATAGAAGCCCTAGAGTTCAGATGGGGGCCCTGATCATCTCAGGCCACCAGCGCAGGCAGGGAGAGGACAAGGTGGGCAGGCTCCCACTAGTGCCTCTGCAGATGGTTGGATCTCTCAAGCTGGGCCAGTCCAGCTCCTGATCTCCACTTCCACCTGGCCCTGACTGTGTCCTTCAGTTTGGGGGACCTCCTCCTCATTGTGCCCCCCATCCCAATTAGAGAATGGGAAGAATAGAAAAGGAAAGGACAGAGTTCTTGACACATAGGATTCAAGAAATGTTTGTTCATTGGAATGAAAGTAAAAAGGAGAAGAGAAAGGGTGGAGGCTGACTAGAGAAGCTGACATGGAGTGAGAGCATGGAGACCAGGAGACTAACAGGAGAAAGGCCGGGGGTTCCACTGCAGAGGTGGAGAGGCACCTGCCTGTGCTGGGGAGGAGAGGGGCTACCAGCTTCAGCAAATGAAAATGCAGGTCATGAGTTACATTTGAATAACAGGTAAATGACAGGTTACTCTTTAGTATAAGTACAGCTGTCACAGGGACACATTTTGTAACCCCAAAATACACAGGTGACAATCCTTACTCCCGTACTTTAGGACATGACCTTAAATTTGGAGAAAAGCTGTTTACAGAGATCAAGTTAAAATGAGTTGTTTAGGATGGACTCCAATCCAATATGACTGGTGTCCTTGAAAGAGGGAAATTTGGACCCAGAGGCAGACATACCCACAGAGAAAATGATATGAAGATATACAAGGAGAAAATGGCCATCAACAGGCCAAGGAGAGAGGCCTAGAGTAGAGCCTTCCCTCCCAGCTCTCAAAAGGAACCAGCCCTGTCAGCATCTTGATCTTGGACGTCCAGCCTCTAGACATGTGAGACAATAAATGTCTGCTGTGGAAGCCACCCAGGTAGGGCTTCCCCGATGGCTCAGATGGTAAAGAATCCACCTGAAATGCAGGAGATCCAAGTTCGATCCCTGGGTCGGGAAGATCCCCTGGAGAAGGGATGGCAGCCCACTCCAGTATTCTTGCCTGGAGAATTCCACGGACAGAGAAGCCTGACAGGCTCTAGCCCATGGGGTCACAAACAGTCAGACACAACAGAGCAACTAACACTAACAATGGCCTGTGGAAGCCGCCCAGGTATGGTAATTTGTTAAGGCAGCACTAGCGAGCTAAATGTGGGGCTTCTTAGGTGGCACTAGTGGTAAAGAGCCCTCCTGCCAATGCAGGGGACATAAGAGACAGGGGTTCGATTCCTGGGTCAGAAGATCCCCTGGAATAGGGTGTGGCAACCCCCTCCAGTATTCCTTCCTGGAGAATCCCATGGACAGAGGAGCCTTGTGGGCTAGAGTCCATAGCGTCACACAGAGTCAGACATGACTGAAGCAACTTAACACAGCAAGTAAACTAAGTACAGTATCCTGTTCAGTGTTTGGAGCATGCTTGCTAAAAAATTATTCATTGTTTATGAGAAGTTCCTATTTAACTGGAGGTCTTGTATCTGATATGGCAGTCCTACGGAGGAAGCAGATCTGTTCTGTGCAGCCTGTAGACAAAATCAGAACCTGTACTGATGGGTAAGAGGTGACCAGAGATAGATTTCAACCCGAGAGGAAGTTCTTTCTAATAACTTAAATTGTCACACAGTGGAACAGCTTCTTGAGGAAGTAGTGAGCTTCCCATTCCCAGAGGTATGTGAGGCAAGGCACACCTGCAATTGCAAGCTGGCATCGGAATCCTCATAAATGCGCCGGGCAAGCCCATGGTTCTCCAAGGCCATATTTTCCAGGAAGTTATAATTCAGATTGTTGCCAAAGCCCAGGTTATACAAGGGGAACTTGCCACCAATGGCATTCCGCACATTCTCTTGGATTTTTTCAGGCCTGCTTTCTCCTGCGGGAGAAGGAGGTATTTACGCTGCAGCCAGAGCCCCAGCGACTGTCTGGACCAGCTCTGTCTGCAGAGATCTGACCCCTGCCTCTGCAGAGCTGGCAGAGTCATGGCTACAAGCCCTCAGTGAGCAGACATTGGGGTAAACAGAGCCCTTCAGGGGCTCACAGATCACAGGGGACCCTGGGGAGAGCTGCCCAAGGTCGTGCAGCACGCCGGCTATAGAGCCAGGAGCGGCAGCCAGAGCCACACACGCCGCCTCACCCACATTGGCGTCCCCGTCGGTCAACATGATGATAATGGAGGTGCTCCTCTCTGGGACTGTATGCTCCTCCCGGGCCTTGTTCAGCATACTGATGCCCCTCAGCAGCGCGTCGTTGATGTTGGTCACTGGCACACAGACGGAGGCACCATGAGAGGGTATCCTCAGGGTGCCAGGGGAGGCAGTCGAGACAACCGTCCCTGCTCACGTGCCCAAAGACCCTGCCTGCCTGTGTGCGGTGGTACTGAGTAAATATTGACTGGATGACTCAGTGAGTGATGAACGGATGACTTAGTCTTTCAAATGAGTAAGAGGACCAGCCTCTCAGGGCTGCTGCAAGGACAGATGCACATGGTGACTGTCAGAACACATTGTGATTGGAGAACAGTCAAGTGGACTGCCAGCCCCTCTCACAGGGAGGAGTGGGGAGCAGTATAGACATCACTTGTCATCTTTCATATGAAACCGCCATGGATAAGAGTTCTCTGTGGCATTACCTTGTGGGGATCACAGGTTAGAAAGAAATGGGTTTCCATAGCCCACAGAGAAGACACCGCAATGTCAACCCTGAGGACTCTCCATCCCACCTCTACCCGCAGCTTGGATCCGCAGGGCCCAGACCAGCAGAGTCTCTGCCGCCAAGGCAGAAGGGAAACAGGCTGCTCAGGCAGAGAGGAACGGCAGGATGTAGCTCCCTCCCCTGTTCTTACTTCCTCGATCATGAATATCCATCACAAATTTCCTGGCTTCCTGGATGTTCTCAGGAGTGGCTGGAACTAAACTGTCTTTCCAGGTGGTCACGTCTCCACTGAACAGGATGAAATTCAAGTAGTCATCCTGTTTGACATCCTCCAGAATTTTGAGGAGGGCATCCTTTGTCTGGGAAGGAGGAAGACAAGCAGACAAGAAGGTGTGTTGCAGGAAAAAGGCAGATGCTTTGTGCCTTTTAAAAATCCCGCCCTCCTTCCTTCTTTTTCACTGGAATATTAGCTTCATCCACTTTAAAAATATCTCCCTGTGTCTCTCATCCGTCACCCACTCTTGCACCAAGAAGAGTACCTGCTCCATTTTCCGACCGTACATGGAGCCACTGACGTCAGTCACAAAGACCACGCTCTTGGGCACCACCGGAAGGCCTTGAGGTGCAAAGAAGTGCACAAAGTAGCCATTGACGATCTGGAAAGGGGAGAGAGACGAGACCAGTGGCCCTTCAGCAACCTCACATTGGCTACCCTTGCAAATAGAACCCAGACTTTTAGCAGCCCCAAATAAAGATGTCCTTTCTCCACCTCCAGGGGGCACCACACAAAGGCTCTGGTCTGCCTGTGGTCCTCATGCCTTGCAGGAACTTCATGCTTGGGCTGAAGATCAAGGTTCTTTTACTAGATGAAGCTGCAGTCCCTCCACACATCAGCCCTCACCAACCAAAGTAGGGGATGGATCAGCCTGGCAGAGCCAGTTGGCAGGTACCTACTTGCACATTGGCGGGAGACTCTCTGTTCACATCATAGGTGATGATGAAATCTCCTTTGAGGAGGGAGTCTGTGCAGGTTGGGCAGGAACGTTGTTGGTCCAAGCTGGGTTTGAAGGACACATGGCCCTGAGGGAGGGTGATGGAGGGCCTCTCTCAGCTTGGGCAGGGCCTGCCCTCTGCAGACCTCAGTCTGGGACTGCCCTGGACACTCAGCAAAGTGCCTGAGTCCTGCTGCCCTCTGGAGTGCTCTGGCCTTCCTAAGCACCTCTCTCCCCGTTGGAGATCAGGAGCCCCTTGGAGGCTAGAGGCCTTATCTGAGCCAGGCTTTTACTCTCCTGGTTCACAAGTCCCTTAGCTCTGCCTGCACCTAGAAGCCACTTAGGGAGGAGAATTCTGCTCTGTGAAAATGAACTTCACACTGGGTGACACTGTGTGCTTTTTGTCAAGAGGAGCAAGGAAGGAGCAGAGTAGAGAGTGAGGAGGGGGCCCTGGGAGGGGACACCGCCTGCAGAGGTCATCAGCCCTCTGAATGTGTGCTCCTCGAGCCTCGCCCTGGGAGTCCTGACTGAGGTTTGCTGTCCGTGTAAACATGTATTCATCCACTACCCACGATCAGCAAGACCCCTGGAATTGCTGGGGACCTTGGGGTCCAGAGCCAACCACGAGCACCAAGAATGCATTTCCCTTTCTTCTTTCACCACTCGTGTGGAGTCAGATCTGAAAAACTCCCTCAGGTCTCTGTCTCCTTCTCTGTAAAACAGGGACCAGCAGCCTGCCCTACCTGCTTTCCCGAAGTGAAATGGGATCAGGCTTCATAAATGGTTTCCCTGTCCCCTCCGCAGTGCAGGTGAGACCCCAGTCCCTCTGGCAGGTCATCACCAGCATCTAGCATCTCCCTGCCTGTAGCATCCTCACTCCTGACCCAGGTGGCCTAGGAGAAAGGGGATGTTACAGACTTCTCCCCCTCCCTGACCCCTGCCTCATACCTACACACACACATTCTCTCTCTCCCCCTTGCATCTGTCAGACCCCCAGGTTCAAACTAGACTCAGTGTTCCTGCCCCTGCTCCCTCCCCCCAGGCCCCAGAGGCATCTATACCACCTTTTTCCCTGAGAAGGACTTGGTGAGGGCGCTGCCCAAGAGGTCATTGGTGATGAACGAGGCTTCAGCATCCAAGGTGCTGATGCCCTGAGGCTCGAAGATGTCTACCGTGATCTGAAACGGCCAAGTGTCAGGAGATGTCACTTAGTGACAGTGCCAAGCCCAGCCTCCAGGACAACAAGGGTGAGGAGATGAGTCAGCGTGGTGCAGGGACCAGCCACTAGGACAGTTCTGTGACTCCCAAGCCTGCTGCCTCCCAGCAAGAAGATGACCACATGGGTTTGCAGCTGGGTACGCTGACCCCAAAGCTCTTCTACTCCCTGCCATGTGGTGCCCCAGAGTCTAAAAGCATTTCCTTTGGCTTTGCATTCTGATGTAGGTAAAAATGCCCAAGTAACCAGTTACCAGCATTACAGAAACACTTGGTGATGTTGCCCTCAAGGGCCCAGCACCCAACTTGGATCGTCCAGGTGCAGTCTGGCCTCCTCCCTTTGGCCCAAGTGCGGTGGGCAGCACCACTGCAATTCCCCCATGCCTCCTTGGCCGGGTGCTGGGGCCTGGACTCCTATACTCCTCCTATGGGCTCTGCCCAGGGCTCTTTCTGGCACCCCATCCCCTCAGGGGCTGCAAGCGAGTGGCCAGTTACCTCAAAGTGCTTGACCAGTTGCTTGGGCTGGACCTTGAGGTACATCTCATACTTGCCCTTATGCCTCTTGAGCAGCTCCTCGTAGGTTAGCTCAAAAGTGACCTTGCTGCCTGCAGCCACATTGACTGAGACCGTGAATTTCTCCAGCTTCCTCCCAGAGGCCCTGAATGGGGATGAGAAACAATGACTGCCCCAGAAAGAGCACAGCCCCCCGCTTCCTGGGCCTTTGGTTTCCAGTCCCTTCCCCTTGGGGGCGCCCCCTACCCAGACTGAGCCTCGGTTGCCTTAACTTTAAAGTAAGATAACGTTGTAAGAATTACAGCACATTTTGCCATGTAATAATAATAGCTGCTGTTCTCTTGTTAGTGTCTCTGAGGGCCCTCACAGCCCTGACATTCTCCCCAAGGCCTGGGGGTCCACACTTACTTGACCAGGCCAGCTGTCTTGCCCTGGGACACGGCCTTCTCATATTGCTTCTTGGCAACTTCCTTCTCCTTGACGTTCCCAGGGTAGGTAACACCATCGATGGTCCTGCAGAGATAGAGAGTTGGAGAAGGAGGGGCTCAGGCTGAGCCAGATTCCTCTCCCCGCCCAGAGCCAGAAGCTGTGGTGACACCCACAAGGTGAAGTTGGTGATGAAGGCTGTCTTGGGCAGCTCCACATCGAAGGACACCTCCTTGGCCGTGTTCGCGTGGTTGACGGCCCTTGTGGTGACGACATTGTGAGCGAAGCGGGAGGTCACCTTGCAGTTGACCTTGGTGCTGTAGACCTCGATGCCATCGACCGCCTGCAGAAGAGGGACAGTGTATCAGCGGACGGTGACCAGCCAGCCTGAGGCCCCTGGAAACCGGGACCTCCTCCTGGCTGCTCCCCTTCAAGCTCCCCTTTGTGGGCTCCAAAGCTCCTGCCTGGTAAGTGGCCCCTCCAGTCTCCCAGTCATACGTGTCAGAAGCCTGGGCAGTATCTTTGGTTGCTACCTTTAATTGGCCACCACTGTTGTGATGGCCACTCTGCCTCCTTAGCTTATAATCTGGTTTACATGCAGCTGTAGCCAGTGAGATGGTGTAAAAACTCAAATTTGACCTGTCCTTCTCCTGTTTAAAGTCCTTCTATTCTCCCTACCACCTCCAGGACAGCCTTCCCCATGGCTCTGGGGGCCGCTGGGCAGGTCCTGCCCTCTCTGCTCTGTCCATGTCCCTACCATGCTGGCTCCTAGCTCTTCCCACTCATCTTCCAGAGCTCAGCTTAGAAAGAGCATGTCCACACACACTCCAGTCTGCTTCCTGTGTCCTTCGGTAGCTGCCTGGTTCTGTCTCCCAAACAGGCCCTTATTTCCTGCACCAAAGGCGATGCATGGGGACGGCCTTCGTGCCCCCCAACACCCTCTTTCCAACGGGACCATGGGCCAAGGGATGTTCTAGGGAGACATCTGGATTGAACATGGAAATAAAGATGCTTTGTGAAGGCATCAAAGGGCCATCCACTGTGTGTCTCTTGCCCCATGCATGGGGTCTGACAAATGCTCGGTAAGTGTTTGTGGGAAGAAGGACCCGTGGAGGGGTGGTCCTCCATTGCATCAGCAAGTCTGAGGGGGCAAGCCAGATTATAAGCTAAGGAGGCAGAGTGGTCATCACAACAGTGGTGGCCAATTAAAGGTAGCAACCAAAGATACTGCCCAGGCTTCTGACATGTATGACTGGGAGACTGGAGGGGCCACTTACCAGGCAGGAGCTTTGGAGCCCACAAAGGGGAGCTTGAAGGGGAGCAGTCAGGAGGAGGTCCCGGTTTCCAGGGGCTCAGGAGGCAGCAGGGGTCTGCCAGGGCAGGGGGCCATGAGGGGGTTTGCCAGCTGGAGGGACCTTCCCCTGTGGCCCACTTCTTCCGCTGTTGGGCAACCAGCTCTGCCCTGCCCTATCTCTTGTGAAAGTTCTCACCCCTTCCAGGAGGCTCCGTTTCTGGAAAAAACAAAGACAAACACAGGGGTCGGGCCAAGGCCAAGGCTACTGTGGCCTGGGTAGAGGCTCTGGGCTGAGGCCAGGGTTCAGCAGTGACCACCTCCCCCAACACACACGCACACCTTGAGGGGCCTCCGGACGGAGGACCCACCCAGAGCCGCATGTCAGAGTAGAAAGGGCTCTGAGTAGATGGGGAAATTGAGGTCCGGGGGGAGGTCTAAGGGAGCGTGTCAGGGAGGACCAAAGTCAGTGCTCTCCCCCTGCACCATATACCCCGACTCATTCTGCCCCTCCCTAGGCCCCAGGCCTCCTCCAGACCCCACCACCACTGTACCCCATGCAGCTCAGCCTGGCCATTCCTAGAGGCCTCTCCCTTTGTCTATATATGAACCTCAGAGCCTCTCAGTGAGGTGAGCTGATCGTGGTGCATCACCCACTTGACAGGTTAGCAAACAGAGGCCCTAGAGATTTAAGCTCCCCCGGGGAAGCTGTCTGATCAGATTTGACAGCAGGTCTGGGGCCCAGGTCCCCCCACACTCTGCCCTGTTCCTTGCAGCTCACTGCCCAGCCTCTGCCTCCTCCTCATTCTACAGAGGACTGCCCAGTATGGCCTCCCTGCCTGCCTATTGGTGAAGAAGGGGCAGACTTACCCCGAGCAGCCGGGATGGGTTTCTAGGGAAGCCAGAGACTGCCAAGCCGGAGAGCAGGGCCAAGATGAGGCAGAGCCACCGAGCCAACGCCATTGCTGAGCATGCTGGCCTGGCCCCGGGCTCCTTATATGAGCAAGCCTGATGTTTTCCCAAGTGGGGTCATCGACCTGCATCGGGGGCGGGAGGAGCAGGAGGCAGGAGGTTCCCCCGGGAAGCTGGGCATGGGTGGAGTGATGGGCCTGGATCTACCTGTACCAAGGTAACCCAGTGGGTATCATCCACAGTGTTAGGGCCTCACACCCAGCGGCTGCGGGACACGGAGCCCCCTGGGGAAGCCAGAAGCATTGTGTTGACAAACGGGCCCAGAGACCCTCTGGGCGGGGGCAATGATGATGGAATATGGACTCACATTTAAAGCAAAAGGCATCTCAGCATTGTTGCCACATCATGAGCACAGCCTCTGGTCTGGCCTCCTGGATCACAGTTATCTCCCCTCCCTTCTCTAGGCAGCCAGGGCCCAAAACTAGACTTACCACCCTGAGACTCGGATCTCCATGGCTGACGCCTTCCTCATTACCCTTTATGATTCCTGTGCCCCTTGGGAAAGACAAACCCTGAGTCCTGTGATCCAGCTCCAGGTTGCTTTCTGAAGGTAACTTTTCCCACCTTCCACTTCTTTGTAGCTCACATCTCTTCTCTCTGCCAGCCCATGTCCCTCCAAATGTCTGCTTTCTCTTTTGTCCCCTAGCCGAGCACAGACAGCCCTGCTCCAGGCTCCAAGCTCCCAAAGGGCCTACATTCTACTGTTAACGTTTGGTTGAGGTTCACATGTTTGGATCTGGTCACTGTCTCTAGACTGAGCACCTGGAGGACCAGGCCATGTGTTGTGGTCCTCCCTGTGTTCTCAGTCTGGCCAGGAACTCAGCTGCTCTCGGCCCATTGGAGGATCATTCTCCCAGAAGTCCCGAGTGAGGCTGGAGTTGTGGTCTCCAGGACCATGGCAGCCTCAGAGGCAGGGTCTTAGTGCCTCCCAGTGGGGGCTGGGTCCTTCTGGGCCATCCCAGAGCCCTGCCAGCCCCTAGAACTTCCAGAGTGGCCATCATGTGCCAGCCATACTTTTCTGAACAAAATGACCCAGTGACCCTCCCACTTGGCCACTACTGAGCAGAGATAATGAGAATGCCTAGTCACAGGATAGCTCATGTATGCATCAGACTATGGTCTTGACTGAAAGCCAAGACTTCATTTGTCTGTGATATGTACAGACAGAGTTGACTCCTGTGGGCAGAGGAACAGAGTGAGGAAACAGAAGCTAGGAGGCAGCAGAAGCCACAAGGAAAGAGAGGACCAGTAACTGGAAGTGGCAGCAGCTATAGAAGCAGAGACAGAGAGTTGCCAACTTAGCAAAATGGTGGTAGATCAACAAAGGGAACTGCTGATGCCCGGCTGGGGGTCCCTGCTCTCCTCCAGCCTCTTGAATTCTTATAGTGACCCCTACTACCAGCAGGCACCCAGCTCTGGGCTGACACCTGGGAGCAGAGAGAAGAAGGGCCCTTCCACATGATTCATGCGATCACCTTCAGTGTCTGCAGTCACGGACCACTAGGCCCTGGGGCTGTGGCAGAACTGTTGTTCTGCCAGCATTGCCCAGCAGCCCCTCCTCATGCCTGCCCCCAGCCCCTTTCCTCCAGGCTACCACCTCATCCCCCAATACTTAGAGCTTTGTGGGAAGAATAACTCATAATAGGAAATTCTGAGGTTGCTTAAGAGGCCCCCAAGGGACATCTGGGGACTTGAGAGAGCCAGAGTCATCAGACTGAATTTGGAATTAAATGGAATCTAAGACATCTTCAGGTTCACCCTATTTCTACTCTATAGGATGGGAAAAAGAAGCCCTAGTTAGGCAGGGCTTTGCTCAGGGTGACCAGCCAGCTGGCAGGCCATGGCCCTCCCTTAAGAAGCCCAGAATACTCCAGACCGTGGGCTAGGCTCTGAACCATCACGGGCTGTCCCTCAGGGCTCTGTGTCCCTGGGCCTGGGGCAGCCCTGGGCCTCAGCCTCTGTGCTGTCAATCTGAGTCCTCATTTGGGGCAGGAACCAGACAGAAGCCAGAAAAGCAGAAATGCTCTGGAAAGGAGGGAGTAGAGGCCCATCACACTTCGCCAGAAGGGCCAGTGGCTCCCCAAAGTACAAGGTCATCTCCCCGCACCCTGTAACATCACATTTCAACTGGGACCCCAGACAAAGCCAGGGAAGAAATTCTGAAGGGGTCATTCCAGGCCCCATTGTGAGGAGTCAGTGGGCTGCTATACATGAAGTCAGAGCTTCTGAGCAATGGCTGTCTCTGCTTTGGGGAGATTTGCCTGCTCCCAGAAGTGCCAACCCCCAGCTGGGAAATCCAGTGGAGGGTGGAAGCCTGGGAACTGGTTCCTGAGGCCCTGACTGCAGTGAGTGAGCCTCTAGTTCCTGGCAGGATTTCTTCAGGACTCCAAGTCCATATATTTCTTTTTTTTTTCTTTTTTTTTCACCTGCTCATGTTAAGTAATACTTAGAAAGATCTAGATCTGCAGTGGCAGCTGCATGGTGCTGGAGTGACTTTGAGGAGATACCCTACTTCCAGTGGCAAAGGAGAAGTCTCAGCAAGATGGTAGGAGGGGTGAAATCATGAAATCGCATTTAGAATCAAACCCCATACCCACCAGAGACCCTCAGAGGGCTCAAACAAACCTTGGGCAAACCAGGACCCAGAGACCCAACAGAGACTAAGACAGAACTGTGTTTGAGTGTCTCCTGTGGGGTACGGGTCAGCAGTGGACTGCTGCAGGGGCAGGGGCG
Organism: Budorcas taxicolor; assembly: GCF_023091745.1. Classification (NCBI taxonomy): domain Eukaryota; kingdom Metazoa; phylum Chordata; class Mammalia; order Artiodactyla; family Bovidae; genus Budorcas; species Budorcas taxicolor. The sequence goes on along the minus strand of NC_068910.1, from coordinate 12,425,194 downwards.
CTGGGTGCAGCAGACCTGGGTCTGGCATAAGCCCTCTTGGAGGAGGTTGCCATCAACCCCACCATAGAGCTGGGAAACAGAGTCATGGAGGGCACAAACAGAACCTTGTGCACACCAGGACCCAGGAGAAAGGAGCAGCAACCTCACAAGAGACTGACCCAGACTCGCCCGTGAGTGTCCAGGAGCCTCCAGTGGAGGCGTGGGTCAGTGGTGGCCTGCTGCAGAGTTGGGGGCCCTGAGTGCAGCAGTGCGTGCATGGGACCTTTTGAAGGAGGTCGCCATTATCTTCATTACCTCCACCATAGTTTGGTCACAGGTCAAATAACAGGGAGGAAACAGCCCCACCCATCAACAGAAAATTGGGTTAAAGATTTACTAAGCATGCCCCTGCCCATCAGAACAAGACCTAGTTTCCCCCTCAGTCAGTCTCTCCCATCAGGAAGCTTCCTAAGCCTCTTATCCTTCTCCATCAGAAGACAGGCTGAATGAAAACCACAATCACAGAAAACTAACCAATCTGATCACATGGACCACAGCCTTGTCTAACTCAATGAAACTATGAGCCATGCCCTGTGGGGCCACCCAAGATAGACGGATCATGGTGGAAAGCTCTGACAAAATGTGGTCCACTGGAGAAGGGAATGGCAAACCACTCAGTATTCTTGTCTTGAGAACCCCATGAACAGTATTAAAATGGCAAAAAGATAGGACACTGGAAGATGAACTCCCCAGGTTGGTAGGTGTCCAATATGCTACTGGAAATCAGTGGAGAAATAGCTCCAGAAAGAATGAAGAGATGGAGCCAAAGCAAAACCAACACCTAGATGTGGATGTGACTGGTGATGGAAGTAAATTCCAATGCTGTAAAGAGCAATATTGCATAGGAACCTGCAATATTGTTAGGTCCACGAATCAAGGCAAATTGGAAGTGGTCAAACAGGAGATGGCAAGAGTGAACATAAACATTTTAGGAATCAACAAACTAAAATGGACTGGAATGGGTGAATTTAACTCAGATGACCATTATACCTACTACTGTGGGCAAGAATCCCTTAGAAGAAATGGAGTAGCCCTCATAGTCAACAAGAGTCTGAAATGCAGTAGTTGGATGCAATCTCAAAAATGACAAAATGATCTCTGTTCGTTTCCAAGGCAAACCATTCAATATCACAGTAATCCAAGCCTATGCCCCAACCAATAATGCTGAAGAAGCTGAACTTGAATGGTTCTACGAAGACCTACAAGACCTTCTAGAACTGACACCCAAAAAAGATGTCCTTTTCATTATAGGGGACTATAATGCAAAAGTAGGAAGTCAAGAAATATGTGGAGTAACAGGCAAATTTGGCCTTGTAGTACAGAATGAAGCAGGGCAAAGGCTAATAGAGTTTTGCTAAGAGAACACACTGGTCATAGCAAACACCCTCTTCCAACAACACAAGAGAAGACTCTACACATGGACATCACCAGATGGTCAATACCGAAATAAGATTGATTATATTCTTTGCAGCCAAAGATGGAGAAGCTCTATACAGTCAGCAAAAACAAGACCGGGAGCTGACTGTGGCTCAGATCATGAACTCTTTATTGCCAAATTCAGACTTAAATTGAGCAAATAGGGAAAACCACTAGATCATTCAGGTATGACCTAAATCAAATCCCTTATGATTATACAGTAGAAGTGACAAATAGATTCAAGGGATTAGATCTGATAGAGTGCCTGAAGAACTATGGACAGAGGTTCGTGACATTGTACAGGAGGCAGGGATCAAGACCATCCACAAGAAAAAGAAATGCAAAAAGGCAAAATGGTTGTCTGAGGAGGCCTTACAAATAGCTGTGAAAAGAAGAGAAGCGAAAGCCAAAGGAGAGAAAGGAAAGATATACCTATTTGATTTCAGAATTCCAAAGAATATCAAGGAGAGATAAGAAAGCCTTCCTCAATGATCAACACAAAGAAATAGAGGAAAACACTAGAATGGGAAAGACTAGAGATCTTTTCAAGAAAATTAGAGATACCAAGGGAACATTTCATGCAAAGATGGGCACAATAAAGGACAGAAATGGTATGGACCTAACAGAAGCAGAAGATATTAAGAAGAGGTGGCAAGAATACACAGAAAAACTATACAAAAAATATGTTCATGACCCAGATAATGACGATGGTGTGATCAGTCACCTAGAGCCAGACATCCTGGAAGGCGAAGTCAAGTGGGCCTTAGGAAACATCACTATGAACAAAGCTAGTGGAGGCGATGGAATTCCAGTTGAGCTGTGATGATGCTGTGAAAGTGCTGTACTCAATATGCCAGCAAATTTGGAAAACTCAGCAGTGGCCACAGGACTGGAAAAAGTCAGTTTTCATTCCAATCCCAAAGAAAGGCAATGCCAAAGTATGCTCAAACTACCGCACAATTGCACGCATCTCACACGCTAGCAAAGTAATGCTCAAAATTCTCCAAGCCAGGCTTCAACAGCATGTGAACCGTGAACTTCCAGATGTTCAAGCTGGATTTAGAAAAGGCAGAGGAACCAGAGATCAAATTGCCAATATCTGTTGGATCATGGAAAAAGCAAGAAAGTTCCAGAAAAACATCTATTTCTGCTTTATTGACTATGCCAGAGTCTTTGACTGTGTGGATCACAACAAACTGTGGAAAATTCTTTAAGAGATGGAAATAGCAGACCACCTGACCTGCCTCCTGAGAAATCTGTATGCAAGTCAGGAAGCAATAATTAGAACTGGACATGGAACAACAGACCGGTTCCTAATTAGAAAGGAGTACGTCAAGTCTGTATATTGTCACCCTGCTTATTTAACCTATATGCAGAGTACATCATGAGAGTATATCATGCTTCCTTCAGTCCAGCATGAAACACAAGCTGGAATCAAAATTGCTAGGAGAAATATCAATAACCTCAGATATGCAGATAACACCACCCTTATGGCAGAAAGCAAAGAAGAACTAAAGAGCCTCTTTAGTGATAAAAGTGAAAGAAGAGAGTGAAAAAGTTGACTCAAAACTCAACATTCAGAAAAGTAAGATCATGGCATCTGGTCCCATCACTTCATGGCAAATAGATGGGGGAACAATGGGAACAATGACAGACTTTACTTTTTTGGGCTCCAAAAGCACTGCAGATGGTGACTGCAGCCATGAAATTAAAAGACACTTGCTCTTTGGAAGAAAAATCAAGACCAACCTAGACAGCATATTAAAAAGCAGAGACATTACTTTGCCAACAAAGGTCTGTCTAGTCAAAGCTGTATTTTCCAGTACTCATGTATGGATGTGAGAATTGGAATATAAAGCTGAGCGCAGAAGAATTGATGCTTTTGAACTGTGGTGTTGGAGAAGACTCTTGAGAGTCCCTTGGACAGCAAGGAGATCCAACCAATCCATCCTAAAGGAGATCAGTCCTGAATGTTCATTGGAAGGACTGATGCTGAAACTCCTATTCTTCAGCCACCTGATGCAAAAAACTGACTCATTTGGAAAGACCTTGATGCTGGGAAAGATTGAAAGTAGGAGGAGAAGGGGACAACAGAGGATAAGATGGCTGGATGGCATCACCGACTCCATGAACATGAGTCTGAGTAAACTCCGGGAGTTGGTAATGGACAGGAAGGCCTGGCATGCTACCGTCCATAGGGTTGCAAAGAGTCGGACACAACTGAGCAACTGAAGTGAACTGAACTGAGAAAGATCTAGAACAAGCTTTGGCCATTAGCCACCAGAGAATTTACATGGAGTGGTTAAGCACATAGATGCTGATGCCAGATACCATGGGTTCAAATCCCAGCTCCACCACTTAAACCATGAGGGGCTTGGGACAAGTTACCTAACCTCGTCTATAAACAGTCATGACAAAAGTGTCCCTTAGGGCTGTTCGGAGCGTGGAAGTGAAAGTACGTCAGTCCATCTTGTCCAACTCTTAGTGACCCCTTGGACTGCAGCCCCCCAGGCTCCTCTATCCATGAGAGTCTCCAGGCAAGAATACTGGAGTGTGTTGCCCTTCCCTTCTCCAGGGGATCTTCTCAACCCAAGGACTGAACCCAAGGTCTCCCGCTTTGCAGGGAGATTCTTTACCGTCTCAGGCACCAGGGAAGCCCTAGCGCTGTTGGGGGTGTATATTCAGTTGATTCAGCAAAGGCACTGAAAACAGTACCTGACTGCAGGAAGCACTGGGGCAGCTTCAGCCATTGTGGGCCATTCCTATACAATCTGCCAGCGTGTCCTTTGGTCTCTGGACCAATAGGGGAAGCCATGTGCATGGGACACTTGGGCATTCAGAGGGCACAGGCCCAGACGGCTACAGAGAATGGGGGTGGGATGGACGCAGAGTTGGTGCAGGCTCCCTCCTGGCCTCCAGGTCTGCTGTGACCCCTGAGCTCTTCTGAGGAACAACATCTTGGGTTGCCTCCTTGCCCCCCCATTCCCCAAAAGCAGCCAGGCTGAGCTAGACATAGCCTCTCTTTAATGGAAGTCATGAGTGCTTTGACATAGGAGACCAGCTTGGACAGGAAGGTGTGGCCAGTGCAACAGGTCAGGATGCTACCCTGCCCCTCTGCCGTGGTCCTAAGGGAGGATGGGTGTGCCGGCTGGGGCTCAGAAGATGTCAGGGACGATATAGTCGGTGTGGACGCCGTCAATCAGCCCATCCCCATTGTTGTGGATGAACCAGCAGGTCACCTCAGCCCCATGGCGGGGGTCCTTCCTGTAGTCTTTTTGCAAGCCCCTGAGGAGAAACATGCCAGCTGGGGTCACCTTTTGGATCCAGCAGGGCTGTGCCTCCCCAGGAAGCCCACCCGACCCATGTGACACCTGGAAGAAGACCTGGGCCAATGGCAGAGAAGGCCAAGGGCAGAGATGCTGGGGGAAAAGCCCACCCACCTGGTGACCGTCAGGCGGCGGTTCTTCACCACCATTGTGGCGTCTGTCTTTGTGGGGTCAGAGCCTGGGTGGAGGTCGGACACTTTATAATCAAAGGGGTGGAAGAATTGTCCTGGAAAGGCATACAGGAGACTGTGGTTACCAGCAGGGTCCTTGCTGCCTTGTACTCACTAGGTGCTCGCTGGAGATTTACAGTTATTGGCACAATTTTTTCCCAAGGGCTTGACTGTTTCTGATAAATTTTAACTCCAAAGCCACCTCTAGTTCACTTACTATAAAGAAGCAGATATGTTGCTTCTATAGGAATTCCAAAGGAATGTGGCTGGGGAGAGGGGAGTGAGGGGGTAAGAGAGCAGGGTCTGCAGGAAGACCACAAAGAGAAGCGGTGTGGCCATGACCCATCCCACCCAGGAGGTGTCTGGGGGTCCACTGGGCCTTTCTATTTTCTAATTGGACCTCTCCTTACTTGCTCTCAGGCTCACTTAAGCTTTAGTTTCACTGTGTTTGATTGCAGCCCCTTTGAGGGACAAGCCGTCACCAGGACCCTCTTTGGAGCTCTGAGCCTTGGAGGCCACGTTGGAGGTGCACCTGTCCTGGTGCCTCGCAAAGCTGACCCATGGTGAGTCCTAACACCCCACCCTCCACAGCTCTGCCAGCCCGGCCAGCCGTATGTACCCAGCAGCCCGTGTGTCCGTGCTGACATCCGGTGACTATCCAGTGCATAGAAGCCCAGGAAGTCCTGGTGGACGGCACTCCCCCTCCACACCCGGTGCAGGACGACCTCGAAGGTGCCCCCATCCTCCACAGACACCACCAGGTTCCTCTTCCTGTTGATGGTCACCAGCACCCTGTGGGGGCGGGTGCCATGAGGGTGGCTGCGGCTTCACTGCACCCCTCCATTCAGCTGCTCTTGTCCTTGGGACCCAGCTCTTATGACCCCCTCTCCTCTGAGATGGTGGAGTATTTCTTGCTCCACACTCCTTCCCACATGTTGCTGCTGTGTATATTGTGTACAGGCCCTGTGCTAAGTGCTCCACTAAAACTGTATCGTTCAATTCCCCCTTTGATGCTGTGAGGACCACAGCTCAAAGAAGTTAAGAGGTTGCTCGAGTTCACATAGCTGGTGAGTGACAGAGCCAAGACTTCCTCTCCAGCCTGTCTAGCATGAGTCTGTGTTCTTCGACTCATCATATGGTCCACTATACTGGACCCTGCCCACCTCTCCCTATAGCTCCGCTGCCCAGCACTGGGCTCTGATGCTCGGCAGTGTTTACAGAATAAATGAGTGAAGGAAAGAACAAACACTAAACAAGTCATACTAAGACAGATGCTGAAAGACAAGCCCAGAGAACACAAGTTCAGCAGAGGAAGAGACCAGGATGGGTTCAGGGAAGAGGTGGCCCTTGCGCTGGGCCTGGGAGTTGCTTGGTGTGGTGGAGACAGGACTGTGGGGCAAGGGTGCCACAGGAGCTCAGGCAGCCAGGCCCGGAGACACGCATCCTGGAACCAAGGAATTTGGGAGTGAGGGGTCGGGAATGGTTCACAGGGCCCAACATGTGTGCACAGAGGTCTTATGACCTCACTCACTGACAGAGCTCAGGGATGGAGGGCCCACAGGCTCGGGTGGCGGGGCTGGCTCTGGGGCTTCATCCCTTGGTCCTCACCACACTCACCCCTGCCTCCCTTCCCAGGCCCCTGCCCAAGCTGGTTACTCATTTTGCCGCAGGAAGGCCTGGTCCCTCCAGGAGAACACGGGCCCGCCAGACCCAGGGTTCAGCGTAATGTTCTGAGGAGTCACTTCCAGCTGGAAGTCAGTTGCGGGGTTTGCGATCCCCAGCCGCCCGAAGTATGTGCCCTCGTGCTTCCCAGGGCTCCCGGCCTCGTTGCCGATGAGCTGCCCGTTCACTGAGAAGCCTGAAGTAGGGTGAAGGGTCATCAGGTCGGGGTCCAGCTCTCACCAGAACCCTGCCAGCCAGTCTTTGCTCCTTCCCTCCCTCTTTGGTCACTGAGAGCCTCAGCACCCAAGGAGGTAGGCCTTCAGGACAGGTGCCAGCCACGCACAGCACTGCCTGCCTCCCTTCCCACCACCCTCTCTGAGATTTAGAATGCTCAGTTCTGGGCTCTGAAGGAGGTCTCGCCTCCCCAGAACAGGCCTTGGGGCTGCTCCTTCTCCATGATACAGGGCAGGTGCTGTAGGTGAGTTTTGGGGCCTCTCCACAGAGGCCTCCTCTGAACTGGGCAGCCAGCAGCCCCCTCCCCATTGTCACCATCCCAAAACTATTCTTGGCTCATGCTCTGAAATGGTCAGCTAAGAATCTGTTCACCTATTTATCTCCCTTCCCTAAGAGCAAGGACTGTCTGGGTTTCCACTGTGTCCCCAGCCCTGTGGATGTGCTCAACAAACATGTGCAGATGACCTGAATGGACTGGGAGGATGGGAGAAGCATCCAAGATATGGAGAGGGCATTGTTCCCATCACCGGAGCCTGGGGAGGCTAGGTCGACTCTAAGACCTGGGCAGCCATGCAGGGCCAAGGGAGTGGTATGCAGCAGGGTCACAGGATAATTCACAGGACTTGGTACAAAATGAAAATGAGGGGCCCTTCCTTCAAAAATTAAGAATTGCAGGATGCAACAGCTGAGCATTAAATCAAGCATGGAGCCCTTCCCAGTGCATGGTTCCGTGTACCTGCACAGGTCACATGCCCACGAAGCTGGCCTTGTATAGCGCCCAGGTAGGTGGATGGGGTGTGATGGCTGAGTCCAGCCAGGTGGCGGGTACACTGGATGTGGGGAGTGGAGGCCACAACCACTGTCCTTCCTGGTTGTGGCTGAACGTTGAGGGCAGAGGAGCCCGGGTCCCACCCTCTCTGGCAGAGGGTGTGATGTCACCCCTACCTGTGTCAGGATCCTGCACCAGGCTCAGGACCACACCAGGCTCCTCGTTGATGTTGAAGCACAGCATGTCCTCTTTCTGGGGCACGTGGATGAGGAAGTGTGGGTCAGTATCCACTGAGGGCACAGCATGGAGTCTGTTAGATTGAGCCTTAGGTAGATGGGGCCAGCTGGGGACAAGAGTTCAGCCAAGCAGGAGTGTCCCTCAGACCCTCCCAAGGACTCACCGCCAGTCACTTGGTCTGGCACCTTCTCGATGTTGAGGCTGGAGTGCGTTGGAGCAGGCTGAGAGGCCGCTAGCATGAAGGCTGAGCAGCAAGAGTGAATGGCCTTTAGAAGAGAGGCGGCCAGGCCTTCCCTGGAGCAGGTGGCTCCTTCTCCGGGGCCCCTCCCACCCAGGCAGGCTGGCCCAAGGCCGCGAGTGCACGAGTGGACAGGGAGACTTTGACACCTCTCGGAATGTGGGGTTGGAAGTTTGGCCCAGCGCAGTGGCCTGGCCTGGAGAAGAAAATGGCAACCCATTCCAGTATTCTTGTCTGGGAAATCCCATCGACAGAGGAGCCCAGTGGGCTATAGTCCATGGGGTTGTAAGAGTCAGACATGACCGAGCAACTAAACCACCACCACCGTGGCCTGGCCCTGGCTTGGTCTCCTTCACAAGGACCTGGTGGGCTGGTGGCTCCAGGGTGGGGAGGCCAGGCCCGGGTCAGGGGGGTAGTTCTGAGGGCTCCCAGTGAGACGGAGCAAGGAGCATTGGAGCAGAGAAAGACAGCCTTAGATGGGCAACGCCCTGGGCTTTGCTCAGGACTGAGGGTGGTACCGTGGAGCAGAGGTAAGATGTGTGTTGTCAGGGTGACGGCCACTTACTCTTTCTGGGTCCCACCATCTCTGTAGAGGACAAGGACAGAGGACAGTGTCACTCCCCCCACTCCAAGGGCAACTGGGCTCAGAGGTCAGTCAGGCCTGGGCAGCCTTCCTCTTGGGGGTCCCAGCCCTCCTCCTGTGGGACTCAGCCCCCTCCTAGGGGTCCCAGCTCTCCTCCTGGGGGTCCCAGCCCTCCTCCTGGGGGTCCCAGCCCTCCTCATGGGGGTCCCAGTGCTCCTCCTGGGGGTCCCAGCCCTCCTCCTGTGGGACTCAGCCCCCTCCTAGGGGGTCCCAGCCCTCCTCCTGTGGGACTCAGCCCCCTCCTAGGGGTCCCAGCCCTCCTCCTGTGGGACTCAGCCCCCTGCTAGGGGTCCCAGCTCTCCTCCTGGGGGTCCCAGCCCTCCTCCTGGGGGTCCCAGCCCTCTTCCTGTGGGACTCAGCCCCCTCCTAGGGGGTCCCAGCCCTCCTCCTGTGGGACTCAGCCCCCTCCTAGGGGTCCCAGCCCTCCTCCTGTGGGACTCAGCCCCCTGCTAGGGGTCCCAGCTCTCCTCCTGGGGCTCCCAGCCCTCCTCCTGGGGGTCCCAGCCCTCCTCATGGGGGTCCCAGTGCTCCTCCTGGGGGTCCCAGCCCTCCTCCTGTGGGACTCAGCCCCCTCCTAGGGGGTCCCAGCCCTCCTCCTGTGGGACTCAGCCCCCTCCTAGGGGTCCCAGCCCTCCTCCTGTGGGACTCAGCCCCCTGCTAGGGGTCCCAGCTCTCCTCCTGGGGGTCCCAGCCCTCCTCCTGTGGGACTCAGCCCCCTCCTAGGGGGTCCCAGCCCTCCTCCTGTGGGACTCAGCCCCCTCCTAGGGGTCCCAGCCCTCCTCCTGTGGGACTCAGCCCCCTGCTAGGGGTCCCAGCTCTCCTCCTGGGGGTCCCAGCCCTCCTCCTGGGGGTCCCAGCCCTCCCTGTGGGACTCAGCCCCCTGCTAGGGGTCCCAGCTCTCCTCCTGGGGGTCCCAGCCCTCCTCCTGGGGGTCCCAGCCCTCCTCATGGGGGTCCCAGTGCTCCTCCTAGGGGTCCCAGCCCTCCTCCTGTGGGACTCAGCCCCCTCCTAGGGGGTCCCAGCCCTCCTCCTGTGGGACTCAGCCCCCTCCTAGGGGTCCCAGCCCTCCTCCTGTGGGACTCAGCCCCCTGCTAGGGGTCCCAGCTCTCCTCCTGGGGGTCCCAGCCCTCCTCCTGTGGGACTCAGCCCCCTCCTAGGGGTCCCAGTCTTCCTTCTGGGGGTCCCAGCTCTCCTCCTGGGGGTCCCAGCCCTCCTTGCAGATGGATGCTCACACTAAGGGCCCCAAAGGAGGCCCGGGAGTGGAGGGGTTCAGGCTGTGTGAGGGCCCCCCAAACACTCAGGTGGCAACAGTTTGGTTGCAACAAAGTGGGAAAGGGCATCTCAGGGAAGGAAGAGACCAAGAAAGGCTGGAGCTGGGCAGGTGTGGGGTGGGAAACTGTGTGTCTGGTGGCCAGAACGGCGCCACTTGCCCAGCCATCCAGAGCCCCTTGCAAAAGTCAACATGATTTAAAAACTCACCCAAGGGCAGAGAATCTAGAAAGGAGAGAAAGGAAAGAGAATTAACGCCCTGGAGGCTTTTGGTTCTCAGAAGCCTCCCCATGCCCACAGTCTCCCCTCAGCCAGCCCATACCATCCAGGGGCTTATCAATGATGGGCTCCAGGCCGTCCTGGTCTGCCATGCCCCTGACGGTCATGGAGGTCAGTGGGGTCACGAACTGATAGGCCAGCGACATCTGCAGGGCCTTGGCTGACACGTTGGCTTTCTCCTTGCCCTCCAACTTCATCCTGCGAGACAGACACCGGCTCCAGGCCCACAGCTTGGACGACAGTAAACTTGCATTCCCTTGTTCTTTCCTGCCGTTGTTCACTTGTTCAGCAGGCATGTAATAAGCCCCTGCCGTGGCCCCACTCAGGGGCTGTCTTCAAGGACCTCATGATTTAATGCCTCTCATAGAGAAATAGGTTTCCCTGGTGACTCAAGGAATACGGGAGACCTGCCTGCAATATGGGAGACCCGGGTTCGATCCCTGGGTTGGGAAGATCCTGTGTTCTTGCCAGAGGAGCCTGGTGGGCTATAGTTCATGCGGTTGCAGAGTCAGACATGACTGAGTGACTAACACTTTCATAGAGAAAACCTGGAGGTTTGGTAGAGCTGGGGGATGTGCCCCAGAATTCAACAGCTGTGATATTCTGGCAAATGGTCTAACCTCTCTGAACCCTGGTGTGCTCGGCATGTTGTGAGGATGAACTGAGTGTGTCTGGACACAGCAGCCCCACAGGCAAGGTCAGCATCACCCACAGAGCTAAGTAGGAGCAAACTGCAGGCCGCCCTGTGCCCCCCAGCAGGCCCCGCCCACACATTGACTGCCTGGTTGATATTAACTCAGGGAGTAAAGTCAGAGAAGAGTAAATCTGACCTGCTCACATGCTTCAAGACTCAGAACCACCCCCTTCTTAGTTCAAAGACCCAGGGGTTGAGGGGGTGCTCTTGCGGGGTTGTGCCCCCATTCCCCTAGGCAGCCAATGGGCTGGTACCGCTTGGCCAGCAGCTCCTGGATGGTCAGATAGGCCCACAGGCGTTCAACGTGGTTCTCCAGCATGTGGCCCCGTTCTCGGAGCAGTTTCTTCATCTCTTCCTCGTCCACCAGGCAGGTTGTCATGAATTCTTGTCCTTCCTGAGAGAGGCGAGGGGGAGAGAGGTGAGGGGGAGAGAGGCTGTGAGCCTTTCTCAGCATTCCATCCCCCGTCTTTCCTAAGCCTGCAGTTCTCATCCTTACCCATCCATTCCTTCCATAAAAGTTGCCAAGCACCCTCTATGAGCCAAGCTGACCCAGGCCTTGGGGATCCCACGGGAGGAGTATCAGGCTCTGCTCTCATGGAGTTAGTCTCTCTGGGGGATGCCAGCAAACAGCCGGCCTGTCCACCATGCAACTGTGTCCACCCAGCCCCGCTCCTCCAGATGCCCATTCAACTTGCCACAGCACACAAGTGTTCCTTTTCTCCCCAGCCACAGTATGTGGGCACCTCTTCCCAGGGGTTTGCCATGCACCAGGCACTGCATAAGCCTACTACGTGGATTATTTCATTTACTCTACACAACTCTCCAGTGCAGTTTTACCCTCATAGTACAGAAAGGCCTAGAGACCTGGACCCATTTGATCAATGTCACCCTCCTGGAGCCAAGGTCCAGCTCGGCTTTCCTCACTGAAAGCCGGAGTCCTGAACCCTCAGCTACACCACATGGCTAGACTCCAGGTCTCCAGGACCCCCTAGCGTGCATGTGCACACATCCACTGCACTGTGGTACAAAGCTGAGGGCGTAGTAGGTGCTCAGGAAATAGTGTCACTTGAGAAGGAAGACGCTAGCCTCTTACTGCCTCATGCTTTGGGAGGAATGACATGGGGAATAACAGGTGGTCCAGTTGGCTGCAAGGGATGACTACTTATCAAGGCCACTTGAGCCTGCCCTCAGGATGACTACGTTGGGAGAATGTTCAGCCCTGGGGTGTGTGTGGCCTGGTGGGGTGAGGGCACTCCTCTGGGGAAAGAGAGGCTGCCAGGGGCACAGGGGTGGGGAGCTTCTGAGTGCCTCTCCATCCTTTGCAGCCCTCTATTTACCGCCTTAGCTCGCATGTCCGCCTTGAAGCTGCTCAGTTTGTGGTCAGCAACGCGCCCCGCCACCATGATTTCCGAGCCTTCGTAGTACTGTTTATGGCGGTGCTGGGTCAGGTCTGAGACGGCTTCCCGGGGGTACAGCAACTCCACATCCCTCAGGAGGGGGTTGGCTACCTGCTCATAGAAACCCTGCAGGAACAGGGGGGTGCAGCCTCAGAGCTGATGGGTCACCATAGGCATCTAACAGGAAACCCCCTCACAAAGTGGTATGTCAGGATCCCTGCCTTATAGAAGTAATTGCAGGCTCAGGGGTTAAGGAACTGGCTCAAGGTCCCACAGCTAAGTTGAACTCTGTACCAGAGCTTTATCTGCTCTGGGCTGCTGGGTACATGGCTGCCAAGGCTTTGATCCCCATGGCGTGACTTTGAGGGGCTGTGGGGGAGGAAACCTGCAGCTGCTGGGTGGCGTCATGGTCCTCGTAGATTCTCTGGACACGTCCGTTGTTCTCCAGGGACATGACCTCCAGGAAGTTCAAGTCCACATCATGGCCGAAGCCCAAGTTGTAGAGTGGGAACCTGCCCTTGATGGCATCTCGGACATTCTTGAGGATTTGGGTACGATCCGTCACCCCTACAGCCACACAGTCAGGTAGGGATGGGATGCATGTGGGACATGAGGGCAGCTTGGGGCACCCTCTGGGGGCCAAGCCTCCCATCTCAGACCATCTCCAGTCTCCACTAGCCTCTTGAGGCCACGCCTCTTGCTGTCTCCTCTGGGTGATGCAACAGCTGCTAACAGAGCTCCTAGAAGACTGCCCATTTCCATGGACCCATCACGAGCAAGTCTGATTTAAATCCTCCACGGCTCCTCCCATGGCCTGTGAGGGCCTGCTGACCTTTCCACACTGTTTTACCTGCTTTACACATGCCTGCACTTCCTGCACAGGCCTTGCCAGTGCATAAACCTTGTTTTGTTCAAGCTGCCCCTTCCGCCAGGGATGCCTTCCTGCTCCTCCTCTCCTTCTTCCAGCTGGAGCTCAGGGCTCACTTCCTCCAGGAGGCCTTCTGAGATTCTGCCTGGGTCAGGTGCCGCTTGTCTGTTGTCCTTTGGCCTCCTGGCACGCTGTTCTTTCAGAGCCCTTGACAGAGCATCTGTTCCTGGGTCTGCCTCCCCCAGTGGACCCTGGACTCCTTAAGGGCAAAGATGTCTCTTGTTCTCTTAGTGTCTCTCCTTGGTCCCTACTTCTGTGCTTGGCGAGGTGCTGAAAACACAGTTCATTAAACTCAGCCTAGGAGTCCTGCCCCTCCTTCTGGGCCCTGTGCAACCCCGTGTCATGCAGAAACTCTCCCAGTTTCCCACCTCAGGACAGAGGAGCACCTTGGACTTTATGGTCTGAACTCTGCTCTTAGACAAGTGCTCAGCTTTACCCTTAGCCTCTCTGCCCCCAGATGGCATCCCCAGTGCCTTCCATAATGAGCAGACCCAACACCTCCCAGGGTATCCCTGATGGCACTTACCCTCTGTGGGCTCGCCATCTGTCAACATGATGAGAATTGAGGCATGGTTGCTGAGTTCTGGGAGGCTTTGCTGAGCTTTGTTCAAGATCTCAATTCCTCTAAGCAGACCTCCATTCAGGTTTGTAGCTGCAAAAAAAGAGAAAGCAGATTAGTGTGTGCCTTCAGTCTGAGGGACAGAGGTGGCATCAAGCTGGCCCCAGACCCCTGCCCCTACCCCCGGCCAGGGAGAATTGCTGCACGAAATTCCGAGCTGCCTCCAGGTTGGCAGGAGATGCCTGCACCAGCGAACCCTTCCACGACTGCACTGCAGACCCAAAGAGGACCAGGTCGAAGTAGTCCCCTGGCCGCATGTCCCCCAGGATTTTATGGAGCGCCTCCTTGGTCTGTAAGGATAGGACAGTCAGTGGAGGGACAGGGCCCCAGGATGGTGCCTTTTGTAATCTCCAGATGCCCAATTAAAAGACCCACAGGGTTAGAGGCATGTGGCAGACAAGCGGGAGGGGCAAGAAAGCCACTGGTGACGGGAGAGGAGCCTCCTGCTGAGTGAGCCCTGGGGTGGCTGAGGGCATGGAGAAGGCAAAGGGACCCAGTGGGAAGGGGAAATGACCAGGATTTCAGGGGCCAGGGTTAAGACAGAGGACCCCAGGGGGCTGAGCTTCTAAAACCCTGCTTGTCCACCAATGGTTTCACTGTGCCACGGACAGGGCACAGAGCATGCGTGTCGGGGGGAGGCTGCTGCCAGCTGCAAGCCATCTCTGGGACCCCTGTAATCGTCCCCACATGCCTAGAACATAGGTCTCATCTTCCAAGCCCTCCCCCACTGGTAAACCTCACGACCCTGTGGGCCCTGTCACTTTGCTCCTATTTTCGCCATCGAGGAGAAGTGAGTGTACTTGCTCACGGTTGCACAGTGAGAAGTGGCTGATTCCAGAGCCCCTGACCACTGGGATTTCCTGTTAGATTACCCTGCCTCTGACCAGGGACAGAAGTCCCAAACCCAGTCTCTGGGGGCAAAGCCAGTTCGGGGTGGGCGATGGAGTTGAAGAAGCTCCCGCTGGGCTGTTTAGAGCCACCATTTACCTGCTTCACTTTCTGGCCTTCCATGGAGCTGCTGATGTCAATCACAAAAACCACATTCTTGTTCAGTTTTGTTAGGTTTTGGGGAGCAAAGAAGTGGGCAAAGTAGTTATTGGCGACCTGAAACACAAACGGGTGAGTGAGGCCGCTCTCACAAGGACCCCTGTCTGCCCTGTAAGTCTCAGGCTAGAAGTTCAGACTCACCAGGAGGTCACAGGCATTGTCCCGATTGACATCGTAAGTCACCTTGAAGTCCCCGTTCAGCAAGGTTGTAGAGCACGTGGGGCAGGTTTGCTGCTGGCTCACTGTGGGGCGGAAAAGCACGTGACCCTGGAATAAGCGAGAGTGTGAGGCATTACTGGTTTGCAGTGACAACGAAAGATGTGTGCATGTGTGTGTGTGTCGTGTATAGCCATAGGAATGAGTCTCATGCGACTCTCACCCTGCTGCTGAGAGTGCACACCTGTGCGGGGTAGGAGAGAAGACCTGTTTCTTTGCTCACATGCTTCTGAATCATTGGAATTTTCCACAATAAGTATCACCACTTCAGGTACACAATGAAAAACATAATAACAGCAGCATATTGGAAATTCCCTGGCAATCCAGTGGTCAGGACTCAGCTTTCATTGCTGGGGGCCCAGGTTCAATCCCTGGTTGGGGAACTTAAATCCCGCAAGCCACAAGGTGTGGCCAAAAATTTAAATAATACCAGGATGAGAGACACTGGGCATCTCATAATGTTCAGTGAAAAAACAACACTGTGCTGGAAACTGGAACCTGCCTGGATACGACAAGAAGGAAGGGCCCAGAGTGGGAGCTGCAGCCTGGTTGAACTTGGTGCTGGTGCTCAGGGAAATTGGGGGTGGTTTGCTGGAAAACTCAGCAGTGGCCACAGGACTGGAAAAGGTCAGTTTTCATTCCAATCCCAAAGAAAGGCAATGCTAAAGAATGCTCAAACTACCGCACAATTGCACTCATCTCACATGCTAGTAAAGTAATGCTCAAAATTCTCCAAGCCAGGCTTCAGCAATACGTGAACCATGTTATGCATCTCCAGATATTCAAGCTAGATTTAGAAAAGGCAAAGGAACCAGAGATCAAATTGCCAACATCTGCTGGATCATCAAAAAGGCAAGAAAGTTTCAGAAAAAAAACATCTATTTCTGCTTTATTGACTATGCCAAAGCCTTTGACTGTATGGATCACAATAAACTGTGGAAAATTCTGAAGGAGATGGGAATACCAGACCATCTGACCTGCCTCTTGAGAAACCTATATGCAGGTCAGGAAGCAACAGTTAGAACTGGACATGGAACAAAACACTGGTTCCAGATAAGAAAAGGAGTACGTCAAGGCTGTATATTGTCACCCTGCTTATTTAACTTATATGCAGAGTACATCATGAGAAATGCTGGGCTGTAGGAAGCACAAGCTGGAATCAAGATTGCCGGGAGAAATAACCTCAGATATGTAGATGACACCACCCTTATGGCAGAAAGTGAAGAAAAGCTAAAGAGCCTCGTGATGAAAGTGAAAGAGAAGAGTGAAAATGTTGAGTAAGCTCCAGGAGTTGGTGATGGACAGGGAGGCCTGGCGTACTGTGGTTCATGGGGTCTAAAAGAGATGGACACGACTGAGCAACTGAACTGAACTGAACTGTCCTCAATACATTTCTATACTTCCGTACTTTCCACATTTTATTTAAGGACCCTTTTCTTTTCATGTTTTGTTTGTTGGTTATAAAAGTAAAATATATTCATTAAAGATATTTGAAAAGAATTATTAGGAAGATAAAGACCATTCCCTTGGTCCCCTACTGAAAGCAAGCATGTTTGCTAGCACTCCACCGTGTCGCATTTTGTTTCTAAGGAACCCCTCCAAAACTGTAGGAGACATTTCTTCTAAGTGAGCTGTTACAGTCACTACCAAATGTGGGTGGGGAATAAATGGTTTGCTCCTGGCTCTAGTTGAGGGCAAGTTAGGAAGTGGGGCACTAGCTGGGTATCACCCACTCATATGCCACACTCCTCAGGAACCGGGGTAGGAGCAAGCAGGGTGCTCCTGGAATTCCTGTAGATGGGTGGGAAGTGACAAGTGGTAAGTGACTGGGTAGGCCAACATCCTTGGCAAACTTAATCATGTTTCCAAGAACACTGGGGCTTGGAATGCTGAGGTTTACTCGTGTGCCCTATATACCATGAATGCTTTCCCAGGAGTATGAGGTAAGCAAAGAGGAAAATGAGGCTTAAGCAAGCCAACAACTCACCACAGACCAGGCAGACAGACCCTCCCCAGCCTTAAGCTTTTGAGAATCAGAAGTGGTGAGTTCTCCTCTCTCTCTCCCTGAGGGCAGCCTGCAGCCCCTGCCTGGTTGAGCTAGGCTGAGAAGTCTCTGCCATCTGACGCACCTTTTTCCCTGAGAAGGACTTCTTGATAAGTTGGGCAGCCAGTTTCTTGGGAAGGAAGGAGGCCTCAACATCCAGCTTCCTGATCCCCTGGGGCTCAAAGATGTCCACGTCGATCTGTGGCATTGAAACAATTCCTGCACCAAGGCTCGCATTGGGAACCATCATCAAGTCTTAGCCAAGAGCCAGTGTGTAACCTGGCCCCCCACCGTACACAGCGCCCACCCAGCTCTCAGCGCAGGGCCTGGCATGTCACAGGCACTCCAAAAATATTGGCCAAATGAAGGTGTGCATGCCTGTGCCCCTCAACTCAGCCTCCACTAACGTGCCAGCCACAATGACAGCCCCTCAGGCTGCCTGGGACTTTCCTATAAAATCCCTGAACATTCACTATCTCTCATGATCTTTGCAGCACTTCTGGGACACACAGAACCCCCATTTAACAGATGAGCAAGCTGAGGTTCAGAAGGAGAAGGCTGGAGGGTTCAGGGAGCCACAGAGAGCCACTGGAGCCCACCTGGAAGAGTCAGTACCCTCCCTGTGTGCCCAGGACTGCACACGGAGGGTCCCGAGCTTACATGTGCAGCCGCAGTGAGGGAAAGGCAAGAGCCTGGCTCCTGAGACCTACGCCTGCCTGTGGTCACCCGCGAGCTACCTCAAAATGCTGCACCAGCTGCTTGGGCTTGACTTTGATGACAATGTCGTACTGCATGAGCTTCCGCCTCAGCACCTCCTCGTAGGTCAGCCGGAATGTGGCCTTGCTCCGTGGACCGACCATGACGTGGATGGAGAACTCTTCCATAGTTCTCCCTGAGGCCCTGGATGTGCCACGAGGGCCAAAACCAGACAGACACATGGTAAGTGACGTGCGGGTCCTTGTCACTTAAAACATACTCCTCAGGGTCAATTTCTCTTATTTCTAGTGCTTCTCCCAGCCTTCTTTGACCCTCACCCTGCCTTAGCTGACTGGCCAGAGTCAGGGCCCCCCTTCTCCAGAGGTCTTGTCCAACACACCTGTGCCAGCAGTGGGTTTGACCAGTTTACTCCCATCCCCTCATCCGGGGCTGCCCTCCACCCAAGGCACCTTGCAGCCTTCAGATCCATGCTGGCGGGGGGTGGGTGGCACCAGAGATTGGGCTGGCAGGGCCCAGAGCTCACCTGACAAGTCCTGCATTCTCTCCTGAGATGGCTGCTTTCCGGTATTGCTTCCATGCGGTCACTTTGTCCTTTATGTCTCCGGTGAAGGCATTTTCATCTGCTGTGCTGCTGGGAGGAAGAAGCCCTCAGGGCAGTGCCCCTCCCCACCACATAGGGTCTTGAGTTGGGGACACTCCCAGCTCGGGGGGTGGGGGAGAATGGAGGCAGGGGGCGGCACTGAGGAGGCCCTGTCCAGGTGAGCACTTGCCGGTCTCCCACTGACCCCAGAGTTGCTCAGGGACACTAGCACGGAGGTGGGCAGCCCTGGCCACAGGGTCCAGCAGTAAGCCTTGGGTGCTGGCCTGTGCTCCTGGGCCCTAGGCTGAAAACATACTGTCAGAGGCTTTGGTTTGCTCTCCATGATGGCAGCCCAGAGCAGGCCCTGAAGGGCTTTTCAGTCCCTCAGAGCTGGGCCTGGCCTGTGGCCCTTGGGGATGAGGGGAAGCCCTGGCTGTGGGCTGGGCCTGGTGAACCAGGCAAGGCACGCACATGGTAAAGTCACTGATGAAGGCCGTCTTGGGTATTTCTACGTTGAAGGACACTTCCTTGGCTGTGTCAGCACTGTTGATCACTTGGCTGGTGATGACGTAGTGGGCGAAGCGAGAGGTGACTTTGCAGTTGACTTTCAAACTGCGGATGACCACACCATCGACAGCCTAAAGTGGGATGTGCAGGAGGTGGCCTAGGATGGGGGCCCCCCAGCACCCAGCGCTGACATGGGTGCTATTCTGCATGCCTGAAATGGTGCCATGGGAATTGAGGTGGCTGGAGAGCCCCTGGTTGTGGGAGTCGGGAGTCCCCCTGCCCAGGGGCATGCCCTGAAGCCTGGGGGAAACTGGCTGTAATAATGGCCCCACCACAGACCCCTTTGCCGAGACCCACACTCACTGCGTCCACAGCCATTCGCTTCTGTAAAACAAAACCAGGGCAAGTGTGAATGCAAGCGCTCAGGGGACCAGGGCCTATCTATTAAGGGATGGGAGTGGGATGTAGCCTGTGTCCTCAACACCCCAGCTTCGTCTCCCCAGTGCTGCTAGGGGGTCCTCTCCCTTCAAAGGAAGTCGAGGTGTGTAGGGAGAGCCCCCGTCCCTGGGCTCCCTTCCAGGCTCAGCTGCCTGGTTCTGGCCCAGGGGTATACCCACATACCTTGCCACCTTTGGGACTGCGTGTGGGTGAACCCTGAGCGTCCACGGCCTGCAGGGTGAGCAGGGACACCAGGCACATGCAGAGGAGCCCCCGCAGCCCCATCGTGCCGCGCGTGATCTCAAGGCTCCTGCTGCCTTGTCACCTCACTCAGACCATGAATCAATACAATGCTGGATAAACACGGATTAAACATTAGACAAGGTCAAGGCAAGTATTACAATTTGAGGGATCAAAAATTGACAGTGAAAGCTTTCTCTAGGGGGATTCCCAGCTGTGTAAACTCCCGACCAGACTCAGACTGTGCCCCTCAGATAGAACCACACTTGGCCAGCATGAATTGTGAATTTTAATCCTGGATCTGCAGCACAGGGGCAATACCAGTGATACGGTGGCAGGTGTCAAGAAGCCACAATTAAAAATGAATTTCTCTTCATTAGATGTTCTTGTCAAAATTCTTTAATCATCAACAAACTTTTCAGACAGTCCTATATTCTCCTGGGAGGCAGATATGATGACTTAGAAAGTGTCTGCCCACATCCTTGTTTCTGATGGCACCAAATCTAGCCATTCTGCCAGGGTCCGTCTGGACAGTTCTGAGGATACTGTAACGGGTGACGCACCTCCTAGGATGGTCAGCTTTGGAGAGAAGAGCAGAAGCAAACCTCATCGTTTCTCCTGGGCAGGGATGTAGAGGAATAGGGAAGAGCGGAGACGAAGACGAATGCCGTGCTTTCATGATGAAGGGTGGGCTACGAGCCACCCTTTGCTCTCAGCCCTTTATGGTCTAGTTTTATCCTCAATGTGTCCCTGGGATGTTGGCCCCACAGCAAATGAAAGAGGAGGTATTCAAACCCACATCTGTCAGATGCCAAAGCTGAAGTCTTATCATGCAATGACAGAAATGCCCTCTGTGTTATTAGGAAGCAAGAAGAAGCAGTCAAAGACCCCAGAGACCCATCCTGTCCCTGCAGTCTCTTGAATTTTATGCACAAACCCTCCCTGTCCCCGACAAGCCCCAGCAGACTGGGCAGACACGACTCTGGTCAACCCCCTCCATGGCCCTGGTTGGGATGTACTGGCTGCCGTGACCCTGATGTGGTGAGGGGGCCCAGAAGCTTCTTTGATCTCTGTTTACTTGTCCTGGACTTTGTCTTATAGAGCAGCTTCTGGGAAAGGGTTTATTGTCCCTAGGCCAGAATGCCCTTCTCACCTGTTTTCTGGCCTTTGTGGGAGGTGAGATGGATCAACATGAAACTGCACACTGGGGGTTGTGTTGATTTCCTGCACGAATATCGACCATGCCCTGTATTGGGCTGGGTACAGTGTCAGCACCAGGACACTACAACGATGAGACTCAAGTGCCTCACTGTGTTCAGTAAGGTGAAGTGGAAAGTGTTAGTCGGTCAGCCTGTCCAACTCTTGGTGGCCCCATGGACTGTAGCCCACCAGGCTTCTCTGTCCATGGGATTCTCTAGGCAAGAATACTGGAGTGGGTATCCATTCCCTTCTCTAGGATATCTTCCCAACCCAGGGACTGAACCCAGGTCTCCTGCATTACAGGCAGATTGATACCCACAAATCCTCTGAGTTCTCTTTCTTGCCACTTCCAAGGACTGTGGGTAAGTTCCTCTTGGTTCTGAGCTCCACTCTCTGTGTCAAGCTCCTAATTGAATTGGCTTTCCAGTCCGGGGCAGGTCAACTTGAACTAGCAGATGGTTCCACCCAGAACCCAAGCCTCTAGCTATTGGTTTTATCCACTGTTCTTCATTTGATTGCAATCCCAGTCCACATTTCTTGGGGTCAGCTGGTTCAGTCCTTTCCCTGCTCCCCAGTTCTACACTGGGAATTGCTGGCACATCACACAAGGCCTTCACTTGGCTAGTTACTGTTAGTTTCTATTAGTGTGCACATGAGGTCTAGACTGTAGCCACTAGGAATCTCGGTAGCCAAAGCCACAAAACTGGTGGAGCACTTAAAACCTGTTAGAGAACACCCACCTAACTCTAGTGCTTAATCACTTCAGTTGTGTCCAACTCTGCAGCTCCATGGACTGTAGCCTGTCAGCCTCTTCTGTCCATGGGAGCATCCAGGCAAGAATACTGGAGTGGGTGCAATTTCCCCAGGGGATCCTTCTGACCCAGGGATCAAACCTCTGTCTACTGGGTCTCCTGCACTGGCAAGCAAATTCTTTACCACTGAGAAGCCCCAGAGAAGCCCCAGGACAGCCCTCTAAGGTATTAATTTGGCTCTCAGTCAGTCAGTTCAGTCGCTCAGTCATGTCTAACTCTTTGTGACCCCATGGACTGCAGCATGCCAGGCTTCCCTGTCCATCACCAACTCCCGGAGCGTACTCAAACTCATGTCCATTGAGTCAGTGACACCATTCAACCATCTCATCCTCTGATGTCCCCTTCTTTTCCTCCCTTCAATCTTTCCCAGCATCAGGGTCTTTTCATATGAGTCAGTTCTTCCCAGCAGGTGGCCAAAGTATTGGAGTTTCAGCATCAGCATCAGTCCTTCCAATGTATATTCAGGACTGATCTCCTTTAGGATTGGCTGGTTGGATCTCCTTGCAGTCCAAGGGATCTCAAGAATCTTCTCCATCACCACAGTACAAAAGCATCAATTCTTCGGTGTTCAGCTTTCTTTATAGTACAACTCTCACATCCATACATGACTACTGAAAAAAACATAACTTTGACTAGACAGTCCTTTGTTGGCAAAGTAATGTCTGTGCTTTTTAATATGCTGTCTAAGTTGGTCATAACTTTTCTGCCGGGGTCCAGCCCCGGTGGATCCAGGGAATTTGAAGGTGGGGATGGCGTCAGCGTCCTTGGAAAAATACATATTTAATTACAGATATATAGAGAGATTAGAAACGGATAGTGTAGTAGGAAAATTAGTAGAGAAAAAGAGGCTGAATAACTTGGTTTGCGTGGAATAGCATCTATGCTCCAGATGGGAATTCAGCCAGAGAAACGGGGAGCAAGAAAGAAATGACATGGGGGTATCAGTCTTTCCGGAAACTGATTCGATTTCTTTATTTGGGGGTTTGCTTATATACCTTTTGTTACATATAGGGATGAATACAGAGTCACGCGGGGGTCAGCAGTCCTGACATTTATCAAAATCAAGTGCTTCACATAAATGTATAAAAAAAAAGGTCTTAGGGATATTACATCATCTTCTGGCCATGAGACCTGCTGACATTTTATGATCCTTTCTTTCTGATAACCAAAAAATTTATTTTTCCAAGGGTGTTTTTTCTTAAACCAGGCACCACCCTCCAAATAAAGTTGCATTCCTATAGGGTGAGGGTGTAGTGAGTTACAATCAAGAAAGGAATTTATTTAACCCAAGGTTAACTTGATTAATCTTAAAGGTTAATACTTATTTCTCCTATATGCTTAAAGGTTAATGCTTATTTCTCTTATATGCTAGTTATATTCATTATAAGGGCAGGGAATATGGAGATTTAGCAGCAAACATCAGCCCAACAAATGAAAATCCTTTCACCAATGTTCCCCTTAAGATCTATTTAGTCTTCAGATAGTGATAAAGTTACATTTTTACATAGCAAGGATACAGTGATTTATAACAAAGTACAGTGATCTATTACAAATGAGAAAATTCATTAACTCAAAAAGTCTAGTATTGCTAACCTTAAAAACTACTATATTTCCTTTTCTATATTCCAAATACATTGATTAATATATTCCCAGGTGCCTAAGGATATGGAGGCCTGGCGGCAATCATTGACTCAACAATGAGAAAAGCCCTATGCTAATTTAGACTCTCAAAATACTCCAAAACTCTCTGTGCTGTTTATGGTTGAGAGGTAGTAAACAATCAAGTATGGATAATCCTGTCACACAAGCTAGTCTGTCAGCAGAGAGATTTGACCTGAAACATCCTTGTCCCACCCAGGGCAGGGAATTAGCAGCAATTATTGGCACAACAAATGAAAAACCCTTCACCAATATAATTCCTAACCAACCCACTATACTAATAATTCCCAACTCCCCAAAAGAATTTGCCTTTAGTAAGTCTAAAACATCTCGTGCCTCTCAGATTGGGAGGCTGTAAACAATCACATGTGGCCGGATGAACCTATACAGGTGGGCTAGATAACCTTCAGAGGAGTCCGTAAGCTGAAACACTCTTGTCACGCCCAGGAATTTTTATTGACTTGGAGCTGCAAGTTAACTCCTTCTCCGAGAGAAATGGTTATGGGGGAGAGACCCCCGTAAAGTCAGAGGTGTAGGTGAGAGCATAAAACAGACTCTGGTTTTGGGGCAGATGCTCGGGAACAGAGGGTTTCCTGAGGCTTGATCACGCTTTTGCGTATGCCAAGCCTTCCTCATGACCTTTGCCATGGGCGGAGTTCCCCACGCTGGCCCCCAGCACTTTTCCTCCAAGGAGCAAGTGTCTTTTAATTTCATGGCTCCAGTCACCATCTGCAGTGACTTTGGAGCCCCCAAAAAATAAAGCCTCTCACTGTTTCCACTGTTTCCCCATCTATTTGCCATGAAATGATGGGAACAGATGCCATGATCTTCGTTTTCTGAATATTGAGCTTTAAGCCAACTTTTTCCACTCTCCTCTTTCACTTTCATCAAGAGGCTCTTTAGTTCTTCACTTTCTGCCATAAGGGTGGTGTCATCTGTGTATTGATATTTCTTCCAGCAATGTTGATTCCAGCTTGTGCTTCATCCAGTCCAGTCCTTAGAGACCCAAAACAGCTAAAGCAATGGGATCAAGTTTCAAATAACTGCGTGCGCCACCTTCTGGCATAACTGCATATTTTATATCCAAGAACTCTGGATCTGGCAGTTGTAATTATCTACAAAAATGGTAAAATCTCACAAAGACAATCTGGAGTTACAGTGGCTGATATGAGAAAGGTTCCAGTTAGACACTTAAGAAGTGCATTTGAAAGCAAGGGTTCCCAAATCAAACAAACAGAATGGGATACCTATTTTAATTGGTATGCAGAAACCTCCAAAAGCCTTCAAGATTTCATAATACCTTCACTGAGAGACTTATGGCTAATGAAAAATTAAAGACACAGAGGCACCTAAAAGAAAAGGCTATATAGGATTGATGCAACTTTGACTGCTCCCCTCTGTCTTCCTTTACTTGGGTATTCATTCTATTAATTCTCTGTCTGATTTGTCTTTTCACGCTGAAGAGACTGCAAGTCGGTAAACAGAAGTCCACCAAGTTAGTGGCCTTACAGATGTCCTAATATCTACCCTCAAAGGAGGGCTCCCGTGTGAGCCCCTCCCAGTGTTGGTGGGACTCCTGAGAGATTTCCTGGTAGAGCTATTTTATTTCCTTAAATAGCCTAGGGAAAATTAAAATTAATGGATAACCTTAAGAAATTCTGGTAGATTCTGGAGACTGAAGGTAGGATCCTGGGAGAACTGGTAAACACAGTGAACAGTGAGAATACTAACCAGATTCAGCTCTCCTGAATCTCTCTCTGTAGTGTCCAGACAAGCCAAGCAGGGGAGCGGGGAAGGAGACACTTGATGTTGTACTTGCCTTTACTGTTTGTCCTGGCTGAAAATTAATAAGATTTATTTGAAAGGACTTTCCCTCACCATCTGCCCCAAGTTAGCTCTTTGACCAGAAA
Source organism: Budorcas taxicolor (assembly GCF_023091745.1). NCBI lineage: Eukaryota > Metazoa > Chordata > Mammalia > Artiodactyla > Bovidae > Budorcas > Budorcas taxicolor. The sequence goes on along the minus strand of NC_068910.1, from coordinate 12,399,904 downwards.
CTGGCCAAATTGGAAGTTAATATTCAGAGCCTGATAAGAATTTTTTCTGGGGGGTGGGGGGGCTTCTCTAAGTTAAATATACACAAAGGGAAAGAAAAAACTGAGCAAGCAAAGAAATCTTCTGAAGCCTTTGTGGAAGGATTTACTGAAACATTTCAAAGTTAGATAGATGTAAGTCTAGAAATAGGGATCTTATTGATTTCTTTCTTAGTTGAAGATTTTCTCCCTGATACAAAGAAGTATATTGAGAAAAATGTAGTTAGTTGTATGGTGGGGGTGTGTGTGGGGGGGTGTCAATCAATAATGTCATTTAAGTTACAACCCAATCCCCTGAGGAATTAAAAACAACTGTCCTTACCTTACAAATTTTTGCAAAGCCAGAAATGCAGCTTCAGAAACAATTAAAATCCACCTGTCTTTTTTAACCAGTCCTCAAACCTGCCCTCAGTTCAGTTCAGTCCCTCAGTTGTGTCCGACTCTTTGTGACCCCATGGACTGCAGCATGCCAGGCCTCCCTGTCCATCACCAACTCCCGGAGTTTACTCAAACTCATGTCCATTGAGTCGGTGATGCCATCCAAGCATCTCATCCTCTGTCATCCCCTTCTCCTCCTGCCTTCAATCTTTCCCAGCATCAGGGTCTTTTCAAATAAGTCAGTTCTTCCCATCAGGTGGCCAAAGTATTGGAGTTTCAGCATCAGCATCAGTCCTTCCAATGTATATTCAGGACTGATCTCCTTTAGGATGGACTAGTTGGATCTGCTTGCAGTCCAAGGGACTCTCAAGAGTCTTCTCCAACACCACATTTCAAAAGCATCAATTCTTCGGCGCTCAGCTTTCTTCACAGTCCAACTCTCACATCCATACATGATTACTTGAAAAACCATAACCTTGACTAGACGGACCTCTGTAGGCAAAGTAATGTCTGTGCTTTTTAATATGCTGTCTAGTTTGGTTATAGCTTTTCTTTCAAACAGTAAGCATCTTTAAATTGGTGCAGTCACCATCTGCAGTGATTTTGGAGCCCCCCCAAATAAAGTCTGTCACTGTTTCCACTGTTTCCCCATCTATTTGCCATGAAGTGAGGGGACCAGATGCCATGATCTTAGTTTTCTGAAAGTTGAGTTTTGAGCCAACTTTTTCACTCTCCTCTTTCACTTGCAGCAAGAGGCTCTTTAGTTCCTTTTCATTTTCTGCCATAAGGGTAGTGTCATCTACAAATCTGAGGTTATTGATATTTCTCTCAGCAATCTTGATTCCAGCCTGTGCTTCATCCAGCAGGGTTAAACAAGCAGGGTGACAGTATACAGCCTTGACGTACTCATTTCCCTATTTGGAACCAGTCTGTTGTTCCATGTCCAGTTCTAACTCTTGCTTCCTGACCTGCATACAGATTTCTCAAGAGGCAGGTCAGGCGGTCTGGTATTCCCATCTCTTTAAGAATTTCCAACAGTTTGTGGTGATCCACACAGTCAAAGGCTTTGGCATAGTCAATAAAGCAGAAATAGATGTTTTTCTGGAACTCTCTTGCTTATTCCATGATCCAACAGATATTGGCAATTTGATCTCTGGTTCCTCTGCCTTTTCTAAATCCAGCTTGAACATCTGGAAGTTCACAGTTCACATACTGTTGAAGCCTGGCTTGGAGAATTTTGAGCATTACTTTGCTAGCGTGTGAGATGAGTGCAATTGTGCAGTAGTTTGAGCATTCTTTGGCATTGTTATATTTGGGATTGGAATGGAAACTGACCTTTTCCAGTCCTGTGGCCACTGCTGAGTTTTCCAAATTTGCTGGCATATTGAGTACAGCACTTTCACAGCATCATCTTTCAGGATTTGAAATAGCTTACCTGGAATTCCATCACCTCCACTAGCTTTGTTCGTAGTGATGTTTCCTAAGGCCCATTTGACTTCGCCTTCCAAGATGTCTGGCTCTAGGTGAGTGACCATACCATCGTCATTATCTCAGTCATGAAGATCTTTTTTGTATAGTTTTTCGGTGTATTCTTGCCACCTCTTCTTAATATCTTCTGCTTCTGTTAGGCCCATACCATTTCTGTCCTTTATTGAGCCCATCTTTGCATGAAATGTTCCCCTGGTATCTCTAATTTTCTTGAAGAGATCTCTAGTCTTTCCCATTCTATTGTTTTCCTGTTTCTTTGCACTGATCACTGAGGAAGGCTTTCTTATCTCTCCTTGCTATTCTTTGGAACTCTGCATTCAAATGGGTATATCTTTCCTTTTCTCCTTTGCTTTTTGCTTCTCTTCTTTTCACAGCTATTTGTAAGGCCTCCTCACACAGCCATTTTGCTTTTCTGCATTTCTTTTTCTTGGGGACGGTCTTGATCCCTGTCTCCAGTACAGTGTCACAAACCTGCCCTATTTATCTCAAAAAGCTAAAAATTCTGCACCTAACAAACAAAAGTCTTTGAATAAATTTGCATTTCCCCTGTGCCTTTGAGATGTACTGTTCTTATCTGGTCTTCTCCAGAAGTCTTATTGAGGTTATCTCTTTGAAATGGTAACTTCAAAGAGATAATTCTTATCAGAAGGAAACAAAAGGGGAACCATTTATTTGGAATTTAGGCAAATGAAAAATCTTAAGTGTCTTCTCTACAAATTAGTAAAAAGCTTTAACCATTTGAACAGTTAACCTTAACTTATTCTGTCTGCCAAGGACACAATTTAGATCCACTTTCTTCTATAACTAGTGAATTTTGTAATTTTGCACCTGATTCATGGCTAAAATTTTACAACAAAAGCTATAAGCTCTCTGTTTGCATCAGTCTGTATGTTGACGTGTGTTTCCATATGTATGTTGTAGATGTGTATTTTTTTCCTACTTTAAGAAAGCATTGCCAAAATAATTTGTTTAAAAATTCTATTTAATTGGCTTGAAGAAAAATTAAGGACATTGATTGAAGAAAAATGCACAAAAATCTAAAAGTTTTTAAGATTTAAAAAAAGATATTTATTTTTCGCTGTGCTGGGTCATTGTTGCTATGTGGGGATTTTCTCTGGTTGCAGAGAGCAGGGGCCACTCTATGTGGTGCACGGGCTTCTCACTGCAGGGGCTTCTCCTGTTGCAGAGCATGGGCTCTAGGCACATGGGCTTCAGTAGCTGTGGCTTGTGGCCTCAGTAGTTGTGAAGCACAGGCCCAGTTTCTCTGAAGCATGTGGGATATTCCCGGATCAGGAATCTAACCTATTTCTCCTACACTGGCAGGTGGATTCTTTACCACTTAGCCACCAGGGAAGCCCCTTTTAATTGAGATTTATTCAGGGAATGTTTCTGTGGACCATAGCCTGGAAGACATCCTCTCAGCTCTGAGGAACTGCCCTCATGAGGTAAGGGAGGAGCCAGGATACACAGTTTTCTGCTGGAAAAAAAAGATATGTAGTCTAACACAAAAGATTATGGATAATTGGGCCTTCCCTGGCAGTCCAATGGTTAAGACTCCAAGCTGGGGGCATGGGTTCCATCCCAGGTTGGGGAACTGAGATCCCACATCCTGCACAGTGAGGCCAAAAAAAAAAAAAAGGCTATAAGATTATTTTATTTTACTAACTTGAAATTTTTTCGTATTTATTTTTTTAATTATTTATTTATTTGGCTCTGCCAGGTCTTAGTTCTGTTGCAGGAAGGGGGACCCCTTCCAGGGCCCGAAACTGGCCTCTTGTCTAACACTCAGAAATGAATTGTCCGAGGAGACACATGTGCTGACAAAGCAAGAGATTTTATTGGGAAAGGGCACCTGGGTGGAGAGCAGTAGGGTAAGGGAACCCAGGAGAACTGCTCTGTCACATGGCTTGCAGTCTCGGGTTTTATGATGATGGGATTCGTTTCCACGTTGTCCTTAGCCAATCATTCTGACTCAGAGTCCTTCCTGGTGGTGCACACCTTGTTCAGCCAAGATGGATGCCAGAGAGAAGGATTCTGGGAGGTGGTCAGACAGGTGGTATCTCCTTTTGACCTTTCCTGAACTCTTCTGGTTGGTGGAGGCTTATTAGTTCCCTGTTCCTTACCAGGACTGCCTGTCGTAAAACAACTCATGCAAGTGGTTACTGTGGTGCCTGGCCAGGGTGGGTGGTTTCAATCAATGTGCTTCCCCTAACAGTTCTAATAACTGGATTTTTAGTTGTGGCACACGAACTCTTAGTTGCACCATGCAGGATCTAGTGCCCTGACCAGGGATCAAATGTGTGCCCCTCTGCACTGGAAGCATAGAGTCTTGTTGCAGGCAAGAGCCAATTCTGACTCCAAGATGGATCTGTTTCTTTGACTTTAACCTTTGTTTTTCATCACTTTTGTTACTGTGTGCCATGTCACTTCAGTTGTGTCTGACTCTTAGTGATCCTATGGACTGTAGCCCACTGGGCTTTTCTGTCCATGGGAATTCTCCAAGCAAGAATACTGGAGTGGGTTGCCATGCCCTATTCCAGGGCATCTTCCTTGGCCAGGCATCAATCCCACATCTCTTACATCTCCTGCATTGGCAATCAGGTTCTTTATCTTCAGCTTTATGATGCTGAAGCTGAAGCTCCAATACTTTGGCCACCTGGTGTGAAGAGCTGACTCATTAGAAAAGACCCCGATACTGGGAATGATTGAAGGCAGGAGGAGAATGGGACAACAGAGGATGAAATGGTTGGATGGCATCACCAATTCAATGGACATGATTTTGAGCAAGCTCCAGGAGATGGTGAAGGACAGGGAAGCCTGGTGTGTTTCAATCTATGGGGTCACAAAGAGTCGGACATGACTGAGCAACTGAACAACCAAGATGCTGGCTATTCCAGGAGATATCTGCAAGATAATGGTTTTTACTTCTTCAACTCCTCCCCATCTTTGTTCTATAAAAGAACCTGGCATCCAGACCTGGACAAATCTGCCATCTTCTCTGTCAGCTGCCTTTTGGAATAAAATTGTATTCCTTGCCTTCACACCTCATCTCTGAGTTAATTGGCCTGTCAGTGCAGTGAGCACATGGAGCTTGGACTCTGTAACAGTCTTAGCCACTGGACAACCATGGAAATCCTTGGATTTTATTTTTTTAACAAAAACAAAAATGGCTTCTCAGATGGCTGCTAGTGGTAAAAACCTGCCTGCCAATGCAGGTTAGAGGTTAAGAGACATGTGTTTGATCACTGGGTCGGGAAGATCCCATGGAGGACCCACTCCAGTATTCTTGCCTGGATAATCCCATGGACAGAGGAGCCTGGTGGGCTGCAGTCCATACAGTTGCACAGAGTCAGTCACAACTGAAGCAACTTAGCATGAATGTGTTACACTATGCATTCTCAACAGGGGCAATATCAACCCCATCCCCCCAAACTGGAAAAATACGCCACCCCCCCCCCCCCAACAAAAAAATCTTACACTTCAATTGGATTTTAGGACCTTAAGAAAGAGACTCTGGGGTTGTAAGCAGACACACACACACACACACACACACACACACACACACACAGGATTTACAATTTTAACTTTTGTTAGGTAAATATCTTAGGAAAGGGAGATACTGGTTGGAACAAATGATAAATTCTTTTGGCAGCTTTGAGCTTTCACAAGCAGGCCATTTAAGGTGGGCCAGTCCTCTAGGGATACTGCCTTAAGTTGTTAGAAACCATATCAAAATTTGGTCGTCACTTAGTGCAGGGGTTTGAATGGAGTCCTTCTGAATATCTTTTGCAGTTCTCAATATGCAAGCTGAATTATTAGGAGCGAAGTGTACTGATATCTCCAATTTTGCAATGCACAAAAAATTAAGACAGACTGCTGTATGTATACATTAACTATCTTGTGATAAAGTAAATATAACAAATGTTACTTGTAGAATCTAGTCTGTCCTCGGTCCCCTAATAGAAATGTGAGTTCCTGGAAGGCAGGGACTTCTTCGGCATGGCACAGGGCAAGCAGTCAGTAAATATGTATTTGCGAAGGGAATACCAGCAAAGCTTTTAAAGCAAATAAACGCTCACTAACAGGAAGCATTTGTGTTCTATTGTTGCAGGCAGCCCGGAAGTTCTTCAGTAGAACTGAGGCCGAGGGTGCGCGCGCATAAATGGCGCGGTCGCTCTGGCCGCTAGACGCCTCAGTTCTGTGGTAGGTCCTCCAGGCCGCCGAGCATGCGCAGGGCTGCGCCCCCGGGATCGCTATGGCAGCGGCGTCGCGGTGGGTCGGGCCTCCGCTCTGGCGCCCGGGCAGGGGCGCCTCAGCGGCCGCGGGTACCACATCCTCTCGGGCATGAGTGGAGTCTCCCGCCGCCGCTCGCCGCCTCTGCCGCCTCTGCCGCCGCATCCCGACTGTGGGTCCGCGCCAGGATCATGCCCCTGACCGCCTACTGCTACCTGCGTGTCGTGGGCAAAGGCAGCTATGGGGAGGTGACGCTTGTGAGGCACCGGCGGGACGGCAGGCAGGTCGGCGGAGTTGGGGCCCGGCAAGGGAAGGGGGCAGGCAGGGATTCGCCGAAGGCGCCATCCAAGGGCTGGGCCCCGCTTGTGTGAAGGGGCCGCACCTCGCACCTCGGATGGTACTTCCTCAGGAAAGTCGTCCCAGACCATCAAGACTAGGACAGCCCTTCCTGTCATATGCGCCCCGAACTCCCTGGCATTCTCTTTGTAGTCGTAGTTGGCTTTCTTAATCTGCACACTTTCCCCCAACTTTCCTTAGTTCTGTGAGAGCATCCCTTCCCAGGACCTAAAGGCAAGTATTCCTGGCAAGTATTCCTCTTCTTTTCTCAGCTATTTGTAAGGCCTCTTCAGACAGCCATTTTGCCTTTTTGCATTTCTGTTTCTTGGGGATGGTCTCGATCCCTGCCTCCTGTACAATGTCACAAACCTCTATCCATAGTTCTTCAGGCACTCTTGTCTATCAGATCTTATACCTTGAATCTATGTGTGACTTCCACTGTATAATTGTAGGGGATTTGATTTAGGTCATACCTGAATGGTCTAGTGGTTTTCCCTATTTATTCAATTTAAGTCTGAATTTGGCAATAAGGAGTTCATGATCTGAGCCACAATCAGCTCCCGGTCTTGTTTTTGCTGACTGTATAGAGCTTCTCCATCTTTGGTTGCAAAGAATATAATCAATTTGATTTCTGTGTTGACCATCTGGTGATGTCCATGTGTAGCATCTTCTCTTGTGTTGTTGGAAGAGAGTGTTTACTGTGACCAGTGCATTCTCTGTTAGCCCTTTGATCGGCTTTGTTTTGTACTCCAAGGCCAAATTTGCCTGTTACTCCAGATATTTCTTGACTTCCTACTTTTGCATTCCAGTCCCCTATAATGAAAAGGACATCTTTTTTGGGTGTTAGTTGTAGAAGATCTTGTAGGTCTTCATAGATCTGGTTAGCTTCAGCTTCTTCAGCATTATTGGTCAGGGCATAGACTTGGGTTACCCTGATATTGAATGATTTGCCTTGGAAACTAACAGATCATTCTGTCATTTTTGAGATTGCATCCAACTACTGCATTTCAGACTCTTGTTGACTGTGAGGGCTACTCCATTTCTTCTAAGGGATTCTTGCCCACAGTAGTAGGTATAATGGTCATCTGAGTTAAATTCACCCATTCCAGTCCATTTTAGTTCACTGATTCCTAAAATGTTGATGTTCACTCTTGCCATCTCCTGATGCAAAAAGTCAGAATGGTTGTCTGAGTAGGCCTTACAAATAGCTGTGAAAAGAAGAGAAGTGAAAGGCAAAGGAGAAAAGGAAAGCTATACTCATTTGAACACAGAGTTCGAAAGAATATCAAGGAGAGATAAAGCCTTCCTCAGTGATCAGTGCAAAGAAACAGAGGAAAACAATAGAATGGGAAAGACTAGAGATTTCTTCAAGAAAATTAGAGCTACCAAGGGAATATTTCATGCAAAGATGGGCACAATAAAGGACAGAAATGGTATGGACCTAACAGAAACAGAAGATATTAAGAGGTGGCAAGAATACACAGAATGATACAAAAAGATCTTCACGACCCAGATAACCAAGATGGTGTGATCACTCACCTAGAGCCAGACATCCTGGAATGCGAAGCCAAGTGGGCCTTAGGAAGCATCACTTTGAGCAAAGCTAGTGGAGGTGATGGAATTCCAGTTGAGCTCTTCCAAATCCTAAAAGATGCTGTAAAAGTCCTGCACTCAATATGCCAGCAAATTTGGATAACTCAGCAATGGCCACAGGACTGGAAAAGTTCAGTTTTCATTCCAGTTCCAAAGAAAGGCAATGCCAAAGAATGCTCAAACTATTGCACAATTGCACTCATCTCACATGCTAGCAGAGTAATTCTCAAAATTCTCCAAGCCAGGCTTCAACAGTATGTGAACTGTGAACTTTCAGATGTTCAAGCTGGATTTAGAGAAGGCCGAGGAACCAGAGATCAAATTGCCAATATCTGTTGGATCATGGAAAAAGCAAGAGAGTTCCAGAAAAACATCTATTTCTGCTTTATTGACTATGCCAAAGCCTTTGACTTGTGGATCACAACAAACTGTGGAAAATTCTGAAAGAGATGGGGCTGCCAGACCACCTTACCTGCCTCCTGAGTAATCTGTATGCAGGTCAAGAAGCAACAGTTAGAACTGGACATGGAACAACAGACTGGTTCCAAATTGGGAAAGGAGTACATCAAGGCTGTATATTGTCACCCTGCTTGTTTAACTTACATGCAGAGTACATCATGAGTATGCCAGGCTTGATGAAGCATAGGCTGAAATCAAGATTGCTGAGAGAAATATCAATAACCTCAGATATGCAAATTATACTACCCTTATGACAGAAAGCAAAGAACTAAAAAGCCTCTTGATGCAAGTGAAAGAGGAGAGTGAAAAAGTTGGCTGAAAACTCAACATTCAGAAAACTAAGATCATGGTATCTGGTCCCCTCACTTCATGGCAAATAGATGGGGAAACAGTGGAAACAGTGACACACTTTATTTTGGGGGGACCCAAAATCACTGCAGATGGTGATTGCAGCCATGAAATTAAAAGACGTTTACTCCTTGGAAGAAAAGTTATGACCAACCTAGACAGCATGTTTAAAAGCAGAGACATTACTTTGCCAGCAAAGGTCAGTCTAGTCAAGGCTATGGTTTTTCCAGTAGTCATGTGTGGATGTGCTGCTGCTGCTGCTGCTAAGTCGTGTCAGCCGTGTTCGACTCTGTGACCCCATAGATGGCAGCCCACTGGGCTCCCCCTGGGATTCTCCAGGCAAGAACACTGGGGTAGGTTGTGATTTCCTTCTTCAGTGCATGAAAGTGAAATGTGAAAGTGAAGTCGCTCAGTTGTATCTGACTCTTAGTGACTCCATGGACTGCAGCCTACTAGGCTCCTCCGTCCATGGGATTTTCCAGGCAAGAATACTGGAGTGGGGTGCCATTGCCTTCTCCGGTATGGATGTGAGAGTTGGACTATAAAGAAAGCTAAGCGCTGAATAATTGATGTTTTTGAACTGTGGTATTGGAGAAGACTCTTGAGAGTCCCTTAGACTCCTCAGAGATCCAACCAGTCCATCCTAAAGGAAATCCTGAATATTCATTGGAAAGACTGATGCTAAAGCTGAATCTCCAATACTTTGGCCACCTGATGGGAAGAACTGACTCATTTGAAAAGACCCTGATGCTGGGAAATATTGAAGGCAGAAGGAGGGGACAACAGAGGATTCGGTGGTTGGATCGCATCACCAACTTGATGGACATGAGTTTGAGTAAACTCCGGGAGTTGGTGATGAACAGGGAAGCCTGTCATGCTGCAGTCCATGGGGTCGCAAAGAGTCGGACACAACTGAGTGACTGAACTGAAATGATTTCTCTTTCGGTGAAGGGCCCCATACTCCATCTGACCTGGAGACCACTGAACTCTTAAAACTCAGCTTATTACCTTTCCTCCAAACCTGCTCTCCCGGTCCCCATTTCAGGGAGTAGCACCACCAACCATCCTGTTGCCCAGGCTGAACACGTGGGAATCATTCTGGGATCCCCCTTTCCCTTCCCTCATTCCCACCACCTTATTTGTCTGTCCACTAAGCCAGCTGGCCTCTTTTCATCTCCACGGGTACCTTTCCCATCCAGGACATCATTATTTCTAGTTAAGCTGTGGCCATAGCCTCCGGCTTGTCCTCCCTGCCATTATACTTCCCCTTCTCCAATTCATCACTTTCATTACAGTCTCAATGAGCATTCTAAAACGTGCCTCTAATGTTGCGCTTTATCCCGGTACCCTCAGGATAATGAACCAGTTCTTTATTGTGGTTTATAAAAAAGATAAGCATGTAATGTATTGGGACAAATTGGGACAATTTGAAAACTGAAAGGGGGCACTATTAATAATTACACCAGGACAATGTGACTGCCCCACACAAACTGGGAGGAGATGTCCCCATAAGTATAAGGTCCTCTTGCCTATTTTGCCTTGTTTCAGGTGCTGGTCACTCTGCCTGGAACACCAGTGCAGGCAGAAGAGATTTATTCATTGGGCAGTGAGGACTGGGGATTTTTTCAGCTGAGGATGCGATATTGGCAGTAATAATAGCACGTCACATTTGAGCAGTAGTTTACATTTTGCAAAACACATTTATGGTGTTTGTTGAATAATGAATTGTTTAGTATATCAGTTGATCGAGGGCAATGTATTAGGTGCTGAAGGACATTGACTTTTTTATTTTTAAGTAAGAGTGGTTTTGGACATTGAGGATAAGTGATTTTTAGCCTTATTGGACCGTGGATCCCTTTGAGAATCTAATGCAATCCATGGACCCATTCTGTCTGCAGATGTATATTCAAGTCATATTCTATGCACCTTTGTAGGAGGAACTAAGAGGTTAAAGAATCTCTTCTACAGATTTTATGATTGATTCAGTGGTATATTAATGTGGACTCATTTTTTAGCCACTAATGAAATTGTAAAATGCAGATGGAAAGTATAAATTTTTTTGTGACCCCGTACCCTGCTCTAAGTCTAACCTGTAAAAAGTATCGTTAATGATAACAAATGTTTTCCCCAATTTAGTGCTTTGTGAATAATAAATAGGTTATGTAGCAGTCTCCACAAGGTTGTTTTTGAGGACACTTAGGAGACACCTTAAATATGTTTGAATCTATAATACTGTATGTTTGTTTCCATATTGTAAAAACATGTGTTTTCTTTGCAGTATGTCATCAAAAAGCTGAACCTCCGAAATGCCTCCAGCCGAGAGCGGCGAGCTGCTGAACAGGAAGCTCAGCTCTTGTCTCAGCTGAAGCATCCCAACATTGTCACCTACAAGGAGTCGTGGGAGGGTGGGGATGGTTTGCTGTACATCGTCATGGGCTTCTGTGAAGGAGGTGATCTGTACCGAAAGCTCAAAGAGCAGGAAGGGAGGCTTCTGCCTGAGAGTCAGGTGGTGGAGTGGTTTGTTCAGATCGCCATGGCTCTGCAGGTACTGTTGGGATTCAGAGCATTTCACTTGCTCCAAGGTGACAGAAGGATGGCTGGGGGGGATTTTTAGGGAAATGATTCCCCAGATTTATTCATGAAAAAAAAGAAAAAATGTTTAAAAACTCCATTTATGATGACCTAGTCCCTCTTGCTTTAGCATTGGAATATTTCTGAATAAGTAAATACTATATTGAAGCAGACATGGATTTTATCTGATGGTTGGGGAAGATAGTTCTCTTTTCATTTAAATATTATAGCAAAATCCATTTTAAGGGCCCTTAATTGAGAAAAACCGAAGAATGACCTTGTTTGTTATCTGTTGGTCAGCTGTGTCGTACTGAATGGTGGTTGAGCTAATTAATGTGCCTAAACTCTGGGGCTTTGGGCTTTAACTCTGCTGTGGCAGAATTAGTAGAAATGTGAAATACGTTTGTGTTTTAATATACGTATTTTCAAAAGTGAGACTGTTCATGAAATGTCACTCTGGGACTAGTCTGACTTGTCCCGAATTTACTTGTCCAGTTTAAATATAAGTTTTTTCACTCTAAAATAAAAGTGATGTTGTTTAACATTACTAACCTGAAGATTTCATGAGCCTGAGAGGAATGTTCATCTGATTTGTCTAAGTTGTCTACCTTCAATGGCAGTTTGAAAGCATGCTTTTTAACTGAGTCCATATAATGCTAGGTGGTATGACTGTCAAGGCGCCAGGGAACAATTGTGAAGGAAGTTGGGCAAATTAATGCACAGAACTTAATTTCTTACTTTGGAAAGCTGTAAATTAGACCTTTTGTTTACAGACTATAAAGCAATATGTTTTGATGTGTAGGTAACTAAGGCTCTTTAACTTACAGAATTGTTGATGATATATAAGAAGTCAAAAATAAGTTGACAAGTGTATTTATATTGAATACAATGTTCTTTTTCTTCAGTATTTACATGAAAAACACATCCTCCACCGAGATCTAAAAACCCAAAATGTCTTCCTGACAAGAACAAATATCATCAAAGTGGGTGACCTTGGAATTGCCCGAGTGCTTGAGAACCACTGTGACATGGCTAGCACCCTCATTGGCACACCGTACTATATGAGCCCTGAACTGTTTTCAAACAAACCCTACAACTACAAGGTAGGATTGGGCTGTTTCTGCCAGCTCACCTTGTCTGTAGGGCAGTATTCATAATTTTAGAATCCATCAGAATAGTAAGTCAGAAGAATTCTCTGTGAATTAATTTAAGGAAAATGTCTTTTTTTTTTTCAAAGAGGAAAATGTAAATAAGGCATTCTGATATTTCACCATTTACTAATTTTTTTTTTCTAGTCTGATGTTTGGGCTCTGGGATGCTGTGTTTATGAAATGGCCACCCTGAAGCATGCTTTCAATGCAAAAGACATGAATTCTTTAGTTTATCGGATTATTGAAGGAAAGGTAAAGAATGTTTTGGAACTAATTGTTTTTAATATACGGAGCAAGGTTAATTTAATCTAACTTTGAAAGTAGCTACTTGTAAAAGGGATAATTGGGTGGATAGTTAAGAATTGTGGGTCACATGTGTGGGGAAGGTTGAACTATAGGAGAAGGAACTGATCTTTCCTTGATATTAATTTAAGGTGGCTGAGTGGGTCTGAAGAATTGGCTTCTTGAAAACCGCAACCTTATAGCCTTAGGATGTGCAGATGCCCTGAGGCTATTGGTAGTGTCTCCTAAGTACCTTATGGGTAAATGAATCCCATTTACAATGAGTCTACTCTGTCTGAACTTGTTCCTGTTATAATCACTGAACAGATGTTAGAGTGACAAACCTTCTATATGAATTTCATGAGGCTTGTTGCTGTCTGCAGTGTCAGGCATCCACACACCTTTAAGGTTTGAGGCTGTGAATCACTTACTGATTTTAATATTATACCAAGACACATTCAATGTTTTAATTTGAAAAAAAAAATTAAAAAACACATAAAAAGTAAAATTTGCTTTTTACGTCCACTACTTAATAATTCCACTAAAGAACCAAAAAGGAGAGGGGTGAAATTTCTCTCTTATTATCCATTTCCATTCCTTGGATATAACCATTGGTGACCATTTGTTGCATAACCTTCCTGGCTTTCCTTGTCTTTATACAGACTTTGCTCTGGGTATGTATGTTTAAAAAAGTAACTGAAGTGAAATCAGGCTACACACACTGTTAATACACAACCCGCTTTTCTGACTTAACATATGAGGGACATCTTTCCAGGTTGGTATCTGTAAATCTTTTATTTTTTTAAAGGCTACCTGGTATTTTATTAGGAGGGTATGGGACTTCCCAGGTGGCACTAGTGGTAAAGAATCCACCTGCCAGTGCAGGAGATGCAAGAGACACAGGTTTATTTTATTTTATTTTTAAAATTTATTTTTCATATAAATTTATTTATTTTAATTGGAGGCTAATTACTTTACAGTATTGTATTGGTTTTGCCATACATCAACATGAACCTGCCACAGGTGCACACGAGTTCCCCATCCTGAACCCCCCTTCCACCTACCTCCCCATACCATCCCTCTGGGTCGTCCCAGTGCACCAGCCCTGAGCACCCTGTCTCATGCATCAATCCTGGACTGGTGATTCGTTTCACGTATGGCATTAAAGATGTTTCAATTCCATTCTCCCAAATCATCCCACCCTCACCCTCTCCCACAGAGTCAAAAAGACTGTTCTATACATCTGTGTCTCTTTTGCTATCTTGCATACAGGATTATCATTACCATCTTTCTAAATTCCATATATATGCATTAGTATACTATATTGGTGTTTTTCTTTATGGCTTACTTCACTCTGTATAATAGGCTCCAGTTTCATCCACCTCATTAGAACTGATTCAAATGTATTCTTTTTAATGGCTGAGTAATACTCCATTGTGTATATGTACCACAGCTTTCTTATCCATTCGTCTGCTGATGGACATCTAGGTTGCTTCCATGTCCTGGCTATTATGAACAGTGCTGCAGTGAACATTGGGGTACACGTGTCTCTTTCAATTCTGGTTTCCTCAGTGTGTATCAGCAGTGGGATTCCTGGGTCATATGGCAGTTCTATTTCCAGTTTTTTAAGGAATCCCCACACTGTTCTCCATAGTGGCTGTACTAGTTTCATTCCCACCAACGATGTAAGAGGGTTCTCTTTTCTCCACACCCTCTGCAGCATTTATTGCTTGTAGAGTTTTGGATAGCAGCCATTCTGACTGGCGTGAAATGGAAAAACAGTGGTTAGATGCCACGAAGTAGGTGGCAATGCCTTAACCGTATGCGTGTTGTCAGGCCTGAGAGCCTCTTCCATCCTTGTCAAGGGGAGTGCTAACCCTCTCTCCTTTCATACAACACGAGACGCAGGTTTAATCTCTGGATCCGGAAGATTTCCCTGGAGTAGGAAATAGCAACTCACTGCAGTATTCTTGCCTGGGAAGTCCCATGGACAGAGGAGCCTGGTGGGCTACAGTCTGTGGGGTTGCAAAGAGTTGGACATGGCTGAGTGCACATGCATGCACGCACACACACACACACACCATACTCTATTCCTCAAGTACCCTATGGGTAGCCATTTACGTCAGACACACACACACACACCCCATACTCTATTCCTCAAGTACCCTATGGATGGCCATTTATGTTGTTTCCAGTCATTCACTATTACAAGAACAACACTGAAATGGATATCCTGGCATCTAAATCTTTAGGAACTCATGCTCTTGTTTATAAAGGAGACAGTCCTCAAATGGAATTGCTGGTTTGAAAGATAAATTGTACAACTTGCTGTTATAACCAAAATGCCAGGTCAGCTTCCTGTAAACTAATAGGCTGGTTATTAATGATTTTTAAAAATGTACATTGGGAAATCTCTACTGTCTTTTACTTTTCTTAAGACTGTTAGTCATCCCTGTGGTTTGATTTCTCTTTGTAGCTGCCACCGATGCCAAAAGATTACAGCCCAGAGCTGGCAGAACTGATAAGAACTATGCTGAGCAAGAGACCTGAAGAAAGACCTTCTGTGAGGAGCATCTTGAGGCAGCCTTACATAAAACGCCAAATATCCTTGTTTCTGGAGGCCACGAAGGCGTAAGATATTTCCCTTGCAAATAGCTGGGCTAAATAGATGGAATAAAAGAGGGTGGTTTTTATAATTTTCCTGTGTGAGAATTTATGGTGAGTTTTTTAAAAACTTGAAGTAGAGTTGCATGATTAAAACAAGTGTTGAGATTTGCTTAATTGGTAAACTCAGAAATCTGGAAAACCATTGGAGGAATCACTTTCGCATTCCTTTGAGAGTTCCAAAGCGTATTGAGTATGAGTCCTTTAAAAGGATGTATGTTTTACAAATCATATTAAAATGACAGATCATCTAAGAAGCCTATTACATTATGTGCTGTGTAAGATAATAGTCGCATTTAAAAAATAGCACTCAAATTTCATAGGGCTTTTATAAGGTTCCTTCTTCACTCATATAGAATTCTTTGACTTGCAGGTCCTACCTTCGCTAAATAGCTGTTCAGGATCTAGGACTTAGAGCTGGACCAGACCTTCACAGTCTCTACCTTTTGACTTGTTAATTTGGAGGCAATGTTAGAGAGGCCCCAGGGAATAAAGGAGGACCATATTTTTGTTTACATTACCTATAATTTACCACCAGCAGACCTTTGGCCTTCTGTACCTTTGGTCTTCAGGCTCTCCTTGAATTCTCCAAAGGTTTAGCTCCATTGTAAAACAGTTGGGGATATTATTCCTGTAAACATTTATTCTGCAAGTGAAGGCTGAGTATACTAATCATTTTTACTTTTAAACTTGGCAAAGCAGTTGTGTGTTATTATAAACATGAAAATTGAAGATGAAAATAATCCTGGTATTTCTAACTGTGAGGCAGTTTTTCATAGATGTAAAATTTTAGAACAGTGTTATATTTACAGAAAAGTTGCAGAGATAAAGCAGAGAGCTTCTATATAACCCTCACTCAGTTCCCCTATCAACATCTATATTACCATGGTACATTTGTCAGAACCAAGAAAGCATCAGTATCTGATGTTGACTAAACTACAGACTTTATTTGGCTTTCACCAGTTTTTCTACTAATGCCCTTCTTTTTGCTTCAGGATCCAGTCCAGCATACCATATTACTCCTCATCTCTCTTTAGTCAACTTGGGTCTCTGACAGTTTCTTAGTTTCTTTGTTTTTCATGACCGTCATTGTTTTCGGAGGTTACTGGTCAAGTGTTTTGTTGAATGCTCCCTGGTTTTTAGAAGACTCTTCTCCATAAAAGGAGCAGTTATATGGGAATTCCCTGCCAGTCCAGTGGTTAGGATTCCAGACGTCCACTGCAGGAGGCCCAGGTTCTGTCTCTTGCCGGGGAACTAAGATCTTGCAAGCTATGTGGTGTGGCCAAAAAAGAAAAGAAGGAAAAAAAAAAAGAAGTTCTATAAAGGAGTTGTAACATGTATGCACATTTCCTCACATATATAGAAACCTTTAAACTTCATTGTATTAATAATAACTTTTTCTTCTTTCTTCCTCATAAAGAAAAACCTCCAAAAATAATGTTAAAAATGGTGACTCTAAATCCAAGCCTGTGGATGCAGTGGTTCCTGGAAAGCCTGAATTAAGTCATGAAGTAGCTCACCCTCAACCACACTCTTCTGAGAGCTTCAAGACATATGTAGTGGTATGTATCTTTTTAAAGGATATGAGTTCTAGAAA
The DNA here is from genome assembly GCF_023091745.1 of Budorcas taxicolor. Lineage (NCBI taxonomy): Eukaryota > Metazoa > Chordata > Mammalia > Artiodactyla > Bovidae > Budorcas > Budorcas taxicolor. The sequence continues at coordinate 12,382,768 of NC_068910.1, read as the reverse complement.
TTATTAAAATGATAGGTTATCTAAGCTAGTTATTCTGTGTGAAATGATTAAGTTTCATTAGATTTCTGTTAGTTTTATAGTATAAAGAAGGAATACTGGGGAAGTAATCAAATACCTATTATTAATAAAATGTTTGTGAAGTCAGTGCTGTAATAACTTTAAGAAGGTTTTTTTTAATTGAGGTGAAATTTATATGAAATAAAATTAACCATTTCACAGTGAACAGTTAATTGCATTCATTATAGTCACAGTACTGTGTAGCCGTCACCTCCGTCACATCATTCCAAAACAGTTTCACCACCCAGGAGGAAACCCCGTACTCATTAAATTGTCACTGCTTATTCCCTGCTCTGTCCAGTCCCCATAAAACACCAGTGTGTCTTCTGTTTGTACGGGTTTGCCTGTTCTGAATACTTGATATAAATGGAATCATACAATATGTAAACTTTTGTATCTGGCTTCTTTCATTTAACATGTTTTTGAGGTTCATCCAGGTAGCATGTATCAATACTTCATTTATTGTTATGTCTGAGTAGTACTCCATTGTATTGGTATACCACAATTTGTTTATCCATTCATTCACTGGTAGGTATTGGGTTGTTTTCATCTTTTGGCTATTGCTGTGAACACTTGTGTACAATATTTGTTTGAGTATCTGTTTTTAATTCTTTTGGGTATAATATCTAGGAAAGGAATTGCTGGATCATATGGTAATCCGATGTTTAACTTTTTGAGGAATGACCTTACTGTTTTTCCTTAGTGTTTCATTTTACATTTTTACCAGCAATTCCTGAGAAATCCAATTTCTGTTCAACTTCACCAGCTCTTATTATTTTCTATTTTTCCAATTCTAGCCATCCTAGTGGATGTGAAGTGGTATGTTATTGTAATTTTGATTTGCCCTTGACTAATGATATAGAACTTTTTGGCCATTTGAAAGCCTTCTTTGGAGAAATATCTATTAAGTCCTTTGCCCATTTTTTAATTGGATTTTTTTTTTATGGTTGAGTCCTAAGAGTTCTTTCTATAGTATGAATACTAGACCCTCATTAGATATATGATTTAGAAATATCTCCTTCTGTTTTATAGGTTATCCTTTCAATATCTTGATAGATAATACACTCTTATGCACAATTTTCAATTTTTTTTGATGATGTCTGATATATATTTTTTCTTTTGTTGCCCATACTCATATCTAAGAATCCCTTGCCAAATCCAAGGTCATGAAGATATATGCCTGTGTTTGCTTATAGGATTTTTGTAGTTTTAGCTCATATATTTACATATTGATCCATTCACAATTTTGTATTATCATAAAATATTTGTTGTTTAATTGCTAAGTTGTGTCCAACTCTCTGTGACCCCATGGACTGTAGCCCACCAGGCTCCTCTGTCCATGGGATTTCCCAAGCAAGAATACTCAAGTGGGTTGCTATTTCCTTCTCCAGGGGATTTTCCCAACCCAGGGATCGAACCTGCGTCTCCTACATATGTAATGTAAAATTTGCCATTTATACCATTTTTAACCAATTAATTTCATTTGGTACCATGTTAAAGCATACAGTTCAGTAGTCTTTATTACATTCACAATGTTTTGCTGCCATTCACCATATCTTCCAAGACCTTTCATCATTCCAAACAGAAATGCTGTTCCCTGACGCTCCTACTCCCAAACTCCGGTAACCCTGGCAGACAGAAACCTACTTTCTGTCTCTGAATTTGCCTATTTTAGGTGCCTCATATAAATGGAATCATACACATGTTTTCCTCTATGTCTAGCTCCTAGTTTATTCCACTTAGCAAGTTTTCAAAGATTATTCATATTGTAGCATGTTATCAGAACTGCATTCCTTTCTATGGCTTTATGATATTTCATTATATGTATACACCATATTTATTTAATCATTCACCTGCTAATGGCCATTTGGATTGTTTCATCTTTTTGCCATTGTGAATACTGCTGCTACAAACATTGGTGTAGAAATACCTGTTTGAGTCTGTACTTTTAGTTTTGGGGGCATATACCTTGGAGTGGGATTGTTGGGCCTTATGATTATTCCATGTTTAACTTCCTGAGGAACTTGCAGCACCATTTGGAGTTAAATTTTTTATGTGGTGTATATAATAACTTGGAAGCATGTTTTCACTCAGGGTGAAGACAAATGTTTGTTCCAGGAGAAACCTGTAGTCCTTGGCCCCTTGAAGATACCCACAAGTCTGAAAGACTGCACCTACAAACCAGACGTAAGCAATACTGCAGACTCACCAGCCACAATCAGTAGGGTGCATATTGACATCTTACCTTCAGAGAGGAGGAACTCAGTGAATGACGGCTTAGTTCAAGAGAATCCACCACGACCCCTAGATGCCTCTAATGAACTGGAAGGTAAATGTAATATTTCTCAAGTAAAGGAGATGTCACAGGAGAACAGTAAATCCAGTGCTCTACCTGGAAACCGAATTCCCACATCGTCCTCTCACTATGTCACTGGAGAAAGGAAAGACCCAGTGAAGCCTCTGCCGCCCCTGAACAAAGACCAAAATTTACCAAAAGACCAGGTGAGTGACATGCGCAAGGTGTTGGTTTCAGAGAGAGGATTGAGCAGTGCAGTTACAAAGATGTGGGTTGTGTTCTTGTGCTTTAAGGAAAATCTGTTATTTCCATGTAAGAGTTTACATGTAACCGAACCAAAGGATAGGACCTGAGGAATTCTTAGATCCCTTCTTTGCCCTGTTATAGGGCACTTGCAATTCTCCTGCAGTTCTGTGTTTTGTTCCATTTCTGCATCGTTCGTCTTTAGTCTTCCAAGTGAATGGGCAACTGTGGGTAGAAAGAATGCCAGGATGTGGGGTCTTAGTTCCCTGATTAGCGATTGAACCCGTGTCCCCTGAATGGGAAGGCAGGCTCTCAACCATTGGGCCACCAGGAAAGTCCCAGTCTTGTACTTTTTTTGTTAAATTCTGATTCTATTGTAAATGGAATTGTTTTCATAATTTCATTTTCATAGTGTATATTGCTTGGTATAGAAATAGTATTCATTTTTATATATTCAATTTTTATCCTACAGCCTTGCTTAACTCATTTATTGGTTTAATAACCTTTTAATAATGTAGTTCTCAGAATTTTCTGAATACAATATCACATCATCTACAAATTGAGATCCTTTTTTCTTTTTAATCTGTATTTCCTACTTTCTTTTTTCTTGTCTAATTGCCCTGGCTAGAACCTCTAGTACATTGTTGAATAAAAGTGATAAGAATTGATATTCTTGTTTTGTTCCTGATAAATGTGTTTCTTACATCAGGCTTTAGAGGGCAGGGTTTTTTATTTTGCTTGATAGAATTTCATGTCTGGCATTTCTTTTTTGTTGTTGTTATTATTATATTGTTGTTGATAACAGTGGAAGACTTTTTTTTAAGACCAATTGGATTTCATGGAAAAACTCTTTAATTCATTTGAACAGTTACTCTTGTATGTGTAAGCTTTAAATATTCTACACTTAATACCAGCAGAGAAATATTTATTTCACTTTTAAGAATTCAGTCACTCATTTTTTATTATCTGGGCCCTGTTGGCTCAGATGGTAAAGAATCTGCCTGCAATGCAGGAGACCGTGATTTGATCTCTAGGTTGGGAAGGTCACCTGGAGAAGTGAATGACTACCCACTCTAGTATTCTTGCCTAGAGAATTCCATGGACAGAGGAGCCTGGTGGTCCATAGCCCGTAGGGTCACCAAGAGTCAGACCCAACTGAGCGACTAACACGTAACATCCTTGTTTAGCTAGCATATCACATTGTTCCTTTTTCTTTCCAAAATGTGCCACATAGTGGGATTTTTGATAAAAATGTGTTGATTAAATGACATTTGATTACCAGTGTCCATCTTCTTGAAAACTTAGATATTCTGATAGTTAAAAATTAAAAATTAATGTAAGAAGCTATTTTATTTTAATGTTTGGTTTCTCAAACAAGCTATCCAAATAAAATATCAAGTCCTTGGTGATCTTTATAATTTAAAAGTTAATTTATTTTATCTTTACTACTGCTAGAAATTGCTTCTGATTTCTGAGCATCTAATATGTGCTAGATATGGTCTTAAGTATTATAGTGCCTAGTCTCCTCTAATCCTCCAGTATTCACATGATCAGTGTGAAGCATTGTACCCATTTGTAGATGAGGAAACAAAGGTTCAGGGAGATGTGACTCCATCTAAATCCAAACTCTTGGTGTTTTCATGGTGTTTACAGAGGACATCCACATAACTAATGTTTACTTAGGAAGTATGTGTATATTAAAAACATTTGTTAGTTTTCTGAATAGAAAACCTATTAAAATTTATAAAAAGATTTTTTATTGAAGATCAGAAGTTTCAGGTTATAACAATCTGAGTAACTGAAAAAATTATTTTTAGTTGGGAAAAGAGAAGAAAACCCAGAATACATAGATAACTGATGCCAGCATTTTGTCTTTGCCTATCAACACTGAAAATAAGCATTCATTTTGAGAAAGACAGTTCCTGCTTTCATTTTTAATTTTAAAAATAGAGATGGAGGGTTTGGCCATTTAGGAGTTCAAAAGACTGTTTCTACTTTTCTACTATTCTACTTTGGTTTTTTTGTTTGTTTGTTTATTCCATTTTTCTATTTTTAAGGATCAAGTTGCTGGTGAATGTGTTACAGGAAAACAGAACAGAATCCACCGAGCTTTACAGCCACACAGCTCTGGGTCTGAACCTTCCCAGTCTCGACAGCGGCGGCAGAAGAAAAGAGAACACGCTGAGCACAGTGGGGAAAAGAGACAGGTCAGCAGAGATCTTTTTGGAATAAGTCACTGTGCTTCCTCTTGTGAAACACATTTCTATTTAGAATGATTTGCCCATAAGATACATACAAAATCTGAGGAACATACAGAGAAAGGTAGAAATGCTAAGTATTAATTATTAAATGTCAGTGAGTTGGAAGCAAAGTAAGAATTTTACCTTCTCCAACAAGGGTGAACAGTTCATTTTGAGAGTTAAAGGAACAGGCCGACAAAGATAAATCTCTGATTCCTCCTATGTCATGTTAATGAATAGTTTCTCCCTCAACCTCTGCATGAGATCGTGTCACCCTCTCATTTCTGGAAGTAACTTTCACAGGCACCCTCTCTGTATGGTTTCTTAAGTGGTCATTCACTTTTGGCTGAGTTTCTTTCCCGCCAAAATTCAATGTTTTAAAGTTCTGAGAGGGAATCACTGACAAATACATAAATGTACCCACAGGCGACCTTTGCAGGTGGATAGTATATGAAATTTATAATCTCCCCCCCTTTGTTAATTATTTAAGTTCCAAGAGAGTCCGCCTTGCCTTTTGCCTTCTCGTCCCACTGTTGGAAAGATGGAAAGCACATCAACACAAAAAGATGCTGAAAACCAAAGTAGAGTGGTCACTGGATCTGTGGACAGTTCGAGGGGCAGTGAGATAGCATCATCAAAGGTTTGTGAGAGTATATGTTGGATTTTTTTAAAAAAACCTTATTATAAAGCTTTTTGGTAAAATAAACCCTGCTTATATTGTGAGGTTTTACATGAAAATATCTTAGGTCTGCTTTTTGCCAGACACTGGAAAGTGCAAATTTGTGATTCTCAACAGAAACTTTCATTGAACTGGACAGATTCTATCATTCCAGAGCTGGTCCCGTCTAGTTAATTAAGGAGACCAAGTAGATTCTGAGTGTAGGAAAGCAGAATTCCCATTTCCCCTTAGACAGATGAGTTCTTCCTAGAAACGAGGGCTCTAATCATCCTAGCAAGTAGTTGTAACCCTGATGTGAACTAGTTTCAAGTGGACACTCCAGACTTCCCTTCACGGAAGTAGTCCAGTGGTTCAGAATTAGCCTGCCAATGTGGGGGACATGGATCCGATCCCTGGTCCGGGAAGATTCCACATGCCATAGGGCAGCTAAGCCTGTGTGCCGCAACTGCTGAAGCCCATGCGCCTCTGTGTCACAGCAGTTGAAGCCTGTGAGCCCTAGAACCTATGCTCTGCAACAAGAGAAGCTGCCGCAGTGAGAAGCCCGTGTAACACAGCCAGAGAGTAGCCCCCGCTCACTGCAGCTAGAGGGAAGCCCGCACAGCAGTGGAGGCCCATTGCAGCCAAAGGTGCATACGTATATGAGTCAGTTTTAAAAATGAAAACAAGGGACACTCCTTAAGGGTTTGTGCTGTGCTCTCTCCTGTATTGCCGGACGATATGTCCTATATTGCAGGTGTTATAAGAAGAGTGAATAGGGAAAACTTCCCTGGTGGTCCAGCGGTTACGACTCCACGTCCAATGCAGGGCGTGCGGCTTTGATTCCTGTTCAGGGAACTTAGATCCTGCATGCTGTGTGGCTTGGCCCCCAAAAAGGAAAAAGGATAGTGAGTAGGAATGGAAGTAACTCGTACTTTCTTTAAAAGGACCGACCATTATCAGCAAGAGAGAGGAGGCGACTTAAGCAGTCACAGGAAGACATCTTCCCCTCAGGTAAAGTTATTCTGTTTCCTTCATCTAATGGAGGCTATTGGTGTGGCTCACAGACACAGCACTGGACTGATTGTGAGGCGTTAGGAATTTCTAGTATCAGTAATCCATTTGGGAAACTAATTCAGAAGAATTTTTGAAATTTCCTAGTCAAGCCTTTTAAAAATGAGCATAGTATTGGATCTGGAACTTGTGTTATTAAAAGGAAGAAGGGTACTAAAAAGAGAGCAAGAGGGCTTTGAATGGCAGTAACGCCTGGGAAATTTCAGACAGGAAAGCAGTCAAGCGAGAGTTTAATTTGTTTCCATGTTTAGAGTCTGTTGGTCAAGGAAGTGCTCTCTTCTCAGGAACAGAGAGAGGAAGCCAGGAGAATGGTGCTGCCCTGGGCTGAGGGCTGCGATTATTCTTATTGCTGTTATCTAAAGACAACATATTCTAGCAGTTTCCATTTATTGAATGCTGACAGTGTCTCAAACATTATGGTAAGCATTTTGAGGGCATTTTCTCATTTCATATTTTTTAGCTGAGGAGACTGAGGGTCAGAGGGGTTAAGTAACTTGTCCAGAGTTACAGCACTTACAGACCTGGAGCTGAGATTTGAGCTGAGGTGTCCCCAGCACCAGAATGATGATGACTATGCTGTCTGAGTTTCTTTAGGCTGGCCCTTGCTTTGGTATCTTCCATACCCCAGTACAAAGCGCTCTTCTGTTGAGGTCAGTCCACCACAAAGAACTGCTGGGGGTGGTCACTTTTTTCAGGCCCTACAGTGAGGAGAGCTTCTCTGGGTCCAGCGGGACCAGCGAAACCACAGGAAGACCACCTCAGCCCTGCTCGAAGGACGTCTTCCAACTGCAGTGTTGCTCAGGTACATTACATAGTCCCAGGGGAAAAGGTGGACGTGTCTACATCTGGCAAGCCTACTATGGCAATCCTCATATGTGCCAGCTCTACTTCTGGAACAGTGCTACTTAAGTTACATCTTTCACGCTTCCTCTAATAGAGAAAAGAACCGATCAATAATAATTAAAATAATTTATTTTGCTTCATTAAGGGTTTGAATTTTTCAGGCATTCTTGTAAACACCTGGCAGCCTAGTTAATATCTTTCATAGGTAGTCTTTTAAATAAAACTTCCAAATGTCTTCCACTCGGCAACACTTTACTTATACTGCTCTGTAATATACCAAACGACCTGGCCAGATTTTAGTCTCGCTGGCTGATTCTTCCTTTGTTTCCCTTTTGTGTTGAAGTACCTTAGTTTTTGGCCGAGGGATGATATAGGAGCACCATCTGGTGGCAGAATGTGTAATTGCAAGGTGTTCAACCCACATTCACTTTTCTGTGTGATAATTCATACCCTGAGAATAATTATTCAATTTTCTGTATTCCAGTTTTTGACATTATTTCTAGGAGCATATAATTATTTTTTTAAAAAAGGAAACTTCCTGTCCTTTAATGATTTTTGTTTTTCCTTTAACTATAGTCTATGATTTAGTTGTTTCATTAATTAAGATAGTCCTCTCTGTTTTCCAAAGTTGTAACATTTGTGTATAATTATATCTGGTAATCCTTTTAAACATTTAACAAAGAGTCTCATATGTGAGCAAACTGAGGTTACTTTTAATTTAAGTGGCATTCTGTCTTGTTTAAATACTAACATTCCTTATGGTACCAGCCCTCTGCTTAAAAGTTGAAACACCAGAATTGTTTGTCCCCTCTCGTCCTCATAGCTGAAGCTTTCCCAGACCTTATAACACTTCACCTTGGTGCTCTTTAGGGCTCGCTTCTGAACGTCGTGGGTGACGTAGGACACGACTTGGTGAAGTAACTTCGATTTTTCTGCCCAGTAGTTCTGCTTTTATTGAATCTGAGTGCACCGTGTGTCTAGACATTGCATCTAAGACTGTTCCATGTGTTACATTCTGGTTGTGTTTCCATGTGAAATTTTGTTTTTCCACACAAAATTAATAGGAAAGGAAACTCACCCAGTGTCTCTCAGAGGATGAGTTAAGTTCTTCTACAAGTTCAACTGATAAATCAGATGGGGATTCCAGGGAAGGGTAAGTTCTTATCTTTTTATCTCCCTTCATAAATTGGTTCTATTTGAATTCATTTTATCTTTAACTTAAAAATTTTTTATTGATGTATAGTTAATTTACAATATTTGTTAATTTCTGATGTACAGCAAAGTCACTCAGTGATACGTATGTACATTCTTTCTCACATTCTTTTCCACTACGGTTTACCACAGGAATAGACTATAGTTCCCTGAGCTAGACGGTAGTAATCCATCCTATATGTCCATGCTTGTTTATCCACCCTATGTGTTAGTTCACATCTACTAAGCTCAAACTCCTAGTCCTCCCCTCCCACAGCCCCTGCCCCTGTGGCAGCCACACGTCTGCTCCCTGTCTTGGAGTCTGTTTCTGTTTCCCAGGTATGTTCGTTTGTGTCGTATTTTAGGTTTCACAAGTGAGTGATGTCATATGGTATTTGTCTTTCCCTTTTGGCTTACTTCACTTAGTATGATAAGCCATTCATATTGCTTCAGATGGCATTATTTCCTTCTTTTCAATGGCTCAGTAACTATCTTGCATCTTCTTGGTCTGTTCATCTCAGTGGACGTCTAGATTGCCTCCATGCCACGGCTACTGTAAACAGTGCTGCTTTGGACATGAGGGTACATGTATCTTTCTGAATTATAGTTTTGTCTAGGTATATGCCTAGGAGTGGGATTGTTGGATCACACGGCAACTCTATTTTTAGTTTTTTGAGGAACCTCCATACTGTTTTCCACAGTGGCTGCACCAGTTTACATTTCTACCAACAGTGTAAGAGAGTTCCCTTTTCTCTACACCCTCTCCAACATTTATTATAGGTATACTTTTTCATGCAGAAGGAAATGGCACCCCACTTCAGTACTCTTGCCTGGAGAATCCCATGGATGGAGGAGCCTGGTGGGCTACAGTCCGTGGGGTTGCAAAGAGTCGGACACAACTGAGCGACTTCACTCACTCACTCATACTTTTTAATGATGGCCATTCTGACTGGTGTTAGGTGGTATCATAGTTTTGTTTTCATTTCTGTAATAATTAGCAATGATGAACATCTTTTCATATGCCTGTTGACCATCTGTATCCCTTCCTTAAAGAAATGTCTATTTTGGTCTTCTACCCATTTTTCTTTTGGGTTTTGTTGTTGTTATTATTGAATTGTATGAGCTGTTTATGTATTTTGGAAATGAATCCCTTGTTGGTCACATTGTTTGCAGATATTTTCCCCTAATCTGTAGGTTAATCTGTTCTTTTTTTATGGTTTCCTTTGCTGTGCAAAAGCTTATAAGTTTGCTCAAGTGCCATTTGTTTGTGAATTCATTTTAAATACACATTTATAACAGCATTCAGACCTACAGTACTATCGTTAATAATGTTGTAAATGGTTTTGGTATGTGCTGGGACTAAAGTTCTCTTTCAGTGCACACATCTGGTTTTCATTCAGAATTCTTATAAAATGTCTTTTTAGATCTGTGGGTTTAGTTTTAATCAATTTGGCCATTATTTTCATCAGTTTGGCCATTATTTCTTCAAATATTTTTTTGGACCCCCTCCTGCCCTCCTGAGCATCCTACATGTATATTAGAATTGGCGATGGACAGGGAGGCCTGACATGCTGCAGTCCATGGGGTCACAAAGAGGCAGACACGACTGAGCGACTGAACTGAACTGAACTGAACTGAAAGTTATCCCACAGCTCACTGATGATTTTCATTTTTTTTTTAGACTTTTTTTTCTCTATCCCCCGTACCACCCCCCTCTTTTTTTTTTCTTGGTCATGCCGCTTAACTTGTGGGATCTAAGTTCCCTGACCAGGGATCGAACCTGCACCCTTTGGCAGTGAAAGCACAGTGTCCTAACCACTGGACTGCCAGGAATTCCCATCTGTTCCATTTTTTATAGATTCTATTGCTCTCTCTTTAAGTTTACTAATCTTTTCTTCTGCAGTATCTAATTTGTTAATCCCATCTGATGTATTGAACACATTGTACTTATCATTTGTAGTTCAGTTTGGGTCTTATTTATAACTTCATTGCCTTTCCTTAACATGCTAATGCTCCCTCTATGTTGGTCATATGGAATAAATTTTTAATAACCTCTTTAATGTCCTTTGTTTACTAAGTGTCACTTGTGTCACTTTGGATCTGTTTCTATTAATTGAGGAGAAGGCAATGGCACCCCACTCCAGTACTCTTGCCTGGAAAATCCCATGGACGGAGGAGCCTGGAAGGCTCCATGGGGTCACTAAGAGTCGGACACGACTGAGCGACTTCACTTTCACTTTTCATTTTCATGCATTGGAGAAGGAAATGGCAACCCACTCCATTGTTCTTGCCTGGAGAATCCCAGGGACAGGGGAGCCTGGTGGGCTGCCGTCTATGGGGTTGCACAGAGTCGGACATGACTCAAGTGACTTAGCAACTTAGTAGCTATTAATTGATTTTTTTTCTTCACAATTGTGTGCTGTTTTCCTGCTTTGGATATCTGGTATTTTTGACTCGATTCCAGACATTGTTAATTTTATCCCTTTAGGTGCTGATATTTTTATCTTTCTTTAAATATTCTTGAACTTTGTGCTTGTATATAGTTAAATTACTTAGAAATAGTTGGGCAGAATTTATACACAGACACAGGGGCCTTCTCTTTCTGGCTCTCTCCTTTCCAAGACTCTTTACTTACTTTCTATTGGCAGTGGTGGTCTTGAACTCTGGTACCTGGTTCTGCAGGTAAGAGACTGTGGGCTTTTTTTTTTTTGTATTTTAGCTCCCTATGGCCTGTCCTTAGGCTAGAAGTATTAACTCCCCTCCAGAATCTGTTTGTAAATTTTATACATTCTCCATTGCCCTCATAGTTAACTTTTGTATTTTGTCCAGAGTTTATACTTATTTGTGGAGGGGTCTGTCTGTAAGAACTTACTTGTTCACTGGGAAGCTGAACTTCTTAATTTCCAGTGAAAAATTGTCATGAAGCATTTTTTTTTTCTTTTCTTCCCAGTAAAGGTCATACAAATGAAATGACTGACTTGGTACAATTGATGACTCAGACTCTGAAGCTGGACTCTAAAGAGAGCTATGAAGACCTCCCAGTACCAGATCCAGGGTCAGAATTTAAACTTCATCGGAAGTATCGGGACACGCTAATACTTCATGGGAAAGTTGCAGAAGAGGCAGAGGAACTCCATTTTAAACAGCTACCTTCAGGTGGTCAGTTTATTGTTTTACACCAAACTGGAGAGCACATGTTCACTGGAGAAATGTATCAAACTAAGGCTCTAATGTTTGCAATTTTTTTTTTAAATTATTTCCGTAAAAATACATCTTATTTTATGTAATAGTTGTGCTCCTGAAAAGTTGCATGAAATTTTATTTTTAACAATAAATGTAAATAAGTACGTTTGGAGTTTTTCATTTTCTTCAAAGTAGACAATTGTAGTTTTTAGTTTTAGGAGATGGTACTGAGATATGAAGCATAAGTTCAGTCATTAAAAATACATGACATCATTAAACCAAACTCTTGTCAAAGTGAAAAGAATCTTAACATGACAAGATTTTTTAAAAAAATCATTGTGTTCCTGCTGAAGTGGTGAAAGTTCATTTTCCCCTGTTGTTGCTTTTTAGCTATCATGCCAGGTTCTGAAAAAATCAGAAGAATAGTTGAAGTCTTAAGAGCTGATGTAATTCGGGGCCTGGGGATTCAGCTTTTAGAGCAGGTGTATGATATTTTGGAAGAGGAGGATGAATTGGAAAGAGAGGTGAGTATCCAAACTTTAGCTGTGTCAGCTGCTTATGCTATGGAATTTTTGTACTGGCCTTTTGGATTATAATTAACAAAACTATACATTTTACCCATTTGCCACCGAAGTCAACGTTAGAACATTTAATTACTCCCGGAAGAGCCCCTGTACCCACTGGTAGTTGTTCCCCATTGTCCTCTAGGCCCTTCACCTCTAAACAGCCACTGATATTTCTCTCTCTGTGGACTTGCTATTCTGGACATTTCACTGAAGTAGAATTGTAAAAAGCTATGTGGTCTTTTGTGATTGATTTCCTTCATTTAGCGTATGTTTTCAAGATTGACCCATGTTGTAGCACATGGGAAACTCACTCTTCCACATGGCTGAACGTGGCTGTGGCACATGTGCTTTTCTGCTCACCAGGTGATGGACACTTAGATTGTTGCCACTTACTGCCTATTGTGAATAATGTTATGAACATTTGTGTACAAGTTTTTGTGTGGACATATGTTTTCGTTTTTCTTGGGTATCTTCCTAGGGGTGGAAATTGCTGAATCACATTGCCCTGGCTAGAACCTCCAGTACAATGTTGAATAGAAGTGGTGAGAATAAACATCCTTATCTTGTTTCTGATCTTAGATGCAGCAGTCTTTATTAATTATGATGTTAACTATCAGTTTTTAGATATTCTTTTTCAGGTTGAAGAAGGTCGCCCCCTTTTTTTAAGGATTTTATTTTAATTTTATTTTGTTTTATTCACTATGGTATTTTATATTTTTGGGGTGAAGGTCCCATCTATTTCTGGTTTGCTGAGTGTTTTTATCATGACAAGGTGTTAGGTGTGTCAAATGCTTTCTATTTAGGTGATTTAGGTGATCATGTTTGTGGTTTTTGGTTTTTGTTTTTTTTTAATGTGGTATGTTACATTAATCTGTTTTTGGATGTTAAACCATCCTTATATTCCTGAGATAAATCCCACTTGGTCATGGTCTATACTGCTTCTTAGATGTTACTAGAGTCATGTTTCCAGTATTTTGTTGAGCGTTTTTGTGTTGGTGTTCACATGATATTGGCCTTCAGTTTTCTTTCCTTGTGATATTTTTTATTGGTTTTGTTATCAGGGCAATACTCGCCTCAGAATGAGTTGGGGCATGTTCCCTCATTTTCTGGGGGAAGAATTAGTGAAGAACTGGTGTTAATTCTTTTTGAAATGTTTGCGATAGAATTCACCAATGAGACTATCTGGGATCTGGGCCTGGGCTTTTCTTATATATATGAATATATGTGTGGGCTTCCCTGGTGGCTCAGATGGTAAAAAATCTGCCTGCAATGCGGAAAACCTGGGTTTGATCCCTGGGTTGGGAAGATCCCCTGGAGGAGGGCATGGCAACCCACTCCAGTATTCTTGCCTGGAGAATTCCCATGGAGGAGAATTCCAAGAGGAGCCTGGTGGGCTACAGTCTATGGGGTCGCAAAGAGTCTGACACGACTGAGTGACTAAACACATATGTGTTTAGTGTTTAGTCACATATATGTCTGTATATATATGTATATATAACGTGTGTGTGTGTGTGTATATATATATATATATATATATATATATATATCTCTTTTGGCCATCTTGCACGGCATGTGGGATCTAAGTTCCCCAACCAAGGATTGGGGATTGTGGATGGAGTCTTAACTACTGGACCACCAGGCAAGTCCTTGGGCTTTTCTTTGTGAGTAGTTTTTTGTTAGTGAATTCAGTGCCTTACTATATTCAGATTGTTCTTCTGTTTCTAAAATCTGTGTCTTTCTTGGAATTTGTCCATTTCAACTAAGTTATCCATCAGTTCAGTCACTCAGTCATGTCCGACTCTTTGCGACCCCATGAATTGTAGCACGCCAGGCCTCCCTGTCCATCACCAACTCCCGGAGTTCACTCAAACTTACATCCATCCAGTCAGTGATGCCATCCAGCCACCTCATCTTCTGTCGTCCCCTTCTCCTCCTGACCCCAATCCCTCCCAGCATCAGAGTCTTTTCCAGTGAGTCAACTCTTTGCATGAGGTGGCCAAAGTATTGGAGTTTCAGCTTCAGCATCATTCCTTCCAAAGAACACCCAGGACTGATCTCCTTTAGAATGGACTGGTTGGATCTCCTAGCAGTCCAAGGGACTCTCAAGAGTCTTCTCCAACACCACAGTTCAAAAGCAAAGTTATCATAGTGACACTAGTGAAGTCGCTCAGTCATGTCCGACTCTTTGCGACCCCATGGACTGTAGCCTACCAAGCTCCTCTGTCTATGGGATTTTCCAGGCTATAGTACTGGCGTGGATTGCCATTTCCTTCTCCAGGGGATCTTCCCGACTCAGGGATCGAACCCAGGTCTCCCGCATTGTAGATAGACACTTCACCGTCTGAGCCACCAATTGGCAATTATTAATAGAAATCCTTTTTAATCTTTTTTATTTCTATAAGGATGGTTGTTTAGGAGTCTGTTGTTTAATTCCGTAAATATGTTACATTTCTCTATAGGTTCAACAGTGCATTATACACATGCTGGTTTTTTAATCATAGTAAAATACACGTAACTTCAAATTTATCATTTTAACCATTTTTAAGTATTTGGTTCAGTGCTGCAGTCCATGGGGTCACAAAGAGTCAGACACAACTGAGCAACTGAACTGAACTCAGTGGCCTTAAGTATGTTTTACATAATTGTGCAAACATTACCCATCCATTTCTAGAAGTACTTTCATTTCGCAAAACTGAAACTCTGTACCAGTTAAGCAAAAACTCCCCGTTTTCCCTACCAGCTCCTGGGAGTCACCATTCTAACATCTGTGTCTATGAATTTAACTAAGCCTTGATACAAAGCCTAAACGTTGCATCTAGAAAAAGTAAAACTCTCCTGTAAAGAAAACTTCAGGCCCAGATGGCTTTGCTGGGGAATTCTTCCAATCATCTAAGGAAGAAATAACACAAATCCTACACAAATTCCTTAGAAACAGAAAAAGAAGGACATTTTCCATTTCTCCAGAAAACCAGAACTGTGATGTCAAAACCCAACAAGGACACTAACATGAAAGAAACATAAAACCAGTATCTCTCATGAATATCGTAATCATCTAGTATTTTGTTGAAGTTTTTTACATCAGTGGTCATAAGGGATATATGTTTATATTTTTCTTTTCCTATAGTCTCCCTGTCTGGCCCTAGCACCAGGGAAATGCTGGCCTCATGAATGAGCCAGAAAGTGCTCCCTCCTCCTTAACTGTCGGAAGAATTTGAGAAGGGCTGAAAACAGTTCCTGTCCACATGTTTGGCAGAATTCAGCAGCAAAGTTCCAGCACCTTTCCTTGTTAGCAGGTTTAGATTACTGATTCAGTTTCCTTGCTAGTTATGGTATTCTCAGATTTTCTATTTCTTCGTGATTCAGTTTTGATAGGTTTTATGTTTCTTGGAATTTGTCCATTTTGTCTAGATTATGCGACTTGTTGGCATACAATTGTTCATAGTATTCCCTTAGAATCCTTTTCATTTCATTTCATTAGAGTGGTGGTAATGTCCCAAATCCATTTCAGATTTTAGTAATTTGAGTCTTTTTTTTTTCCTTAGTATAGCTAAAGGTTTGTCAATTTTGTTCACCTTCTGAGAACCAACTTTTTGTTTTATTGATTTTTCTCTAATTTTCTGTTCTCTGTTATATTCTTCTCAGCTCTAATCTTTATTATTTCCTTCCTTTGGCTACTTTTAACTTGTTCTTTTTCTACTACTTTAGGTTATAAAGTTAGGTTGTTGACTTGAAATCTTTTTCTTTTTTGACATAAGCCTTTATAGCTATAAATTGTCTCCTTAGCGTTGCTTTTGGTGCATCGCATAAGTCATTTGCCTCTAAGTATCTTAAGTTTCCTTTGTGATTTTTTTTTTTTTTCCTTTGGTGCACTGGAGTGTGTTGTTTAATTTCCATCAATGAGTGAGTTTTCTAGTTTCCTTCTGTTATGGGTTTCTAACTTCATCCTGTTTTGGTCAGAGAAGATACTTTGTATGTGTATCTGTCTTTTTAGTCTATTGAGACATAATTTGTGGCCTACTATATATGTCTCTACTGGGAAATGTTTCTTGTGCACTTGAGAAGAATGTGTATCCTATTATTCTTGGGTAGAATGTTTCTTATATGTCTGTTAGATCTAGTTAGTTTTTTCATTTTTCAAGTCTTCTGTTTTCTTATCTTCTGTCTGGTTGTGCTGTCCATTACTGAGAGTGTGTATTGAAGTTTCCAACTATTATTTGTAGAACTACTTTTTCCTTTAATTCTGTTAAGTTTGGCATCATATATTTCAATCATCTGTTATTAGGTGCATAATTGCTTATAATTATTATATCTTCCTGCTGTATTGATCCTTTTGTTAATGTATAATTCCTTGTATCTTGTATTTCTTATGACTTTATTTTTTGATATCTTGATGTTTTACATTTTTATGTAAACATAACTATAGCTATGTATTCTCCCATAAGGTTTCCACCCTTGGTATTGTGGCTTAGAATACCCCTTTTAAGACTATAGAAATATTTTTTCTACTATATACTGATTTTTTTATGTTTCCCCCCAAATAGGTACATTTGCAGGAGCACATGGGTGAAAAGTATGTGACTTACAGTGTGAAGGCTCGCCAGTTAAAATTTTTTGAAGAAAATGTGAATTTTTGAGAATTTATCTAATATGCTGCCAGAATAAAATGATTTTCAAAGGTTTTTGGCTTAAACAAATACAAACAAACCTATAACAATGATTGGAGGCCATTCACCATCCTTTTATCTTGTTGGCTTTTTAACTAGAAAAAAATTGGACAAAACAGTAATATTGAAGCAAGCTTACAAAAGAAAAAAAAACCCTTGGGTATCTTATTCTCTTCATGAAGAAAAAAAATCTATTTTAAGACATTTGTTTGATTACTGTTTACTGAGCCTTAAACCAACATGACACCTAAAACTATTTTTTTAAGGTACTTATGAGCTTGAATACTGAGACAAAACATTCTGGATTGGAAGTTCTACATTATCCTATAGTGATAAAAGCAATAGGGGAAAAAATGACATATCCAGTGATATTTACTATTAATAACTGTAAGTAGCAGTTGATAAATTATTTTTATATAATTCTGGGAGTACATTTAAAGATATGAAGTTATACATAGTACCTGAGCAATTGAATTTCTTTTTCAGCATATTAATATAATTTAATATTATATTTCCATTTAATATGGACCTCATTCAAGGTATATAAGAATTGAAAGTAGGAGGTATTTTGGCCCTGTAAATCAATATGTTTTTGCAGACTGGGTTTTGTTTTTTTTTAAGATTTATTTTTCCATCAGCAGAAACATCTGTTAAACACTAATACCTTTTCTAATTCAGCGATTTTTAAGTAATAACGTCCAGATCCTTTCAGTTATGTTGGACAGATTTGTCTCCTGAAATTTGTCTTATACATCAAGATACCAATTGTCTTCCCCTATTTTAAATGTATAATTGCATATCACATTTTATTTGTTGTTTAATAAGGTATAATGCCCATCTAGCAAGTAGCTTTTATAAAATAAAAGTTTTGATTAGTATATGCAGGACTCTATACCTTTTTTGAAAATTACACACATACATAAAATAATAAAATGTTCCCTTTCTAGTCCCCTAAAAGACTTTTAGTTTTTATTATGTGTCAGGTAGTAGGCCAGTGCTCATGGCCTAATTTCTGAAGCTGCTTAGTTTTATTTTGAAGGGTTTGTTATAACACAACTCTAAAACCATCTGATCCCAGTGCCCAGCTGGGGACAAATTTTTGGCAAACTGTTGGTCTTTCTGAGCTATTTACCATTTCTTGCACGTTTTAGAGATCCGTCATCTTTCTTGGGAAGTCAACTTTAGTTTTACTGAAGTTTTCTAACTTACTTGTGTAAAGTTATATATATTCCCTCATACATTTTTAGTCCCATTCTATATATTTTTAAGTCAGTTTTTATGCTTCTGTTGTTTGTTTTGTGGTTTTTTTCTTGAGTGCCTAATCATTTTTCAGCTTTAATTTTAAAACACATTTTTAAGACTAAATTTTCCTTTCAGCATGTCTTTGGCCACATTTGAGAGACTTTTGATGTTTTATTTGACATTAGTTTGTAAATAGTCAAGAATTCATGTTTTGACTTTCTCTTTTAAAAGTATTTTTAAATTTCCATGTATTTCCAAAGCCAAGAAATTTCCTCCTTCTTCCAGCTACATTGCAGTGTTAGTAAATATAACCTGCACAACCTCTATTTCTTGGAATCGTTTTTTCCTGTAGCTCAGTACATGATCCATTATTGGAATGGCCCTATGTGCATTCAGTAAAGGTGAATTCTCTTACGGATAGGCAGAATCACTTCTCCACTAAATAGTGGAAATGTTCTACATCTGCACTAATATGGTAGCCACTAGTCATATAAAACCTGTTGAGTCTTTGCCATGTGGCTGGTTGAGAAACTCAATTTAAAAAAAAAAATTTTTTTTGGATGTGCCATGCTGCATATGGGATCTTAATTCCCCAACTAGGGATCAAACCCACGCCCCCTGCATTGGAAAGAGAGTCTTAAGCACTAGATGGCCAGGGAAGTCCTGAGGAACCCAATTTTTAATTAAACTTAAGACACACACGACTAGTAGCACCATATTGGACAGCACAGCTCTGTATTCATTTAGTAAATATGATGGAGTGCCTATGTGTCATGTACTCTTGTACTAAGCAAAAAGCAGTGAGCCTAAGAAGGTTCCTGTTCCTGTGGAGCTTATGTTCTGGGATGGATGATTAACAAATATATACTGAGATATATTAAATACCATGAAAATAAATACAGAATGATACCCAAACTTTTGATAGGATAGTAGGAAATGCTTCTTTATAGTGACATCTGTGTAGGGCTTCCCAGGTGGCACCAGTCCTAAAGAACCCATCTGCCAATGCAGGAGGTATGGGTTTGATCCCTGGGTCGGGAAGATCCCCTAGAGGAGGGCATGGCAACCCACTCCAGTATTCTTGCCTGGAGGATCCCATGGAGAGAGGAGCCTGGCAGCCTACAGTCCATAGGGTCACAGAGTCAGACACGACTGAAGTGACTTAGCATGCATGCACTTGGTAGGGACCTGAATGAGAGGACAAGTCATGTATACCTAAGGGACGGTGTTCCAGGCATGTGGAACAAGTGCAACAGTCTACATATTGCCTTGATCAAAATCTGAAAGGTAGAGTGTTGGTCTCTTTGCCAAATTCCTGTATATGTAAGTCTTTGCATTATGTATTTCACATCTTATGCAATGCATGATTCATTCACTGACATCTTGCAGCTATGAAATTTCCCTCTTTGCCCCATTTAATGCTTTCTGATACTAAATTTCTGACTTTTTCACTATTACCACTCCTTTCTGCTTGCATTTGCCTAATACATCCTTGCTCCTGTTTTCAACTTTTGGGTGTCATTTTGAGAACATGAGGTAACTTGATTTTCAACCCTATTGGGAGCTCTTAACTTTGTAATCACATTTTTTATAGATATGCTTGGTCTTATTTCTGCTGTCTTTTACTTTTCTTCCCCCTTTTAAAAACCCTTTCCTGACTTCTGGTGTATTAAGATCTTCACTCCCTTTTTAAAGAACTCAGTTTGAAAGTCCTATATCCTGGTATCGAGAAGTAGAATATGACTTGTAATAACCCTTGCACTCCCATTCCTCACACAAGACTGTTAGAACATTGTTCTCTTCAGCCCTCTGGAAAATTTAAAAGTAATTTATAGCTTCTCGGGTTTTCATTTTGAACTACCTTAGGTAAAGCATGGATTAAATGTTTTCTGCTTGGCAACAGCCTTATTTTACTGGTACCAAACTATTACCTTACCACAAAATTTACATCAGTAAGTTTTTTCACAGGTGCTTGCTGTTGTTTAAAAAAAAAAGAAGAAATCATACATTAGGACCTTGTAGCTTCAGAAGATAGAAGTGGTTCTTGCTGACACTTTCAGAACCATGAACTTCTAACTTTGGCTTTTACTCGTAGTCATGTTTGCAGAACAATGAACAAAAGACTCTACAGACACTGAATTGCACTGAGTTTTAATTGAAAACATTAAAAGAGCCTGACTACCCATAATGAATTATAAAACCTGATAGTTAAATTGTACTGTCATTTATGAAGCTTTTACTCATTATTTTGTAGGCCTGAAAGAAACTTTGCATACTTCTGTTTTCTGTTCTCCATTTCAGAGGAAGATTGTGAGGAGAAGGTCTAAAATATTTATAAAGCAAAACCCAAAAGAAAAATGAAATATGGAGAAAACAAAATCTATACACAGCTGAGCATAGGTGGTTTTTAGCTTATGTTTTATGTATGAAAACAGTTTAGCTCATGTCACACAAAACAAAAGCAGGTACAACAGTAAAGCTGAATCATGAAAACCCCAATCAATTATTTTTAGCATGTCTCTTAACTTTTCGTTCCCCTGGTTTCTTGTCTTCTGTGCTTGAGTCTTGAACAGGTAACCACTTGAGGGGGTGCCGGCGATAAATAGGCCATGGAGGAAGTGTCAGCTGGGTCAGAACAGAAAATCAATCAATTATGGCCATTAGAAGCTTGAAAGAGTATTATGTATTATGCCTGTTTTCCAAATGACTCTTTTGCTACAGGTAAAAACAAGGAAACCGACATTCCTATGAAAACTCTATGCCATCACCCAGACAAGATACTTGAAGTAGGAACAAGCCTCATTGTTTACACATGGCTTTAAGAGCTAAAAGAAAGGTGAGGAGGGAGCAATGTGAAGACCATAAGGTCTTAAGTTCCAGCTTTGACCTTTAAGATTACTGCTTGGAGCAACTGCCAAAAGAAATAAGCTTTATGCAACTTAACCTCATCTGATACTATCTGGCATTGAAACGTTGTGCACTGATTCTCAGTACTGCACCCAAACAAAATAACCCAATTCAGAAAACCTAACTTGCCACTAACATCCAAGCCATAAATATCTTACCAAACACGAAAAAGCAAATCCAGCCATAACTATATAGACAGTCCACCCGAACTGTTCAGCCAGGTACCCGTAGATAAATCCAACTATCTAAAGACAAAGAAAGTATATTAAACACAGTCAAGCTGGGGGTGAGGGTGGAAAAGATTATGTAAAACCAATACTTACTGCAGAAAAAAGAATAATTCCCTGAAACATCTGTTCAGCTAGCTTCTGGCCCTTGTAATCCTAGAGGTGAAGGAGAGCAAAGCAGGAGTTGGTTCCACCACCGAAGAGATACATTACTGCAAGGGCCTCACAGCTTTGGCACCAGGGCATTCCCAACATATGGGGCTCCCCCAACATATAGGGCTCCAAGAACCTAAGCAAGGAATGCCATTCTGGGTTTCCCGGGGGAACCGAAGCATCCTCACGGAGCCCAGGGAAGGGCACCCTTGAGGGGAAGAGAAAAGGGCACCAGGTAGGTACAACTCGGTACCCGCGCCGCACGGAGTAGGTCTCGGACAAGGGTTGCGGAGCTGCCAGGCTCGCGAGCGGCGTGCAGGGATCATAGGGCCCAGGCGCCCAGCGGCCTCACCATTTGCGTGGGCAGTGAGCTCAGATGCTCCAACATGTCTGGTTCTGAAGGCGGGCGGCAGAGCGAGGGCAGCCGGGACTTAGGGACTCTAGGGCCCGGGGTCAGCTTCTGCTGACGAGTCCAGTTCCGCGGGCCTGCAGAGTCGAGGGTTGCGATGGCCGCGGCCCCGGAAGCGGATGTCTCCCACAGACCCGGTCGGCCCGAGGCCCCTCCCCGTGCCCCAGCTAGGCGACTTGTGCTTTCGCAGCTGGCCGTCGGCCGGCGCCCTCGCCGCGGGGGCTGAGATGCTGACGGCGGCAGCCGAGTCGAGGCATCACGCGCCCGTGAAGGGCTCGCCGTCAGCGCTCTTGGGTGCTGGGAGCCGCGGTCCCGGTCCCCCAAACTGTCCTCGGCTGGGCGGGCGCTGCTGAACTGCGGCCTGCGCGCGCCCCGTCTCCATGGCGACGGACTTCTCGCGGCGAGGACCCCAGCGGTGGGGCTGCCCGGCGGCGCCTGCTCCGTGCGACGCCCTCGGGGGTCCGAGCGGCCGACCGGCGGGGGTCTGTGGGGCTGCGCGGCGGCCGCGAAGCTAGCGGGCGGGCGGGCTTGGTCCGCAGTGCAGGCGACGCGGGCGGTCCGGCGGCTGGCTGGGCCACGGGGCCTGCGGCAGGGACGCTGAGCTGGCGGGGCGGGCCGGGGTGCGGGCAGCGGCTCCTCCTCCTCGGACTGCAGGTAAGGGTTGCCGCGGGCAGCGTCCGAGGGGAACGGCTGGCCGGAACCCCAACCTGGGGTCTCGGACCCTGGGCGGGGAGCCCCCCGAGCGTGTGCTCTGTGGAACACCAGAATTTAGAGGGGCACTACCCAAGAACCCTTCTTCCAGAAAAGGGTATCCTGTCGGGGAGGGGTTCTCGCCGGCCCCTTCGCACCAGTGTGGGCAGCTCCCGCCCGCGGAGCCTCCAGGCTGCTCGGCGGCTGCTCTGGCCCCTTCACAGACTCAGACCGCCGAGGATTCGCACAGCCTCTCTCTCTCTCTCTCTGCCGGTGTCTCTCTCAAAAGCTGAGGCCCTCCTCCTTTACTCTGAGGAAGGTGGAAGGCCCACGTTCCAGAGAGAAACTGTTGTGGGAAACCTGGGCCGGGGGCGTCCCTACTGGTTCGCTGGCCTCAGTGCTGTGTTGCGCGCCAGAGTCACTCACAGACGCTGGGATTCTGGGCATTCCAGGGGCAGGTTGATGTGTGTGGTTGCTGCCCTCATTCATTAATCCGCAAATACACCCCGCAGCGTGTGTGTGTGTGTGTGTGTGTGTGTGATTCTGGGCATTCCAGGGGCAGGTTGATGTGTGTGGTTGCTGCCCTCATTCATTAATCCGCAAATACACCCCGCAGGGTGTGTGTGTGTGTGTGTGTGTGTGTGTGTGTGTGTGTGTGTGATTCTGGGCATTCCAGGGGCAGGTTGATGTGTGTGGTTGCTGCCCTCATTCATTAATCCGCAAATACACCCCGCAGCGTGTGTGTGTGTGTGTGTGTGTGTGTGTGTGTGTGTGTGTGATTCTGGGCATTCCAGGGGCAGGTTGATGTGTGTGGTTGCTGCCCTCATTCATTAATCCGCAAATACACCCCGCAGCGTGTGTGTGTGTGTGTGTGTGTGTGTGTGATTCTGGGCATTCCAGGGGCAGGTTGATGTGTGTGGTTGCTGCCCTCATTCATTAATCCGCAAATACACCCCGCAGGGTGTGTGTGTGTGTGTGTGTGTGTGTGTGTGTGTGTGTGTGTGTGTGATTCTGGGCATTCCAGGGGCAGGTTGATGTGTGTGGTTGCTGCCCTCATTCATTAATCCGCAAATACACCCCGCAGCGTGTGTGTGTGTGTGTGTGTGTGTGTGTGTGTGTGTGTGTGATTCTGGGCATTCCAGGGGCAGGTTGATGTGTGTGGTTGCTGCCCTCATTCATTAATCCGCAAATACACCCCGCAGCGTGTGTGTGTGTGTGTGTGTGTGTGTGATTCTGGGCATTCCAGGGGCAGGTTGATGTGTGTGGTTGCTGCCCTCATTCATTAATCCGCAAATACACCCCGCAGCGTGTGTGTGTGTGTGTGTGTGTGTGTGTGTGTGTGCGCGCGCGCGCAAGATACGGCCCTGACCAACAGGCCCTTGCCTTCCTGGAGCCCAGAATGTGTCAAGGGCGAAGCCACGTAACCCCAGAAGAATAAACCGGATTACTCTGGGGTCAGCGAAGCCCTGGATATGTGAGAACTCAGGGGAGATGGCAACTGAATGCGGGATTTGAGGGAGGCTCCTTTAACTGCTGAAAGCCAAGTAGTAGCTAGCTAGATGAAGAGGTAGAGAAAGGGGATATACACCCTTAATACCTTTTCCACCTTTCAGTCTGGTGGAGACTAAGCCCTTTCCCTTGTATGTAGCCATAGACATATCACTCTGTTTATCCTTCTTTAAACGCACTTCACAGGGTAGCAGTTGCTGTAGATACTTTATGGTATTTGATCTATAAATACAATAATGGGAAAAGGAGACTGCTTTTGTCAGATTTGATTTCAGAGAGATCTCCATTGGAATTTGTTTCCATGATTATTTTTAAAGATGATGTTCCCTTTCAGGGCTGAGAACCAGCCTTGCTCCTTGATTAACAAGATCATTCAACAAGTATCACATATCTACTATCGTTTGCCAGACATGGTTTTAGATGGCAAGGATACACCAGTATACACTTTTCCCTGGAGTACACTGTTCTCAAAGAGCAGGGAAGACAGAATGAAGAAACAAATCAAATACATGAGATAATGTCATAATTGAAGAGGAGGGTGATGGTCTCCTTTATTGATGGTCTCTGAGGGGATGGGTAGGAGGACCAAAAGGTGACCTTGGTCTTCTGTAGTCTCAACAAAGCCAGTTTGAATGGAAAAAATAGGGCTGGAAGTCTGGTTGGAGGAGGCTAAAGAGAGGACAGGAGGAAAGATACTGGAGCTGGAGACTTTCAATCCTTTCAAGCTTTTTGTGTGAGAGGGAGCAGAGAAATGGGTCTGTGGGTCTACTGGGATTTAAGAAGTGATGTCTTTTTTATTTTTTAATTAACTGAAAGGTACCAGAGCATGATAATACGCTGCTGAGAGTGTGTTCCAGCAGAGAGGGAAAGAGTTTGCTGTTGCTGCACCAAAGAATCAATTGTAGGATAGGTTGCAGAGTGTGAGTTGAATGGCCTTCCATGGGAGTATATAGCAATAGGAGGGAAAGCAGAAGAGACCGCTGAGAATGTGGGTACTAGGGCATGTAGCCCCAAGTTGAAAAACATCAAGTGTTCCTTCCCCCTAAGGTTTCCTCACCCATATTTCTGGGAACAGCTGCTGTATCATTTCTAAACAAAATATTAATTTTCATAGTGGACAAGTGAATATCACTCATCAAGTTTTACACAGTTGTGTACTCTAGCAGAAATATAGTCAGTATTTTTGCACATCCTGCATGTACATGCAGTTTGGCTTTGAGAATTCTTTCTACCCAGATCAGTGAATTCCATTACCAGGAATTGCACCAGGAAAGGAATTATGGATCAGACACACTCCATAATAATTGGCATTTTGCATGTAGATAACCATGGAAGAGTTTTTGGAGCAAATGGTTTCTGCCATGCAAATCTACTTAAGTTCATCAAATACCTGCTAGGATTGTGTTTTCTTCTGTCTGGCCAGTTGCAATAGCACAAATACTCATGCCTCTTGATCAGGATACTACCTGTAAGTAATTGTTGCTGGACATTGTTGAGCTAAACCATTGTCCTTTATACTATTCATTAAATGAGATTCATTAAAGTGAGATCGTTTTCTTCAGTCTTGATGGAAATTGGCTCCAAGCAGGCAGACAATAGAACTGTCTGAGGAGCCCCCAGTCTGCCACCTTCTATAGGTCAGTCTCAGTCCTCAAGAGGAGATAAAGACACATAGCTCAGGGTATATAATGATATATATTCTTTAGAGAGGAAAGCTGTTGACATAGTATACTTTACATTTACTGCTTTAGAAAGAAGAGGGAGAAGGGATGTGTATTTTTAAAATTTTAATTGGAGGATAATTACTTTACAATATTGTGATGGTTTTTGCCATACATCAACATGAATCGGCCACAGGTACATGTCCCCCCGGATCCTGAACCCCCCTCCCACCTCCCTCCCTATTCTATCCCTCTGGGTTGTCCCAGAGCACTGGCTTTGGGTGCCCTGCTTCATGCATTGAACTTGTACTGGTCATCTCTTTTACATATGGTAATGTACATGTTTCAATACTATTCTCTCAAATCATCCCACCCTCGCCTTGTGTGTACTTTGGGAGTCTGAATTATTTTCTCCAAATTTGTAATCTGGCCTGTGATTCCCAATTTTTTAAATAGCCCTTCAATATATTTTTCCTCTTTTCAAAGGCCTTTAGAAATGAGTTAATAGAATACAATTTGAAACAGGTGATATTTTGTACCAATGAGGTTGACCTCAGTTTACTTGATCATAGACGACTAAGTCCCTGTCTAATTAGGAATTCTAAGTAGAAATTCATTCAGAAAACGTTTCCATAGTGGTTAGACCCCTAGACCCCTAAATTCTACCAGATATTCCTCCTGGTAGAATTGCTTTTCATCTAGTGGCATATGGTATACAAGGCTATAAGTTATTGGAAATATTTTATTATTATGACTGCCATAAAAAATTCAGATCTCAAGTTGGGTTCTTGGAAACTGTTAATTTAAAACAAGTTTATGGCAGAATATACCATATATTCACTTCTTGTTTCTGTCTGAATAAAAGCGTAGGCATTTTGATGGTGACTGTAATGTACCTACTGACTTTGGGGGCTTGTTTTTGTTTTGTAGGATTAATAACTAATATTTATATAAGACAGAAGAGAAAGATGTCATTTCGTAAAGGTACGTTCTTTCTACAGTTGTTATTTTGTTGTTGTTTAGTTGCTGAGTCACGTCCCACCAGGCTCCTCTGTCCATGGGATTTTCCAGGCAGGAATATTGGAGTAGGTTGCCATTTCCTTCTCCAGGGGACCTTCCCGACCCAGGGGTCAAACCCGGGTGTGTGGCATTGGCAGGCAGATTCTTTTCTGCTAAGCCACTGAGGAAGCCGTGTCTTACCTTTTACCTGGTCAAAAGGTGAAGAGATGTAATGTGGGCTTTCTCCTCTGTGTTTCAGTAAACATCGTCATCCTGGTCCTGGCTGTTGCTCTCTTCTTACTGGTTTTGCATCATAACTTCCTTGGTCTGAACAGTTTGCTGAGGAATGAGGTTTCAGGTATGGGAACCCTGACTCAAGCCTTGCTGTCTGTTAAGAGCCCGGAATTCCCTGTGTCCCACATTCTAAGTTACATCACTAGATTTAAAGAAAAGAAGGCTTTCTGCTTGGCCCTACAGAAGCTACTAATAACTCTGAGAAAGGCAGGCGGCACTCATTGTGCTCTAGCAGCCTTCCCCTTCTCCCTGCTGGGCAGTTTGCTAAGCATTTGATCTCACCAAAGATTCCTTTATACCAAAGTAGAATCCTTAGAGAAAGGAGCCACTATAGGCTGTTATCTGCAGACATTTTAGTCGGGCAGGGCTTCAGAAGGTGACAGGTAAATGTTGCTGGTGTTTGATGCCTACTTTGTTCACAATTAGATTGTCAGTCTGGTCACCTGTTACTTTCCTTTAACGTGTGGAACCATATCAGCAGGACTCTAGTAGTAAAACAAAACCATAAAACCTCTTCAGCTGATTTAAAATATCACTGTTGTATAACTCTGCTGCCAGTTATTTTAGATTAGTTGTTCATATTGCCCTGCCTTGGTATTGAGAAATGTTTGAGGCTTTAGAGAGTTTGTCAAAAATAATTTTTGAATTGTTACCCACCATCCTTGACCAAAGCATGAAAAGACCAATAGCTTTCCCTTAATTTTCACTAAATGCTC
This sequence comes from Budorcas taxicolor, assembly GCF_023091745.1. Lineage (NCBI taxonomy): Eukaryota > Metazoa > Chordata > Mammalia > Artiodactyla > Bovidae > Budorcas > Budorcas taxicolor. The sequence goes on along the minus strand of NC_068910.1, from coordinate 12,354,949 downwards.
TGATCGCATGTTTTATAATAGTGTATATATATGTATGTGTGTGTGTATGTATTTACAGAAAGTAATGCATGCTCCTGATAGTAGGAGTATTTATAAACCGCATTCAAGCTCCATGAGGGCAGTTGTGGCTGGTACATAGGAGGTGCTTAATAAATATTCATTGAATAAATTATTTCACTGCCTAGAGATAACTATGAATATTAAAATTTTCCCTTTGTACCGTCCTTTTTTTTTCTGTGTATTTTTTCCATATAGTTGAGATTATACTATATATTAATATAAATTACAAATGACATGATTTTTCACCTAATTATATCCTAAGTAAGTCACCAAGACAAAACTATTCAGGTGTAAATTTAATGCCACATAGTTTACTTTTTGCTATAGGAAAAAGTCATTTGGTACAATGACTTTGGGATTTTTTTTGATGTCAACCCCACAATATGAATGTGTTACATACAGCACACACATGCATGTATGTATTGTCTATCTGCCCTTCACAGTGGTGAAGATTTAACTGTTTTATTCATGGCTGTAACCCCAGTGCCTAGCTATTGCCTGGCACATAGTAAGCACTCAGTGTTCAGTGCACGATGAATGAGTAAATGAATGGACATACTATGAAAGGCAAGAAGGAAGGTTTACAAAACAATCTTCAGACTTGCTGTGTGTGAAGCATTCTGATATTCTCTAAGTCACTGTTCTGTTCCAATTCAGAAACTTGTTTTCCTGCTCACATTCTAATTGTGACCCACTAAATTATTTTCATGCGTACTTCTGGGACACGATTCATGGTTTGAAAAACTACTGTTTTTTAGTCTGTTTCTAGGTTTTCATAGTTATAAATAAAAGTATGACTTTTGGTTCCCTCTCAGGTTTTGTTCTTAAGAGACACAAGGGAATTACTGGGTCAGAGGCCATGTACCTGTTCAAGGCTCTTGATACAAATTGCCAAAATACAGACCCTGTTATATTCCTATCAGGAGTGTATCATAATTCCATCTGCTGCCTGTTTTTGGTTTTAAATGCTTTTCCAAGGCCTGGTTACATACAGGAAAACACACAATTTCTGGCCTGTGTGGTTCACATTGTAATGAGACAGATTGAGGTCTAAGTATCATAACCCTCAGCTAACCTCTTTTCATGTGTTGGGATCTGTATGAAAAGCTCTTGAGATTGTATCATAGTACCTTCCTTGTGTGCATTCTTTGCAGATTCAGGAATTGTGGGGCCTCAGCCAGTGGACTTTATCCCAAATGCTCCCCAACGTGTGGTAGATGGGAGAGACGAAGAGATTCCTGTGGTCATTGCTGCATCTGAAGACAGGCTTGGAGGGGCCATTGCAGCCATAAACAGCATTCAGCACAATACTCGCTCCAACGTGATTTTCTACATTGTTACACTCAATGGCACAGCAGACCATCTCCGGTGAGCTCTGCTTGCCTGATGGCTCTGCTTCTAGGGGATACTCTAAGAGCAGGCCAGCTGCCAATCGAGTAATTTTTTTTTCAGTGTTTACAATCATTTTTCTTGTATAATTATTATACCACATATAAACTGCACATTTTTTCCATATGATTGTACCATATGTCTCCATGATAGCAGAAACATGTAAGCAACTTGTGCCAAGATGTGAATCAACTGTGTTTACTATGCACGTTGTTAAACTCAAGTAGATATATTTATATATTTTTTGGTAATAAGAACTTCCTCAGTGAAGGAAGCAGTGTATTAACTTACATTCTCTTACAAGTTCCTTATTCCTAGAACATGCCCTTGAGTAGTTCTGGTCTAGAGTTGGAAGGGATGGGAGAGCAGCAGCAAGGTGGAATGGTGAAGTGAGTATAGACCTAACCCCTGGGAACCTATTTCCTCATCTGTAAGTTTGGGGTGTAAATATCCAACCTAGAGGATTGTTGTGGAGAAGGCAATGGCACCCCAGTCCAGTACTCTTGCCTGGAAAATCCCATGGACGGAGGAGCCTGGTAGGCTGCAGTTCATGGGGTCGCGAAGAGTCGGACACGACTGAGCGACTTCACTTTCATGCATTGGAGAAGGAAATGGCAGCCCACTCCAGTGTTCTTGCCTGGAGAATCCCAGGAACAGGGGCGCCTGGTGGGCTGCCATCTGTGGGGTCACAAAGAGTCGGACACAACTGAAGTGACTTAGCAGTAGTAGAGGATTGTTCTATCAAGTAAATGAAAAATATATAAACTACCTACCACATAATAATTGCTCAGTAAATGATCCTTAGTATTATGATTTATAGAAACCCAGTCTGATGGACAGTCAGAAGATGCTTTGAAGATGTGTTTTGAAGATGCTTTAAGATTTACAAAGTTTATTCCGAAAAAGTTTTGTCTAATAGGTTAATAGTGGTCAGAGTTCTGTGCCTTTCTTCATGGTTCATGTTTTTTGTGAAAGTTGTTAAGAATAATTTTTCCATTTTTAAAAACTTAAGAAACCATCTAAAATAGAAACAAATATTGCATTAAAATAGAAATAACATATCCACAAAATGCTGATCTGAAATGGCCCTAGGGAAAATGTGCTGGGTATCTTTAGGGAACACTGACTTTTCTCACAGGCATTACCTTAGACTCAGGTAGAATTACTGTCATCACACTCAGTGAGTGTATAGGCTAACAGACTGATCTACCCCCTATGTCGATAACTAGCTTTCACTACTGTCATACTTCGACTCATTTTCTTCACTCATATATTTGGAGGGACAGAAGTTGAACGATCCATGTGGTGGCAGGATCATCTCAATTCCATAGTGAATTTTGCACAGCAGTTTTAGTGTCAGAAGAGTGATCAAAGTATGAGCCCTTGGGAGCTCTGTTACCGTAGAATCTTGGTTCAGGAAGGGACTTTAGTGGGAAATCTCACAGCACATGAGGATACCAGAACTCAGGAGGTGAAGGGAATTGAAGACACCTATTTGGTCCTCAGGATTTCTCTTGCATTAGGGTCTTGGAAAGCAGAGACATGGCTATGATTTGGGACATTATTACTTAAAACTGATATTTGGTGGTTTCTTTTCATCAGGTCCTGGCTCAGCAGTGGTAACCTGAAAAGTATCAGGTACAAAATTGTGAATTTTGACACTAAACTTTTGGAAGGGAAAGTAAAGGAGGATCCTGACCAGGGGGAATCCATAAAACCAGTGAGTTCCATGCATCCTTGTTTGTACTTGGTAGTACTAGGAAATGGCTGGAATACCTGCATAACTGGGTACAGTGCAAAGATTATACTTCCCTGGGGACCAAGTCTGGAAGTTCTGAGACCTTTGGCTTTCTTCTCTTGCATGGATGCTGAGAGCATCCTGGGAATTTCTAGTAAACAAAAGCACAGCCACTTACAAATCCTGTTTCAATGCTTTCCTTTTCCAGTTAACCTTTGCAAGGTTCTACTTGCCAATTCTGGTTCCCAGAGCAAAGAAGGCCATATACATGGATGATGATGTAATCGTGCAAGGTACTGAAGAATGTCACACCACTGCTGCTTTCTGTCCATTGTGGGCTGTAGTGTTTGTCTTATTTATGGTTGTCCTATAAAAGGTCATCTTTCACTTGAAAATACGTGGATTATTTTCAAATATCTTCTGATACTGATTTCTAACATAATTCCACAGTGATAACACTCTAATAGCTTTAGACCATCAAATTTTTGTACCTTGTTTTATATCCCTGGATATGTTCCAGTGTCTCCTAGTTTACAGTCTATGAGAACTTGAATGGAATTTGTATTCTACTGTTGTGTGAAAATTATATATAAATTATGTTGAATTGGTTCACAGTATTTCTCAGGTCTACTCTATCCTTCTGCTTCTCTGTGTATTTATTCTATTAATTTCTAAAAGTTTGATATTGAAACTCCAACTAAAAACCTTAATTTACCTACTTAAAGTATGAGGAATTGGAATTTTGGGACAACTTCCAGCCTAAATCTTAACTTTCTTTCAGGTGATATTCTTGCCCTGTACAATACACCACTGAAGCCAGGACATGCAGCTGCATTTTCAGAAGATTGTGATTCAACCTCTGCTAAAGTTGTCATCCGTGGAGCAGGGAACCAGGTAAATTATTTATTAGACCTCGTGAATTTACTGTACTCCCCTTTTAGCTACATTTTATTCACTGATTATTTCATCCTAAAACTCAAGGCTACTTTCCTAGATTGGTTTATGGATTTGAAAACCTAATTCTCATTGAATATCCGGCTTTATGATTAGGTTCCTATTGTCTAACTTGCAATCCCAACTGTCACTTCTAATTGCTTTATGTAGAGCCCTTTGCTAATTATCTGAGAAATCGTAAGTAAGCAAAATGATTATCAAATTAGTTTGAAGCAGTAAACATACTTATATCCCAATTGTGTTTTTAGTACAATTACATTGGATATCTTGACTATAAGAAGGAAAGAATTCGTAAACTTTCCATGAAAGCCAGCACCTGCTCATTTAATCCTGGAGTTTTTGTTGCAAACTTGACAGAGTGGAGAAGACAGAATATAACTAGCCAGCTGGAAAAATGGATGAAACTCAATGTAGAGTAAGTTATGTAACTGGCCTAGCTGTGAAAACTCTTGTAGCTCAACCCTGGCAGTCTTGACTAAGAGGAACTGTTCTCTCTCCACCCAGAGAGGGACTGTATAGCAGAACACTGGCTGGCAGCATCACAACGCCACCCCTGCTGATCGTGTTCTATCAGCAGCACTCCACCATCGACCCTATGTGGAACGTTCGCCACCTCGGTAAGTAGGCAATTAACCAGGAGCCTACGCAGTGAAGGGTCTACTAAGGACCACCCTCAGGAATGGACTATATTGTTTCCCTTAAGTTACCTGCAGTCTTGTGTCTGATTAGTACACTGATTTGGCTCTTTTTTCTCTAAATGTTAAGGTTCCAGTGCTGGAAAACGATATTCACCCCAATTTGTAAAGGCTGCCAAGTTACTCCATTGGAATGGGCACTTTAAGCCATGGGGAAGAACTGCTTCATACACTGATGTCTGGGAAAAATGGTATATTCCGGACCCCACAGGCAAATTCAGCCTAATCCGAAGACATGTGGAGATCTCAAATACAAAGTAAAATACAAATTGTGCTATAAGTATTTCTCAGGAAATCCTGGAAGACAGTGTGTGTGGGAAGTAACACTAGCTAGGCTTCGGTGCCTGTCTTCAGCAACCCATGGAAAAAGGGACATTTCAGCTGGGTAAAGAGGATAGACTGTCCCATTTGGCAGCCAGCTTCCCAGACAGACTATAAATATGCCTCCATCTGCCTTACCAAGCGTTCGCTTACTGACGGTGCTGACTGACCAGAGGTGAATGGACTTAAGATATGGTTGCTACAGCCAGTTCATCACTGCTACTTGGTTTTAATTTTGTGACCTGTGTAAATAAAGTGAAAACTACATTTCTCAATAGGTATCTGCTTTAACTTTACTTCTACCTGCTCACTATTTAAGAGATGTATTTTTTATAGAATTTAGACACTAAGTTGCCTGATTTTTTTAATGAATATATTGTTACATACATACCTACAAAATTTACATAGCTTATGTCATAACCACTAACAAACTGGTACATCACATGCAGAACAGCAGCAGCCTGCTCACAATGTTAAAATCCACCACCAACAAAAAACTCTACAGGACAAGGCTTTATTATACATAATCTGTACTGAAGTCATAAGCATCATCTTCCTCTTCAGTCATTTTATCCAAGACAAAAGATGGTGCAGACTGCTTATCTATATTGGAAAGAAAAGTGAGGTTAAAAAAAAAAGTAAAAGTAATTCTGTATCATACTTCTTTGTTGGAAGACCTTTCCACCCACTCACCTGCTTGAGACTTCTCAGGCAGTGCCTCACAGGCCTCTTCTGCAGGGGACATGTCTAAGCTCTCATCCTGTGGGAGAGAGAGATAGTATTGGTAGCTCTTGCCTGCTCACTAATCCAAGTTAATTATGTACCCAGAAAAAAAAAGTGTCTGGAAGTACACAGTAAAGGATGTACAAAATCAAGACTAATGATTGATCTTAAGTCATGAAATAGATACACTTTAATTTCTATTTCTGCCTTCAGCCCCTTTGCATTTGTTCTACATTATAACTCTAGAGAACTTTAGCTTAAAAAACTCATGCATGACATACTTACATCACCTTCTTCGTCAACAATTCCCTGATCTGTCTTGACATCTTCATAGCTCTCCTCCTGCTCCTGCTTCTGTTTTTTCTGTTTTGGCAATTCTTCAGGTATGTCCTTTTCATCTATCACTCCATTTGTCAGACCCGATGACTGGAAGAGGATGCTACTGGCTAAATGAGGGCTCTTGATGGCTAGGAAAAGTAAACACAGCCCACATAAACAGACAAGACCTTCACTGGCCTGGCAGCTGATGAAGATAGCAATTTAACACAAGCCATGCTTACCTTGTATGCTGTGTGCATTGTTCTTTTCCAGTTCTTCCAGATCAAAGCCCCATTTCATGTCTGTCACAATGCTCTCATTAAAATGTGGAGGAGGAGTCCAAGATGCAGGGGGATGGCAATAGTAAACTAAGAAAGCACTGATATTAAAAACAAAGTATGGTCAAAAATCAGTTCCTTTCTTCTATGTGATCATCCAAAAGCCAACAGAAAGAAGCCTTACCCTGTCCACTCAGACCACAGCACTTTGGCAGCCCTTTCTACATTTGGGCTTCCACCTTTTTGGTGCAGTCCTCTTCTCTGAGCGAATGAAGTAAAAAATTCCAGAGAATTCGTAAAGACTGGGACAGTAAATTTCAGTACTACCTTAAAAAAAGAGAAACAAAGCTCATTTATCCGATATAGATGAATGTTGTTTAAAAAAAAAAAAAAAAGCTTACAATGAAAGACAGATGGAACTCAAGGGAAAGGGGATTCTTCTACCTGCTGGGCATCAGCCTGGGACAGGATGGCGCTGGCAGCTTCCAGTGGTTTTACTTCCTCAATACTTGCTGGACTTCTCAGAGCAAGTGCAGGAGCAGAGTTAAGTGGAGACACAATGAAACACGGACTGTCTATGATCGTGATTTGTTTGTCCAAGGGGACAAGCTGCATGCACCTGGAACAAGAAAGATGGTAACTGACGGGGCACTAGTTTTCCTGAAGGACAAGGGGGAGAACACGAAGCTCAGGGTTGGATTGAACAAACTCAGCACAGTCTGTCAGGTCCAGTTTATCATCATTTGCTTCATGTTTATCTAAAACCATTAAAACACACTCCCCTTCTAAAGTGAAACACTATGACCTAAACACATGCTGCTTCATAAGTATTTCCCTTTTACCTGGCAGACTTCTATTCAGTTCAAGTTCAGGTTTGAACATCACTTCTTCTAAGGCAGCTTTCTCCTCTCTGAACCTATGTGCTCATCTTTCAAACTAGATTGTGGGCAGCTATTCTACTAGATCCATTCTTCCCCAAGCCTAACGGTGGCTGATTCCCCACCTTTCACTGAGTAGAAAAATTGAGTAAACAGAAATACAATATTGTCTCCCTTAAAATAACCAAAATCATATTTACTCATCTATAATGAAATGTCACAACAGTGGAACTCAGTTTACCTCGTGAGCCCCATGGATACACCAACACTGCATATCTGTTCTTGCTTTAAGCTATTGATGACACTGCTTTTCCCCACATTTGGGAAACCTACAAATGGGAAATCCACAGATTACAAAAGGCATTATATGCTAGTAATTATCAAACTTCCACTCTTTTTTATGCCTGCCTGATTTTTATAGCAAGATCAGAGTTGGATCTGAGCGTCCTCACTTCAACACTAAGACCGCTCTTGGTATCATCATTTCTTGCACAAGTAATAAAAGGGCAGGAAAAGATTATTAATTCAAGTAATCAGAGTTCTTAGAAGCTAATTAATTCAAGTAATCAGAGTTCTTAGAAGCTAACATTACCTACAGTGCTGAGTTGCACTTACTGAGCAAAGATAAAAAAATATGGTGAACTGAAACTCACCAATTACCCCAACGTGAATGGCTTTGCCAGAAGTTTTCTGAAAACCTTCAAGAAGCTTCCAAAGGCCTTCTCTTCCAACACAGGCTTCACTTTTGGACGGAGTAGCTTTCTTCTTTACCTTCACAAGTTAAAATCCAAAATGATTACTTTAACTACTTTGGACAACCCACCAGATAAAACCCAACCACTCTGGCTCCAAAGCTCATGTATTAAAATTGCTACATTCTATTGCCTTTCAGATTATTTCTGGATGAAATCAGAGTTGGATCTTGTAAGTTTTCATTTTTTAATCAAGATTTTGTACACTCATCATGTTTCACCCATCTGAAAGAACCACATTTCCCAGCACTAAATTAAGGGTACCTTGATACGCTTCCTTTTGTCCTTAAGTTGTGTTGAGGCTTTGAATACCACTGTTGGCAATTCCTTCTTCAAATAACTTAGCCAGTTCTCCAAATTCTCCTTTGGTACCAAATCTGATAGGGATTAGGAATAAAATCCTGCTTATTTTGTTGAGATGAATTTGCAAAGTCTAGCAAGCTATGGCTATCATTCAGGTTTGCCTTTCCCCAGGTTTCAAAAAGTATCTGAACTGTAAGACTGGGAGATAGTCCGCACCCCAACATGCTTCTGTTTAACACAATTCAGTACATACACCTCTGTATTTCTTCAGTTCTCTGCATAGCTCACCTTTTCAAGATTAAGTCAACTTCTAGATTATTACTGTACTAACTTTACGGCCATGCTTCCAGAATTATACCAGCAGGTAGCAACCAAGTTTATTGACCCCCCCACCCAGGAGTAATTTTAGATTCTATCCTTACTGTTTCACAGGTTTCTGTTCCTGGGTGTTCCTGTCCTTGCTGCTTAAACCCAGATACATAACCATGTATTTCACTTAAATGTTGCCACATATGGACATTGTGCAGGTGTGGGGAATATGGCACTCTGGTATCATATCCTATGTGAAATATACTGCACAGTAAGCCGAGTATAGAAAGTTTACGCTCTTATTATTAGCCTAGCACTGTCTCTGGCAACAAGAGCTCATGTATATGCACTGGTTTCACAGAGGTCAGAGTTGGATCTTACAAGTCTTCACAGACAGTAAGACTGTTCACATGTTTTCCTCATACCTCATTAGTGCATATGGAACATAAAGAGCCTACCTTTTTCACCTACCTGATTTATTTAATACAAGTACCAGCTTTTTCTGTCCGCCCCTGATGATGGCTTCTTCTACCTGGGGACACCTGCAACCAAGAGGATCTCTGGCATCCAACACCTCTAGCACAACATCTGAGGCTTCAATCACCTGTCAAAGCAGACGCTGTCAGAACAGCATCACTCAGTCTGGCACCACCCTCCATGTAAGTACACTGGCTCTGTCTTTTCAACAGAGTGAGCTCAGAGGTGAATCTCATGTCTGTGTTCACCATTCCTTACATGACAGACACAGGTTTGTTCAGTGGCTTCCGATCAAAGTGGATCTCAAGAGTGGAAACACTCCCACTATCTAAATATGCAACCTCCCCATTCTCAATCATGTAGTCTGAAAGATCCTTATGGCCCTGCCAGGAGCTGCTGAGAAACACAGCCAGGGTCTCTTCACAGGAGGGAGTGAGCTCAGAAGAATAAGGTCTTGGGGATGGGGGTGCTACCCCAAGACACCCTTGACCCTGCCCATGTAGGTTTTGGCAGAGTATTTTAGAATCTTTCGTACTACTAGAGTAGTACTACTGCTACTTTAAAAGCCACTGTATCAACATGTTATTTTAACACCAAATGCCACTTCTGTAAATCATGCTTATGGGGATCTGTTCCCATGCAAAAAATTTAAAACCGTAAGAATATTTCTGGGGACTTCCCCAGGGGTCCAGTGGCTTGGACTCCCACTCCCAATGCAGGGGGCTCAGATTCAATCCCTGGTCAGGGAACCAGATCGCATGTGCTACATCTAAGGATTCTGCGTGCTGCGACTAAGACCTGGTGTGACCATATAATGGTCACAGGAACTATGGCCACCCCCCCCTTTTTTAATATTTCTTTCAGCTAAATGTAACAGACCAATCCAACTTGCTGGAGAATTCTTCCCGCTCAAGAGAACGCTACTTCCACGTCTATAAAGTTGGTGTCAGGAGAAAAGAAAGATGACTCTTAAGTCTTTTAAACTTCACAACCACTTTTAGACACTAACCTAGACTATGATACCTTTTTAAGTTCCTGGCAGTGCAGCATCTTCGGACTCTGTTTGCTTGTCTTGGCTTTCTTAGCTTTGCGTTGCCCTGATTCCTGGGGGATAAAGACAAGGGAAAGGATACAAAATTAGAAGGTCAGTAGACGTGACTCATTTCCACTTTTCATGACTGTAACCCCTACTTCTCTTACAGGTTCTGTGTTAGATAGCTCAACATCAGGGTCAGTTTCAAGTTTTCTTTTCTTGTTCTGTTCCTTTTGCCTGTCAAGTTTCTGCTGCTGTTTCAGTTCTTCAAGCTGTGTTCAAGCCACAAGAGAAATGCATGAGCCAGTGACTTGCTGTTGTAACTTTACACACACCCACACACTTGTTGAAAGTGTGAGCTAATACATCTTACCTGCTGTTTCCTTAGCTCAGCTTCCCGAAGAAGAGCCTCCTTAAAAGGAGCACTGTTTGGAACTCCTGGGTCTTTCCTAGGCTTCTTTCGACCCCGTTTTTTAGCCTCTTTCCTCAACTTTCGATGGTGCTCTCGAACCTATCATAATGGTATTTCATCAGTTTACAGAAATAATAAAGAGAATTCCAGGGAGTAGCCAATGTGGCTGCAGTTTAAGTTATATATGTAAAATAACCTAGAAACACAGAACTTTAACCATAAAACAACATGCATGTTTATGTATAAAACAGCAAGAAAAGGTCACCAGGACTCTTTTTGCAGCAATTGCTACTATGGTGATCAAAATTTACAGACATGTCACTGAATTATTTCTGCTCCCTAAGAGCTTGCACCATATCGGACCTCCTGACCAGGTATATCTGACCTCTGTTCTAGTTAAACCTCCATTAGTGAAATCATACTAATGTTAACCCACATCTCTGGGGCAGGAAATCAACTTAGCCTCTTCCAGGCTTCCCTGGTAACTCAGCTGGTAAAGAATCCACTTGTGATGCAGGAGACCCGGGTTCGATTCCTGGATTGGGAAGATCCGCTGGAGAAGGGCTAGGCTACCCACTCCAGCATTCTTGGGCTTCCCTTGTGGCTCAGCTGGTAAAGAATCCGCCTGTAATGCGGGAGACCTGGGTTTGATCCCTGGGTTGGGAAGATCGCCTGGAGAAGGGAAAGGCTACCACTCCAGTATTCTGGCCTGGAGAATTCCACGGAGTATATAGTCCCTGACCTCGTAAAGAGTCGGGCACGACTGAGCAACTTTAAGTTTCATAACTCTTCAAGACTTACCTTTTTTTGGATTTTATACCGTTTGTGGCAGGTCATGCGTTTACTTGCTTTCTTTAATTCTACAAAGCAACAGATCACAAAAGGATTAATTTATTGTTTTTCAAAATGGATTTTATCCACAAATGATCAGTTTGTTTAGCTTTTGATGACCACGCTTTAGGTCACATACATTTTTGCATTAACTGGCTCTGAAACATAATTTAATAATGTTGTGGGGCGCGTGGTAAAAATAATCACGGACCAGCCAAGTCCCAGAGTCTAACTTAACAGATTCGTTGTAGATCCAGCTTCCCTACTTCCACCTTCCTAAATTAGACTGGGATCGTACACAGGAGCGTATAACCCCAGAACTGCCACTTCCTGTCAAACAGCACGAATCACAGAAGAAAATCTAACAGTGCGTGTTTTCAGACCTCACCAGAGCCAGACCGAACGAGGCCGCACACGGGAAAACGCCAGGCCCGAAACCTGGCTCAGACACTGGGTCCTCATGACTCTCTGGCCTCATCTCCATCCTTGGGGCCCAGACTTTCTTTCTGCACATAAGACCGCGCGGCTCACGTGGGGCCTTCCAACCCTCGGTTCTAGGCGGGATCAGGGAGACGGAGCACCCTGGTGGGTTCGTCGACTATCAGACACAAACGCCCCCTCCACGCCTGCCCCCTGACCACACTCACTCGGCCGCTTCATAGTGGAAGCCGAAAGGCCTGCGCAAGAAGTTACACCAGCACTCCCAGGTACGACGTGCCACTGCAGGCGCCACGTGCCAACTGAGGCCTCCGCCGAGCGTCACGCACTCACGCTGCTGCCGTAAAGCGCGCCGCCGCTGGCCCGTGTGCGCGCGCACGCAGTGTCGTGCGGAGCCGGGTTCGCTCGACGGCCGCGGAACTGGTTTTGCGGCGGTACCGGGAGGGGTGAGGGCGGTGAGGGCGGCGGGTGCTGGAGCGACGGCAGCGGCCGCGGCCGGAGGAGCAATAGCAGCAGCCGTGGCTTCCACGGGGCGGGGCGCGGCTGTCGGCGGCCGGGGCTGCAGGCGGCGGAGCGGCTGGGTAAGGCCGGGCCCGGGGCGGGCGGGGCCGCTTCCTCTCGGCCGACTGCCGGGCCTTTGTGTGGGCCCGGGCGGGCGGGAGCAGCGGCGGAGGCCCCGCCCCGATGGTGGGGACGCGCCGGTCGGGCCGGGAGCGCGGGGCGGGGCCCGGCGGCGGGGCTTCGGGACAGGCCCGGCAGCCTCGCCGCACCTGCCGCCAGGGACAAAGGCGCGCCGCGGCCCGAAAACTCCCCGCGCCCCGCTTTCCCGCCCCCCGCGGCTGGCCGAGCTCCCGTCGCGGGCAGCTTCAAAGCTGTCAACGTTTCCCTTAGTTCCCCGTGCCGGTGACAGGTTGGGAAAGTCTTACATTTCCTCAGCAGTTAAGGTCTTCTTTTTTTTGTTGTCGTTTCTTGACGGTTCAGACACAAACTCTCCTAGTAAAAAAAAATTTTTTTTAATACTTTCCGGATGACTGTTCGGACTGAGTGTTTTTTTAAATCAGTGGGAGTTGTATTTGTCATGGAGGGCAGATATAATTTTTTCCGTGCAACACCACAGAGAATCGAGGTTTTAAAATTGTGTACATTTCTGGCTTTTAATATTTTCCATCTCAACAAAATTTTTTTATTGAAAAAGAAGCATAGTTTCGTTGTTATAGGGTAGATGTTGATGACTTAAAGGTGAAGAAAGATAGGCAGAAATTAAGGAGGAATCCTGAAAAACAAATGACAAATACACGGTATATGGATATAGAAATTATTACTACGATTATAGGAACATATGTTGGAGTATAAAGCATTACTGTTAACTTGTTTTCCAGCAAATTATCCCTCCTCAGTGATTTCTAGGGGTTTTTTTTCCATTTAGTAGTGAGCTCTTTTCCCAAGTACAATTCGGAAGCAAAGTAGATTCAATACAAAAGAGCAGTATAATTTCTGCTTTATCACTTGTTAACAGGTTTCCCATATTTTATGTCTAAAAATTGGAAGTTATTTTTTGAAAAAGTAAGTCAAATCAGTAACAGACATGTGTGGATAATAGAAGGGTTTTGACCTCTTGGGCTTTGGGAGTGTCCGAAATACCTTAAGTATTAACGTTCTACCCAAACTCCTAAGATTAGTACATTGCTGTATCTGTGTGATAGGCTAGTTTCAAGGCTTCCAACATCATGTGTGAGAATGTTGACTCAGGAATATTCTCGAAGGCAAACACAGGCTGCAACATAATACATATAGTTTGTTCACACTTCAGTTTTTTTAAAAAAGCAGCCAGGCATAGAACAAATACTGAATGCTGAGAATGCTATCTGCCCACAGTACAGGAGACCCAGCCGGGCTGGATCCCTGGGTTGGGAAGATCTCCTGGAGAAGGGAATGGCAACCCCCTCCAGTAGCCTTGCCTGGAGAATTCCGTGCACAGAGGAGCCTGGCAGGCTACAGCCCATGGGGTCGCAAAGAGTAGAGCACGACTGAATGACTAACACACAGCATTATAAGTGATTTTTTTCCCCAAGATTATTGTGTTAAAGATAAATTACAGCACTAAGAATCACTGGAAATACAGGAGAGTAGTAAAAGTCTATAAACTGTCAGAATACACCATTTGGCTATACTGAGTAATTTTTTCCCAGTTGCACATTGTAGAGTTATTCTTTACTGTCCACTGTAATTTATCATTGGTTGTTAGATTTTGGACATGTGACTGTAATCAATGCCATTTAAAAACTTGTGACTAAGCTTCAGAATCTATTCCTTTTCTCTTTATAGAAAAATAATTGCTGAATGGATGCTCACAGGCCTTTTAAACTACACAAACTTTTTAATATTTTACTTAAGTGCACTTTTACTACATTTGTTAAATAGATTAGTTGATCACTGAAACTGTGCTATAAGTCAGGCGACAAAAATGGGTAGATTGCTTTCCTTGTGCACAAGGGAGAATGAAATCCTAGAGTTAAGTTTTAACGTTTTTATTACACTTTGATATTCGGGGGCTTCCCTTGTGACATTTCAAAGCGATTTCATGTACATTCATTGTCAAAACAGTCCAAGGGAGATATGTACACTTTGCATGTGTGCTCACTCAGTCGTGTCTGACTCTTCGACCCCGTGAACTGTAGCCTGCGAGGTTCTCCTGTCCATGGGATTATCCTGGCAAGAATACTGGAGTGGGTTGCCATTTCCTTCTGTAGGGGATTCTGACCCAGGAATCGAACCTGCAGCTCCTGCATCGGCAGGTGAATTCTTTACCACTGAGCCCTGATATATACACTACTATTTTCATTTTAGAAATGAAGAAACAGATCTGAGAGGTTGTGACCCAACATCAAACAGATCATTAAAGAAGGAAGACCCGTGTCTCTTATTAGTCTTCACTTCTGAGCTCAGGTCTTGTTGCTCCTCCCACCCACCTAGCCACATTGCTTTTCTTGCCAGACTTTCAAAGTACATGTTAAAATGTGTTCTTTGAATGACAAAATATTTGAAAATTATACTTAAGTTGAATCTTTTTGTTGTTATCAAAGTAAATTAATGATTGGAGTAATTTTGGACAATATATGGTCTAGACTATAATCAGTCCTGAATATTCATTGGAGGAACTGAGGCTGAAACTGAAACTCCAATACTTCGGCCACCTAATGCGAAGAACTGTGTCACTAGAAAAGACTCTTAGGCTGGGAAAGATTGACGGTGGGAGGAGAAGGGGACGACAGAGGATGAGATGGTTGGATGGCATCACCGATTCGACGGACATGAGTTTGAATAAGCTCTGGGAGTTGGTGATGGACAGGGAAGCCTGGGGTGCTGCAGTCCATGGGGCAGCAAAGAGTTGAACACGACTGAGCGACTAAACTGAACTGATACACACACAGAGAAGGAAATGGCAGCCCACTCCAGTATTCTTGCCTGATAAATCCCATGGACAGAGGAGCCTGGCGGGCTGTGGTCCATGGGGTCCCAGAGAGTTGGACACGACTGAGTGACTAACAGACACATGGCATACACCACGCCCTCTCTCCCGCAATGGTGTACATTTTTTGTTATTTGATTTTCAGTGAGTTATTTAAAAAAGTAATTTTGACCTTCTGCCAATTGGTTGAAAGGCTTTAAAAAAAAAAAAACAACCTTTCTAAAGTTGTGTGTAGTATCTTTTCAATGCTGATAGGGCTTTTGGAAAGAAATGTCTCTCTCTGGATTTTTTGGTGGGGAGGAGTTTACCAGACTGCTCACCATAAGCCATTCTTGGTTTGTTCCAGCTTGCTAACAGTTGGTGTCGCATGTGAGCCTTTCACATGTGTTCATGCTCCATTCCAGCTGTGATTGAACTCTGCTCTTATTGACTAGGGGGCAGTTGGGCAGGCATGCTTCGTTCCTGGAATTGACAGTCATTCCATGTGAGTAAAGGGGAACCTCAGTGAGACATCTTTAAGCATGTGAAAAGCATTTGGTGTTACAATGGAAGGAATATCAGATACTGTTGGTGCCTGAGCCTTTGCAGCAGTTTGGTTGGTGCAGAACTGATACACTTATTTTCTCCAGTTCTCTTCTTTCTTTCGCAGTTCTGCTTGAATGTTTTCTGTCTATTCGTAATCATTTTTACTCCTTTTGACCCTTCTTTTTATTTCCCCCTTCTCTGCCTTGTTCTTCTCTTTCAGTTTTGAATACATTAACATTGAATCAGCACTTCTAAAGCCCTGCTTTCTCCCAGTGGCTTCACTTGGCCTTCAGACATAATGAGGAGACTGGCTTTTCGAGGAGCTGGTTGTGCTCTGGTAAAGCTGGTAAATTACTGATCATCTACATCCTTTCCCTTTTCTGTCCTTTGGCTTTTCCCTTCTACCTTTCTTAAATTTTGTTATCCTTTTCATAGAGTCCCGCCTTATGTTCATCAGATTCGCTTGAGTCCTTGTCATAGATTGTTTATAAAAGCTTGGTCCTTAGTTTCTGCGTCTTACTCAACTGAGGCCAGTTGATCAGCCTTTTATAAAACAAATAAAAATCAACAAAACTTGGCTGGCCTTGGCCTAAGTCCTTTGAAGCCTTAGCCAGTTGCAGCAAACTAATAGACTGTATAACAAACTAAGCCCTAGAGGAAGGAACCTCGTGATATTAGGCTCAGTTTTTAAACACCATGTGGGCTGTAGTTCAGGGGAAGAGGTTAGAGACTTCTTTTGTTTGTTAGTTGGCTACCAGAATTTTTATTTTGTTGGTTTGTTTTGTTCCTGTTTTCGATTCCCTGCAAATCCCCAGTTTTTCTCTCCATATTACTGGCAACCCATTCTTTCAGCTGCTGGTGTCTGTTTCCTGAAATTGGATGTTGATAAGAGACCCTAGGATCAGTTTTTTCTTTTTTCTTTAAAGAAAGACCTTTGAAATCACAGTATCCTATTTGATACTGTTGTTAAATTGTATAAGCATTGTAGGACCTTCTTGGGTATATATCTTCCCCTCTCGATGTAGCAGGTCATTTCAGTGGTTGCATTTTTTATGTTATAGTCAAATATATATAAAGTTGTGTAAAGATTACTTAGCAGCCTGCCTAAAACTAGAGCAAATATTTACATGTTTCTGGGAGGCCAAGGAGGACCTAAAATCTCATTTTTGAGGTATTCTTCCAGATCTTCTGCTGAAATGTAAAGTTGTGAGCTCATGGGGAATACCTCATAGAACTGAAAAGGTTAGTCTGAATTGACAGAAAAATTTCCAAATGGAGTTTTGCTACTTTAGTTAGCATAGGCATGGCAAGTTGAGTGTTTTCTGGGTTATGTCTTGTGAAGCTTTCTTTACTGAATGGAGAAAATTCATTTTCAGTGTGTTAATTTTAGGGTACATCTGAAATGCTAGAAGGTTAGTCCTCTATCCCCCTACTCTTTTGCCACAGGGTCTGCTTCTGCAGGTCTCCCCCCAACACACACATCCTGGCCTTCCTAGAAAGTGGTCATAATCGTAAGGAACTCTGGGGAAAACAGATGAGGCTGCTCACTCCAGAGCTGACCTCCTTAGGGTCTCTGACCCTGAGGCAGTACACCAGCACACCATTATATGTGGGTGTACTGTTTTATGTGGATTTTCAAACTCCATTCCAGGGTAAATTGGAGGCCAGAAGTGGTTGTCATTCAAAATTGGTAAATACAGATGAGTATACTTTTGCTGAATTTGTCCCATCCAGTGGAAAGTGTAGCATTCTGATAAGTGAAGGCGCTAAAGCAGGGTCTAGGACTTGCATTGAAAAAGCATAGTTAAGCTTCTTTGCAACAGTGAACATATCTGAAGCTTGGTAGCAGGTGGCCAGCTGAGGGCTTGGTGGCAGAGCATAAATTTCAATTTTAGAACATGGCTAATTCTTTCTTATAGAAGAAGTTGGATTCCATGGGTTCCAAGAGAAGAAGAGCTACCTCCCCTTCCAGTAGTGTCAGTGGGGACTTTGATGATGGGCACCATTCTTTGTCTACACCAGGCCCAAGCAGGAAAAGGAGGAGACTTTCCAGTCTTCCGACTGTAGACCCTGTAAGTAACTTGAATCACAGTTTCTGCCTTCTGCACGATTCCCTACCCTTCCTGTAATGATAAGCTGTTAAGATGCAAGGCCTTTCAGCTTCTTTTTCCTCTGGCTTGATCTTCTTAATCTTTCTTTCATGAAAATATTTAGCCAAAAGCCTTACAGTAATAGTATAATTTAATATTATGGAATAATAAAGAATATTATTTTGTCATATAGTCACTAGAGTAACTGTGCTTGTCCTGTGCCAAGCTCTCTTGTGATGGTTGGAATATAACCATGTGTAAGGTGAGCTAGTTTTTCACATGAAACTTAGAGGCTAGTGTTGGGGAAGCAGAATGTAGACAGATGAGCACATAAATAAAAAGGTAGCCTCCATTAGTGATGAACGCTAAGAAGAAAAGTTTGGATGATCCAGGCTGTTTTGGCCTTGTCTTCAGGAAAGGTTTCTTTGTGATCAGAAGGCACCAGCCCTGCAGAGCACTGGAGAGGAATGTTCCAGACCGAGGAGCTGGCTCAGGAACGGGTTTGATGTGTTGTGATTACAGAGAGGGTCAAGAGGGAGAAGGAAACTGGCAGAGTCTGCCCAGCCGGAGTTTACCCTGCATACTCTGTGGGCAGTGTTAGGAATTTAGATTTTATTCTCTGGCTGCTAAGAAGCCCCTCTGTTGGATGCTTTTTAAGCAAGGGTGATATGAACTGATTTGGTTTCAAAGAAAAGAAAAATCACTAGTACCGTATTCTGATGAAAGATTTAATCATTTAAATAATCTTAAATAAGGAGACATAATGTCAGCATATTTCAGATTTGGGTTCCCATGTGGGAATTGGGGGATTCATCCTTTCTCCTGGCTTTTTTTTTTTTTTAATAATCCTAATGCCTACCATAACTTTCTGATCAATTTTCTGGTGATTTTTCTCCTTTTCCTATGTGTAGATTGCTGTGTGCCATGAACTCTACAACACCATCCGAGACTATAAGGATGAGCAGGGGAGGCTCCTCTGTGAGCTCTTCATTAGGGCACCAAAACGAAGGTGAGTGGGAGGAGTTTGGTCCTCTGTCTGTGTTGAAAGTGTTTAGTAATTGAGTTTTCTTTTTGAAGGATTTGCTTAAGTGATACTGGGGTCCAGATTTTAGTTTCAGCTGTCAAGATATAGTGAAGCATATTTTAAAAAAATTTTTTTAATTAAAGAAAAAGTTTTTAATTGTAAAAAAAAATACAATATGAAATTTGCAATCTTAATCATTTTCAAATGTACAGTTCCACAGTGTTAAGCATATTTATATTGTTACATAGCGGATCTCCATAGCTTTTTCATGTTGCAGAATTGAAACTCTATGCCCATTAAATAACTCCCCATTTCCCCCCTCCCCCATCTCCAGCCTGTAGCAATCACCATTGCACTTTCTGTTTCTATGAATTTGACTGCTTTAGGTATCTCATGTAAGTGGAATCATACAGTATCTGTTTTTTTGTAATTGGCTTGTTTCACCTAGTATAATGTCCTTAAGATATATCCATGTTGGACTACGTGACAGCTTGTTAGGTTTTACACTGGTTCTGTGCATAGTATTGGTATACAATATTAAGTTTTCCAATACGTGAACATGGGCTGTCTTTCCATTTTGTTGTTGTTTAGTTGCTAGGTTGTGACATACTCTTGCAACCTTATGGACTGTGTAGCCTGCCAGCCTCCTCTGTCCATGGGATTTTCCAGGCAAGAATACTGGAGTGAGTTGCCATTTCCTTCTCCAGGGGATCTTTGCTGCTCAGGGACTGAACCCACATCTCCTGCATTGGCAGGCGGATTCTTTACCGCTGAGCCACCACGGGAGCCCGTCTTTCCGTGTATTTGTGTCTTACGTAATTTCTTACAGAGATGTGCAGTGTTTAGTGCTTAAGTCTGTTATCTTGTCGGTCAGGTTTGTTCTTTAGTCTGCATTTTGGATTGTTCACTGTTGCTGTATAGAAACGCAGCTGACTTGTGTGTGTGTTGACTTTGTATCTTAAACTTTGCTGAATTTGTTTATTCTAAGTTTTTTTGTGTGGGATCTTTCGAGTATTCTGCATATGAGATCATCTGTAAACAAAAATGGTTTACTTCTTCCTACTTTGGATGCCTTTTATTTCTTTTCGCTGCCTAATTGTTCTGGCTAGGTCTTCCCGTACTATATTGAAAAGAAGTGGTGAGAGCAAGCATCTTTGTCCTTACTTTTAAGTATCATATTAGCTATAGGCTGTTTATACGTGGCCTTTATTTTGTTGAAGTAGTATAGTTTCCATCTATACCTACTTTTTAGAGAGTTTTCATCATGAAAGCATTTATCAAATGCTTTTTAGGCATTAGTTGAGACGATCATGTGGTTATTTTCCTTCGTTCTGTTACTATGATTCATTACTTTTATCAGTTTTCATAAGTTGAATCATCCTTGCAATGCACCTTGGTCATGGTGTATAATCCTTTCAACATGCTGCTGAATTCATTTCACTAGTATTTTGTTGAAAATTTTTGCATCAACACCACGTTCATAAAGGATGTTGCTCTGTAATTTTCTTGTAGTGACTTTGTCTGGCTTTGATATCAGAGCATTACTACCTTCACAGAATAAATAAATTTACCCTCCCCTTTGGAAAAGTTTGAGAAGAATTGTTCTTCTCAAGAAAAATGTTTGGTGAAATTCAGCAGTGAAGCCCTTAGGTGTAGGGCTTTTCTAAAACTTTTCTCCTAGGCCAAGAGAGTTTTGATAACTGATTCAATCTCTGTGATGGTTATATGTCTATTCAGGTTTTCTGTTTCTTCATGTTGTTTTGGTTGGTTGTGTGTTTCTAGGAATTCACCCCTTACTTTTAGGATATCCAGTTTATTGGTGTACAGTTGTTCTTACTCATCTCTTATAATTCTTTCTATTTTTGTGGCATTGGTTGTAATGTTCCCTCTTTCTTTTCTGATTTTATTTTAATCTTTTTTTCTTAATTAGCTAAGGGTTTGTAAATTTTATTGATCTTTTTTAGAAACCAACTCAACTTTGTTGGTTTTTTTCCTATTCTTGATGGTTATCTCTGCTTTATATATTATTTCCTTCCTTCTAGCTTTGGGTTTAGTTTGTTCTTTATCTAGTTCCTTGAGAGTAGAGCACATTTTAAAAAATTATTTAATAGCCTTTAGAATAGCAGCAAAGATGTATTTATCATAGTTAAAATGGATCAGTTTTTCACAATATGCAGAGGCCACAATGATTATTTTCACCTCGCTTTCTGTCTTTTCTCCCTAACTTTTGGGCTTGACTTTGGTCATCCAGGGGAGCAAAAACAAGTTGCTGGTCCCAATATGCAGCTGGCACACACCTCCCTGTGGAGCTGTTATTCTCCCCGACTAGAGCACCCTTCCTCTCTTGCTGTCAAAATAATATCACTGTTCTTCTCAGACTCTGACATTTGAAGCTATTTGTTCTGAAAACATAAATGACTGTGATAGATAGAATAATGACCCCCCAAAATGTCCATCTTCTAGTCCCTAGATTCCATGAATATGTAGGATTACATGGCAAAGAGAAATTAAGTTTGTTAGTCAACTCACTTTGAGTTGGAGAAGTTATCCTGAATTATCCAGATGGTCCCAGTGTAATCACAGGGATCTTTAAACAGGAAAGAGGGAAGCAGAGGAGTCAGTCACAGAGAGGTGTGAAGATGCTATGCTCACGGCTTTGTACTTGGAGGAACGGGGCTACAAGCCAAAGAATGCACGTGGCCTCCAGAAGCGGGAAAAGGCGAGGGAATGAATTCTCAAGATCCTCTGAAAGGAGCGTGAACACCTTGCCTTTTAACTCAGTGAGACCCATTTGTAGATTTCTGTAAGATGAGATATTTGTGTTGCTTTAAGCCATTAGGTTTGTGGTTAATTTGCTGTAGCAACAAAAGGAAAGAAATACAATGAGTTAATTAAAGATTTAGATCCATTCATGAATGTTGATGTCATGGTGTGTAGCCAACAAGCTCTAGGTTGAGCTGAAGGCGCCTCTCACTTCTAAGAGCCACCAAGGATGTAGTGTCATCATCCTGAGTGAGGAGAGCTCTGTAAATTAGTCATGCCAGAAAATGTTTTTTTTTTTTATCTAATGAGGTAACTATCTCCAGATTTCAGTTGGTTCACCAGTAATAGTCTTCTAAAAGTTGTTATTTAATCAGCCTGTCATAGTAAAAGCCTGTATTTATTGCTTGTTTTTTTTTTTATTGCTTGTTTAAACCTGTGCAGTATTACTATCACAATTTAGAAGTGATAACTTGTACAAGTTCTCAGACTACTAAGTATAACCAGAATTCAGACTCAAGTCTTTCTGTTTCGAAAGCCTGTTCTCTTGTCCAGTATGTTATATCGAGAAGCAGCATCAGAGTGCAGTGCCCATGTACCTCATAGAACAGGACCACTCACTTCTCTGCTGCCAGCTGAGGGGCCGAGGACACAGGCCTTGGGTGCTGGAGCTGTCTTCTAGCCTTGGTGACGTGGTACCTTAGAGCACCACTGCCTTCCCCCAGGGCTGTGCCTGCCTGCATCTCTGCCTCTCCTCTGTTGTGGAACGCGTGCTTTCTCAAGAGCTTGTGGGAGGTAGTATTACTTCTCCTAAGTAGTATTATAGTATTGCTCAGAGCCACACAATTGTGAATCTCTTTTTGAGACTTTGTTTTGATTAGTATATTAGGCTGCTGGTACTCGGGCATCTAAATTAACAAAGGCTGAGACAAGAACAATTGCTTTCTCTCGCATACATGTCCTGTTCTGTGAGGTCTTCAGGGCCAAGATACTCTCTGTCTCTTTATTCTGCTGTGCCTGGGGTATCGCCCTTGGCTGCATGGTCTAAGGTGGTGCACCACCAAAACGACCTTCCAGCCCGTAGGAAAAAGAAGGCATGTTAAGGAAGTAACCTGGACATGGTACACTTCAGCTGTTGCGTTGGCCAGAACTTAGCTGCAACGATACTTAAGAATTTGGCCTTTAGTGCCCAGGCAGCAGCTTAGAATGCTGTCGTCTTGGGAAGGAGGGAAAATAGATTTAGGTGTAGCCAGCAGGCTGTGCACATCAGGCAGATTAGTTCTCACTTTTCTGGTTAAATTCTTAGTTATGCTTCGGCTATTCTGTGGCCATGTTACAGCAGGGTGCCCTCACCTATTGTTGAAAGAGAAAAGCTGTTAAGACATGTATTTCGCAGTCCTGTGTGCACGTATATATGTGTACGCAAAAGTCTGGGGGAATACTTACAGCTTTTAAACTCGGGATAAATAGGGACAGATCGTACTTTACTTTCTTTTTACTTTTTTTTAGTGTTATTCGGCTGAGTCGGGTCTTGGCTGCGTCATGCAGGATCTCTCATTGAGGCGCACGGGCTCCAGAGTGCTCTGGCTCAATAGTTGTGGCTTGTGGGCTTAGTTGCTCTGTGGCACGTGGGATCTTCGTTCCCCAACCAGGGATGGAAACCATGCCCCCTGCATTGCAAAGTGAATTCTTTACCCACCGGACCACCAGAGAAGTCTGAGGTTTCACTTTGCTTTTCTGTATGTTGATTTAAGTGGGGAAGATCAGGGCTGTTTCATTTTCAAAGTGGGGGGACCTTGTTTTGACCAAATTATGTAGCGTGGAATGTTTGGATCCTGATCCTCTTTTTCCGTATGGTAATTCTGAAAATGTTTGTGAGGCGCCCCCTAGCAGAGCTTCCGGATACAGTGTCCTTTCTAGGTTATGTGCCCTTATGGGATTCCCAGTTGTCTACAGCCTGAGGGTCTGTTGAGGCCCAGCCCCAGCAAACAGTACACCGTGGCCCCTGAGGGCAGGTGGAGAGAGCCGTCTTTGGGTATCAAGTGAGCACAGTCTTAGAGCTTGCTCTGAGAAGGTCCCTTGGTACCACTGGCAGTGTTAGTATTAGGTCATTGTTATCACTCACTGAGACTTTTATGTTCTTACACTCTTTGAAGAGCAGATTGCTCCTTTTATCCCCTCAGACTTAATTTTATAAATCAGTAAAATTTTAAACACTTGATAAGGGTTTTTAAACCTTTTCCTTTCTGTAGAGTTCAGTCTAGAGTCATTAGTTAAGGCTGGGCAAGGGTAGGAATCTGCAAGGGAGACATGCAATGGGCGCACGGGAAAGGGCTTGGGGACGGTAGCCGTGTCGCAGGCTCTTATGGAGCACAGGCTCTGGGTGTGAGGGCGTTGTTGATTGTAGGATGCCGGCATCAGTAGTTGTGGCTCGTGGGCTCTAGAGCACAGCCTCAGTGGTTGTGGCACGCGTGCTTAGTTACTCTGTGGCATGTGCAGTCTTCCCAGACCAGGGATCAAACCTGTGTTCTCTTTATGGGCAGGCGAATTCCTATCCACTATGCCACCAGGAAAGTCCTGCAGTCCCTTTTTGTAGGAGAAACACACTAAATCCTTCATCAGCTTACTCTCAAATGGTTCAGAAAAAACACTTTTTGTACTATGCTTGAAATTTTTGTGTTAGTATGAAAAGCTTTTAAAAATTAAATGCACACGACTGAAATGTGTCTTAGCAACCATGGTGTTCTTCATAGTTGTAACTTACCCACTTTCACATCTAGGATGAGTTTTATTTACCTGTGAGGGAAAATTGAAAAAAACAGTTGCTTAGATAATTTTTCAGAAGGTTTCCAGGTCTTGTGGAACTTTTGAAAAGAGCCAGAAGAAATAATAATAAACATCCATGAACCAAAACCCAACTTAAGATGTTATTACAAATACCTTTAAAGTATCCTCTTCCCTCCAAGAGATAGCCATTATCCTGAATTTTGTGTTTATCGTTCCCATGCCTGTTTTTAAAAATAGTTTTGTCATGTTTGTTCGTGTATTATGCTCTTTTATCTTTGGTAAGCTCCCTGTGCCAAGGGCCTCGTCTTTTTCTTTTGTAACTTGAGTACTTGATGTTAGAGCACCATATATACTAGGCACTTGATAGCACTTGGCAGAGAAAGTTCTGTGGTCACTACCTGAAGAAGGACAGTCCATTTTGTAAGTTTATAAAATGCTTTGAAGCATACCTGTTTTTTTGAACCCCATGAAAGGTAAGTCATTTTCATTTGCAGAAGATACCATTGACATGGTTTTAGTATTGGTTCCCTAAATCTTAAATATTTAGCCTATAAAAGACCATTACAGATAATAAATTTAGGGGTTTTTTTTTTAATCACTAATATGTATTTTGAAAGGGCATGCGTATTCATCTTACTTTTGTTCTTCCCTCTCAGTTCTGATCATGGGAGTAAGTCTAGTATGCTCTGTCACTTGGGAGTGTTGGGCATTACCACAGATAGTTTTGTGACATAATGTTTTATAGGCTTTTGATTATTACTTTTTGAAAATCATTATTGACAGAAATCAACCAGACTATTATGAAGTGGTTTCTCAGCCCATTGACTTGATGAAGATCCAACAGAAACTAAAAATGGAAGAGTATGATGATGTTAATCTGCTTACTGCTGACTTCCAGCTGCTTTTTAACAATGCAAAGGCCTATTATAAGGTAAGAAAGCATCAAATTTGGAAGATATCCAATTTGATAATTGTGTGGCTTTTTAATATTTATCAGTCTGATAGGTAAGTAGTGATTTTTCATTTGATAGTTTGCGTTTGTATTTCTCTTCTTAGTAAAGAAACTGAAGATTAATATGGTTATGAACCATTGTTGTTTCTTCTGTGTCTGCTCAAATCTTTTACCTGTTTGTCTTTTGGGTTGTTTGTCATTTTCATGCTTATTTTTAGAAATTTTTTTGTTCTAGGTGCTAATCCTTTTTTGGTTATATGTGTTGCAAATATCCTCTCCCACAGTGTGGCTGTTTTTTTCACTCTTTGTGGTGTCTTTTGATGAACAGAAGTTTTTAAAAATTTTATTTTAATATAGTCAGATTTCTTAGTCTTTAACTTTGTGTTTTATCCTTGTGTCTTACTTCAGAAATCTCTCCTCCAGAAAGATTTCAAAGATATTCTTTTCTCCTAAGAGTTTAATAGTTTTGTCTTTCGTATATATGCCTTTAGTGTACCCGGGATTGAGTGTGTCTCCTGTGAGGTAGGGACTTGTTTTTCCCACAGGTATAAGCTGCACCTTGAAATGGCCATTCGCTTCACATTTGTCTGTGCTGTTACTGCTGGCATTGCTTCCAGGTGCTGTGGGTCTCTTTCTGGTCTTTATTCTGTTCCTCTTGTTCTGGCCAGTTTATCTAAAACTAGGCTATTTTATATCTACCTTAATTTCTTTGATTTTATAATTTTCTTGTCTGGCAGAGAAACTGTTTTGATTATTCTTGGCCCTTTCCTTATACCTTTTAATAGTAGTGTGTTAAGTCAACAAGCACCAAAAAAATTGTTTGAATTTGTATTGGAGTTGCATTGACTCTATAGATTGTGTTTTGGAGAATTGACATAATTGTGATGTTTATTATTCCAGTCTGTAAATTTGGTACGTCTTCATTTATTTGTCTTTTTAGCAAAGCTTTAAATGTTTTTTTGTTTAGATTCTGTAAAAATACTGTTAAATTAATTCTTAATGCTGTTTGTATGTATTTTTTCTTTGAGATATAATTGACACACTCTTGTAAAGTGTAGACTTTGGGGAGGGGGGTTAATATATTTGAAAGTTGTGCAACCATCACCACTGTCAAACTCCAAAGTTTTTTCATTACCTCAAAAAGAACACCATGCCCATCAACAAGCGTAACTTCATTTCCCCCTCTCCTAGCTTCTAGCTACCGGAATCTACTTTCCGTTTGTATTGACTTCCCTTTTCAGGGCTTTGCATATAAATGGAATCCTGAACTGTATGGCCTTTGATGACTAGCTTTTTTCATTGTGCACAGTTTCTTCAAAGTACGTTCTTGTCGTAACATTTATTAATACTTAGTTCCTTTTTTATAGCTGAATAATATTCCATTATATGAATATGTATCATATTTTGTTTGTGTCTTAGTTGATGTACATTTGAGTTGTTTCTGCTTTAACAGTAATGAATAAAGTTGCTATAAATTTTGTGAATATATAGCAAGAGTGCTATTCATTGGGTACAGTACACTGCATGTGTCCATTGGATCTAGCTTTTTAATTATGTTGCTGATATCATTTATATCCTGATTTATCTGCATGAACTATCTACTTTCCAAATGGTGTGCTTTAAAATCCAACTGACCATAGATTTGTCTCTTTCTCCTTATTAGCCATACTGATTTTTTCTTTCTATATTTTGGAAGTATGCAAATAGGCGCATACAGGTTGAAAGTTGTTATATTGTCCTCGTACATTGTTTTTGCATTATGTAGTAGCTTTCTTTCTTGTTAGTATTGTCTGTTTTGAACTTTGTTTTATCTGATATTATTACATGTAAAGTAATAGCAGCTTTATTTTTGTGTTCACCTTGTTTATTTTTTCCATTCTCTTCCAATCTCTTCATATCTTTTTAATGCTAGTGTATCTCTTGTAAGCCCCATATAATTGAATTTCTGTTAATCTAGTTGATGATCTTCACCTTTTGACTGAAGTATTTCATCTCTTTACAGTTTTAGTAATTATTACATTTGGCTGTATTCCTATCATTTAAATTTCTACTCTCTATTTATCTCATTTTGTAGTTTTTTTCGTTTTTTGTTTCTCTCTCTGCGTTGTTTTGGGTGGTTTTTTTTGCTTCATTTTTTTCTTGGTTTTATTTTGTTTTAAATTTCTTCTATAATTTGAAAGTTGTCGGATCCATTAATAATATGTTCTTATCCAAGAAGTTCTAATATGCATAATTAATTTTTCAAAGTCAAATATTAATCAGTATTTTAAACATCCTTCTAAAGAATGTAAAACCTTAAAATAATGTAAATCTTTGGGTTGGTGTTTTTCATCAGTTCTGAAAAGTTGTACGTCTTTGTATATTGCTCTTGCCCCATTCTCTGTTCTCCTTGTAGGACTCTGATTGGATGTTATATTAGAATTTTCTTAGGTTTCCATTTCTCTTAACTTTATGTAGATCCCTTTTGTCAGTGTTGCTTTTCAGGTAATATCTTTAGTTCTTACTTTTTTCTTTGAAATCTGCTCTTAATCTACTGAGTTTTTACATTTTGATGTTTATATTTTCCTTATTTTGGAAGTAGTTTCTTTTGAGGAAATTGCTTGTATCTTCAATCCTATTATTTCTTTAAACATGTTCAGCATACTTACTTTTTATTCTACAGCAGATAGTTTAACATCTGAATTACTTACATGTGTGTTTTTGCTGTCATTTCTGCTTGCTTTCCCTTGTGACTCTTAGTCGTACGTGTTTTATCAATTTTGACTGTGAGCTTATATTTCTTGGAGACTGTGGAGATTCTTAGGCTGAGGTTGAAGTTCTTCTGGAGAAGATTTGCTTATCTCATGTTGCTTATCTGGCCTCTCTTCGTTAGGACTAGCTTATGATGAAGAGTTCTCAGAGGAGATTTATCTCATGCCTCTCCTCTCCCCACAGAGCCGTGGGTTGAGGTGGGTGGTCTTCCTTGTTCCCTGGCAGCACAAAACCTGACTTGTTTTTAATTCCCAGTTACACTGCAGCCATAGCCTTTGAAGTCCCAGCTTATGGTGGAGCCTGGCCTTTATCTCTTTTCTTGGCAACCTCAAAGACATTTGAAAGCTAAAGCTCTTGAAAACTGTAAGCATCTTGTCTTGTAGGTAGCCTCAAGGTGAACATGGCTTCAGTGTTTTGCTTGCTTATCCAGGTTCCTACTTTTACTCTGTTCTTGCTTTTGTGAACATTGCTTATTCCTTATTGGCAGCACATGGATGCATTTTTAAAGGTTTACTGTTCATTTTACATTACATCCAGCATTGTTGTTACTGGAAAGTTTTAGTTAGTTTATCCCCACTACCCTTCAAGAAAAGAAAATATTCAAATAAGGTTTTAAATAGTTGAAGACTAGAAATGAAAATCAAGGCAGTCATTAATTTCTCTCATTTAGACTTGTATCCCTTAAATTGGGTCTTATCCTTTAAATTGTCTTTCTTAGTGTATTAGTAATCTGTTCAGTTCAGTTCAGTCGCTCAGTCATGTCCGACTCTTTGCGACCCCATGAACCGCAGCATGCCAGGCCTCCCTGTCCATCACCAACTCCCAGAGTTTACCCAAACTCATGTCCATTGAGTCGGTGATGCCACCCAACCATCTCATCCGTTGTTGTCCCCTTCTCCTCCAACCTTCAATCTTTCCAAACATCAGGGTCTTTTCAAATGAAGCCCTTTGCATCAGGTGGCCAAAATATTGGAGTTTCAGCTTTAACATCAGTCCTTCCAATGAACACCCAGGACTGATTTCCTTCAGGATGGACTGGTTGGATCTCCTTGCAGTCCAAGGGACTCCCAAGAATCTTCTCCAACACCACAGTTCAAAAGCATCAATTCTTCGGCACTCAGCTTTCTTTATAGTCCAACTCTCACATCCATACATGACCACAGGAAAAACCATAGCCTTGACTAGACGGACCTTTGTTGGCAAAGTAATGTCTCTGCTTTTTAATATGCTGTCTAAGTTGGTCATAACTTTCCTTCCAAGGAGTAAGCGTCTTTTAATTTCATGGCTGCAATCACCATCTGCAGTGATTTTGGAGCCCCCAAAAATAAAGTCAGCCACTGTTTCCCCATCTATTTCCCATGAAGTGATAGGACCAGATGCCATGATCTTAGTTTTCTGAATGTTGAACTTTAAGGCAACTTTTTCACTCTCCTCTTTCACTTTCATCAAGAGGCTCTTTAGTTCTTCTTCACTTTCTGCCATAAGGGTGGTGTCATCTGCATATCTGAGGTTATTGATATTTTTCCCGGCAGTCTTGATTCCAGCTTGTGCTTCATCCAGCTCATTGTTTCTCATGATGTACTCTGCGTATAAGTTAAATAAGCAGGGTGACAATATACAGCCTTGACATACTCCTTTTCCTATTTGGAACCAGTCTGTTCCATGTCCAGTTCTAACTGTTGCTTCCTGACCTGCATATAGGTTTCTCAGGAGGCAGGTCAGGTGGTCTGGTATTCCCATCTCTCTCAGAATTTTCCACAGTTTATTGTGATCCACAGTCAAAGGCTTTGGCATAGTCAATAAAGCAGAAATAGATGTTTTTCTGGAACTCTCTTGCTTTTTTGATGATCCAGTGGATGTTGGCAATTTGATCTCTGGTTCCTCTGCCTTTTCTAAAACCAGCTTGAACATCTGGAAGTTCACGGTTCATGTACTGCTGAAGCCTGGCTTGGAGAATTTTGAGCATTACTTTACTAGCGTGTGAGAGGAGTGCAGTTGTGCAGTAGTTTGAACATTCATTGGCATTGCCTTTCTTTGGGACTGGAATGAAAACTGATCTTTTTTAGTCCTGTGGCGACTGCTGAGTTTTCCAAATTTGCTGACATACTGAGTGCAGCACTTTCACAGCATCATCTTTCAGGATTTGAAATAGCTCAACTGGAATTCCATCACCTCCACTAACTTTGTTCGTAGTGATACTTCCTAAGGCCCGCTTGACTTCACATTCCAGGATGTCTGGCTCTAGATGAGTGATCACACCATCGTGATTATCT
The DNA here is from genome assembly GCF_023091745.1 of Budorcas taxicolor. Taxonomy (NCBI): domain Eukaryota; kingdom Metazoa; phylum Chordata; class Mammalia; order Artiodactyla; family Bovidae; genus Budorcas; species Budorcas taxicolor. The sequence continues at coordinate 12,324,409 of NC_068910.1, read as the reverse complement.
GGGTCGTGAAGATATTTTTTGTATAGTTCTTCTATGTATTCTTGCTACCTCTTCTTAATATCTTCTGCTTCTGTTAGGTCCTTACCGTTTCTGTCCTTTATTGAGCCCATCTTTGCATGAATATTCATGCAAAGTGTATTAGTAATAATTACCCTTAATTTAGCAAATTATTTATATTCTTCAAGTCTCTGAGGTAGGACATAAATAGAATTAATAAAATTATTTGATTTCAGAATGCCTTTAAAACATACACTTAGTTCTTCAGAAGAGAATTGAAGCCCATGTGTCATTTACTTATAGGAATTTTAAAATTTGTGGTAGTTTTCAAAGTTATATCTTAGCATACCAATCTGTTGGAACAGGATGCTTTAGAAATAGTTGTTGATTTCTAATAAAATGCTAAGTGATATCTTTTCCTCTTCTCTTTGCTAATGTACAGCCAGATTCTCCTGAATATAAAGCTGCTTGCAAACTTTGGGATTTGTACCTTCGAACAAGAAATGAGTTTGTTCAGAAAGGAGAAGCAGATGACGAAGATGATGATGAAGATGGGCAGGACAGTCAAGGCGCAGTGACGGAAGGAGTACGTGTGCCACCGGAATGGGTGATGGATCGGCTACTGGGAGGTTGACGAGGCCCCTGCTTGTGATTTCTCATGGCCACTGTGGCAGCTAGGCTTTCTGTGCAGTCTTGTTGGTAACTGGATGAGTAAACAGACACACAGCCAGAGAGCCCTACTCCAATGACAAGGGATCCTAGGACAACCAATGTTGTTAGATTGAGGTATCATGTAAGAGCAGGCTGTGTTGTGACTGAAAGTTGCAAAGTCGATGGAATCACCTTAGCTAGGAATATTTTTGTGGGTTAGGTTGGTTTCTGTTCCTAGAACATGTCAAGTGTCTTCCTGCCTCTGGAATTTTGCAGTTGCTTGCACCTCTGCTCCCTTTGGCTCTGCCTATGACTATCTCTCTTGCACGATTCTAGCATCACTTAATGTAAACTGGGAGAAGACTTTCCTAACCACTCTATCAGATTGTTTGCTCTCTGCTCCTCCTTTCCCATCATTGTATCACACTGTTGTGTGATGTTCAGTTTTTATCACTGTATGTGGAATAAATGTTAATATTAGTTTATATGGGCTTCCCTGGTAGTGCAGAGGTTAAAGCGTCTGCCTGCAATGTGGGAGACCTGGGTTCGATCCCAGGGTCGGGAAGATCCTTGGAGAAGGAAATGGCAACCCACTCCAGTATTCTTGCCTAGAGAATCTCATGGACGGAGGAGCTTGGTGGGCTACAGTCCACGGGTCGCAAAGAGTCGGACACGACTGAGCGATTTTACTTTCACTTTAGTTTATATGTTTACTGTCTTCCTCAAGTAGAATGAGAGCTCCAAAAAGCTATCACCTTGCTCACCTATTCAGACATCTAGACTCTGCCTGACATGTAGGGACTGAAAATACTTGCTGAATGAGTGCACATGTTTAAAAAGAGGAAAAAGAATAGTAAAAGGAATTGCATCTCTCTTCTGCAACTTTAACTAGACATCCAGAGAATAAGTTTTATGAACGCATTCATACACCCTGCTGCCTTTGTCATCTGCAACACGTGTCCAGAGTAATTGGTTGGGCTGGGAGGAGAGGAATCTTGCTTGTAGGCATAATTCTCTTTGAAGCTAACTGTGGTGTTACGTTTTAACTAGTAAGTAAATGACTTAAATTCGAGTATTCTAGTTTGCTTTCATCAGTGTTACATTGATTCTTCTCTAAGCTATGTGGTCGGGGAGTCTCAGCTAATCACTTGTCTTATATGTTGAATATTTATTGTGAGTCTGAAGTGTGGTATTCATGAAAATTGTACTTAATGTAAGTATTGTTTAGAAGTTGCTCTTTTGAATTGGCTTTAAAATTTTAAAAGCTGTTTAATATCGGCATTTACTTTTGGATTTTTCTTATTCCTTTCTTCTCTCATTCCTCATACCCCCGTACTCCCAGTCTTCTCCAGGTTACTTGAAGGAGATCCTGGAGCAGCTTCTTGAAGCCATAGTTGTAGCCACAAATCCATCAGGACGTCTCATTAGCGAACTTTTTCAGAAGCTGCCTTCTAAAGTGGTATGTGATGCAGTTAAAGACAAGTGGATTAAAGTGTTGATTTTCTTCTTTTTTAAGTACTTCATAAATTCTCTTACTTCTTAGTAAATAGAGTAAGGGTAATGGAAGGTGTTAGAGGTAGCCGAGAGATCCTCCTCATGGCCTCAGCAGTAAGCACATAGGATATGCTCTGTCATTTTACTTCAGCAAAAGGTTATGGATTTTTTGTGTGTGTGTTTGGTTTTATGATTAGAAATTCTTTTCGTTTGTTTTCCGTTTTTGTGGTCATAAAATATGCAAAAATCTAAGATTTACGTTTTAACCAATTTAAGTATAAAGTTCAGTGGCGTTAAGTGCATTCATATTATTGTGCAGCTGTGACAACCATTTCTTTCCAAAACTTCTTCATCTTCCTACCTATTAAACAGGAACTCCCTACTTTTCCCTCCTGCCGGTTCCTGGAAACCACAGTTCTGCTCCTCTGAACTTGACTACACTAAGTACCTCATTTAAGAGAAATCATACAGTGTGTGTTTGTGTCTGGCTTATTTCACTTAGCCTAGTATCTTCATGATTTATCCACATTGTAGATTGTTTCTGAGATTTGTGATTCTTAAGTGATAAAATAAGCACATAAATTACACCTTTTATTTATGAAAGAGAAGAAACACTCTCTGCTCAGGAGTCAGAATGAGAGGAAGATAATTAACTTCTTCCTGATAAGTACTCTTCTACCCCAGCTTGGAAGAGGTTTTCTAGACCAGTGGAACCCTTTAAAAGTGTTAGAGCCCCGTGTGTCTTCACACCCAAAGAACAATTAACATAGTTGATGTTCCACTTTAGCTTTTGGAACTGCAAAAACTTCTATGACCTTCACATTCTTGTATTTCTGAATAAGGATGTACTTTCAGAAGTACTCCACTATACACATAATTTTAGAAGTACTCCATTATAACTCATTGTGAGCATTTTCTCTTTAAGAACAAGGACTGAATTTCTTAAGGATGAAGACTGTGACACATTTTCTTTTGTGTCCCTGTCATGTAGTTGGAACCCAGTATGTCCGAGGCTTGCAAGAAGTGTTTGTTGACTGACAGGTGGCGTGCAGCTTTACCCATCAGTCATCAACAACACTAGCTGTAGGACAATTATAACGTTAGAAATAGTGTATCTGAACACTGCTGCCTGAAGTGTGCATCTGATTAGAAAAGATATACTGGTTTATGTTGGTCATATGTTTAAAATGTTAAGAAAAACAGTACGACAGTTCACTAAAAATTACATATGGAATTATCATACGATCCAGCAATTCAGCTTTAGATATATACCTAGAAGAGTGAAATCAGGGTCTTAATGAGATATTTGTACAACCATGTTCCTAGCAGTATAATTCACCATAGCTGAAACATGGAAAAAGCTCAGGTGTTCCTCGGTACGTGAATAGATAAATACAGTGTAGTATATAAACACCATGGAATATTATTCAGCCTTTTAAAAAGAAGGAAATTCTTGACCCATGCTACAATAAGAAGAAACCCTGAACACATCATGGTAAGTGATATAAGCCAATCATAAAGAACAAATATTGTATGATCCTTCTTTTAGGAAGGACTTAACAGCTAAATTCATAGAAAGAAAAAGTAAAATTGTGATTTCCAGGGGCTGAAGGAGGGGAAGGTGGAGAGTTATTGTTGAATGGGTATGAAATTTCAGCTTGGGAAGATGAAAAGTTCTGGAGATGGATGATGGTGATGGTTGCACAATAATGTGAATGTATTTAAAGCTGCTGAACTGTACAGTTAAAAAGGTTAAACAGTAAATTTTATGTATTTTTTTTTTTACCACAGAAAGGAAATTAAGAGTACAGTCTCTGTGAAAAGTGAAGCTGGTCAGTCAGGAATAGAGGTTGGGTTGGGAAGATCCCCTGGAGAAGGAAATGGCAACCCACTCCAGTATTCTGGCCTGGGAAATCCCATGAACAGAGCAGCCTGGCGGGCTACAGTACATGGGGTCACAAGAGTCAGACATGACTTAGCAACTAAACAATTTTGCACCCTGATTTCTTATAGGTCCTTAGTGTTTCACATGAAATAGGGTATAATTGTGTTTTAGATTGCTGAATTAAAAGAGCGTATAAGAAACTCTTCAAAAACCTTCTGCTTCATTTCCCCACATAGATATCTTGGGATCTTAAATATAAAATTATCTGATCTGTGGATTTAGGAAATTTAAAAACATTAAATTGTGATATATTAGCTATATAACCAAATACTAACTGTAAAGTCCTACAGCATGCTCTTGGGTATCTCATGAAGCTTGTAAAAATCAAATGATTTCTGGTTCAAGTATAACAAAAAATATGCTGTACAACTGTGTCTTTAGCCTTTATCTCAAAAGTTGCTCAATTGATTAACAGATGATCAGTGTACTTCCTTGTTATCTCATTAGCTGGATACTTTCACTTATTAAGCATGCCTGCGTTTTGTTTTTCAGCAATATCCAGACTATTATGCAATTATTAAGGAGCCTATAGATCTCAAGACCATTGCCCAGAGGATACAGGTATGAAGGTGTACCATATGTAGAAATATGTGGTTTAGGGCAGATTGGCTTATGGTCATTTGTTAGGCCTTTTACAGAACAGAAGTGGATATTTCTATAAGGAGTTATTATTAATAGCAATATAATGTAAACAAATTAGAGGTGTTACTGAATATAACTTTGAAGGAATCAGCATAGCATCCCTTTTGCATTTTTTCTGTAGGAAGGAAAGCAAAATTTTCATTGACTTAAGTGTTTTATAGTTTTAATAAGTTTTGCTCTCAGGACAAAAAGTAAAGCACATTGGTCATGGACATTTTTGATTGTGAAAGGTATATTGTCAATGAAAGGTTTGTTTATTTTTATTGACTTACAAGTAGTTGTAGGATATTTCAGAGTAAAAGTTACTTGCAGCCAACATGGAGACTGTAAAGCTAGTGAAGGTGCTTTGTTCTCTTTGTGTGTCTCCCTCCCTGTGTCTTCAGCAGTATAGATGGAATTGCTATAGGATTGCTGTGTGTTAGCTAGTTAATTCTTACAACACCTCTGTGAGGAAGATACTGTTATTTACAGATAAGAAAACTAAAACACAGAGATGGTAAGTCACTTGCCTGAGTCATCAGCTAATGAGAAGAGGTAGGATTTTTTTTTAAGGCTTTAGGATTTGAATCCAGATAGTCTGGCTCCAAAGTCTCTACTCTTTAATGAATTAGTTTTCATGAAACATTTAGAACAGTGGTTGGCACAGAGTAAACACTATATACTTGCTAAATAAAACAACTTTTACTTTATCTGATTTTTTTTTTAAGTATAAGTTGTTTTTATGAGAATAACGTAGCTCTGGTTTTGTTATCTTTCTCAAAAACTTCTTTGTAAATGGACAGTAGTAATAGTCTATAAAAGAGAAGATGACTTTATGTATTGTTCACATATGTACTTTCCAATAAAGTCTTAGAGTATGGTGAGAGTTGAAAAATATATGGGTTTTTTTTTAAGGTCATGTTGCTTAACTGTCTTTAAGAGTAACTGCTATATTTTACTGTATACTATAGAATGGAAGCTACAAGAGTATTCATGCAATGGCCAAAGATATAGATCTCCTAGCAAAAAATGCCAAAACCTACAATGAGCCTGGTTCTCAAGTATTCAAGGTTAGTTTTGTTGTTGTTGCTTTGATTGATAAGAATACAGATTTTAATTTAGAGCCAGTATTTTTGTATAAGAACCATATACCATACACTTTACCCAAAGTGTATAATTTAATGACTTTTAGTATATTCACTGAGTTGTGTAGCCATTTCCTCCCAGTCTCCATTTCCTCCCAGTCTCCCTAACCCTAGGCAACTGCCACCAGTCTACTTTTATCTCTGTGAATTTACCTGTTTTCAACATTTCATATAAATGGAACCTTGCAATTTATAGTCCTTTGTGACTGGCTTCTTTCACTTAGCATCGTGTTTTCAAGGTGTTCCTTTTTTATCATGTATTTCTTTTTATTCCCAAATAGTATTGAATTAAATCTATATATCATGTTTTAGTCACTCATTCATCAATTGCTAGGCATTTAAGTTGCTTCCACTTTTGGGCTATTATACATAATGCTGCTGTGAACATTCATGTATAAGTTTTTATATGCACGTATGTTTTCATTTTTATTGAATACGTACCTTGGAATGAAATTGCTAGGCCAGATGGTAAACTATATTTTTAACTTTTTTGAGGTTAAAATTGTTTTTAAATTATTCTTAAAGCCACTGCACCTACATTCCCACTAGCAATGTGCAAGTGTAATTTCTCCACATCCTCACCAATACTTGTTTCTATTTTTGGTTTTGTTTTATTTCTAGTAGGTATGAAGTAGTATCTCATTATGGTTTTGATTAGCCTTTTTTTTTCCTGGCCAGTGCCCCATGATTGTAGTTCCCCCAGTGGGAATTGAACTTGGGGCCAACAAGTTCAGTGAACAGTGAAAACCTGGAATCCTAACCACTCGGCCACCAGGGAATCCTTTGATTAGCATTTTCTAATGATTAGTGATGTTGAACATCTTTTCACGTGCATGGTGGCCTTTCTTACTCTTTGAAAAAAATTTTTCAGATTTTTAGCCCCCCTTTTAACTTGGGTTAACTGTCTTTTTATTGTTGAATTGTTACAATTGCTTTCATCGTCTAAACAATAGACTTGACATATGATTTCCAAATATTTTCTCCCATTCTATAGACTGTCTTTTCATTTTTGTGATAATATCCTTTGATGCACAAAAGGTTTTAATTTGGGGAATTCCTTGGCAGTCCGGTGCAGGGCTTTCAGTCCCTGGTTGGGAAACTGAGATCCCACATGTTGTATGCTGCAGGACCCCCTACCCCACCTCACCCCACTCCCCACCCGATCCCCCCACGCCCAAGAAAAAAACTTCTCAATTTTAATTAAGTTTTTAATTTTGATAAGTCCAATTTGTCTGCTTTTTCTTAGATTTCTTGTGCTTTTAATGTCTTACCGAAGAAACCATTACCTAATCTAAGGCTGCAGAGATTTATGCCTATGTTTTCTTCTAAGAATGTTACACATTTAGAGTTTTGAGCCATTTTGAGTTAATTTTCATATACGTGAGGTAGGTGTGAGGTTGGAGTCCACATTCATCCAGTGCCTTATGTTAAAAAGACTATTCCTTTCCTGTTGAATTGTCCTGGCAACCCTTTGAAAATCAGTTGACTATAGATCCTTGGTTCTAATCCATTCACCTGTGTTTCTTTTTGTTCCACACAAGGTTCATTTTTGGTCCACTTTGTAGTTAAATATTGATATAGTCCCTTCATTTAAACCTCATTGATGTAAAAGTCACTCTGTATAGTATCATATACAATGTAAAATGACTTTCATTGCTTTGCAGTTCTCTCCTAGAAGTTTTGTAGTCCTTCTACGAAATGAACTGTAGTGAACTGTTGCTTGTAGAAATTTCTCAGATTAATCATTTATCACTGGGAACTTAGCAAAGGGTGCTCAGAAAATCTTTTGGGAATAAAGTCATTTAGATTTACGGAATGCTGACTCACTTAGTTGCTTTTGGTAGTTAATTTTAACTTTTATCTTGCATCTATTAAGGAACTTTGAGTGAAAATCAAGAATGAAGTCCTTATATTGTTAATCCTTGATAAGACATTTGAGTAGTGTAGTACCAATTGTTGATGCAGTTAAGAATTTTGCTTTTTGGTCTGATTAATGGTCCTAAACTAAATTTTGGAGTGAAGGGAAACTGAATTTGATATATGCTATTAATTTAAGCAAGTATGTTCATCCATAATTTATGTGCCTAGTCTTTAATCTTAGAAGTGTATTTTTGTTTCAATTTTTAGGTTAGTGTACACAGGTAGAGTCCATTGTATTCTCACCCCTGTTTTTTCCCTGTTCAGCATTAGATCTTTGTCTTTTAGCTGGCTAATTGTGGAAGAGCTGAGAGGCTTCTCAACCTGTATTTAATTACAGAGATGTTTTGAAAGCTTGTAGAAAGGTTAGAGGATGCAGCTGTGTGCATACTGGATGGGAGGCTACTCCACATACAAGGAGTGCCATAGAAAGTGTCCAGTACATGATGGAGGGCATTTTAAACTGCCCATTTTTTTCTATACTTTTTCTAAGCCAAGTAATTTTATCTTAACAGGATGCAAATTCTATTAAAAAAATATTTTATATGAAAAAGGCAGAAATTGAACATGAAATGACGAAGTCAAGCCTTCGAATGAGGTAGGTTAAAAAAATGTTTAAAGTTCTTGTGCCTTTATTATTTGTCAAAATAGCTAGTAAAATCAATATAGTGAAAAACAAGATGTTGCATTTCGAGGTTATATTTACAGTTGCTAATATGATTCTGAAGAGAATAGGGTTAAATAACTCTTAATCAGTCCCTTCATTGTAGCTGAAAGGCTTTATTTAAAAAGAAACATTTTAAGATTTAACACCACTATGTACTTTTATTGCCTTGTACAGATATGTATATAAATATTTGTATATCATATTTGTATAATGCATATTACATATAATACGTGTATATATAGGCAAAACTTGGAGATAACTGTGGGTTCATTTCTAGACTACTGCAGTAAAGCGAATATCACACTAAAGTGAGTCACACAAGTGTTTTGGTTTCCCCATGCATGTGAAAGCTATATGTTCACACTAAACTGTAGTTAAGTGTGCAGTAGCATTAGGTCTAAAAAAGCTGTGTATATACCCTAATTTAAGAAGACTGTATTGCTTAAAAATGCTGACCATAATCTGAGCCTTCAGCAAGTTGTAATATTTTTGCTGGTGAATGGTCTTGCTTCTGTTGATGGCTGCTGACTGATCAGGGTGGTGGTTGCTGAAAGTTGAGGTGGCTGTGCCAGCTCCTTAAAATAAGACAACAATGATGTTTCCCACGTCAGTTGACTCTTCTTTTCACTAATGATTTGTCTATAGCATGAGATGCTGTTGGATAATGTTTTACCCACAGGAGAATTTCTTTCAAAATTGAAGTCAGTCCTCTGAAATCCTGATGCTGCTTTATCAACTAGGTTTATGTTATATTCTCAATCTTTTGTTGCTGTTTCAATAGTCTTCACAGCATTTTCACAGAAGTAGATTCCATCTCAGGAAACTGCTTTCTTTGCTCATCCATACAAAGTAACTCCTCAATGTTAAAGTTTTATCATGAGATTGTAGCAGATCAGTAATATCTTCAGGCTCTATTTTTAATTCTAGTTCTACTGTTTCTAGCCCATCTGCTGTTATTTCCTCCACTGAAGTCTTAAACCTCTCAGAGTAACCCATGAAGGTTGGAATCCACTTCTTCTAAGTTCCTGTTGATGTTCATGTTCTTTCCATGAATCACACATGTTCTTAACGACATCTAGAATAACAAATCATTTCCAGAAAGTTTTCAGTTGAATTTTCCCAGATCCATCAAAGGAATCACTATCCACAGTAGCTGTACCCTTATGAAATGTATTTCTTCAATAATAAGACTTAAAAGTTGAAATATCTTTTTGGTCCATGGGCTGCAGAATGGATATTGTGTCTGTAGGCATGTTAATCTTGTACATCTCCATCAGAGCTCTTGGTGACCATGTGCATTTTCGATGAGCAGTACTGTTTTGAAAATATTTTTGAGCAGTAGGTCTCAACAGCAGGCTTAAAACATTCAGTAACATGTTGTAGACAGATGTGCTGTCATCCAGGCTCTGTTGTTCCATTTATTGAGCACAAGCAGAGTATATTTGTCATAATTCTTAAGGGCCCTAGGGTTTTTCAGAATAGTAAAATGAGCACTGGTTTCAACTCTTAAGTCACCGGCTACATTAACCCTATCAAAAGAGTCAGCCTGTCTTTTGAAACTTTGAAGCTGGGCACTGGCTTCTCCTCTCTAGTTGTGAAAGCCTTGGATCCTTCTTCCATGATAAGTATATTTTATCTGCATTGAAAATCTGTTATTTAGTATAGCTACATTTATTAATAATTTCAGCATCGGCACTGGCTGTTTCACCTCGCACTTTTATTTTATAGAGATGACTTCTTTCCTTAAACCTCATGAACCAGTGTCTGCTAGCTTCAGACTTTTATTCCACACCTTAACTCTCTCAGCCTTCATCAAATTGAAGAGAGTTAGGCCCTTGCTCTGGATTACGCATCCACTTATGGGATTGTTGTGATTGGTTTGACCTTCTGTCCAGACCACTAACACTTTCTTCTTATCAGCAATAAGGCTATCTTACTGTGTTATCATTTCTGTGTTCACTGGAGTAGTACTTTTAATTTCCTTCAAAAACTTTTCCTTTGCTCTTGTGACTTGGCTAACTGGTGCAAGAGGCCTAGTTTCCAGCTGATCTCAGCTTTCAACATGCCTTCCTCACTGAGCTTAACCATTTGTAGCTTTTGCTTGAAACTGGAAAAAAAAGTGCAACTCTTCCTTTCCCTTGAATGCTTAGAGGCCAGTGTAGGGTTATTAGTTGACCTACTTTCAATATTCTTGTGTATGAGAAAATAGGGAGAGTGAGGAAAAAGGAAAAAGATGGGGGAATAGCTGGTTGGTGGAGCAGTCAGAACACACACATTTATTAAGTTCACTGTCTTACATAGGCATGGATCATGGTTCCCCAAAGTATTTACAATGATAGCATCAGAGATTACCACAACAAGTATAATAACATGGAAAGGTTTGAAATAATTGCAAGAATTACCAAAATGTGGCACAGAGACGCAAAGTGAGCAAATGCCTTTGGAAAAATGGTGCTCAGATTTGCTTTATTTAGGGTTGCTACAAACCTTTAGTTTGTAAAAAGAAAAAGAAAAAATGCAGTATATGTGACGTTTAATAAAGCAAAGCGTGATAAAACAAGGTATGCTTATAATATTGTGATATTTGCATCTATATCATAGGATGTATATATTTTCACTGTAAGAGTATTTAGCCAGATGTCAGGAGATTCTAGCTTATCTTGTGCTGGGACTGTGACTTTGAACACGTCTTACTTCTAGGATTCCATTTGCTTCTACCTGAAATGGAAAGATTGAGTGGCTGCTTTTGTACTTTTTTCTGACTTTGACATTTGCTATGTTTCTGGATCCTCTGGTCACTGCAGTAACCATAAACTGTCTGGGATCAACCCTCGTTTATTTTTTTTTTGCTCAGAGTCCCAGATTTTGCTCTTCAGTTTTTTTGTTTCAATAGAAACAAGTTCTTCCATATCAATAGTTGAAAAATGCCCTTATGCCAACATATTCTAACTTAACATCTGATCATTGGTAACCTCTATAAGCATAATTTTTTAAATTAATTAATTTATTTTAATTGGAGGCTCATTACTTTATGGTATGTAGTGGTTTTTGCTGTACATTGACATGAGTCAGCCATGGGCATACGTGTGTCCCACCATCCTGAGCCCCCCTCCCCGCTCTCTGCCCACCCCCTCCCCCTGGGTTGTCCCAGAGTACCCGCTTTGGGTGCCCTGCTTCATGCATTGAGCTTGCACTGGGGATCCGTTTTGCATATGGTAATGTACATGCTTCAGTGCTTTTCTCCCGTATTGTCCCACCCTTGCCTTCTCCCACAGAGTCTAAAAGTCTGTCCTATCTGTGTCTCTTTTGCTGTCTTGCATATAGGGTCGTCATTACTGTCTTTCTAAATTCCATATATATGTGTTAATATACTGTATTGATGTTTCCTTTCTGGCTTACTTCACTCTGTATAATAGGCTCTAGTTTAATGCATCTCATTAGAGCTGACTCAAATGTGTTCTTTTTAATGGCTGAGTAATATTCCATTGTGTACGTACCACAACTTCCTTTTGCGTTCATCTGCTGATGGACATCTAGGTTGCTTCCATGTCCTGGCTGTTGTAAACAGTGCTGCAGTGAACATTGGGGCGCATGTGTCTCTTTCAATTCTGGTTTCCTTGGTATGTTGGCCCAGCAGTGGGATTGCTGGGTCGTATGGCAGTTCACTTTCCAGTTTTTTAAGGAATCTCCACACTGTTCTCCATAGTGGCCAGGCTAGTTTGCATTCCCACCAACAGTGTAAGAGGGTTCCTTTTTCTTTGCACCCTCTCCATCTTTTATTGTTTGTAGCAGAGTCCCAGATTTTGGAGCAAAGACTCCTGCATAGTAGAGGCTTGGCAATATTTGAGTCTTCCCTCCCCCATTCCCCACCATGCCCTGCGGCATGTGGAATCTTAGTTCCCCCAACCAGGGATGGAACCTTTGCCCCCTGCAGTGGAAATGCTGAGTCTTAACCATTGGACCGCCAGAGTAGTCCCAGAGTGTATCTTTTTTTAAGAAAAGAAAAGGAAAATGGTTGTTTTCTTTTTGTTTATCCAGCATTATGATTTCAGCTGTTAGTTTTCTGAGTTTTTTTAACCTTGTCTCTGGATAGGACTTCATCAAATTTGGCTGCAACCAGGCTGACAGGTCCTTCGCACAGTAAAGGCAGCCTTGGTGAAGAGAGAAATCCCACTAGCAAGTATTACCGGTGAGAGAGAGTGTCTGAGAGCTGACCCATGTTTATGAGGATAAGCATGCTAGCATTTTCTTGATGACTATCTTGAAGTAATATCTTTGAGTGTAGTTGGCTTATTTTATGAAACTTTGTTGTCAGATATCTTATTTAAAAAGTATAGTAGGCCTGACTTCATGTCTGAGAAATGCTTAAGCAGAAATTGTCAGGTAGTGTTTAAAATTACCAGTAAAATGTGTCGTAAAATACTGAAAGAGTTTGTGTTCATAATACATTTTATTTTCATTGTTAAAATATGAGCATCTTTAGAATTAACCAGCAATTATGAGTGAATCTCTATTTTTCATAAAAAAGGAGTAGTGCTGCAAGTAGCCTGCTTTAAGGGCTTTCTATCTCTACTCCCTCTTTTCTGAGAGAAAAAATTTAGTCTTGGTTAAGATTGATTGTGGGGGATAGAAAAAGAACAAAGTAAATAGAGGAAGCAGCTGAATAGAAACTCTTTCTTTGATGTGAATGCCTTATTAACAGTTCCTGTTTCCTGTAAAGTAACCAGATTTTTATAACATCTTTCCCTGCCTTCTAATTGCTTGTTTTTTCCTTGTAGTAATAAAAGAGCAGTCCAAGGGGGTCGTTTATCTGCAATTACCATGGCACTTCAGTATGGCTCAGAAAGTGAAGAGGACGCTGCTTTAGCTGGTAGGCATTAAGTTGTGATTAGTTATGTGCCATCTCAGTGAATCCTTCTTCTTAAGGAAAATTGCAGTTATTTTGGTCTGGCTGGGAGTTTGTCTGTTTTTGGAGGACACACTTGTTTTGTTACGTTTTGATTGCACTCTTGGTTGTCAAACTTATCAAGAACTTACTACTGCTTTATTTTGTGTTAAAGCATGAATCTAAGTAAATAAATACTTGTGCAAAAACATTGTTTTGATAGCCTTGGCAGATCCTGGTTTCAAACCTGTGATGGTAAACAGTGCTGCTCATGCATGCATGTGTGTGTGCTCAGCCGTGTTCAGCTCTTTGTGACCTCATGGACTGTAACCCATCAGGCTCCTCTGTCCATGGGATTTGCCAGGCAAGAACACTGGAGTGGATTGCCATTTCCTCCTCCAAGGGATCTTCCCAACCCAGGCATCGAATCTGTGTCTCCTGCAAATCCTGCATTACAGGCAGATTCTTTACCACTGAGACATCGGGAAAGCCCAAAGTACTAGTGACACCATCAGGAAATCCCAGGAGGACATTCACATCACTTTAGATTTCTAGGTCACTGGCTTATATTTTCAGTAGACTATAATGTCTTCTCACCTAGAGCTTATGATTTAAAGATAGCTATAAATTATGGCAAACTTTCATTTAAATAATTGGGTACTAGAAATTCGAGTAAAACACACACTTCATAAAGGAGTAATAACGCAGCTATAGAGGTATATTTTCTGTCTTCCCCCTAAGTGTGATATTTTTTATATGTAGAGATAAAATTTGTTTTATGGAATTACTCTTGATTTTATAATCAAGTGTGACACAAAAGATTTTTCTAGCTGTATCTTTATTTTCTACTAAATCTATAGAAATTCATAATTATTGTAGACTACTAAAGTATAAATTTAATTTTTTGATTGTCATCTACAGATTATATTTTTTTAAACTTAAGTCAGTCCTTATCAAAAATTGAAAGAAACTTTTCTCTTTTCATTAGCTTTCTTTTTTGCCAACTATAGAAGTGACACACACATTATTTTTAGGTTTCCTTCTAGCATTTGGTTACTTCATTAACCTTATAGTAGTATAACAAATTGAAGGGAAATCATAGCACTTATAAGATTCTTACAAAGCGTTTATTGGCTTTTTCCCCCCCGAATAAATAGTACTTTTGTCACGAGAGGATTCTTATTTAGTAACCTCAGGTAGTAAAACAAAGTAGATGCCAACGAAATTTGTGTGTTGTAGATCCTTCAGGCTGTTATTCAGAACCTGTTCATCCTTAATTTAGTCAAAGTTTAATATACTTGGTTTTCTGCTTCCTGTTCCTGAAAAAAGCTTTAGGGGTAGGTACAGTGAAAATAGCAAAGAAAGGATAACTCATGATCTTGGAGCAACAAGAAAGCTGATGGAAAGAAGACATAAGAATTAAAAGTATGGCTTAGCATCTTGAGGTGATTCGTCTTCGAGGCAAACCACATTGTGTCTCCCTGAAGGGCAGCGAAGAAGGTGGAGAAAAGCACCTACTTGCAGTTACTTTAAGAAGAGCAATGAATGAGGTGGACAATGGGATACGAAAAACAGATAAAACTTCCAGTCTTCTCCCACCAAAATAAGGCAAGAAGGCAAAAAGAAACATAGAAGAAATGTGATACATGGAAACAGAGAAACAATTCCTAAAATTATAACTGAAATAAGTGTTAGTGGCCTGAATTTGCCAATTAAGACAGTTCCAGATTGGGTATTTTAAAAATCAAGTTATATACTGCTTACAAGAGACACATCTTAAATATACAGGAAAAGTGAATGTAAAAGGATGGAACAGAAAAAAGATACCCCTGGCAAATAATAACCAGATGGTAGTTACGTTGACTTTTGCTAAACTGGACTTTCAAACAATGCATTTCCAAAGATAAAATGAATTTACCTTATACTGATAAAAAGTTTATTGCATCAGGCAGATAAATCCTAAAAGGGTTCAGAATATATAAAACAAACAGATAGAACTTGGAGAAAGTGTCAACATTGCTGTTAGAGTGGGAGCCTGCTTCTATCAATTGCTAGATACACAGCCAAAAAAACCAGTGAAGACAGAGAAGACTTGAATATAATTCCTCGAAAGTTTATTTGTTTCCTATTTCTGCTAAAACAAATTGCCACAAACTTAGTGGCTTAAAACATCACAAGTTTATTCCCTTCTGCTCTCAAGGTCAGAAATCTAATATCAGGTTGTTGGCAGGCCGGTGTCCTTTTGGAGGCTGTAGGGGATAATGGACTTCCTTACATTTTCCAGTGTCTAGAGGCTGTCTGTATTCCTTGGCTCATGGCCCCTTCCTCTGCATGGAGAACACAGCATTTCAATCTCTACGTGTCACCCCATCTCCTTCTTCCTTTGACCTTCTTGCCTGTCTTTCATAAGGATCCTTGTGATTATGTTTAGTGCCCAGAGATTAATCCAGGATAATTTCCCAAACTCAAGATTCCTTTCAATCATATCTGCAGTCTCTTGCCATTTAAGTAATATTCACAAGTTCTGTGGATTAGAGCCTAGATTTGTGTGGGGGCTTATTATTCAGCCTACCACAACAAGTTGGTTATTAACAGGCAAGTATTCTACAGTTAGAGAATACATGTTCTTCCCTGGTTCACATGGAAGATTTACAAAAATTGGTCATGTACTTAGCCATAAAACAAATTTCAACAAATTTGAAAGATCAGGTATTATACAGACCATATTTCTGACTGTAATACAGCTGTGATAGCAACTAATAATGAAAAATAAATTTTTTACTTAGGTATTTTGTTTTTTTTTTAGTAGATCTTTATTTAAAAATCCAATCTGCCAGCTTAGTGTTTTCCACCAACTTGGGGAGCAGAAACCTCTCACAGGCTTCATGATCTTTTGCTTACGTGTTTTTTTTTTTTTTTTTTTTTAAGATAAATTTTTAAAAGGAGTAATTGTAATAGAAATTTAATTACTTAAATTTGAACAGTAACAATAATGAAAATAATATGTATCAAAAACAGTGGAGGTGCCACTAGTAGTTCCGACTGCTTCTATTCAGAAAGAAAAGCAGCTGAAAGTTAATGAACTAACAAGCATCCAAGATAAGTAAATAATAAGAAAAACAGAGATGTTAGATAAAAGATGGTAAAGCCAAGGACAGGAGATAATTCTTTAGAAAGGAAATCTCTAATGGAAAAGATCAATGAAGTCAAAAATTTTCCTGTTACAGCTCGTAATAAAATATGTAAATCTATAGCAAGATTGTAAAGAAATAGAAGGCACAAATAAAATATTAGGAGAAAAAGAGCATATAGAGCATATGTAGACAGCATAATGCAAATACATTTGAATGTTTAGATAAAATTGACAAATTCCTAGAAACTGATGAACGCCTGAAAACTGATTCAGGAATAAAAAGACTGATGAGTCATATCATCACTAAAGACATTAAATTGCTAATTAGAGATACTCCTGCATTGAAAACACCAAGCCATACATTCAAGGAACAGAATTATATAATAAACTCCTGCAGTGAGTAAAAAAAGAACTCCGCAATTTATTCTTTGAATCTGATATAAAACCAAAACCATACAAAATATAACCACACTGTGTCTAGCAGTATTTGCAATCCACATAAGCACACTGTATCTAGCAGTATCTGTAATACACAGCAACACAGTTGGGTTTATTTCAGGAATACTAGATTCAGTTCAGTTCAGTTGCTCAATCGTGTCCACCTCTTTGCAACCCCATGAATCGCAGCACACCAGGCCTCCCTGTCCATCACCAACTCCCAGAGTTCACTCAAACTCACATCATCGAGTCAGTGATGCCATCCAGCCATCTCATCCTCTGTCTTCCCCTTCTCCTCCTGCCCCCAATCCCTCCCAGCATCAGAATCTTTTTCCAATGAGTCAGCTCTTCGCATGAGGTGGCCAGTATCTGTAATACACAATAACATAGTTGGGTTTATTTCAGGAATACTAGATTAGTTCAGCATAAAAGATAAAAGTATTATTTACTGTATTAGTAGAATAAAGGAGCAAAACCATGGCGTTGGCTCAGCAAATGCATTTGATTAAACTACAAGTCTCATTCATGATAAAAGCTAAGCATACTAGGAGTAGAAGGGAACTTTCCTAACCTGATAAATGGCACTTTCAGTGGAGAAACATTTGTAGTATTCTCCTTATCATAAGAAACAGAGTTTAAAATGTTGTTGCTTCTTGTTCAAAGTACTAGCCAGCAAACAGTGATAACAGTGAGGCTGTAAGGATCAGAAGAGAAGGGTTTATAAGGATTGCAATCAATAAGAGTACTTTTTGAGTTTTCTATTTAAAAGACTACAGATAAATTGCTAGAGTTAATAATAATAAAATGCCAATGTAAATTATTATACAAAAATTGACTTCATTTCCAGAATCAAAATAAAAAGAAAATGTAATTTTAAAAAAAGATACAGTTTACAGTAACAGCAAAATATATTCCTAAATTTAAATTCAATAAAACATGTGCAAGAGCTTTATGAAAAGATTAGAGGTAGTGGAGTCAGGAAAGACTGCATAGTTTCCAACTTCTGGCTTTGCTTCTAGCTCCTTGACTCTTAAATCCCTTCTTGACTACTTTACAGGCCAGATGACCTTGGGCAGGTCATCAACTTCTCATGTCCAGTTTTCTCCTTTGGAAAAGAAATGACAGTACCTGTTCTGTATGGTGATGTTAGGATTACCTCAGAATGGTGCTTATCAAGCTCTTAATATGTAACTAAGTACTGAATAAGTGATTCTCATACTTGCCTGGGAGACATAGTGATTTTGGTTATCCTGATCCATCAAGAAATAATTTAAATCAGGTCCTTATACAGTTTAAGAGTTCAGAGAAATGAACAGTATATTTTGTATTTCTGTTAAAGTGATTGCATGTTTTGTTTTGGTGTTTCTATGATTAGCTTCTACCTAAAAGTTTTCTCAATAAAGGAAAACATGTTTCCTAAGGTCTGCTACAGGTAAATCTCTTTGATTTTGCCTCACTTTAAGTCAAATTTGTCAATACCAGCCCCCAGCTACATTTATCCTAAGCTATATGCTGTCGCTTTAGTTCTGGAGATCTGAGAATAACTGCTCCTTTTCTTGTCCAAGCACACATAAGCAAGGATCTCCAAAGATGGCAGAGAAACTGTTTTGTAACCTTTTAAAGACAGACAATTAGGGCTTCCCTTAGGTAAAAAAATCTGCCTTCTATAGAGGAGACTTACAGGAGACTTGGAGAAGATAGGGGTTCAATGCTTGGGCCAGGAAGATCCCCTGGAGAAGGAAATGGCACCCCACTTCAGTATTCTTGCCTGGAAAATTCCTATGAACGGAGAGCCTGGCAGGCTGTGGTCTGTGGGATCACAAGAGTCACAAGAATCCTACAGGACTGAGCAACTAAATTACAACAACCAAGACAGTATAACTTTTACTATGTAACATTCTGTTTCTATGTAACATTTCTCTTAAGTAAGCATACACTTTTAGTAAGCATTACTAACAGCATATTTAATGAAGGCTAGAGACTATTCTTTTAAAATAAGTATTCTCAAACACAGCATAATCTGGAAGGTTGTTAAAAGCTTTAAAAAATGTTTTTTTTAATTCCCCTTATAAATATCTTTTATGTCTTTGTAGCTGCGCGATATGAAGAAGGAGAATCGGAAGCAGAGAGCATTACTTCATTTATGGATGTTTCAAATCCTTTTTATCAGCTTTATGACACAGTTCGGAGCTGTCGGAATAACCAAGGCCAGCTAATAGCTGAACCTTTTTTCCATTTGCCTTCAAAGAAAAAATATCCTGATTATTATCAGCAAATTAAAACACCCATATCACTACAACAGATCAGGTAATACATCATTTACCTTACTCAGTATACATCTATTTTCTTGTGATTGAGCCTGTGCATATATCCTTCATTTCTAAAATGGATGAGGGTATAAAAATGTTTTTCATATGTCTAGACATGAACTTGAGCATGTACTTAAGCATATGATATGCTTAAGTATCACACCATTGTACATATGAGAAATAAATTTGATTAACTACAGATTACATTCTTTGTATTACAGTAGTGTCAAGAGACAGATAAACAGAAGGTATCCCAGCTATTCATTTGTGTGTCAGATTATGGATTATAAAAACAAATTATGCAGCTCAGAATTTAACTCTTCATTTCTTATAACTGCGCAAAAATTTCTCTTCCTATTCCTTTTATTGATATTTTAATCACAACAATTTACCTGCATGTAAAATTTTGTATCTTGGTTTCCCTTTTGAAGGGTCAACTCTTAGGGCATCTAATCTACTTCCTTTCCAAGGATGCGTGCTGAGCCAGTCGTGCCCCATAGGAGCTGGACCACCTTCCACTGTGCTCTTTCTTCATCAGAGCAGCAGGGAAATCTTGAGCAGTGCTGACCAGTAGCACTTTCTGTGATGATGAAATGTTACTTTATCTGTACTGTCTCTGGTAGCCACTCGACATATGACTGTCGAAAACTTGAAATGTGGCATAATGAAACTAGATTTCAAGTTTTACTTTATTTTGCTGTAAACAGACATGTGTGACCACTGTATTGCACAGCACAATCCTAGGAAGATGTGTTAGCAGAAGGAATATAGTTGAGTGTCATCAAAAGCAAAAAAAAAAAAAAAGGGAAGGGTAGGGAGGAGCTCGACAACATGGCTACATAGACCATCTTTGTTGTGCTGGGGCTTCATCCCCATGCTTTATTTCCTGTTCTACCCTTTCCTTCCCACTCCCATCCTTGATTAATATCTGACTGATAAATATCTGCAGATTTGTTATAGATTGTCATCTGTTAATACTAGTTTAGGTTCTCTATTGTTCTTTGTGGGTGTTGAGAATATCCAGCATGTTATCCTTGAAGTTAGCATGAATAAGTCCAAGGCTGTAATTTAAACTCTTGTTGCTAGCCACAGGTCGTGAGAGCTGAGTATGTGCTTAGTTGGTTTTTTTTTTTTTGCTTCATCCCAGAGAATCAAATGTTCTATTATAACATTCTTATCTCTGTAAGCACTTCATGGAATCTATATATGATTTTAGTAAATTTTAAGTAAAACTTTACATGTGTAGTGAATGATGTGTCATTCTAAGAGCAAAGTGTGGAATCTCTACATTAATTCTGTGAAGCTGTACACATAATGTGGTTCTTTACCTAATATTGTTTTTGTGACTTTGATGGGTAGCAGACAAGTGCTTCAGTCAAGCTTTAAAAGTCTGTCCTGTCTAAATCCATATAGCATTAAGGCAGACTGTGATGCTTCACTTTGTACCAGGTGTACAGGGACTTGGGATAGCCTTAGTGTTAGTAATAGCCTAAATGTCTGAGACAGCTATTACAATTCTTAAGACTTAAAGTAAGTAAAAACCTCAGTATTAAGCCATTGTGATTAATTATAATTGTTTGTGTTGGAGGAAGAGTAGCAGAAGGACTCTTAACATTACTCTGCCTCTCATTACCATCTTAAGACTGCTCTTCAGGGAATTCCCTAATGGTCCAGTGTTAAGACTCAGCACTTTCACTGTGGGGCCAGGTTCAATTCATGGTCGGGGAACTAAGATCTCACAAGCAGCACAGCACAGAACCACCCCCCCAACAAATAAAAACGGACTGCTCTTCATTTCCCTTATGCAACTCCCCTGGAGGTTAATGTTTATTATTCTACATGTTCCTTCATGTAGTTGCCAGTGCTTTCTCTTTTCTTTAACTCTCATCAAGAGGAATGACCTCTTATTTTCTGAAATGTGTAAATCACCATGATTCTTCATTACGGTAGCTTGAAACCTCCCTGATTTTTATCTCTTCCTAGGGTTTGCATGTAAGGGCTTCCCTGGTGGCTCAGTGCTAAAAAAATCCACCTATGAATGCAGCAGACAGCAGGTCTGTCCGTGAGTCGGCAAGATCCCCTGGAGGGGGAAATGGCAATCAGCTGTAGTATTCTTGCCTGGGGTTGCAAAGAGTCAGACACAGCTTAGCGACTGAACAACAACAGGATTTTCATGTAGCCGATACCAGGATTTTACCTTAGGAGTTTTGCTAATAAGTTTGCTTTGTAGTTGACCACCTTACTAGGTTCTCTTATTGCTGCTTGTAGTGTTTTATTCTTTTGGGTTTTCAGTTAAATTATCATGTTGTCTAAATATAGTGGTGCTTTTGTTCCTTCACTTTATATTTGGAAATTGTCACTTCCAGGCCTCTAGTCAGTATCACTGGTAAACTACCTTGTAATATTTGTCAAGATTTTTGCACTGAACTTTCAGGAACGGTGTTTCTGCATATTCAGAATGGAAGGTTCTAGCCCTGTGTTTGTCTTTCACAGAACAAAGCTAAAAAACCAAGAATATGAAACTTTAGATCATTTGGAGTGTGATCTGAATTTAATGTTTGAAAATGCCAAACGCTATAATGTTCCCAACTCGGCCATCTACAAGCGAGTTCTAAAACTGCAGCAAGTCATGCAGGTATGATTTCTTGGTTTTGCTAAGTTGTTGTATGTATAATTGAGTGTGTTAAGATATGTGATTTTCCTCCAGCAATGTCAGGTCATTCGTTTTAGCCACAAGTACTGATTTTTTTTTTTAGTATTTTTCTAAGAGCTTTCAGGACTATGCAGAGTAGAAATAATAGTTTAGACTGGGTTAGCTTTGTGAGTGGAAGAAGCAGGGATTTGTCCCTGAGGAGTAATTTTAGGGTTATGAGGATGCTTCCCTCCAATCACAGATGCTATTTTGCATTCAGATTTTATTTATTTGGTTCTAGACACTGTCTCTCTTGAGGTAGTGTTGGTTCTAGGAGAAGGGTCATCTTTAGGCTAATTCATCATTGTACAGTGTCCATGAGTTGATTGAATTATTTCTAAGAGCACACCTTGGAGGGCATCTGAGGCCATGGGTCATCTCAGTATTTTGAGAAAAAAGGGCATAGATATGAAATACAAATTGTGTCTACCTGTCAGTTTTGGTAGAATCTTCCTGGAAAGAGAATCTCAGAGCAAGGAACAACAAAAGCAATTTTATATCACCTGTAGAATCTCCATTTTTATATGGTCAGCTCTGTGATCCATGTTGAGGATGTCAGTATTTTGTTTTCAGAACTCTGTGTGTGTTCCCTAAGTCTGCTATCATTGGACTTTAGCTCTCTTTGGCAGAAGGTCTTTAAAAATGCATGTGTTGAAAAGTAGATCTTATTTCACCTCTCACTTTAAGCTTTGTTCTTAGTCACACTGTTGCTTAAGTCAAGGGTGCTAAAGGCTAGCTTTGACTTGGCTTTACTGAAATACGGACACCAGAGCAGGGTGCCCCAACAGCTTGTCTCAGTGCTTTGAACAAATTGGTGTCCTTCGGAGTCTTAAATTCAGTTTAGCTAGAGTTGATTCCTCAACTCTCTGGATCCATTTTTTTTAACCTATTTTTCTGTCATGCAAACTTTTGTTAAATTGGGTTATTGAAAATGTTTAATGACTTCTTTTTGATTTTGAGTATTCTACGTGTGGTTGTATCTTTCTGCTTGAATCTGATGTGTCTAGCTCTTTAATATTAATATATTCTAGAAATGCTCAGCAGAATGAGCTCGACTCCTGGGATATCTTCTGTTTTAGGCAAAGAAGAAAGAGCTTGCTAGGAGAGACGACATTGAGGATGGAGACAGCATGATTTCTTCAGCCACCTCTGATACTGGTAGTGCCAAAAGAAAAAGGTATATATTCTTCATATAACTGGAGACATCGTCTCAGTTTGTTTTTTCAGATTTAAGTGCAGAAAATTGTTTCTGTAAGCTGTCAAGTATGAATTATAAAATTTAATACTTTATAACATTTAATTCATTTGTTAATTGTATGATTAGTGTTTTCTTGGTAACGTGTTTTTAGATAACATATTTTAAAATAATTATTTATATAGCCTGGTGAAATCTGTTATTCTTTTTGCTATCCAGGTTATTTTGTTTTAATGTGGCATTGTTAAGAAGCCCTTTAAATCTAATTTAGGCAATTTCTATGTGGTGATTTAAAAAAAAAGTCAGTCATTATTCTTACCCCTTTGTTTTCCCTTGTTAATCTGATCTTTATTTGCTATTTTAAGGATGTCATATAAAGTACCAAGTTACAACTTCTTGTAGTTCATAACAGGTTAAGCTAGATATTTGTTTTTCTTTTCTTTCTAATCTTTCTCTCAACTTCCCTAACCCTTCCTTTTTCTCATGGGTTTTATGGAAGGGGACCTTACTGTGAGATTCTGAAGCTGGACTCCTATAAAGAATCATGCAAGACCATCTCTTTTGTCTGCACCTCCCACATGGAGTTTTTCTGATTTGATCTTTGTGGAACACCTTTTTCTTCCTGAGCCTTAACTGTCTCACCATCTTTATGATAACAGGGAGGAAACCTTAAACAAAGAATAAGTTCATCACTAATAGCAGGGCCTGACAGATTCAAAATTGAATGAAGTCATTAGTAACTATTAATGCAGTTCTGTTCATGTATTGTAGATCCACTGACACCAGACAATTTTTTTAAAATGGTTTAGAAAAGAGAAGCTGTCTTGTCTTTCCCTGTAAATAGCTTTTGAGAAATTTTTTTTAGCAATGAAAATAACTTTGCTATGCTATGCCAAGGTAACTAAATTGATTGGTGTGCCCTGAGGTATGAGTCTCCTCCATTACTGGCCTATGAATTTCATCCTTCCAAGTTCTTAATTCCTTGTTATACCAGGGACAACGGAGGAAAAATGTGAGACCAGATCAGAGACATCAAATCAAGAACATCTTTGAGTGTAATTATATAACTACTACAGCATCACCTGTGTTTTCCAGATCAGTCACCAATCAAAGATAAAAACTTCTCAGGCAAAAGAAGGTAATGGAGGCAAAAGTGATGGTACAATTAGTGCCAACACTGAATGACAAGAGAGATCTTAAACTAGTTGAGTGTTAAGAAAACAGTTCCAAGGAGGCATTAGCCCAGGCCAGATCCTTAAAAAATCCCTACGGCTTGTACTTTGTGGGACAACCCAAGTGGATGAAAGGAAAGTTATTACTCTAATTAAAACCTCCCATAAAAAGAAAGCTAAGCATTATGTTCTCAAAATAATAAAATCCCACTTTAGAGAGAAAGTCTTTTCATGCACAGGTTTCCTAGGAAGTGTTTTGTTTAATGAAGTGAAAAATACAAGTAAGAGAAGAGCAAATATAAATCATAGCTAAAGCAGTAAAAGAACACATCTGGGTTTGAAATACAGACACGAGCACACATGAAGAGGTTGAGAGAAGCAAGTCCTGTACTTTGGACTGTGACAAAGGAAATACGTAGCAAGCCTTTTAGAAGGTAGTTATGTTGAGAGGTTTTGGTAATAAGAAATGGACTCCTCCAGAACTCAGGTAAACATCACAGCCTGATAGGTGAAGTTAAGCATGTCCAGAGAAGGCAGGGCCAAGTTTTCCAAATACTGCTTGACTTGACTCTGAAGTATTGAATACGGTTCTGTCTTTGCCTTATTTTTTTCATGTCAAAGATTGTGAAAAAAATTACTGCGGGTATGTTCTCTTCATTCTGGAAATACATTCTTCTCTCCAACCCCTCTACCCTAAAATCCACCTGCTGTCTTCCTTGTTGAAATGTTCCAAGTATTCTTAAAACCTTTTATCCTTTGGATTAAATGATCCTCTTTTTTCTCAACCATATTTGGTTTATACATGACCTCCAATGTTGCTTGTTTTGTTTCTCTTCACATGTAATGTTTGTTTCTGCTTTCCCAGGAACACTCTTGACAGTGAGATGTTGGGTCTCAGGAGGCTCTCCAGGTGTGCAGTCCTTTTTTATGCATAAACATGTTTTTTTTTAAGTGTAACTTCTATGGCATGGTCAGCACTGATTAGCCGAAAAGTGCAGTCTTAAGCATGTGAAATAATGGTTTTTATTTGGATGCCAGTTTGTCTTATGAATAAAGAAAACAGTATAGTTTAGGAGTATGGTTAGTAAAATTAACTGAGGATTAGCCTAGATATAGTCAGGGCCCTTAATTTGTTGCCAGCTTTGCCCGGGGCAGCAAGCCCCTGCACCAGTCATCGTGGCTGTGCTTCTGCAGCAGAGGTAGAGGCTGAGAATGTGGTGGCGTTGGTTGTATCCAGGGGCTGGCGGGTGCAGATTTCTTTTCTGAAACGTCTCTTATAGACTGGGGATGGTGGAGGGATCAGAATCAGTGTTGATAATCCAAGTGATACCAGTCTGTTGGTGCCTATGCATTGGGCTAGTGCTTCTTGAGCATGAATACATTTCCTTAGTCTCTGCTCTTGTTTGTGTTTTATTTCTTTAAAGCCATCCATTCTTTTGCATGTTACTTATGATTTTAAAAACAGCCCTTCAGTTGCCATATGTAGTCCTAGTAATCATCTTATGGTGCTTTTATTTTTTGCCTCTGCCATCTGGCATTCATGGAGTGTCAGTTGCTTGCAGAACACCAGACTGTCCTCTTTCAGGTCACAAAGGAAAAGTTGAGTCATCATCTCTACTTTTCAGGAATTTACTGACCGGGAAATGAGGCAGGTTGTAAACAAAACTGTGTGAAGCACACAGTTGTATAGTTGTATGGAAGTGTTGTGTGATTGCCCAAATAGCTTTCAGAAATGTGATTTCCCTATCATGCTTTTCTTTGAAAGTTAGATGTTTGAAGTTATCTACATTTGCTACCATACGTAGTCCATACAGTTACTGTTTTAGTATCTTCTTCCTACTGTTTTCCTTAAGAAAAGTTTTCTTAATTGGTAAATTTAAGAAAAAGACCATGGATTGGTATTTCTTTTACATGACTCATAGTATGTGGCACTTGATTCTGAGCAGAAGAGGAAGCAGAAGTGTGGAGTACTGTTATAACCCCATACTCTGTACCCTGACTGCCCAGGTTCAAATCACAGTTCTTATTAGCTCGATGATTTGAAGCTCATCACAATTTTCTCATCTGAAGAAAGAGTTGATGACAAAAACTTACATAGGATTGCTGTGAGGACCTGATTGCTTAATATGCCTGAAACTCACAGAACTGGGCCTGAATACTCACTGAATCTGGAAGTATTTCCTGTTGACATCAAGGCATGGTAGATTTCATTTTGTTTTCGGTCAGATGTTATTAAACTGGGAAAGTCACTAAGATGAATAAAAAGATTTTGCTCCTTGTAGATGAAATACAAAAGCCTTGTAAAAGAAGGAACCTTTGGGTTTACCTAGCTTCACAGCAGGCATCACTAGAGATCTAGGGCCAGAGAGGTAAAGGCCGGGAGACCTTGAAGCCTGTGAGCCGGGTTGACTTTGATTAGAGGCCCTTGGTAAGAGCTGGCTTTTTGTCATTTATTTGTATGATAAAAGCAGCCTGGTGACTATCACTGATTCAAATCTCAGTTCTGATTATGGCCTTAGGTACTCACTTAAGTCTCCAAGCCTCTGTGTCTACATCTCCAAAATCGGGGTAATAATTGTACTTGGTTCTTAGAATTTGAGGATTAAATGATAAGTGCTTAGCATAGTCCCTGGCATGTGGTAGAAGAGTTATTTGTAACTGTAAATAGGAATCTTTTATGTATATCAAATGCAAATATGTACTAAGTAATAGCTTCATAGTAAAAATAATAAGATTTAAGAAAGTGGTCAGCCACAAACTATGAAGGTTAGGACTAACACCATGGCATGAAAAAAGGGAAGATCAGATCTAGAAGGGCTGTGAAGGTCCCCTAGGACTTGGGGACAAACTAAGAGAAGCAAAAAGTGACATTGACTCCAGTGTTTTAGGCTGAGTTTGGGGGTCAAAAGGATGGTAAGGTGGTGGTCTTGGAAAATCAGGGATTCAGCCTGAAGCCTCCACTAACTCATGATCTTTTTGCAAGTTAGAAAAAGTACCCACTTCTCAAGACACTTGATGTTCATTTATTGGAAAATTGCTGTAATATAATGACTTTGTTAGCACAAGACCATAGTGCTAACAAGACCGTAAACTTCTAAAACTGTATGTTTACTGTAACAGCGTCTGTGATCTGGATCAACACCCTCTTCAGTATATGACACCCTTAAGCGCATAATGATGAGCAGCCCTGGTTTGGAACTCTCTTTAGGCTTTTTTTACCTAAGTATGTTCACAGGTCCTGATTAAAAAAGAATGAGTGTGCTAGTTACCAGGTCTGGGATTTAATTATGCACCTTTCCCAAAATAGGGAAGAGTGAACTAACTGTTTACAGCTAATAGTCTCAGGGAGGAAAGACGCAGGATGAATAGAGGGGTTCTGAGAGAATTAAAAATCATGTGGCCGTGGCCTTTGAAAACAGTCAACAGAAAGCATCAAATAGGGTGATACGGTAGCTGTCTTTTTGTGATGTAGAGTTTATGTCATTTCAGAAGTGTTTGAAGTTACTTTCAGAAGTGTGAACATAATAAGATTCAGCATCATGTTGGAAAAGGATAAAGCAAATAAACCAGCCACTCAAGCTAATACAGTTATAGAAGAATATGAAGTTTAGCTCTGAGTTTTTTCTGGCAGTTAGATGGAAAGTAATGGGCCAGTGGTTCTTGGTTTCAAAGGCAATATAAGGATCTGGAAAAATGTAAACAAAATAACAAAGCTGGATTAGTTCAGAGAAGATTGTGTGACCCTAATAACAAAAATTTTGCTTGCCTTTGAGGATGGAAACCAGTTACACATCACTCTCTTAAAGTGAATCATACAACTGGAGTTGTATGCTTATCAGTAAAACATCCTATTAGTGTAAAAAGTCCTAAAACAGTAAATGTCAACTATTAGAACAGTTATCAAATTCTGTGATATCAAATCCAGGTTCTGAAGTTTTTTCTTTAGAGGCTTCTTGAAGGCTAAAGATGTCCAGTCTCTGCCCAGTTGTGCAGAGCTCTGCGATGCTGGAGCTTTGTCCTGCCTCCCCCTTCCATTATTCACTTGCTGAAGTCCTGAACTGAGAGAGTTGTTCCCTTCTCATCATCATCTGGGGATGCCTCTTTGGAGAAATAGTTAGCATTAGATGAAACTTCGCCTAGATTGCTGTCATCAAATAATCACTTACTTGACATAGACACCAAAATACTGAGTGGGGATATGACAGGAATGATTCCAGAGCCACCAGTGGAAATGAGCAGCCCCAAGTGAAGACACAGGTGACAAGGATGATCCCAGCTCTAGGCAGTGGAGTCCTTTGTGTCTCCTAATTGGATCACTTTCAGGTTGCCCTGTGCTCTGTGATGTTAGGAAGATAGGTGTTTTTGAGACTTTTAAAATCTTTACATAGAGTATTTATTTTCTCATCTGTTATCCTTTATTTGAGTTTTCTTTTTTTAAAAATAAAAGCATATTAAACCTCATGGAGAAAATATCTGGCCTTCGTCTTCTTTATGACCCAGGAGTAGATTGAGTGGCCACAGGACTGGAGTAAGGAGATCCATTTGGCCACATAGTTTGCTTCAGTAATGAACTCCCTTCCATTTGTAAGATAGGGACTGGATAGAAAATATTTACCTCCAGATGTGACACTGTGCCCTTTTAGTAAGTGTTGAATAGAAAGTAAGTCATGGGTTATTTATTTTTATTACCTATCTCAGAGACTGATGGTTTGCTGGTTCAAGTCTGGCTAGTCTTAGATATCTGTGTCCTGAGGTCATATAAACAGTGGGCCAGACATCATATTGGAAGATCATCTCTTCTAATAATTCATTAATTCTAATAATTGTAATAATTCATTGGACATCTCACCTTGGGCAAGTCATTTAACTTCTCTGAGCCAGTTTCCTCAATAATTAGGAGGCTAGCCCATATGTTCTCTTACGCCTTTTTGTAACTCAGGTTGTAATCTGTAGTCCCTTGTACTTTGTCCTGTGGTACTAGGACATCTATTTCCTAGCACAACATCTCATTGGGAGAATTTGGACAAGATAGGGATTCATACTCAAGGATGAAAATTTACTCGGGAGCTTAGGTGAACCACAGACCATTTATTCTTTAAGCTAGGCTGGGATTGTGGAATAATGGAGGGAGGGAGAAGGGACTGACCATGATAGCGTAAATGCCTGAGACATTTGTACCCACTGTGGAGATACTAGTCTGTCAGACAGCATCCCTTTTGTTCTGGTAACCAGAAAATGCAGGTGTTCAGGAGTGATTGTCTTAGGAGATGGAACACTTCTCTTTGTGTTTGTTTGCTTGTTTAAGGGAGAACTGTTAGTAACAGTAGGGAATCAGCAGTTTTATTCCACTTTTTCTTTGTTCTTCAAAAAATTGATAATAGAATTTCATTTTCTTTGGTGTTAGACAATACTTTTTTCAAGCATTGCATTTCATAAAGATTCTAAACAGGTTTGTCTGGTGTTCTTAGGTACTCCTGCCAGTCACTGTGTTTTACCTGTTTTGGAAAATTTCCTAATATTTGCTTATAGCTTCCAGCATGTTTACTGTGTTTGTGCCATATATAATAAATAAATTGTAATCATTATGAAGCACCTGTCCACAAGATTAATTTATTTCATATTCATTCTTCTATCAAGAAAACTAAACCTGTTCTCATTTTTCCCCTTTCTTACTTCCAACAGTAAAAAGAACATAAGAAAGCAGCGAATGAAAATCTTATTCAATGTTGTTCTTGAAGCTCGTGAGCCAGGCTCAGGCAGAAGACTTTGTGATCTATTTATGGTTAAACCATCCAAAAAGGACTATCCTGATTATTATAAAATCATCTTGGAGCCAATGGACTTGAAAATAATTGAGCATAACATCCGCAATGACAAATATGCGGGGGAGGAGGGAATGATAGAGGACATGAAGCTGATGTTCCGCAACGCCAGGCACTACAACGAGGAGGGGTCCCAGGTAAGGGCACGTGGGGATCCTGACAGGCTCCCAACTGTGATGACTCCTTTCAATGACTAGCTTAATATTTTGTCTTTCCTTAATTGTTTAAAATTGGAGGCAGGACATTGTGAAGGTTAAAACTTTATACCCTGTACAGTTACCCCTCATTGCCTTGTGGGAGGGGATTGGTTCCAGGGGTTCCCAGACCCCTGCAGCACCGAAATCCATAGAGTCTCAAGTCTCTTGTTTGAAATGTCATTACAATGTCATAATCTGACATCTTAGATTTGAGTCCTATCTTGCTAATCCCTGTGTAAGTGACTTATCTTTTCTGAGCCTCATGTGTAAAATGGGGTTAATAATAGTACTTGCATTAGGGTTGTTGTGGGATTAGAATGAGCTCATGTTGACAGAATATGTTACATAGTGCCTGGTATTCAAACACTCAAATGAAAGCCAAGGACATTAAAATCTTTTATCATTATTGTTACTACTATCCTCAGTTGCCATACTGCTGTAAGGATAGTCCATAAAATGATATAATTAGATAAATAGAATGGGAAAGACTAGAGATCTCTTCAAGAAAATTAGAGATACCAAGGGAATATTTCATGCAAGGATGGGCACAATAAAAGACAATGTGGACCTAACAGAAGCAGCAGATACTAAGAAGAGGTGGTGAGAATACACAGAAGAGCTGTACAGAAGAGGTCTTCATGACCCAGATTACCACGGCGGTGTGATCACTCACCTAGAGCCAGACATCCTGGAGTGTGAAGTCAAGTGGGCCTTAGGAAGCATCACTACAAACAAAGATAGTGGAGGTGATGGAATTCCAGTGGAGCTATTTCAAATCCTAAAAGATAATGCTGTTAAAGTGCTACACTCCATATGCCAGCAAATTTGGAAAACTCAGCAGTGGCCACAGGACTGGAAAAGGTCAGTTTTGATTCCAATCCCAAAGAAAGGCAATGCCAAAGAATGTTCAGACTACGACACAGTTGCACTCATCTCACACGCTTGCAAAGTAATACTTAAAATTCTCCAAGCCAGGCTTCAACATGAACCAAGAACTTCCACATACTCAAGCTGGAGTTAGAAAAGGCAGAGGAACCAGAGATCAAATTGCCATCATCCATTGGATTATAGAAAAAGCAAGAGAATTCCAGAAAAACATCTGCTTCATTGACTACACTGAAGCCTTTGACCGAGTGGATCATAATAAACTGTGGAAAATTCTTAAAGAGATGGGAATACCAAAAGCAACAGTTAGAACCAAACCTGGAACAACAGAATTCTTCCATATTGGGAAAGGAGTACATCAAGGCTGTATATCGTCACCTGCTTATAATAACTTATGTTCAGAGTACGTCATGTGAAATGTTGGGCTGGATGAAGCAGAAGCTAGAATCCAGATTGCAGGAGAAATATCAGTAACCTCAGATATGTAGATGATTACCCTTATGGCAGAAAGCGAAGAGGAACTGAAGAGCCTCTAGATAAAGGTGAAAGAAGAGAGTGAAAAAACTGGCTTAAAACTCAACATTCAAAGAACGAAGATCCTGGCATCTGGTCCCCTCACTTCATGGCAGATAGATGGGGAAACAATGGGAACAGAGGCAGACTTTATTTTCTTGGGCTCCAAAATCACTGCAGATGGTGACTGCAGCCATGAAATTGACAGATGCTTGCTCCTTGGAAGGAAAGCTGTGACCAACCTGTGTGTGAAGTCGCTCAGTCGTGTCCGACTCTTTGCGACCCCGTGGACTGTAGCCTACCAGGCTCCTCCCTCCATGGGATCCTCCAGGCAAGAGTATTGGAGTGGGCTGCCATTTCTTTCTCCAGGGGATCTTCCCGGCCCAGGGATCGAACCCGGATCTCCTGCATTCCAGGCAGATGCTGTAACCTCTGGGCCACCAGGGAAACTATACAGCATATTAAAAAGCAGACACATTAGTTTGCTGACAAAGGTCTGTGTAGTCAAAGCTGTGGTTTTTCTAGTAGTCATGTAAGAATGTGAGAATTGGACCATAAAGAAAGCTGAGTGCCAAAGAATTGATGCTTTTGAACTGTGGTGTTGGAAAAGACTCTTGAGAGTCCCTTGGATGCGAAGAGATCAAACCAATCAATCCTAAAGGAAATCAATCCTAAGCATTCATTGGAAGGACTGATGCTGAAGCTGAAGCTCCAGTACTTTGGCCACCTGATGTGAAGAACTGACTCATTAGAAAAGACCCTGGTGATGGGAAAGATTGAAGGCAGGAGGAAAAGGGACGACAGAGGATGAGATGGTTGGATGGCATCACCAACTCAATGGACATGAGTTTGCGCAAACTCTGGGAGATGGTGAAGGACAGGGAAACCTGGTGTGCTGCAGTCCATGGGGTCACTGAAGAGGTGGACACAAATAAGCACCTGAAAAACACCTACAGCAATATAAATATTAGGATATTTTCAATAATAGACCTTTCAATAATTGATTTTGTTAGGAAGCATCTTGATTTTCAGTTCTTCATCAGTAAAGCTATGATATAGTCTTCCTTTCATTTATTTTATACTCAGTATCCTTTATCTACTTTATTTTTTATTAATAAATTGAAGTATAAGTGACACGCGTTTCAAGGGTACAACATAGTGATTGAATATTTGTATATATTGAAAATGATCACATTAAGTCTAGTTAACATCCATCACCATATGCAGTTAACAACATTTTTCTTGTGATGAGAACTTGTAAGATCTACTGTCTTAGCATCTTGCAAATATACAGTCCAGTGTTACTAAGTATAGTTGCCATGCTGTACATTACATCCCCATGGCTTGCTTATTTTATAATTGAAGTTTGTGCCTTTTGACCCCTTCACTCACCTTGCCTGTCCTCTGGCTGCCACCAGTCTATTCTCTGGATCTATGAGCTTGAGATTTTTGGGGGGCCGAGGAAGGGTATTTTAGTGTCCTTATAAGTGAGATCATATAGTATTTGTATTTCTCTGTCTTACCTTATTTCATTTAGCATAATGCCCTCAGGATTTGTCTTTCATCTTGTCGCAAATGGCAGGATTTCATTCTTGTTATGGCTGAGTGATATTCCTGTCTGTGTGTGACGTTTTCTTTATCCAGTCACTCTTTCATGAACACTTCGGTTGATCCTGTATCTTGGCCATTGTAAATATGCTGCAGTGAACATGGTTTGGGGGTCCATAGATCCTTTCTGAGTTTTCTTTGTCTACTCTAAGTTTCCCAGAAATGAAAGTACATTTTCAAATCATTTATATTTCCATTCTTATGTTATTGCATTTCAATATAAAATAAGGTAGGTGCTGAGGGTGCTTGTAATCAGAGAAATGGTTCTCTTCTGTCATAGGGGTTTACACTGTCCTCAGTGTCATTGGGTAATGTGTCACTTGTCTGCCACTGGTAGAGAAAAAAGCCACCCTTAGGAGAGGTTGACAAAGAAGAGAGGTCATTTACTCCCTCAGTCCCTCTGCTCTGGTGGTATTCAGGGTGGAGAGCCTTTGGACTGGGGTTGGGGGCCGGGAGTGTGGGAGGAGGCAACTGTGGGGGCCAAGCCATTGGGTGAGTAGCTTTGTCCATGGCTATATATTATCACCCTTGGCTCAGTCTTCAGAGAGAGAGAGAGACCAAGCAGAGGTGATTGCTTTTCACAAATCAGATTCCAGGCTGTGAATGCACACTGATATGAAATCTCTTTTAATAATATTTGAGATGTTTTTCTCCAGCTATCATATATTTTTAATTTCCATTGAGCTAAGTCTGCTACTTACAGGGTCCAGTGTAAGAGAGATTTATGAAGAAACAGCCCATGTAAATATGTTTCAGAACTTCTGCAGAAACTTGTAGTGATTCTACTACAGTAGGTCTCAAACTTCAGCTATGATGTAGCTGCACATTAGAAATACCTGGAAAGCTTTAAACAATGAACCAAGACCCACCCCACAGAGATGTGATTTGTTGCTCTGTTGTGATCTCAGGCTTTATTTCTTTAGTTCTCAACTGTCCTAACCTGTGTTTTTAAAACTTCTTCATGGATACATATTACACTTCAATAGAAAGCTTCTTAGAAAATAATTTTAGTTATATTTGTAATTGAATATAGGTGTACAACGATGCACACATCCTGGAGAAGCTACTCAAGGATAAAAGGAAAGAGCTGGGCCCACTCCCTGACGATGATGACATGGCATCTCCCAAACTCAAGCTGAGTAAGGCAGCCTCACACTTCATGCTTCAGTTCAGTCTGTCAAGTATGGGTTGGTTGGTTTGGTTGCTAAGTCGTGTCTGACTGTTGTGACCCCATGGACTCTAGCCTGCCAGGCTCCTCTGTCCATGGGATTCTCCATGCAAGAATACTGGAGTGGGTTGCTATTTCCTGATTTACTGAAATATTTAATTAATTGGTGAATATAATTGAACTTGCACTCCAGCACAGAGTTTCTTGATTTCTCTCAAGCACTCTCTTCTGTATTTTAAGTAAACATAAAAGCGCGTGAGGAATAGAAGAATATTACGTCAAAAGGTTTTGTTTCCTTTTTTTGAATGCGGTGGACGTTTTATAAATGTTAAATAGTGAGAATAGATACTTTTTCTACATGTGATGCCTGGAAAAAGTATAGGGGCAGGTTTTAATTTTCTTCCTGTTTTTCGGTCTGTTGCTAAGTTACTGGAATTAAAAGTGAGTCCCTCCTAGACGGAATTTGAGAGGTTAGAGATGTCTAGTTATTGTACGTAAGTTAGCTATCTGTTGAGTGTGGGCTGTGAATGGTTGTTACGTTAAAAACTGTGAGAGGGACTTCACTGGCAGTCCATTGCTTAGGACTTTGCCTTCTGGTGCAGGGGTTAGGGTTTGATCCTGGTTGAGGAGCTGAGACCCCCAAGCCTTGCAGTGAAACAAACAAACAAAAAACCCACATAAAACAGAAGTAGTATTGTAGCAAATTCTGTAAAGACTTTAAAAATGGCCCAAGTCCAAAAAAAAACAAACTGTAAAGAGAAAAAAGAAAGCAAAAATAATTAGTACCATTGGGCTAAAGAAGAAGTTTCTGCCTTATTTAAAATATATAAATAAATACCAAGCAAATGATAGTGGTGGTGTCAAATATTCTTTAGAGCCATATTTGCTAAAATGGAAAGAACAAACTTTAATTTCTTTATATGGATTGACTAAACTGAATTTGCAGTAGTTTTGGGTATGATTTATTGCTTAAGTGATCATTCCTTTTTGTTAAGCTACTTATTTATTTTTTCATGTAATTATAAAAGCATACAGAAATGAAAACCTTTTAATTTTTCACTTGCAGGAATGAAAGTCTCCTAATTTATAGGGACATAATATCTTTTAAAACTAAAATTAATTATATAAGTTGAGTTAAGAAACTAATGACAGATACTCTAATAGTAACTGTATTAGTTACTGTTTAGTTAACAGTAAATATAGAACTAAATATATATAAATGCATGTATATATATTTTTAAAGTTCAGGGAGAGGAGATTTTACCATGCAGTGTCAATTTTCTCTTCATTTCTCAATGTTATATTAGGAAAAACTCAAAACATACACAGATGTAAAGAATAGTACAGTGAATCCCTGTCTGTACCTGTTACTCAGCATTTATCAAGATTGTGCCATACTTACTTCCTGTATTCCCTTTTGCCCTTCTTTTTTCTTTGTTTTGAATTATAAGACACACCCAGTCACGTCATTTTATTTCTACATAGTTCATTATGCATCTTTGAAATATGCAGATAGTTTCTTAAATAATCATGACATCATTGTCACACATTACAAAATTGGAAATTTCTTGGTTTCCTCTAATACCTGATAAATTTTCAAATTTTACTGATTGTCTCACAAATATATTTTTACAATTGGTTTCTTCCAATCAGGATCTAGTTAAGTTCTGTGTATTGCATTTGATTGTTTTACTTAAACTCATAATTCAGAACAGTCCTCCTTTTTTTCATCCTCCTGCTGTTGACTCTAGAAACCTGGTCACATCCTTGTACAGTCCAGAGTTGTTAGTCACTTAGTTTACTTCCTTAGGATGTCAGTTAACTTTTTCCTTTTTTCTTATAAATGGACATTAACTTCAATGGCTTGATTAGATGCAGTTTCAACTTGTCAAGTAAGGTCCACCCACATGTTGCATTTGATTGATAGTTCTTTTCTTCTGTAAGTTCTCCATCTTTTCCTTTTTGTCTTTCAGTTTGTTGAAGAAATTGGGTTGTACTATAGTTTCCCACAGTCTAGATTTTGGTAATTGTATCCCTTTGCTGCAGTATTCACGTGTTCCTTTGTATTTCCTATAAATTGGTAGTTGATCAGATCTAGATTTTAAATTTGATTCTTCCCTCACTTTGGCACAGAAACTGATGTAAGAGGTAATAATAGTCTTCCATCAGGTGGCATGTAATATCTGGTTGTTTCTTTAAATTATGTTAATAGCTATTGATGCTTGCTACATAAATTCACTGAAGAGATGTAAAGTAGTACTAGTTTAATATTATCATTGCTTGTTCAGTTACTGACTGGAATACTTCTGTGTAGAGAAACTGCCTCATCCGTATTTGGTTACCCAGTGGATGGTTTTTTTGTTTGTATGTATTGTTTTGGTTTTTGAAAGGATAAAAGCTAGATTTCCCTTTTCATTTACCAGTTTTCAAAGTAATGAAATACATACAAGATAATGCATTGGTTTACTAGAATCCTGCAATATCTAGCCCATTGTTTGTTTTTATTTATCATTATGGACTACTAGATTTAAACATATTCCTGAGTTTTAACCCATTGCAGTTATGGTTCTTGTTGATAGTTAATGTTGTCCCAGGTTGGCTGCTGTGGTCTTTTGAGCTGGCCATATTTAGAAGTCGTTGATAGACTCT
Organism: Budorcas taxicolor; assembly: GCF_023091745.1. NCBI lineage: Eukaryota > Metazoa > Chordata > Mammalia > Artiodactyla > Bovidae > Budorcas > Budorcas taxicolor. The sequence goes on along the minus strand of NC_068910.1, from coordinate 12,287,306 downwards.
TACTGTCTAGCGTCTCAAGATACAGCCGACTGATCTTGTGTAGCCTGGGAATCAACCATTTGCAAAAGAGCTAATAACATGAGTTTTTGAAATCAGTATTCTAAAAATATAGTCAGAATTATTTAGGGGTATACTGCAACTAGGTTGGTCACTGTTTTCTAGAATTTTCAGTGGACAGAGCTAAGAAATTTTGTATTTTATATTTAAAGAGAAAATGCACAATAAGTTCACATTGATACTCTCAATTGAGATTCCAAGCCACAAGGTTTTTATTCAGTGTCCTCTGTTTTAACGTCTTTATCTCCTTTTCTGCCTTGATGAAAGTCTCAGTTCTCAAGGATACCATCGGCGATGGAGTTAGACTGTCACATAGCTGCTCATTTCCTTTATTCCACCTTATTCACAACTATCTCAACATAACAGTACTTACTCTCCCACCAAAAATATGAGTACTGAAAATAGTTTGTTTTTCTAGTTCTTTCTTTGTTGATGGGATATATTTCACTAGAAAAATGCTAATTACTGTGTTTTATACATCACTTGAAATAATTCCTTCCTTGTGGTTATGCTACCAGCTTTATACAAATTTAGGTTCGTTTATTTTATTTTATTCATTTAACATTAAGTCTTTTTCTTTAGGTAGGAAGAGTGGTATTTCTCCTAAAAAATCAAAATACATGACTCCAATGCAGCAGAAACTAAATGAAGTCTATGAAGCTGTAAAGAACTACACTGATAAGAGGGGTCGCCGCCTCAGTGCCATTTTTCTGAGGCTTCCCTCCAGATCCGAGCTGCCTGACTACTATTTGACCATTAAAAAGCCCATGGACATGGAAAAAATTCGAAGTCACATGATGGCCAACAAATACCAAGATATAGACTCCATGGTTGAGGACTTCGTCATGATGTTTAACAACGCCTGTACATACAATGAGCCCGAGTCTTTGATCTACAAAGATGCCCTTGTCCTACACAAAGTCCTGCTTGAAACTCGGAGAGACTTAGAAGGAGATGAGGACTCGCATGTCCCAAACGTAACCTTGCTGATTCAGGAGCTCATCCATAATCTTTTTGTGTCAGTCATGAGTCATCAGGATGATGAAGGAAGATGCTACAGTGACTCCTTAGCAGAAATTCCTGCTGTGGATCCCAGCTTTCCAAACAAACCTCCGCTTACTTTTGACATAATTAGGAAGAATGTTGAAAATAACCGCTACCGACGGCTTGATTTATTTCAAGAGCATATGTTTGAAGTATTGGAGAGGGCAAGAAGGATGAATCGGTATGTTTTCAAAGGCATTTCTTTTTGAGAAGGTGTGACATAGAAGGTGTAAAATAGAAGAAAGAATTTGCTTTGATGTGCTATTTCAGCGTACAGTTGGTGGGGTGCTATTTTGAATTTTAATTAGAATGTATAGAGAGTAAGAATGTTCCGGGGGAGAGAAGGCACACTACTGACTTGGGCCAATGAGGGGAAGAAATGAGAGACAAAATTGAGGATATGTTGAAAAGGATAAACTTTCAAAATACAGCCTTTCATAGAACCTGTATTTTAAAAGGATGGAATGCTTTTAATTAGAAATAATAATAGGATTTTCTTTTAAAGTTTGAGTTCAGTGCAAGTGTGCTTTAAATAAAGCAGCTCTAAAATATTAATCTAAGCTTACACTGATTTAAATTTGATTTCCATTTCAGACTTCTCAAAGGGCTTGTTTTTAATTGCAGGTTTGTCGCTTTTAAGTTCATTCTGCAGACATTAAATGTTATAAAAAGAACAGGCAATCAAATTGAAATTTCCATCAAACTTAAATCCCCTTCTAATTTTGATCTGTGCTGTATATTTGCCACACAACAATAGCATATACTCAGCTATGGAAACAGTTTCAGTTCTGCAGTCATGGTGTGTCCTCTCTGTGCTCTTGGGATCACTTGGGGAGAATAAAACAGTTAAGAATACAAACCCTACCTTCCTAGAGCTTATTATCTATTATACTGATTGCTTGACCTTTAGTCAGTGGGCATGGGGTAATTCCAGCCAGGGACTCTCTGAAGCCTGGATTTGCTCTGGATCTTGAAAGAAAAGTGAAAAGTAATATTTGCTGTTCCTATTGAGCGCTTGCCCTTTGTAAAGTACCATGTAGATGATCCCTAACCCTTACTATAGCCATCATAGGTAAGTGATAATCTTCCAATTTGTATGTGAAGATGTGCACGAGAGAGAGAAGTAACTTGCCATAGTCACACAACTAGTAAGTGCGGCGACTCATCTTGTTCCTCACTGCAGGGACTGCTGCTGAGCCAGTCACCAGGAGGCCAGTCAAGCAGCACAGCCAGGGATGGTAAGACTTGAGCTCTGTGCTCTAAGAGCTTAAAGTCTGACAGCTGGAACAGCACCTGTGCTTAGGGAGCAGTCGTTCCCAGCATGAGATAACATTTAAGGACTTGGTATTTAGTAAGATGGTGGAGTAATAAACTTCTGTAGGGTTCTAAAGAGCATGAGATGTCAGGGAAGAATGGGGAAATGGGTGGGATTGACATCAGGTAAGTGGTGTGAGTTAAGGCATAAGGTTAGGAAATGAGTATGGTGTGTTCACAGGATAGGTAGAGTTAGGGTCAGGTTGGAGAGGCCTCTGAGAGGCACGTTTAAGATATGGTCCTTATTCTTCAACAGTGAAGAAATAAAGTGGGGAGGGGGGAGTGCATCTTGCAGTTAGAATCTGTGTTCATTTATTTCTTAGTTTTCATTTATCCTGAAAATATTTGTTAAATGGCTACCAGTTATGAGCATGTTCTGGATAACATGGAATATACCAGTGGACAAAACAGACAAACCCTTCCCTCAGGGCGCTTAAGAGTTCTATTCTTGTTCTCATTTTACTTAAATAGTCCTTAAATCTAAAGTCACTCCTCTTCTCCCTACCCCATACCCATACCCATTACTTCTTGGGCTTAGTTCTGTGAGTGAGTCTTCCACAGTACATTTCTCTTAGATTATTATTGGTCTTCCCTCGTGGCTCATATGGTAAAGAGTCTGCCTGCAGTGCAGGAGACCTGGGTTCCATCCCTGGGTTGGAAAGATCCCCTGGAGAAGGAAATGGCAACCCACTCCATTATCCCTTGCCTGGAAAATTCCATGGACGAGGAGCCTGGCAGGCTGTACTCCATGGAGTCGCAGAGAGTCAGACACGACTGAGCGACTTCACTTGTTTCTTTCTTAGATTATTAGCAGCTTTGTCCTTGAATAGATGATATGATTATTTTACGAACTGAGCAGATTTGTATCTGTAAGAAATAAACTCTTTTCTTTCTCCCATTGTTGACCTGATTAGCTTTTGCTGTTGAGGCCTAGGAGGTAGAGCCCAACGTAATTTTACAGTATTCCCTTCTTTGAGGTTTCACTTTCTGCAGTTTCAGTTACCCAACATCAGCCAAGATCCAAAAATACTAAATGAAAAACCCAGAAGTAAACAATTTATAATTTTTAAATTACACAATTTGTAATTTTTAGACTACACAATGTTCTGAGTGCATGATGGAATTATAAATCTGCCCTTTGAAAGTAGCATAGATTATCAAAAGTGCATTTTCAGTTTTAATTTTATACTAGTAACTATAAGCTCTTATAAAATTAATTTCAAGTGAACAGCCTTCAGAAGTCTCTATTCAGAAAATAGGCATCAAAATAGTGTCTTTGGAGTTTCTTCCCTTGGCCAGTTTTAGTTTTATTGCCTTCCTACAAGTGTTAGCATTTCTGTAACCCGAAAAAAGGCTTTAGAATCTTCCTAGAAACACCCATCTGGGTTGTTATTGGCATTGTTTTAAGTTGCCAGGTCACCTGTGCGTGTGGTCAGCATTCTGGAGTCTTCTCAAGCTTGGTGCTCTGGTGGTCGGTGTCAGCAAGCAGCTGACTGGGCTGGACTGCAGCACCTGCCCTGACCAGAATGCCTCCACAACTGCTGCTGAGTCTTCGTCCTAACCTTTGTGAATAATTTTTCAAACCCTGATATTCCTAGTAGTTAACAGAATTATCTTCAGGCCTTCCTCAGACCAACAGTGGATGACAAATAGTAACAAAATTTCTTTGAGTCTAAATTATGAAGTTCATTTTGCCCAATCGTCTCATTTTATAAATGGGGAGAATCTCTTAAAAGTTTTCAGTATGACACAGATTTTTTTTTTTTTTTCTCTTTCATTGTGTTTTCTCTGCTGGTTCCCCAGAATTATGTAGTTATTTCTCGGGAACTAAAATGAACACTAACTCTGAGGCCTGCAACCATTTTATGATACTCTCAGGACTTTGCAATTTAGGTTCAAATATTTACTGAGTCCTAGCAGCCTAGACAACCATGATATAGATCCCCCCCCCCACCCTGCCAAAAAAAAGGGCTAAATTTTCTGTTAATATTTTATCTAGTGTGTTGATCTCTTAACTAAAAGAAAGTTAGAATGAATCCCAAGATTAAATTCAGGTAAGTGTTAGACATGGTATGAAGCCTTAGTATAGTCCTTGGTTCTTGGCAGCCCTCTTTTGTTGCCAAACTTATTAATGAATGTACCACGTTTCTCCCCCAGGAAGCTGGGTGAGGCTTTTCCTTTTACATGAGCTATACAGGGAGTGAGCCTTAAGGAAATGAAAACTGGTGGGCAGGAGGCTCACTGAGGTAAAACTGAACAAATTTTAAGGAGATACCCATATTAGAACTGCTCAGAAGTTATCACTATATCAGTGAATACATTAAAGAAGCATTTCATGGAATGCTTTTAACATATGATCAGGGTGTTTGAAAGAAGCATATTGTGTGTCAATGAATGTTCTTGATGCTGTTATAGGACAGATTCCGAAATATATGAGGATGCGGTAGAACTTCAGCAGTTTTTTATTAAAATTCGTGATGAACTCTGCAAAAATGGAGAGATCCTTCTTTCACCAGCACTCAGCTATACCACAAAACATTTGCATAATGATGTGGAGAAAGAAAAGAAGGAAAAACTGCCAAAAGAAATAGAGGAAGATAAACTAAAACGAGAAGAAGAAAAAAGAGGTTAGTTTCTTTTCATTTTGTTAAATGTGAAGGAACATTATTATACTCTGTCCTAGCTGGTCTTGCTGTGGAGTAGACCTCTCTTTGTGTAAATGAAGACTCAGGGCATTGGCTCTTACCAAATGGACATGGTAAGCTGGAAGTGTTTTTGTCAGTATTAACTTAGTCAGACTGAGAAAGATTGGAAGTTGCCCGTGACACAGCTGTTACTCTTAGTATTTCCAGAACAGAGTCAGTTAATTCACAAATGTGGCAGCTTAATACCTCTTAATATTGCTAGTAAATAAAAACCTAAGGGGCCCAGCTGAGGCTCAAAAGCATTCTCAGCAGTGAGTGCATAAAGTTTCTGCCCAGTTGTTCAACAGCATGGCTGTCCTTGTATGGACTCAAGACAAGTAGATACTTTGGTTGAAACACTTAAGGAGGAGGAAATTTTTATTTTAATTGTATCAACCTAAAAATGTTACCTTGAGTCACTTGCCAGAGCTTAGAAATATTCAAAAGTAGGAACTTTTATTAGAAAGTTAATCATTCCTGAAAAAAGAGTTCACATAAAATACCTGGAATGTATAACTTTTCCAAGAGTCATATTTATCTTTGGCATCAAGTCTGCTCCTTAGAATTTTTTCCTCAGGAAAGGGAGCAAAATAAATGGTTTAAGCAAATTCTCATAAGCAGTGCCATATGCAAAAAAAAGAGAAAGGAACCCGGTTGGTGAGGACTGATTTTACCAGCATAGGGCTACCTGCCAGTAGAAACCAGCAGCTTTTTGCCAGAGGGAATGTACTCATTAATGGTGATGAGAGAGAGAGAGTGCGTGTGTGTGGGTGTGTGTTGGACTGGAAGAGGGGGTGGTTTTGTGTCTTGACTGCCAACAAAAGCAGTTGATGCAGGAATGAACCGAGTAAACGTGCAGCTTTGCTTGCCCCAGGTAACAGTTGACGTTGAGGAGTATCCTGAAAATTATTGTAGAACGACTAACATAAGCTCGCCACACATCCTTGGCTGACTGGAAAGGGCCCATGTGTAGAGGAGTCGCGAGAAGCTGCTGAGGTGAAGGGGAAAGATATACCATGCAAATAGTAACCATAATGAGTTGGAGTGGCTATATTAATCAGACAAATAAACTTTACGAAATATTACTAGAGATGAAGAGGGACATTTTCAAATGTTAAAAGGGTCAAACACATATAATACTTACAAGTGTATATGTACCTATGGAGGAGAAAATGGCAACCCACTCCAGTATTCTTGCCTGGGAAATCCCAAGGACAGAGGAACCTGGCAGGCTGCAATCCACGGGGTCGGAGAAGAGCCAGACACGACTTAGAAACTAAGCAGCAAACAGAATGTACCTGACAGTGGGGCTGCAGAGTACATGAAGCAAGACTGACAGCACTGGAAAGGGAGACAGTTCAGTTACTAGATGCGCCTTGGTGCACCTTTCTCAGCAAACGACAGGCTAAACCAAAAATTGGCAAAAGTATGACTTAATAAGATTAGGCTGTCGTAGACTGAACATTATGTCCCCCACCAAAATCCATATGTTGTAGCCTCCAGTGCGGAGAAGGCAATGGCAGCCCACTCCAGTACTCTTGCCTGGAGAACCCCAGGGGTGGGGGAGCCTGGTGGGCTGCCGTCTGTGGGCTCGCACAGAGTTGGACACGACTGAAGTGACTTAGCAGCAGCAGCAGCAGCCTCCAGTGTGTTGGTATTTGGAGATGGGGGCCTTTCGGAGATAATTAGGTTTGGATGTAGTCATGAGAGTGGAGTCAGGACAGTGGAATTGGTGCCCTTGTGAGGGGATAAAGAGCAGGAAGACGGCGGTCTGAAGCAGAACGTGGGCCCTCACCATACGCCAGATCTGCCTCCAGAACTGTGAGACATGGATGTTCGTTGTTTAACCCACACTGTCGTCTGTGGTGGGTCTTCTTACAGCAACCTGAACTCTTGAACAGTACTGTCAATCGGCTTGACCTGATGGATATGTAAAACGCTACACCAGTGACTGTTGCTGCTGCTACTGCTAAGTCGCTTCAGTCGTGTCCGACTCTGCGACCCCATAGACAGCAGCCCACCAGGCTCCCCGGTCCCTGGGATTCTCCAAGCAAGAACATTGGAGTGGGTTGCCATTTCCTTCTTCAATGCATGAAAGTGAAAAGTGAAAGTGAAGTCACTCAGTCGTGTCTGACTCCTAGCGACCCCATGGACTGCAGCCTACCAGGCTCCCCCTTCCATGGGATTTTCCAGGCAAGAGTACTGGAGTGGGGTACCATTGCTTCTCTGACCAGTGACTGCAGAATACACATTCTTGTAGAGCCTGCATGGAACATTAAATAGAAGGGATCATGAGCTGGGTCATAAAACAAGTTTCAAAAATTTTTAAGGATTGAAATCATGCCAAGTTTGTTCTTTGAATACAATAAGATTAGATTAGAAATTAGAAATCAGCAGAAGGAAATCTAGAAAATCCCCAAATATTTGGAAATGAAGCAGTACATTTCTCAGTAACCCATGGATCAAAGAAGACATCAGAAGGACAGTTAGAAATATCTTGTACCAAATAAAAGCAAAAATAACATATTAAAATTTATGGGATATAGATAAGGTAGTTATTAGGAAATTTACAGATTTTTAAACGTGTCAGAAATATACATGTTTAAATTCATAAAAATGAATCCACTTTTCCACTTCAGAAAGTTAGAAGAAGAGCAAATCAAGCCTGAAGTAAATAGAAGAAATAATAAAGATCAAAACAGAATTCAATGAGTGAAAAAGACAGAATGCCAGTACTGTACTGAGTGATGTTTGACACACCCATGACAAAATTTTGTATACTTGGAATTTTTTCCTTTTAAATTTAGTCGATACTTTCCCTGGCAACGCAGAATTAATGACAGCTGCTCTCTGAATTACTCAAAGCCAGCTTTCACAGTATGGCCTCCGCAAGCAGCATCAGTATCACCTGTTAACTTGTTAGAAATGCCGGTGCTCTGTTCCCGTGCCAGACCTACCAATTCCGTAACTCTGAGGGAGGGACTCAGCAGTCTTTGTTTTGGCAAGACCTGTAGGTCGTTCTGATGTGCACTTAAGTCTGGGAGTCACTGCTCTAAGGCCTTGGATTTAATGAGTGGTGGAGCAAAAACTTACGGCACCTGCCTTCCTTCTTGCTGGATTAGCAGTGATTTGTGAACCCAATATAAGGTGGCACGTTCTAGAGAAGAGGCAGTACTGACATTTTTATGGGGTTTTTGGCCATGCCACATGACTTACGGGATATTAGTTCCCTAACCAGGGATTGAATCCAGGCCTCTATTAGTGAAAGTATCAAGTTCTAACCACTGGACTGCCAGGGAATTCCCTGTATTGACGTTTCAAAGACTGCTGGTCACTGTGCTAATTGATCCTTAGATACCAGAAAATGTTTTCGACGACTTAATCTATGATGAAGACCTGTGGTAGAAAAGCAGAGCCACATAAAGAAAAAAGCTAGGAGACTGACCTTTCCTTTTTCAATGCTGTACCTCTCTTCTGAGCCTGGGAGCCTTTGCTGATGAGAGAAAAGGAAGACTGCTGCAAAGAACTGCTTTCTGAGGCTGCCAGAGCATCCCTGTTAGTAATTACTCACCTTTTGCACTAATTCAGAGACTGTTTCCCCAGCATGAGGCTGGAGGTAGGTAGGAAGTGGTGCTTTGCCGTAGAATGTGAGGTCAGCCCTGGAAGGACGGAGTAGGAAAAGCTTAGAAGCAGAGTACTCTGAAGGTTGTTGTAACTAGTTATTTATGAGTATTAAAAGGTGGCAAAATGCTGGAAAGAATGGTGGTTGTGTGTCAGTCAGCCTTCTCTGTCTTTAAGTCACAGAGTAGGTTTCTTAATAATCAGTGGAAATTGAGGGAAACAAAATGTTACACACCCTGTTTTTATATTAAATGCCAGAACTATTCCTACTTGGGTCAGTAAGCAAAAGTAAGACTACATAAACGTGGGCAGATGGTATGCAGATACCATTGCTCCTTCTTCCAAAACGATTCAAATGACGAAAGGGGCCTTTTAAAACAAAACAAGCACAAAAGCATTCACTCCCCTCAAAAAAAGTGGAGGAAACAGTGGAAGAGAAGATGATGGCAGTTAAAATTTAGAAGCTAGAAAAATTGATAGTTAATGCTGGCTTCAAGGCTAGCATCAGATAAAGACCTTAGCAGGCCATTTCCTGTCAAGAAAGGCACAAGCATTAGAATGCCGTGTACACCTGGCAAATGAAGGTGCATGCAAGACTGGAAGCAAAAAGTTTAGTTGAAAGTCTAAATTTAAAGGAGCTGAACCTCTAGATTACCTCCCCACCCTTCCTCTGACTGTTCATCCCTGAAGTGTCCAGACTCAGGGATACCAGGCTGACCTAAGGGTTGGGGTATGGTTCTGAAGAGGGGAGTTAGGAAAGGATTTATACCAAATAGTGAGACCCCTGACCTTCTAAACTTCTGATCTCCTAGAATAGCTTTTAATTTTGAGACAGGGAGAATTTTTCTCTTGAGAAATGCAGCAGGCAGTGGGGGAAAACTAAAGATAACATCTGGTCCTCAGTGAAATCCATCATTCACCCAGCTCTGTGTATGCTGGCCTGTGTATGCTGGAGAGCTTCCAGTCAGCTTTTTAAGTATTTTAACATTTTAAATAGAAGCAGATATTTATTTAAATGGACCAGATATTTAAGTGAAATCTCTCTAAGATGTTACGATAAAGAACAAAACAAAAGAAAGAACCTTAGCGGAAACAGAAACAGTGAAGGCTGCAGGAGAAAATCTTAGGCTTCAAGGCCTGGAGTTAGTTCTCTGTGGCTCCACACTTCACCCCTAAGTCATCGTTTCTCATGAAAGGTAGCACAGTTTGTACCTGAGCTGCTTTATCAGCCTGTTTCCTGTCTCTAGAGTTTGGGGGGGTTACCAGCCTTCCATTTTGTGCCCTTTCTGTCCCTTTCAGGCCAGTGTTTCTGCTGGTATAAAATCCCCAAGAACCTTGTGAATCTACTGCATATGTCACAAGGATTCATTTGATTAATCAACTGCTAGATAACATTTTCCACCAAAATTGTCAAAACTTAAAAAAAAAATTTTTAATACCAATATTAGAGAGTGAATGGAGAAATAGACCCCCCACTCCCTTGTAGCCAAATAGTGATGGATTTAAATTGGTATAGACTTTGGAACATGCATTTAAAAATATTTAATGTGCTTATTTCCAGATCTTCAATTTATGAAAAATTATCCAAAGGAAGTAATCAAAGAAATGGCAAAGCTTTTTACTTAAAAAAAAAAAAAACAAGTATGGTGTTTGTAAATGATGGCTTATGTATGTTTAGTTGCTAAGTCATGTCCGATTCTTTGTGACCCCATGGACTGTACAGCATGCTAGGCTTCCCTGTTCTTTACTATCTCCCAGAGTTTGCTCAGATTCATGTCCATCGAGTTGATGATACTATCTAACCATCTCATCCTCTGCCGCCCTCTTCCTCTTTTTGCCTTCAGTCCTTCCCAGCATCAGAGTCCTTTCCATTGTTAGGTCTTTGCATCAGATGGCCAAAGTATTGGAGCTTCAGCATCAGTCCTTTCAATTAATATTTAGGGTTGATTTCCTTTAGGATTGTTTGGTTTGATCTCCTTCCAGTCCAAAGGATTCTCAAGACTCTTCTCCAGCATCACAGTTTGAAGACACTAGTTCTTCAGCGCTCAGCTTTCTTTACGGTCCAACTTTGACATCCATACATAACTACTGGATAAACTCTAGCTTCGACTATATAGATCTTTGTTGGCAAAGTGACATCTTTGCTTTTTAATACACTGGTTAGGTTTGTTTTAGCTTTCCTTCCAAGGATTAAGCATCTTTAATTTCATGGCTGCGGTCATCCATGGTGATTTTCGAGCCCAAGAAAATAAAATCTGTCACTGCTACCACTTTTTCCCCATCAATTTGCCATGAGTGATGGGACCAAATGCCATGATCTTAGTTTTTTGAATGGTGACTTATAAGCCCACTGTTTCATTCTTGTCTTTCATCCTCATCAAGATTCTCTTTAGTTTCTCTTCAGTCTCTGCCATTAGAGTGGTATCATCTGCATATCTGAGGTTGTTGATATTTCTCCTGGCAATCTTGATTCCAGCTTATGATATAGAAGCCATTAAAAAATATGCTTTAGCAAAACTAAAAATCTTCTTGAAAAGCATTTGATCTCAGAGGAAATTTTTATGATATTAAGTGTATAAAGATATAGTATCTGGGCTTCTCGGATAGCTCAGACAGTAAAGAATCTGCCTGCATTGCAGGAGGCACAGGTTTGATCCCTGGAGAAGGAAATGGCAACCCACTACAGTATTCTTGCCTGGACAATTCCACGGACAGAGGAGACTGGCAGACTACAGTCCATGGGGTCGCCAAGAGTCAGTCACGACTGAGTGACTAATACTTTTCATATATAGTTTACAGTATGTTGAATGAAATACATGTCTCATTAGTTCTAAGATTCCATTCATTGTGACAGAACCATGTAATAACAGGAGAAAGACATTTCAGTGGTATTAAGATGGCAAGAAAGTACATACAAGATTATCTCTAGGATCACATGACTTATGAGCGGCCTGTTTTCTTCTTTATACCTTTCTGTACCATCCAAAATGACTACAATGAGCATATATTATTATGGTGATTATTTTTATTCTGTAGATACTTTATGTATGTATTTAAATTAGTGGCAGTTGGTTGTAATTTAAAAAGACAATTTTGAGTAGAGACTGTTGGGAATGTGGATACTATTTGTCCTGAATCCTGCCTTGGAGTATCTGGAAAAGGATTAAATGTATTAGTATGTGTAGTTTTAATCCTGCATCTGATTGCCACATCCCTTTCGTGAGAACATTTTTCTCTTTTTTACCTAAGAAGCTGAAAAGAGTGAAGATTCCTCAGGAGCTGCAGGCCTCTCAGGCTTACATCGCACATACAGCCAGGACTGCAGCTTTAAGAACAGCATGTACCATGTTGGAGATTACGTCTATGTGGAGCCCTCAGAGGTCAATCTACAACCTCATATCGTCTGTATTGAGAGGCTGTGGGAAGATTCTGCCGGTAAGTTCATTTTAAATTGGGGAGCAAATTGGTGAGATGTGATTATTTTACTCCTTGTTTCTCAGGGAAGGAAGTTGTACCTCAGACATTTTATTCCTTTCCACAGTAGTTGTTTTACACTCTTAATAAGTACAGTCCACCCACTACATGAGGAACATAGGATCGAGCACTGTTGGGCAGTGGCATAGCTGAGTCAAAAGAAACACAACTTCTTGAAGTCTAGACGAGAGTCATTCATTCAACTGATGCTTATTAAAAAAATCCAAGAGCCAAACCCTGTAGGATGGCCGAGAGTCAGAAGAACGAAAGGTCCATGTTTTGTCCCTGGCAAAACCACTCTGGTAAAAGTCACAAGTAAAGAAGAAATTGTTATAGAGAGACATGTGGCTTAGAATTTGGCTTAGAATTTGATTTCAAAAAGGCTTCCTAGAACAGTTGGCTTTAACTTGAAACAGAGAATGAATAGGAGTTAATGAAGCCAAAACCAAGGAGAATTGTGATCCAGACAGTCCACTTATTTCAGCTGCTCATCATATAAAATACCTTTGTATTCTTAAACCCAAGTGCCACATATGTCCTTTAGTATATCTTACATCCTTACTAAAGCACACAGCTTTAGCTGTGTCCTGACTCAGCAGAGTAGAGTAGGTCCCATCCCCTTCCTTGTTCTATTTATTTTACATCTTTTACTATAAGGGGGAAAGTAGCATTTTTAGGTGTCATTGCACTTTAGTATTTTTAGTATTATTTCTTCCAAGATAATTCTGTTAAGGAACCATGGCCTAAAAGCACATTGCTCGGTTCAGCCCATGGCAGAATGGATGGAGTCTTTGCTCATTTTACAAAGAATATGTTATTTCCATTAATGGTAATTCTCTCTCTTTTTCCCTGTTTGTTTTTGAGGTGAAAAATGGTTATATGGCTGTTGGTTTTATCGGCCAAATGAAACATTCCATTTGGCTACACGGAAATTTCTAGAAAAAGAAGTTTTTAAGAGTGACTATTACAATAAAGTTCCTGTTAGTAAAATTCTAGGAAAATGTGTGGTCATGTTTGTCAAGGTAAGAAATTTATTAATCCCCAAATAGTAAATTATTTCATGGAGTTCACATGGAGTTTCACAACCACAGAAAATTGATATTTACAAAATGAATAGCTCTGTTTAAAACTGTTTGAATTTTTTTAGGCTGTGTCTCTGGCTTTATGTAAAGACTTGAGGGAAAATAAATCTGAGCATAATAGTGAAAGGCCCTTTGCTGCCTATGCTATATAGCTGTATGTAGTTAGCTTAAATTTTTTTATATCACCAGACAAATTTTTAAAGATGATATTTTCTGAAGAATCATTAAATCTTCAGTGTGGTTCTAGGTAATATGGTGTACTTTTTGTTTGTCTGTCTACTATAGGCACAGGCTCAAAGCTTTAAAGAACTGGCTGTCTAAAATACTAATGTACTGTCATAGAGGCAGTTGGTAAAACTTCAGGTCAGTTCAGTCGCTCAGTCATGTCCAACTCTTTGCAACCCCGTGGACTGCAGCGTGCCAGGCCTCCCTGTTCATCAGGGAGGTAAACTAAATAAGCTAAATAGAATATACTGAGCAATGCCATTCTGTATAAGGAAATACTCCTAATCTCTAACCATTTACCATTTGTTGTTAGTTGTCAAAAAGTCTTAACACTTTAGCTTTTATTTCTTTGCTTGGTTGGTGTTTTTGTGTTTTTTGGTTGATTGCTTTTCAGAAAATTCACCTACTTGATTTTATTCTTATATCCACCAGGAATACTTTAAATTATGCCCAGAAAATTTTCGAGATGAGGATGTTTTTGTCTGTGAATCACGATATTCTGCCAAAACCAAATCTTTTAAGAAAATTAAACTGTGGACCATGCCCATCAGCTCGGTTAGGTTTGTCCCTCGAGATGTGCCCTTGCCTGTGGTCCGAGTGGCCTCTGTATTTGCAAACGCAGATAAAGGGGATGATGAGAAGAATACAGACAACTCAGAGGACAGTCGAACTGAAGACATTTGTAACTTGGAAAAGGTATGTAGATAATAGCCACACAGAAAAGAATTTTAATTTCAAAACACCTCTTCTCAAAAATGAATGAATAAAGTATTCAACTTCATAATTAGAAAAAGAGTAATCATGTAAAACTTTAGCCTAACAAAAAGAAGGGAACTATAAAGGAAAGAGAAATTAATACTTGAAAAACATATAGCTGGACTGAAAATGAGACTTTGATGGGTTCAATGAGATAAACTATCAACTGTCCTAATAAAGGAAAAAGAAAGGCATTAAGCTCAACATACAAAATACAGAGGAAATTGAAAGACTTGTGCATTTCTGTTAATAAATTTGAAAACCTGAATGAGGGCATTCCCTGGCAGTTCAGAGGTTAGGACTTTGCACTTTCATTGGCAACGGCCTGGGTTCAGTCCCTGGTTGGGGAACTAAGATCTCACAAGCCTCTTGGTGCAATCAAAAAATAACTAAAACAAAAACAAATAATAATAGTAAAACCTGAATGAAATGAGTAATTTTCCAAGATAATACCAATTAGTTAAATGAAATCAAGAAGAGATAACATGCTTAAGTAGATAACAACATGAAGAATTTTTTTTTTAATGTTAGAGAGCTCACTCCAAAAAGTACTTAGGTCAGATAATTCCATAGGTAAATTCTTTCACCCTTTAAATTATTCCAGGAGTTCGCAGGCAGTCCTAGGGTGATTAAGACTCCATGCTTCTACTGCAGGGTGGCATGAGTTTGATCCCTGGTCGGGGAACTAAGATCCTACATGCTGTGCAGTAAAGCCAAAAAAAATTACCACAGAGGGTGGAGATCAAAGAAAACTTCCCAGTTTGTCTTACCAGGACAGAATAATCTTTGATTCCAAAGTCTGACAAAATAAAAACAGAAAACTGCAGTTGAGTATCAGTTTATAAATATTGATACAAAAAATACTTGGGGAAAAAAGTGAAATCAAATACAAATGAAATCACATTAGTTCTTTGAGAGCAGCATAACCAAGTAGAAGGAAGTTCATTCTCAGAATGCAAGGATTAGTCAAAATTAGGAAAATTTAGTAATACACTTCTTTATATTAGTAGATCAAAAGAGGAATTATTTGATAAGGTATAATATTATCTGGATTGATGTCTATAAATAGATAGTCCCTCACAGTGATTTTTAAAAATTGCATATCAAGCCTAAAGTGAAAGAAATTCCTTTGAAAGCTGTATACACGACATAGGTGCTTGCTTTATCATTATCTGTATTTTTCTGAAAAGAACCAATATAACTAGACAAACAAAAGTAGTGAAATATTGACAACGAAGAGGCAAAATTATTTTTTTGCCGAGAATGGGGGAGAAATTAGCTGTGAAAAGTTTTTGAATACAAAGAGTGCAACAAGTAGAAATTTCACAATCCACATATAAGTTAATAGCTTTCTTGTATAAGCAAAACAGTGATTTCATAAGATTTTGAAAGTAAAATGAAACTTGAATAGATTTTAACAAATGTTTTAAAAAATCTTGAAAGAAACTATCCAATTCACATGAACCAAAAAAACCCACTAAGAAATTATGTGAAAAGGAGTATTATGGAACCTGTAGGAGGAAGAAAAACAGTCTACAGAAAGGTATTGAAAATTTACTTGAGTAAGTTGTTTTGAAACTTGACAATACTATCATTCTTAAGAAAGAAAAAATGCATGACGGTCACGAAAAAAAGAAGAAAAACTGAAAGAGCGGTTAAGAGTGTTTTACCCTGCCAAATAATATTGCATTTTACAAAAATACATTTTAAAAATATTGAGTTAGTTCAGAATTGGATTAATGAAGGGAATAGGCTTTTCACAATTAAATCCAGACTATAAAGATACTCAATCATTCATTTTAGTGTATATATTTTAACTTTTATTTTGAAATTATTTTAGACTTAACAAATGTGCAGAGTGCTTAGCAAAGATAGTACAAAAACATTCCTTATATTCTTCATTCAGCTTCTGCTAATGTTAACACCTTGTAAAGCATAGTACAAGGATCAAAACCAGAAAGTTAGCATTAATACTATTTACTGATCTAGAGACCTTATTCATTTTTCCCCTTTTGTCCCACAGTCACCTTTTTTTCTTCTGATTTTATTGAGATATAATTGACATATAGCATTGTAGAAGTTTTAAGTTGTACCACATAATGATTTGACTTAAATACATCATGATAATGATTACCACAGTAAGTGTGGTAATCAACATCCGTCAACTCATATAGGTACAACATTAAAGAAATAGGAAAAAAAGTTTTTTTCCCCTTGTGATAAGAACTGTTAGGATTTACTCTCTTAACATCTTTCATATAATGTACAGCAGTATTAATTATATTCATCATGTTGTACATTACATCCCTGGTACTTACTTATTACTAGAAGTTTGAACTTTCTGACCACCATAATCCAGTCCCCCTTCCCCCTCATATCCTGCCTCGTAACCACAAATCTGATCTCTTTGTGAGTTTGTGGATTTGAAATATAATTAACCTACAATACTATGTTAGTTCCTGGTATACAGCATAATGATTCAGTATTTCTATATATATTTCAAAATGATCACCATGATAAATCAGTCATCATTTAAACATATTCAAAACATTAAAGATAAAACATTTAAACATAGTCAAAACATTAAAGATATTATATAATTATTCCCTGTGTTGTACATTTCATACTTGTGACTCATGTATTTTATAACTGAAGGTTTGTATAAACACAGTATTTTAACTCAGCAAGAGAGGATGGAATCAAATGATATTGGAAAAACTGATAGCTACTTGAAAAAAGAAGAAAAAAAAACTACTTGAACTCCTTTCATTTCATATTCCAAAAATAGTAAGGTATAAACATTAAAAAAGAAACATAAGTTGCTAGCCTAAGTACATTTGTGTTATTTACATATAATCTTTTATTCACTTATAAGCTTGGAATGGATCCTTTATATATATTATGTAAAACCCACTAGCCACAAAAGAGAAGAAAGAGATCATTTTCTAGATTTACAACTGATAGTATCAGTTAGTTTAATGAAACAGTCTTAGGACTGCTGTTGCTAAAGTACAAGAACTCTTTGAAGTCTAGGAAAAAAATTATACTAGAAAAATGGGCAAAGGATCAAATAGATCATTTATAGAAGATCAAAAAAACATAAATGTTTTAATCTAATAGTTTTTAAAATGCCCAGCAAATTGACAGTTCTGAAGACTAGTAATACATACAGCCTGGTGTGAGTGTGGGACAACACATCCCATCAGTGGCTCTGACCCTGCTGTTTGATAACAGGGAATGTGTTCCAACACAGTACTCAACCCTAGGCCACACCCAAATGCCCGTGAATAGGAATATGTCACACATCCATTCACATAATGCAAATACGTAGTCAGCAGAAGGAATTAACAAATTGTAGAATGGAATATGATTCCATCATTACTCAGAAAAACCAAAAATGTGTGCTTTATGTTTTATGTCTGTGTAAACAACATGAAAACCTATAAATTGGTTAAACTAAACTAGGTGGTTATCTCTGGGGTTGGATCACAGAAAACTTGATTTAAAAATTTTTCATACTCTAATGTTTGAATTATTTCCAACAGATGCACTTTTTATGTAGGGGGAAAGCAGCATTTTTAAATTCTTAGTGTAAAAAAGAAAAAAATTTTTTTAGTTTCTTAGAAAAAATCCATTTTAGTGTCATTAAAATGTTAGGAGCTTGGGAAAGAACATGATATTTTGTACATTTTATCAGTATGTCTGGGAATCATAGAGATACTAATTTTAAAAGAGGAAATACCAGTGGCAATCAGTGTGGGAATTAAATTTGTTTTTGTTGTTGGAGTTCATTAGTACCCCATGTCCTGTGTATGAATTACTTTTTTTAGTCTCATATCTTTATTTTAATATTGCATGGCTAAAATATATTATACCAAGAAATTTTTAGAAGGATAACTAGAACAGAACCCATTCCTAAAATAAATATGTGTTCTTAATCTCAGGGCTTGCTTTTTCACAGCTTCCGTTCCTTCTAGCACCCCTCAATCTAGCATATGTATGGAACTTCTCTCATTCTTAAGAATTTTCCAAGAAGTCCACTTCAGTATCACATTTGAAATCATAAAGATCAAAGCATTAAATTATCTGGGCATTCCAGAAGAGTTTTTTTTTTTCCCTTAGGTTTTAAGTTTTTGATATTCTCAGGAAAATGCAGTAGAAAATTTGTGGGTTTTGCAGTTTCCTCAGTTTTTATATGTTTTAGAGCTTTTGTATTTAAAACACCTAGTGCTATGCTCATTATCTGCTAGTTTCTCAGTAAATTATGTTTCTTAGTTTCATTAATCAGTTTTTTTCTTTTCTTTTTTTTTTTGTTAAGACTATAACAATAGTGAACATTAAGTGGTTTTATGAGCCAGGCATTATTCTGTGTACTTAACATAGATTGTGTCATATAAGCTTCCTATCCTAACAACCCCATCTGATTTGCATGCTGTCTTCGTTTTACAGATGATGAAACCAAGGCATAAGAGGTCAAGTAGTTTACACAGTGTCACAGGAGTCAGTAGGTGACAGACCCTAAAAATTATTAAAAAGCAGAGTATGTGTGTTTCTGTCACTGTTCTTTCCATGTTACGATAAATCGAGATGGTAAAATTTTTAAATCAGTTGTTAATATACAGAAATTAAGAGCTTAGTAAATATGGTGAAGAGGAAGTTTGTATAGTATTTGCTCCTTTATAACAGTTGAATGAGGCTGTTTCTGAAATTAAGTCTTCATTGTTGGTGGGTTTTTTTTTTTTTTGGTTTTTGTTTTCCTTTTTTTTTTTTTGGCTAAAGTCTCCGAGAATGGGAAAAGGAAGGAGAGAGTAGTAAAAGGATCTTTGAGTAACATTTTATGAAAATTAACTAGAAGTTTAAAATAGATACAGTATTTGATAAGATTTAGTTTAATTTCAGTAACCTAAACTTTTGGTTTCCTGTTTATTAGTTTCTACTTACGGTTATTTTTTAAGTTAAAATGAAGGAAAGTCTGCTTTGCCTTCATACTTTCTTTTCCAACTCCTTGATTGTCAGCTCCCTGTCTTGAACCAGTTTCCTTTATCACAGGAGAAAGAAGATGTCCCTGTGGAAATGTCGAATGGTGAACCAGGTTGCCACTACTTTGAGCAGCTCCGGTATAATGACATGTGGCTGAAGGTTGGCGACTGTGTCTTCATCAAGTCCCATGGGCTGGTGCGTCCTCGTGTCGGCAGGTGAGCATTTTGAGTTCAGAGAGGACAAGGTTTGGTTTGAGAGATTTGGTGCCAGTAGGAATTCATTACTGTTTAGGATGAAGACCAAAGTCCCTTCCATGGGAACATTACCTACTTCCTTTCACACCACGCTCTCCCATCTTATGCCTCTAGCCACACTTCCTCTCTTGAATCCTGTTGTGTGTGTGTTTTTCTTTCTTTCTTTTTCTTTTTCTCCTCCTGCGATTTACTGAACTCTTCAACCCAGAAATCTCCCTGCTCCTCTCCCTGCCAGGGAGGGAGCTTCATATGGTGAACTCTTTTTAGCTTAAATTTGAAATGGCACTTCCTTAAGGAAGCCTTTCCTATCTCCTCTAGACTGGATTAGGTCCCCCTATTACGCATTCTCAGAGGTCTGTGTATTTCCTCTTCCTCAGAACACATATCATTTTTATTATCAGGCTTCCATATGTGACTACAAATGCCCTGAGAGTTAGAGGCCCTCTCTTTTTGAGCAAAAAAGTGATATATACCTTTATATCCCCTGCTGCAAGCATAGTGCATGAGGCTCAGATATTTGATAAACAAGTAAATGGGTGAAAGTATGGTTGGATGGCATAGCAGTAAAGGATTTTAGGGAACAGGGCTGGGCAGTAGAGGATAGTAATTAAGGAAAGTAATTGATTCCAAGAGATCTTGATGTAAGTCCCAGCCCTGTCGGTTTAATGTTCTTAGGCAAATTATTTACCTCTCTGGGCTTCAGTTTCCTCATTGTATTTGTTCATCATTTAGTAATTGTTTACTATATATGTACTATTTGCTAGGTTCTATAGATACGTTAGTGAATAAAAGAGACAACTATCCTTAGTCTCCTGGATCTTTTTTCTAGTAGGAAGACAAACTATTAACGTGAGTAAAGTGTATGGTACGTTAAATTATGATGTATGCTATGGAAAGAAATAGAGCTGGATATGGGAAATCGGGAGTGCCATGGTCAAAGTAGGGTGTTCAAAACTTTACATAGGCTGATGTGTAAAGCCTCACTAAGAGTTCACAGTTGAGCCAACACTTGAAGGAACCAAGGAAGTGAGTAATGTGAATATCCAGGGAGAAAGCTTTCCAGTGACAGAGAACAGCCAGAGCAAAGACTGGAGAGAGAAGGCATGCCTGGGCTGTTCAGATGAGAGCTTGTGACAAAGGGATTGGGCAATACTTGAGGTAGGTAGGAAGTACATGAGCCAGGGGATACAGTGCAAATTGTGTGAGGCTCAGAAACTACTGAAGGGACTTGGACCTTTACTGAATTAAATGAAATACCATGGATTATTTTAAGTGCAAAAATGGCATTTTTTTTCCCCTCCGCACTCCATGGCATGTATGATACTAGTTCCCTGAGCCGAGGTCAGACCTGTGTCCACTGCAGTGGAAGTGCAGCATTTTAAGTACTTCCCACGAGGGAAGTCCCCAGAAGTGACATCTGACTTAGGTCTTAGCAGAAAGGCTCTGTCTACTGATTATTAAGAATAGACAGTAAAGAGTCAAAGGTAGAAAGGCAAAATCTTGCAATAATCCAGGCAAGAATGATGGTGTCTTAGGCCAGTAGTCAGATCCAGTTCTACAAATCAGATCCAGTTTTGAAAGGTTGAGTTAAGAGAATGTAGTCCCTGGTGGCTCAGTGGTAAAGAATCTGCATGCCAATGCAGGAGACGTGGGTTTGATTGCTGGGTTGGGATATCCTCTGGAGAAGGAAATGGCAACCCACTCCAGTATTCCTGCCTGGGAAATCCCATGGACAGAGGAGCCTGGTGGGCTACAGTCCATAACGTGGCAAAGAGTTGGACACGACTGAGCACCTAAACAGCAACAATAGCAGCAAAGTGTCCAGGAGAGAGAGAGGAGTCAAGGTAACTCCTGCATTTTGATCTGAAGAACTGAAAGTGTGTATTAACAGATGAGGATGCTGCTTCATGTCTGGAACCTTGAGACTTTGGGAACAGTAATAATATCAACCTTATGGTGTGGTTCGGAGAAATAGAACAGTATCCTGCATAGAGCAGTCAGATGTTTTTATTTTTTTCTAGGGAGATGGTCAGTGGCTTTCATTAGATTCTCATGAGATAAAGGGGTATTAGATCTTGACCTACAAGAAGGTCATGAACCATGGCCTTAAAGGAATGTCTGCCACTGATGTGATCTGACCCCAAATATTGATGATCTGTGTGTTTATTCAGCTCATAAGTCCAATTGATAGATGCTTTGTATCTCAGGAAGAAAACTTGGAAGTCAGCTTAAACTATTAAGTTGTATTCCTTGGTATTATGTTTAAAAAAATGTTCACTTCTTTTTTTCCCCAAATATTTTTTCATATGTTTAAAGGGGGAAAAAAAGAATCAAGAAAATTGTCTTACTATCAAAATAGTCAGTGAAACTCCTCTAAATATAGCATACCATTAAGTTTTTGGTTAGCAGAATGTTTGTTAGATTAAGCCTTCAGGAATGAAATCCATCAGAATTCTAATTTAATGGAATTTCTCCATGTTTTCTCCCAAGAATTGAAAAGGTATGGGTCCGAGATGGAGCTGCATATTTTTACGGCCCCATCTTCATTCACCCAGAAGAGACAGAACATGAGCCAACAAAAATGTTCTACAAGAAAGAAGTGTTTTTGAGTAATCTGGAAGAAACCTGCCCCATGACATGTATTCTAGGTATGTATTCATACTTTTCATTTAATCACACTCATTCCATAGTTGAGTCATTCCACACTTTTTCTGTCCTGGGCACTGTTCCAGGTGCTAGGTATATAGCAATAAAAAAATCAAAATCTCAGCCTTCTCAGAGACCTAACTGTGGAGCAGAGGCTGGGGAGTCAGTTAGTAAATTAAAATTAAATATATAGAAGATCAGGTAGTAATTAGGGCAATGAATGAGAATAAAGCAGAGCACGAGGATAGAGAGTAATGTTGCAGGGAGGTTCTGGTTTAGGTCATATCATCAGCAAAAGCCTCTCTGGTAGGTGACAGGAGAGCCGAGCCCTGAAGGAGGTGAGGAAGAAAACCATTCAAATAGCGGCTGAGAGTTTACTCCTTTTAGGCACTGCAGACATCAGCTGCAAAGACCTTGAGGCAGGGTATGTGGGTGTGTTTGAGTCACAGTAAGAAAGCTCCTTACTTCTAGTAAGGAGACAAAGGGAGCCTAAAGGGGAGACTGAAGTCTTCTTTGGTTAGAGTGACTGCAGCTGTGCGGGGGGTCTAGTAGGGAATGAGCCCTCTCAGGTGACTGGGCTCTCAGTCATGGTAGGTCATGTGCAGGGATTGAGCTTTAACAGATAAGAGGTCTTATGAGGAGTCTGAACAAAGAGGCATGTGAGCCAATGTGTATTAGAGGAATCTCTGTGACTGTGGTATGGGGAATTGTAAGAATAAGGTAGGAAGCAAGGAGAGCAATTAAAAGACATACTGTCTCTGTTGGATTAACCCTAGTAATGTTACTGTTCCAATTCCAGAAACAAGGTCTCTTGCTTTGGCTTCTGTTGAGCCATCCTCCTGAGTGTGCAAAGTGCCATTCTGCTTCTGAGATATAGTTACATGATTCATATACTGTCACCATTTTCAGCTCTTGGGTTTCTTCTGGCCCCAAATTAACTCGATAACTTTTTATACTAGCTGCTACCTACATCTTTTTGAGTGGTTTTCCAAAAGGTTACTAGTTACAACTTTATATTGATTACCTATGGTTGTAATGTTGAAGAAGCTATCATGCTTATGATCAAAAGGAAATTTGCAAATTAAAAAACATTTTATTTATATATTTGGCTGCCCTGGGTCTTAGTTTTGGTGTGCAGGATCTGCTATCTTTGTTGCGGCATACAGGATATTTAGTTGCAGCATGTGTTCACTGACCAAGGATTGAATCTGGGTCCCCTGCAGTGGAAGCACAGAGTCCTAACCACTGGACCACCAGGGAACTCCCTAAAAAGTATTTTACACTTAGACTTTGTCTGGCTGCTTTAATGTTTATCTATATTGTTCTTTGGTGCTTTGAATTTTTTTCAGAATTGAATATGGTAATCATGTCTGAATGGCCAATAAGTCAGTACATTTTCTCTTCCACTCTAGGGAGAGACAACAAAGGCTAGTGAAGTTATTAAATCCTTCTTGAGTTTCTGCAGCAGAGGAGGTCTTCCTTTTAACTTGTGCTCTGGAGCTTTACTTCCAGTGAGGAGACAGAGGGAGCCTAAAGGGGAGACTGAGGTCATCTTTGGTTAGGCCAACTATATCATTGATTGTTTTTTGGTTATTTTCCTAGTGATGACCCTGGGGATTACATCTTAAACTTATGAAAATCTGATTTTCATATACACTATACAAAAAACTCTGTTCTTCTATAGCTCCATCCCTCTCCTTTGTGTTATTGTCAGAAATTACCTCTTTATACTGCATGAGCCCCGTTATCATAGATTTATAATTATTGCTTTATGTCTTTAAAATCATATAGGTTGAAAAACAGAGAATTTGCAAAGCAAAAGCATATTGCCTTTTATATTTACCTATGTAGTTACCTTTACTAATGTTTTTTATTTCTTTGTGTGGCTATAAGTTATTATCTAATGCCTTTTCATTTCGGCCTACAGGACTCCCTTTAGCATTTCTTGTAGGACAGGTCTGCTCACAAGAATCTCTTCTCACCTTTTGTTTATCTGGAAATGTCTTAAGTTTTCCATTTTTGAAGGATATTTTTGATGTATAGAGAACTCTCCATTGGCAGTTTTTTCTTTCATGTCTTTGATCACATTTGGGGAATTTGGGGCCACTGTGTCTTCAGATACTTCTTCTTGTGCTTTTCTTTTTCTTCACCATCCAGGACTCCTATTATGCCTGTGTGGGTCATGCTTAACGGTGTGCCTTGGATCTCTGAGATGCTCTTCATGTTTCTGTATTCTCTTTTTCTTTCTTTCTCAGACTTTTCATTTTAATTTTCCTGTCTTCAAGGTCATTGATTGTTCTGTGTGTTTGTTGAGCCCTTCTAATAAATTTTTCATTTTAGTTATTGTACTTTTCAGCTTCAGAGTTTCTATTTCATGGTTACAACTTCTGTCTCTATTGATTCTCTGTTTGGTGAGACATCATTCTGGTTTCTTTTAGTTCCTTGTCCCTCATTTCCTTTAGCTCTTCCGGTGTATTTAGGACAGTTGATTTAAATTCTTTGTGTAGTAAGTTCAGTGTCTAAACTTCCTCAGGGACAGTTTCTGTTCATTTTTTTAATCCTGTGACTGGGCCCTACTTACTTGTCTCATGCATGCCTCATAGTTTTTTATTGAAAACTGGATATTTTGAATAGTACCAAATAATATAACTCTGGAAATCAGATTCTACCCCCCTCCTTAAGTTTTGTTGTCACTGCTTATTATGAGTTGTTACTGCTTGTTTAGTGACTTTTCTAAGCTACTTTAAAGACTGTATTCTTTGTTGTGTGTTGTCACTGAAGTCTCTGTTCTGCTCGCTTAGTGGTCAGCTAGTGATTTAACAGAGAATGTCTTAAGTGCTTGGATCCAAAAAATAAAAAACCCAGCCCAGATTCCCAGCCTTTGTACCTGCATAGTGCATCTTTGCTGGAGCACACATTCAGCACTCAGCCCGAAAAGTCCACAACTCTGCCCCTATGTGTACTGCCTGCTTGCACAGGCCTTGACAGCCGAAGGTGAGAGCCTAGGGCCTTCTCAGGTCTTTGCTGAACATGCACCTTGCCCGTAGCATGTGCATGGCTTTCTAGATTTCCAGGAATGTGTGGAAGCTTCTCAAAACTCTTATTCCTCAAAACATCTCACTTCCCAGTTTTTTCTCCCAAGCTTTTCAGCATGTCTACTGTTTGCCCCAACTGATATCCTTTGCCAGCCCCAGCTGGTGGCAGCTGTGTTTTCAACAAAAGTACCATAGCTACTTCCCTGCTATTTGGAAGTTAGGTAGCAGTTTGGAAAAAGTAAAATTGTATCCATCTCTCACATCAGCTTCAAAATAAATTCCCAGATTAAATATAGGCTTAAATGAACATAGGAGTAGTAAAGGTACCAAAGGAAAGTGATGGGGAAGAAACTTTTATAATCCTTAACATAAAACCCAGAAACCATATAAAAAAGATTGATAAAGTCAGCTATATAAAAGTTTAAAATGTTTGGCAGAAGCAAAGACAGGTGACAACTTTGGGAAAATACTTGCAGTGTATATCAGAAAAAGTTCAAATTTCATTCATATATGAAGAACTATTAAATAATTAGAAAAAAAGATCACCATCCAATAGGAAAACAGGCAAAAATTAAGAGAGAGCAGAGACAAGTGGTTCTTAAAATATGCACAACCTAAGCCAGTAGAGAAATGTTAAGTTACAGTTACCCAGATGCTGCTTTCTTAAAAAAATTATCAAATTGTCAAAGATTCATATGTTTACTAGTTGACAAGAATATAGGGAAGTGGCATTTGCCCATTTTGTGGTGGGTTTATGAATGACCATCACCTCTGTGAAAGGTAAATTTGATAATACCTATAAAAATTAAAGTATATGTACCCTTTGACCCAGCTTTTGTACTTCTAGATGTTTATTCCTCAGGTGTACTCATTCATGTGCAAATTCATGTATGTCTTAAAGTATGTCAACTTAGTCTTGCTTCAGTGAGAGAGCAAAAATTTGGAAAAGAAACTAAACATCCACCAACAGGGAACTAGTTGAATAAATATATTAATACCAGCAGTGATCCTTAAAATATATTATTTTGCACCAAAATTTAGGTGTAAAACAATATGAGTGATATGCTAACCATTGTAAGTCCCACAACTAAGACCCAATGCAGCCAAATAAATTGTTGTTGTTCACTGTTGGCTAACTGAACCCTTTGTATCCAACTCTTTGTGACCCCGTGGGCTGCAGCACACCCACTGACAGTGTTGTACAACCATCAGTACTATCCATTTCTAGAACTTTTCATCATCCCAAATAGAAACTCTTTACCCATTAAGCAATAACTACTCATTTCCATCTCTTCCAGCCCTTAATAAGCACTATTTTACTATCAGTCTCTATGAATTTTGCCTATTCTGGGTACCTTATGTAAGTGGAATCATGCAGAATTTTTCCTTTCTGAGTCAGACTTATTTTACTTCACTTAAATAAAAAATCCTCAAAATTCATCCATGGTGTAGCATGTATCCAAATTTTACTCCTTTTTGAGGCTGAATAGTTTTTTATTTTAGGTATATGTAACATTTTGTTTATTCATTCATCTGTTGATGGACATTTGGGTAATTTCTATATTTTGGCCAGTTGTCAGTAGTGCTTTTGTGAACATTGGTATATGTGTATCTGAGTCCCTGCTTTCAGTTCTTTTGTATATTTACCTAGAGGTAGAATTTCTGGATCAACTTTCAGTTCAGTTCAGTTGCTGAGTCGTATCTGACTCTTTGTGACCCCATGGACCGCAGCATGCCAGGCCTCCCCGTCCATCACCAACTCCCGGAGTTCACCCAAACCCATGTCCATTGAGTCAGTGATGCCATCCAACCATCTCATCCTCTGTTGTCCCCTTCGCCTCCCACCTTCAATCTTTTCCAGCATCAGGGTCTTTTCAAATGAGTCAACTCTTCGCATCAGGTGGCCAAAGCACTGGAGTTTCAGCTTCAACATCAGTCCTTCCAGTGAATACTCAGGACTGATCTCCTTTAGGATGGACTGGTTGGATCTTCTTGCAGTCCAGGGGACTCTCAAGAGTCTTCTCCAACACCACAGTTCAAAAGCATCAATTCTTCAGCACTCAGTTTTCCTTATAGTCCAACTCCCACATCCAGCTGCACCATTTCACATTAGCAGCAGTGACATATAGTGGTTCAAGCTTCTCCACATCCTTACCAACATTTGGTATTTTCTGGAAGTTTTATTTGGCTTTTTTCCCTTCACAATAGCCATTGTAATGAATGTGAAGTGGTATTTCAATCTTTATTTGTATTTTCCAAATGATTAATGATGTGAGCATCTTTTCATGAGCTTATTGGATATTTATATATCTTCTTTGGAGAAATATCTATTCAGATCATTTACCTGTTTTTTTGAGTTATTTATTTTGTTATTGCTGATTTGTTGGAGTTCTTTGTATATTCTGGATATTAGACTCTCACAAGAGAGATAATTTGCAAATATCTCCCACTGTTCTATGTGCTGTCTTTTCACTTTGTGTCCTTTGAAGCACAGAAGATTGTCATTTTGATGAAGTCTAATTTATCTTTATTTTCTTTAGTTGCTTGTGATTTTAATGTCACATTTATGAAACCATTGCCTAATAGAGGGTCACAAAGGTTTATACCGATGTTTTTCTGTAAGAGTTTTATAGTTGTGTCTCTTACATTAAGGTCTCTGGTACATTTTGAATTAATTTGTGTATATGGCATATAGTAGGCTTCTAGCTCCGTTCATTTGCATGTGGTAATCCAGTTGTTCCAGCACTGCCTGTTAAAGAGTCTATTCTTTCCCCAATTGAATTGTCTTGACACCCTTGTCAAAAATCAGTTACCTGTAAAAACTCAGTTATATGGATTTATTTCTAGACTTTTAATTCTAGTCTATTGATCTGCATATCTATCCTTACATCTTTATACCCTTTAAATCTTCTGATTTTAATCATGTGAATATATTAATTTAAAGGTTTAAAATAATTGTTATCGATGACCACAGTAACTCCTTTAATTTCTCTCCAAAATTTTTCTCTTTCAGGAAAATGTGCTGTGTTGTCATTCAAGGACTTCCTCTCCTGCAGGCCAACTGAAATTCCAGAAAATGACATTCTGCTTTGTGAGAGCCGCTACAACGAGAGTGACAAGCAGATGAAGAAATTTAAGGGACTGAAGAGGTTTTCACTCTCTGCTAAAGTGGTAGATGATGAAATTTACTACTTCAGGTAAAGTTGAAAAAACTAAGAAAGAGCACTTCAGTTCCTTTGATATCAGTAAAACTTATATCAAAATTGCATAGTCCATGGTGGGTTTTTATTGTTTTGTATTAGGTCTTAAACTAGAGAATAGACATTTCAAACAGAAGATATTAATTAAATATTAAAGGAAAATCCTCATAATCTGCTGAGATGTGGTGACTGCGGACAGCCCTCTTTGTGTAGACTTCAGTCATTGTAATGTGGAGGCAGGAATCTCTGGTTCTGGCACACATAATCTGTCTATTAGGAGACTGTGTAGTTCTGTAAACTGCGGAAGTTCTTCTCAGTGTTTCTAGGCAACTAGATCTCAGCTTTCGATCCAGTGCTTTTGTTGGGTATTCAGCAGAATCCCTTAACAACACACATCTGAGAACTTCCCTGGTGGTCCAGTGCTTAAGAATCCACCTTTCAGTGCAAGGGATGCAGGTTCGATTCCTGGTCAGGAAACTAAGATCCCACACGCCGCAGGGTGACTAAGCTCGCACACCGCACTAAAGATCCCGCAAGCCTCAACTAAGACCTGATGCAGCCAAATAAATAAATAATTATTTTTTAAAAAAAGCATCTGTAAGTAGATGTGACTTTATAAATATATGTTTTCATTATTTCCCTTGTGGACTTAAAGAGTGGACGTTGCACATTACAGAAAGTTGGTTCTGAGTATTAAGGCAGAACATTGCTTTCCAATCCATCCTGGAGTAGTGTCAGGTGATTTTATTTCATTTATTTATTTGTTTATTTTTATGTCCCTTCTTCTAGAAAACCGATTGTTCCTCAGAAGGAGCCCTCACCTTTATTGGAAAAGAAGATCCAGTTGCTAGAAGCTAAATTTGCTGAGTTAGAAGGTGGAGATGATGATATTGAAGAGATGGGAGAAGAGGATAGTGAGGTCATTGAGCCTCCTTCTCTACCTCAACTTCAGACTCCCCTGGCCAGTGAGCTGGATCTCATGCCCTACACACCCCCACAGGTGAAGGTGGCGGGTTCCTGTTACTTGTCTTAGTCCTAGCTCTGGTTTGCAGTAAAAAGAAAGGAGACATCCAGCCCCTCCGTTATGGGAGCGTCAACCTAGAATTCTTCAAAAAGGAACAGATTTTTTAATTTTTTCCTTTCTTGATGCCACTAATAATTTAAAATGTAGTATCTTTATAAAAAAGTTTCATAGATAGCTGGCTTTAGTGGCAGGTTTAGTTAGAAAGCTCTCCTTATCGTGCATTGAAAAAACAAAACAATGAGGAATTGCATCATTCTCTTATTCTAGCTTTTATTGCTCATACCTTTTTAAGTGTCTTTCTTTAGGACCCCATCTTTTGGTTAAGGTGATCCCTATACGTATTTTCTTCTTATTTAGAATTTTCTCAAGCCTTGATTATGAGGTCACCATTATAGATTGCAGTCATGGAATTCAGTGGAACTTCCATTTTTCTTATATGATCAGAGGCCAGAAATAACTGTGGTTTGAATAAGAAAATGAACTATAAACTGAAGATGTCTGTAGAACAGTAGCTATTGAATTGCACATTTTTGGCTTACAAAAACCTTTAGTAATTGACGAGATGCAGTGTTCTGATGCATTATAAGAGCTTCTGTCTTACAGTCTACGCCCAAATCTGCCAAAGGCAGTGCAAAGAAGGAAGGATCGAAGCGAAAGATCAACATGAGTGGCTACATCCTGTTCAGCAGTGAGATGAGAGCTGTGATTAAGGCCCAGCACCCAGACTATTCTTTTGGGGAGCTCAGCCGACTGGTGGGGACGG
Source organism: Budorcas taxicolor (assembly GCF_023091745.1). Classification (NCBI taxonomy): domain Eukaryota; kingdom Metazoa; phylum Chordata; class Mammalia; order Artiodactyla; family Bovidae; genus Budorcas; species Budorcas taxicolor. Next base: position 12,257,147 of record NC_068910.1, on the reverse strand, counting down.
AGTGGAGAAACCTTGAGACAGCCAAGAAAGCGGAATATGAAGGTAAATAGAGCACAGGCACAGCTGTCTAAGCTCCGTAAGCAAGGGGGTGTCTCCAGCAGTGCTCGGGCTTAGGCTGACTCTCTTGTTGCTACCACTTGCACATGAACTTTGTGTTGGGGGCTGTCTCCAGTGGCTCCCATCCAGCAGGTTAAGTGTCAGCCTTGTCCCAGCTGAGCAAGTGCTGCCTCTGATTTGGCCTCTGATCCTAGTGTGTTGTTTTTTTTTTTTTTTTCCCAAAAATTTCTCAAATATTTAGCTGTTTAAAAAATTGCATGATTTTTTTTTTCTTTTATTAAGTCCTGTAAGCACACATGTGTTGAGCTGGGGAATGATGGTACAAGGATGTCAGATACAGTTTTAGTTAAAATTTCATCTGTGGAGAAGGCACTGGCAACCCACTCCAGTACTCTTGCCTGGGAAATCCCATGGATGGAGGAGCCTGGTAGGCTGCAGTCCATGGGGTCAAAAAAAAATAAAAAAAAATTTCATCTGAAACGGGGCTTTTAAAATCAGTGATCTTCTATTATGGCTCTTGACAAGCCGTATAAACTCCAGGCTGAGGCTTGGCTGAAGCGCCTGGTTTTCTACGCCTTTCCTGGCCTGTGCTGCATTCATAGCTACTTTTAAGGTGCTTGGGTTCTCTTTGAGAAAGCTCAACTGCCTTCATTTCCTTTTACTCTATAATTAAATTATTTGGGGCTGTGAGCTATCATTCAAGGATTTGGTGGTTTATAGCCATTAGGGACAGATACTTGATGGAGATTTTTTGGTTTTTTGTTTTTTAATATTAGGCATGACTTTAGTAAGGAAATGAATAGTAAACATTAGGTTAGGCAGGATGATTGCCCTCAGAGCTGTATTTTTTTCATTTGGAATTGTATACAGTGCTTCATGTTGACAGTTTAAAGCCCTCTCTCAAATGACCACAGTGATCACCATTACCCTTCTTGACAGGGTCCAAACCCATTATTTTCCAACGAGCATAAATAAATTAATTATCAAGGCTGCCTCCTTTATTAAACTTTATGGAGTTTCCAAAGAAACTCCTTTTTAAAAAAAAAAAGTTTACTCCTTTCATTTTTTATATAGTTGATTTTTAAAATTATCTGACAGGCTTCCCCAAGGATCTTCTGTAGAACCCTAATCCTACAAGATGTTCAGCCAGAAAAAATTTGTGGCAAAAGCAGTTTGAGAAGCGCTCCACACACTTTCTGTCTTGGCAACTCACAGTGCATATTGCCATATTAAAGTCTTTAAACCTGCAGTTAAGAACCTGTTTTTTTTCCACCTGGCATTTTCTGAAACTTGATCAGGTATTCATGTAATATCTGCTAATATTCCTGAGGAACCAGTATTTCATGGAACATTCTTTGAGAAATCATAGGCAGTTCTATAAGAACCTACAACCTTGGAGAGCATTGGTATTTCTAAGCGTAGTGGAAGTTAAGACCCAGATATATCACTCAGTTGGAGGAGTGTTTCAAATGAAGCTCACATGGCTATAAAGCCTGGTCCAGGACAAAATGAAGCCAGTACTGCATGGCTGGTTACTTAGAGTGTGAACAAGAGCGAGAAATGCATCTGGAGACAACATAAAAGTAAAAATGCTGGAGCCAAACTGAAGAGAAGGAAGAGTGACGACTTCTGGGAAATTCTCCCAGATTCTAAGGGGAGTCTGAAATTCAGTGAGAACTCAGTGAGAGGAGTTATGTGACTCACCAGTGTCTGCCTGAGACACCAAGTCTGAGCTTGTGGTGTTCTGACCCACTCAGTTCAAAACCCAAAGTTTGGAGTTTGGCTGACTTCATTTAATGAATCTCTTTTCTAAGACAGCCTAACTGGGCTCCTCCCAGAAAGAACCAGCAGGTCCAATATTCCATCCCCGGGCTTGAACTTTTCTTTTTTCAACTTCATTTTTTTGCTCTCCCATTTTACTGTTTCATTTGTGTAATGAAAATATGAGAACTTAATGTGGGGGTCTAGGTCATCAGTGTCTCACTTTTTTTGTTTTGTTTTGTTTTTTAAATGCTAATTCAAGGAAATGGGTTGTTAAAATGGCCTTTGTCCCTCACACTCACTGTAAAGAGGATCTGTACACTGGGACAGTGTAGTGAGTGATGACGAGTCTCTGCAGGTAACTTGCAGCCAAGGAAGCTTTGACTTGCTTGACTTTCACATTCTTACACAAAGGAGGACTGGAACCGTTGCTTCTCGATGCTCTTTAAAGCCATGTGACCGTGAGCTGTCTGCCCCCTCCTTATATCAGCCAGCGGTAGCCTTTTGAATTCCATGTTGGAGGGTTAACGTGTGGCAGTTGGAGTTTGATGCCAGGAAATCAGGGCTACTGCTGGTTCTCTCTGTATTCTTGGACAAGTCACTGTCTGTCTCCCAGTCTCAATTTGTCCATGTGAGTGGAAAGGATTTCCTTTTTTGTGAGAGCTTTGGTAATGCACATTTCTAGAGTTCGCTAGTCAGTGTCCAGCCTTGCCAGCTCCCGAAAAGACTGGGAATTGTGATTGTTGGGGCTGCTGGCCATGGAGATGCAGAAAGAGTAACTCCGAGGAGTGAGGGGTGTAGCAAGGATGTTCCACAGCCCAGAACTGGCACACAAGCTAATGCTCCTCTCGCGTTTTGGATGAAATAAGTATGAATTCTGAAACTTTTGCTGATTTAGGATGACTTATGGTCAGTATTGAACTCAGCTTCAGGAAACCTGGTTCTGTCCGTACATTGTCCATTGCTTCATATGTGTATACATATTGTTTCCTGCTTCTGATGACTGTAGCCTAGAGTATCATGCATTTTTTTCCCCTTGGGGTTTATTAAACATGACCTCTTCATTAGAATGTACAAATTAGCGTTTATTTTCCTAAAACCTTGTGGAGGAGGCAGTAAGCTACTTTTCCCTTACAGAGTTAATTTTCTTCAGCTGCTAAACCCCATGACACTAATGACAAGAGTCCTCAAATCTTAGTAAAATTGGGTGCAACATATCAGGAAAATATAGTAAGTAACAATTGTGCCAAAAATTATAATGGGCCATGGAATTGCTTCATGTTAAAATTTTAAAAAAATTTGTAATGCTATTAATACTAGAATAATGGTAGCGCTTCTCATCTTCAGGGTGCCTTGTGAGATTAACCACGTTGGTTATGCTGGTGACGTTTTTAAATAAAATCTGTGCTTTCTGAATGTGTGTTGCAGTCTTAACATTCTTGAAATCTTTGCAGACCAGTTCTCAAGATGGGATAGGAAAGCTGGACTCTAGGTTACCAAATGAAATCGGCCCGACTCCTCCTGTGTTGAGACTAGTCATCTACTGTTCCTTCCATTGAGACAGAACTGTTGCCTGTGTTTTTTTTTTGTTTTTTTTTGTTTTTTTAACTAGTCCTGTTGAATGCAATGGATGGTATTTTGAATTCCTGGGTTAAAAACAGAATTGAAAATCTGAAATGCCTTTACAGAGCGGGCAGCTAAAGTTGCTGAGCAGCAGGAGAGAGAGCGAGCAGCACAGCAACAGCAGCCGAGTGCTTCTCCCCGAGCAGGCGCCCCTGTGGGGGCTCTCATGGGGGTGGTGCCACCACCAACACCAATGGGGATGCTCAATCAGCAGTTGACACCTGTTGCAGGTAAAAACAGGAGCTAAGACCATTTTTTTTTCCACTTTAAGAAATTCCTTCATTTTTTTTTTTTCTCCAACGAGGAGTAGGCCACAGTCTCTAGGCTCTTCTCATGACAGATTCAGAGTTTGAATCATCCATGTTGTCCTTATATCGCCTTTCCCTTATGGGCAATGCCTCCCCTCTGCCCCAGAAATGGGCCCTGGGCCCAACCCTGGGAATTGGTAGAGAGCAGCTCTCCCCTGGCTGTGGGCATGATCTGGCGATATTCCGCACCCCAGACTGCTCTGGATAGAGTTCTACAGCAGAAAATATAAACAGACCCTGGATTCTGTTCTGGAGGGACTCCCAAGAGGAAACACAAAACTAGTCTTTAGGAGATGATGATTTTCCCGTCTCATCCCAGTATTCAGTTTGCCTTGTTCTGCTGCAGCCATCCTTTAGAAGACTGACCATTTAAAAGGATTTTTGACAATGAATTATAAATCCTTTCTTGGTCACCAATGTGCATGACTGCTAAGTAGAATACAAAGTCTTTATTCAATTCATTGTGCCCACTCTGTAATGCTTTTCTATTTAATTACATTAAACTGCATTTTCTGTTAGTATCCCAGTCACATATTTTTCCAAAAAGAAAAGAAAATGATGAATGTGGTTTGCTTGTGTGTGTTGTCTCTGGTTCTGGTAGCCATGGCAAAACTGGCCATTCTTGAGTTGAATATTCTTGTCTGACACGTCTCCAATGAGAAGCCTGCAGACCGCTTCTCAGGTCCCTCTTTTGTGATCTCTCTAAGCCTGGTGAGGTCCATCCAAGCTGTGTTTCTTCTTAAGCAAGCAGTCTGACCTCTTTGCAGGGAGTCCAAGATAGTGTTGTTCAAGACAGGCTCATTGGGATGCTGTTTTTGTTTTCGCTTTTTTTTTTTTTTTTGCTTTTCAAGGCAGAGTAGCATAGGATAACTTTTCCATTGTTGCTCCTACCTTTTGTGATGGCAAGTTCTCAGATGCACTATCGCTGCACTCAGCAGTTGCACTCGCCAAAGCACATCTGAATCATGGCTTTCAGTACTCTCGGTGTATCTGATGTTGATCTAACAAATCTCATAATCGCCTGCTCTATTCCATGGCCCATTTTGGTTAATGGGGTTCCAGTGGTTTTTAGAAATCAGACCTTGAACATGGGGACTTTGAAAGTTAGAATTCCCTCATTAACATTCTCTTTTGTTATTTGATGTGTGATATTCTAGCACTGTGCCCTTGACTAAAAAGCCCAGGGACACATTAACAAAATGAATTCAAACAGCTAAAAACATTAAAAAAAACAGCAGCTGCAGCATTTTAGCTCCCTGTTGGGGAACGACTTCATGGAACTCTGATGGGTGAGGAGGGCGGGCCCCCTTTCCAGAAAGCCTCTGCTCCATTATTAAGCATATGGTGCCCAGGCCTCTGGACCATGGGAGTGCAGGGCAAGCATTCTCTACGGGAACCAGTCTTTGGTCCACAGCAGGAATTTTGCCGCTAAGAGGGTGATTTTTTTCATGGGTTTACAGGTTGCATAGTGCCTGATTCTTAGCCTTGTTGCTGTCTGAGACCAGCTTTGCTTACAAGCATTGAAGCTCATTTGAACACATGTGACTGGGATAATAAATGCCAAAGTACAGTTTAATGAAGACAAGTGTCATGTCTTTCGGTTCTTAATAATTTCTCCAACCACAGCCTATGTAGGCTGCGTTCAGATGGGCTTTTGTAATTGAAAGCAAAGCCTCCTAACATTCTTACATTCCCACCTACTTATCCCTAAAAACTATCTGGTGGAAATGGTTAAAAGACAGTTTGGTAGCGTTGCATCTCCTCATAAGTAAGATTATGGTGTCTGTTCTTCACTCTCTGAACTCTGAAATTCATAGTCCTAGTTTATGTACAGAGGTATTGTTATTTAAAACTTATTTAATTATTTGTGTAATTGTAGGTTTCTTAGCTTAGATATGACCAATGAGGCAAGCTGAATCAATCTCAAGAGTTTTCAGTAATTTTATAGCGTCAAAGGACTAAAAATAAATACCTCTCAAACAATTTTTCAGAGGAAGTCAAAAAGTAAATTCTTAGAATCTGCAGCTTTCCACTATATCTAGAACCCCCTCTATAATACAAAGAGAATTATATAAAAATGAGGTTTGGCATCAATTCCTCAATGCTCCCTTTGTGCAAGAAGCTGTGACCAAAGATGATTGCATTTTGGGAGGAGCCTTGTGTTTTGTTCATTGTGATCATTTCAGATCCCAGAAAAAATCAATTTGTTTTTCTCGATTAAAAAAATGTCTGTGGCTTTAAAGTTCTTTTGATAGGTGAGTCTTTGACATTTTGAAATTTTCTTCTTTTCACTCTTTTTGCCAAAAATACTTGTTTCTTGAAATTCTTCCCTAGCTAGCAGAAGCTATTTTGTGTTGTGATGATGCACTTTGAAAATAAAGGAATGAAAACCTCTGTTCAGAAAAATTCTGTACCTCCTTTAAAATGTTCCCTGTTAACTGAAGGTCTGTGAGGACATTTGTGCGCTTGGAGACAATGATGACAATTGGCATTTTCTCATGTCAGCAGAGCCTGATTCTCCAGCTGTTCCTCCTAAGGTCTGCGCACAAGCTGCTGAGTGACCTGGGCTTAGGTTGGCTTGGGGGGCGGGGAGAGGGGGAGGTTTTATCTTAATTTTATCATGTTTGGAAATCTAAAGATGAAGCATAAGTCATTGTGATGACTCTTAGCTGTTCCCCAGCTCAAGCTCAAGCATGCTCCATTCTTACCAGCAGTGGTGGGGCTAGAAGGGAGGAGGAATGGACACAGAAGTCTTGAAAACTTCTTGCCCACCTCTCCCCGTGCTGGAGAACCATGCTTTGTGATCAGGGCTGTGCGCCTCATTTCCTCCATTTCAGTTTCCCCTCATGTGTACCCGTGATAGGCATATGAGTGTGGGCATAGTGGAATGATGGGGTTTATACTGTTCAGTAGAATCGCAGTAGACAGAACTGGTCACTCTGTTTGAACAGCTTGCAGTAATCATGACCTTGGGAAGGCTGTTACTACTTCTCTTTATTATTTAACTGAAAACATGCAGTGTATTTATCCCAGGGAGAATAACTACAAATAATAATATACTAAGTACTAATTCATCCAAAAATATATTTCATATTTGTAATGTTTTATTTTGTTCATTATTGCAACAAAATAATTGCACTAATTGTTATATCATGCAGTACTAAGGGCGCTTATTCATTAGTAGTGCATGTGTGGGGGGGGTTGTTATTACTTAGTTCATGTTGCATGTTAATGATGCATGTCTGAAATTTGTTGTGTCCTTCAAGGCATGATGGGTGGCTATCCGCCAGGCCTTCCACCTTTGCAGGGCCCAGTTGATGGCCTTGTTAGCATGGGCAGCATGCAGCCACTTCACCCTGGGGGGCCTCCACCCCACCATCTTCCGCCAGGTGTGCCCGGCCTCCCGGGCATCCCACCACCGGGTAAGAACTTCATCCTCATTCACTCATCAATCTCATCTTCATACTCTTTTTCCTCCCTCAGCCATTTGTTCCAGGAGGTACCTGCTGCCCATGTGGGCAGGCCTTCCCTCACTGAGAACCCCAGGGATGTCAGCTGCAGGACCTGTCCTGTGTGTTGAGCAGGTGGCTCAGCACCTGTGCCCTTGAGCACTGGCTGCCTAGCAGCGGCACAGGACACATGACGAGGCACTAGACTCAGCAGATAGGGGCAAGAGGCGCACTCTGGAAGCCCTCAAACCGTTCGGCATATGCTCAGAAAGCAGACGCAGCCTGGACAGTCGTGGTCTGCTCTAGTGAATGAAGTTTCCCAAATGGCTAGTTCAGTCGCATATGAAAAGCAGTTTTTGCTCCTGAGTCCATTTCTTCCTCTGGGTCAGTTCTTATCTCAGAGGGTCTTTTGTATAGAATGCTTGCTCCATCTTTTGCTTTTCAAACACCTCCCCTCTAAGGGGATTACAGAGTTGCTAATGCAAACTCTTCAGTCAGTCCTCCTAGGAACAGAAAGGAGGGAGAGAAAGAACAGGCACTGAACTAGTTTTCTGTGTCTGAGTCCTCGAAGAAGCATGACATAGCATTTAAAGAACAGCATAGTCCACCCTGGTAACTGTAGACACTGGTTCGTCTGTCGGCAGAAGCCCAGAAGTTATGTCATATAGAAACATATAAATGGAGTTCAGAAATAGGTACAGTTTTACTTTATAATTAATTAGCAAATTGAAAGATTATTATGAAAGGAAAAATCACCAGTTCCCATCATATGCAAAAAAAAAAAAACTAACCCTTAGACATAATCTAGTTGGAGAGAAAGTGGCCTTAGGATGACTTGGAATAGCATGTGATCTATTATCCAAAATATTAGCTAAAGACCTGGCCCAGATGACAGAATATAGAAACATTAGATTTGCTTATAACAGGCTTGGCTGTACCAGTCCCGCAGCTATGAAGAGTTCCAAACGATGCTCCACAGGGTGTGCCCCATAGTACATAGGGTGAGCCAACCTGGTAGCTTGGCCTAGCGTCTCTAGTGGCACTCTGTGATGTGAGTGTTGCTTAGAAAATGGCCATAACGCCCAGAAATGTTTGATGCAGACCTAACCAAAGGAAGAAACGTTTGTGGGAGTGGGTGTTTCATTATGGAAGTGGTGGACTGTGAGTGAGTTGGACTATAAGTGTCAGTCATAAAATGGGTGTGCCCCTGTGGCAGGTAGAGTTGGCTTTAATTCTGTGCCCTGTCCTCTCGGCATAGAGTGTCTGACTGAGCAGTCAGACGAGGCTGGAGGTGACCCCCAGGTGTGTATGTTATTTGGTAGGAACCACACCTAAGTCCAGTACCCTCTAGGTAACTGGTTTTTTGGTGGATACTGGGGGACAGATGTTTCCCTGTCCCCCTTCTCCAGATTCTAAATGCATTTGAAGAAAGCATAACATACCTGATGGCAGGGAGACAGGGAAGAACCTCTCTTGGTGTCTACCCACACATGTCCCACCCGGCTTCAAGGAGAAAGGTTTCATGAACTCCTTTGGTGAGTCAGCCCACAGTCTCACCAGCTACCCCACGGCATGGCATTTGTAACCAGGAAGCAAAGGGGGTTGATTTGGTTGTGCTGCCCTGTAAAGATTGATACAGACAGCTCAGGGAACCCCCCCAGTGTTGTGAAATATAAAGTGTGTGAGTGTCCTGGCAGGCTTGGGGGGCAGGGGTTAATAATATGTTGCTGGACTAGCAACTTAGCCACTGCAGCCTCTCCACTCACAAATAATCGCTAGGATCCTTCTCTTGGGATCCAGGTACCCTTCTGGGCCCTTGGAATATCAAAATCCCTGCTTTGTAAACAGAAAGTTTGTTTTCACTTACTGTTTTCTCTTTAACAGATGTGTAATACTTCTTGATATTTAGCAATTCTGAACCTTAGAATAGTGAGTCAGTTCTGCCTGGTCGAAATAACACCATTTTGAATCCAGAGAAACTATAAATACAAAGCTAGCTCTTATTCATCCTTCTATGCAGCTAGCTGGACTTGTTTAAGGTTTAAACAACATCTCACCAGGGTTTTGGTTGTATTAATAGTTCGTTAGTTTTTAGTGAACTGGGTCCCTTGCCTGTTTCTCTGTTTTTATGAGACTAGAACATGGATGATCCTGAGATTAAAATAGCCCCAGATGCTAAATTTAGGATATCACATTATTATCAACCAGGATGTATGAGACAGAAATTGCTTGTGAGGAGTCACCAGGAGAAGTTTATACAAAGACCAAATGTAGTGAGACCATGGAATCTTTCTCTTTCCCTTTGTCATTTTGCATTTGAGGTGATAGCACCAAGGGCTGCCCTGCTTCCAGATGATCCCTTTTCCAAGTGCCACTCTCTCAGAGGGCAGTGTCCCCTCTCTGCCAACATCAGTGGCTCCAGTCAGAACCAGAGTGCTGATGGCCTGTGAGGGGACAGCAGGAGCGTGTCTCCAGCCTCCACAAAGGCCACTGGAGCGCGCACTTGCACAGCCTCTTCCCTTAGGCCCCTGTCCCAACACACTGCATACAGCTGAGCCTGGTTGCAGTGCTCTTAACTGCCGAAATTAAACACAGGCTTCAGGTGCTGGAAACTGTTGTTGAAAGATAAAGGCCTTGAAAATAGAGTTGCATTCTGACTGTAGCTTACTTAGGGAAATATCAGAATTCTCTGCAGAATTCAAATTATTTCTCAGCCATGAATAATTACTGTACATCTGACAAGCTCTCCTAGCTTTATATTTAGAGCACCTAGAAAACAAAAGGACATGGATTTCCTATAGGATGCTACATCCTGTTTTGGGAGCTTAGGGTTCCTGTCCACAAAGACTCAGGGCAGTGATCATAGTTTGCATTTTAAATGACGTTTCTTATCAGACAGTTTTTCAGTCTTCTCATCCCAGAACCTCTAATTGTGCCTGTAATTCTGAATTATAGGTGTGATGAACCAAGGAGTGGCCCCTATGGTAGGGACTCCAGCGCCAGGTGGAAGTCCGTATGGACAGCAGGTGAGCCTCCAAATTGGATCTTCTAGGACTCAACAGAATTCAAGTCACCCTTTTTCTCAGAGCGTGGGCTGAGTATTTTCCCGCTGACCCTGTATCTGTGCTCTTTCAGGTAGGTGTCCTGGGGCCTCCAGGGCAGCAGGCACCACCTCCGTACCCTGGCCCACATCCTGCTGGCCCCCCTGTCATACAGCAGCCGACAACACCCATGTTTGTGGCTCCCCCACCGAAGACCCAACGGCTTCTCCACTCAGAGGCCTACCTAAAGTACATTGAAGGGCTCAGTGCTGAGTCCAGCAGCATTAGCAAGTGGGACCAGACGCTGGCAGGTAAGGAGAGGTCTTTCTGAAGAAGCTTTTTCAAAATCTATGCTTTATCAAAGTCCTCTTGCTGCTGTTGACATGTTATAGGATAAGTATCCATTGTTCTTATACAGGCATACCTTGTTTTATTGCACTTTGCCTTATTACACTTCTCAGATACTGATTTTTTTTAAAAATTGAAAGTTTGTGGCACCCCCATGAGCAAGTCTCTCAGCACCATTTTTACAATAGCATGTGGCCACTTCGTGTTTCTGTGTTAACATTTTGGTAATTTCCACAATACTTTCAACTTTTTCATGATTATTATAATTGTTATGGTGAATCTGTGATCAGTAGTCTGACATTACCATTATAAAATGATTACAACCTGCTGAGGGCTCAGATGATGGCTGATAGTTTTCAGCAATGTAGTCTTTTAAAATTAAGGTACCTGTGTTGCTTTTTTAGACCTGATATGCTATATTACACACTTAATAGGCTACAGTATAGTATAAATGGAACTTTTACTTGCACTTGGGAAACAAAAAAATTAATGCGATTTGCTTTATTGTGATCTGGAACCAAACCTAAGGAAGGCCTTTTTAAGTAAAATGTATATTTAGCTGAAGCATTTGCAGTTTTGTGTATTGATATCACGTACTGAAAATTTTTTTTCTTTTGCTGAGTTTCAAAGCTTCATTTTATCATAAACATCAATGCTATCTCAATAAGTATATTCTGAATTTTCTCAACTATTTTTCAGGTATTTGGGCATAGCATAGATGCATTTGGGCAAATTAAAAATTATTTCATCTCAATTTTTAAAAAAGATAAAAGTATTATTGGAAGACATGTTTCTAATCTATCAAGTTACTCAATTAGCTCAGCAGGCTTAACATATTTTCAGTACATACTGAAATAACTTGCCAAGTTTCCAAAGAAATTCGGAAGTTTCCATCCATTCTTCAGGGGCTTCCTGAGTGGCTCAGTGGTAAAGAATTCACCTGCCAATGCAGGAGATGCAGGTTTGATCTCAGGGTCAGGAAGGTCGCCTGAAAAAGGAAATGGTAACCTACTCCAGTATTCTTGCCTGGGAAATCCCATGGACAGAGGAGCCTGGCAGGCTATAGTCCATGGGGTCACAAAAGAATCAGACATGACTTGACGACTAAGCATCAACAATTCATCCTTCATTTCTAAGCCAGATTTGATCAGTTGATTTCTTTTAACAGTAGTAGGTAGTTTTCCCTTTCCTCACATTTACCTTTTTAGGAATTTTTGTTACTATTGAAGTTATTAAATATCACAAGTGCTTACAAGAAAATACTAGTGGTGAGATCTTTTAGCTGTTTGTGCAGCTCTTATGTCCCAGTTCTAGTAATTTCGTTACATTGTGCAGCTCTTGTGAAGTAACTGTTAGAAATTAGAAAATTTCTAAACTATAAAGCATGAAATGAGACATCCTTGGCTAGGTTGTCGCATACCTAAGTAAAATAGTTTTCTAAAAACCAAGATGTCAGAGAATTCCCTGGTGGTCCAGTGCTTAGGAATCCAAACTTCCACTACAGGGGGATGGGTTCGATCCCTGGTCAGGAAACTAAGACCCCATGTGCCATGCAAATATGCATGCCAGCGTTTTACTGTGTGTGTGGCAAATAAGTTAAAAAAAAAAATGCCTATAAAACAATATATGAAATTTTCTGGGAAATATTCTGCAGAGTTAATTTTATAATATTTAATAAATAGCAGATGTTTCACACTTCAATAAATCTATCAGACCTTAGGACTGATGTTTACATTTCTCTGTCCACACTTACATTTTCAGCTCGAAGACGTGATGTCCATCTGTCAAAAGAACAGGAGAGCCGCCTTCCCTCTCACTGGCTAAAAAGTAAAGGGGCCCACACCACCATGGCAGATGCCCTATGGCGCCTTCGAGATCTGATGCTCCGAGACACCCTCAACATTCGCCAAGCATACAATCTAGAAAACCTTTAATCACGTCAATTACGTTTCTTTTATAGAAGCATAAAGAGTTTTGTGGAACAGTAGCCATTTTAGTTACTGGGGGTGGGGGGAGATAAAAAGGATCACAATTTTTATTGCATTTTACTGTACATCACAAGGCCATTTTTATATAAGGACACTTTTAATAAGCTATTTCAATTTGTTTTGTTATATTAAGTTGACTTTATCAAATACACAAAGATTTTTTTTTGCATATGTTTCCTTCGTTTAAAACCAGTTTCATAATTGGTTGTATATTTAGACTTGGAGTTTTACCTTTTTACTTGTTGCCATAGAGCTGAAACCATCAGAGGTTTTGTCTTGGCTTGGGGTTTTTGTTTTTCATTTTTTTGGTTGGTATTTTTGTTTGTTTTTTAAAATAACAAACAAAATGAGAAAAAAAAAAAACACATACAAAAGAGTTTACAGATTAAGTTGACAATGAAATGTGAAGTTGGTCCTAGTTTACATCTTAGAGAAGGGAGGTGTACTTGTGTCTGTTTCATGTGCCTAAATATCTTAAGCCACTTTTGCAAAAACTGTTTCTTCCAGGTAAAGTAAAAGGTTGTTAGTTACTTGATAGATGTTTGACAGACATGGCACATTTGGTCTAGTAACTCAGAAATCTGAGGTTAGCTCTGTGCAGTCTTCTGTAGCTAATGCATCTCCCAGACACCTGGAGGGAGAAAGCACTTTTTCTTGCTCTGAGTTAGACAGCTGTAGTTTCAGTTATCCTTGCAGAACATGTGCACAACCCTGAATTATGTTTAGTCTTGGCAGGTAAGTTTAGGGTACTCTTGATCTTTTTACAATGAATTCACAACTTATGCCTATACATGTTAAGATGATTTAAAACTTCAAATCTCTTACACTGAAACAATGGAAGTTCATCTTGAAGAAGGTATTGAGGTGTGCTGGAGGGTGATTTATTAAACATAACACCTGACCTAACTTAGGGAGGGGAGTGCACTAACTGGACATGGGCTGCTTCAGAAGCATAATTGTAAGAGGCTGAACTGCCTGCATATGCAAATACGCTTTAGTATGCTTTATTTCCTCATCAGATGTGGCTTTTCTTTCTTTTTTCCTCCAAAGTTTCAGGTTGTAATTCTCAACCAGAAGTTTTAAGATTTTCTGAAATAATTTAAAAATGTAGCTTGTGCTTTTGAATTTCAGAAGGGACTCATAATTTCAGAAAATGCTCACTAAAAAGAACATTATAGATCCCAAACACTTAGGTTTGATGACCCTGTCTCTCTTATATGATCCTGGGAAAAAACAATTGGAGGCAATATATAATGCTCAGACAGGTGGAAAGCATCAAACGTGGAATGGTATTTCAGTCAGCATTTTTGAAACCTGCTTTATTGTAGCAAGATGGTTGCCATTGTAGCGAAGCTTCCACTGCTATTTATAAACTGAGTGATTCTCAGAGGATACTTTTTTCTTTTAATCTGGTATGAATCAATACCTGGATATTTAATCACTATTCTTACTAAATCATGGGGACAAAAGAGTGCAGAATGGAAAAAAGTCTCTTTGTATCTAGATACTTTAAATACAGAAGGTCCTTATATCTTAATTACTTATAGTCAACCACTGGATCTCAATTTGCATCAAGTATTTTAAATAATTCTGAATTTTAAGAAATGTTTTGCAGTAGTATGTCAGTACCTTATTGTTCAACTGAATCAGATAAAGAAATCTTCAGTTCCTGGTTATTTGGGCCATTTCATCATGGACTGTATAATACAATCAGATTATTTTATTTCTAGGCATCCTTGAATTACACCAAAGAACCCGAAATTTAATTTTGGTTAAGTTATTTATTTATTTCATGCACCCATCTTATTTCCCTTTTTAAGGTCTGGAAGAGACTTCTTTTGGGAAGCCTCTAAAAACTCTTCACTGTGGGCTATGTGGGGCAGTAGAAGGCAGAGCACTCCTCCTCCAGGCTCCTTCCCAGTGTCTAGAGGTGCTGTAGGAACCACAGATCCAGCCAGGGGCTCCCCTAAGGCAGTGCAGAGCCGGGCCGGAGGGCCACGAGGCAGGCCCTAAGTAAGTTTTGTTGTTGTTGTTGTTGTTTTTTAAACTCTTATGTATTTATTTTAGAATCATGTCTTTCTGTATATTGACTTGGAGAATATCAGTTAATATTTTAGGATATAAGATTTGAGGTCCGCCATCTTCCAAAAAGAAAAGAAAGAAAAAAATGTATGGACTTTAAAAGGTACACGTGAACTATACATTTTTTTTTTTTTCCGTGAGCTTTAGGAACCGTAGTGATATGGCTTAGAAAGTATAATAGCCTAAATGTTTTCAAAATGTAAGTTCATGTGGAAAAGAATTTTGTTTATGTGGGGGGAAAGACCTATAGGTTTAAAACAGTATGTCAGCTAACTGGTTTAAAAGGCCTTGAATTGCTTTGTTTTTCGAACCGCCTTCCTCCTTTTCTTCCTATGAGGAAGAATTAAGAGGGGACTCTTCTTTGTGTAAAATCTCCAAATTGGTGTTGTTGACTTTTGAATTTGAACATTTTCAGACTTGATTAAAACTTGGTTTATTCTAACTTCTGTATCAAAAAGGGTTCAAGTGGTAACTAGTCTTATAATATGTATGTATCATATGTTTGTTCATCTAAAGCTTTTTAATCCAAATAAAAATGGAGTTTGCAAAGTGATTGGGATTAACCAGGTTTGGTTGTTCTGTTAAAGCTTGTGTCAGACAGATGTTTAGTTTCAAGCAGGTTTAATTCCTGCAAACCTTGATTTTATGCTGATAGCGATACGGCTGCCAATTTAAAGGAAAAGTACTCCTCAGGTACAGGCAAAAGCCAGTGTCCCGACCCTGGTCCCGGGCTCAGGCTGCATTAACACAGGAGCCAAGTATAGTCACGCCGCAGCCTGCTGTGCCCATGCCACAGCTCTCAGACTGAGTCAGGGATCGCTAACGTGTCCTCAGCAAAGGGTGAAGTTAAAGTCGCAGAGCGAGTTGTTACTGATGGTGGAAGGTAAGGAAGCACGTCCTGTACCATAAATCACGGTAACCCATTTCAAGTAGATGTGTGAGCAGAGGAGACAAATGGCCCAGAAATGCCTTTATCATGCTTATGAGCTCCTAAAAAATGGCCACACTTCTAACAGAAGGTGTTGGTAAAATCAACCAACTGTTTCCCTCGAATATCACTTTGCAAATCCCTGTGGTTCTGTTCTCCTAAGAGTTTAGGGCTGTACCACCATCTGTGGTCATGAACATACTGTGAAGGATGGTTGATGTATAGTTAAACATTCCAGCTGCATACTCTGAGCAATACTGCTAAGTATTACTCTGTTGCCTCTCCATTCAGAAGTCTGCTAGGTCAGCTGAATGAAAGTTCATACCTGAACAAATTAATAGACTCTATCCCCCAGATAGACAAAACGTGCAGAATGCACGTCTTGTGGATTGCGCATAAATGTGTGAAGGCTAAAGAGCATGCATACTTAATTAGGAGAGCGATTCTTTGGAAAACACCATGGTCCAAGTGTATTTTTTTTTTTTTAAAGAAAAGTAACTCAGTGTGAAAAATCCAAACTTCTAAAAACAGATTAATGGAATTGCTGTAACTTCAGAGATGCAGGCAAGATTTCCAAAACAGGACTGCTAGATGAACACAGAGAGCCCTCCATTATTGAGTATTTACTGTGTGCCTAGGTCCTTTCCCTACCCATTCAGATGATAAAGTGAAGTTCCAAAGCCCAGGTAGTTTCCCCAGCACCCCAGTGGACATCGACTTCTAGCAGTAAATGCTAATTAGATTTTTGTCATCCTAAAGTATCCTGGTTTTTAAATGTAAGTTATTTGTCAGTGTAGTTCACAGTAGGGGGCACTGCATTTCTGTAAGCTGCTTATAAGAGCATTGCTCTTTAAACTATTACAGCTCCCTTAAATAACCCTAGTGTCTGATAAGTGCAGTCATATTCCTTTAGTAGAAGGCTTAAAAAAATTGAGGCAAAGTTAAAAGCCTCCACAATGGTTTAACAAAAATTAGTTCTGTACCATCCAAATTAATGTGCTTTGAAAGTATATTCAATTTAATACAGTAATTGCTTTGCTAGTCTACTTCCCTTGAAGTCAGACGTTGTGTCATCTTCAAAGGTTTGTTGTCTTAAATCAGCACTCCAATACTTGTATTTTAAAAAGATGATGAGAAAAACTCTAGGGAAGTTAGGCACGAATTTCAGACTGGAGATTGTTTCTGGGATGGAAGCGGGAAGGAAACCACAGCAGACACAGAAGGTAGCTGATGGTTTTACTAGCATTTACAACTTCTCTTTGTAAAAGGTATATTTTTATATATGACATATATGCTACATATTTATGTATGTATGTACAAAGTATCAGACTTCTACAACTGGGGCCAGGGGAGAAAAATGGAGTTAGGCCACAATTTAAATGTATTGTGCAACAGTCTAATCATTAAAATAACCATGAGGTTTAGGGTCACCAGGAACTCTTGTGACAAAAGTGCAAGTGAAGACTACCTTCCTCCCCCAGGTACTATTGGTCATCACTGGTCTTCATACTCAAGCCATATCTGAGCAGTGTCTCAGTAGTGCTTTAATGAGGTGAGTGGTGAGTGGCTATTTATTTATACTAAATTGGTTCTAACATAAATGAACTGACTTAAATCACTTCAGTTCAGTTCAGTCACTCAGTTGTGTCCGACTCTGTGTGACCCCATGAACCACAGCACGCCAGGCCTCCCTGTCCATCACCAACTCCTAGAGTTCACCCAAACCCATGTCCATTGAGTCAGTGATGCCATCAAACCATCTCATCCTCTGTTGTCCCCTTCTCTTCCTGCCTTCAATCTTTCCCAGCATCGGGGTCTTTTCAAATGAGTCAGCTCTTTGCATCAGGTGGCCAAAATATTGGAGTTTTAGCTTCAGCATCAGTCCTTCCAGTGAATATTCAGGACTGATTACCTTTAGGATGGACTGGTTGGATCTCCCAGCTGTCCAAGGGACTCTCAAGAGTCTTCTCCAACACCACAGTTCAAAAACATCAATTCTTCAGTGCTCAGCTTTCTTTATAGTCCAACTCTCACATCCATACATGACCACTAGAAAAACCATAGCATTGACTAGATGGACCTTTGCTGACAAAGTAATGTCTCTGCTTTTCAGTATGCTATCTAGGTTTGTCATAACTTTCCTTCCAAGGACTAAGTGTCTTAATTTCATGGCTGCAATCAGCATCTGCAGTGATCTTGGAGCCCAGAAAAATAAAGTCAGCCACTGTTTCCCCATCTATTTGCCATGAAGTGATGGGACTAGATGCCATGATCTTAGTTTTCAGTGTATTTGTGGCAGAGATCTTTAACTTTATCATACCTGTGGCCTTAAGCATCAGCTTCTTTATTCATGAGTGAATAGGTAGAAATGATTTTGCAACTTAGTCTTCTTTAATATGTAGATTTTTTTTTTTTGTTTGAAAAGATGTTGGATGTGGTTATCCAAGCCTGGAACGATGCCTTTGCTTTTCTACCACCTAATCCAAACCTTTTCTGGGTCAGATTGCAAACTCTCCCTATAGCCTCAGCCTCTGATTTAAGTCTGTGGTTGCTCAGTGCTGTGAAGATTCACTTTTTTGGGGAAGGAGCAGTGTCTTCAGCAGCTGGATGAAAGCAGCATCTTCCTCACAGAGGGTAGTGAAGACTGTTGGTCCCCAGTCCTCACAGAGGTCCAGCCCTTGATGTTAGTGGAGTCAAACAAGGGAAGGGGTTGTTGGTGTTCACAACAATGTGAGTAAGGTGTGTTTGCATTGTAGCAAAATGTTCACCAATTGGTAGCTGGCAGAAATGCAGTCTGCATAGTCATCCTCATTTAAATGACCCTGCAGTAGAGACCTTACTTTCATTCATATTAAATTTGAGTTCGGCAAAAAATTAAGTTATCCCTGGTTACCTAAAAGAAAGGACTTCACAATTTAGGGTACACTGAAAAGCATCCCGATTCATCCTTGAATTGTTTAAGAAATGTTTCACGGACTAGATTCCGTTGTTTCAGTAGGAAATAATTTTCCCACAAGTGCTGTCCATCAGTGACTTGGGAGGTATTCAAGCAGGGACAGGAAAACTATAAAAACTGTTTATAGAGGCAGTTCTGTGTAAGAACAAGAGACCTGAAAAATACATTTTAAAAGGAGTTGAAAGCAGTAGTAAAGTTTGGTATTTACTTTATTGACTGCTGAAGTTCAGTCTCTGATGCATCTTGCAGCCTTCTCTGATACTGTCTTTCTGAGGCTTTTCTGCGGTAGACGTCATCTGCATCAAACAAAGATTTGATTTAGATTTTTTAAGAAACTATGGAATTAAAAATACATATCTGAGTAATTTAACCAGTAGTCTAGATCTATCACCTGAATCTCAACAATAATGTTTAATGCCAAAATTGACTTAAAACACAACTTGATTTAAATGAGGACTGTGTTAAAGTTCTCAATAGCAGGGTCAGAGTCAACGTCCTCAAGGATAGGGTCATGTCACAGCACAGCTCTTAGCAATTTCACTTCTCTCTGAAATCATCTGTTTTAACTGTCCTCTCTTAGGCACTTCCAACCCTACAGCTCTCTGCTGCCCTGTCATACCCAGGAACTCAGGGCAGGGAGGTGAGGGCAGTCTCCTTGTTCTCAGCTGCTGCTTCTCCACCCTCTTCTTGCAGGGGCCTTGCCATTTACCACTGCCTTCCCTGGCATCTGCCGTCCATCACTACCCTTCAGCCTCTGAAAACGCTGGCATTTAGCTCAGGTTCCTTGACCCTGTCCTGTGCCACCTTCCCAGGTGATACCATCCCCAACAGATAGGAAGCAACAGTCCCCTTCATCTTCCTGACTTCTCAACTTCTGCCATCTTCTTGCAAGTTTCCTCTGAAGTAATAAATTCCTTCTGTTCTGACCGCAACCTCTACTTCCTTTCTAGCAGCCTTTCTGTCCTTGGATCTTTACCAACTTCCTCAGCTCCTTGTTCTCTCTTCGTGCCCAAACCAGCTGAAATTCCCTCTTATTAGTACCAGCTTCTTGATACACCTTCAAACCCCCGACTACAGATTGATGCAACTTCCTTCCTTCTCCACGCCTCACTCTGCTTGCTATGCACTGTGGGTGTTGTACCTAACTGGGTCCACTATGATGCCTGACAATACTGTTGCTTCACCCATGGCCCTGACCCTACTCTGCTCACCCCAAATGGCCATGAACTCTTTCTGCACAGAGGGAAAGTCGTCAGTAAAGAACTCTTCCCACTGACTTCCAAGGGCTACTCTGCCTTGCTCAGATCCCATCCTCTCCCACCTTCTCAAGGGCCAGGGTATATCCAGCCTCCCTCCACCTGCTCTGTCCTGATCAGTATTTGCATATCTTCAAGTCTCTCCTGGTAGAGGAGAGACAGCTTACATCCCAACCACTTAGTTGAACTTCCTGAACCGCCTGTCTTCCATGATAAAAGACCATTCTTGTTTCCCTCCTTGCCTCTGTGGCCACTCTCAGTCACCCTTAAAATGTTGGGGCTTAAGCTCTAACTTTCATCACAATCTGCATGTGAGTGACCCACTAACCTAGATCTATGGCCTAGATCCGCCTTCTATCTATATAACCATCTCCCCCTCAGCACATGCCAAATGGAGCCCAGGACTGTTCTGCTTGTGTTCCCCCCTGCCCCAGCTGCCCCACCAGAAGCCTCCACTCCTCATCTCCTGAGTCTAGTCAAACACCACGGCCTTGACAGTACTGCCTCTGGAGTGTCAACTCTGCCCACTTCTTGGCATCTCATCCTAGTCTAGACCACCATCCCAAACCTGGACAACCATACAGCTTAACTCTTCCTGCCAGTTTGCTCTCCACAAAAAGTCATTCACCACATATGTTCACCTCCTGCTGCTTAAAACTCTTCAGTCCTTTGGGATACAGTCTTGGTTCTCTGGTCCCTTTGTGGCCGCTCCAGGCACCTTTTAAACCTCACGCTGCTCACCTGCTTCAGTCCCTCAAACACAGCATAGTTACACACCAAGGCCCCCAGGTTTGCTCTTAACCACTGGCAGAAGACACTGCAACACCACCAATGTTTCCCTCATCTGGCTGACAATCTTTGGGGCCCCCTGACACGGTCACTCCTCCAGGCAGCCTTCCCTGCACCACCTAGTACAATTCAGGTGCCCCACCGGGGAATCCCATGTTCCCTCCACTTCCCCCTCACAGAACTGATCACACTTAATAGTAACTGAATGATCTGTGTCTCCCATTAGTGTTCTTCTGGGGTGGGGAGCCCTCTACCGTATTCTATCTTCTAATCGGTGGTCATTAAATATTAATGAATGGATGAACAGAAGAATTAAGTACCTTTAGAAACCACCAATTTATTTTTTTAATGAGCGTTGGCAGTTCACAAGTGATCGTGTTTCCGGAGAGGGAGAAAGCAGAAAGAGCCTAGGAGATAGAGAAGTCTTTCTGGAAGAGGAACTAGCCTATCCAGAGCTAGTGCTCAGCAAAGCAATGCCAGGCACTTGTCTACAGTGCTTGCCCTTGGTACCCATGACTCTGGCCTGTAAAGACGGTGGTATTTAAGCGGGGCAGACCAGCTGCTCCCTCTAGGGTTTGGACGTGCCAATTAGGAGCTTACACATATCCTATCCCGCTTCTGGATGCTGTGGGCAAGTCTATTTCTTAGGCCCAAACAGTGTCACTGGCAGGCTTGAAAGGGCAGCGTCCAGAGTGCAGTCACGTGCCCTCCCATCTAAGTGCAGGGAAGGTCTCAAGGTTGAACACCAATGTATCTTTGTCGCCCCGCTTATAGGAGAGCCCAGGCGGATCTCCACGCCCCACTGAGGGAGACAGTACTCGCCCTTCTGCAGGATTAAAGCAGCTCAGCGCTGAGCGGAATGAGAGGTCTGCAACCTAACAATATTCCCAGCAAAACGGTTCCTTTGCCGCCTCCTGCTTGCTTGAAATGAAACGGAGGCTGCTGCACCCCCACTTACAAAAGGTCTCCTGGCCCACGCGCAGTTTAATCATGATCCACTCCATCGTTCCTCCGAGGACAAAAAAGAAGGGCAGGAACCTGTAGACGCCGAATCGCTGCTTCCCGGGCACCCGCTGCAGAACCCGCCTCACCTGGGTCCTAGAAAACATGCCGGACATAGGAGGTCGTTGGAGGAGGGTAAGGCAGAAAGAAGGCTGGAGCGCCCAGATGAAACCAAAGCCGCCCTGCCCGTCCTTGCTGAGTCCGACGGCCAGGTTGCCTTTCAATCCGGGTCTTGCACCGCCTCCACGGAGGTCAACAGTGGAGCTCGAAGCGGGTAAGGAGCTGGGCGCTGAGCTCCGACCCAGAACCTGGGGCGCCTCCACCAATAAGCGTGAGACTGGACGCGCGGGTCCGCCAATCAGAATGTGACGGAGTGCGCATGCTCGGTGAGGCCGAGCCCAGCAGGCGCCTCCACTCCTGCTCTTGGAGGCAGGGCGGGCCAAGGGGCGGGACCTCCCACGTGACGTCGGCCCGGCCCCGCCCCCTGCCCGCCCTTGTGCAAGCTGGTACTCAGAGTTGGCGGCCGCGCCCCCTACTCTGCCACCGCCATCTTTTCTCTTAAAGTCCTGAGAGAAGTGATGACGCTGACTGATGTACTACTGAACGTGTACTGGACCATGCTCTAAAATACAGTCACACAACGCCTTGCATTTATTTCGTGATCGTGACTGATGCCTAGACTTCTAAAAATAACAGGATTTGAGATGCACTGTTGAAAGCTGAACTTTAGCATGACAAAAGTCTAAGTAAGCATCTTGTGGCAAACAACTATAACATTAATAAAAACTATCCTGTGTGGGGCACTTACCGTTATTCCCAGACTACTAGACAATCTAAAGAACATCAAACGAAAACTTAGTAAGAGTTTAGTAATGTAGACACAATATATAAAAACAGGCTGGAAAAGAGAGATCAAGCAGCAACTCTGGAAGGTCGCAGGGCCCGCTGCTGAGCTGCCAGTCCCAAGGTGCTGCCTGGATAACCTGCCTTCTCCTGGGGCAAACCCTACCAAACCATGTGCACACACCGGCTTGGTGCCCACTCTGGCTTCTCTTGGTGGCTCTGCGGGCTGGACGCCACAGAGCGTCTATCTTCCGCCCAGACGAGACTTTTAGGTGGCCAAAGCCCCAGCACACACGTAGTTCACTGGGGCCCTGGGGGTGGGGGCCGCACCCACCCATCCCCACGGACCCACCTATGGCCTCCATTATCCTGTGCCAGCACTCGTCATATGACTGGCACTGTAGGTCCTCAGTCAAGGGGCAGGGAATAGCAGAATGTACACACACCCTTAAAGCCGGCGAGGCCACCGCGGAGAGCACCTCAAGGAAACAGTGTCTAGCTAGCCAGCTCTCCACCGACAAAGCCCCGACAAGGCAGGTGCAGGGTAGGCCTGCTCAAGGTCCAGGACACGGATATTTGAGGGGTCAGACTCAGATAAAGAATCTGAGTGAAATAAACGCGGGTGGAGACTGGTTCCCAGCAGGAAAGAGTAATTTCGTTTAAAATCCTGTTGATAGTGCTAGAAAAGCATCAGGGGTCCAAGCGGGGAAGCGAGGAGTGGTGCGGATCGGTGCGGCCATTTGCTGAGGTAGGAACCAGGCAGGCGCAGTCAGCCCTGGCCCTCCGCCTCGCTCCACGTTAACAGGGTTCACCTGTGTGAGCACAGAGACCGGAGAGCAAAGGGGCTGCTTCTGCGTCGGCTGCACTGCGTGTCCCGAGGTCTCACCCAGCTTGGGGCTGGCACCAGGGAGCGCGCGGGAAGAACTCTTTATTCTCTAAGTTAGTGAGTGAAACGGGCTGGCATAGCCAGTCATGGGCGGGAGGCGGGGAACAGGACCCCGGTTTCAGAAGTGGGGGAAGGGGCGGAGGATCTGAGGTCTGGAAGACAGGAGGTGGAGGAAGGGGCGGGAGGACGTAAGAGCAGAGAGGGAGAAGGAGGACTGGGGGTCCCAGGTAGACCCGCAGCACTCTGGCCCTCTCCTTTCCAAGCCCTGGCCGTCCGGAGCCTCGCGGGGACGGCCGTTCTTAGGAATTCCGACCTCCCGGGAGGAGGACAGAAGGAGCCGCCATGGCCTCAGCGGATACCGCAGGGGGGCGCAGACTTCTGGACCTCTCGGGAGACTGGGGGAAGGGGCCCGGCAGCCCGGCCCGCCCCGCCTCGCCCGGGCCCTCCCGCCCCGCCGGGGCCGAGGGGCGCGCCCATTGGCGGACGGGCTCCGCGCGCCGCGCCCATTGGCCGGCCGCCGTGAGGGAGCACGAGGCCACCGTGGCGGGCGCGCAGTCGGAGGGGCGGCGGACTGGCCTGAGGGCCGAGGGCTGCGCGGGCGGCGCGCAGCGGGCATGGCGGGTGCGGGGCTGAGGGCGGCCGCTCGGCGCTGGATGCCGCGCCGAGACCACGGCGGGCCGCGAGCCGCCTCATCCTCGCCCTCCTGCCCAGGTTGCGGCCCCCCGGGTCCCGGCGCCCACTGCCCGGGCGCCCCGCGCTCCGCGCCCGCCCCGGCGCCGGCCGGCGGCGCCGCCGAGCCCAGCGCACACCTGTGGGCTCGATACCAAGACATGCGGAGACTGGTGCATGGTAAGTGAGCCCGAGCGGGAGGAGCGTCGGGGGTGTAGCCCGCGCGGCGGCAAGCTCCAGGGCACCGTTTGCGAGTCGGCCGGGACACGCCGCTCCTCGGGGGAAGCGCGGTGGTGGGGCTCGCCTGAGCGCCTGAGCCCCTAGGCCCGGCTGCCCTTCGGGAGGGTGGTCCTGGGGACGCTTGGAGGCGGGCGCGCGCGCGCGGGGTTTGTTCCTCTGCTGGTTCTCAGTAGCTCCGGGCTTCCTGGAGCGGCCGCCGAAAGGCGGGACCCCGCCGTCTTTCCTCAGAGTCCCACCGAAGCGGAAGCGCCCCCAGCCCCTTGTTCTCTTCGGGGCCCTTAGTTGGGGCGGGAGTACTGGGGACAAAGCCAGGCAGCCGGCGGCGCTGGCCGGAGCGGACTCGGAGGGACTCTCGACCCAAAGATGCTGACTGGACTCTTCGGACGCCTCTAGAGTCCGGCCCTCTCTGTCTAGGAGGAGAAGGCGTTGTTTGAGAAACAACACCAAGTCGTCCCAGCCCCCTGGAATCCAGAAGAGTTGCTGCTCCCTCGGTCGGGGCACTTTCTCCTCTGTCCTCTCTCCCTCGGCGAAACGGGCAGATGAGGCCCCGGTGAGGCCGGAGGGCGGACAGGGCTGGAGGTTTGTCCTGGTGTCGGGAGCCCTGCCTCTGCAGCGGACAGATGTGGTTGGCTCCGGGCCCTATCTCTGGCCAGCTGGGTGGCGCTCAGCGCGCCTCTCCCTCGCGAACCCTCGGTGTCTTACATCGGAAAACAGTCCTGCCGGGGCCCCTGCCTCAGGGTTGTGGCGGTGACTCGGAAAGAGGCCAAGAAGGGACAGGGGAGCTTCCGGAGGAGCCCCCTCCCCCCGGGAGTGACGCGGCTTTTGTTATCGGTAAGGACAAACGTGGTCCTGTCCGGAAGATTCCAAGTGACTGATCTGAGGCTTCCGCTCCAGCAGTGTGGAGACCTGGGAGTGCTGGGTGGACAGGACTCACCTCTTGAGAAGCTGAGGCAGAACAAGACCCCTGAGAAACGGTGGTTTTGAAGTCCTTGGCCCTCTCTGAGGAAGGTCCCTACCTTACCCCCCTACTGGACAGAACACTCCGGGGGTGCCAGTGTGTGGAGATGTCTTTGCTGTGCGCCTCCAGAAGACCTTCTGTACAGCCGCCTGAGAAGCCTGTATTGTGTGTGTGCCGAGGAGACAGAGGGAGGTCTAGTGGGCTTTAGCTCTCCAGGGCCTGCCTGAATCTTCACATCTTCTCATAGACACCCAAGCTCCTCTAGATGTGATAAGGACAAGATCATTTCCAAGTTGCCCTGGTGAGTGCCAGGATGAACCAGCCCTACACACCTCATTCCTAACTCTCCCCTTCTGGCTGGTTTTTCTGGGGAGCGATTCTGGACATTGAGGCATGCTGATCCTGCTCAGTCACTTCTGACTGTTTGTGACCCCATGGGCTAGCCCGCCAGGCTCCTCTGTCTATGGTATTTCCCAGGCAAGAATATTGGAGTGGGCTGCCATTCCCTCCTCCAGGGGATCTTCCCAACTCAGGGATCAAACCCGTGTCTCCTAGTCTCCTGCATTGCAAGCGGTTTCTTTACCGCTGAGCCACCAGGGAAGCCGCAGAGGCATGCTGATGCCTGTGGGAAAAACTTTGTCAGGGAGCCAGGCAAGCCCCCCTTTCCCCCCTTAACCCTGGCCTCAATGTGGCGACAGTGGAAGGCTAGGCCAAGGGGCACAGTGATTGAGACAGGTGGGGTGACCTGAATTTAAATCTCAGCTCCATGGCCTACTGCTAGATGGGTTGGAGTAAGTGACTTTATCTCCCTAAACTCTGATTTCTTCATGTGGATGATGGAGGAATAAATGTGACCACCTCGGGGAATTGGAGTGGAGACTGAGCAAGGGGAGGCTCGAAGGCAGGGGTCCACAGCCTCTGGGATGTAATGCCTGATGATCTGAGCTGGAGCTGTTGTAGTAATAGAAATAAAGTACACAATAGATGTAATGTGCTTGAATCATCTCGAAACCATCCCCCCATCCCCCATGAAAAAATTATCCCTGGTGCCAAAAAGATTGGGGATCCAGAAGCAGCAGGAGAATGGCCCCCATGAGTGGGTCTCATGGCTGCCATGGGGAAGAGCTGGCCAGGAAGCTGGGCGCGGCACAGAGAGACCAGTGAACCTGGGGGGCTGGTACAAGGGGCAGCGTATCCTCACCTGTCTCTCTGCACCACTGCAGCCTTGGGGAAGAAACTTGAGACCTTGTGGGCCCCAGACCTATGGTTTTCTCAGGGTAGAAGCTGGGCCGCAGGAGGCTTGGACTGTGGGCTGCTTCCCCATCCTTCTTTGTTCCTGGAAGGATTGTCCATCCCTGGGAACATCCTCTGGGGCAGAGGTGAAAGCTTGCATTTGGCCAGAAGTCAGTGCCAGCAAGGGGGTGCACTGCCAAGCAGACCTCTCCCCTCCTGGGGAACTACTAGACTGAACTGAGCGTCACAGTTGACACCCAGGAACTTGGGACCGTTGGGAAGGGACGTTGCAGAAGCGCTTAGCTTCCAAGAGAGCTGCAGGCAGCTGGGTCTCCTGTGCACCCAGGTGAGGAGTGTTCCATCTGTACCCATGAGTCTGGAGGGGCTGCTCTGCCAGGCCCCAGGGCCATCAGAGGAACCAGCTTCACCTGTTCCCCTACCCATGCGCTGTGCTGGGCTCCAAAGGAAAGGGGATGGGGGTGGGGACTGTGTTCCTTAGGGGCCTCCAAGGTGAATATCTGTTGCAGGGCCAGAGGCTTCTGCTTCGAATCACAGCTGGTTGTGTCTGAGACAAATTAATTCCCTGGAGGCCTGGGCTGTTTGGGCCTCAGCCATGCGCTAGAGGTCTCAGGAATGGGGCCACTTGGAGGCCCCAAAAGGCACCCTGTGTGGGCACCGAGTCCTGCCTGCTCCCCTCTGACCCCCTGCAAACCCTGTTTCCTTGAGGGCAGGAAGTATGGGCTCCACAGGGGCATTGCCCATTTCATCCTACGTTTGTTGAGAGTCCAGGCAAGAATGCTGCCCAGAGCATGTTCTGTGGGACCCTCCTTTTATTTTGTAGTTTGATACAATTTTTATTTCCCCTTTAGAGACAAGGAAACTGAGGCCCAAAAGATAAGGTGAGGTGATTTTCCTGAGGTCACAAGCCAGAGAGGGCTTGGTTTTCTCTCTGACCTCAAAGCCCGTGCCCTTTTGTCATCCACCTCCCCCAGTGCACAGATGGGGAAACTAAGGCAAACAAGGCCAGGACTCCTCAGCCCCTTGGGAGTAGCCAGGGGATTGGGTGGCTATTACTGTGTCCTCAGAAGGGAACAGCCTGGTCAGTGGCCCAGAACCCATCACACACGTCCCCCCTGTCGTAATTAGCAATGTTCTGTGGCTCAAGGTGATGCTGAAAATTCAGCCTCTGTGCACTGGTGCCAAATCAAATCTCAGAGACAGTTCTGGGTGAAGCAGAAAAAATTAGCTTTATTGCTTTGCCAGGCAAGGTTCCAGCAGGTTCCTGCATAGAAATATAATCTCCCAACGTGGGAGGAATCACTGAGGAATTTTGTAACAATGGCTCAAGACTGCATTTCCTGTTAAGATTAGGGTGTGTGCAGGGCCTGCACTCCTTTAATCTCTGGGGGGCTCCTACTTTTTATTATTTCTTTATTTATTTATTAGGCTGCATCGGGCCTTAGTTGCATCACGTGAGATATTTTGTTCAGGCAAATGGACTCTAGTTGTGGTGCCCAGGCTTCAGTATTTGGGGCACACGGCCTTAGTTGCTCCAAGACATGTGGGATCTTAGTTCCCCAATCAGGGATTGAACCCTGCATTGCAAGGTGAATTCTTAACCACTGGACCACCAGGGAAGTCCCAATCTCCTCTTGATGAGTTTCTCTGGTTCCTCAAATCTTGCCTCGGCGGTTCCTCCCGCCCGTCTCTGCATCCTTTTCCTTCCCAGCAAGTGAATCTCTCTTTGGAAATCAGAGAAGGTCATGCAAGCTGGAGTCTCTTACCTCCAAACAAGAAATGGGAGACAGAAATGATTCCCTGCTCAGAACCCCCACAAGATCCTGCTCGGTTTCACTCCCCCTTTCTTTGTCACTCCTCAATCTTCTTTTTTTTTTTCCTGTTGGCATGTAATGCTTAACCATGCTGTGTTAGTTTCTGCTGAACAACGAAGTGAATCGGCTGTGTGTATACATTTATCCCCCTCCATCATGAGCCTCCCTCCCACCTCCACCCCCATCGCACCAAAATGTGTCATCTCAGATCTGAGATCCCTGTACCATACAGGAGGTTCCCACTACCCATCCATTTTACACGTGGTAGTGTACGTATGGCAGTCCCCATCTCCAGTTCGTCCCACACTCCCCTTCCCACATGTGTCCACATGGTTCTTCTCTGCATTGCATCTCTGTTGCTGAAAATAGCTTCATCTCTACCATTCTTCTGGGTCTAGAAGATCCCCTGGAGAAGGGAATGGCTACCCACTCCGGTATTCTTGCCTGGAGAGTTCTGTGGATGGAGGAGCCTGGCAGGCTATGGTCCATGGGCTCACAAAGAGTTGGAAACAACTGAGCGACTCACACACACACACACACACACACTACCATTTTTCTAGATTCCACATATATGTCTTAATACCCAGGATTTGTTTTTTTCTAACTTCGCTCTGTATGACAGACATTAGATCCATCCACCTCTCTACAGATGACCCTGTTTCTCTGTTTAGTGGTGGGGCCACTTCCCAGGTGGTGCAGTGATAAAAGAATCCACCTGCCAGTGTAGGCGACCCAAGAGATGCAGGTTCAGCCCGGGGTCAGGAAGATCTCCTGGAGGAGAAAATGGCAACCTCCTCTAGTATTCCTGCCTAAAAGATTCCATGGACAGAGAAGCCGGTGGACCGGGAGCAGTCAGACACAACTGAGCATTCCATTGTATATATGTATATATATATACATTGTATATATTCTATGTATGTATATATATACATTGTATATATGTATGTATATGCAATATATACATTGTATATATGTATGTATACAACTTCATTTTCCATAGACAATTAGGTCTCCACATTCTGGCTGTTATAAATACCACTGCAGTGAATATCTAGATACATGTGTTGTTTTGAACTATGGTTTTCTCAGGGTATATGCCCAGTCATGGGATTCTTGGTGGTATGGTAGTTCTGTTTGCAGTTTTTTTAAGGAACCTCCATACCATTCTCCATAGTGGCTATACCAATTTGCATCCTCACAACAGAACAAGAAGATTCCCGTTTTTTCCACACCCTCTGCAACATTTATTGTGTGTAGATTTTTTGATGATGGTCATTTTGACTGGTGTGAGGTGATACCACATGGTAGTTTTGATTTCCACTTCTTTAATAATTAGTGATGTTGAGCATCTTTTCATGTGCTTCTTGGCCATCTGTATGTCTTCTTTGGAGACATGTCTATTTAGATCTTTTGGCCATTTTTTGATTGGATTGTTTTTTTCAATATTGAGCTCAATGAGCTGTTTGTATGTTTTGGAGAGTAATCCTTTGCTATTTACTTTGCTGATATTCTCTGCCATTCTTTTTCTTTGCTGTTGTTAGTTTTCATTGGAGTATAATTGCTCTACAGTGTTGCTAGCCTCTCCTGTGCAGCAGTGTGAATCAGCCGTACGTGTGCCTCTGTCCCTCTGTCCTGAGCCTCCCCTCCGCTGTCGCCATTCCACCCCTCCTGGTCGTTGCGCTCAGCGAGCTGGCCTCCCGGTGCTGCGCAGCGGCCTCCCGCTAGCATCTGCTTTCCCACGACAGCGCGGCTCTGTCGGTGATGCTCTCTCAGTTCTTCACTCTCCCCTTCCGCTGGAGCGTCCAGAAAGCCCCTTCTCTACAACTGTGTTTCTATTCCTGCCCATATAAAAGGTTCATCTGTACCATTTTCCAGATTCCACATATATGTGTTAATATACATTTCCTTTGTCTTTCTGACTGACTTAACCGTCTCTGGCAGCTTTCGGTCCATGCACATCTCTCAAATGACACTATTACGTTCCTTTTTGTGGCTTAGTAATGTTCCATTGTTTATATGTACCACATCTTTTGTTTTGACTTTATATTTTTGAAGGACAGCTGCTTTACAATGTTGTGTTGGTTTCTGCTATAAGACAATGCTATCCCGCCCCTTTCGATCCTGGCGCTCACTAAGCGGGCCCCTGTGATATGGCAGCTCCCCACTCTCACTATCCCGCCCCTGTGGATCCTTGCGCTCACTAGGCCGGCCAGTGTGATACCACCTCCCACTCTCACTATCCCACCCCTTTCGATCCTTGCGCTCACTAGGCTGGGCCCGTGTGATACCACCTCCCTCTCTGGCTCTCCTGCCCCTTTCGATCCTCGCGCTCACTAGGCGGGCCCACGTGATAAGGCAGCTCCCCCACTCTCCATCGTCCGCTTGGCGTGTTCCTCTCTCAGTTCGCCGCGCTGTCTCCATCCCTTGCTGTGTCCGCAGATCTGCTCTCTACCTCAGCATCTCTGTTCTGCTCTACAGATGGGATCATCTGTAACATTTTCCTAGATTCCATATATATGTGTGTTAATCTACAGTATTTGTTGTTTTACCTGACTTATTTCACTCTCTATGACAACTCTAGACCCATCCACATCCTGACAGGTGACCCAGTTTTGTTCCATTTTACTGCTGAGCAGTATTCCATTGTTTATATATGTAAGACATCTTTTTTTTTTTTGAATTGGAGGATAATTGGTTTCCAGTGTTGTGTTGGTTTCTGTTTTCGTCGGTGTGAATCAGCTGTAAGTATGTGAAGTATGCCTATATCCCTTCCCTCTTGAGCCTCCACCTCACCCCCTAGGCCTTCACAGAGCACCCAGCTGAGCTCCCTGCGTGGCACAGCAGCTTCCCACCAGCTGTCTGCCGTTCGTGTGGTAGCTTGTCCATGTCACTCTTCTTTCAGTTCACTCTCCCGCTCCTTCCCCTGCTGTGGCTACACATCTGTTCTCTGTGCACAGTTCCCGCCCTGCAAGTAGGTCATCTGCACTACTGTTCTAGATTCCAAATAAATGTAAAATGTGATATTTGTTTTTCTCTTCCTGACTTACTTCACTCTTTATGACGTACACTGGATTCACCTACAAGTGACCCAGTTTCCTTCCTTTTTCTGGCTGAGTAATATTCATTTCTGTATATGTACCACAGTTTCTATATCCATTCGTGTTTCCCTAGACAGGTTGTTCCCCACGTAAATACTGCTGTACTGAACACTGGGATACATGTGTCCTTTTGAATTATGATTTTCTAGGGTGTATGCCCAGTCGTTGGGTGGATGGGTGCTCTGATAATTCTTTTATAGTCTTTTAAGGAACCTCCACACCATTCTCCCTCAGTTTACATCCCTACTAACAGTGTGAGAGGACTCTCGTCTCCACACCCTCTGCAGCATTGATTGTGTAGACTTTTAGGTGATGGCCATTGTGACAGGTGTGAGGTGATATCTCACAATAGTTTTTATTTCATTTCTCTAATAATTCATGATGAACGTCTTCACATCTGCTTCTCAACCATCTGTATATCTGCTTTGAGAGGTGTCTGTTTAGGGCTTTGGTTTGTTTTTTGGATATTGAGCTCCACGAGCTGTTTGTATGTTTTGGAGAGTATTTGTTTTATCATCTGAAAATACTTTCTCCCATTCTTTTTTTTTTTTTTAACTTTTCAGTGGAAAAGTAACCTCAGTGTAATTAGTTTCTGCTGTACAACAGTGTCAGTCAGCTGTAAGTGTACATATATCCCCACCCCCCACCACCCCCCACCCCCAGTCTTGAGTCTCCCGAGAGACTTGCCATCCCACCCCTCTTGATCTTCACGGAGCACCGAGCTGAGCTTCCTGGGATGCCTGGCAGCCTCCTGCTAGCTGTCTGTTCCACACAAGGGTGCATCAGTGTGTTCACGTGCCCACTCTCTACACCTGTGGCTCTATTTCTGCCCTACAGATAGGTTCATCTATAACATTACTTCTAGATTCCACATATATGTGTCATCTATGATATTTTTTTCTCTTTTGATTTATTCACTCCGTATGGCAGCACTTTTATCCACGTCTCTATACGTGATCCAATTTCCTTTGTTTTTATGGTTGAATAATATTCCATTGTATATACATACCATGTTTTTAAATTTTATTTTGGATTGGAGAATAATTGCTTGCCAGTGTTGTGTTGCTTTCTGCTGCACATCAACAAGAATCATATATATATGTCTATCTTCCCTCTGGCTTCTCCCTCCCACCCCATTCCCAATCCCACCCATCTAGGTCATCACACAGCAGAGAACTGAGCTCCCTTCGTTGTATAGCAGCTTCCCGCTAGATTTCTATATTTTACATGACAGTGGATATATGTCAAGGCTAGTTGCTCAGTTAACCCCACCCTCTCCTTCCTGAAGGAACTTTTCGACAAGCTCCTTCTCTATATCTGCAGCTTTATTCCTCCCCTGAAAATAGATTCTTCTGTATCATTTTTCTGGATTCCCCATAGAAGTATTAAGATACGATATTTCCTTTTGTCTTTTCGGACTGACTTCACTCTGTATGACAAATCAAGGTCTATATTTCTACAAATTACACCCATTTTGTTCCTTTTTGTGGCTGAATAATTGTCCTTTGTGGATACATATATATACACACACGCACCACTTCGTTTTTTTTTTTTTTTTAATGTATTTGTTTTCAATTGGTGTAGAATTGCTTTCCAATGTTGTTGGTTTCTGCTATTGAACAAGGTGAATCAACTATAAGTGTATATATATGTATCCCTTCTTTCATGACCCTCCCTCCCACCGTCACCATCCCACCCCTTTTGCTTTTCACAGTATACCAAGCTGACTGTGTGTAATCCGGCAGCTTCTCATTCACTTTGTATTTTTTACGTGATAGTTCATCCATATCAACGCTAGCTACCCTTCCAATTCAACCCACCCTCTTCTTCCCTCACTATGTGTACTAATTTGTTGTCTTTCTTTGTCCTTATTCCTGCCTTGCAAATAGGTTCATCTATGCCTTTTTTCTAGATTCCACATACGTGTCTTAATATATGATATTTGTTTATCTGTTTGGCTTCACTCTGTGTGACATGCTTCAGGTGCATCTACAAAACTACACGTGATCCAGTTTATTCCTTTCAATAGCTGTGTGACGTTCCATTGTATGTATGCACCACAATTTCTTTATCCATTCATCTGTCGATAGACATTGAGATTGTTTCCATGTCCTGGCTTATAACCCGTACTGCAGTGAACATTGGGGTACAAGTGCCATTTTTAATTATGACTTTCTCAGGATATATGGTCAGTCGTGGGATTTCTGGATCATACTGTGGATCTAGTTGTAGCTTTTAAGGAACCTCCGTTTTGACTGCATTGGTTTACGTTCCCAGCAACGGTGCCCTTCTCGCCACGCCTTCTTCAGCATTGATTGTTAGTGGATCTTTTTTTCCCTTTGGCGATGGGCCATTCTGACCCATATCATGTGGTACCTCATTGTAATTTTAACTTGGGTTTCTCTAATAATCTGTAATGTTGAGTATCTTTTCATGTGCTTCTCAGCTGTCTGTGGTCTTTTTTGGAGAGAGATCTACTTTGGTCTTCCTCTGATTTTTAGATCTGGTTGGTTGTTCCTTGGATATTGAGCTCCACCATCTCCTTGTATGTTTCAGACATTGATTCTTTGTCCATTGCTTCATTTCCAAATAGTCCACCCCTCTTTTTTTTTTTTTTTTTTTTTCAGTTTTCAGTTAGAGCCCAGTTGCTTCACAATGTTTTGTTGGTTTCTGCTGTACAATATGCATCAGCTGTAAATATACAACTGTCTCTTGCCTCCTAAACCTGTCTCCCACCCTTACATTCTAACCTCTTGGTCTTCACAGAACACCAAGCTGGCCTCCCTGTGGTATGTTGGGGTTTCCCCCTAGCTCTCTACTTTACACTTGCTGGTGATATGTGTCAGTGCTTGGGTCTCAACTCGCCACACCCTCTCCTTCTCTCCTTGTGTCACCTGTCTGTGCATTGGCAGATCTGTTCTTGCCCTGCAAATAGATTGAAATCTTTTCTAGATTCCACATATATGTGTTCATGTACTATATTTTTTTCTGATTTATTCACTCTGTATAACAACATAGGTCTGTCCACATCCCTACAAATGACCCAGTTTCCTTCCTCTTTATGAATAGTATTCCACTGTATGTACATACCACCATTTTTAATTTTTTCTTAATTGGAGGATAATCACTCTCCAGTGTTGTGCTGGATTCTGCTGTACGTCAGTGTGAATCAGTCGTAAGCGCACATATGTCCCTTCCCTCTGGAGCTTCCCGCCGCACCCCTGACCCTCAGCCCACGGGCCATCACGGAGCGCGCGCGCAGCCTGTGTTGGGCAGCAGCTCCCGTAGCTCTGTGTTCCACTTGGGAGTTCGTCCGTATCAGCGCTGCTCTTTCAGTTCACTCCGCAGATTCGTCTGTACCACTTTCTAGATTCCAATTATATGTGTCAATATGTGATATTTGTTTTTCTCTTTGTGACTTACCTCACTCTTTATGATGTACACTAGGTTCATTTAGGTCACGACAAGTGACCCAATTTCCTTCCTTTTTATGGTTGAGTAAGATGCCATCCTGTGTATGTACAACGTCTTTATCCATTTGTGTTTCCTGATGGCTCAGATGATTTAAAAAAAAATCCTCCTGCAATGCAAGAGACTTTGGTTCAAACCCTGGGTCAGGAAGATCCCCTGGAACAGGGCCTGGCAAGCCACTCCAGTATTCTTGCCTGGAGAATTCGATGGACAGAGGAGCCTGGCAGGCTACAGTCCATGGGGTTTGCAAAGAGTTGGACAAGAATGAGTGACTGACACTTTCACTTCACATAGACAATTAGGTTATTTCCACATCCTGGCTATTGTGAATCCTGTAGCAGTGACTATTGGGATACATGTGTCCTTTTGAATTATGCTTTTCTCAGGTTATATGCCCAGTCGTGGGATTGCTGGGTGCTGTGATAGTTCTAAAGTATAGTGGCCAAAGTATTGGAGTTTCAGCCTCAGCATCAGTCCTTCCAGTGAATATTCAGGACTGATTTCCTTTAGGATGGACTGGTTGGATCGCCTTGCAGTCCAAGGGACTCTCAAGTCTTCTCCAGCACCACAGTTCAAAAGCATCAGTTCTTCGGTGTTCAGCTTTCTTTATAGTCCAGCTCTCACATCCATACATGACCACTAGAAAAACCATAGCTTTGACTAGATGGA
This sequence comes from Budorcas taxicolor, assembly GCF_023091745.1. Taxonomy (NCBI): domain Eukaryota; kingdom Metazoa; phylum Chordata; class Mammalia; order Artiodactyla; family Bovidae; genus Budorcas; species Budorcas taxicolor. The sequence continues at coordinate 12,221,660 of NC_068910.1, read as the reverse complement.
CTTTGTTGGCAAAATAATGTCTCTGCTTTTTAATATGCTGTCTATATTGGTCATAACTGTTCTTCCAAGAGCAACGTCTTTTAATTTCATGGCCACAGTCACCATGTGCAATGATTTTGGAGCCCCCAAAATAAACTCTCTCCATTGTTTCCCCATCCATTTGCCATGAAGTGATAGGACCACATGCCAGGCTCTTAGTTTTCTGAAAGTTGAATTTTAAGCCAACTTTTAAACTCTCCTCTTTCACTTTCATCAAGAGACTCTTTAGTTCTTCGCTTTGTGCCATCAGGGTGGTGTCATCTGCATATCTGAGGTTATTGATATTTCTCTTGGCAATCTTAATTCCAGCTTGTGCTTCATCCAGCTCGGCATGTCGCATGGTGTACTCTGCATAGAAGTTAAATAAGCAGGGTGACAATATACAGCCTTGACGTACTCCTTTCGCCATTTTGAACCAATCTGTGTTTCCATGTCCAATTCTAACTGTTACTTCTTGACCTGCATACAGATTTTTCAGGAAGCAGATAAGGTGGTCTGGTATTCCCAACTCTTAAAGAATTTTCCAGTTTGTTGTGATCCACACAGTGAAAGGCTTTGGCATAGTCAATAAAGCAGAAGTAGATGTTTTTCTGGTACTGTCTTGCTCTTTTGGTGACCCAGTGGATGTTGGCAATTTGATCTGTGATTCCTCTTCCTTTTCTAAATCCAGCTTGAACATCTGGGAGTTCTCAGTTCATGTACTGCTGAAGCCTGGCTTGGAGAATTTTGAGCATTACTTTGCTAGCGTGTGAGATGAGTGCAATTGTGCAGTCGTTTGAACGTTCTTTGGCATGGCCTTTCTTTGGGATTGGAATGAAAACTGACTTTGTCCAGTCCTGTGGCCACTGCTGAGTTTTCCAAATTTGCTGGCATATTGAGTGCAGCACTTTCACAGCATTATCTTTCAGGACTTGAAATAGCTCAGCTGGAATTCCATCACCCCCACTAGCTTTGTTCACGGTAATGCTCCCTAAGGCCGACTTGACATCGCATTCCAGGATGTCTGGCTCTGGGTGAGTGATCACACCATCATGGTTATCTGGGTCATAAAGATCTTTTTGATATAGGTCTTCTGTGTATTTTGCTGCCTCTTCTTAGTATCTTTTGCTACTTCGAGAGATGTCTGTTAGGCCTTTTGGCCATTTTTTATGTTGTTTTTAGGTTGTTTGTTTTTTGAATATTAACCTGCATGAGCTCTTTGTATACTCTGGAGGGTAATCATTTGTGTGTTATAACATTTGCAAATATTTTTTCTCATTCTTTTGTTATCTTAGTTTTCAGTTAGAGTATAATCTCTTTACAGAGTTGTTTGTTTCTGCCTTACAACTGTGTCAGTCGGTTAAAAGTCTACATACGTCTGCCCTGTCTTGAGCCTCCCTCCCACCCTCAGCATCCCGCCCTCTGGGTCATCACTGAGTGTGAAGCTGAGCTTCTGTGACACCTGGCAGCCTTCCACTAGCTCCCTCTTGTACACGTAGTATCGTGTCCACCAATGTGTCCACAAGTCTGTCTTCTACACCTGGTTTCCTGTTCTTGCTCTGATAATAGGTTCATCTGTACCATTTTCCAGGTTCCACATATGTGTGAGTATATGACATTTCCTTGTATTTCTGATTTAATTTACTCTTTCTGCTAACTCTGTGTCCATCAATATCTCTCCAGGTGACAGCTACTTCTTTTTGTGGCTCATAATCTTCTGTTGTAAATATGTACCACCTCTTTAAAATTTATTTTTAGCTGAGGGATAAACGCTTTACCATGCTGTGCTGGTTTATGCTGTGCATCAGCATGGCTTAGTTAAAAGTATACATATATTCCCTCCCTCTTGAGCCTGCGTCTCGCCCCTGGCGGTTGTCACAGAGCCCCGAGCTGGGCTCCCCGTGTTACCTGGCAGCCCTACTGGCTGCTACACACGCGGCAGTGCATCCCCGTCAGTGCTGCTCTTCCATCCGCCCCGCCCTCCCCTTGTCGACACAGCCATCGTGCCTGTCCGCATCTATGCTCCTGCCCTGCAGATAGCGTCATCTGCACTGCTCTTCTCGAGTCCACCTAGATATGTCGCTATGAGAAGCGCTGGCCTGGAGGAAGCACAAGCTGGAATCAAGATTACCGGGAGAAATATCAGTAACCTTAGATATGCAGATGACACCACCCTTATGGCAGAAAGTGAAGAGGAACTAAAAAACCTCTTGATGAAAGTGAAGGAGGAGAGGGGAAAATGTTAGCTTAAAGCTCAACATTCAGAAAATGAAGATCTTGGCATCCGGTCCCATCATTTCATGGGAAATAGATGGGGAAACAGTGTCAGACTTTATTTTTTTTGGCTCCAGAATCACTGCAGATAGTGATTGCAACCATGAAATTAAAAGACGCTTACTCCTTGGAAGGAAGGTTATGACCAACCTAGATAGCATATTGAAAAGCAGAGATATTACTTTGCCAACAAAGGTCCGTCTAGTCAAGGCTATGGTTTTTCCAGTGGTCACGTATGGATGTGAGAGTTGGACTGTGAAGAAAGCTGAGTGCCGAAGAATTGATGCTTTTGAACTGTGGTGTTGGAGAAGACTCTTGAGAGTCCCCTGGACTGCAAGGAGATCCAGCCAGTCCATTCTAAAGGAGATCAGTCCTGGGTGTTCTTTGTAAGGACTGATGCTGAAGCTGAAACTCCAGTCCTTTGGCCGCCTCATGCGAAGAGTTGACTCATTGGAAAAGACCCTGATGCTGGGAGGGATTGGGGTCAGGAGGAGAAGGGGACAACAGTGGATGAGATGGCTGGCTGGCATCACCGACTCGATGGACGTGAGTTTGGGTGAACTCCGGGAGCTCTGATGGACAGGGAGGCCTGGTGTGCTGCGGTTCATGGGGTCACAAAGAGTCAGACACAACTGAGCAACTGAACGGAACTGATAGGATATTTGTTTTTCTATTTCTGACTTACTTCGCTCTGTGTAACATACTCCAGGTGCATCTACATTGCTACGGGTGACCTGATTTTGTTCCATTTAGTGACTGAGTAATTTTTCACTGTATATATGTACCACGTCAGTTTTAAATATCTACTTCTTTTCAGCTGGAGTATAATTGCCTTAGTGCAACAGCGTGGATCAGTTTTGAGTATCCATCTGCTCCCCCCTCTTGAGCCCCACTGTCCCGTCCGACTCCTCTTGGTTTTCACGTCGCGCCGAGCTGAGCTCCGTTGGCGGCACGGCAGCTTATCGGCCTCAGTGCTACTTCTTCAGTTTGCCCCACCGTCTCCTACCACTGTGTCCAGAAATTCGTTCTCCACTTATTTCTGTATTCCTGCCCTGAGAGTAGGTTCATCCATACCTTTTCTCTAGATTGCATGTTCCACCTTTGTGGAATACCTTTTTTCGCATTCCACCCGTGCGTGTTAATATACAGTATCTGTTTCTCTCTCTGACTTTCTTCACTCTGTGACATACTCTGGGTTCATCTTTGTCGCTACAGGCAATCCAATTTCATTTTTAATGGCTGTGTAATGTTCCATTGTATATATGTATCACAGTTTCCTTCTCCATCCATCTGTTGATAGACAGGATGTTTCCATGTACTGGCTGTTGCAAATTGTACTGCAGTGAATATTGGGGTTCGTGTTTTGGATTGTGGCTTTCTCGGTGCAAATGTTGAATCATGAGATTATCGAGTCATACGGTGGTTCTGTGTGTGGTTTTTTAAGGATCCTGCACACTGTTCTCCTTCCTGGCTGTAGCAGTTTACGTTTTCAGCGACAGTTGTAGGAGAGTACCGTTTCTCCAGACCATTTCCAGCATTTAGTGTTTTTAGGTTTCTTTTTGATGATGGCCATTTTGGTTAGTGTGTGGTGATGCCTCACTGTAGTTTGAATTTGGATTTCTCTAGTAATTTGTCATGTTGAGCATCTTTTCATGTGCTTCTTGGCTATCTTTGTCTTCTTTGGAGAGATGTCTACATATCTTCCTCCCAGTTTTACATCTGGCTTTTTGTTTTTTGGATACTGAGCTCCATGATCTCCTTGTGTATTTCTGACATTAATTCTTTGTTCTTTGCTTCGTTTGCAAATATTTCCTTCCATTTTTTTTCACTTGTGAATTGGAGTCCAGTTACTTTACGATCTTGTGTTAGTTTCTGCAGTAAGGCAGTATGAATCATCTGTGAGTACACGTACACCCCTTCTCTCGAGCCTGCCTCCCACGCTCACCATCCCACCCTTCCTGGTGTTCACCGGGCAGCGAGCTTAGCCCCCGGGGGTGTCTGGCAGTTTGAGTCTAGCCACTGCTTTGCTCTCGGTAGTGTGTGTATGGCTGTTCATTCTCCCCATCATCTCCTTTCCTCTCTGTGTCGGACAAATCTGTTATGTATGCGTGCATCTCCGTTCCTGTCCTGCAGGTACTTTTGTCTGTATGTCTTTTCTATATTCCATGTATCTGTGTGTTAATATGGGCTTCCCTTGTAGCTCAGCTGGTAAAGAATCTGCCTGCAGCGCAGGAGACCTTGGTTTGATTCCTGGGTCAGGACGATCCCCAAGAGGAGGGAATGGCAACCCAGTCCAGTCTTCTTGCCAGGAGAATCCCATGGACAGGAGCCTGGTGGGGTGCAGTCCATGGGGTCGCAGAGTCAATCACAGCTGAAGTGGTTAAGGGCAGCACAGCACAGACACGTTAATATCCGATGTTTGTCTCTCTCTGACTTGCTTCACTCTTCGTGACGTACTCCAGGTTCATCTACATCTCTGCAAGAGGCCCCGTTTCATTCCTTTTAGTGGCTGAATAATTCCATTGTGTATATATACCACAGTTTCTTTATCCATTCATCTGTTGATAGACCCTGAGATTGTTTGCGTGTTCTGGCTTGTAAATTGTACTGCAGTCGACATTGGGGTATATGTGTCATTTTTTAATTATGGTTTTCTCAGGATATATGCCCAGTCATGGAATTTCTGGATCATATTATAGTTCTATTTATAGTTTTTTAAGGAACCTCCACGTACTTCCTGTATCAATTTACATTCCCACCAACAGTGTAAGAAGAGGGTGTCCTTTTCTGCACACCTTCTCCGGCACTTATTGTTTTTGTTGTTTTTGATGATGGCTGTTCTGACCTGTGTGAGGTGATGCCTCATTGTAGTTTTGATTTGCATTTCTCCAAAATCACTGCAGATGGTGACTGCGGCCATGAAATTAAAAGACGCTTACTCCTTGGAAGAAAAGTAATGACCAACTTAGACAGCTTATTAATAAGCAGAGACATTACTTTGCCAACGAATGTCCGTCTAGTCAAGGCTATGGTTTTTCCAGTAGCTATGTGTGGATGTGAGAGTTGGTCTATAAAGAAAGCTGAGTGCTGAAGAGTTGATGCTTTTGAACTGTGGTGTTGGAGAAGACTATTGAGAGTCCCCTGGACTGCAAGGCGATCCAACCAGTCCATCCTAAAGGAAGTCAGTCCTGAATATTCATTGGAAGGACTGATGCTGAAACTCCAATATTTTGGCCACCTGATGCAAAGAGCTGACTCATTTGAAAAGACCCTGATGCTGGGAAAGATTGAAGGCAGGAGGAGAAGGGGACGACAGAGGATGAGATGGTTGGGTGGCATCACCGACTCAATGGACGTGAGTTTGAGTAAGCTCTGGGAGTTGGTGATGGACAGGGAGGCCTGGCTTGCTGCAGTGCATGGGGTCGCAAAGTCAGACACGACTGAGCAGCTGAACTGAACTGAATAACCTGTAATATTGAGCATCTTTTCATGTGTTTCTTGGCTGTCTCTGTGTCTTCTGTGTCTTCCTCCTGTGTTTAGATCCCGTTGTTTCTGTGTTGGATATTGAGCTCCATGATTGTATATTTGGGACACGTTTTTTTTTGTCTGTTGCTTTGTTTCCAAATATTTTTTTTTTCCCCCTCTTCAGTTAGATTCTAGTTGCTTTACAATGTACAACAGCATGAGTCAGCTGTAAGTACACGTATGTCTCCTCCCTCTGGAGCCTCCCTCCCACACCCCCTCCTCTCACCCCCCTGGGCCGCCACGAGCAGCGTGCTGAGCTCCCTGTGTTGCGCGGCAGCTTCCCATTGCTCTCTGCTCTATTCACGGTACTTTGTCCATTTCGGTGCTCTTCTTTGAGGTCACCCCACCCTGTCGTCCCCCCGTTGCACATACTCATCTGTCCTCTGTGTCTCTGTTCATTCTCTGCGGGTACGCTCACCTGTGCTGCTTTTCTAGACTCCGGGTCTCTGTGTTTCTGTGTGGAATTTGTTTTTCTCTTCCTGACTCACTTCCCTCTCTGTGACGTACACTGGGTTCATCTGCGTCACTGCGTGGCCCGGTTGCCTTCCTTTCCTGGCCGAGTGATACTCCATTGCACGCGTGCCCCACCGCTTCTGTGTCCATTCACGTTTCCACGGGCAGGTTGTTCCCGCGTCCCGGCTGTTGTAAGTACTGCAGCAGTGAATGGTGGGATACGTGTGTCCTTTTGAATTAGGACAGGCTTCTGAGGTTATATGCCCAGTCGTGAGATTGCTGGGCGCTATGATAGTTCTGTTTATAGTTTTTTAAGTGACGTCCATACCATTTTCCATAGTGGCTGTACCAGTTTTACATTTCCGCAACATTGTAAGAAGGTTCTCTTTTCCACACCCTGTACAGCATTTGTTCTGTGTAGATTTTTTGATGGAGGCCATTGTGGTAGGTGTGAGGTGATACCTCATTGTAGTTTTGATTTGCATTTCTCTAATAACTCATGATGCTGAGTATCGTTTTATCTGCTTCTTGGCCATCTGTATGTCTTCTTTGGAGAGTTGTCTGTTAGGACTTCTGGCCATTTTTTAAAAAAATATTTTTATTTGGCTTTACCAGGTCTTGGTTGTGGGCCTGTGGATCTAGTTCACTGCCCCCTGTATTGGAGTGCAGAGTTGTAGCCCTTGGACCACCGGAGAAGCCTCTCAGCCATTTTTTGACTGGATTGTTTGTTTTCTGAATATTGAGCTCCATGAGCTCTTTTAATCAAACAATTACCTAATTGTTTACTTAATTTTTTATAATCAAACGGTTACCTAATTAGATGACAACAGCCACTTAACCTCTGAGTGGGTTTATCTCGGGGCTTTCTATTCTGCACCACTGATCTGTGTTTTGTTCTTGTGCCACCTGTCATGATTAGTGTCGCCTTTTGTTTTCTAATTCATCTTTGGCTACGCTAGGTCTTCACTGCTGCGCACAGGCCCTCTCCAGGTGGAGCAAACAGAGCTGCTCTCCAGTCGCAGTGGCTTCTCGTTTTTCAGAGCCAGGACTCTCGAGTGTGGGCTCCAGTGGTTGTGATGAACAGACTGAATTGTCCTTTGGCATGTGGGATCTTTCTGGAACAGGGCTAGAACCTGTGTCTCCTGCATTGGCAGGTGGAATCTTAACCACTGGGCCACGAGGGAAGGCTACGGTAGCTTTGTAGTGTAGTCTTAAGTTGGGTGTCTGAATCCCCCAGCTTCATTTTTCTCTCTCAAGATGGGTTTGGCTATTTAGAGTCTTTTTTGTTTCTGTACACATTGTAACATTTTTTTGTTAATGTAACATTGTTTGTTAAGAGTGTCCTTGTTAGATTCCCTTAGGGATTGTATCGAATCTGTAGAGTGTTCTGGGTAACATAGTCGTTTTCACTTTATTGTTCCAGGAGAAGAACAAGGCATATATCTGCATCTGTGTCCTCTTGATTTCGTTTTATAGTTTTCTGAGTACAGGTTCTCTGCCTCCTTAAGTTTATTCCTAGGTATTTTATTCTTGTTGTTGCAGTGTTAAATAGGATTGTGTCCTTCATTTCTCTTACTGCAAGTTTTTGTTGGTGTGTGAGAATGCAAGAGATTTCTGCGCATTAATTTTGTGTCCTGAAACTTTACCAAACGGATTGCCTCTGGCAGTCTTCTGGCTGCACGTTTAGGATTTTCTGCGCATAGCACCATGTCTTGCGCAAACAGTGACAGCTTTACTTATTTTCCAACTTGTGTTCCTTTTATTTCATTTTCTTCTCTAATTGCCGTGGCTAGGGCTTCCAAGACTGTTGAATGAGAATTGTGAGAGTGAACATCCTTCTGTTGTTCCTGATCTTACAGGAAATGTTTTCATTTTTTTCACCATTGTTTGCTGTGGATTTGTCATATATAGCCTTTATTATGTTGAGGTAGGGTCCCTCTGTGCCCACTTCCTGGAGAGTTTCTGTCATAAATGGGTGTTGAATTCTGTCAAAAGGTTGTTCTGCACCTATTGAGTTGATCTTCTGTTTTTTATTCTTTAATTTGTTGATATGGTATATCACATTGATTTGCATCCCTGGGATAAATTCCACTTGATCATGGTGTATGATTGTTTTAATGTGTGTTGAATTATGTATTCTAGTGTTTTTGAGGGTTTTTGTGTCTGTGTTCATCAGTGATGTTGGTCTGCAATTTTCTTTTTTTATGAAATCTTTGATATCAGGGTAATGGTGGCCACATTGAATGAGTTTGAGGGTATTCCTCCCTCTGCCATTTTTTGGACGTGTTTGAGATGGATAGGTGTTTGCTCTTTGTATATTTTGATAGAATTTGTCTGTGAAGCCATCTGGTCCTGGATATTTATCTGTTAAAAGCTTTTATTTTTAATGACAGTTTCAATTATAGTACTTGTGATTGATCTCTTCATGCCTGTTTCTTCCTGGTTCAGTCTTAGAAGGTTGTCCCTCTCTAAGAATTTGTCCATTTCTTCCAGGTTGTCCATTTTATTGGTATATATTTGCTTCTAGTAGTCTATTACGATTTTTTATATTTCTGCCATGTCAGTTGTAACTTTTCTTTTTTTCATTTCAAATTTTACTGATTTGAACCCTCTCCCTTTTTTCTTGATGAGTCTACTTGAGATTTATTAATATGATTTACCTTTTTCAAAGAACCAACTGTTAATTTTATTGATCTTTGTTATTGTTTTCTTTATTTCTATTTCATTTATTTCTGGTCTGATCTCTGATTTCTTTTACTATCTTTGCGTAATTTTTTATCCTTTTTCTGATTTAGGTGTGAGTTAGATTTGTTCATATACATATTTTAGTTATTTTTATTTATTTATTTAGGCTGGGCTGGGTCTTTGTTGCATGCCAGCTTTCTCTGGTTTCAGTGAGTGGGGGCTATGCTTTATTGTGGCGCAGTGGCTTCTCATTGTAGAAGGTGGGCTGTAGGTGTACAGGCTTCAGTAGCTGCAGCATGTGGCTTCAGTCATGGGGGCAGCAGGCTCAGCAGTTGTGACCTGCAGCCCTAGAGCACTCAGGGTTCAGTAGCTGTGCCGTGCAGGTTTGGTAGTTGTGGCCAGCTGCTCTTGAGCGTGGTCTCCGTAGTGTGGCACACATGTGATTGCTCCGCAGCACGTAGACTCTTCCCAGGCCAGGGGTCAAGCCCGGGTCCTCTGAGGGGCAATCGGATTCATATCCGCTGTACTACTGGGGCTGTCTTAGATTGCTTGAGCGTCTTGCTTTTTGAGGCTAGATTGAATTGCTACAAACTTCTTTCTTAGAACTGCTTTTTCTGCATCCCAGAGGTTTTTGGTCAGTGTTTTTATTGTCGTTACTTACTTCGGGGCTTTTTGGCTGGTTTTCTGGGTTCTTATAGGTGCACTGTATCTTCACTGCTGTGTGCAGGCTTTCTCCAGTTGAAGCGACCTAGGGCTACTCTCTCGTCGCCATGCACACGCTTCTCATTGCGGTGACTTCTTGCTGCAGAGCATGGGCCCTAGAGCGTGCGGGCTTCAGAAGTGTGGCGCACAGGCGCAGTGGTTGAAGGTTGCCAGCTCGAGAGCTTGGGTTCAGTGGCTGCGGCACACGGGCTTGTCCTGCGGCTTGTGGAATCTTCCCAGCCAGAGAGCAAACCCCTGTCCCCTGTGTTGGCAGGAAGATCCTAAGCTACTGGACCACCAGGGGAGTCCTCTGTGTGTTTTCTTCTTTTTTTTCTTTTAATTTCTTCAGTGATCTCTTGGTTAATTATAGCATATTATTTAGCCCCTCTGTGTGTTTATGTTTTTCATATATTTTTTTCCCTGTGAATGATGTTTGCCGCTGCTGCTGCTAAGTCGCTTCAGTCATGTCTGACTCTGTGCGACCCCATAGACAGCAACCCACCAGGCTCCCCCGTCCCTGGGATTCTCCAGGCAAGAACACTGGAGTGGGTTGCCATTTCCTTTTCCAGTGCAGGAAAATGAAAAGTGTAAGTGAAGCTCAGTCGTGTCCAACTCTTCACGACCCCATGGACTGCAGCCTACCAGGCTCCTCCGTCCATGGGATTTTCCAGGCAAGAGTACTGGAGTGGGGTGCCATTGCCTTCTCTGGTGAATGATGTCTAATCTCATAGTATTGTGGTTGGAAGAAATCTCTGATAGAATTTCAGTTTTCTTAAATTTAGTAAGGCTTGATTTCTGACCCAAGATGTGATCTGTCCTACAGAATGTTCCATGTGCACTTGAGAAGAAAGTGTATTCTGCCAGTTTTGAAAGAAATGTTCTATGTCAGTTAAATCTGTTGGGTCATTTCAAGCTTGTGTTTGCTTATTTATTTTCTGTCTGTATGATCTGTCCATTAGTGTAAGTGGTTGAAATGTCTCCACTGTTACTGTGTTACTGTCGATTTCCCCTTTTATGGCTATTAGCATTTGCTTTATGCATTGAGGTGCTCCTGTGTTGGGTGAATAAATATTTATAATTGTTATATCTTCTTGTGAGATTGACCTGTTGATCATTATGTACTGACCCTCCTTGTCTCTTGTAACAGTCTTTATCTTAACGTCTATTTTACCGGATAGGAGTAATGCTATTCCAGCATTCTTTTGATTTCCATCTGCGTGGAATATCTTTTCCATTGCCTCACTTTCAGTCTCTGTGTCCCTAGGTCTGAAGTGGGTCTCTTGTAGACAGCATATATATGGGTCTTGTTTTCTTCATCCAGGCAGCCAGTCTGTATCTTTTGGTTGGAGCATTTTAATCCATTTACATTCAAGGTAATTATCCATGTGTGTGTTCCTATTAACATTTTCTCAATTGAATTTCTTGTGTCAATGGCTTTTTTCCTTCTCTTGCCTTTTTAGCCCGCTGCTGCTAAGTCACTTCAGTCATGTCCGACTCTGTGCAACCCCATAGATGGCAGCCCACCAGGCTCCTTCGTCCCTGGGATTCTCCAGGCAAGAACACTAGAGTGGGTTGCCATTTCCTTCTCCAAAGCAGGAAAGTGAAAAGTGAAAGTGAAGTCGCTCAGTCGTGTCCAACTCTCAGCGACCCCATGGACTGCAGCCCACCAGGCTCCTCCACCCATGGGATTTTCCAGGCAACAGTACTGGAGTAGGGTGCCATTGCCTTCTCCATTTTTTAGCCTAGAGAAATTCTTTTAGCATTTGTTGTAAACCTGGTTTGGTGGTGCTGATTTCGCTTTAGCGTTTGTGTGTAAAGCTTTTTTACTTTTCTCTTTTGGCTGAACTTGGCAGTATGTGGGATCTGGTTCCCTGACCAGGACTCAAACCTGGAGCCCCACTGCGTTCGGCCACAGGGTCTTAGCCACTGGAGCACCAGGTAAGTCCCTGAGTATGTAGTTTTGTGTGGAAAGGTAAAAGGTATGAGAAAGCGTAAGGAAACAAGGCTCCCATTCTGCTTGTAACTAGTCCTCAGGGTTTCCCAAAGGGTGAGATGTCCACTTCTCAGGAGGTTGTTTGCTGGCTGTAGGCAGGCCTGACAGGTCAGCCCTTGGTACCTTCTTGCGCTAGAGTGAGGTGCCCACGGTTTTACTCCACCCAGGTTTAGAGAAGCGTGAGTGGAAAGAGGAACGGGGTCAAGCCCCTTCCATTTCTCTTCTAGCTGCTGCTCAGTCCTGGCTGTTCCCACAGCCCCAGCAGCACCGGCTCCTGCCTGCGAAGGGCTGCCAGGGAGCTTCCAGGTGAGGGGAGGCCTGGGGACGCACACTCAGGCACGTGGCTGACGTCGACCAGCCTGTTGTTCAGTTCAGTTCAGTTGCTCATTCATGTCCGACTCTTTGCGACCCCATGGACTGCAGCACACCAGGCTTCCCTGTCCACCACCAACTCCCGGAGCTTGCTCAAACTCATGTCCGTCAAGTCGATGATGCCATCCAGCCATCTCATCCTCTGTCGTCCCCTTTTCCTGCTGCCTTCAATCTTTCCCAGCATCGGGTTTTTTTCCAGTGAATCAGTTCTTCACATCAGGTGGCCAGAGTATTGGAGTTTCAGCTTCAGCATCAGTCCTTCAAGTGAATATTCAGCGCTAATTTCCTTTAGGATGGACTGGTTGGATCTCCTTGCAGTCCGAGGGACTCTAAGAGTCTTCTCCAACACCACAGTTCAAAAGCATCAGTTCTTTGGCGCTCAGCTTTCTTTATAGTCCAACTCTCACATCCATACTGACTACTGAAAAAACCATAGGTTTGACTAGACGGACCTTTGGTGGCAAAGTAATGTCTCTGCTTTTTTAATCTGTTGTACATAATGTTTAATTTCTACCTCTTTTGTTAGAATTATTCGTCTTTTTTAAAACTACCTATTTATTTTATCGTAGTACAATCAGCTTACAATAATACCGTGTTTGTTTCTGCTATACAGCAAAGTAACTCATGTGTACACATACATACGTTCTTTTGGGCTTCCCTGGTGGCTCAGACGGTAAAGCGTCTGCCTGCAATGCGGGAGACCCGGGCTCGATTCCTGGGTCGGGAAGATCTCCTGGAGAAGGAAATGGCAATCCATCCAGCACTCTTGCCTGGAGAATCCCATGGACGGAGGAGCCTGAAAGGCTATAGTCCGTGGGGTCGCAGAGTGGGACACGACTGAGCAACTTCACTTTCACTTTCATACATTCTTTTTAATGTTCTATTCCGTTATGGTTTGCGCCATTAGACTGAGTCTGTTTCCCTACCCTGAACGCTGGGACTCTTGTTCGTCAGTTCTTTTTTTGGTCTGTGTTGCGGGGGTGGCTGAGCGTCTTCTTTGCAGTGGGCCCGCTTTCTCTATTGCAGCTCTTCGCCTTCTTAGCTGTGAGCCTGGGCTCTATAGCACACACTCAGTGATCGCAGCTCCCAGATTCTCTAGCTGTGACCTGATTTACCTGCCCCGTGGCACGTGGGATGTTAGTTCCTCAACCAGGGGCCTGACCTGCACCCCTTGCATTGGAAGGCAGACTCTTAACCACTGGACCTCCCGGGACACCCCCATTTATTCTCGATGTCAGAGTTTGCGCCTGCTAACCCTACCTTCCGGTCCACCCCCACTTCCCCCCGGCAGCGGAAAGTGTGCTCTGTGTCTGTGCGGCTGTTTCTCAGGCGGCTTCATTTGTGCCCTGGTTTCTCCCCCCTCTGTTTGATGGTCTGTCACTGTCTCTCACTGTGTCTCTCTTTCTCCCTCCCAGCCTCCCTCTTTCTTTCCTTTCCTCCTCTTCCTCCCTCCCTCCCTCTCTTTGTGTTTTTGTCTTGCCCTGTCTGTCTTTCTCCCTCCCTCTCCCTTGGACTCTCTCTCTGTGCCTCCCTCCTCCTCTCTCCCTTTTTCCGTCTCTCTCTGTACCTCCTTCTCTAGCTCCCTGTCAACCTCTCTCCCTCTTTCTCCGCTTCTCTCACACTTTTTCTTTCTCTCTCTCTCTTTTCCCTGTCTTTTCCTCTCCTTTCCACTCTGTCTCTCTTTCTCTCGTTCCCCGTTTCTCTCTCTCTCTTCCTGTCTCTCTGTCCCTCTCCCTCCCTCCCTTTCTCTGTCTCCTGTCTCTCTTTCTCTCTCTGGGTCTCTCCCCGCCCCCGTGTCTGTCTCACGCTTGCTTTCCTTCTCTCTCCCTGTCCCACTCCCCCTCCCTCCACCCCGTCTCCCTGTCTCCTCCTCTCCTCTCCCTGCTCCCCACTCTGGGTCTCTCTCTTTTTCTCCCTCTTTCTCTCTGTCTCTCATGTGTCTCCCTCCCTCCCTCCCAACCTGTCTCTTGGTCTCTGTGTGTGTGTGTGTCTCTCTCTGTGAGTGTCCCTCTCCCTGTCTCTCCCTCCCTCTCTCTCCACCTCCTGTTTTGAAGAAAATGTTCACTTTCATCTCAGCTTCAAAGGATGTGTTAACAAAAGCAGCCACTCATTATATACAGGTGAGTGATACCCTTATTCATTAGAGAATTATCTAGCGTACTTCAATATACTAACATCACAAGAAAGGACAGAAACAGCAGAAGACACCTCTCCAAAGTGGGTTTTGACCAACGTCCACACCTGAACAGCGCTGGGAAGTCCCGTGACACAGCACATCTGGATTCCCAGTTAGGGAAAGGTCCAAGGCAGCAGGTCCTCTCCTTGGGTGAGACTTCAAAAACTGCAGTTTGGGTTCCCGCTGATAATCCCAGCATGCACACTGAAATCCTGGTCGGTCTGTGAGCAAGTAGCAGCTCTGGTTTCACGTTAATGCTGTCTGTTTTGTTCTGTGAAACTTGGAATGTTTGTTAAGCCTGGCCAGACCCCCTCCAGGGGCTCAACAGTTTGGAGATGCGTCCCCTATCTAATCTAAGGTGCCCCTATCTTATCGAAGGTGCCCCTATCTAATCTAAGGTGCCCCTGTCTTATCGAAGGTGCCCCTATCTTATCTAAGGTGCGAGGCTTGGAGTCTTAGCAGACAGGGTCAGGGGTCTGCTCTGCTTGGTCTCTGAAGCCTAAACCAGACTGTCCATTTGCTTCCCCCGCGTCCGTGTCCCTGTCCCTGCTCGCCCCCCTTCTGGCTCTGCCTCTCTGCGTCTTTGCCTCTCCCGCCGCCTCCCCCGCTCCTCTGCCTCCCCCTCCCCTCCGCGTCTCTCCTCCTCCTCACTCTCCCCTCTCTTCTTCCCTCCTCTGCCTCTTTTGTCACTGCCTTGCTCTCTCTCCTGCCCTGTGCCTCTGCCTGTTGTTGCCTCTCTCTCTGCCTCCATTCCTGTCTGTCTCACTCCCTGTATGTTTCCCTGTCCGTCTGCCTTCCTCACTCCCTACCTCTGTCTTACTTTCTCTGATTGCCTCTCTGTCTCTCTCACTCTCTAATTCACCGTCTCTGTCAGTCTCTCTCCCTGTCTCTGTGTTTCTCTCTCTCTCACTCTCTGCTCCCCACCAGGCCCTGCCTCTCATTCTTCCTCCCTGCCCCTCTCTCCCTCACTCATTCATGCTCGCCCGCGCCCCCCGCCTCCTCTCTCTCCCTCCCTCTCCGTCTCCCTGCCTCTGTGTCTCTCTCTCCTCGCCTCCCTTTCTCCCTCTCTCCCACCTTCCTCTTTCTCTCCCGTTTTCTCTCTGGTTCTTTCTCCTTCTCTTCTTCCTCCCTCTCTCTCTGCTTGCCCTGTTTTACAGTCTGCATGTAGTGACGTCATACGGCATTGGGTCTTTCTGACTCACCTCACTCAGTGTGATGATCTCTCAGCGCACCCATGTTGGCTTCGGGTGACGTTGTTTTGTTCTGTTTTATGGCTGAGCAGCGCTCCGTTGTGTCCATGTACCACATCGATATCCGTTCACCTGTCCATGGGAATTTAAGCTGTTTCCGTGTCTTGGCTTCTGTGTGTTGTGCTGTGTGAACATAGGGGTGCATGTATCTTTCTGAATTAGTTTGTTTATTCATTTATGGCTGCGCTGGGTCTTTGTTGGCATGGCTGGGCTTTCTTAAGCTGCAGTGAGCAGGGCCCCTCTCTGGTTATATGTGGGGGCCCCTCTCTGGTTGCGTGTGGGGGCCCCTCTCTGGTGGTGGCGCGGTGGCTTCTCTTGCTGTGGAGCGTGGTCTCTAGGGCGCACGGGTTTCCGCGGTTGCAGCAAGCAGGCCCAGTGGTGGAGGCACACAGGCTGTAGAGTCGGCAGGCGTCAGGAGTTGGGAGGCGTGGGCCCCGCGTTTGCGGCCTGTGAGCCCCGTAGTTGTGGCACATGGACTTAGTTGCCCTGCAACATGGTGACTCTTCCCAGACCCAGGATCAAACCCAGCTCCCCTGCATTGGCAGGCAGGTTCTTAACTACTGGACCATCAGTCGTGTCCTCTATGTGTTTCTTTAAGTCTTCAGTGATCTCTTGGTTATATAGTAGCATATTATTTAGCTTCCATGTGTTTTTGTGGTTTTCTTTTTTTTTTTCCCCCTGTAATTGATTTCTAATCTCAATACTGTGGCCAGAAAAGATGCTTGATATGATTCCCATTTTCTTGAATTTAATGAGGCTTGATTTGTGACCTAAGATGTGATCTGTCCTGGAGAATGTATCAGTGCACTTGAGAAGAAAGTGTATTCTGCTGCTTTTGAGTGGAATGTTCTATCAGTATCAATTAAGTCTGTCTGATCTGTTGTGTCCATTAGAGATTGACTTAAATTCCCTTATTTATTTTCTGTCGGTTTTCGTGGAGTGTTACAGTCCTCCACTGTCATTGTGTTGGGCTTCCCCGGGGTTCAGACGGTAAAGAGTCTGCCCTCAATACAGAAGACCTGGGTTCAAATCACGGGTCAAGGGGATTCCCCTAGAGAAGGGCCTGGCTCCGCACTCCAGTATTCTTGCCTGGAGAATTTCACAGAGGAACCTGGTGGGCTACATCCATGGGGTCACAAGATGTCAGACACGACTGAGAGACAGCACACTGCAAGGATCACTGCATAATTGTGTTACCATCAGTTTCCCCTTTTATGGCTATGAGCGTTTGCCTTACGCGTTGATCTGCTTCTGTGTTAGGTGAATAATTATAGTTGTTATGCGTCCTTGTGGAATTGACCCCTGATCAATAGTGACCTTCCTTGTCTCTTGTAACAGTCTTTATTTTAAAGTCTCTTTTACCTGATGAGTAATGATATTCCGGCATTCTTTTGATTTCCATTTGCATGGATTATCTTTTTCCACCCTCTCACTTTCATATGGTATGTGTCCCTAGGTCCGAAGTGGATCTCTTGTAGACAACATATATAAAAAAGTCTTGGTTTTTCAGGCGTTCAGCCAGTCTGTGTCTTTTGGTTGGCACAGTGACCTATTTTAGGTAATTATCAATACGCATGGTCCTATTACCATTTTCTTAATTTTTTTGGATCTGTTTTTGTGGTTCCTATTCTCCCTTGTGTTTTCAGCCTGGAGAAGTTTTTAAGCAATTTTTGTAAACCTGGTTTCGTGGTGCTGAATTCTCTTACCTTTTGCTTGTCTGTAAAGCCTTTTTTTTTGGCTGCGCTCTGAGGTATGTGGGATCTTAGTTCCTTGACCAGCAGTCGAGCTCATACCCCGTTTGGAAGCTCAGAGTTTCAATAGCCAGGAAAGTCCCTTGTCTGTGAAGCGTTTGATTTCTCCACTGAATCTGAGTGATATTGCTGGGTAGAATAATCTTGGTTGTAGATTTTTCCTTTCTGTCACTTTAAATATATCAAGCCACTCCCGTCTGCCCTCTGCTCAAAAATCAGCTGATAACCTTATATGGATTCCCTTTTATGTTATTCTTGCTTTTACATTGCTGCCCTCATTTTTTTTTAATTAAATTCTGTTAATTTGATGAATATGTGTCTCATCATTTATCTCCTTAGGTTTATCCTGTATAGGACAGCCTGAACTTGGGTGGCTATTTCCTTTCCTATGTTAGCGAAATTTTCATCTGTAATCTCTGCAAATATTTTCTCAGACCCTTTCTCTCCTGAGACCCCTATGATTTGAATGTTGGTGTGTTTAATGTTGTCCCAGAGGTCTCTGAGCCTGTTCTCATTCATTTTGATTCTTTTTTCTTTATTCTGCTCCTCAGCAGTTCTTTCCACCATTCTTTCAGCTCATTTATTCGTTCCGCTTCATTTATTCTGCTGTTCATTCCTTCTAGTGTATTTTCCATCTCTGTTCTTGTGTTCTTCACCACTCTTTGTTTGCGCTTTAGTTCTTCTAGGTCCTTGCTACACATTTCTTGTATTTTCTCAGTCTGTGCCTCCGTTCTGTTTCTGAGATTTAGGATCATTTTTCCCGTCATGCTCTGAACTCTTTCTCAGGTAGGTTGCCTGTTTCCTCTTCATTTATTTTGTCTTGTAAGTTTTTACATTGCTCCTTTGTCTGTACCATATTTTTTGTCATCTCTCTTGTTTTTTTTTTTTTTTTTTTGATGGGCGGGACTGTGTTCCTGTCTTGCTGGTTGTTCGGCCTGCAGTGTCCAGCACTGGAGTTTGCAGGCCGTGGGTTGAGCCGGGTCCTGGTACGGAGATGAGAACCTCTGGGTGAACTCACTCTGATTAATGTCGACAGGACTGTGTTCCTGTCTTGCTGGTTGTTTGGCCTGCAGTGTCCAGCCCTGGAGTTTGCAGGCCGTGGGTTGAGCTGGGTCCTGGTACGGAGATGAGAGCCTCTGGGTGAACTCACTCTGATTGATGTTGTCTGGCGCCTGAGGTTCTCTGTTAGTCCGTGGCTTTGGGCTTGGTGTTCCCGCCACAGGAGCTCAGGCCTGATCCCTAGCCTGGGAACCACGATGCTGCAGGTCACACAGTGATGCCAAAAAAACAGCAAATAAGGAGCAGAACAGTAACAAGGAGTAAAAAATTAAAAAGTAGAAAATATATTTTAAAAAGTGAAAAACATAACAACAAAGTTAAAGAGAATCACAATAGGAGGGAAGTAGCTAGCAAAGGCGCTGGGCGGGGTGGGGGGAGGCTTTAGGCCCAGGACCTGCACAGCCATGGGGGACCCTGAGGGGTAGAGACTCAGGCCCTGGACCCCAGCTGGCTTCCCAGGTCCTGAGCAGGTGGGGAAGGTGCTTCCCAGCTTGTCTCTGTCCCTCCAAAGGTCTGTCCCCTACCCTGCTGATCACTGCAGCATGGGTGAAAGTGAAAGTTTCTCAGTCATGTCCATGGACTGTACAGGGACCCAGGGCAGAATACTGGACTGGGTACCCTTTCCCTTTCCCTTCTTGAGGGGATCTTCCCAACCCAGGTATCAAACCCAGGTGGACTCTACCAGCCGAGCCATGAGGGAAGCCCAGGAATACTGGTAAGGGTAGCCTATCCTTTCTCCATCAGATCTTCCCGACCCAGGGACCGAACTCGGGTCTCACGCGCTGCAGACGGATTCTTTACCCTCTGAGCTATCTCCTCCACCACATCCTCCCTGGTTGCAAGGAAACTCCTGCAGCCCTCTTATGTGTCCGAGCTCCCCGCTAGCACCTGGTTGGCGCTGTTCCCTGTTCTCCTGCACCGTCTTTACCCCACTTCTGGTATCCGGTTTTGTTCTGAGTACTCCGCAGTCTTTTTTTCCTACTTCTAAAAAAAAGCATGGCTCTGTTTCTCATTTCTGGCTGTGCTGGGTCTTCGGTGCTGCCCGGGCTTTTGCTGTGGAGAGCAGGGGCTACTCTGCGCTTGCAGTGCATGGGCTTCTCGTTCTGGAGCACGGGCTCGGCGGTTGTGGGGTGCGTTCTCAGCTGCTCCGCAGCACGTGCAGTATTTCCAGATCAGGGATGGAGCCCGTGTATCCTGGCTTGGCGGGATGGATTCTTTATCACTGAGCCACCAGGGAAGTCCTGACCTCCTCAATCTTGAGAACAGACACTGGACAATAGAAGGAATAATCATTGCTGATAGAGGAAGTCATTGTTAAGGGGACTCAGTTTTAATCCCCACTTCAGTTTTATCTTTCCCTGAATCTTTCAGGAAACAGAGAGGCACCTACTCTGGCTACTTCCTGGCGGGGCGGGGGGGGGGGGGGGGGCCTGCAGTGCTGCCTAAATTCGGGGCACTGGAGACTGAATTAGAAATACTTGATTCCAAGTCCTACCTCCGAGGGCTGTGTGATGACAGTCTCAGTCCTGAGGCGCCATCTTGGTGCCGCAGACCCAGCTGGAGGAGTGGCGGCTGTGGCGCGGGACTGGGAGTAGCTGTTTCCTCAGGTTCAGGAGTCTGCCTGATCTGCCCCTCCCTTCACAGGGAGACTTGTCGCTGCCAGTTGTTCCCAAACCACTCCCTGGAAGAGGGAAGCGCACCCAGGCGCACCGAAGGCCGGAAGTAGGAAGCCCGGCGTGCCAGCAGTTAGGGTTATCTGTCGCGTGGGGCTTTGTTTCTTGTTTATCTTGGCTGTAGTGGGGGCTCCGCGCGTGCACAGCTGTTCATTGTAGCACGCGGGCTTCTCCAGCTGTGTCGTGAGGGCTCTAGAATTCACAGGCTTAGTTGCAGCAGGTGGGATCTAGTTCCCCAACCAGGGATCAAACCCAGAGCCCTCTGCATTGGACCGTGGTGCCTTAGCTGCTGGACTACTGGGGAAATCCCTGAATCTGTCGTTTGGTGGGAAAGGTAAAAGGTGTGAGAAAGCGTGAGAGTGTTAGTCGCTCAGTCGTGGCCGACTCTTTGCGACCCCATGGACTGTAGCCTGCCAGGCTCCTCTGTGAGATTTCCCAGGCAAGAAGACTGGAGTGGGCTGCCATTTCCTCCCCCAGGGGATCTTCCCGATCTAGGGGTTGAACCGGGGTCTCCTGCATAGCAGACAGATTCATTACTGCCTGAGCCAGCAGGGAAGCCCGTGAGAAAGCGTAAGAAAACAAGACTCCCGTTCGGCTTGCAACTAATCCTCAAGGTTTCCCAAAGGGCGAGATGTCCACTTCTCAGGAGGTTGTTTGCTGGCTGTAGGCAGGCCTGACAGGTCAGCCCTTGGTACCTTCTTGCGCTAGAGTGATGTACCCACGGTTTTACTCCATCCAGGTTTAGAGGAGCGTGAGTGGAAAGAGGAACGGGGTCGGGCCCCTTCCATTTCTCTTCCAGCGGCTGCTCAGTCCTGGCTGTTCCCACAGCCCCAGCAGCACCGGCTCCTGCCTGCGAAGGGCTGCCAGGGAGCTTCCAGGTGAGGGGAGGCCTGGGGACGCGCACTCAGGCACGTGGCTGACGTTGACCAGCCTGTCGTACATGCTGTTTAGTTCTACCTCTCGTGTTAGAAATACTTCTCTTTTTTAAAGCTGTCTAGCTATTTGTATTTATTTCATTGAAGTATAGTTGATTTACAGTGTTTTAATTTCTGCTGTACAGTAAGGTAGCTCTGTTCACACATGTATCCATTCTTTTTAATGTTCCTTTCCATTAGGGTTTATCCCAAGAGGTTGAATTGAGTCTCCTGCACTGGACAGTGCAGTCCGGCTGTTCATCCATCCCTGTTTTGGCTGAACCGAGTCCTCTTTACAGTGTATGGGCCTCTCCAGCTGCAGCTCGCGGTCTTCCTGCGGAGCATGGGTTCTAAAGCGCCTGGACTCCGTACTGGGGCTCCCAGGTTCTGCAGTTGCCTGTGGGGCGTTCGTTCCCCAACCAGGGGTGTAACCTGCATCCCCTGCATCGAAAGGCAGACGTCCCTGTTAAGCCGGAACTCCCAGCCCATCCCCTCCGTACTCCTGCCCGCTTGGCAACTCAAAGTCTGTTGTGTCTATGAGGCCTTTTCCCAGGTGTGTTCCGGTGTGCTGGGTTTCCCCCTCGCTGTTAGCAGTTTCTGGCACTCTCTTTTGCCCTGTCTCTTTCTCCCTCCCTCCCCGTCTCTTTCTTTTTCTTTCTGCCTCCCTCTCTCCTGGTCTGTCTCTGTCTCTCTCCCCCTCTGCCTCCCTCCTTCCGTCTTTCTGTCTCTCTTTCTCCCTACCTCCCTTTCTACCTCCCTGTCAACCTCTCGTCTCCCTTCCTCCCATGCTCCCTTTTCTTTCTCTCTTTCCCTTTCTCCCTGCTCCCCACCCCCTCAGTCTCTTCCTCCTATATTTCTCTCTCGTCCCCCGTTTCTCTTTTCATTCCTCGTCTCTCTTTCTCCTCGCCTCCATGTCTTTTGACCTCTCCCTGCGTCACTCTCTTTCTCTGTCTCTCTCTGCCTGTTTCTCCCTCTCTTAGTCTTTCTCTCTTTTGCTCTTCCTGCTTCTCCCTCTCTCCCTCCCTCTCTCTCCACCTCCTGTTTTGCAGAAAATTTTCACTTTCATCTCAGCTTCAAAGGGTGTGTTAACAAAAGCAGCCACTCATTATATACAAGTGAGTGATACCCATATTCATTAGAGAATTATCTAGCGTACTTTCAATATACTAACATCACAAGAAAAGACAAATAGAAACAGCGGAAGACACCTCTCCAAAGTGGGTTTTGACCAACGTCCACACCTGAACAGCACTGGGAAGTCCGTGACACAGCACATCTGGATTCCCAGTGGGGGAAAGGTCCTAGGCAGCAGGCCCCCTCCTTGGGTGAGACTTCAAAAATGGTAACGATGACCCCATATGTGAGACAGCAAAAGAGACACAGATGTAAAGAACAGTCTTTTGGACTCTGTGGGAGAAGGCGAGGCTGGGATGATCTGAGAGAACAGCATTGAAACATGTATATTACCATATGTGAAACAGATCGCCAGTCCAGGTTCAATGCATGAGACAGGGTGCTCAGGGCTGGTGCGCTGGGACGACCCACAGGGATGGGATGGAGAGGGAGGTGGGAGGGGGGTTCAGGATGGGGAGCACATGGACACCCATGGCGATTCATGTTGATGTATGGCCAAACCAATACAATATTGCAAAGTAAGTAGCCTCCAATTAAAATTAATTTAAAAACAAGAATTAGTGAAAAAGTAATTAAGCAGTAAGTGATAATAAAAAACAAAACTTAGTGTAAATGTTAATATTTAATACTTTCTCGAGTCAGCAATTAATTTTAAACCAAAGACCAGCAGCAACAAAATTGCAGTTTGGGTTCCCGATGATGCAAACACATCCTGGTCAATCTGTGAGAAAATAGCAGCTCTGGTTTCATCTTAATGCTGTTTGCTTTGTTCTGTAAAACTTGGAATGTTGTTAAGCCTGGGACCTCGTTGGCCAAATCCCTCCATGGGCTCAACGATCCCATTTCGAGATCCGTCCCCTATCTTATCTGAGGTGCCAGGCTTGCAGTCTTAGACGGGGTCAGGGGTCTGCTCTGCTTGGTCTCCGAAGCCTAAACCAGACTGTCCATTTGCTTTCCCATGCCTCCCTCTCCCGCGCGCCCGCCGTGGTCTCTGTCCCGGCTCTCTCCCTGCGTCTCTTGTTTCTTTTTCCCTCGCTCTCCCCCGTCTCCCTCTCCTGCCCTGTGTTTCTTTCTCCCTTGCTCTCTCCTCTTTCTGCCTCTCTCGCCCTTTTTCTCCTCCTCTCCCCTCGGCCCTCTTCCTCACTGCTCTCCTCCCTCCTCCGTCTCTCTGTTCTCCTTTGCCTCTCCCTTCCCTCCTCCCGAACCTCCCTCTCTTTCTCATCACCTCCTTTTCTCTCTCTCTGTCCTGCCCTGCCTCTCTCTCCCTCCTTCCCTCTGTCTCTTCTTTCTCCCTTGCTCTTTCTCTCTCTGCCTCTGTCACCCTTTAATTCTCACTCCTTCAGTCTCTCTTCCTGTCTCTGTGGTTTATCTTTCTCTCACTTCCCATCTTTCCTCTCTGTGTCCTTTCTTCTCTCCCTGTCTGTCCCCCCCGCCCCGCTCATTCCTGCCCTCACCCCCACCGTGTCTCTCCCCCACCTCTTTCTCTGCCTCCTTCTCCATCTCTCTCTCTTCTGTCTTTCTCCTTCCCTCTCCCTTCCTCCCTAGCTCCTTCCCTCCCTGCCTCTGTCGGGGTCTCCTCGTCTCCCTTTCTTCCTCTCTCCCACCTTCCTCTTTCTCTCCCATTTTCTCTCTGGTTCTTTCTCCTTCTCTTCTTCCTCCCTCTCTCTCTGCTTGCCCTGTTTTATAGTCTGCATGTCAGTGACGTCATACGGCATTGGGTCTTTCTGACTCACCTCACTCAGTGTGATGATCTCTCAGCGCACCCATGTTGGCTTCGGGTGACGTTGTTTTGTTCTGTTTTATGGCTGAGCAGCGCTCCGTTGTGTCCATGTACCACATCGATATCCGTTCACCTGTCCATGGGAATTTAAGCTGTTTCCGTGTCTTGGCTTCTGTGTGTTGTGCTGCGTGGACATAGGGGTGCATGTATCTTTCTGAATTAGTTTGTTTATTCATTTATGGCTGCACTGGGTCTTTGTTGATGCGGGTGGGCTTTCTCAAGCTGCAGTAAGCGAGGCTCCTCTCTAGTTGCATGGGGGGGCCCCTCTCTGGTTGTGTGTGGGGGCCCCTCTCTGGTTGCGTGTGGGGGCCCTCTCTGGTTGCATGTGGGGGCCCTCTCTGGTTGTGTGTTGTGGCCCCTCTCTGGTTGTGTGGGGGCCCCTCTCTGGTTGTGTGTGGGGGCCCCTCTCTGGTTGCGTGTGAGGGCCCCTCTCTAGCTCTGGAGCGTGGTCTCTAGGCCTCGTCGGTTTCTGCAATTGCAGCAAGCAGGCCCAGTGGTGGAGGCGCACAGGCTCCGGACTGTGTGGACTTTAGCAGTTGGGAGGCGTGGGCCCAGTGTTTCCGGCATGTGGGCTCCGTAGTTGGGACGCACGGGCTTAGTTGCCCTGTGGCATGTGGAATCCTCCCAGACCCGGGATCAAGCCCAGGCTCCCTGGCAGGCAGGTCTTAACCACTGGGCCAGCGGGGCGTCCTCTGTGTGGTTTGTTGTCTCTAGTGATCTCTGGCTTATTTAGTGGCGTGTTGTTTATCCTCCATGTGTTTTTGTGTTTTTCATAGTTTGGTCTTTTCCCCTGTAATTGGTTTCTATTTTCATAATTCTGTGATCAGAAAAGATGCTTGATGTGATTTCCATTTTCTTAAATTTAGTGAGGTTTGATTTAAAACCCAAGATGTGATCTGTGCTGGAGAATGTGTCATGTGCGCCTGAGAGAAAGTGCATTCTGCAACTTTTGAGTGGAATGTTCATCAATATCAATTAAGTCTATCCGGTCTATTGTGTTAATTAAAGATTGTGTTTACTTATTTTCTGTCTGGATGATTTGTCCATTGGTGTAAGGGGAGTGTTAAAATCCTTCACTGTAATTGTGTTGGGCTTCCCTGGTGGCTCAGACAGTAAAAAATCTGTCTGCAGTGCAGGAGACCTGGGTTCAAACCTTGGTCTAGAAGATCCCCTAGAGAAGGGAATGGCTCTCCACTCCATTATTCTTGCCTGGAGGATTCCATGGGCAGGAGCCTGGCATGGAGTCACAAGCAGTCGGGCATGACTGAGTGACTTAGCACACTACACTCATCACTACATGATTGCGTTAATTTCGATTCCCCCTTTTATGACGATTAGCATTTGCCTTATACATTGAACTGCTCCTGTCTTGAGTGAATAAATATTTATAATTGTTATACCTCACCTCACCTCACCTCATACCTCCTTGTGGGACTTTCCTTGTCTCTTGTAACAGTCTTTATTTAAAGTCTATTTTACCTGATATGAATGATGCTATTCCAGCGTTCTTTTGATTTCCATTTGCATGGAATATCTTTTTTCATCCCCTCCTTTTCAATCTGTATGTGTCCCAAAGTCTGATGTAGGTCCCTTGTAGACAACAACATGCATGTTCCTTTTACCATTTTCTTACTGTTTTGTGGGTCGGTTTCTTGTGTTTTCAGCCTAGAGAAGTTCCTTAAGAATTTCTTGTAAACCTTTGGTGGTGCTGAATTCCCTTAGCTTTTGCTTGTTTGTAAAGGTTTTTTACGTTTTATTTCTGCCAGAGCTGTGCAGGATGTGGGATCTAAGTTCCTTGACCCCATCCCCCAGGGATGCAGCCCATGGCCCCTGTATTGGAAGTGCTGGGTTTTAAACACCTGAGAAGTCTCTTGTCTGTAAAGCTATTGATTTCTCCCTGGAATCTGAATGATATCCTTGCTGGGCAGCGTAATCTTGGTTGCACTTTCTCTCCCTTTCATCACTTTAAACATGTCCTACCATCCCATCTGTCTTGCAGAGTCTCTGCGGAAAATCAACTGATAACCTGATGGAGATTTCATCACTTTAAACATGCCCTACCATCCCATCTGTCTTGCAGAGTCTCTGCGGAAAATCAGCTGGTAACCTGATGGAGATTTCATCACTTTAAACATGTCCTACCATCCCATCTGTCTTGCAGAGTCTCTGCGGAAAATCAGCTGATAACCTGATGGAGAGTCTCTTGCCTGTTTCTGTTGCTTTAACCTTGCTGCTTTTGTGGTTGTTGTTAGTTTGATGAATATTTGTCTCTTCGTGTATCTCCTTGGATTTATCCTGTTTGGAACTGTCTGGACTTGACTGTTTCCCGTGTTAGGCAAGTTTTCAACTGTCATCCCTGCTGGTATTTGTCTCTGACCCTTTCTCTCCTTCTAGGACCCCTGTGATTGGAATGTTGGTGTGTTTAACGTTGTCCCAGAGGCCTCTGAGACTGTCCTCGTTTATTTTGGTGCCTTCTTTCTTTCTTCTGCTTCTCAGCACTCTTTCCACCATTCTTTCCTCTCACTTACTGGTTCTTCTGGTTTCGTTACCCTGCTCTTCCAGTGTATCTTCCATTCCAGTCCTTCTTGTGTTTTTCATCACTGTTTGCTTGCTCTTTAGTTCTTCTAGGTCCTTGTTAAACCTGTCTGGATTTCCTCGACCTGTGCCTCCATTCTCTTTTTGAGATTTAGGGTCATCTCTACTGTCGTTACTCTGATTTTTTTTTTTTTTTAGGTAGCTTGCCTATTTCCTCCTCATTTGTTTGGTCTTGTAGTTTTTTACATTGCTCCTTCATCTGTGCCAGATTTTTTTGTCCCTATGTTTTATATTTGATGGATGGGACTGTGTTCTTGTCTTGCTGGTTGTTTGGCCTGAGGCGTCCAACCCTGGAGATTGCAGGCCGTAGGTAAGTGCTGCAGTGAGGACCTCTGGTAGAGCTCACTCTGATTAATAGTGCCTGAATTCTGAGGGTCTCTGTTAGTCCAGGGGTTTAGACTCAGTGCTTCCACCACAGGAGTTCAAGCCTGATCCCTGGCCTGGGAGCCATGACCCCGTAGGTCACACAGTGCTGAAAAAAAAAAAAAAAGATAAGAAACCACAAGGAGAACAGTAAAAATGAATTAAAAATATAATAAATCTAGAAAATATAAAAAATAGGGACTTCCCTGGTGGTTCAGTGGCTAAGACTCTGTGCTCCCAATGTAGGGGGGTGGCGCAGGGCAGGTATGATTCCTGGCATGGCCAAAAATATATAAGAAAAACAAAAATGTAATAACAACAAAGCTAAAGAGAAGCAGTCCAGCAAGAGGAAAATAGCCAGAAGAGGCCCTGGGAGGCTGGGCTTAGGCTCAAGACCTGCACAGCCAAACGGGCCCTGAGGGTGGAGATTCAGGCCCTGGACCCCAGCAGGCTCCCTGGGTCCTGAGCAGGTTGGGGAGACCCTTGTCATGTTCCCCTCGCTTCCCCAGCCACCCCACGGAGTGCCCCAACCCCGCCTCTGCTTTGCCTCCCTCCCTCCTTCCCCCACCACATCCTACCTGCTTGCATGGGGGCTCCTCCAGTCCCATAGGTGTCTGAGGTCCCCCACCAGCACCTGGTTGGTGCCACTGTGTTCAGTTCAGTTCAGTCACTCAGTTGTGTCCGACTCTTTGCGACCCCATGAATTGCAGCACGCCAGGCCTCCCTGTCCATCAGCAACTCCTGGAGTTCACTCAGACTCACGTCCATCGAGTCGGTGATGCCATCCAGCCGTCTCATCCTCTGTCGTCCCCTTCTCCTCCTGCCCCCAATCCCTCCCAGCATCAGGGTCTTTTCCAATGAGTCAACTCTTCGCATGAGGTGGCCAAAGTACTGGAATTTCAGCTTTAGCATCATTCCTTCCAAAGAAATCCCAGGGCTGATCTCCTTCAGAATGGACTGGTTGGATCTCCTTGCAGTCCAAGGGACTCTCAAGAGTCTTCTCCAACACCACAGTTCAAAAGCATCAATTCTTCAGCACTCAGCCTTCTTCACAGTCCAACTCTCACATCCATACATGACTACTAGAAAAACCATAGCCTTGACTAGACGGACCTTTGTTGGCTAAGTAATATCTCTGCTTTTCAATATGCTATCTAGGTTGGTCGTAACTTTCCTTCCAAGGAGTAAGCGTCTTTTAATTTCATGGTTGCAGTCACCATCTGCAGTGATTTTGGAGCCCCCAAAAATAAAGTCTGACACTGTTTCCACTGTTTCCCCATCTATTTCCCATGAAGTGATGGGACTGGATGCCATGGTCTTCGTTTTCTGAATGTTGAGCTTTAAGCCAACTTTTTCACTCTCCTCTTTCACTTTCATCAAGAGGCTCTTTAGTTCCTCTTCACTTTCTGCCATAAGGGTGGTGTCATCTGCATATCTGAGATTATTGATATTTCTCCTGGCAATCTTGATTCCAGCTTGTGCTTCTTCCAGCCCAGCGTTTCTCATGTCTCTGCATATAAGTTAAATATAAGTTAAATAAGCAGGGTGACAATATACACCCTTGACGTACTCCTTTACCTATATGGAATCAGTCTGTTGTTCTATGTCCAGTTCTAACTGTTGCTTCCTGACCTGCATATAGGTTTCTCAAGAGGCAGGTCAGGTGGTCTGGTATTCCCATCTCTTTCAGAATTTTCCACAGTTTATTGTGATCCACACAGTCAAAGGCTTTGGCATAGTCAGTAAAGCAGAAATAGATGTTTTTCTGGAACTCTCTTGCTTTTTCCATGATCCAGCAGATGTTGGCAATTTGATCTCTGGTTCCTCTGCCTTTTCTAAAACCAGCTTGAACATCTGGAAGGTCACGGTTCATGTATTGTTGAAGCCTAGCTTGGAGAATTTTGAGCATTACTTTACTAGCATGTAAGATGAGTGCAATTGTGTGGTAGTTTGAACATTCTTTGGCATTGCCTTTCTTTGGGATTGGAATGAAAACTGACCCTTTCCAGTCCTGTGGCCCCTGCTGAGTTTTCCAAGTTTGCTGGCATATTGAGTGCAGCACTTTCACAGCATCATCTTTCAGGATTTGAAACAGCTCAACTGGAATTCCATCACCTCCACTAGCTCTGTTTGTAGCGATGCTTTCCAAGGCCCACTTGACTTCACGTTCCAGGATGTCTGGCTCTAGGTGAGTGATCACACCATCGTGATTATCTTGGTCATGAAGATCTTTTTTGTACAGTTCTTGTGTGTATTTTTGCCACCTCTTCTTAATATCTTCTGCTTCTGTTAGGTCCATACCATTTCTGTCTTTTATCGAGCCCATCTTTGCATGAAACGTTCCCTTGGTATCTCTAATTTTCTTGAAGAGATCTCTAGTCTTTCCCATTCTGTTGTTTTCCTCTCTTTCTTTGCATTGATCGCTGAGGAAGGCTTTCTTATCTCTTCTTGCTATTCTTTGGAACTCTGCATTCAGATGCTTATATCTTTCATTTTCTCCTTTGCTTTTTGCTTCTCTTCTCTTCACAGCTATTTGTAAGGCCTCCCCAGACAGCCATTTTGCTTTTTTGCATTTCTTTTCCATGGGGATGGTCTTGATCCCTGTCTCCTGTACAATGTCATGAACCTCCATCCATAGTTCATCAGGCACTCTATCTATCAGATCTAGTCCCTTAAACCTATTTCTCACTTCTACTGTATAATCATAAGGGATTTGATTTAGGTCATACCTGAATGGTCTAGTGGTTTTCCCTACTTTCTTCCATTTAAGTCTGAATTTGGCAATAAGGAATTCATGATCTGAGCCACAGTCAGCTCCCGGTCTTGTTTTTGCTGACTGTGTAGAGCTTCTCCATCTTTGGCTGCAAAGAATATAATCAGTCTGATTTCGATCTTGACCATCTGGTGATGTCCATGTGTTGAATCTTCTCTTGTGGTGTTGGAAGAGCTGCTTGCTATGACCACTGCATTCTCTTGGCAAAACTCTTTTAGCCTTTGCCCTGCTTCATTCTGTACTCCGAGGCCAAATCTGCCTGTTACTCCAGGTGTTTCTTGACTTCCTACTTTTACATTCCAGTCCCCTATAATGAAAAGGACATCTTTTTGGGGTGTTAGTTCTAAAAGGTCTTGTAGGTCTTCATAGAACCGTTCAACTTCAGCTTCTTCAGCGTTACTCGCTGGGGCTTAGACCTGGATTACTGTGATAGTGAATGGTTTGCCTTGGAAACGAACAGAGATCATTCTGTCGTTTTTGAGATTGCATCCAAGTACTGCGTTTCGGACTCTTTTGTTGCATGATGGCTACTCCATTTCTTCTGAGGGATTCCTGCCCGCAGTAGTAGATACAATGTTCATCTAAGTTAAATTCACCAATTCCAGTCCATTTTAGTTCGCTGATTCCTAGATGTCGACGTTCACTCTTGCCGTCTCCTGTTTGACCACTTCCAGTTTGCCTTGATTCATGGACCTGACATTCCAGGTTCCGATGCAATACTGCTCTTTACACTGTGTTAGGAGACGTGAATTCTTTGTCCAGTTACTCCACCATCTGTGCTTCACCTCTGGTTTCCATTTTTGCTCTCAGTACTCCTCAGTCCTTTTTTTTTCCCCCACTGTTTTAAATATATGATTTCATTTATTTATTTCTTTGGGTGAGCTGAGTCTTCATTAGCATGTGGACTTTATCTAGTTGCAGCTCTCGGCCTTCTCCTGTTGTGGAGCATGGGCTTAGAGCACGTGGTCTCAATAGTTGCGGCTAGCAGGTTCTCTAGTTGTCACGAGTTGGTTTAGTTGCCCCAAGGCATGTGGGGTGTTTGTTTCCCAGCCAGGGATCTAACCTGCATCCCCTGTCCATTCTAAGTGTCAGAGTTTGCTTCTCCTAACCCCTGAACTGCCAGTCCATCCCTTCCCTCCTCCCCTCACCCTTGGCAACTAAAACTCTGTTCTGTCTGTGAGGCTGTTTCTTCAGTTCGGTTCAGTCGCTCTGTCGTGTCCAATTCTTTGCAACCCCACGGACGGCAGCACGCCAGGCCTGCCTATCCGTCACCAGCTCCCAGATCTTGCTCAAACTCATCTCCGTCGAGCCGGAGATGCCATCCAACTATCTCATCCTCTGTCTTCCCCTTCTCCTCCTGCCCTCTGTCTTTCCCAGCATCAGGGTCTTTTCCAGTGAGTCAACTCTTCGCATGAGGTGGCCAAAGTATTGGAGTTTCAGCTTCAGCATCAGTTCTTCCAATGAACACCCATGACTGATCTCCTTTAGGATGGACTGGTTGGATCTCCTTGCAGTCCAAGGGACTCTCGAGTCTTCTCCAACACCACAGCTCAAAAGCATCAATTCTTCGGTGCTCAGCTTTCTTTACAGTCCAACTCTCACATCCATGTATGACCACTGGAAAAACCATAGCCTTTAGACAGACCTTTGTCAGCAAAGTAATGTCTTTGCTTTTTAATATGCTGTCTAGGTTGGTCGTAGCTTTTCTTCCAAGGAGCAAGTGTCTTTTAATTTCATGGCTGCAGTCACCATCTGCAGTGAGTTTGGAGCCCAAGAAGATAAAGTCTGTTTCTTAGGTATGTTCATTTGTGCCCTGATTCTTCCCTGTCTTTCATTCTGTTTCTCTTGCCCTGTCTCTTTCCTCTCCCTCACTTCCTCCCTCTATCTTTCCCTTTCTCTCACTTCCTCCCTCCTTCTCTCCTGACCTTTCTCCCTCTCTTTTCTGCTGCTTTCTCTCTCCCTCCCTCCTCGGTATGTCTCTTCCTGTATATCTCTTGGCCTCTCTCTGACTGTCTCCTGGTCTCTTTCTGTCTCTGTTCCCTTTCTCCCTTCTTCCCTATCTCTGTCTGTCCTTCCCTTCTCCTCCCTCTCTCCCCCACCCCTTTCTTTCTCTCTCCCTGTCAGTGTCTCCCTCCCTTTTTCTCTCTCCAGTCCACTGTTTCTCCTGCCCCGCCCCCCCCCCTTCACCGCACCCCTTCTCTCCACCTCCTGCCCGCCCTCTCTGGCTCTCTGCCTCCCTCCCTCTCTCTTTCCATCTCCCCTGTCACTCCGCCTTCCCCCTCACACCCTGTCTTTCTGTCCCCTTCTTCCTCTGTTTCTCCCTCACTTCTTCCCTTCTCTCTCTCCCTGGCGCTCTGCCTTTCTCCTTTCTTCCCTCCCTCTTTCTCCCTAGCGCCCCGCCCCCGCCCCGTGTTCCTCTGTCTCTCCCACCTCCCCTGCCTGCCTTCTCTGCGTGCCCTGTGTGGGTTCCACATGTAAGTGATGCCGAATGCTCTTTGCCTGTCTGACTTCACTCAGCATCATAGCCTCTAGTTGCGCCCTCAGCGGCACTGTTCTGTCCTTTATTCCCACGTCCGAGTCGTGTTCCTTCATATAAACGCACCACATCTTAGGAGCTTCCCGGTGGCTCCGCTGGTAACGAACCTGCCTGCGATGCAGGAGTCTCGGGTTTGATTCCTGGGTCGGGAAGATCCTCTGGAGAAGGGATAGACTGCTCACTCCAGTATTCTTGCCTGGAGAATACCGTGGACAGAGGAAGCTGGCGGGCTGTACTCCATGGGGTTGCAAAGAGTTGGACACGACTGAGCAAGTAGGCACACGCACCCACCACATCTTCCCCCACCCTTCTGTCGGTGGAGATGTGTTTCTGCGTCTTGGCTGTGTGTATGGTGTTGCCATGAACGCAGGAGTGTATGCATCTTTGGAAGTGGGTTGTATGTATTTATTTTGGCCGCACTTTGTCTTCGGCGCTGCACACGGGCTTTCTCAAGTTTCAGCGAGCGGGGGGCTGCTCTCCGCTTGTGGTGCACGGTGTGGCTGTTCTTGTCGAGGGTCAAGGGCTCAGGGCGAGTGGGCCGCAATGATTGCCGAGCTGGGCTCGGTATTTGCAGTGTGAGCTCAGTAGCTGTGCAGGCGCTTGGTTGCCCTGCCATGTTCTAGTCGTGTCTGACTCTTGGCGACCCCGTAGGCTGTAGCCCGCCAGGCTCCTCCGTCCATGGGATTCTCCAGCAAGAATACTGGAGTGGGTTGCTATGCGAAAGTTTGTAAGTTTGATTAGGTCCCGTTTCTTCATTTTTGTTTTTATTTGTATTGTCTTGGGAAACTGGCCTAAGAAAACATGGGTGCGACTTTCATCAGAGGCTGTTCTGCTAGGAGTTTTCTGGCGTCGTGTCTGTGTGGTGTGAGGGTGCGTCCTGCCTGCACTGGTTTACATGCCGTTATCTAACCGCAGCTTTCCAGCACCACGAAACGCTTCCCTCTCTACTCTTAGAAGCCAGGAATGGCCTTCATATGTCGTTTCACAGGGGCTCAATCCTAGCCCACTTCTAAGAGCCACAACTGGAAAACGTTCCTTTTTCAGTGCATTGCCTGGCACAGCTTGGGGAGAGTTTTCTTCAGGGCGCAGTCCATCATTTCGGCCTTTCTTGTAGGTTGGGGCCTCCATGCTGAGTGAAGTTTCCAGTTTGTGCCTAGAGCTTTGTGTACTGTCTGTGTTATTTCTGTGATGAAAGCAGGCCCACGGGTCACTCTGTAGAGGAGAGGGGAGGCCGCACCTAGGAATAATGTCCTTAAAAAGAACTTTTGTCACTTCTGATGCCTTTCCTTTTGGCTGTGAAGGGCTCTACTCAACCTTGATCCAGGTGTAATCCTTGCAGTCTTTAGCTAAAATCTTGAGGAGGTTGGGGGAATTTTTAAATCCTTTTGGCATCCCGAGTCTGACATAGCTCAGAAATTCCAAGTTTATAAAAACACGGGAATGAGTCTGAAGTCACATCCTCACTGGTCACTTCGATTTACCATTGTTACTCCACTTTGACTTTTAAATGCGTTCCCCTCGTCAGTGTCAAAGCAGATGTACAGTGCATAGTGAGAGGCCACAAAACAGGCCACTTTTTAAAGTTAAACCATGTGTTAATATAAGCCAGTGACTTCCCCATACCTCAATACATGCAGATTTTTATCACTTCCCCTTCTGATTGCAGATCTTTCAATAGAAAGCATTGATAATCAAAATATCCGTCCAGTTCAACCTGGATGGAGATCATGTCCCTCAGTACTGGATCTCTTTTATATGTGCCTAGTTAATCCACGTTGGGGGAAAACCGATCAGGTGTCATGAGAAGGCTCAGAGGCATGTTAATGAGGACACTAAAGGCCACACGTTTTATCACTTGTATCCTGTTGTTACACAGTACCACATGTGTAGCAGTACACCCAGCTCAGTGGCATGGTATGAAGTTTATTAGAGACCTGTATTTGTCAGAAGTTCCTTCCCATAAATTTTCTTGAAGATGAAGCAGTTTTGCAAAAGTATCAGAGTACAGTAGCTGTCTATAAGTGACAGGACTTAGAAGGGCATGGTTAAAGATCTGATTACAATGTAATGAAACTTACAGTGTAAGGACACTTAGTTACAATAACAGAATTACAACTGATTACATTTAATTTAAAGTAGGAAATGTTGTTATTCAGTTGAAGTCCTGTCTGACCTTTAGTAACCGCATGGACTGCAGTACGCCGAGCTCCCCTGCCCTCCGCTCTCTCACGGTTTGCTCAGATCCATGTCCATTGAGTCAGTGGCGCTCCTGACCATCTCATGCTCTGTCGCCCTCTTCTTGTGCCTCAGTCTTGCCCAGCATCACGGTCTTTTCCAAAGAGTTGGCTCTTTGCATCAGGTGGCCAAAGTATTGGAGCTTCAGCATCAGTCCTTCCAATGAATGTTCAGGGTTGGTTTCCTTTAGGATGGACTGGTTGGACCTCCTTGCAGTCCATGGGACTCTGAAGAGTCTTCTCCAGCACCGCAGTTCAAAAGCATCCATTCTTCAGCGCTCAGCCTTCTTTATGCTCCAACTCTCACATCCTGCGTTACTACTGGAAAAACCATAGCTTTTGACTATATGCATTCTCAAGTGAGCCCTATGTTGGGGGCCAGATTTGATGCTGAAAACTCAGCCTCTGCACACCAGTGCAGAATCAAATCTGAGAGTTTGGGGTGAAGTAGGAGAGAACAGCTTGATTGCTTTGCCAGGCCAAGGGGGAGACAGCAGGTTTATGCCCCCGGAAAACAACCGCACATCCAACCCAGGAGGCACTGGGGAGGAGTTGTTAGAGTGGCTCAAGGGTGGGGTTGCTGTTAGGGGTGTGTGCAGGGCCTGCACCTTAATCGCGTCTCCAGCGCCTCCTGCTCTTGGTGAGCTGCTCTAGTTCTTCGGATCTGGCCTCGGGGGTTTCTCAGCTGCCTCTGCCCGGAGTCTGCATCCTTTGCCTTCCCAGACTAGCAGCTGTTTGTGTCTGTCCTTTGGAACCCAGGGAAGGCCATGGAGGCTGGCATCTCCTCGCTACAAACAAGAAAGAGGGGACAGAAGGCTTCCGTGCCCAGGAGCCCCATGGGGTCCTGTTCAGTTTCAGAGGCGGCAAATGCTATTATGTGGCTGGCAGGCGGCTGAAACCTGATTAGAGGGGCCTCGCCCTGAGGCCTGTGGCAGGCACACAGAGCTGAGCGGCTCCAGCCTCACCCAGCACTCCTACCCCGATGACGTTCCTAAGTCCCAACCCCAGCTTCAGGCAAGTGGAAAGGGTCAGCGCGTAGCCAGGTGTCCCCTGGGGCTTGTAAAGGCTGGAGGAGGGGCAGCTGGTGGGCTGCATCAGAGCGGTCGCCTGGTTCTCGTCGGCCCCTTATCCCACCTGTGTGACCCTGGGCGGGGGACTTTTCTCTGAGCCTGTTTGGCATGCTGAGCTCAGAGCACCCATCTTAGGGTGTCTCAGGGTCCGCCTCAGACTTGCACCTCCTCCTGTAGACCTCCTGCCCCCCGAGGTCTGCAGTCTCCTGAACCCCGCGGCCATCTATGCCAACAATGAGATCAGCCTGCGCGACGTCGAGGTCTACGGCTTCGACTACGACTACACCCTGGCCCAGTACTCGGACACGCTGCACCCGGAGATCTTCAATGCCGCCCGCGACATCCTGGTTGAGCACTACAAGGTGAGGCCAGACCAGCCCTTGGTGGGTGGGTGGCTCAATGGATCCCGAGGCAACTGCCCGGCGAGCAGGTGTGCCAACGCCGCTGGCTCAGGCCTGGCCTCATTTCCCCCAACAGTACCCAGAAGGCATTCGGAAGTATGACTACAACCCCAGCTTTGCCATCCGTGGCCTCCACTACGATATTCAGAAGGTGAGCGGAGGCATGTGGGAACTGCTTTCTTAGCCACCTGTCTCCTGGCGGTAGTGGCCTCAAAGCCGCACTTCCTTTTGTCAAGCATGGGGTCCCCTTGCTACCAGCCAGCTGGGGCATGTGGGCTAGAAAAGGCTGGCTCAGAGCCATTGGCGGGCTCCCGCCTCACCGCCCATATGCTCCCGTGGTGCCCCTAGAGCCTTCTGATGAAGATTGACGCCTTCCATTACGTGCAGCTGGGGACAGCCTACAGGTCAGTGCCACCCTGGCCTTGCCCGTGCCCCCACCTCCCACAAGGGCGCCACTTTGGACTGGTGGTCTCTGTGCACCCACCCAGGGGCCTCCAGCCTGTGCCAGACGAAGAGGTGATCGAGCTCTACGGGGGCACCCAGCACATCCCCCTCTACCAGATGAGTGGATTCTACGGCAAGGTAGGCACCCGCTCAGCGCACGCCCGGGGAGGGCTCCCAGCCCTCACCCCCGGGCCACACTGCCCTTGGGTCTCCAGGGCTGGAAGGCTTGCTCAGCCAGCGCTCCTTCCCCAGGGCCCCTCTATCAAGCAGTTCATGGACATCTTCTCGCTGCCAGAGATGGCGCTGCTCTCCTGCGTGGTGGACCACTTCCTGGGCCACGGCCTGGAGTTTGACCAAGCGCACCTCTACAAGGACGTCACAGTAAGGGCCTGGGCCTGCGCCCCAGGGTGGCGTGGACAGGGAGCCCAGACACAGCAGGGCAGGCCGTCCCGGGCTCCAGTGAGGCCTCACTGTCCCTCCACTGCCCCTAGGATGCCATCCGAGACGTGCACGTGAAGGGCCTCATGTACCAGTGGATCGAGCGGGACATGGGTAAGGGGGGCCAGGGCCCTGCTGTGGCTGCTGGGGCCGGCACAGGGCTGGCCCTCACCGCTCCCTTCTCTCCCACCCCATGTACTTCCCAGAGAAGTACATCCTGCGAGGGGACGAGACGTTCGCCGTGCTGAGCCGCCTGGTGGCCCATGGGAAGCAGCTGTTCCTCATCACCAACAGTCCTTTCAGCTTCGTGTAAGCTCCCCTGCCCCCGCGGGGGGAGGGAGCGGGACAGGGACTCGAGTTGGGTGGCACAGGCCTGGAGTCTCCCTCGGCCGCCTGCCCCACTTGGGCCCTCTCTGCCCAGGGACAAGGGAATGCGGCACATGGTGGGTCCCGACTGGCGCCAGCTCTTTGATGTGGTCATCGTCCAGGCGGACAAGCCCAGCTTCTTCACCGACCGACGCAAGTAAGGCCTGGCCGCGGTGGGCACGGGCTTGTGCTTGCTGCTCTGTGTCCCTGGGGCAGGGGCACCCCTGTGCTGACGGGCAGGTATGCCACCTGTGGTTCTCCCACAGCCTGGGAACCAGGTGTTGAACCTCACCCCAGGGCTTTGAACCCACCCTAGGCCTTTCAGGAAACTTGATGAGAAGGGCTCGCTGCACTGGGACCGCATCACCCGCCTGGAAAAGGGCAAGATCTACCGGCAGGTGAGAGCCAGCTGGGTGGGCCCTCCCAGGGCCTGTAGGGGCCCAGCCCCGATGCTTGGCCTCGCCGTGCCATGCTCTCCTCACATGTGCTGTGAAGCTCTTCAGTAGCTCAGGCATTCAGTAAGCGCCCACTCAGTGGGGCTGAGCCATCTGCTGCAGCCAGACAGCCTAGTTGGGGCGGCCCACAGGCCTCTGAGGACCCCTTTTCCTGGTTGGCTAGGAAGGTGAGAAGGGGCCTTGTGCTTGGTTGGGGAGGTGTTAGGTGGCTGTGAGCAGGAGGTGATGAAGTATTTGGCTCTGGATGGAATGTGGAAATCCTGGCTGAGCTGGGGCTTCTTAGAGACAGTGGTTCGGGGTTGGGGGTCAGGCCAGTACCGCAGCCTTGGGCTGCCTGGTGCCGAGCCCAGCCTGCAGGCAGGACCCCGGCCCTGCACCTGCCCAGCCTCCCATGCTGGCAGCCCCCTTGGGCAGAAGCTGTCACGGTGACACTCTTGTCTTGGCCTCCTGGCTGAGCCTGAGAACTGTCACTCCACCTTTGTGGGAAACGCTGTTTTCTTCTTTGGCAGGTTTTAGACTTTCGTTTAAGCCTCATGTTCTGAAATTTCACCACGTATGTGGTTTCTCTGTTCTCTCCCTGCCTGTCTCCTGCCAAACTTGGCACATCCTCAGCACTTGGCCCGCTCATACTTCCCTCTTCCTTGGGGTCCCCTGCACCTCACTCTTTGCCCCCTTACCTGTCTGCCCCGTGGCTCTCACCTCCCCAGGCCTCTCCCGTGGGCAGGCTGTCCCGGCCCACCCCGGTGTCTGCTCCCCTACCAGCCGCCTCTGCCGTGTTGGATGGAGCCTGGCTGTTTTCATCTTTTCTCTGCCTTTGGCGCGGGAGGGGCAGGCACCTCACAGGGAAGTCTGCCATTGGTCTGCCGGGCCCCTCGGGGCTCGGGCCCGGGTGGCCTGCTGGCTGCGGGGCCACGGCTGCAGTTTGTTTCCCACAGAGTGGACTCAGGCTGTCGCTTGCATGGGTGTGA
Source organism: Budorcas taxicolor (assembly GCF_023091745.1). Taxonomy (NCBI): domain Eukaryota; kingdom Metazoa; phylum Chordata; class Mammalia; order Artiodactyla; family Bovidae; genus Budorcas; species Budorcas taxicolor. The sequence continues at coordinate 12,183,258 of NC_068910.1, read as the reverse complement.
GGGCACAGGGCGGGGAGGCCTTCCTGCCGCGGGCAGACCCCCTTCCTGAGTGTGAAGGGGAGGCGGCTAGGGCCAGGGCCCAGAGGGGCCCCGAGGCCACGGGAAAGGGCAGCCCTACATCCGGCCTCGCTGCCTCTGGGGGCTGGGGACGCCTGGCGGAGGGGAGCCGGAGGGGAGCCCACGCGGCTCAGTGGGCGTAGCTGTGTCCCCCGTCCCCAGGGAAACCTGTTTGACTTCCTGCGGCTGACGGAATGGCGCGGCCCCCGAGTGCTCTACTTCGGGGACCACCTCTACAGTGACCTGGCGGTAAGGGGGGCCGGGGCTGGGGCCCCCTGGGGAGGTGGGGGGCTCTCCTGGCTGCTGCTGAGGCCGGTCTCCCCGGCCCCCCAGGACCTCATGCTGCGGCACGGCTGGCGCACGGGCGCCATCATCCCCGAGCTGGAGCGCGAGATCCGCATTATCAACACGGAGCAGTATATGCACTCGTTGACGTGGCAGCAGGCGCTCACGGGGCTGCTGGAGCGCATGCAGGTGCGGGGGCCTCCCGGCGGCAGGGCGCGGCACAGCGGGGCCGCCCCCGGCCACTCACACCCGGCACACCCCCGTCTCCCCCAGACCTACCAGGACGCCGAGTCGCGGCAGGTGCTGGCCGCCTGGGTGAAGGAGCGGCAGGAGCTGAGGTGAGTGGGGGCCCGGCAGGAGGCCCCGCCCCCTCGGGCGCCCCCCAAGTGCCCGCGTCTCCTTCGGCAGGTGCGTCACCAAGGCGCTGTTCAACGCCCAGTTTGGGAGCATCTTCCGTACCTTCCACAACCCCACCTACTTCTCGCGGCGGCTGGTGCGCTTCTCCGACCTCTACATGGCCTCCCTCAGCTGCTTGCTCAACTACCGCGTGGACTTCACCTTCTACCCACGCCGCACCCCCCTGCAGCACGAGGCGCCGCTCTGGATGGACCAGCTCTGCACCGGCTGCATGAAGACGCCCTTCCTTGGTGACATGGCGCACATCCGCTGAGAGTACCTTTATTGTCTGGATCAGGCCCGGCCCCACCTGTCCCACCCTCTCCGGGCAATAAAAGCCGTCTCCCTCGAGCCTGTCACTTCACCTCGAGGATCCTCTGTGTGTCGGGGAAGTCCTCCTCCAGGAGCGAGTCCTGAGCACGGGACTGTCGGTTAGTGTCTGGGCCGAGGCTGGGTCCCAGGTCCCCTTGCCACCCCTCAACCCCCCACTCACATCAAAAGGCTCACAGAAGGCCTCATGGCTCCCAAAGACTGGGTTAGGGACGGAGACCAGAGCTGGGCTGGTCCCTTCCTGCCACGGGGAGAAGTCGTCAGCAGCAGCATCTTCTGCCTAGAAAGGCAGGTGAGTCGTGAGAGAGACCTCAGCAGCCTTGCTGGCCCGGACCCCACACCTCCCTCAGCCCCCAGCCCAGCTACCTGGAAGGCAGAGAAGCCAAAGCCGGTGGACCGGCTTCGGGCACGAAGGTAGAGGGCTCCAGCCACCAGGCCAAGGACGGCTCCAGCAGCCACCACAGCCCCCACGCCCGCTGTCACAGGCGGGGCCTCCGGGGCCACCACTGCCCGCTGCAAACGAGGAGAGTGTGAGGGACCTGGCCGCAGTGGCCCCCTCACCCCTCCCCGCCCTGCCTGTCCACGCTCAACTCACGGCCTGTGGCGGCGCCAACAGGGGGCTGGCCAGAGTGTGGATAATGCCATTGAAGGCCAGGATGTCCCACGTGATGACGCGGCTGACCACCACTGCTCCTAGGACCTGTAGGGAGACCGGAGTCAGGCCCAGTGATGATCAGTCAGGGCTGGGCCAGCAGGGCATGGGCCACCTCCAGACTCGCCTCAGGGGCCCGAGAACTGTTGCCAGGGCCCAGGTCACTGATGACGAGGCTGAGGCCCGAGTGCGTGGGGAGCAGGGCACCCTGGCTCGCATTGGTGCTCAGGAAGGTGGTGTTGGAGGCGTGCAGCTCCAGGTCTGGGCCGCTCAGGGTCTGTGGGCACAGCACAGCTGTTGTCGTGGCCCAAGCTCAGAAAGCAGGGTCAGCCCTGCCCTCCCCACACTCCCTGTTACCATGTTGTCGACGAAACCCTCATTGACAGGGACGAAGAGTGTCTTGTAGGCGCGCCCGTCGTCCAGGAAGTCCAGGAACTCGAGGCCCCTCGCGGTGGCGTTGGCGTAGCCCAGTAGCATCTGGGGATGGTGGGGCACAGGGTTGTGGGTGGGTTCCCTCCCCAAGGATCCCCGCTGCACCACACCCCTGGCCCCTGCGTACCCCGTAGAAGGTGGAGAAGTTGGCAGTGGTGGCCAGCACATCCAGCAGCTTCCCGTTGCACACGCTGGTCCCGTCACCCACGAAGCCGTCACGGCATCGGCAGGCCACGTCTGCAGGGAAGGCAGTGCAGTGAGTGGGTCGGCAGGGAGAGAGGCAGAAGCGCACGGGCTTGGGGGGCGGCCGTACCTCGCATGCGGAAGCAGTAGGCGTCCCAGCGCTCCGAGAGGTTCTCCCGGGCGCCCAGGCTGACCACGCCCACCTGGCCGTCCCCACAGTCTGCCGCGGGGAAGACGACGGGGTGGGCAGCCGAGCCATTGGCCAGCCAGCCCACAAGGCAGAGGTGGAGGCCCAGCTGCAACGGCAGAAGCGCAGGCTGAGACCCAAGGCCCAACTCAAAAGGGCCCCCACAGGCTTGGCTCCAGACTCCCAGGCCCCACATACCTGCTGGGCAGCAGAGAGCTGAAGGAGAGAGGCAAGGACAGCTCCCTGGGCCCCACAAGCCGCCTCAGCCTCTGAGAAGTTCAGGCCGTAAGGGCCACTGGGGGCCTGGAGGTGGAAGACACCAGCTCGCTTCTCTGCAGAGGAGAGGGACGCATGTCAGTAGGCCACCACCCGGTAAAGCGAGGGTGCAGGGAGGGGCGGGGAAGCACACCCTGGAAGTGCAGGTCAGTGCACACGGCGTCTGCGTGACAGGGAGGTGGCCGGTCCAGGCAGCGGTCCACAGGTGGCTCGGGTTCCAGCAGACACTGCAGTCCATCACCCACGTAGCCGGCGTGGCACACACAGCGCCGTGTGTTCTGGGGCAGGAGAGCAGGTTGGCACCCTTCAGGGCCTGGGGCAGCCAAAATCGGGGGGCCCCCACCCAGTGGCCCGGCTGCCCGTGCTCACCGGCCCAGTGTTGAGGCAGTCGGCGTGCTCACTGCAGCCGCCGCGGTGGCCATCCTCACAGGGGTTGCGGGCCCGGCAGCTCCAGCCATCGCCCTCGTAGTCTGGCCAGCAGGTGCAGGTGACCGCTGTGCCCACCTGGCTGCAGTTGGCGTGCTCGCTGCAGCCGCCATGCCCATCCTGGCACAGGTCCACCACTGGAGGTGGGAGGAGGGCGTTGGGCCAGGGCACAGGAGGGGGCGGGAGGGGAGTGGGCCCTCCACCCCTGCTTACCTGTGCACATGCGGCCGTCCCCTTCGTAGCCCAGGCTGCACTCACAGCTGTTTCCAGCGCGGCACACGGCCTGGGGTGCGCAGGGTGGAGCGCACACAGGCTGCAGCTCTGTCCCCCAGGGCCCACCCCACACATCCAGGTTAGTGGCTGCCTTCCTGGACTCCCTTCCATCCAAGTGTGCAATTGGGGCACGCACTAGTGTGTGCAGGGTGGGCACAAGCACAGGGCCCACTCACCCAGCTGCACCTCACAGCGTGGCCCCGTCCAGCCCTCATCACAGAAGCAGGAGCCGGAGCCCCCCAGGCCCTCGTCACAGCGGCCATGGGAGGTACAGTTGCAGGCTGGGGAGAGGGACAGGCAGGATGGTGTTGGCACACGGGCCAAGGGGGTCAGGGAGCAGGGCAGGGCTGGGCAACACAGCCTACCTTGGCACAGGGGCCCGAAGGCTCCCGGGGCACAGAGCTCACAGGCTGTGCCGGCGAAACGCGCATGGCACCTGCACTCCCCGCTGCCGCTCATGCCGTCCATACACGTGCCGTGGTGGTTACAGGGGCTGCTGGCGCCGCCAGGGCAAGCTCGGGGAGGGGGTGAGGAGCGAGGCGAGGTCAGGCCTCGTCAGGAGCCCAGCACATGCAGCTCCAGCCTGGACACACTCCATCCTCCACCCAGTGGCAGCGGAGGCTCTGGCACAAGCAGCCCCAGTGCCCAGCCCACCAGCTCCCGTACCACCTACACCCCGCCTCTGCTCGGAACACTCTCCTTCAGGTCCACCCACCCCAAGCCCCTTGCTGTGCTCCCAGCCGTCTTGGGGGCTGGGAAGGGCGGTCGGCAGAGTGCAGCCTCGGGATGCTCACCTCGGCACTCGCTGCCGTAGTGGCCAGGGCAGCAGCTGGGCTTCCAGGTGGTGGTGACACAGTTGCGGTAGCAGCCCCTGCCCAGGCCTCGGGGCTGGCCCCAGTGGCTCGGCCGCGTCCACACACTGCGCAGGGCCAACGGGTGCAGCGAAGGGGATGTCCAGAACTTGGAGAGGTAGCGCCAGCAGGCCTCGGGGCTGCCCTGGGCCAAGAGGGATTGGGCTGCAAACCTGCGCCTGTTGGGCCCTGCCTGAACCCACCACCTAGCGCCCAGCCCCTTACCTGCTCCTGTGAGCCCGGAGGGCAGGGGGGTTCCAGCCCACAAATGCTGCAAACTTTCTGCAAGGAAAGGAGAGCAACACGGCAAGTCAAGTGGGTGGACAGGACAGTGCCAAGTGGCCTTGGCATGCCCCCTCCACCTCTGGCCTCCCTCACCAGCCACAGTGGCCGGGTCTCGAAGCGGTCACAGCGGGCACCAAGGCCAGGCGGCTCCAGCAGCTGGTCAATGCCATAGGCCAGGCCTCCCTCAAAGGGCAGGTGTCGCTGCACAATCCGGGCGGCGTCCTCTCCCACTGTGAGCGCGCCCTGCCGGGGAGGGGCATGCGGTAGGCGGGCGACGTCACAGGCGTTACTGCAGCCCCACAGTCCCGGCCACTGCCTCCTGACGCCCTCATTCAAGCTTCCTCCCCAGACTCACCGGCCGTGCGCGGCTGCAGGAGAAGGAGACGGGGGTCCCATGCATGGTGCGCAGGGGGCCCAGGTTGGGCAGGTCAGCTGCCAAGGCCTGAACACATGGAGCCACGGTTGGAGCTGGGTGGGCAGCCTGAGGAGCAGGCAGTAGGGACCACGCCCTGGGGGTGCACCCACCTCGACGTTGCGGATCACGTGGCCCCGCAGAATGGCTGCCAGCTTGTCACGGTGGTCCTTATGGTAGAGCCAGACCTGGCGATCGGGAGGCAAGGCTTGTAGGGCGGAATCTGTGGGCCACAGCATGGTGAGTGGCCTGTGGAAGGGATCTTGAAGCAGGGGCAGGAGCCCAGCCATCTGGCGAGAGAGAGGAGGTGCAGCAGTCACAGCCAGTGGGCTGATGGAGGGGCCCGGACTACAGGGGCTCAGGAGGGGCTCCAGGGACCCGGGTGACCTTCCCACCAGCCACACTCCTCTGCAGCCATCAAGGACATACACGCGTGTAGTCAGATGTGCGGGCACGTATGAGCGCACACACTGACAGTCACCCGCATGTACACACACTGAAAATCTCACACGGGGCCAGTACCGTCACAAGGCCACTGAAGATCTTGTAACCGAAGGCCTCTGCAGCAGCGGTGAAGTTTCTCTGGGGACAGGGGCTCAGTGAGCAGCGAGGTCAGGAGGGGAGGGAGGGTCCCAGGCCCGCAGCCAGGTCCTACCCGCGGAGCTGGGGCAGCGTCAGCTTCCCAGTGCAGCACTTCTGGCGGCAGCAAGACGCGGTCGATGAAATGCAGGACACCGTTCACAGCCTCCTGGTCGCTGCTCACCACGCGCGCGAAGTCATTGATGTAGATGTTGCCCTGGGGGTGGGCCCGGGATGAATGAAGCCAAGTGCCGGGGGGGACTGGGGCGAGTCTCAGGGAAGGAAGTGGGCAGGACCAAGGCAGAGGGCGGCTCTCGCCTCCTGCCAGGGAAAGAGCTGGCAGGATTTGGCTGGTGGGAGCCCCACGGACACAGGGCCACACTCAGAAGTCCCGAGCCCAGGACTAGCCCCTGGCTGGTAGCACACAGCATCCAGGGCTGGCGTCATCTCCCTGTCAGTAAAGCCGGCCTGGGAAGGTGAGAGGGTCTTGACGGCACGGGCGCAGGGCCCAGGCGAGGACCCTGGGAGCAGTGGAGTGCTGAGTCTTGGGCAGCCCGCGTCGGGGGTGGGCGGAGCTGGGCCTACCTCCCTCTCGCTGAAGCGCAGCGGATGCCCCGAGAGCGTGGTGGCATAGCCCTCCTCCAGCAGCTCCTGGCTTCTCAGCTGCCGGCAGCCAACAACGTGGTACCGGAACACAAGCTGGCGGTTGGCGCGAATCCGGGCCAACTCGTCCTGCAGCAGGAGTCACAAGGGTACCGGGGGCCTCACTGCCACCTCTGTGCCCAGGCAGGGCCCACAGCCCAGCAGGCCCACCCCCCCAGCCTTGCTCCAAGGGCTGAGTCACCTGTGACATGTTGGTCATCAGATCTGCATGCGGCACAAAGACTGTGAAAGGCCCATCCCCCTTGAGGTCCTTGTATTCCTGAGGGAGAGGGTAACAGCTTGAGTGGAAGAAGGGCAACTTGGGACCAACTTCAGGCTTCTACTGATTTTCCAGGAAAAGACCTGGACTCAGAAACCAAACAAGCAGTCAGCTCCTGACCAAATGAGACTATCAAGGCTCAGAGATAGGTGGCACCTGCAGGTCAGAGAGGCCCAGGCTGGACCAAGGATGTGGGGGCCAGCTGGTCACTCACCAGGAGATGGAGGCTGAAGAAGGAGGCGTGCTTGTCCCGAAGCAGCTCCTGAGGCAGGGAAGGCAAGGGTCAGCTCAGAGTCTGATCGGCCTCATCAGGGCTGGTGTTTGTCCCAGCACCGGGAGCCCAAGGTCTGGCCAAGGCAGAGATGAGGAAAGTAAAGCCAGGGCGGTCTGCTCTGGGGTCAGAATGGGTTTCATGGACCGTAACTGAGTCAGGCCTGGGTGGAGTCAGGATCAGGAGCAGTAGCCAACACCATGGCTCAGGCCCATGGGGGTCACTGCCAGGGTCGGGTCGGGGCCCTCCCTGGGCGTCATTACCAGGCTGACGCGGGCTCGGCAAGTGAAGCCATCCCCCACAGTGCGGACTGCGTCGCAGGCGCAGGTCCTCTGGCCATCCCCCGTGCTTTTGCACACGGCATAAGGGCTGCAGCCTCCGTTGTTCTGCGGTGGGGACAGGAGAGAGGCAGCAGTGACTCCCAGGCTTCCTCGGCCCCGACCAGCCCTGGGGAAGGGGCCATGAGCTTCCCTGTCCACGCCCCAGAGCCCTGACCTCGTGGGGCCCTTCAGAGGCGCTCAGGACCCCGCTGGGGCTCAGGAAGGCTGGGCACCCCCTCCCCGGCCCCTCCCTCTTTGACGCTGGGGGTGCCCTGGGGGCCTGACCTGGGAGCAGGGGTCCAGGAGCACACAGGCCCGGATGCCGTCCCCACTGTAACCTTCGCGGCAGCTGCAGGAGACCTGGCCACAGACCCCAGTCAGCGGGGCTGCGGCCCGGGGGCGCGCCCCTCCGAGGCCCTGGTCTGAGGAGCACCCCGCCCTGCAGGGGACGGCCCGGCCCCAGTGTGCGGCTCCCCAAGTTGTCTCACCTGCTGGGGGCCTGTGGGGATACACTCGGCATGCATGTGGCAGCCCCCATGGCGGATGAGACAGCTGTTGGCTTCTGGGGGAAGAGGCGCTGGGATGAGGGCTGGCCCCTCCATCTGTCCGTCCATCCGGGTGCTCTCCCCCTACTCTCAGCGCCCACACTCCCGCATGCCCCTCAGCCCGTCCTGGCCTGACTGAAGCCAGACCCCCAGCCTGCATCAGCCCTGGTGGGGGACCCCAGCCTCACCCTGGCACAGCTCCCCGTCACCCGTGTAGCCGTCCAGGCAGGTGCACGTCCGCTGACCAGGTGCCACGGTTGTGCAGTTGGCGTGGGGGGAGCAGCCGCCATGGTCACGCGCACACGGGTCCACCGCTAGGGGCAGACGGGCCCAGAGAGCTATGAGCAGGGCGGGGGGCGGGGGACAGCAGGGACCAGGGGCAGCGCAGGGGAGAAAGGGGAAGGCCAGGGGGAGGGTGACACCCCAGAGGGGACAGAGACTGGATCTAAAGGGCGTGGAAGGGGCTCTGGGGCGGTGGAGTGGCTGGACCTGAACAGGAGACACCGTCGCCCGAGTACCCCGCGGCACAGACGCAGGCAGGGGCTGCAGCCGAGTCCTGCACACAGCTGGGGGGACAGCAACAGCTCAGGCGGGCCTTCCAGCCCCCAACCCTGGCCCCAGCGCCCCCACCCACCGGCCCCGGGCCAAGCTCACTCACTTGGCATTGGGGTCGCACTTCTGCAGGCACTGAGGGCCACTGATTTCTGCGGGGGTAGGAGGATGATGGTTCTGACCATGCGGACCCCAGAACCACCTCCCCAGGACTCGCCCCTCTCCCCGGGGGGCTGCTCCTCACTCTGGTCACAGCGGAGGCCCTGCCAACCCACATTGCAGATGCAGCTTCCGTCCCCGCGGAGGCCCTCCTGGCACAGCCCGTGGGCGCAGTCACACACTGGCAGCAGGATGGGGTGGGGGGGACAGGCATCAGCCAGTGCCGTGCTCTGGGGTCTCCGTGCCCACTGCCCTCGGCCAGCGCCCCACCTCTCCTGCCCACCCCCCGGGTTCACCTCCGGTGCAGTTGGGCCCGTAGCGGCCCAGCTCGCACATCTCACAGGCCGTCCCGTGGAAGCCCTCGTGGCAGCGGCACTCCCCGCTGCCCAGGAGCCGGTCCTGGCACTGCCCGTGGCCCGAGCACATGCCGCCCAGACCCCCCGGGCACGGCTCGCACAGGGTGCCGAAGAAGCCAGGGCAGCAGTCGGGCACCTGTGGGGGGGCGTTAGGATGTCAGGGGTGGGAAACCATGGGGGCCGGCAGGGCCAGGCATCTGGGGGCCACGGAGAAACGGAGCCCGCCCTCCACAAGCCTCTTCAGCAGAACTGAAAGAAGGGCCAGACCAGACCCCACAGTGCAGGGGCGCAGTCACCCCACTGCTGCCCCAGGGCTTGGCTGATGCAGTCAGCTCCAGGCTGAGCCCTTTCTCCCTCTCCGCACCCCCAGTCCCTGGAGACAGGGCCTCAGGGACACACACCGGCCCCTCCAACTTCAGCCCTCTCTCCCTTCCCCTTCCTCTGGGCATCCCGGCTTCATCTCCATCCCATCCCCTGCCGCTGCCCCTGAAGCCTGATCTGGCCTCCTTCCCTGCCCCACTCCCACCTCTTCCTCTCTGGTCAAAGGCGGGGGTGGGGGGTGGGATGGGGGGCCTGTTTCAGGGCAAACCTGGATCTTCTTGGCACACGTGTACGAACAGCCCCGGGAGAAGGTGTAGCCAGACCGGTAGACACAGCTCTTCCTGGGGGTGTCCTGGAAACGGGGACAGGCAGAGGGCTCAGCCAGCAGTCAGGGAGGGGCAAGGTGGTGAATGGGCAGACAGACAGACTACAGTGATCAGCTGGTGAGACAGGTGAGCAGGACAGATAGCAAAAGGGTCAAAGAAGGACCAGAACAGACCCCAGGAAGAGAGGGTGGGTGAGACCCAGACGTGGGCCGCAGGCCAAGTGAGTCTGGGTGAGGCCTCCTCTGGGCAGACATGACCCAGGCCTCCGGGCCTGCAGGGAAGTCGAGTGGCCCATGCTGTCCAGGAGCCCATGTCTGGGTGAGCAGAGCTGGGCTGGGGAGCCTGGACACCTAGGGCACGTGAGAGCCGGTGGAGCAGGGACAGAATGAGCTGGGCCCCTTCTCACCTCCAGCTGGTAGCCCTGAGTGCAGCGGAATTTCCGGCTACAGTTCACACACTTCTCCTGAGGAGAAAGGGGGCAGAGGATTAGGCGGTCCTGAGGCACGGGCTCCAAACCCACCTGGCCTCCTCAGCGGGCTAACAGCTCTCCCACCCTCCCCAGGCGCCCCTCCCGCTAGCCAGCGCCGCCCGGCCTCTTACCCGCAGGGCCTCTGCGTGGCTGTGCAGGCAGCGGCTTGAGCCCACCATCAGGACCCCCGACAGGCCAAAGAGCGAGCGGCCAGGGGCCTGCAGCACAGGGCCTTCCAGCGGCACGTGGTTCACCTCGGGCTGGGGTGGGGGGCAGAGGCTGAACCTCTCTCCCCACCCCCTCCCCACCCTTACCTCAAGGGCTGCAGGCCAGGGAGGTGCCCCATATCTGGTGTAACCCCATGGACTAGGGGGGTCTCCCGGGATGGGTCGTCCCTGGACCACAGGCTGGAGGTGCCCAGGTGGGGGAACTCCAAAGGAAAGGGATGTTCAGGAGCAGGGTGCTGGGGGCAGGGTCTGCTTTGCCCACCCCCCGCCTAGTGCCAACCTGGCCACTGTGGTTGTAGAAGACAAGCCAGTGGGCGGGCCCCAGGAGGGAGCTGCGGTGCCCCCCCTTGCCCAGGGCCTCCGTGGAGAGCGCCTCGCCCAGGATCACGTGGTGTCGCACAACATCCGAGTCCTGGAGCGAGGAGGAGAAGCTCAGGGGCCGTGGGATGGGAGGCTGGCCCGCCCCCGGTGGCCCCGGTCCCGGTGATCTCACCAGGCTGCTGCTGTTGGCCTGGGCCTCCAGAGAGCGGTTGGTTGGCACGAAGATGGTGTAAGCGGTGGCAGCCTCAATCTGGGGAACCAGCCTGTGGCGCTAGGGGCAGGGGGCAGGTGTCAGGGGTGGCCCGCTCGCCCTCAGTCCCTGCCCTGGGAGCCAGCAGCCTGGCCACAGCCAGGGAGAGGGTGCCCCTGACCAGACGCCCTGCTTCGCCCGCCCTTACCTGCAGCAGCTCCCGGAAGAGGTGGAAGGCAGGTACCGAGTCCAGCTGCTGCAGCAGCCCCTGCCCCCCCGGCACATCCCCTCTTGGAGGCAGTAAGACCTGGCATAGAGCACAGGGGCTGGTCAGCACACCCCTGCCCTGGCCTGCCTAGAAGCTTCCCTGTGCGCACGCCCCTCTCCAGCCATACCTGGCTGAGGACATGGAGGACACCATTGGTGGCAAGGAGGTCAGCCACGTCCACGCTGGCGTTTTGCACCCAGACCCTCTGGAAGGCAGCAGGGAGAGCTCAGGAGACACAGGCAGACGCTTAATAGCACCAACAGTGGCTGCTGGCCACACGGTACCCAACCGACCTGGACACCCTCCAACTCAGGACATACCACATGGGCACACAGACCGTCGCTGGGGGCCAGGCATGAGGGGACAGGTGTGCACACGCAGACCACAACGGACAGACAACCCCCAGCTGGGCACTCATTCCAGCCCGAAGATGCTGCCCAGTAGCAAATGTGTCCTGAGCACAGCGTCTGGGCTCGGCCCTGGCAGGGCAAGGGGACCCTGGGCTGGGAAGCCTGCAGCCACCACTCGAAGCACCCCCATGCACCGTAGGGCCCCTTCTGCCCAAAGCCCACCACATACCCCACTGACGTTGTGAATCTCCCAGCGTACGGTGGGGTTCAGGGTTGATACATTCTGCCCGTGCAGCCGGGCCAGCTCCTCCTCGGACAGGGCGCCCTGGAGAAAATGGGCCCTGGAGGGACACGGTTTAGGGGGGCCATGGAACCAGGTTAGTGTAACCTACACACTTCACCCCAAAGGGTGAACACATGCCAAGTTGAGGACCTCTGGGGAGGGGCTGGGTCTTGCACGAGAGCCCCCTCCCAGAGCCCAGCCCTGGCAGCCCACCTGACCAGCTGCGGCAGCAGCCTTGGCTGAAGCCAGAAGGCCTGGTCCTTGCTGCTCAGCCGACGGATGGCAGACTCCGAGGGCACCAGGGCTGTGACTCGGCTGTCGGCAGGAAAAGTGATGCCGGCCCCCTGTGCACGCGGTGTGTGGGCGTACAGGAGTCAGCAGGCAGCCACCACCTTGAGATGGCAGTCCCCAGCCTCCGGGCCTACCCTCCACCCCCAGCTGTTATGTGGCCTGGATGTGAGTCCCCAGCCCAGCATTCCACCCGATCCTACCTTGACCCACTGGTAGAAGACGGAGAAGTGGGCATTTGCCTCCAGCTCCTGAAGGGAGAGAAAAAGCTGAAGTCACCCGTCTGGGGCCAGACTTGAGCCCCTTCCCGGGAACCCTGAGCACTGCCCCACTGCCCTCCCCACCCCCGAGTACACGAGAGGACTCCTGTCAGAGAGCAGGGAAACATTCACCTTGAGGATGTCTCCGTAGCAGCTGAAGCCATCACCCCCATAGCCAGGAGGACACGTGCAGACCCGCTGGCCTCCCCCCACTGCCCGGCAGGTGGCCTGGGGTGGAAGGGCAGAGACACGGCCTCCATTCAGCACCCGATGGCGAGCAGGATAGCACCCCTCTCCATCTCTCCGCTCGCCCCAGCCCATCCACTTGTCTGTCCGCCTACCCACCCCTCTCTCCCTCCACCCAGTCTGTGTTCAAGCGGCTCCTTTGCTGGGCCTGGCCCTGCCCCCCAAGACCAGTGAGCATTTGACATGCGTCACACTGACCCACCACAGCAGACGGGGCAGCTGGGAGGCCCTGGACCCTCAGGAGAGGCCTGAGCTGAGAGGAGGAGGAGCTAGCCAGGCCAAAGGGGCGGCAAGGTGGGGCAGGCAGTGGAGACGGAGTCTGGGCAGGGGTGTGGCCTTCATAAGGAGGCATCAAAGCTCTGTCTTATGGGCAAGCAGGTGACAGGGTTCAGATTTGGGATACAGAAGGATCCCAATCCTGACCGGAGACAGGGACACTGCAGGGGCCAACCTCCCCCAACCCTGATGCCTCCCCTGGGCACAGAGACCTCTCAGGGGCCCCCTCACCAGATCATGGCATCCCCCATTGCCCGCCCGGCAGGGGTCAATGGGACTGCACATGTAGCCGTCTCCGGCGAAGCCCAGCTTGCAGGTGCACCGGCTCTGGATACGGAGAGGTTGGGGGCGGGGAGCCTCATTGCACCAGAAGCACAAAACTCTTTCCTCCCGACCGCTCAGCCCCCAATGGGCGCGTGCCTCTGGAGAGGCCTGTTCAGACCCCTGAGGAGCCCCTCCCAGCCCCACCCTGGGAGGGTCGCGTTTCAGTGCAGAGATTGAGGCCCTGAGGGGAGACCGGCTCTCGGGAAGAATCCCAGGAAGTGATGCTGTCGAGAGGGGCCTCCCGTGCAGTGTGGGGCCTGGCCAGGCTGCTGAGGTCTGCAGCGCGTGTCCACACTGCAGGGGAACCGCTAGTGAGGCTCCCCGGATCTCAGCTGCCCCTCTCTGCATGTTCAGGGCACCTCCACCTGCTTACTCCATCCTCAGCTCTGAACTTGAAAGCTCCTGATGGAGTTCGCATCCAGCTCTCAGGTCACCTGAGTGCCTCTGCTGAGGCCCCATGAGTGTGGTCCAGGAGCAGAGGGAGCCCCATGGGTCCCTGTGCCAGCCCAGGCCACCCAGAGGCTGATCTTGACACAGCCAGGCCTGGCCTCCCAGCTTGCATGTTCGACTCTTCAACACTAGCCAGCCTGCGGGCTCAGCAGCCTGACAGACCTCACAGGGAAGGTTTCAGGTTCTGAGATCCTGTGACTGGAGTCTGAGACTCCCGAGTCCCAGAGCTGGATGTGCACGAGTCTAAAGATTTCAGGATGTCAGTCTCCTTGGTCAGGGTTCCGCTCGAGCTTCTGCTCGGTACTGAACCCCTACGTCTAGAACAGTGACTAGCATGAGACAGGTGCCTGGTGACCTGTGGGAAAGCAGTGAGCGAGTGGGTGAGCTACTCGTCATAAGACAATGGCCCCAGCGGCCAGTTAGGGCAGGGCCCTCACCCCCGAGAGGCAGGAGTCGCAGCCTTCTGGTCTGGCAACAGTGCTGCCCTAGACTGGCACTGGAACGCACCTTCCTCTCCAACTATTGGGACCTTCATGTTGGCGTCTGGCACCTGTCCGCTGCTCTCAGACTGTACAACTCAACATTTCAGAACTGGATTCCCACCTGTGTCTGAGGTTTGAGACCCTGAGCTTGAGTTCTTAGAATGGATGTTGCTAGAGTCAGATGAGCTAGGGGGAGAGTTCCCCACTCCCACCCCACCCTGCCCTCTTGAGGCCTGCCAAGCTCACCTGCCCAGGCCCCACATAGCTGCAGAGGGCGTCAGCATGGCAGCCGCCTCGCAAGTCCAACTCACACTCGTCGATGGCCACGCAGACACGACCATCCCCACTCCAGCCCTTGTGGCATGTGCAGTGGTGGGCGCCCCGGGCCCCAGGGACACACTCAGCCTGTGAGAGCCATGGATAAAGGACTCAGGGTGGCAGGCTGGGGACGAGGGAGTCCCGCCTCTAGCCCATGGGTCAGGCCTTCAGGGCAGGGGCCAGGCTCACGTTCTCCGAGCACCCGCCACGGTCTGGGCGGGAGCAGGGGTCGCTGGGTGTGCAGGAGAAGCCATCACCCTCGAAGGCATCCAGACAGAGACACCTGGGGTGGGTGAACGAAGGGCCTCCAGTGAGCCTCAGCGAGCTCTGAGCAAACTGACAAGCACGGTCACGGCGGGTGGGGGGCAGACAGGGAGCCCACGTCCTCACCTGGAGACACCCCCCTGGTTAACACAGCGAGCATGTGGGTGGCACTGCTGGGCCTGCTCCGTGGACCCACAGCTCACCGTGGACTCGTTGCAGAAGCGGCCGCTGAAGCCTGGGGCACACGTGCCACGCTGGCATACCCCCCCACTGCCCGGACGGTTGTCACATAGACCGTGGACACAACCGCAGTCTGCAAGGAGCAGATGGAGCAGGGAAACTGAGGCAGAGGCATGGCTGGCTGGGAGCCAGGATGCAGCTGGGCAATGCTGGGACCCGAGCAGCCAGAAAAGGTCTGACTGCAGGGGCACAAAGTCAAGTCATCCCAGACTCGAAAGGAGAGAGGGAGAAACAAGAGCGGAGCAATTCGTTGCTTACAGTCACCCTATTCTAGCTGCCCTGCTCCCAACACCATCAGAAAGTTCTTCTGTGTGTCTGACCTAAACTCTTCATGCTTTAGATTGAACCGTGGTTGTCTTTCCGGCATGGATCAAACAGACACCTGTTTGTGTTTCCAAAACCTTCTCCATGATCTGTGGCCTGAACCCTTCTTCCTGAGGTTCTATTTCATGTCTTGGGAGTCCCCAGCCCACCTTGCAAGCAGACCCTTTATCTCCCTGGCAAGGGGGCTTTGGCCAGGACCACCCACCTTCCTGGCACTGCTCTCCATGCTTGTTCGGGTTGGAGCAGATGTGGCAGGCGATCCCCTTGTAGTCTGGGAAGCAGAGGCAGGCCCCACTGCCCTGGACCCCATCGCTGCACTGGGGGTGGGCAGGAGGCATGAACAGTCACTGGGAGGCGATTATCCACACCCTCTCCCACAACACCCCTTCTCCCCACAGCCTAACTCTGTGCTCCTGCTCCCTGAAGAAGACCTCCTGCTGGGAGAGACCTTGAATCACCGATGCTGCCAAAAGAACCAGCCGCCTAAAAGGCACCTGGCCTGGGAGGGTTCATGGGTGACTTCTGCTCAACCTAGGTGCTCCTATCCCCCCACCCATCATGCCAGGGGAGGAGAGGACTCACGTTGCCTTTGCCGTAGCAGGGGTTGGAAAAGCCCCCAGGACACTGTAAACAGTCAGGCCCAAAAAACCCTTTGCAGCAGCCAGGTTTCTGTTAGAGAACACATCTGAGGGTCTGTTGGGAGCCATGCTGACCCCCCGGTCCAGCTGGCTTCTGCTCCCTGGTCCCATGTCTGCAGCAGGGGGTGGGCGAGGCCCCTCTGGGACACCTTTTCCACCATTAGGAGGCAGCACAGCTCTCTGAGGATGGCAGCCCACCCAGCCATCCTGGGGGGCTCCCGAGGAGAAGCCAATGCCCCGGGTCGCCAGGGAGTGAGCGTCCTGTGTCCAGGCTCACCTGGATGGTCTGGTTGCAGTAGTGGGCGCAGCCCTTCTTCAGGACGTTGAGCCCAGTAGGGTCGTGGATATAGACACACTCCTCAGGAGAGATGTCCTGGGTGGGCCGGGCCAGGCTGGTCAGCAGGCAGGGGTCCTGGGCTGGCCCCCTCACCAGGCAGCCCTGGTCAGAGGACCTCACCCCCATCCCTGGGCCGGGCACTTCCACCGTCAGTGGAGCTGCGCCTCCAGGGCCGGCCAAGTCTCCCAGCCCAGCTTCCCCACCCTGAGCCAGGGCAGAAACCCCGCTGGGCAGTCAGGAGTCAGCCCCCAAGGACACGGCCAGGGGCTGCTCACCAGCTTCACGCTGTTGGGAGGGCACGTGCTGGTGTTCAGGGCTTGGCAGTCCACACAGGAGCCCTGGGCAGGGCAGGGGGAGGAGGGGAGAAGGCTAAGTCATGGTTTATTTATTTAGCAAACCCTACGATGGTGGCACTGAGCCAAGGCCTGAGATAGGAGAAGAGTCACCACAGGAGGGGGCAGGGGAGGCGGGGAGGGGGCATTCCAGGCAGAGGGAAGAGGGTGAAGGCCTCGTGGTGAGAGAGCTCATGTGAGAGCTGCCGAGGCCTGGGCGGGGAGGCTGGGAACAGGGTGGAAATGCAGGAGTGATGGCCAAGGGCCTGTCAGGGGGACTGCTGAGGGCTGGGCGTGGGACATCCAGGCCAAACTGTGGGGCCTACGCCCGAGCCCCAGAGCCACCCACTCTCTAGAGGACTAGAGAGAGGCGCCTCTCCTCCCTGGAAGGCGGCCCCCACCCAAGCGGCACTCACCGCCACGACCGCGTGCTGCTCCTCATTGCAGAGCTTGGGCAGGATGGGCAGGATGGTCGGGGGTAGCAGGATGCCCTCCAGCATGTGGATCACGCCGTTGGCAGCCAGCAGGTCCACTCTCCGCAGGGGGACCCCCTCAGGCCCCAGCAGGATGCGCCCCTGTGGCAGAGCGCAGAGTGCACCCTCGGCCTGCTCCCCCTCAGCCCTCCTCGCGCTGTCGAGACCCACCCTGCTGGCTGCCTCTTCACCGCCCCCCGGCAACGTCTCCTGCCCTGGCAGAACCGCTCCAGCCTCCATGCCCTGATCCATGAGGTTTCTGCCACACGGAGCCCCCCGACTTCACTGGGAACCAGGACAGGGATTTGGACTGTGCCTGCTCCCACACGACCCCCACCACGGCCTGCCTGGGCTCGAAGGGCTCGAAGCACAACAGCAGGTCCGAAAGAGGCTTGACACTGGCTGGTCCCCACCAGCCCCTCCACTGGTCCATCCCTGTGGAGCTTACCTCCTCTGAGATATTCACAGCCAGGATCTGGTTTGCCATGGTGAGCACCCGACCCTTGGAGATGAGCTTCTCAACAGTCAGCTGGGGTGGAGGAAACGGTGGCCTTAGGCCGGGCACTGGCCACACCTTGGGGCCATGCCCAGTCCTGCCCAGGTGACTTGCGGCTACCACCTTGGTCCCCAGACTCTTCCCTGTGCTGTCGAGTCCAGGTGGCAGTGGGGAGGAGAAGGGGGCCCGGGGGAAGGCCGGACTCTGCAGACAGATCCTCTGAGGGCCCAGAGGCAGGTGTCAGCTGGCCACCCTCCCAGAGGACCTCTCACCTGGCCATGGTTGTAGACGTGGTACCTCACCAGTTCCTGCAGTTTGGAGAGACCCTGGCAGGAGAGAGGGGTCTTGGCTGCTCAAGGCTCTGGGCCCTGTATCCCCAGCCCCCTCTCTCTGATGAGCTTACCGCCGTGAAGAGGTAGACCAGGCGGCCATCCCGCAAGCCATCCACTGCCTCGTTGCTGGGGGCAAAGACTGTGAAGGGCCCGGGCCCATCCAAGAAGGAGGGCAGCCCGCAGTTCTGTAGTGGTGAGAAGGAGGCTAAGGGGCTCTGTGGCCAGCCCTTACCTCTAAGTGCTGCCTGGGCCCTGCAGCGCTCAGCCTGCAGGGAACGCCCACCAGGAGTAAGTGGGAGATACTGGCAATGGGTTCACGCTACCACAGAGCCTCAGGATGGGGATGGGCAGGTTCTAGGACAGGGGCGTGGGCCAAGGCCCGTCCTACTCCGGAAACCCAGATCACTATGGGGCTACATTCTGGGCAATGAGGGATCCTGGCCAAAAAGATCAGATGAGCTGGGACCTTTCCCCCAGACTCACCTCCAGGATGGTTTCAAACCGGGTGAACACCTCATTGGAGGCAAGGATCTGGCCGATGGTCCTCTGTAAGAGGGCACGAGCATGAGGGCCCAGAGGGGAAGGAGCTCTGCTCCAGCCCTGCCCAGAGCTGCCGCGGGGCCTTCTCTGAACTCAGCGCAGGTCAGAGGTCATCCAGCGGCACAGGGCTGGGGGAACAATAGCTTACCTTGGGGTCCTCAGGGAGCTCCGGTGGGGGCTGCAACCGCAGGGCAGTGACGACGTGGAAGAGGCCGTTGGCCGCTGGGTAGTTAGCCTTGTGGATGGTGAATGTCTGCTGCGGCTGGTCTTGGTATTTGTAGGTGTATTTCTGACGAGACACAAGCTCATTGGCTCAGACTCCAAACACCCACCCCTTGCCCTAAGGCTCTGTCCGCCTCCACGCCTCCTCCTGGGCTGTGTTCCCCACCTGTGACTCCTCTGGTCCCCAGGCCGAGGCCCCTGCTTACCCTGAACCGGCTGAAACTGACAGTGATCTCTTGCCCGGCCAGCGTCCACCAGCGGCGTGGAGCCTGGGCCCCCGCCTCCTCCAGCATGTGCTGGCCGGCGATGACGTGCTGTCTGCATAGCTGCTGGGCGACAGATGCCTGTGGGCACAGGGGCGGGGGTGCCAAGTGGGCCCAGGGCGGGCGGTCCTCTATCGTGCCACCCCGCCCGAGCAATGGGGGGACAGGGAGCCTCCCAGGGCTTGGTCCTGAGTGCACGGGTGGTGGGGACGCTTTTCGGGCCCCTCAGCCTGGGGCGGGTCCAGGGAGGAGGCGGGGGCTCACGTTCATGGTCCTGGAGGAGACGAGCGGTGCCAGCACGGTGAATGGGCCCGACGTGCTGAGGATCTCCCGGCACCCCTGGTCTGGGGGCAGGAGGGGGCACGTCAGAATGGGTCTGGCAGGCCTGCAGGCATCAGTTCCGGGTCTTGGAGCATTGTTGGGGGGCGGGGGGATGTTGGGGCAGGTCTCGGGTGAATGAGGACATCGGCATCTGGGGGGCTAGCTCCCACCTCCATCATGCACCCCAACCCAGTCCATGCTCTGCTTCTACAGCTCTCGGGCAGAGAATCAAGGCATCCCCAGAGAGTCCACCAAGGATGCTGGGTGTGAGGCGCGGGGTTGCTGGCAGGCGGCAGGGTCACACACCCAGCATGGCAAAGGCGACTCTCAGCCGCAGTAACATGCTCGTCTGGCTGGCCTTCTGAACCTCGTGGAGCAGGTGTCCATAGCAGGCGCGCCCATCCCCCACCTCGCCCTCTTTGCACACACAGCTGGGGATGTGGGTAGAAACCAGTCATGTTGGCGGGGCATGGCCAGGCTCCCCCTTCCAACCCTTACCCACCACCCACACAGGCCCTGAGGTTCGCATGGGCACATGCTTGCCCCGGCCCAGCGGCCCTCTCCGCTGTCCCTGTGGCCCAGCCCGAGGCCCCTGTGCTCACCTGGTCTTTCCATCCGGGGTCACCTGGCACGTGGCTGAGCGGTCGCAGGAGAAGGCGGAGCAGTGGGCGAAGCAGCCCGCGGAGCTGTCGTGGGCAATGCTGACCAGGCCTGGCTTACATAAGCAGGAGGCCTGGCCGCCCAGCCGGGGAGGGTGGGGTGACACCATGTCCGTGAGAACCCAGGGAGCTCCGCTCGCCCCCCCGGCTGCCCTCCCAGATGCGGGCTGTCATCCTCCTCTCATTTTATAAACAGGGCAGCTGAGGCTCCCAGAGCTGTGCCAGAGCCACAGCCAGAGTGAGTGGGGACAGCGCTGGGGGCCGCCAGCTCACCTGGCCTGGTCTCCTGTATAGACACAAGGTGGAGTTGCTGGGGCAGCCGCCGTTGTTGGTGGTGCACGGGTCCTGGGGCAGACACACCGTCCCATCCCCGTAGTAGTTCTCAGGGCAGCGACACTGGGCCTGCCCTCTGGGGCCTACAGAGCACTGGGCCAGTGGGGAGCAGGGTGACGGCCGGCAGGGGTCGGAGGCTGCGGGGGCACAGAGCCCATGTGAGCCGGGCCCCAGGAGCCCCGGCCTCCGCAGCCTCTAACCAGGGTGGCCCACAGATGGCTGAGCAGGCTGGTCCACACCTTGGGGGCGGGCCCTATTTCCCTCCCTCCCTGAAAATGGCCAGACTGCACTTGCTGCTTTAAAAGGATGCTCGCCCTGAGCTGGGGCCCTAGCCTCCTCTAGCCCCTGACTTACCCCGGCACTCGTGACCCTGCTGGGTGTAGCCAGGCAGGCAGCTGCAGGAGGGGGCCTCTTCAGAGCACTGGGAGTTCCGAGGACAGTTCAGGGCCTGGCAGGCAAGCAGCTCTGAATGGAGAAAGGAGAGGATTTATTGCAGCAGCTCCAGGTTCCAGGCTGGGGAGGAACACTGGAGCGAAAAGGCTCTGCCCACTCTGCTGTGTGACCCTGGCCAGGGCCCCACCCTCTCTGGGCCTGTGGGCGGTGAGGGTTTCAGATGACACCCCCTCCCCCAGCCAGCTGTGGGCCTT
The DNA here is from genome assembly GCF_023091745.1 of Budorcas taxicolor. Taxonomy (NCBI): domain Eukaryota; kingdom Metazoa; phylum Chordata; class Mammalia; order Artiodactyla; family Bovidae; genus Budorcas; species Budorcas taxicolor. The sequence continues at coordinate 12,162,689 of NC_068910.1, read as the reverse complement.
TCACACTTAGAAGGAAGCCAGGCTGCAGGCAGAGGTCCCATCCTACTCTGGCTGGTGAGGAGTGCCAGCCCAGCGGCTGCTCACCGTGGTCACAGCGGGCTCCAGTGTATCCAGCGAAGCACAGGCAGCTTCCATCCCCGCGCGGCCCATGGCGGCACACGCCATATACACATCTGCACACTGGGAGGGACACACAGGCAAAGTGGGATCCTGGCCCCACCCGCAGGCACACGGGGATGTTGAGCCCCTGCCCTCTGCATCTCCAGAACTCAGTGCCCACGGGCACAACCTCCAGATGACAGAGGCATAGGGCAGGACCGCAGGGGAGGTAGGAGCCCAGGGCAGGCACCTGGCCTAGTCTGAGGCCTCAGGGAAGGCTTCCTGGAGGAGGCCTCCAAGAACAGCACATGCAAGGGCTAGAGACGTGATCAAGCAAAGCTCGTGTCCCCAGAGGAGATGTATGAGGCTGGACGGCTGGGAGGGAGTCTGACAGCGGTTGGTCGGAGGGACTGGGTCCACACTGGCCCCCAAGTGGACATCGGCCCCGCCCTCCTGCTGGGCCAGTGGCTCACCTGACTGGCAGTCAGGCCCAAACCGGTTGGGGTCCCGACACTCCTGGCAGGCTGAGCCACCAAAGTTCTCCTGGTGGAGAGATGCATCAAGTTAGCGCAGCCCCTCACGTTCCCCCCCACCCAGTGTCACTGGGCCCTCACCTGGCACACGCAGGTCCCATTCCCATCTATGCCATCCAGGCAGGTCCCGTGGCCGCTGCATGGGGTCTCAGCACCGCCGGGGCACTCTGCAGACCCACACACACATATAGAACTCAGGTCTGTCCCGAGGACCCCTGGTTCGCCCAAGCCCAGCAGCTCTGGGCAGCCCCAGACGTGGGCCCTCCCCTGGGGGCAGCCAGAGTCAGGTGGCCAAGCTGTGCATTAAATGAGCCAGATGAAGGGGCATGCGAGCGGGCGGGGGCGTGAGGAGCAGGGCTGGGACCCCCCATACCGTAGCACTGGGACCCCCAGTAGCCAGGGCAGCAGGCCTTCTGCACCATGTCCTTCCAGCACTCCAGGCTGCAGCCGCTCATGGACAACAGAGAGTCCCCCAGCTGGACCTCGTATCTGGGGACCAAGGATGGGCAGGGCGATATGGGGACTGCCTCCTGCAGCCCCCAGCCCAGCCTCCCAACCCTGGGTTCCGCGGCTCTTACTCCTCCCCCAATCCCTTCCCTCCTGGACCCCGGCTGAGCATAAGGCCTGGCCCGCGGCAGACACTTTGTAAATAGCGTCAGGCCTGCCTCCTATTCCTTTCTCCCTGCCACCTCTATCCCACTGGAGGGGCCAAGAGACATGTAGATGAGTGAATCCCTGCCCTTACTCCCCAGGCCTGCCAAGCCCTCTTGGTCCCCTGCCACCCCACAGGATACCCCGGAAGCAAGCAACGGTGGGGAGGCACACCGGCAGTCCTGTGAGATCTTCTCCGGGAAGGCTCGAGTCCAGCCTAAGGGACACACTCGCTTCTTGATGGCAGGGCACGGGGTGCAGGGTATGTGAGTGACGAACTTGGTCTTCACATCGCAGCGTTTGGACCGGACCTGGCCCAGGGGCAGGGTTTGGAGTGAGGGGCCTGGACCCTGCACACGGCCAGGCCTCGTGGTCACAGCGAGGCCGAGCACCCCTCTCTCCAGGAGCTGGTTCCCCATCTGTTCATTGAGGAGGCCCCGAGTCTGAGGGGACCCTGCCTGTCACAGGCTGTCCCTTGCCACAGTGCGTCCCCATGTCCACAGCCAGGCACCTCTGCCTGGGGGCCCGGAGGCACGCACAGAAGCCCAAGTCTCTGCCTTCTGACTTAAAGGGCATCTGGCGTTTTTGTTCCATTCTGGGTGATTCAGAGGAGGAAACTGAACCCCGGGCAAGTGGCCCTCGCCCGTAGCCACTCAGGGACTCTAACCTAGACTCTCAGCCTAGTGCCAATTCTCACCTTTCATTTAAACACAAATGCTAAGTGACAGAGGTACACTGCTGGGGAGTGGAACACGGCCACAGCATGCCCCAGCCCCAGGCAGGATGAGAGCTTCAGCCACATGTCGTGGGGCTGCCCGTCCAGCTGGCCCCCTGCTCTGACCACATCCCTAGCTCTATGCTGACTGACCGCCTCCGTAGGCCGAGGGCCCTGCCTGCTCCCTCAGGTCAGAGGCCCAGCAGCCAGCACCAAGCCTGCAATAGACCCACACGAGCAGGCATGTGGGAGGGAGTCTGAGTTTGGGCCAAGCGGCCCCAAGCCCTGGTCCAGGCCTAACCCATGACCCCACATGCCAGCTGGGACCCAGGGGGCCACTGCCCATCACTAGGCGGGCAGTGCTGGCAGTGAGGGAGGTGAGAGGACTCATGTCGCATCCCGGGGAGGCAGCCGTTGAGTTGGGACCTGCAGGATGCATGAAAACTGATCAGAGGCAGTGCTCCTGGCAGAGGAGACACGAGAGGCAAAAGCCAGTAAGTGGGAAGAAGCAAACAGCCGCGTGTGATGAGGCAGAGACAGGCAGAGGGGCTTGGGCCAGGCCAGCGAGGGGAGGTAGAGTCCAGAGGAGTGCCAGGACTCACTTGTGTTTTCAACGGGTCCTCTGACTGCTGCATGGAGAACAGAGCAGGGGACAAGGAAGAGAGTCATCCAAGCGGCAAGAAAGCCCTCAAGTCCCACCTGCTGGCCTGTCATAGCTCCCCCAAGTCCACCGCCACTGGGGCTACCATGAAGGCAACCATGTTCCAACTGTCTCCAGCACTGACCCTGAGCGACACTCCCGGCTGCCGGGAGAGAAGAGACCCCAGGGAGGAGCACTTTGATGAGGCGAGGTTTCAGGGACTTGAGGCCTGGCCTGGAGACACTGAGAAGTTCCCATCTGAAAAATGCTGAACACACTCCAAAGGGAGTGAACCCAGAATATCTCTTTCCTAGAACACATCACAGATGTGTGGCTCTCCAAGCGAGAGAAAAGGAGAAATAGTGCCTGAACCCTTTTCTGGTGAACATGAAGGGCCCGGGGCCTCTCCCCACTGCTGAGATTTGGCCTTTTCTGCTCCCTCTGTGGTCTGCAAAGAGGGAAGTTGCTGTGGGAGGCCTCAGGCTGGCTGTAGGCTGGATGCTATGGTCTCATTCCCCATCCTGACACTCGGACTTTGCTGACCCAGGGAGTGACTAGGAAGTTGGGTAACTCCCAGCCAGGCAGCTGCTGGCTCAGGGCAAAGGCTTGGCACACAGCTGGTTCCCCTGAGGACCACCTGGCCAGCCAGACACAGCTGCCAGCGCCATCACCAGGGGCCTGGGGACCAGCGAGAGAGCACCGTCCTTACTCCTGGACAGAATGGGGTTCCATTAAGTAGGGCACGAGTTACTAGCATGGGAGGAAGCTGGAGCCTGTGCCCTGTTGGTGGAGTGGATACACATTCATGAGATGTTGCATCTGTAAATCGGTGATGGATGGATGCACAAACCAGTGACCAAATCACACCTTTCTGGGACCTCACCGGAGGTGGGCACTCAGGCCCCCTCTGCCTGGTGGCCTACAACCTCACCACTCATCCTACTGGGTGGAGTGCAGCTGGATCCCAGCCGAGTGCTGAATCAGATTCCCTTCTTCCCGAGGGCATCTCAGGACCCGTCTGAGCCGGGCAGGCACCGCCTCCCTCCCTGCCCTAATCCAGAACTGATTCTGCAAAGTCTGCTTCCCACAGAGACACTGCTGGGGAAGTTAAGGAGACACGAGGTGTTAAGCTTGTTGAGAGAAGATGAAAGAAATTCCCCCAAGCTGGGGTCTAGGGCCCAAAACCCAAACTCCCTCGAGACCAAGGGATCTCCAAACTTCTCCTTGTTGCAGATCAGTGTCCCTCTCCCCTCAAACCCCAGCTGAAGACTGCAGACTTCACTTGCACCAGCATGTGCCCAGCAGACGGGGCACTGGCTGAGACTTGAATAGGCAGGTGCTAAGCCCCCCTCATCCAGGAAGCCTTCCCTGACTTTGCTGCCTGAACCTCCGTGTGTCAGAGTCCTGCTCCTCACCAACTGTGACCCGGAAGTCATCCCGTCCCCTCAGAACTTCAGTTTCCTAATGTTCACAGTGAGCCTCATGCTACACACGGTGCTGAGAGGCCAGCGTTGACACATTCCTGACAAAATCCCCAGGGCCTACTTTCCTTGCCCCGGCTGGCTGAACCCCAGCCCCAGAAGGCAGATTTACAGGTGGTCTGCGACAAGAAAGGGCTTCCCAGATGGTGCTAGTGGTAAAGAACCCGCCTGCCAGTGCAGTAGACTAAGAGACCCGGGTTCAGTCCCTGGGTAGGGAAGGTCCCCTGGAGAAGGCAATGGCAACCCACTCCAGTATTCTTGCCTGGAGAATCCCATGGACAGAGGAGCCTGGTGGGTTACGGTCCATGGGGTTGCAAATAGTCAGACACGACTAAAGTGACTTAGCATGCAGCACACGTGACAGGGAAAAACTCCCAGCCTGAGTATCCCCCCAAAGACCCCGTCACAAGAATATGAGGTGACCTTTGACATTCCCTTGTGTTGTACACACGAGGAAGCTGAGGCAGGGAGGAGGCAGGAACCACCTGCAGGGCTCAGCAGGGCCTGAAACCCTGGCTCCGCCACCATCTCCCTAACCTTTTCAGCCTCAGATCTGCCCGTCCCCAGCCCTGACCTGGCCCTGAAGCTGGGGAGGCCCCTCTCCCCGCCCCTCCTCTGAGGGACCCCAGCCAAATGAGTGACCCCGTGCCGGCATGGGGCCTGGGTCCCCAGCTGGTCCTGCCTGGCAGTGGGGCCTTGGGTAAGTCCTTGGCCTCTTGGGAGCTCAGTCTGACTGTCAGTGATTCGAGGACTGTCACCACGCCTAGGGTAGGGAGCTCTTACAGAAACTCCAGTCGGGATAACGTCCCCACAGTGGGGCTGGGCGGACCTGCAGATAGGCAGTCCGAAGGGGGCTTGTGCACGCGAACCCGACAGCCGTGCCCTCGGACCCTGTCAGCTCCTTCCTCGTGGCGGATCGGGACTCACAGGGCGTGGCTCCGGAGCAGGACTAACCTGTCTCTATAATCCCTGGGTTGGCTGCTTCAGGCAGAGAACAGGGCCCACTGCTCGGGGACTGGGAAGATTCAAAGGCATGACGTCCCTGTGCCCAGGGCTGTGTACTTGGCAAAGAGCAGCTCTTAGATGTGAGGGTGTGATGGGTGGGTGCTGTTTGCCCAGGAGGACTGGGTGTGAATAGACCTCACTATGCCTCTGGGCACTCTTAGGGCAGGACACAGGCACACACACATGTGCACACACCCAGCACGCCTACACACAGCCCACGTGAGCCTCTCAGTCTGTCAGCTCCGCAAGGTTGGGGGTGATCACATCTCCCACCCTCAAGCCAGGGCCAGAGAGAAACCAGGCCTCGTTCCAGACAGGGGGATGGGCCTGGCTCCATACCCCCAACCCTCAGGCTGGGAAGCCCTGGGAGAGCTGCCCACACCACCTGGCTGGCTAGCCAGAGACAGGCAACCCCAAAGCAGTGAAAACACAGACCTCAGCCTGGGGAAGTGGGCACAAGAGCCCAGCCCTCCGTCCGGCTCAGAGAAGGTCAGACAAGCAGCAGCTGCCCTGTGTCACCAGCCCCGTGCCTACTCCATGAGCACACCCTCTCTGCTCCCACCGTGGCCAGGAGAGCCTAGATATCACACCCCCCGATGACCAGCTCATACTCACCTTCTGCTCCCCAAAGAAGCTGGGGCCAGCCAAGCAGAGAGCCAGGAAGCAGAGCAGGAGGTGGCCACGGGGCCCTGCCATGGCCAGTGGCGGCTGGCGGGCACGTTGTCCGGAACAGAATCAGGGCAGCGGTGTGGGGAACGAGCTCTAGGAGGCAGGCACTTCGCTAGCAGGCAGGACGGGGCGGGCAGGCGCTTTAAAAGCAGCCGGGAGGCCCCGCCAGCTCCCCCCCACAGGAACCCGCCAGGATTTCCTCCTGCATATCAGCAGCCTGCAGGCGGAAGGGAAGGTGCTGGCCACTGACCCCTGCATGGATGCCTGGGCCCTACTTGGGGCTTCCTGGCCCGGGACCCTCCTCCTGGCATCACAGCCTCCAAGCCCACCATTAGCCACAAGCCTGGGGTGTATCAGAGTTGGCGAAGTCCATTCAGGGGCAGATGCAGACAACTCCCTACCCCAAGCACCTACAAGCCCAGAATGTTTCATTCAGAGGCTCGGGAGGGGGTTCTGGAGGGTCGGGGAGAGGGCAGCCTCAAAATTGGGGCTGGCTGCCTCCATCTGTCCAGCTGCTCAGGGCACCTCGTGGCCTCTGTGCTAAGCGGAGGCTGTTCCCTGTCACCTGCCCAGCTTCACTTGCTCACCTTCGACTGAGCTTGCCCCACTCCACCTCCACCACCCCCGGGCCCCCATCCCCGCCACATGCCCTCTCCCAAGGGGCACCCCCACTGCCAGGAGCCCTCTTGCCCCAGTCCAGTCTCCACTCAGTCCTGAGGCTTCCCCCTGCACCGCTCCACACCAGGCCGGCCTCTCTGGCCTGCTGCCTGCCCCGTCTGCTCTGCCCCACCACAGGGTTTCCTATCAACACTCGGTCAAGCATAGAGTAAGCTCCCTTGGCACTGCCATTACCCCCCAGATCCTCACAAGACTCACCACAAAGTTGTCTCGGGTCAGAGGTCTCCAGCCTGCACCTCCTTCTAGCACTGGCCACCAGCAAATACCAGTTTATTTATTTTCCGTCCCCTGCTGGAAGGTCAGCCATGGGAGAGCAGGGATGGAGTCTGGCTGATTCACACACAGACTCCGTTCAGATTGGTGGGATGAATGAATGAGACGTTACTCTTACTATGCTGATACTGGTGGGGGAATGGAGGCTCAAAGGGGTAGGCAATTTCGTCCAAGATCGCTCAGCTAACCAGTGGAAGGATCCAATCCCAGCTCTGCGGCTTGTGGGGTACCCTGCCCCCCACTACACTGCAGATGACCCCGGCCAGGTCCCGTCCTCATGGACCCAGGCTGGGGTCTGCACTTACCTGCTGGGCTGCGGGGTCTGCGAACAGCAGTCCAGGCGTACGCGTGGCGGGCCCTGCCTCTATGACTATAACTCTCCATTTATGGACGATGTAACCAATGAAGACCAACGGAGGAGCCTTGGCACTGACCCCCCCTGTACCAGCTGAGAGGCTACGGGGCTCATCTTCGACATCTGGCTGAGGGGAGGTGAAGGGGGAGACCCTCGCCTTGGTGGCTGCCCCCATCCGCCAGAGCCTTCCTGAGTCCTGGGCCCTCCAGGCGAGGATTCCCCACTCTGCTGCACCAGGAAAAGCCGAGGAGAGGCAGGCCTGGGAGCCAGGCTGACCGGTCCTCCACCGCCCAGCGCTGCTCGTCCCGAACGGTCCTACCACCTTAGGACCCAAGGCTCCTGATGGGGCCAGGATGAGGGAGAGGCAAGCAGGCCTTGGGGGCCCTGCTGCAGGGCAGGAACAGGTTGTGGAAGGATGGGGCCCAGGGGCTGGCTCCCAAAGAAACCTCACATCCTACCTCGGCAGGGCTCCCTGAAGCAAACCCTCTCTCAGGAGAGGAGCCCACACGGACAGCACGGGGCCCTCCTCCCCGCTATCCAACCCTGAGGCTACCTCCTCTGCAGGCCATCTTGGTGAGACCCCTAGACCCCACAAAGAGCTGTCCCGGACTCCAGGCCTGACCCTCACAGCAGGCTGGGGGTGACATTCCAGACCTGAGGGGGCAGGGCAGCAGCCAGGGTACCAGGGACTCCTAAGGAGTTTTGCCCTGAGGCTCCTGGTTTAGCCACAGTCTAGCAGGGCCCTGTCCAAAGAGCCCCTTCTACCTCCCATCCCAGGCTCCTCGGAAACCCATCCAGTACCCGGCCCGGGAGAGCCGCTCCCTTTGGTCCTTTGCAGCCTCCTCCCTGCTCCGTTCCCCCAGTAGCTCACCTTCTTATGTCCCTAAAGCACCTTCTCTCCCTCAGGCCAACCATGCCCTGCACCAACGCCCTGCTGGGACCCCAGCGGCCCTTGAAATAAAAGACCCAGACTGTGTCAAACTTGGCTTTACTGGAATAGAGAAAACAGGCGACAGGACTCACACTCAGTGCTGGCAGCTCCAGGTCCCCTGCCCCCAGCCCCCAGCCCCCAGCCCAAGGCCTGGCAGCCTCCTGCCAGGGGCTCTCCCACTAGTCTGGACCAGGAAGGGCCTCCCCTCTGGAAAACTGTGTGGGGTGGGAGCTTGCAATGTGCATTTCACTGCCGGCTTCGGAATTAGCAGCAGATGTCCACAACGACAGCAACAGCAACGAGACTGCACTTGACATCTCAGGCGAGGACGCACAGAAGAACAAAGCAGACCCACGGTGCCACAGATTAACAGCAGTCTCACGACAGAAGACACGACACTGGTGGGCCCGGCCACGCGGCACAAGGGGCGGGCGACAGGTCTGCGGGGGGCCGGCAGCCCGTGGAGCCAGCGCCTCCACTCCCGAGGCCAGGAAGAACCGGCTGAACGCAGGTATCCACACTCTCTGGGAGGACGGTCAAAAGAAGGTACCGTGAGAGAGCACAGTTTAAAAACAGCGAAGATGCCTGCTTCCCGGCCCTGGGGGAACACCAGGCCAGGCACGGCGGGCAGCAAGGGCCGGCTGTCACCCAGGCAAGCCTAGCCGGTGAGCTCCACGGGCAGCTCCCGGCCGCACAGGGCCTCCCACTGGCGGGCCAACAGCGAGATGAGCCTCTCTCGGCTCTCAGCGCTGGGGACAAACACCTGCCACTGGACCTCACGGCCCTGGCTGCCTCTGGCCGGGCCACCCGGCACCGCCCCGAAGTGGTCCAGGGTGACGCTGCCCATGAGGTCGTGGCCCTGCACGTCATCGAAGACCAGGGTGAGGGCCTGTGGGTATGTCTGGTAGCCCATGAGCACGCGGTCCAGGTCCCGGACGCGGCGCCCATCGTCCAGCCGGTACCGGTCCCTCTGCGGCGGCTCCTTGGCGAACTCGGGCAGCGGGTAGTGGACAAAGTCCTCGTCCAGGAGGAAGATCTCGGCGCTGGTGAGCAGGAGCGTTTTGGGGCGCAGCAAGCCCCTGTAGCGCCCTGGCTGCGGCGAGCCCACCTGGAAGGCCTGCACGCACAGCAGGATGCTGAGGGCTGGCGCCTTCTCCGGGGCAGCCATCTTCTGGGCCACAGTGAACGTCAGGTCTCCGACCTCCTCCTCGCTGGGGTAGGTGAACTTGACGCGGCTCGAGTGGATCAGCTCATAGTTCTCCATCTTCCCTGAAGAGAGAGACGCCACCAGGGCTGCAGGCTGGAACTGGCCTGTGGTGGTGCTGGGCTTACCAGCAGCCCCAAGCCCCTCAGAGACAGCAGCATGAGTCACGTGACCGTCAGAAGTGACAGAGAGTGATCCAAGCCCCCCCGCCCCAACCCCCCGCTCAGCCTGAGACCCTCAGGCCAGCAGCACAGAGCAGGGCAGGCACGAAATGCACCTGCTGGACGGCTGTGGGTTTGCCGGGACAGAGACTCTGCCGTGGAAAAGTCCATGCAGGGCTTCCTCAGTGGTCCAGTGGTTTAGGAACCACTTTGCAATAATGCAAGGGACACTGGTTCGACCTCTGGTTCAGGAAGATTGATTCCACATGCCGTGGAGCCTGGGCCCATGGCTACAGAGCCTGTGCTCTAGAGCCCACGAGCCACGATCACTGAGCCCACACACACTCCACTACGGAAGCCCACGCAACAGGCACCCACGCTGCGCAGCAAGAGGAGCCGCGGCACGGGCAGCCCGCGCACCAGGACAGAGAGGAGCCTCTGCTCACAACCAGGGAAAGCCTGCGCACAGCAACACAGATCCACGAGAGCCAGAAAAAAAGCCATGGGTAACTCTAGCTGACTAAGCAAGAGAAGAGAGCTAGAAGCGGAGGGCTGCTGTGGCATGGAGACGCTGTCCTGGGGCCTGCCACAGCCCTCAGGGTTGGCCAGGAGACTTGAGCTGGGCGGGGGTACCTGTGGTCTTGTTTCCAAACTCAGAATAGAAGTCTCTGTCCACAGGCTCAGGTGAGGGTGTGCGTTCCAGCAAGGAGAGCACAGCCATGAGGTGCTGGAGGAAGCAGTGTGTCAGGTAGCTGTCCCGTGTCAAGCAGGTAACCACCTGCGCCGGGCAGGAGCCTGCGAGAGAAGGGGACAGGCATGACCGCAGGCCGCCGCGGCCCCGGCCCCGGCCCCGTCCTTGCATCTTCTCTAGTCTCCAGCAGGTCAGGCTGGACCTGAGAACCACAGAGCCGGGGCCAGGAACACACACAGGGGGCGCATCATGGGGCCCAGGGAGACGGCCGCTTCTCAGGCCGGAAGGGCTGTGACATTTTTCTGGAAGGGGATACAGAGGCATTAGGGAAAGAGCTTAGCTTTCTCTCTTCAGGAAGTATGAGTCAGACACATCCTGCCCGGGAGCCCAGGGCCCACTCTGCCCGCCCGCCCAGCACTTTGCCGCCTCGGTCCCTGGCCTCCCGCTCAAAGTCCTGGGGGTGAGTCCTGCTCTCTCAGCAGTTCCTGAAGCGGCTTCCTCCCGCTCGGGTGAACTGGCCTGTGAGCAGACAGATAACTCTGCCTGCAATAATGCATCCGCGTATGAAGGTGGAAGCCCGCTGGGGACACTGGCCTTCACCCAAAATAGGACAAAGCAGAGTGGGCACTCACCCGTTAGCCGGAAATACTGGTCGAAAAGCCCAACGTTGACTACCTGCAGGTCGCTAAGTTTCAAAACAAAGCACTGAGAGATGTGGAAGGGGCTGTTGTTGTAGTCGGTGTTTTTCTGATGCCAGAAATCTGTGAGAGGGAGAAAGGGACCAAATGTGGTGGCAGCCGCGCTGGGGGAGCACAAGGCTCCCAGGGACACAGCTGCCTGGAGCAGGAAAGGGTCCCCGTGATGGCCTGGCCCGCCGAGGAGCCACCACCACCTCTGGACACACAAGACCTCATGGGAAATGTGTCCTACAGTCTGAGCCGTGCCTGGTGTGCTGGATACACCAGGAGTCCTAGGACAGCCCATTGGCTGAGGAACCCACCGAGGCCCCAAGGGGCAGAGGCTGCCCAGGTCCTCACAGGCCTGGCTGGGTGCGTTCATTGCCTGGCCTCACATCCCTTGTGCCAGCTCCAGGAGGATAGTGCTGACATCACCCCCCCTTCCTCCGAGAAGACAGTCTCAGCCCTGTGCAGCCAAACAGCTACTTCCTCAGGTCACACGGGGGTCCAGAGACAGAAGCCCTCCCGTCCCCGCGAGCCCCAGTGCCCACCCTGCAGCGGCTCTGAGAAGTAGCGGCGGAGGCCGTCGTGCAGCACGAAGTACACGGCCTTGGTAGAGAGCAGCACGCAGGCTGTCACCTCCAGCCCTGGCGTCTGGTAGAACACCACCGACGACCACAGGAGGTGCCGCAGCTCCTCGTTTTCCACCTGGACACAGAGGGGCCAGTTTGGGCTGCAGGACAGCCCATGACCAGGGTGTGCAGCTCCTCCCCCAGGCTTCTGGGAAGGGGGCTCACGCCAGCCCCACCGGCCGGTGACCTGCTGCTCCGGGGGTGGCATGGGGCTTTACCACGTCGGGGAGCGGGAGACAGTCTGCAGGGGGTCTGCCCAGGGACCAAGGCTAGGAATGGCCACAGCGGGAGGCAGTGATGGAGGGAACAATTGGCCAGGTACTCCCTACTCAGGTCCTCAAAACCGTGAAGAGTTGAAGCTCGGGGAAAAGCCAGCATTGAGGAGGCTGAGCCCAAGGCAGAGCCACCTTCCTCCATGGGTGTGCCAGCCCTACCTCAGCAATGCTGCTGTGGAAGAACTCGACCACGGCCCGTCCACGCAAGCTGGCGATGTGCCGGAGAGACGGGCAGGCGGGCAGGTGTGACGGGATCTGATTGTCCTCCGACGTGGACCGGATCAGGGACTCACTTGGGTACTGTGCAGGGGCCTCTGCTTGGGCCAGGGCCTCCACTGAGGCTGAGGCCTCTGGTGAGGCCTCGGCCTCCGCAGGGACCTCCACTGGAACCAGAGCTGGCACTGAGGCCTCCGCTGGAGCTGGGGTCTTTGCTGGGCTTGGGGCTGAGGCCTCTCCTGGAGTGAGAGCTGGGACCTCCACCAGGGCTGCGGCTGCAGTCTCTGCTGGAGCTTCTTGGAGATTCTGGTCACTGCTACATATCCCGATTCCCCCGAGAAACACTGTATTAACATGTGGGCCCCAAATGCAGACTCCTAGCCCACGTGAAACCTCAGCATGTGGGGACTACACGCACCACACACCACCTCTGGAGTCGTCTGGGGACTTCATCTCGGTTCCTCATGGTGAGAGCAAAGGGAAAGGTGCCCAGGCCCCTTCTCTTGCGAGGGAGATGGGAAGACGGGAGGGAGAGGGGAAGACGGATCAAGGCTGAGACAGACAGATGTGACCCATGGGCTGAGAAATCATTCTGAAGAGGTGGTAAAAGTATCACTGATGCCACTCCAGAGTCCAGAGTGCGGACTGGGGTACCCAGGGCTGGGACCCTGGGGCACGTGGAGTTGAGAAACAAAAACTCAACCTTTCCTCAGTCTGCCTTTGAGGCCTCCTCAGGTGTCCCAGGATCTCACCCCCCTTGGCCACCACTGCATGTGGCCACACTGGATTTTCCCTCGACTGTTCTAAGCACCAGGTCCAACAATGCTCAGAAAGAATCCTTGTCCATGTTGGGAGCCCCCCACAACCAGCCTACACACCCACAAGCCCAGGCTCGTGTCAGTGGGGAGTCCCGGATACCGTCCTCTCAATCGAACAGCTGTCTGTTGAGAGCAACCAGCCTACACACCCACAAGCCCAGGCTCGTGTCAGTGGGGAGTCCCGGATACCGTCCTCTCAATCGAACAGCTGTCTGTTGAGAGAGGTCCCTGGGGCCCTGATCTTGCACAGGGCCAAATCCCCCCAAGCTTCCCAGGCTCTCCTCCTGTTGGCCTGGGGCAGACACGCGTCTGGTGGGATGAAGCAGGGCGCCTGCTTTCTGTATGCAGTCCCCTCTGTGGGCAAGGTCCAGCCAGGTTTGGGGGTGGCAGGGAAACAGAGACAAGGTGTCACCATCTGAAGCCCCATCACGGGGGCAGGGAGACAGAGAGACAGCCTTGCGAGGCCGCCTCTGGCACAAGTGGCTCCCCAGCACCTAGAGGAATGAGGGGTCTCTACAGACGGCACAGGACTTGAGCTGGGCATGAGGGGCCCCTGATTCAGCCAGGAAGAGGATGGATGTCCTTTGGGAGCATCCGTTGAGGGGTTGGGCTGGAGGGAAAAGGCAGGGCCTCTGAAATGCTGGGGTGAGGATAGGGTCTCCAATGTCCACCAGGAACAAACGAAGGGCTTTCTTGTCCGGCTGGGGAAGCCCCATCATACATGAAGCTGGGGGAGCCACAGGAGAAAGGGGCACCCTGAAGGGCACAGGGACCCTCGTGAGCCCAAGGCAGGCATGAACCACGAGTGTGCACACAGTTCCCCTCACAGGCCACTCTACCCCAAGCCCAGGCAGCTCCGAGGGGAGCCAGGCCCAGCAGCAGGAGCAGGGGAAGGAGGGAAAAGTGAGGAAGACAAGCACAGGGCTGCGGGTTCCTCCTCTCTGCGCCTCAGTCTCCCCCGGAAGAGCAGGAGCTCTGCATGGACAGACCACCCCGCTTACACACTCAGACCTTGCTGCTCTCAGCCAACAAGTCTGGGATTCACAAAATTACACAGAGTGGGCCCCTGAGCAACCCAGGTCCTCCTAAGAAGGAAGGAGTGTATGGCTCACCAAAGGGTAAGGCTTGAAGCTGGGGGTCAGAGGCAGGCCGTGCCAGCAGCAGCTCCCCCAGCCCAGCTCGGAAAGCCAACCATGGGACTGGGAGCCCAGGGGCAAGGGTACATGGGTGATGTCTAGAGGCCATGCTTGGGCCCAGCGGGGAGGGCCAGGCAAGGTGGGAGCAGAAGCCTGGATGCCCAGCAACGCAGGGCTCTAAGTGGCAGAGAACTGGGCCGAGGCCCAGTGTCCTTCCGCAGAGAAGGGCCTCTTCTGAAGCCTGGGACATAAGAAGCAGCCCAGCACCAAAGCCGAGGGAGCCAAGGGCAGTGCTGATGGGGGTGAGAGGCTTGGGTGTGGTGAGCCGGGTGGTCTCAGCCAGCCCCCTGCTCCCTGGCCCCCAGCAGCCCGCACTCAGTCTCACCTGGCCCTGCCCTCGGCAGGCTGGCCATCCACGACGGGGCTCTGAGGCCCGGTCCCCGTTGCAGGGGTCTTGGCGATGACCACGGTCTTCAGATCCTGCAGCGAGGCCCGCAGCTGGTTGTAGATACGCAGGAAGTGGAACTTCTCGTGGGGCAGCACGAAGATGGCGGTGACGAAGCGGTAGCCCACGAGCAGCTCGAGCACGTGGCCGTCGGCGAAGGCGCCCCGCGGCTGGGTGCAGCTGCGCGTGGGGTCCAGCAGCACAGTGGAGAGCGGCACGCGGCTGAGCTTGAAGCTGTTGCGGTTGCGGCAGTTGTGGGTGCCCCGGTTGGGCATGGGGTTGAAGTCGGCCTTGATGACGTTGAGGTGCTGGGGCGTGAGCAGCAGCCAGTAGGGGATGGCGGCAGACTTGACAGCCTCGGAGGGCGCGCAGCAGGAGCGCCGCACGGCCGAGCAGAGGGTGCAGCTGGCCCACTCGATGTTGCCCGAGTAGTCCCCGGCGGCCGTCTGCACCATGCGCTTGTCGCTGTAGACCAGGTAGACGGGGAAGCAGCCCTGGCTGCGCTCCTGGCAGCCGCCCGCCACCTTGTAGAAGGTGAGCAGCTGGCGCAGGAACTCCTGCAGGCTGGTGTGGCTGCCGTAGAGCATAGGGCTACACAGCATGGCCATGTGCTGCGGAGCGAAGCAGGCGCGCAGGTCGGCGTGGAACTCGTGCAGGTGGGCGGCGTCTGAGATGATGAAGAGCGTGTTCTCGCTGTGCCGCACCTTCAGCACCAGGCACAGCTCCGGCATGAGGAAGCCGAACTCGGTGAGGTCGCCATGCGGGAAGCAGAATACGAAGCGCAGCGAGGAGAGGATGTGCTGGCTGCTGCCCCGCGACTCCTGGTGCGGGATCTCGAAGACGGCGATGCCGAAGTCGGTGAGCACGAGGCAGGCGGCGAACTGGCGGATGCTGCCCTGCACGTGGATCAGGAAGCACCAGAGCACCTTGAGGATGCGGATATGCTCCAGCAGGAAGTCCTCGTCTGCGCCCAGCGCCCACTCCAGAGCCAGGCGCTCCTCCTCCGCCTCCTCCTCCTCCTCTTCTTCATCTTCCTCCCCTGGCCCACCCTCCTCCTCTTCCTCTGCATCTGGGGGCCCCATTTCGAAGTAGCGGTTCTCAGCAACGTCCTCCTCCTCCTCCTCCTCTTCCTCGCCCTGCCCTCCCTGGCCCTCCTCTCGCTGGTTGGCGGCTTCGATCCAAGCAGGGAGCTGCCGCTCAATAGCCTGCCGGATGAGCGTGCTCAGGCGCTGGATGAAGTCCTGGTTGGTGGCGGTGTAGCCGATGCAGGTGAAGGGCAGGAAGATGATCTGGCCGGACCCAGGCACCACCTGGACCTCTGGCTCCGCGTGCTCGGGGCTGTGTGGGGAGAGGCCAGGTCAGCGGCGTGCTGGGCTGGGATGCCCCCACCCCCCACATCCAGATTCTGCTGCTGTCCCCCTGGTCTTGAGGAACCAAGGCATGGGTCTCACAAGCCTCCTAACCAGTCAAGGCTGCTCCTAGCAAGCACCCTGATAGGGAGCTGGAGTGCTGGAAGGCTGGGACAGCCACACTGCCAGGGCCTCAGACCACAGACATCCAGTGCAGTCCTGCCCACGTCACGAAGACATCGCAGTCCTGCAGACACTGCCACAAGCCCCAGAGGCAGTGAGTGCCCAAGGCCGTGGACTAACTAGACAACGGTTTCCTTCAGGGGAACCCAGTGACCTTGAGAGGGGTAGGGAGTGGGACAGGTGGGTCTGAGGACCTTCACATTTAAATTCAAGCTCCTCCAGAGACAGGCGATCTACGTGAGAAAGAATTCAGAGTAGTAACAGTAAAAATGATTCAAAATCTCAGGAAAAGAATGGAGGTACAGACCAGGAGGGTACAAGAAATGTTTAACAAAGAGAAGAGGTTAAAAGAACAGAGAGATGAACAATACAATAAGTGAAACCAAAAATACACTAGGAGAAAAGCAAGCGCAGAATAACTGAGGCAGAAGAATGCGTGAGTGAGCTGGAAGACAGAGAAGTGGAGATCACTGCCACAGCACAGAACAAAGACACTGGAAATCGCTGCCTCAGGACAGAGTAAAGTAAAAAGAATGAAGAGAAATGAGAAATGTCTCAGAGACCTCTGGGACAACACTAAACACACCAACATCCACATCATAGGGTCCCAGCAGAAGAGAGACAGGGAAAGGGCCTGAGAAAATATGCGAAGAGATTATAGCCAAAAACGTCCCTAAAATGGGAAAGGAAACAGTCACTCAAGTCCAGGAAGTGCAGAGTTCCATACAGGATAAACCCAAGGTGGAACAGGCTAAAACACAGATTAGTCAAATTGACGAAAGTCAAATACAAAGAAAAAAATATTAAAATCAAAAGGGAAAAGTAAAACAACACACAAGGAAATCCCCATAAAGTTATCAGATGATTTTTCAGCAGAAACTGCAAGCCAGAAGAGGGTGGCAAAATATATTTAAAGTGACGAAAGGGATAAACCTACACCCAAGAATACTCTACCCGGCAAGGCTTTCATTCAGATTCAGAGAAATCAAAAGCTTTACAGATGAGCAAAAGGTAAGAGAATACAACACCACCAAACTAGCCTTACAACAAATGCTAAAGGAGCTTCTGGGGGCAGGGCTGGGGGGCGGGGCAGATGGTAAATGGTAAGGAACACACCTGCCAATGCAGAGCTCCATCCCGGGGTCGGGAAGATCCCCTGGAGGAGGGCGTGGCAACCCACTCCAGTATCCTTGCCTGGAGAATCCCATGGACAGGGGAGCCTGGCAGGCTACAGTCCATAGGGTTGCAAAGAACTGGACACGACCAAAGCAACTTAGCATGCACACACGCGCGTGCACGCGCACACACGCCATCGGAGGTGGGGGTGGAGAGGCCAAAGCTAGAAACAAGAAAAGCATAATTGGGAAAGCTCAACAATAAAGGCAAACATAAAGTAATAGTAGGAAACCACCCACACACAACTATCATATCAAAATCAGCAACCACGAGGGGAGCACAAATACAGGAAATCAGAATCACACTTGAAATCAAGAGACCAGCACCTTAACACAACCTTGCGTAAAGACCGCTAGAGCAAAATCTCAAGAGGGACTTCCTGGTGGTCCAATGGTTAAGAATCGGCCTTGCAGTGCAGGGGCCTCGGGTTTGACCCCTCCTCGGGGAACTAGAATCCCACATTCCACATGGCGACTGAGCCTGAGCGCCACAGCGAAAGTCCTTACGCGCCACAGCCAGGCGGCCACAGCCAAAGCAGAGACACGGAAGAACCCTAACCTCACGGGAACTGCAAACCAAAGCCTGTAACAGACACACGAACAACAAAGCAAAAGGCAACTCAAACACAACACTGAAGACAGTCATCGAAGCACAAGAGAACGAAGGAAGACCAACAAAAACAAATCCTCATCGATTAGGAAAATGGCAACAGGAACAAGTATTATCAATAATGACCTTAGATGGGAAAATGTAGATTAAATAAATGCTCCAAACAAAAGGCACAGACTGGCTGAATGGATACAAAACAAGACCCATATATATGCTGTCTACAAGAGACCCACTTCGGACTTAGGGACAAATATAAACTGAAAGTGAGGGGGTAAAAAAAGATATTTCATGCAAATAGAAATCAAAAGAAAGCTGAAACAGCAGTATACATATCAGACAAAACAGACCTTAAAATAACGACTGTTACAAGAGATAAGGAAATGGGATTCCCCTGGTGGTCAAGCGGCTAACACTCTGCGCTCTCAACACAGGGGGCTGGGGTTCGATCCCTGGTCAGGGAGTTAGAGCCAACAGACAGAGTTCGTATGCTGCAACTAAAGATCACACAGACGACAACAAAGATCAAAGGTTCCATGTGCTGTAACTAAGGGATGGTGCAGCCAAGTAAATACATAAATATTAAAAAGACAAGGACAGACA
Organism: Budorcas taxicolor; assembly: GCF_023091745.1. NCBI lineage: Eukaryota > Metazoa > Chordata > Mammalia > Artiodactyla > Bovidae > Budorcas > Budorcas taxicolor. The sequence goes on along the minus strand of NC_068910.1, from coordinate 12,144,487 downwards.
CTACATAATGATCAAGGGATCAATTCAAGAAGATATAACACTTTCAACTACATGCATGTAACCCAGCACGGGAGCACCTCAATATAAACATAAACGCTAACGGTCATAGGGGCTTCCCTGGGGGCTCAGATGGTGAAGAAGGGGGAAATCAACAGTGATACGATAACAGCAGGGAACTCAACGGACAGATCATCCAAACAGAAAATCAATAAAGAAACACCAAAAAACAAAAGGAAACACCAGCCCTAAAGATACATTAGACTAGATCGACTTAACTAATACTTACAGGGCATTCCATTCGAAAAGCGCACGGACTTTTTTCAAGCACACATAGAACATTCTGCAGGAGAGACGGTATCTGCGGCCACAAATCAAGCCTCAGCGAATTCAAGAAAACTGAAATCACATCAAGCATCTTTTCCAACCACAACGCTGTAAGATTATAAATCAAATACAAGAAAAAAATAACTGAAAAACCCCACAAACATATGGAGGTTAAACAATGTTATGAAATAGCCGATGGATCACTGAAGAAATCAAACAGGAAATAAAGAACACCTAGAGACAAATGACAGTGAAACATGACAATCCAAAACCTGTGGGATGCAGCTAAAGAGGTTCTAAGAGGGAAGTTGACAGCAATGCAATCCTACCCCAGGACACAAGAAAACTCTCAAACAACCTAACTGTGGGACTTCCCTGGCGGTCCCATGGTGAACAATCCACCTACCAACGCAGCGGACATGGGTTCAATCACTGGTCCAGGAAGATCTCTTGTGCCACAGAGCAACCAAGCCTGTGTGCTGCAACTACTGAGCCTGAGCCCTAGAACCCATGCGCCCCAACAAGAGAGGCTACAGGGATGGGAGCCCATGCACTGCGAACAGAGTAATCCCCACTCACTGCAACTAGAGAAAAGCCTGTGCACAGCAAGACCCAGAACACTCACAGTCACTCACACACACACACCCCCTAAAGGAACTAGAGAAAGCCTGTGCACAGCAAGACCCAGAACACTCACAGTCACTCACACACACACACCCCCCCAAAGGAACTAGAGAAAGACTGTGCACAGCAAAGATCCAAACAGTCATAGTCACTCACACACACTACCCCCCAAAGGAACTAGAGAAAGCCTGTGCATAGCAAAGACCCAGAACAGTCACTCACACACACACCCCCAAAGGAACTAGAGTAAGCCTGTGCACAGCAAAGACCCAGAACACTCAGTCACTTACACACACACCCCCCCAAAAGAACTACAGAAAGCCTGTGCACAGCAAAGACCCAGAACAGTCACAGTCACTCACACACACACCCCCCCAAAAGGAACTAGAGAGAGCCTGTGCACAGCAAGACCCAGAACACTCACAGTCACTCACACACACACACCCCGCAAAAGAACTACAGAAAGCCTGTGCACAGCAGAGACCCAGAGCAGTCACTCACACACACATACACCCCCTAAAGGAACTAGAGAAAGCCTGTGCACAGCAAGACCCAGAACAGTCACTCACTCACACACACACCCCCTAAAGGGACTAGAGAAAGCCTGTGCACAGCAAAGACCCAGAACAGTCACAGACAGTCACACACACACACATACCCCTAAAGGAACTAGAGAAAGGCTGTGCACAGCAAAGACCCAAAACAGTCACAGTCATTCACACCCCCCCCCGCCAAGGGAACTAGAGAAAGCCTGTGCACAGCAAAGATGCAGAACAGTCACAGTCACTCACACACACACACCCTAAAGGAACTAGAGAAAGCCTGTGCACAGCAAAGACCCAGAACAGTCACAGTCACTCACACACAAACACACAAGCACACTCCCCTGTGCTGCACCTGAGGGGCCCACATGCTGCAACAAAGATCAAACATCCTGCATTCCACAACTAAGACCTGGGCAACCAAATAAACAAACAAAATATTTTAAAACTATATCTCTTAAAAAAAAAAAAGTCTCTAAAAAATAAATGCTTGTGAGGGTATGGAGAAAAGGGAACCCTCCTACATTGTTAGTAGGAATATAAATTGTCACAACCATTATGGAGAATGGTACAGAGGTTCCTTAACAAAGTAAATACCTACTACATGACCCAACAATCCCACTTCTGGACCTATATCCAGAGAAAGACTTAATTCAAAAAGATAAGTTACCCCGATGTTCACTGCAGCACTGTTTACAAGCGCCAAGACATGTAAGCAACCTAAATGTCAACTAAACAAACCTGAACATCACTGACAGGTGAATAACGGAATACTACTCAGCCAAAAAAAGGAATGAAATGATGCCACTTGCCCCAGTAGGGTGGATCTAGAGATTGTCATATTGAATGAAGTCAGATAAGGACTAATATCACATATCACTATGTGGAATCTAAAAAAATAATGGTACAAATGAACTTATTTATAAAAGAGTCACAGACGTAGAAAACAAACTTACAGTTACCAGGGGGAAATGGGGAAGAGGGATAAATTAGGAGTTTGGGATTGACAGAAACACACTACTATATATCTTCCATGAGGAAGAGGATATATGGATACATATAACTGATTCATTCATTCCACAGCAGCAACTAACACAACATTGTGAAGCAGTTATACTCCAGTAAAATTTTTTTCTGATCTTTCATTGTTACTGTGTAGGAATGCAAGAGATTTCTGTGTATCAATTTTGTGTCCTGCAAATTTACCAGATTCACTGATGAGCTCTCGTAGTTTTCTGGTAGCATCTGTAGGATTTTCTGTGTATCTGCAAACAGTGACAGTATTACTTTCTCTTTTCAATTTGGATTTATTTTTTTTTCTTCTCTGATTGCTGTGACTACACTCTCCAGATCTATGTTCAGTCAAATTGGCAAGAGTGGACATCAGGAGGTCTTGGAGGATGTTTTGAGTTTTCACCCTTGAGAATGATGTTAATTGTGGGTTTGTTGTATGTGGTCTTTGTTGTGCTGAGGTAGATTCCCTCCGTGCCCACTTTCTAGAGACTTTTCTTTTCTTTCTAAAATGGATAGCTAACTAACAAGGCCATACTTGTTATGTAGTACCTCTTGGCCTCTAATGCCTTATGAAAAAGGATATATAAAATGCAGTTGGGAAACCTCTTCTGTAAAAATCAGAGTAAACAGTCAAGGCTTTGGAGACTAACCCACCCACATCTTTTTTTTTTTTAAAGCAGCTCTTTAAGAATGGAAGAATCAGTTTCCAGTTCAAGACAGCAGAGTAGAAGGGCATCATCTCCTCCTGCGAGAGCACAAAAAAATCACAACTAGATGTTGAGCAACCACTGACAGGAGGATGCTGGAAACTACCAAAAAAAGATACCCCACATCTAAAACTAAAGAGGAAGATGCAGAGAGATGGCAGCAGGGCACAATCATGATAAAATCTAATCCCATACCCACCAGGTGGGTGACCCAAAACCTACAGAACAATACCAAAGAAGTTCTCCCACTGTTTCAAAGGCTCTGAACCCCACATCAGGCTTCCCAGCCGGGGGTTCGACAAAGAAACCGTACTCCCCAGGGAATCTGGCCTTGAAGGTCAGTGAGATCTGATTACAAGACTTCCACAGGACTGGGGAAACACAGACTCCAGTCTTGGAGGGCACAAACAAAACCTTTCATACATGAAGATCCAGAGGAAAGGGGCAGTGACCCCACAGAAAGACTAAACCAAACTACCTGCTAGTATTAGAGGGACTACTATGGAGGCGCAGCTGGGCAGAGGCTCAGCACAGGAACGGGGCACCAGCAGCAGAAGGCCAGCAAGGTACCCCTAGGCATAAACCCTCTTGGAGTTCCCCATTAATTTAATTAGACTGTTAATTAAAAATAGGCAAAAGCAACAAAGCTTTACTGTGCATCACAGGGAACTACAGCCAAGATCTTGTAATAATCTATAATGGAAAATAATTTCAAAAATAATCTATTTGTATACGTATAACTGAATCACCTTGCTTTGCACCTGAAACATTGTAAGTCAACTATACTTCAATAAAATATAATTATATATTAAGGAAAAAAAAGAAAAAAAGTACTAGCATGGAACTTTAATATCCACTTACACCAATGGACACCCAGAAAGAAAATCAATAAGGAAACATAAGCGTTAAAGATACAATAGACCAGATGGACTTGCTGATGTTTATAGAGCATTCCATTAGAAGCAGCAAAATACACTTTCTTTTCAAGTGCACAGGGAACATCCCCCAGGACAGAGCTTATCTTTGGCCATAAATCAAGCCGCAGTAAAGTTAAGAAAACTTATCAGGTATCATTTCTGACCACAATGTTATAAGATCAGAAATCAGATACAAGAAAAAAACGGCAAAAACCCACAAATATATGGAGGCTGAACGATACGTTGCTCAACGACCGATGCATCACCGAGGATATTGAAAAGGAAATAAAAAGATACCTAGAGACAAATGACGATGGAAACATGACGATCCGAAGCCCATGGGATGCAGCCAAAGCAGGTCTGAGAGAGAAGCTGAAGCAACGCGATCTGAGCTCAGGACACAAGAGAAAATCTCAAACTAACGCCTGGCCATGGGACTCCCCTTGCGGTCCAGTGGCTGCGAATCCACCTGCCAAACACAGGGGACATGGGTTCAATCCCTGGTCTGGGAAGATCCCACATGCTACAGAGCTACTAAGCCCACATGCCACAGCTTTTGAGCCTGTGCTCCAAGGCCCGTGCTCTGCAACAGGAGAAGCCACCTCAATGAGAAACCCATGTGCCGCCACTGCACAGTAACCCCCACTCCCTACTAGAGAAAGCCTGCACAGAGCAAACACCCAGTGCAGTCAAGCATACACACACACACACCTGCAAATGAACCAGAGAAAGAACAAGTAAACCCCAATGTTAGCAGAAGGAAAGAAATCACAATGACCAGAGCAGAAATAAATGATACAAAGATGAAGAAAAGAATAGAAAAGGTCAAGGAAAATAAAAACTGGTCCTATAAAAAGATGAACAAAACTGACAAAGCTTTAGACTCAGAGGGAAAAAACAGCAAAGAGGGCTCAAATCAAGAAAATTAGAAACAGGGACTTTCCTGGTATACAGTGCATGAAAATTCACCTGCCAATGCAAGGGGACACTGGTATGATCCCTTGTCCAGGAAGATCTCACACGCCATGGAGCAACCAAGCCCACCCACCGCAACCACTGAGCCCAAGAGCAGCAAATGCTGAAGCCAGCACACACTCCAGGACCGAGGGCCACAGCTGTCGCGTCCCCGGGCTGCACCTTCTGAAACCCATGTGCCCAGGGCCTGCGCTATGCTAGAGCCACTGCAACAGACGCCCATGCACTGCAACGAAGAGTGGGGCTGCCTCACCATAACCAGAAAGACGGTGTGCAGCCACAAAGAAACAGCACAACCAAAGATTAATTATTAACAAAACTAGGAATGAAAAAGGGCAAGTTACAACTGACACCGCGGACGTACAAAGGGTACCAGACTACTACAAGCAGCTATATGCCAATAAAATGGACAATCTACAAGAAATGGACAAATTCTTAGAGACTGAACCAGGAAGGAACAGAAGACATGAACAGACCAATCACAAGTTCTGAAACTGTGATTCAAAAACTCCCAACAGAAGTCCAGGACCAGATGGCCTCAGAGATGAATGCTATCAAGCATTTAGACAACACTTGACACCTATCCTTCCAAAAAACTGCCAAAGGAGGAATATTCCCAAGCTCATTCTATGAGGCCACAATCACCCTGATACCAAAACCAAAGATATCACAAAAATGAAAATGACAAAACTTCCCTGGTGGTCCAGAGATTACAAATCCGCCTTGCGATGCAGATGACACAGATTTGATCCTTGGCAGGGGAACTAAGATCCCAACACCGCAGAGCAACTGAACCACACACACTGAAACGGCCGAGCCTGCATGCTCTGGAGCCTGCACACCACAGCTAGAGCGCCCATGAGCCACAACGGAAGACCCTGCGTGCTGCAACTAAGACGCCATGCGGCCAGACAAATACGTGCTAAAGACAGAGAAGAAAGATTACGGGCCAATGTCACTCAACACGGACACAAAAAGTCCCAATACTAGCAATAACACAGTAAAAGGTTCATACACCAGGATCAAGTGGGATTTACCCCAGGGATGCAAAGATTTTTCAATATACACAAGTCAATCAATGTGATACACCACATTAACAAACTGAAGAATTAAAACCATATGATCATCTTAATAGATGCAGAAAAAGCTTTTGACAAAATCCAACACCCATTTACAATTAAAAAAAAAAAAAAACTCTCCAGAAAGTGGGCACAGAGGGAATCTACCTCACCATATTAAGGCTACATACAACATCATTCTCAAAGGTGAAAAACTCAAAACATATCCTCCAAGACCTCCTGATGTTTACTTTCGCCACTTTTATTCAACACAGTTCTGGACAGTCTAGTCTCAGCAACCAGAAAACAAAAGGAAATAAAAGAAACCCAAACTGGAACAAGAACGTAAAATTGTCACTGTTTGCAGATACACAAAAAATCCAGAGACACTATCAGAAGACTATGAGAGCTCATCACTGAATCTGGAAAATCTGCAGGATACAAAATTAATGAAAGATCAGAAAAAACTTTTGAGTGTAGTTACTTTCCAATATTGTGTTAGTTTCTGCTATACAATGAATGAATCAGTTATATGTATACAAATATCCTCCTCCTCCTCTTTGACCTCCCTCACACCCTCATCCCCACCCCAGGCATCTAAGTCATCACAGGGCACCAACCTGAGTTTCCAGGGCTACAGAGCAGGTTCGCGTTAGCGCTCATGCACATGTGCGTGGCTCCTAACCTCCTGCTCTACTTCACACACCCTCGCGCCACCCCCACCCGTGTCCACAAGTCCATTCTGTCTCATTCCTGCCCTACAAGTCAGTTCATCTGTACCATTTTTCCAGATTCCACATGTATGTATTAATAAATCATCTTTATTTCTCTTTCTGAATTTCTTCACTATGTATATCTCCAAAATATAGAAATAGCTCATAAGCTCAATATCAAACAAAAAACCAAATCAAACTACAGGCAAAGACCTAAACTGACATCTCTCCAAAGAAGACATACAGATGGCCAAGAGGCACATGAAAAGATGCTCAACATCACTTATTACTCAGTTCAGTTCAGTTGCTCAGTCGTGTCCGACTCTTTGTGACCCCATGAATCGCAGCATGCCAGGCCTCCCTGTCCATCACCAACTCCCGGAGTTCACTCAGACTCACGTCCATCGAGTCGGTGATGCCATCCAGCCATCTCATCCTCTGTCGTCCCCTTCTCCTCCTGCCCCCAATCCCTCCCAGCATCAGAGTCTTTTCCAATGAGTCAACTCTTCGCATGAGGTGGCCAAAGGACTGGAGTTTCAGCTTCAGCATCATTCCCTCCAAAGAAATCCCAGGGCTGATTTCCTTCAGAATGGACTGCTTGGATCTCCTTGCAGTCCAAGGGACTCTCAAGAATCTTCTCCCAACACCACAGTTCAAAAGCATCAATTCTTCGGCGCTCAGCTTTCTTCACAGTCCAACTCTCACATCCATACATGACCACTGGAAAAACCATAGCCTTCACTAGACGGACCTTAGTCAGCAAAGTGATGTCTCTGCTTTTGAATATGCTATCTAGGTTGGTCATAACTTTTCTTCCAAAGAGTAAGCGTCTTTTAATTTCATGGCTGCAGTCACCATCTGCAGTGATTTTGGAGCCCCAAAAAATAAAGTCTGACACTGTTTCCACTGTTTCCCCATCTATTTCCCATGAAGTGATGGGACCAGATGCCATGATCTTCGTTTTCTGAATGTTGAGCTTTAAGCCAACTTTTCCACTCTCCTCTTTCACTTTCATCAAGAGGCTCTTTAGTTCCTCTTCACTTTCTGCCATAAGGGTGGTATCATCTGCATATCTGAGGTTATTGATATTTCTCCCGGCAATCTTGATTCCAGCTTGTGCTTCTTCTAGCCCAGCGTTTCTCATGATGTACTCTGCACATAAGTTAAATAAGCAGGGTGACAATATACAGCCTTGACGTACTCCTTTTCCTATTTGCAACCAGTCTGTTGTTCCATGTCCAGTTTGAACTGCTGCTTCCTGACCTGCATACAGGTTTCTCAAGAGGCAGGTCAGGTGGTCTGGTATTCCCATATCTTTCAGAATTGTCCACAGTTTATTGTGATCCACACAGTCAAAGGCTTTGGCATGGTCAATAAAGCAGAAATAGATGTTTTTCTGGAACTCTCTTGCTTTTTCCATGATCCAGCGGATGTTGGCAATTTGATCTCTGGTTCCTCTGCCTTTTCTAAAACCAGCTTGAACATCCGGGAGTTCACGGTTCACGTATTGTTGAAGCCTGGCTTGGATAATTTTGAGCATTACTTTACTAGCATGTGAGATGAGTACAATTGTGCGGTAGTTTGAGCATCCTTTGGCATTGCATTTCTTTGAGATTAGAATGAAAACTGACCTTTTCCAGTCCTGTGGCCACTGCTGAGTTTTCCAAATTTGCTGGCATATTGAGTGCAGCAATTTCACAGCATCATCTTTCAGGATTTGAAACAGCTCAACTGGAAATCCATCACCTCCACTAGCTTTGTTTGTAGTGATGCTTTCTAAGGCCCACTTGACTTCACATTCCAGGATGTCTGGCTCTAGGTGAGTGATCACACCATCGTGACCTGTTCAGTAAATCTTTAATCCAATTTCCTGCTGATAGGTGGGGCTGTGCTCTCTCCCTGTAGGGTAATGGAGACCTCTTCCAAAAGAACTTATACCAACACACCTCCCAGAAGAGCTGCTGACCCTGAGAGGCAGGCCACTGTCGACCCACGCCTCTGCCAGAGACTCCCGGACAGTCACCGGCAAGTCTGGTTCGGTCTGTTGTGGGGTCAATGCTCCTTTCTCCTGGCTCACGAAGTTTTGTTGGTGCCCTCCAAGAGTCTCTGTTTTCCCAGTCCTGTGGAAGTTCTGTAATCAAATCCCGCTGACCTTCAAAGTCAGATTCCCAGGAGATTCTCATTGACATGTTAGGAATCAGTGAACTAAAGTGAACTGGAGTGGGTGAATTTAATTCAGATGACCACTGGATCTACTACATGGACAAGAATCCCTCAGAAGAAATGGAGTAGTCCTCAGAGTCAACAAGAATCCAAAATGCAGTACTTGAGAGCAATCTCAAAAACCGCAGAATGATCTCTCTTTGTTTCCAAGGCAAACCATTCAATATCACAGTAATCCAAGCCTATGGATCCAACCAGTAACGCTGAAGAAGCTGAAGTTGAACAGTTCTATGAAGACCTACAAGACCTTTTAGAACTAACACCAAAAAAAGATGTGCTATTCAGCACAGAGGACTGGAATGCAAAATAGAAGTCAAGAGATACCTGGAGTAACAGGCAAGTTTGGCCTTGAAGTACAAAATAAAGCAGGGCAAAGGCTAACAAAGTTTTGCCAAGAGAATGCAGTGGCCATAGCAAACACCCTCTTCCAGCAGCAGAAGAGAAGACTCTACACATGGACATCACCCGAGGACCAATACAGAAATCAAGTTGATTATATTCTTGCAGCTGAAGATGGAGGAGCTCTATCCAGTCAGCAAAAACAAGACCTGGACTGTGGCTCAGACCATCCGTATTGCAAAATTGAGGCTCAAATTGCAGAAAGTAAGGAAAACCACGGCAGGCCATTCAGGTAGGACCCTAAATCAAAGAGAGACGCGCAGTCAGAGGCAAATCAAGAGAGAGGGTAGGGGAGACAGAGAGAGACAGAGACAGAAAAGCAAAGAGGGAAGGGGGCAGAGAAAGGGGCAGGGGAGAGAGAGGGAGGGAGACATGGGGAGGGAAGGAGAGGGGAAAAGAGAGGGAAGGAGGGAGGAAGAGATCGGGGAGAGGGAGAGAGACAGAGAAAGAAAGGGGTGGGGAGAGCGAGGAGAGAGGGAGAGAGGCAGAGTCTGAGAAGGAGCGAGGCAGACACGGAGGGAGGGAGGGAGCAAAAGAGAGCGTGAGAGCGAGGGGGAGAGAAACAGAGTCGGAGGGAGGGAAAAATAGAGAGTGACAGAGAGGCTGGGAGGAAGGAGGCTTGAAGGCAGAAAGAGAGAAATGAAAGAGAAAGAGACAGGAGGAGAGAGATACACAGAGAAAGGGAGACCGAGAGTGGGAGGGAGAAAAAGAGAGAGAGACGGAGGAAGAAAGGAGCGAGGAGGACAGAAATTGAGAGGGAGGGAGAAAGAGACACGGAGAGAACTCTGAGAAAGAGAGGCCGAGAGAGACTGGGAGGGAGAAAGACGGAGAGAGAGAGGGAGAAAGAGACCGAAAGACAGAGGAGAGGGAGGAGAGACAGGGTGAGACAGAGGCGGAGAAAGACCGAAGGGGGAAGGGAGAGAGACAGGAGAGACACGAGGGAAACAGGGTGGGGAAGAGCAGGAGAGAGACACAGAGACAGGGAAAGAGGCTAAGCCGGAGGGACAGAGACAGACAGACAGACAGGGAATAGGGAGCGGGAGGAGAGACACCAAGGAAGAGGGAGGGGAGACAGAGGGGGATACAGAGAGGGATCCAGAGACAGGGAGGGAGGGAGACCGAGAAAGAAGGAAACAGACAGGGAGAGACCAAGAGAGTGGGCGGGAGAGAGAAAAAAAGACAAGAGGGCGTGAGGTGGGGGAGAGAGAGGGAGAGAAAGAAAAAGGGAGGGAGAAAGAGAGAGAGAGACCAAGAGAGTGTGTGTTGTGGGCGGTGGGGGGCGGGTAGGGGAGAAACAGAGAGTGACTGGGAGGCAGAAAGAGGCAGAGCAAGAAAGAGGGACCAACTCCAGGGAGCAGGGGAGGCAAAGAGAGGGACGGAGGCACAGGGAAAGAGGCAGGGAGAAACAGAGAGTGAGGGAAAGAGACAGGGCGGAAAGAAGGGAGAAAGAGAGAGAGAAAGGGATAAAGGGAAAGAGAAAGAGACCAGGAGACAGAGAAAGACCCAGAGAGCAAGCGGAAGAGAGACGCGGAGGAAGACAGACATACAGAGAGGCTGGGAGGGAGAGCGAGGCTGAGAGGAGGAGGGGGAGACAGGTCGCGAGAGAAGGGGGCAGGCAGGGAGAGAAAGGGAGAGAAAGGGAGGCAGTGAGGGGGGCGGTGCCGGGGGAGAGGGGAAGAGAGGCAGGGTGGCGGGAGAGAGGCAGGGCAAGAGAAACAGACAACGAAAGAAGGCTGGGAAAAAACCAGGGCACAAATGAACCTACCTAAGAAACCGCCTCACAGACAGAACAGGTTGAGTTGCCAAGGGGGAGCGAAGGAAGGGATGGACGGGCAGTTCTGGGTTAGTAGAGGCAAACTCTGATATTTACAACGAATAGGAACATCCCTGGTGGCCCAATGGTTAAGAATCTGCCTTCCAAGGCAAGCAACGCGGGTTAGACCCCTGGTTGGGGAACTAACATCCCACATGGCAACTAAACCAGCTCGTGACAGCAAGAGTTTCGAGCCGCAACTACTGAGTCCACGCGCTCCAGAGCCCGTGCTGCACAGCAAGAGAAGAACGAGAGCTACAACCAGAGAAAGCCCACACACTGCAATGGAGGCCCAGCTCAGGCAATACACAAAGTCACATGTTTAAAAGGTGGCGGGGGGGGGGGCGGGGGGGGGGGAGGGCAGACTGGGGAGTACTGGGAGCAAAAGTGGAAGCCAGAGGCAAGGCACGGATGGTGGGGTGACAGGACAAGGAATGCACGTCTCCTAACACAGCGGCAGCAGCAACACAGCAGCACCAACCAGGTGCTGGCGGGGGCCCCCAGACACCTACGGGGACTGGAGGAGCCTCCATGCAAGCAGGTAGGATGTGGTGGGGGAAGGAGGGAGGGAGGAAAAGCAGAGGCGGGATAGGGGCTGCTACTGTGATTCTGTTTAGCTTTGTTGTTGTTGCACTTTTATTTTTTCTAACATATTTTCTAGTTTTATTTTTTATTCCTTTTTACTGTCTGCTCCTTGTCTGTTGCCTTTTTTTGGGGGGTGAGGTGGGGGAGGGCAGCACTTTGTGACCTGCGGGGTCATGGTTCCCAGGCCAGGGATCAGGCTTGAGCTCCTGCAGTGGAAGCACTGAGTCTAAACCCCTGGACTAACAGAGACCCTCAGACCCCAGGCATATTAATCAGCGTGAGCTCTCCCTGAGGTTCTCCTCTCAGCACTGAGACCCAGCTCCACCCATGGCCTGCAAACTCCAGGGTTGGACGTCTCAGGCCAAGCAACCAGCAAGACAGAAACAGTCCCACTCACCGAAAAACAGAGAGAGAGACAAAAAATACGATACAGACGAAGGAGCAATGTAAAGGCCTACAAGACCAAATAAATGAAGAGGAAACAGGCAAAACACCCGAAAAAGAATTCAGAGAGCAACGACAGTGAAGCTGATCCTAAACCCCAGAAAGACAACGGAGGCATGGGTCGAGAAAATGCCCGAAATGTGCAACAAGGACCTAGAAGAGCTAAAGAGCAAACAAACAGTGACGAGAAACGCCAGAACTGAAGTGAAAGATGCACCAGAAGGAGCTGAGAGCAGAGTAACTGAAGCAGAAGAAAAAATAAGATCGAAGGAACTGTTGAGCAGAATGAAGAAAAAAGAATCAAAATAAATAAGGACAGTCTCAGAGACCTCTGGGACATCATTAAACACACCAGCATTCAAATCACAGGGGTCCTGGAAGGAGAGAAAGGGTCTGAGAAAATATTTGCAGAGATTATACTTGAAAATTTTTCTAACACAGGAAAAAGGCACCCAAGTCCAGACAGTCCCATACAGGATAAATCGGAGAAGATACATACAGAGACACATATTAATCAAAGCAACAAAAATTAAATTTAAAAAAAAGCAACAAATAATATACAAAGGAATCCCCATAAGGTTATTAGCCGATTTTTCAGCAGAAATTCTGAAGGCCAGACAGGAGTGGCAAGATGTATTTAAAATGATGAAAGGGATAAATCTACAACCAAGATTAGGCTACCTGGCAAGGATATCATTCAGATTCAATGGATAAATCAAAAGCTTTACAGACAAGGGATTTCTCTAGCAATTAAAACTCCACGCTTCTAATGCGTGGGGCCTGGGCTCGATCTCTGGTCAAGGAAACAAGATTCCACATAATGAGGAACACAGCCAAAAAAAACGTTAAAAAAACTTTCAGACAAGCAAAAGCTAAGAGAATTCAGCACTACCCAATTGGGTTTATGACAAATGCTTAAAGAACTTCTTCTCTAGGCTGAAAACACAAAGACAGGAAAGGACCCATTAAAAACAAATTCAAAGCAATTAAGAAAATGGTAATAGAAACATACATATCAATAATTACCTACAATGAAAATGGATAAAACGCTCCCACAAGACACAGATTGACAAAATGGATGAAAAAACAAGACCTGTACTATCTAAAAGAAACCAACTTCAGACCTACAGTCATATACAGACTGAAAAAGAGGGGATGGAAAAAGATATATTCCATGCAAATGGAAATGAAAAGAAAGCTGGAATAGCATTACTCACAGCAGATAAAATAGACTTTAAAATAAAGACTGTTACAAGAGACAAGGAAGGCCAGTACATAATGAAGGGATCAATCTCACAAGCAGGTATAACAATTATAAATGTTTATTCGCCCAACACAGGAGCAACTCAATGCATAAGGCAGATGCTAAGAGCCACAAAGGGGGAAATCGACAGTAACAGAAACAGAAGGGAATTTACCACCCAACTTACACCACTGGACAGATCACCCAGACACAAAATAAATAAGGAAACACAATCTTTAAATAACACAATAGACCAGGTAGACTTGATACCGACAGAATGTTCTACTCAAAAGTGGCAGAATACACTTTCTTCTCAAGTATACACGGTACATTCTCCAGGATAGATCACATCTTGGGTCACAAATCAAGGTTCACTAAATTTAAGAAAATAGAAATCATATCAAACATCTTTTCCAACCACAGCACTATGAGATTAGAAATCAATTATGGGGGAAAAAACTATGAAAAACACAAAAACACATGGAAGCTAAATAACATGCTACTAAATAACCAAGAAATCATTGAAGAAATAAAAAAAATACATAGAGGACTTCCTGGTGGTCCAATTGTTAAGACCTGCCTGCCAGTGCAGGGAACCTGGGTTTGATCACGGGTCTGGGAGGATTCCACATGCCACAGGGCAACTAAGCCCGTGTGCCCCAACTATGGAGCTCACGTGCCGCAAACACTGGGCCCACGCCTCCTAACTGCTAAAGTCCACACAGTCCCAAGCCTGTGCGCCTCCACCACTGAGCCTGCTTGCTGCAACCATGGAAACCCGCGCGCCCTAGCGACCACGCTCCACAGCAAGAGAAGCCACCACACACAACCAGAGAGGGGCCCCCACACGCAACCAGAGAGGGGCCCCCACACGCAACCAGAGAGGGGCCCCCACACGCAACCAGAGAGGGGCCGCCACACGCAACCAGAGAGGGGCCCCCACACGCAACTAGAGGGGGGCCCCGCTATTGCAGCTTAAGAAAGCCCAGCCATGCCAACAAAGACCCAGTGCAGCCATAAATGAATAAACAAACTAATTCAGAAAGATACATGCACCCCTATGTTCACGCAGCACAACACACAGAAGCCAAGACACGGAAACAGCTTAAATTCCCATGGACAGGTGAACGGATATCGATGTGGTACATGGACACAACGGAGCGCTGCTCAGCCATAAAACAGAACAAAACAACGTCACCCGAAGCCAACATGGGTGCGCTGAGAGATCATCACACTGAGTGAGGTGAGTCAGAAAGACCCAATGCCGTATGACGTCACTACATGCAGACTGTAAAACAGGGCAAGCAGAGAGAGAGGGAGGAAGAAGAGAAGGAGAAAGAACCAGAGAGAAAACGGGAGAGAAAGAGGAAGGTGGGAGAGAGGGAGAAAGGGAGGCGAGGAGACCCCGACAGAGACAGGGAGGGAAGGAGCTAGGGAGAAAGGGACAAGGGGGAAGAAGGAGAGAGAAGGCAGAGAGAGAGAATGAAGGGAGAAAAAGAGAGAGAGAGGGCTGGGGGGGGCGCGTGGGAAGGAAGTGAGAGAAAGATAAAGAGAGAGACAGGGAGAGAGACTGAGAGAGGGTGGGAGGGAAGGAGAATTAGAGAGAGACACAGAGAGAACAGGGAGTCAAGGAGAGACTAAGACGTACATAGGGAGTGAGAAAGAAAGAAAAAGATGCAGGGAGAGAAACGTGACCGACAGAGAGAGGGAGAAAGGGGAAAGGACGCACAGAGAAAGGCAGAGGACGAGACAGAAAGAAGAAAGAGGGAATGGGCGGGGAGAGGCACGGGGGGAGAGAGGGGGGAGACAGCAAAGGACAGAGGAAGAGAGAGGGAAGGAGAGAAAGAGGCCAAGAGAGGAGGAGGGAGGGCGGGAAAAAGAAACAACAAAGAGGAAGAGAAACTGAGCACCAGGGAGAGAGAGAGAAAGGAGAAGAGGGAGAGAGTCGGAGGGAGGGTGTAACAGAGAGGAGAGAGGGAGAGAGAGAGACAGAGAAAGAGAGGGAGGCAGGGAGAGAGTCAGGGAGAGAGAGACAGATGGAGGGACGGAGGGGGAGACAGTGAAAGAGGGGGGGACAGGCACAGAGAGAGCGCAGGAAGCAAAGAGAGAAACAGAAAGAAACAGGGAGGGATAAAGACGGACTGAGAGGGGGGAAGAGGAGGGAAAGAGACAGAGAGAAAGAAAGAGTGTGTGTGGGAGGAAGGGGGAGAGAGAGAGAGAGGAAAGCAGGGAGAAAGAGAGTGAGACAGAAAAAGGGAAAGGGAAGGAGGCAGGCAGAGAGGGGCGGTGGTGGGGGTCAGAGAGACACAGAGACAGACCAGGAGAGAGACAAAGACCAAGAGAGAGGGAGGGAGCAAGGGAAACAGAGCGAGAAAGAGAGGCAGAGAGAGACCAAGAGGGAGCGGAACAGAAGGGGCGGGATGTGAGAGGGGTGGAGACAGACAGGTGAAGAGCCAGAAAATGAAACAGGGAGGGGCAAAGGCACAGACAGACCTGCCAACACAACGGCCTCACAGACACAGAGAACAGACTTGAGTTGCAAAGTGGGAGGGGAAGAGGAGACAGGGAGTTCCAGGTTAGCAGATGCAAACTCTGATGTTTACAATGAACACAAATGCCCCTGGTGGACCAGTGGTCAAGAATCTGCCTTCCAACGCAGGGAATGCAGGTTAGATCCCTGGTTGGGGACTAACATCGCACGGCACGTGACACACGGCAACTAAACCAGCTGGTAACAACTAGAGAGCCTGTGAGCCTCAGCTACTTAGTACTTAGTACAGCCCATGCTCTGCAACAAGACCAAGAGCTGCAACTAGAGAAAGCCCACACACTGCAGCGAAGACCCAGCTCAGGCCAAAAAGGATGGCTGAACAGCAGAGTCCTAATGTGTACTGCAGGGAACTAGATCCAATCTCCTGGGAGAACCATAACGGAAAACAACTTTAAAAAGAATGTGCACATATGTATAACTGGGTTACCTTACAGTACAGAAGAAATACACAAGAGAGGTCTTAATGACCCAGATAACCACAGTGGTATGGTCACTCACCTAGAGCCAGACGTCCTGGAATGCAAAGTCAAGTAGGCCTTAGGAAGCATTACCACAAAGTTAGTGGAGGTGATGGAATTCCAACTGAACTATTTCAAATTCTAAAAGATGACGCTGTTAAACTAGTGCACTCAATATGCCAGCAAATTTGGAAAACTCAGCAGTGGCCACAGACTGGACAAAGTCAGTTTTCATTCCAATTCCAAAGAAGGGCAATGCCAAGGAAAGTTCAAATTATTGCACAATTGCACTCATTTCACATGCTAGCAAGGTAATGCTCAAAATCCGTCAAGCCAAATTTCAACAGTACGTGAACCAAAAACTTCCAGATGTACAAAATGGATTTAGAAAAGGCAGATGAACCAGAGATCAAATTGCCAACATCCACTGGATCACAGAAAAAGCAAGAGAATTCTAGAAAAAACATCTACTTGTGGTTCACTGACTACGCTAGAGTCTTTGACCATGTGGATCACAACAAACTGTGGAATATTTTTAAAGTGATGGGAATACCAGACCACCTTACCTGCCTCCTGAGAAATCTGTATGCAGGTCAAGAAGCAACGGTTAGAACCAGACGGAACGAGAGACTTGTTCAAAATGGGGAAAGGAGGACGTCAAGGCAGTATATTATCACCCTGTTTATTTAACTTATATGCAAAGTACATCATGCAAAATGTCGGGCTGGATGAAGTACAAGCTGGAATCAAGATTGCTGGGGGAAATGTCAATAACCTCAGATACACAGATGACACCACCCTTATCGCAGAAAGTGAAGAGGAATTAAAGAGCCTCTTGATGAAGGTGAAAGACGAGCGTGAAAAAGCTGGCTTAAAACTCAGCATTCAGAAAATGAAGATCAAGGCATCCAGTGTCATCACTTCATGACAAATAGATGGGGAAACAATGGAAACAGTGACACATTTTATTTTCTTGGACTCCAAAATCACTGTGGATGGTGAATACAGCCATGAAATTAAAGGACACTTGCTCCCTGGAAGGAAAGCTATGACCAACCTAGACAGCATGTTAAAAAGCAGTGACATCACTTTGCTGACAGAGGTCTGTACAGTCAAAGCTATGGCTTTTCCAATAGTCATGTATGAACGTGAGCGCTGGACCATAAAGAAGGCTGAGCGCTGAACAATTGATGTTTTTGAACTGTGATGCTGGAGAAGACTCTTGAGAGTCCCTTGGACTGCAAGGAGATCAAACCAGTCAATTCTAAAGGAAATCAACCCTGATTATTCACTGGAAGAACCGATGCTGAAGCTCCAATACTTTGGCCACCTGATGCGGACAACTCATTGGGAAAGACTCTGATGCTGGGAAAGATTGAAGGCAGGAGAAGGGGACGACAGAGGATGAGACGGTTGGATGGCATCACTGACTCAGTGGACCTCAGTCTGGGCAAACTGGACATAGTGAAGGACAGGGAAGCCTGGCGTGCTGCAGTCCATGAAGTCGTAAAGAGTCAGACACAACTGAGCAACTGAACAACAAGGCCCTCCCATCAGGAAGTTTACGCAAGCCTCTTAGCCTCCTCCATCAGAGGGCAGAGAGAAGAAGCAAGAAGAACCACAGTCCCACAGCAGCTAAAACAAAAACCGCATTACAGAAAAGTTAATCAGCGTGAAAAAGCAGAAATCTGTGTCCCAGATGAAGGGACAAGATAAAACCCCAGAAAAGCAACTGCATGAAGTGGAGACAGGCAACCTTGCAGAAAAAGAATGGAGGCAAAGAATGACAAGATGCGAGAAATGCTCACCAAAGACCCAGAACTAAAGAGCACACAGAGAGAGACGGACAGTACACTGGGAGGAATCAACGGCAGAATAACTGGGGCAGCACAGGTGAACGCCCCGAAGGAGAGAATAGTGGAAATCACTGCCGCAGAACAGAACAGAGAAACAAAGACGGAGAATGAGTGAAGACAGCCCAAGAGACCTCTGGGACAACAGTGAACACACAAACATTCGCACTGTAAGGGTCCCAGAAGGAGAAGAGAGAAAGCACCTGAGAAATTATTTGGAGAGAGAATAGCTGAAAATTTCCGTAACATCAGAAAGGAAATAGTCAACCAAGTCCAGGAAGCACAGAGAGTCCCAGGCGAAACTCCAGGAGGAACACAGCGAGACACACAGTAATCAAGCTGACAAAAATTAAAGACAGAAATAAAGTATTAAAAGTAACACAGGAAAAACGACAAATAACAGACAAGGGAACTCCCATCAGGCTATCAGCTGATTTCTCAACAGAAACTCTACAAGCCAGAAGGGAATGGCACGACAGATTTACAGTGATGAAAGGGAAGAACCTAAAACCAAGAATATTCTACCCACCAAGACTCTCCTTCAGATTTGACGGAGAAATCAAAAGCTTTCCAGACAAGCAAAAGTTAAGAGAATTCAGCACCACCAAAAAAGCTTTACACCAAAAACACCAAGGCAGGAAACCAAGAGAAGGAAAAGACCTACCCAAAGAAAATAAACCCAGAAAAATTAAGAAAATGATAACAGGGCCATATATATCGATAATTATCTTAAATGCAAATAGATTAAACGCACCAACCAAAAGACACAGCAGATGAAAACCTGTGGATGTATGCACTTCCACTTATCAAATGACTCTGCTTGACCCCCAAATTGTAATTATTTTATATTTTTAGGTTAATCATGTTCCCCTTATGGCTTGCAATTGTAATTATCTTTTATTTTTTGTCTACTGATTCTGCAAACTGATAAACATCTTTCACTAATGTGATTATGTAAGTATTAATCACTTAATACCATTGTATCATGACTGGTCAACAAAAATAAAAGAACTCTACATCACCAGAACTACCATTCAATAGAAAAACCTGTAATCCCTTTTTAAAATCCAAATACATATCAGAGTTACCTCAGAATTTTTTGGAAAATACAAACGCCCAGGTCCTGCTTTTTCACCAGAGCTCCAGATACGTTTCTGATGAGCAGACGTGCTGAAATGTCGACTACTGGGCTACACAAGGCTCTTTCACTCTCATCTGCTTTGCTTCACTTTCTGTACTTCATATTCAGTGCTCTCGTTTCATTCAGCTTATGTTTTCCAACTCGTCCATCTCTTTTTTTTTCATGTTCTTTCTCAAACCTTTACCAGTTCAGTTGCTCAGTCGTGTCAGACTCTTTGAGACCTCATGGACTGCAGCATGCCAAGCCTCCCTGTCCATCACCAACTCCCAGAGTTTACCCAAACTCATGTCCATTGAGTTGGTGATGCCATCCAACCATCTCATCCTCTGTCATCCCCTGCTCCTCCTGCCCCTAATCGCTCCCAGCATCAGAGTCTTTTCCAATGAGTCAACTCTTCGCATGAGGTGGCCAAAGTATTGGAGTTTCAGCTTTAGCATCAGTCCTTCCAATGAATATTGAGGACTGATCTCCTTCAGAATGGACTGGTTGGATCCTGCAGTCCAAGGGACTCTCGAGTCTTCTCCAACACCACAGTTCAAAAACATCAATTCTTCGGTGCTCAGCCTTCTTTATAGTCCAACTCTCACATCCATACATGACCACTGGAAAAACCATAGCCTTGACTAGACGGACCTTTGTTGCCAAAGTAATGTCTAAACCTTTATCAAGGGTAGTGAAAAAGCTCTTTTCCACTGTAAACTGATACAGCCACTGTGGACAACAGTCTGAAGGTTTCTTAAGAAACTAAAAGTAGAACTACCACATGAGCCAGTAACCCCACTCCTGGGCATATACCCTGAGAAAACCGTCAATTCAAGATGACACGTGTACCCCAATATTCACTGCAGCACTGTTTACAGCAGCCAAGACAGGGAAGCAACCCAAACGTCCATCAACAGAGGAATGGAGAAAGAAGGTGTGATACACAATGGAGCATCCCTCAGCCACTAAAAAGAACGACATAACTCCACCTGCAGCAACACGGATGGACCTAGGGAGTGTCTCACTGCGTGAAGCGAGTCAGACAGAGAGAAATGTCATATGGCATCCCTCATAGGCAGAATCTAGAGAGAGATGATACAAGTGGCCTTATCTGAAAACCAGAAAGCAGACTGAAGGACTTGGAGAACTTGGAGAATTGCCAGAGGGGAAGGGATGGTTACAGAGTTTGGGATAAACATGTAAACACTGCTAAATTTAACACGGATAAGCAGCCAGGTCCTACTGTACAGCACAGGGAACCCAGTGTCATGTGGCAGCCTGGGTCAGAGGGGCAAGAATGGATACACGTATATATACGGCTGGGTCCCTTAGCTGTCCACCTGAAACTACCACAGTGATAATCAGCTAAACTCCAAAATAAATTATAAAGTTTAATAATAAAAAAGGAATGAAATTAGAAAAAAAAGGTTCTGTACATAAAAAATACATATATATATATTTTAGAAACTGTTTAGAATTTAAACTTATGAAATCTTGCCTAAGTAAAAAGTTTACAACATTTTGATTCCACTTGTTTAATTTAGTATGAATAGAATGCTAGATTTCTATTTAAAAAAATAGATGTGAACAAGCAACAGAGGTTTACTGTACAGCATAGGAACCTGTAGTCAGAATCTTGTAATAACCTATAAGGGAAAGTAATTTCAAAAACAGTATATCTGTATATGTATAACCGAATCACACACAAAAAAGAATTCTACTTTTTGAAATTTAGTAATGTTTATCTTTTTGCCAGTTTCTTTAGATGTTCTATGGACATCTAATAACAATGTACGAGATACAAAATTTTACATGTATTCATGTAGGATATAAGATTAACATAAGTTAATATAAATACAAATCTATTATAGTTTAATTATTATTCAAGAAGATCCTCTTATTTTTCCTACATTTAATAGAATATACTCACAGAAATGTTAATACGTTTCACTATGATTATGAATTTTTTTCTTTTCCCTTCTATTTCTTCCGATTTTTGCTTTCTGTATCTTTCTTTCTTTGCTGTCAGGAGTCTAATGGGTTACGATGTCAATCTTGTTTGTGAATTGTACCTGTTATCATTAAATCATCTTTGCCTCATTTAAAAATATACAAATTTTTTTAAAAGAAGAATGGAACAATCATTTTTAAATCACAGATTGTACAAAATAGGCAATGGACTAAACTGGCCTTGACATGCTGACCCCTAGTACAGGATAACACTTGTGAAAAGCAAATTTAGGGATTAGAACTGTGAAACAGACCAGAGCCCATTTCATCTGTTTGTTTATTCAAAGGAAGACCTAACTCTATGCAACTTCCGTGAACAGATTTTTCACACAATCTTGGTTACTACCAGCCCATGCTGAGCACATGCAGAAGGCCCCGAGTGTCTTCCACAACAGCCTCTGCCCTACCTCACACCGCCAACAGCTCCTGGCACGTCCCTTAAATCATCAGAAGGTGCCTGCCAGGAAAGGAAACACAGTCAGCCCCCACCTGCCCAGCCACGCCCTGGCAATCACCAGGTACCAGCTCTGAGCCCTCCCTCATGGCCCTGCAGGAAGCGCCTTGCTATCCCCACTCCACCTTGTGGTGGATCCTGGGGCCCCGAGAGACAGAGAGTCACCCAGTTACCCTGCCAATGCACAGCAGGGCTGAGGCTCCCACCTGGGTCTAACTCCAGTCCACGCTTCCAACCTCTGGACCAGAGCCTCTCACCCTCCACAGCTCAGCTTGTGCCTCTGGGTCTGGCACCTGAACGTTCCCTGTACCATACCAGAGTCTGTGTGGACTGTCTACCAATCTGGTATTGGGCCAGAAGAGGACATGGTGAGCAGAGGCTGTGTAGGGCCTGGCAAGGCCTCCCAGTGGTCTCTGGACAGCAGAGAAGACCTAGGGCTCAGGAGCCTCCTACTGTGCCCCTGGGTGAAGGGAGAGTGTTGGGGAGTGCTGGGACAGAGCAGAACTGCCCACTGCCCCAGGGCCACAGGGCCATGACCGTGCTGGTGAGCAAAGACAGGGGTGGGCAGGCTCAGACACCAAGCACACTCCCCACACACACAGCAAACGAGCCCCTCACACACCTGCCGGCCTCTTTCTCCCAGAGACACAGGAATTAGCTCAGGGACCCTCAGCAGCAGCCACAGGGGAGGTAACAAAGTCACAATGTATCCCAGAATACCCGGCTGATGAGTAGAAATGGGCAAAATGGCCCAGAGGTGCCAGACAGCAGTGGAGAAACTTCTTGATGGGTTTGGAATGCAAACAAGCCCCCGCCAGGACCTTCTGAACTGCCTTCCTCAGGAAGTCTGTTCACAGGCACTAAGGGTTACCTGGCTTCGCCCCCTAGGACCCAGTGAGAGAAAACTGCCTATCCCCATCAGCCCAGAGAGAGAGACAGACACACAGATGCTAACTGAACAGACCCTGAACCACACAGCAGAGCGCTCCAAGCACTGGCCACACCTGCCACGACTCCAGACCGGCCACCTCCTACTTACAGACAGCTGGAGGCAGGAGAGTGGGCCACAGGGTCACCAACCCCGGGGAGCAGGAGGAGGAGGTTACCTGTCCCGCAGGAATGGACTCCAAGGAATCAGAGCATCCTCCCACAATGGACCGGTCCTCAGGAGTCAGACTGTCGGTGGATGAGAGGCTGCTGGCCAGGGCCTCCTCTTGCACGAACATGATTCCTAGAGAGACCAGGGGAAGGCGGGTGGGGCAGGCGGGGCAGGAGAGCAGCCATTCAACAAATGGGGCTGCATCCTCAGGCTACAGCATGGCTGGGGGCTAATCAGAGCCCCCAAATCCAGGCAAGCGGATTACAGAAGAAAATGTTACAACCAAAACCTTAAAATAACTAGAAGAACGAACGCCCGCTCATCTAATCTCAGGAAGGGAATTTCTGAGCCTGAATCCAAAGAAAGAACCTGAGGTGTGACTACATATAACTAAACTTCTGTAAGAAAAAAAAAAAAACTTGAATGAAATGAGAAAAAAGTGCTCACAGTATTTGTCAAAGGCTTGTATGTTTACTCTATAAAATGCTCTTACAGGTAACAAAAAATGAGGGAAAGAAATGCCACTAGGAGGCTGCAAAGAACAAACAGACATTCCACAAAAGAACAGCCAGTGGGCATGACACAGGACCAAGCTCACCCTCCTGAACCATCCAAGGGAGCTTTGTCTCTCACTTCAGCAAAGGTCAGGCTGTGTGGCCTAGCTGGGCAGAGGCAGGCTCTGCGGGGCGAGTCGCCCCGCCCGTTCAGACAGCAGTTTGGCAAAATGTCCAGGAGTCTTACACGTGTTTGCTCCTACAGCCTCTTCCTGGGGACAGAGCTGAAGCCTCTCCACCCCACCACCCAACAGCCCTGGGAAGCTCTGCGGATCCAGGAGTCCCGGACCCCTCATCAGAAGGCCAGGCCTGCTTGCTGGCTTGGGTTTCCTCCGGGGCTGGCAAGGACAACCCAGGCCCAGCTTCCCACAGGACGCACCCCATTGACTCTCCCCAAGGCCACCGCCCATGGGCAGCACGCTCTGACTCATTCCGGCTGTTTTTAAAGCCTGCTGAGGTTGTTGTATGAATTCAGCTCATCTGGGTCCATTATTTCACTCCAAACATTTCCTAGACTTGTTGAGGGTAAAATGTTTTTTAACTTTCTCCTAAATGCAGCTGGTTAAATGAATGCTGGGTGTCAACCCCTAATTCCACCAAAATCTCGAGGAGGCCAGGGCTTGCCTCCATAGCCTGACTTTACCACCAGTCACCACGGCCCAACAAAATGACTCAGAGAGAGCTCACAGAGCCCCACACCCTTGTCCAGCTCAGTTGCGGACTGGGGTCAGGACAACCTGCACAGCCCAGGTCCTCTACTCATGCGCTGGGCAGGCAGATGGTCCAAATCCAGACCCGGCACCCCACCAAAAGCAGCAGGGGCTGTGCGCAGGCAGGAAGGGCGGCAGGCACACAGCCAGGCATGAGGCATGCTATTCTCTCCCGGAATCCACCCCCTCCTCCCTCACGCGCTCAGATCCTACCATCCTTTGAGAATCACCTCACATACACCTCCAGAGCAAAATCCTCGCTGCTCTAGACAGACCTCTTTCACAAATGCCCCAAATCCTTCTGCCCCATCCTCCCTTGGGGATACAGCTCAGCTTCCCAAGAGGCTCCAAGTTTCTCAGGGGACTGTCCTGGTTATCTGGAAACCCTCCAACACACACACAGGCGGGGAGCCCTTACTGGCCGCTTCTGATGGACCAGCAGTGCCAAGTGCTTCCCCAGCGTCAGCTCGCGCACGCCTCCCATTATTTACCACAGCCCATCAAATCTAAGACGCGGAGACGTGGCGCCATCTTGGTCTTAGCCGGCGTCTGCGGAAGGTGTTCCCACAACTCCATCACGAATAGCAGCTGGCTGACAGCAACTATGAGACGCCACTGACTGAAAGACGCGTCTCAACTTCAGAGGCACGAGGTGGGAATGCGTGCATCTTAGAGTTGATGAAGTAGGGCAGAGAAAACAGAGCTTCTGGAGGCGACAAGTTGCTTTGGGGACCACAGCCAAGGAAGCTGGGATGTAAACTCAGGGGACCCAGGCCAGGCGCCTGCTCGCCTAACCACGTCTCTACAGCCTCCTCTCAGCCCCTGGACCTGGCCTGGCTGGAGAATCAACTCCGACACTTCCCACATCAGTCCCTATGGCCACAGCCCTCCATGGTGCCAACAAGCTGGGCTGGCAGGTCCTGAGGTGACCAGAGGCCTGGTGTTTAATGGATAGTGTCCCCTCCTGGCGGGCCTCTGGGGGTGGGGGACAGCTTACTCACAAGTATGTCCACTTCTACAAAAACGGGCTGGGAGCAAAGCTGCTCCCTACAGGAAGAAATCCTTGCCCATCCAGGCAAGGTCCAGCAGCACATGACTGGACACAAATTTCTGTGGATTCCTCCACACTAGCAACAAAAAGCAGCATTTTCCTGTCACTACCCTCCCAAACCCTGTTTGGAGCTGAGGAAATGTGAATAGGGACAGTCTTTCTGCTTCCTTCCTGGACTGTGGTCTGTACAAACAAGTGGTCAGAAAGGGCCACTCAGGGGACAGGACAGGGGACATCAGAATGCCTAGATGGGGCCCAACCTTTGTTGTTTCTCACCAAAAGGAAAGAGATGTGCACACAGAGACATCCACTGCAGTTTTATTTGTAAGAGGATCTGGAGACAACGTCTAAATGTCCAGTAGAAGGACTGGGAAAGGAAGGGGGAGGACTACAGTGAGCCACTGCGTGGTGTGCCCCTGGAGCGGGGCCAGTGAAAGGGACCGAGTCTGGCTCTGGCTGCTGCAGAGGCTTCGCCACCAAAGGCGGGCCGCCCACAACTGCAGCTGTGGGGGGCAGACACCTCCCTCGCCACCCACAGCTCACTCGCTTGCTCACACTCACTGATTCCTTGCCTCGACAAAGGCAGACTGAGAACTGGTGGGTCCCCAGCCTGGTGGGCCAGCCGCACCTCCCGGTCCCCAGAGCCTAGCCACGCAGACCCCTGCAGGCCCCAGGGCTGTGCCGGGCCGTGTGCGGCAGGGAGGCGGCCTGAGGAGGGCTCTGGCTGCTCGACAGGAGACAGGTCAGGGAAGCATCTTCAAAGTGATACAGGCCCCCTCCCCTTTTACATAAAAAAAAAAAAAAGAAATAGAAAACCAGAATTTCTCAATCAAGAATGTTACAAAAGCAAACATGACGACTCCGGCACCGCCGTGCCCCATCCACTCTCTGGCTCGCGTCCACGGCTGCGACCTTGGTGAGCTGCCCTGCACAGGCTCTCTGACTTCACCCAGCATTCCTCATATCCCACCTTCCCCGCTCGGTGGCAATGGCTGCAGGGCACTCCGGACCACGGCTTAACCTCCCTCTCTCTCTCATGCCCGCCGTGGCCCATGTTTTGCTGGCAGAAACAGCGCTGCGCCGAGCATTTCACCTCCCCCTTCCCTGTTATCTTAACCCGCTAAGATAAAATCCCCACCAGCGGGGTTACCAAGTCAAGGGGTAGGAACGTTTTTCTGGCTCTTGAAACATAGGGTCAAACTGTTTTCCCAAGACCTCACACCAAGTTCTCCAACTCCAGGAGCCCGGGTGGGCGGCGTTCCTTCCTGTGTGTCCCGAGCCTTGGCTCCACTCGGGACGGCACACCCTCCCCTCTTCCGTGGGGGCCGGGCCAGCAGACACTCATGGGACCTGCTTCACTCACTCATCTCCGAGGATGCCTGGGTTCAGAGGTGAAAGCCCTTTGAAAACGCTAAGACAGTGGGTCGGTGAAAGGGATTGGTCTTCCATGGGTCCACCAACAGCCCATCTTGGCCCCACCAACACAGCGTTCGGGGCTGGGTCACACTACCAGGGCCACGGCGATGAGGCACATTCCCCACACAGGGACGGGGCGGGGGGCCACCTGACTCAGGGAAGTAACCAGGAGGCCTGGCTTCTCATTAACAGGCTGCCAGCCTGCCCACACTGCCTGCAGGCGCTTGGGGTCCTTATGGGCCAGTAGCCCCGAGCCTGTTCAAAGAGCACACCCCGCAGTACCCTAGAGGAACTGGATGTGGGTGTCAGAGCAACGGGGAGTCTTCACTGAGCAAACTGAGAAATCAAGCCAGGCACCCCCCAGCCATGGGCCTCCCCAGGAGGGGCTGGTGTGCAGACAGCACCATGCCCTCCCTGCATCCGAACCCGCTCCCCCAACCCCAGCCCAGCTGGGGGCCTGGGCAGGGCCTGTGCAGCTCCGTCAGGGAGGCAGACACACACACATGGTTACCTTGGTTGGAGAGGATGGGCTGGGGCAGGGAGGCAGAGGTGGGAGCCGCGCTGGGTGGGGAGCTGTTGGGTCTGACGCAGGGGGCAGCAGAGAGCCGAGCATCCTCGCTGACCTGGGGGGAGTGCTGAGTCAGCCGGGCAGAGGTGAAAGATCCAGGAGAGCAGAACTGGGCAGAGCCAGAGACGTGAGGAGGAGCTCACGGTGCTCACACACACATCGGTGACACGGAGGACCTCGACTAACCCTCAGCAACCCCACGAGACGGGTCCGACGGCCACCCCCATCTCACGGATGAGAACGGACAGGGACGCACAGCCGAGGGGAGGCCAGGGTGGTGCGGCCAGGACTCCACTCCTCCACCTCCCACACAAAGACCCACCTTCCTCTCAGAGTTGCTTAATTTGGACTTGACCTCTTTGGCTTTCTGAATTGCTTTTAGCACTTCCACTGTGTCCAACTCTTTCTCTGTGGTCACTGTGTTGTCCAGGCAGACCTATGGTGTTCAGAAAATGGCCATCAGCACAGGGGCTGGCCAGCATGGCGCGAGCAGGATGGTGGGGTCCTGCCGAGGTGTGGGCCCAGCCCCACGAGGACACACAGGGCTGCGGGGGCCCAGCCTGCCAGGAGGGAGATCTCTGCCACCCGCAGAAGAGACCTGGAGCTCCCTGGAGTGACCCAGCAAGGGCCCGGAACGCCTAGTCTGGCTCCGGGAGTTCCTCTCGGAAAAGAGAAGACAGGGCACAGGGTTCCCTGAGAAGGCCTCTGGGATGGTTGGGAATAGGGGAAAGTGGTGCCTTGAACTAAGCCTCCAATCGTGACGAAACTCGTATCTGCAAAGAGCAAGGGGAGAGCCTTCTGGGCTGGGGAACTGGGAGAGCCAAGACACGGGAAGCAGGCAGGAAGGCAGGGACTCCACCTGCAAGTGCAGGAACGAGCTACGGGCCAGCAGGCAGTGGGAACAGCAGGGTGGTCAAACGAGGGAAGGTCCCAAGGGCCGAGGGAGGGGAGCTGATGTCTTGGTGACAGTGTGGGGAAAGGGGCACCTGGGGCGGAAAACACACGGAGGGGTGGGGGGATGATGCAAACAGCCTTCCAGCTATCTTCTGGCCTGGGATCTGGCGACAGTGGGAGCGCGGCCTGCTCGAAGCTAGGAGACGGGGAACCTGCAGGGCACCTGTGGGGCGCGCAGGTGACCATCAGCCGGCGGCAGATACTGGGCTGGGTGACACCAACCAAGGTGGGCAAACACATCCGGTTTATGACGAGATTTTATGGCCAGAAGTCGTCCAGGAAATGAGATACTTAGAATTAAGTAACTTATTCCTGACTCTTGCCTACAATTAACATTGTTGTTTGTTGTTCAGTCACTAAATTCTGTCTGATTCTGCAACATCAAGGGCTGGAGCCCGCCAGCTCATAATCTGGCCGTGGGAGTGTCCCAGGCAAGAACACCGGAGTGCCCTACCACTTTCTCCCCCAGGAGACCATCCCGACCCAAGGATGGAATCCGCATTTCCAGCACCGGCAGGCGGGTTCTCTACTGCTGAGCCACCAGAGAAGCCCAGAGTAAACGTTACTTTTTAACAAGGAGAAAACACTCCCTCCACACTCAGGCTGTGCCTGTTGGTTCCCAGAGAGCCCCCCGGGCCTGATGCCCTGACGCAGGTGACATGAGGTCAGCCTCCTGAGGAAGCCTGGCAGCCTGTGGCCCCTGAGAGAAGAGGAGCGAGGGAGCCTTTTCCTATGGAGGCAGTGGACTTCCCTGATCCGAAAGGCAACTCAGGGTCAGGACGGCCTTCTGAAGCAGGCAGGTGTACGTGAGCAGACGTCACCTGCAGCTGAGTCTCCCCAAGCAGCTTACCTCCGAGGCCCGCTCTCCGAACTGAGCCAGCACCTTGGTCCGATAGTCGGGGATGATACTCAGGGGGTTGTTCAGCAGAGCCACGTGCTCCAGACATGGGAGGCTGCCGATGCTTCTGACCTCTTCCATCTGAAAGGCATCCCCCGAGGCCCTTCGCTAACTCAGCAACACGACAACACAAGCGACAGCCAGCAAAGGCCCCTCGTTCTCACCGAAGTGACCAACATCGAGGCACAGCCTCCCCAGAACCCCGTGCCCCTTCTGGGGCGCGGCTCACCTGTTCGATTCTGTTGTCGCTGAGATCCAGGTTGACCAGGGAGTAGAGCTTGTGCAGTCCACTCAGGTTCCTCAGGAGGTTGCCTGCCAGGTTCAGGGTCTTGATGTTCCCCAGTTTGGTGTGAACCCCTTCCAAGGAGGACAGCTTGTTGTAGGACAGGTCCACGTGCACAAGGTTGTACAGGTGCTGTGGCGGCATCGACAACAGGGTCACGTGGTTAAGGTCAAGGGTCCAGACAGTGGGCACTGACATGAAGGGTATAACGGGCCCTCCAACCTAAACGACTAGCTCTGCAGGCTGGCTCTATTCCCGCTGACATTTTTTCAGAAGGGAAACTCTTCTTCCCTGCACAGGTTTACAGGGCCAACACGGCCCACAGGGTAGGAGTAGAGGCAGGGTTTGAAAACACAGCTGTCCGTCTTCACAGTGGAGGCATCATCTTTATCCTGTCCAATGTGTATTTATACTTTGGGAACTAGAGCAACACGGCTCATTGCATTGTTGCGAACCAAAGGGAACGGCAGCAGCTCTGCCTTTACAAACTTCTAGGACGCCCAGATACCCTTCAAGTGCCCATGAGAGAAATCCCAAGACTCCCAAGGCCACGTCAGCCTCCTGATCTCAGGAGAATGGGACCTTGTAAGAAGCTTGCAGACAGTAAAGGTCTCCAAAGACACTAATCACCTGCAGATTGTTCATGACCAGCACTCCATTGTGACTCAGGTCCAGGAACTCAATCTTTGGAATCAGTTTCTTGAGAAAGAAAAGACAAGACCTGACGTTACCCTAGGAGATTAGACCCTTTCCGGCCCCTACACAGGAGGGACAGATGCTTCTGCCTGACCACAGACTCCTAGGTAGGCCATCTGTGCAGGGCCCCTGACGTGACACCTCCCGGGGCCCAGCCAGCAGCACATCCTCAGGAACATGTAACAGAGGGCTCTGGTGCTGAGCAGCGACGCACTGTTTTCGTAGAACACTTGGCTTGTAAAAGTGATAAACAGCAAGTGCAGACAGAAGGAGGTATGTCCTTCTTCAACTCTGCACCCCCATCGAGACCCACAAACACTCCTGCCCAAGTACCATCTGGACATCACTCTTACAGGGGAACATCTGGAACCTTTTCTTTTTTTTCTGGCTGCACTGTGAGGCACACTGGATCTCAGTTCCCTGATCAGGGATCAAACCTGTCCCCACTACAGTGGAAACAAAGTCTTAATCACTGAGCTACCAGGAATGTCCCTGGGACCTATGGACTAACTTTTCTGCTCCCCTTCTTGGGAATAAATTTCACCACTCACTGTGTCTATGCTATCAAATGCACACACAATTAATATACTTCATTTCGTTCTAAGCACTCCTTTTAAAAAAAAAAAAATTTATTTTTGGCTGTGCCGGGTCTTCATTGCTCCCCAGGCTTTTCTCTAGTTGCAGTGAGCGGGGGCTGCCCTCCACAGCGGCTGAGCTCGGGCTGCTCATTGTGGTGGCGTCCTGTTGTGGAGCACAGGCTCTGGGGTGCGTGGGCTTCAGCAGCTGCCGAGCGTGGGCTCGGGAGCTGTGCCTCACAGGCCTCTAGAGCACAGGCTCAGTAGCTGTGGTGCACAGGCTTAGCTGCTCCGAGGCATGTGGGATCTTCCTGGACCATGGGTTGAACCAGTGTCTCCTGCATTGGCCAGTGGATTCTTTACCACTGAGCCATCAGGGAAGCCCTAAGATTTTAAATAACTTTTAAATAACCCCATTAACTTAAGAATTGCAGGCAAGGCACAGAGCACCAGATACAGTTCTTCATTAGTCCTTTTGGTAAAAGGTTAAACACCCAACCCCAGGGTCTAGTCAGGCCGTGGAGGGCATACCACAGAGTCATCGATCTCGGAGATGCTGTTGTGACTCAAGTCCAGAGCGGTCAGAGCCTGCCATGTGGGGATGACGGCAGTCACGGGGCCCTCCGTGGCGGCGCCTGCTGGCTCCCACTCATCGAACTCCGAGGCTTCGGGAACGAGGACTTCCTGTGTGAGAACATCTGGTGAGCACCCCCATGGTAGCCTTCATGCAACACTCACTGGGAACACAATCATTGCAAAATTTCAGGAAGGGCTGGAGCATATTTAGTATGTGGAAGTGAACTTGCATTAAAACGGGGCTTTGGTTCATATGCCTCGAAACGATTGTGAAATAACTGAAGACCTTAGAAACATAACAGCCACTTGGAATATGTTCTGGCCCTGCTGCAGGAGCAAACGCTTTTCCAGCTCACAAGAGCCTCGTTATACAGTGATGCCTTTTCTGGCTTAAATCTTGGAGGCTGAAGGTCAGAATTTGCTGTTTCTAGGCAACCGTGCTTTACAAGCTGGCACTGTGGCCCCCGCGACTGACAATGGGCCTTTTAACCATTACTTCACAGGGTAGAATCTAGCAGGGCTGAGACAGGGGAGCAGCAGGGAGCACGGGGGCACCGTCTACTGGGAAGGAGGCAGGTCTCCTCGCTTCGGCTACTGATGCCCTTTGATAAGACTTCTCCTCTCTCAATGGATCACTCTGGGCTCCCTGAGCAGGAAAGCAGGGAGTATCTCCCAGAGGGGCAAAGCTGCCTGAAACAAGCTGCCTCTTTTCGGCCAGCAGCCTCAAGAGAAAGACTTTCCATCAAACCTAAATCTTCATCAGATACTCTAAGTTCTAAAAGTAACACTATGCTTCTTTCTAGAAGAACTTTAAGATTACTGAGTCTGCTAAGTCACTTCAGTCACGTCCAGCTCTTGGCAACCCCGTGGACCGTAGCCTGCCAGGCTCCTCTGTCCGTGGGATTCTTCAGGCATGAATACTGGAGTGGGTTGCCATTTCCTTCTTCAGGGGATCTTCTCAGCCCAGGGATCAAACCAGCATCCCTTACATCTCCTGCGTGTTCTTTACCACTAGCGACACCTGGAACTCAAGTCATTACTAAGATGCAAACCATAAAAATGTAAAGAGAGAAGGAAAAAAACCTCTTACATACTTGGTTTGTGAGTTTGTGTCACTCACACATAAACAACAGGGCCCAGCACACACAACCTCGCCTGCCTATTCAAGCTGAGAACAAGATACAAATGAGTGCTAAGCCAGGGCTTTTCACAGTTAGAGAACATTTCCATCAATTCATCTAATAAACGTTCCGACACTCGTGCTGCTGAAAACTTATTAAAAACCAGTGACCTTTTTCTGAGGGGTGGGGATTACCCTGCTCTTAAAATCTCAGGTTTAACAGTGTTGATTTGGGATGACGATGTAGCCTGAGGCATCTCAGGGACTGTCAAGCACTGGGAGGTCCCACAGGAGTGTGCAGCTGCCCAGGGGAAAGTCTAGCTCCTGATTCCTGACAGGTGGCAGATTTTGCATAATTCTCAGCGAGGCCACCACAGCGCAGGGTCCTGCCCCTCAGACGGCACCCTGGAAGGTAACAGGTGGCGCTTACCTTCATGGAGGTTGCCGAGAAACGGACGCTCATCGTGGCCAAGGTCGGCTTGGATGCAACCAGCCCCCGGATGCGCCTGGCATCACAGTGACTTATCTGGAACAAGAACAGCTGTGTCTCAGAAGGGCATCGTCATCCAACAGAAGTCCCACGAAGCAGATGCTCACCACCCACACACAAAAGGAGCACAACCATCAGTGACCCCAAATCCTTCGAGCCAGGCAGTGACTCAAACCCTGAGTCTCTGCTTTCCTGTTTTTAGTGCTAAGTAGACATGTTCTGAAGTAGCCCATGAGACAGAGAGACACAAACTTGTTTCTCTGAACAGTTGCTTGGGGCTTGGTGGCTGGACACAAAGTGAGAGCCAGGGACTCCAGAGCTGGAGAGCTGGGGCCTCTGGAACATCACCTGCCCGACGCTGCTGGCCTCGTGGCCTCGCAGGGGGAAGGAGGGGGACAAGCCAAACCACCTCCCTCAAGCCACCTGTCCGAGCGCCACACTACACACCCGCAGGCCCCGCCTGGCAGAGCCGCAGCCTGCCCAGCCAGGCACTCCTCTCACCACCCAGCCCCACTTGCCTGTGCTGGTCGAGGACCAGATGCCCATCGAAGGAAGGGTCCTCAAGGGACCTCCTGAGACAAGCCCAGCACGTTGCAGAGTCAGACTCTGCTGAGCTCAGACACTAGATTCCCCCTTTTAACTGTGTGATCCTGGTCAAACTTCCTTACCCCCCTAAGCCTCAGTTTCCTCAACTGTAAAATGGGAATGTAAGTGCCCACATTACGTGGCTGTTGAGAAGATTTCATCGAGGAGTGAATATAAGACATGGGGAACAGGGCTGCACACAAAAGCCATGCTCGAGAACTTGCTGTGTTAAAGCGTTTTCCACTGTTCTCTACTGAGTCCCCTTCTTGGTAAAAAAAAAAACAAGAAAAAAAAAAGGTAACAAAATTGGCACTGCAAACCCAGGAGTTCCACAGTGAGTAATGCAAAGTATTTCCTGTTAGGTACAGGCACAGCAGAGAGCAGAGAATCCTGCAACCCCTCTGCTGGTCTGCCCTGGGAGATGTAGACAGGGAACTGGCTGTGTGACGCACAGGATGACTTCCTAGCACTTCAGTTTGAGCAATGAAGAAGCCCAGGAGAAGCTGGGCACCGGTGCGCCAACCTGTCCAAATGCTGTGGGGTGGGGACGTGCAGACCGGCCAGGGGCAGCAGAAGCTCCTCTCTCTCTGCCTCCACAGCGCCTGACTCCCCTAAATGGAATCTGCCACACACTGGCAGACTCAAAAGCAGCAATGCCTTACGATTAAATCCAGACACTCAACCTCAGGAACACTCCCTAGGCACGGACAGAATGGTCAGAAATCAGTCCATCCTGCGAGGGCACAGTCCCGCCTGCACTCCAGGGGCCCCGGGCCTTACCTCCACCTGATGAAGAGACTTGAATATGGACAGATCAAAAGGCAGGAGCTGCTCCTGAATGTTGCTGGTCCCAAAAGGTCCTTCTGTGCCAGAAACCTACAGCCAAATAAATGGTGTGAATTAGGGATGCTGCGGCAACCAGCACTTCCCATCCGTGTTCACAGAGCAGTGCTGCAGCAACTGCCAAACCCTGCTCCAAGCTTTGCCAGGCTGCGAGGGGCAGTCTGGGCAAGGATTCCCACTCAGCACTTCCATGATCCACAAAGAAGGCTAAAGCCAAGGTTCAAAGTAGGAGGCCACTGGACCATGACTGCCCCCTGGTGCTCAGAGGCGGAAGCACAGTGCCCAGATCACCAACCGTCACCTTTTCTCAGGGCCTGCAGTGTATACACACACACACCCCCCACACACCCAGGTCACGAGCTGTGTGCCCACGACTGAGCAGTTCCCCATGACCAGGATCCCACAGCTTTACCTTAAGGTACTTAAGGCGACAGGTGAAGTCCAGGATGTGCCCCAGGTCAGTCTTGGCATCCCCGCTGGCGCATGTGGGCTTTCCCTGCTGCAGCTGCTCGGTGACTGCGTAGAGCTGCAGGGGTCCAATGGCAAAGACCTCGCCAGCCCCCAGGAGCTGTTCTCCTGCAACAGCCACAGCCCAAGAGGTGAGCACTGGGTCCCAGCCCTGCCGTGCAGCCAGGGCACCTGCCCACGCGGCCAACAGTGACCAAGCACTTGGCCGGCACCCACTATGCACACCGAATCAGGACGAAGGAAGGACCCTCCTGAGCATGCGGAAGCGGCCTCCCTCCTGGGCTGACAGCTCAGGGTCAACCCAGGACACGTGATTACAAAGGAGGGAAGGGCCGCAGGAATTTGCTCTGGGGAGCCTCTCCGAGGTGAGACTGAGTTACAATCTGAGGCCCTGGCCAGGAGAAAGCCAGGACAGGCAGCACTAAGGGCAACGGCCTGCTGTAACCGCTAAGACACAGAGGTCTCAAGGTTAGGTGAGACCTAAGGTGCCAGCACCGTGCGGGGCCCGAGCGCAGGAGGGGCTTCTGAGCCAGACACTGGTGTTGGGTCCTCCTTTCGCGCTTTCCACCCATGCACCCTCAGATAGCCAACTGGGCCGCACATCCTCAATGTCCTTGTCCGGCCCTCTTTCAGGGGAGCAGCAAGACACCCTGTTCTCAGGCAGGGTCATGACCCTGAGGCAGCTTCAGTGCCATCTGAACCCTTTTAGGTAAGAACAAACCCAGTGCAAGAGGGTAGCGTGCCACCCACCTTCCAGAACTCCATCAGAAGGCCCTGGAATACAACCTGAGCCTGAGGACAGAGCCCCCGCAGACAGGGGCCCAGGGGTGCTGAGGTGAAGAACACAGCTCCTCAGACTTGCAGAGCAGACAGCTGCACAGGCCTGCCTGTGGACCAGGTCCAGGGATCTGGGGAACCCTGGCAAGGTGGGTCCTGGCTGATGGAGTTCTGGGCCCTTGGCCGCCTAACAGGGCTAGCCAAGTTGCATCCAGTATTTCAAGGACCCCTGGCCATATACCTTTTTCAAAGAGTTCCTCAGCCAGTGCTGCAGTGATGCCGTTAATCTCCTGAAGAGAAAACAAAACCCAGTCAGGACCTTCCCCTGCTCCCCACCACTGGGGCCTGCACCTTTCTTGCCATCTACTCCCTCCATTGCTGCAAAGCCAGCTCTCCAGGAGTAAAACACAATGGAGAGAGTAAATCTAAAGTGAATCAAGCAGCCCAGAAAGGAAAAGACTATTTCCAGTTGCGCAGGTATCAGCTCCAAGGCCACTCAGCATGGGCTCAGAACTCCAGGCCCAGGAGACCGCAGAGCCTGGCCTCGTCAGGCGCTGGCTGGGAAGTCAACAGCTCCCCAAACTGGCCTTGGGAGATTACTAAGAGAGGCATGGCAGACAGACAGTCCTGCTTCCTCTGGAAAAGAGGTTCCCATTCCCCTGGTGGGGGAAAAAACGGGCCTCACAGAGCCAGCCCTGCCTGGGAGTGACCATTTTTACTGACATTCATGTCCCACAGGTATCTGAGGGAAGAGTAAGCACCGGCTCTCTTCCTGCGCTGTCCCTCCAAGGCTGTTGAGCGCACCGCTCAGCCCAGGGTCCTGAGAAAGAGGCAGGAAAGGACTGCCTTTCAGGGCGATGGGGTAAAGGCAGCACACAAGGGTGGCCTTCAGTCACATTACAGCCAGTGTGAGGGTGGCCTTCAGTCACATTACAGCCAGTGTGCTGGGTCTCAATTCACACCAGGCGATGGCCTCAGCGCTCCCCACCAAGAGGCTCACTCAATCCTCCCGGTGCCCTAGGCCAGGAGGCTGTTATGTTGAATCCTATTTCACAGGTAAGCAAACTAAGGTGGGACATGCTGCGATCCTCTCGCAAAGCCACACTTTCAAATGCTTAGCTGTGAAGCCTCTCTCAGTACACAGCTGACTGCCTCAGCATTTCAGGGGTGTAACCCTGGGGTTGCTAGAGCCCCAGGGCTTGCAACCCCACATCCTGCAGGTAAGAACCGTACCTAATTGACAGATGGCAGCCAACAGGACTTTTGTAAACAGGTCCAGATGAGAACTGCACAATCACCTTCGTAGCTCACAGGAACACCTCTGCCACCAGGACACGCAATCAGTGAGTTTACGGAACTTGAAAGGCACCAGGCTGCAGGAGCAGAGCATCCTTCTCCTGTTTTCCTACTGTTTATCTCTCGCTTACCTTTCACACATACAGGATACCCTAATGCTTGCTTATATGCCGCAAATACCTAAGTGTCTTTTCCTTGTCTGTGTATGCCCTTTATGTGTGTTCACACCAGTTCTCCTGACAGAGGGAGGTTTGTCAAGTTTACATTTTTTTAACCTGTGATTCTTTTCCTTTGTGACTTCTGGGACCTCTTTCCCAACCCTAAGATTATAAAGACACTCCCCTAATTTCTCCTTTTAGTACTCTAAGGTATCTGTTTTTTAAAAATGTGCTTATTTCATGTGCTTGAAATTCAGCTTGTATGAGACGAATTCCTCCTTATTGTCACAAATGAACAAAAAGCCAAAGGGAGAAAAATGAGCGAACACACCTCCACTGTTAGGGGGCTCAGAGTCTAGCAAAACATAGGGTCATATGTAAAAGGGCCACCAGAAGGAAATAGCAGGCTCTGAGCCAGAGAGGCTCCAGTGAGTGAGAGGACAGGCCATCAGTTCACTCGGAAGCCCAACGTCAGTCTCCCGCAACAGTTCAATTGCTGGGCAGTTACTTCCTCGGCTGCTATGAAGAACTGAAGATCAGGAAGACCGTGGAATGACCTAGAAGCTCATTTCTCTACCCACATTCTGAGAACCAAGCCCCTTCTCCAGATCGGCACTTCCCCATCTGGCGTGCAGTCAGAATCGCCCATCACCTGGACAGCCTTGAAAGACACACACTCCCGAGAGGCTTCCAATCCGCACCCACCTCCAGTCCCCAAGAGCAGCTCCCCAGCCTCTCCATTTCCAGCAGGGACACTAGGTCTCACATGGGAAAAGGGCCCCCAGCCCACGCTTAGTACCAGCAACCCTTATCCTCAAAGTTACATTTCTTTGGGCAGCTGGCGTCAACACCAGCCCAGCTGAGGAGATAGGGCTGGAATTTCCGGAAGACCCAGGAAGTTGGGAGATAGTGAGGGCCAAGGACTCACGCTAAACAAAGAGCATGTTTCCACTTCTGAGCAATCTGAAAAGTAGACAATTTCTTCTGCCCCTCCCCTTGGGCTACAGGAAGCACTCCCTGCAGCTATACTAGGCAACACTATCTACTTAGTTGCCTTGGCTGATCTTCACCTTGAGAGACTCTTAATTAAAGGGGAAACAAAGAAAGGCCTCAGTCCCAAAATCCACAGTATAAGTCTTCTCAGAGAAGCATTCTGTCTGCCTCCTCAGAGTACTCTGGTTCAGCTGTGGCCTTGTGGCCACGTGTAAGCAGGGTTGGACCTCCCTCCTGCTAGGAGGAAACGGGGGCATCAGTGGGTCCCAGCTAAAGCTCCTGCAGATTCCACCCAGAGGTTCCTCTGCGAACGGGTACTCCCCCACCCACACACACTCCACCCAATCCTGCTGAAAGGACTTGAAATACTTCAGGGTCCCACAGATGTCTGAACTAAAATACCCTAAAAAAAAAAAAAAAAAAAAAAAACTGGCAGGGAGCTTCTCTGGTGGCTCAACAGGAAGGAATCCACCTGCCAGGGCAGGAGATGTGGGTCTGATTCCTGGTCCGGGATGATGCCACATGCCAAGGAGAAACTAAGCCCAGGCACCACAACTATTAAGCCTGTGCTCAAGAGCCCAGGAACCGCAGGTGCAGAAGCCCGTGCGCCCCAGACCCCACGCTTTGCAGTGAGAGCGGCCACCGCAGTGAGAAGCCTACGCACCACAATGAAGAGCAGCCCCCACTCGCCAGGAGTAGAGAAAGTCTGCCTGCAGCAACGAAAATCCAGCACAGCCAAAAATAAATAAATTAAAATTGTAAGAGACATTCTTTATAGTTCCAAAAATGTTTCAATTAAAAAAAATAAGTGTTTAAAAACTAAAATACCCACTTCCAAACCTGCTACATTCCAATCAATCAGCCACCTGCCAGGGTCTCGTGCTGGTCTGCACCCTTGAGCAGCACCCTTGTAGGGCAAGTTGCTCAGCTGTGTCCAAGTTGCTCAGCTGTGTCTAACTCTTTGCAACCCCATGGACTATACAGTTCATGGAATTCTCCAGGCCAGAATACTGGAGTGGGTACCCTTTCCCTTCTCCGGGGGATCTTCCCAACCCATGGATCGAACCCAGATCTCCCGTGTAGCAGGCGGATTCTTTACCAGCTGAGCCACAGGGGAAGCCCAAGAATACTGGAGTGGGGAGCCTATGCCTTCTCCAGCGGATCTTCTCAACCCAAGAATCGAACTGGGGTCTCCCGCATTGCAGGCAGATTCTTTACCAAGTGAGCTATGCACACAAATGCACCACAGACTCTTAGGCTGTGGTTCGGACACCACTATTCCGACAGCATGTTAGTACATGCAGGTCTGTGAAGCCCCTGCAGCACAGACCCTACTCAATGAATAACCCCAGGCCAGTCCAATGCTCCTGCTTGGCACAGGCTGGAGCACAGAGTGTGTGCCACTGGAGCATTAACGAGGGGCTGAGTTACACGTCACTGTGTGGTTTACATACATACACAGGGGTCGGAGTCCGTGTTAACATATTTCATGCCTGTATGAGGCACACCAGCAGAAGTCAGGAACACTGTGTGAGTAAAAACTCCCCACTGAGAGATTCAAGCCTCAACTCTGGCTGCAGAGAGCTCCAAGACTGTAAGCAAGCCTCAAGGATATCTGTTATCACGTACAGCCTGTATTCTGCAACTAAAAGAAATGACCAAAAGCTACCTTTAGGATGGTAACGGTTCTGTCCTACTCTGATTTCAGATTTCAAAAAGTGTCTTTGTTCTACCCAACTGGTTTCAAGATAACAAAATGATATAAATGCCACCTCTGACAAGAAGTGAATGCATTTCCTAACCAGAATACCTGGCACTGGCTGGGACCTGGAGAGCCCCTGCCGTTTGCCCAGACTTTTCCGGGCGCTTCACCTTCACTGCACCAGCTCCTGCAATTCACAAGGGCCTGGGATCATCCCCCCTCCAACTCACAAGAGGAACTGAGACACACAGAGGCTCCATGGCTGCCTCTGAATAAACTGTCACGAAGCAGCAGGGCTGGGAGACAAACGGCTCTGCCTGCCTGTCAGAAAGCCTGCCCCAAAGTCGTGGCCCCAACCTCACACCATATACAAAAATCCACTCAAAATGGTTAAAGTCCTAAATACAAGAACTAAAACTATAAAACTCTTAGAAGAAAAACATAGTTGCAAATCTTTGTTCTCTTGGATTTGGTTTCTTAGACATGATACCAAAAACACAAGTGACTGGAGGGAAAAATGGGTAAACTTCATCAAAACCGAAAACTCGTGTTTCAAAGAATACAATCAGGACAACTAAGACAATTCACACAATGAGAGAAAATATTTGCACATCGTATTTCTAGTAAGGGTTTAAATATCCAGAGTATACAAAGAACTCCTACAAGTCAACAACAACCTAATTTTTTGAAATGCAAAAGATTTCAATAACTTTATCTAAAGAAAATATACAAATAACCAACAAGCACATGTAAAAAAGCTCAACATTATTAGTCATTAGCCAAACGCAAATTGAAACCACAAGGTACCATGTTACAGCCAAGAGGATCGCTACAGTGAACAGTAGCAAGTGTGGGCGAAGACGTGGGAGCCTAAGAGCCTGCATGCTGCCGGCAGGAATGCGCTGGGCTGGCCGACTTTCTGGCCAGCTCAATAAAATGGTGCAGCCACTACCGAAGAAAATTTGCCTGTTCCTCATAAAGAGTTATCATACAATCGAGCAAGTCTACTCCTAGTATATACCCAACAAAGGATGTTGTTATCCTTTAGTCGCTTAGTTGTGTCTGACTCTTTTTGTGATCCCATGGACTGTAGCCTGCCAGGCTCCTCTGTCCATGCGATTACCCAGGCAACAGTACTGGAGTGGGCTGCCATTCCCTTCTCCAGGGCATCTTCCTGACCCAGAGACGGAACCTGCTCCGCCTGCACTGGCAGGTGGGTTCTTTACTACTGGGCTACCTGGGAAGCCCCAGCAGAAAGTATGTGAGGTGAAAGTGGCTCAGTCGTGTCCGACTCTCCGAGACCCCATGGAATTCTCCAGGCCACAATAC
The DNA here is from genome assembly GCF_023091745.1 of Budorcas taxicolor. Classification (NCBI taxonomy): domain Eukaryota; kingdom Metazoa; phylum Chordata; class Mammalia; order Artiodactyla; family Bovidae; genus Budorcas; species Budorcas taxicolor. The sequence goes on along the minus strand of NC_068910.1, from coordinate 12,103,316 downwards.
TGGAGGGGGTAGCCTTTCCCTTCTCCAGGGGATCTTCCCATCCGAAGGATTGAACCCGGGTCTCCCGCACTGCAGGCGGATTCTTTACCAGCTGAGCCACAAGTATGGGTCTACACAAAAACATATGAATGTTCTCAGCAGTCTTATTTAATAAAAGCCAAAAACTGGAAGCAAGCTAAATTTATCAGTCCATTAACTCATGAATGGACAATATATGGTATCTTGAAACAATGTAATAGTACTTGACCACAAAAGAACTGAAGTGCTTATTTTCGTTTACAATATGAATGGACCTTGAAAACACTATGCTAAGTGAAAGCAGTCAGTCACAAAAGGTCACATATTGCACGATTTCACTTATATGAAATGTTCAGAACATGCACACCCATCTATTACGAAAGCATATTAGTGACTGCTGATGGGTACAGTTCCTTCCTGTGTGATGAATGTTCTGGAATTAAGACAGTAGTGATAGATGCACAATTCTGTTAATATTCTAAAAACCAGGGACTTGTACGCTTTGTAAGAGTGAGTTTTGTATGTGAATCAAAAAAAAAAAATCCACACCCCAGCCAAATATGGTTCCCTGGGTCCACCCTGTCCAATGTCAGCCCCACAAGAGGTGGACTACACTGGGAGTAAATTCAGAGAGGACACTGATGGCGGGGAAGGTTACCAAAAACCTTCCCTAAGGGCTCCCAGTCTGTAAAAAAGCTGACAAATCTTTTGGGCTCTGTCTGTCCAAATTCATTTGAAGATCTAATATAGTGATCCTCGATCAAGTGCAATTTGCCCCTCAGGCAGTATCTGGCAATGTGTGGAGATACTGTTGGTAGTTATAGTGCGGCGGGTTGGGGGGGTAGACTAGGGATGGGGGGGCGCTACTGGCATCTAGTGGGCAGAGGTCAGAGATACTGCTCAGCACTGCACAGGGCAGCCCCCACACCAATCACCTGGTCCAACACGTCAACAGTGCCACAGCTAAGCAACCGTGATTTAGCTTAACAACGGATCAACCACTTTTTTAGAACTCTGGATTTATATAACCAAGAGGTCCTTTTGATAATAATTACTTCAAATATGTTCAAACTGCTCCAAGCAGTAGAACGTGCCTCAAACCAGAACCGCCACAGATGGAGGGCCTCAGGCAAACCTATCTCAGAAGAGCAGCCCAGTACTTCTCTGGTGGCTCAGTGAACTCGAATCTGCCTGCCAGCGCAGTGCACATGGGTTCGATTCCTGGCCTGGGAAGATTCTACAAGGCGTAAAGCAACTAAGCCCGATCTCTGGGTCAGGAAGATGCCCTGTAGAAGGGAGTGGCAGCCCACAGCCTACTGAGCCTGTGCTCCGGGGCCTGAGAGTCGCAGCTCCGGAGCCTGCATGTTGCCACTACTGAGGCCTGTGCTCCGCAACGAGAGAAGCCGCAGTGAGAAGGCCGTGCGCCACGGCGAAGAGCAGCCCCCGCCCGCCACAGCTAGAGAGAAGCCGGCAGGCAGCAACGAAGACCCAGTGCAACCAACATAATAACGATTCACATACAAATTATTTAGAAAACAAAAAGCAGTCCAGGCCTTTCCATACTCAGAGGCAGCCAGGAGACTGCCTCAAAGGCCCAGGTCTTAAGCAATGAATTATACTTTAACCTTAAATAGCTAATCAAAGCTTTCTTAAAGGACAGTGTTGTGTTTCTTAAAACACTAACCAGTTGTGAAAAACTCACATAAGAAATGGACTTTTGTTTTTCACATAAGGAAAGAAAATGAAAAAAAGAAGTCTACAACAGGAAAACTACTGCTAACCACATACATTACTGGTACATGCCAAACACAATCCAAAGATAGATACACATATATAGCTCCCATCTATAAATGCCAGTCTTTTTTCCCACAGGGCCCCTTCAAGCTGAGTGGCCCACTGCTAGTGCCATCACCAAATTTCCAGGTTCTTCTATCTAACACTTCAAGAAAGGTTCAGCTGTCTCACTCTGAAAGTATCTCAAGACAGTTATTTTTTAAAGAAGTCTGGGCTTTTAAGACCACAACCCACAGGTCCCTCCCTAAAAGGCAAGCCTGAAAAGGGAGTGGGTTATTTTGGGTTTTTTTCCCCTATCTTCATCACACAAAAGGAAAATAATTAAATATAAATTATCCAAAAGTCTACTACCTCAAAACAACTCCTCATAATATTTTGATGTATAACCTTCTAGAATTTTCCCAAATATATTCATACAAACCTTTTTTAAATAAAAATGGGACCATACCCTAATATCATTTTCTGCCCTGCTCTTTTCATCTAGTAATGTATTTCTTCTCCTACATCATTTTTCTAGCAGCATAATATCCAATTCCATGCTAGCACCCTTTTTTTTTTTAAGTCGCCTCCTATGGGGCTTTTGACTGTTCAGCATCTTATTATAATCCTGGAATGACTACCTTTACACCTATATCCTTTTCTCAGTCACCCAGTCTTTTCCCTTAGAATAAATTCTCAGAAATGAAATTACTGGGTTGTTTAACGTTTTGGTTTCACGTTGCACCAAACTTCCCTCCTTCAAGTGTGACAACTCATACTGTCACCAGCAGCCCATGACCGTTGTTCCTCCATCCAGAAGGGAGTGCAGAGCTGTCCTGAGACATACACTCCCATTGGAGGAAGCCACCTACCCTCACTCAGCACCTTGGACTCTGACGATGCCCTAAGATGGCAATATTCTGCCAACACAGATAGATCCCTTAATTAGTTTTGAGCTGGGAACCAACAACTCAACAATAGTCGATGCCAGGTGTCAGCTGTTTCTAATCTAACCCCATCCATTTGGATGGAAACTTGCTCAAACACCCACAGGCCATTTTTGCTAAACAAAACAACTTGTGGTGGAGGAAAACCTCTCTGTGGCCAGAGCCGGTCAGCCTAATTTAAGGCAAATCCCTTTACGAACACGCTCTGTCTAAGCCCCAACCCGCCAGGATGCTCCTCCATCTACTAACTGCAGGCTCCAGCTCCAGCCGACCTCTCAAAGCTGAGGTCTACAGGGTTTGCTACCTGGAGCTCTGGCGGCTGCAGGCTGGCAGGCGAAAGAGAAAACCCAAGAGGAACTTACGTAAAAGTGGAAATGCAAGAAGTGGGCCAGCACTCTGGGGGCCACATCAGGGAAGGTGGCCAGGAGTGTCTGGAGATAAATTTCTAGATCCTTCTCCCTCTTTTCCACCAAGCTCCTGGAGTTTTTCCCAATTATCTTTTTGGGCGGAAGCAGACTTCTATCAATCTTCTTCTCCGCAACAAGCTGTAAGAAAACATAAGCGTGTCAACCATAGACCAAGAGGTTCTGTAACTGTGCAAGGCCAAGGTAAACAGCTGAGGGCAGGTGCTCGCTACGAAGCCCATCGTGGCAGAAGCACCACGATTAGCGATCAAACTAGTGCACCTGGGTTTGACCTCTAATTAGCACTAGAAACACCAACACAATTCTAGACAGTGAGCTCCACCAAGAGACTCTGGAGACATTGAGGAAAGGAATACCTCAAAGCCCCTGAAGTCACCATCTTCTCCAAACCACAACAAAATTCTCATGCTACAAATGACCCAGAGAAAGGCAGCTCTCTCCAAAGGCAAAGAAAGAATTATAGCCAGATACTAAAGCACAGGTTCTGGAATAGGTATACTCAGGTGGAACAAATTGAAACCTGCTCCCTCCCCTGGAAACTATCCCAGCATCTCATAGCCTAGCTACAACTGTCAATCTTAAAACTGAAGTTCAAATACACTCCTTGCACACTGTCTTATGCAAGGTTTGAACTCTCAGGATCCAACGGGTTTGTTTTTTGTTTTTGTTTTTTTGCTGTTTACATTAATAAACCAGTGTTGCCCTAAAACCAACCCACGACACAATAGGAACTTGGCCTAAAAGCCCCCAATTTTCAATTACCTTTTCATGTAGGTCGTGGAAATCACTGTACCGGTGCTTGACTGTCCACTCATGGCTCCCATCAGTGATCTGGATGATGTAAACCTAAGAGGGAAAATAGCCCTTGCCTAGCCAGCAATAAGGAAAGCCCCACCCCACCCTCAGCAATAGCTGCAGGACACCCAAACCCCCCAGGCCAAAGTTAAGTTGCTCCTGCCCACTAGCCTCTGTACCTGACCCTTGCTGAGAAGCAGGGGCCCCCTTTTAGCCTCCTCCATGGCCCTAGCACTGGATCTGGCAGGCATATGGGATAAGTCTGACCCCTATCCAACAGTGAGAAAACAAAAAAGGCAGCTATCATATTAAGTAATCTCTTTAGTTTTTAAACTCCAGACTCCATGTAATTCAAAGTCCAATCCAACCTGAGCTGCAAGAAAGGCCTTTCTTTCGGAGGCAAAACAGGGTCAGGTTTGGCAGGACCACCTTTTCTGCTTTAGTTCTTTCTCAGGAGCCCTGACTATACCTGAGAAGCAAGTCCTTCTCCAACACTTTCAGCTGGCTCAGGAGCTGAAAACAGCCAGGAGTCAAGGCACTTAGATGCTCAGAGGAGGGCAGTGATAGATAATTAAGCCCTAACAGAAGGGAACGGGCCAGGAAGACCCATGTTCAAAATCTGGTTCTGCCATTCCTGGCTATAGTTTACGTATGTATGTCAACTTATGTAAGTGGCTGGGAGCCTTAAGTTGTCTGAGCCTCAGTTCCCATCTTAAAATCTAGTAGGATTAAGAATCAAGGGTAATGCATGCAAAATGCTTTGTAAAGGGCCTGACATGTAGTAAGTGATCAATCAAAGGTAGGTGTTGATAATTATTCAGCTCAGCATACCCAGACAAAGGGACACAAAATCACCACCTTCCCAACACCCACCCATTCAGAGGAAGGCCTCAGCCCTGTGGTCAAGGAGAGCTTTTTTGGAGCTAACCCTCCAGGTGGATACAGGGCATGCATGATGGCTGACCAGACCTAAGCCCTCACCTGGATGAGGCCCCATGGTCCTTGCATCCCACCCCTCTCTGCAGCACTCAGAAGGGGGAGGAGAAAATAATCAACTCAACTGAAGCCTCCATTGAGGAGCAGGCCTGTTGCTCCAGGATCCCTAGGAGCCCCTCCACAGCCTGACCATTTCCCTCCCCCTCCTCCTGCCCAGAAAAGGAGAAAGAGCCAGAAAAATGACCCTCAGGAGGAGGGTTAGGTTGAGGGCCAAGGAGGTGGGGTGAAGGCAGAGCCAAGCCCCCTTCCCCAACTCACCATGGTCCCAGAACAAAGGACAGGAGGCTGAGAGGTGCTCAGGCCACCCCCACCTTGGGGCCAGTCCCTGCTAGGCAGCCTACCAGGCCCATAGGCGCCCAAGCCCACCCAGACCCAGGAGGGCCTCCTACTTCATCACAGTCTGCGACTTCTCCCCTTTCTATCCTGCATCTCCTCCACAGCCTTGAAGTGTGCGTGGGCAGTGAGCCGCTCTCTCTCACCCCCACAGTCCAAAGCCATGAAGACCCCTAAAGTTCCGGGCTCTTGGACTCTCAGTCCTGAGCCACCCCCTCAATCCCCGGGGTCTGGGCTCCACTCACCTCTATTCTTGTCTCTGCCTGAGCGCCCAGGCCCCCAGATGCCCCCTTCACTTTTGAGCAAATGTCAACTGCAACCCCAAGGGCCCCCAGACCAAGGCCCCGCCCCCTCTTTTTCTTCATGGCTTGCAGCGCCCTGACCCTTTCCGCTGATACCATCCGAAGACCCCCTTTCCTAATTCCCCTTCTCCGGGACCGCCCGTCATGTCCTCCCAGGCCGGCGCCCCTCCAGGGGAGCCTCCGCCTCAACCTGACCCCTCTCCTCTGCAGGCCTCCTTTATCCCTTGATCCTTCCCATTCCTAGCCTCCTTTTCTAAACGCATACCCTTCCTAAGCCCCCTCTCTGCGCCCCACCCCAAGACCCTTTTTCCAGACCCGCGGAGCCCAAGCGCCCGTTCCCCAGATTCTGCCATCCCAGGCCCCCTCCTCAAAGTCGCAGCGCCCCGACATCTTCCTCTCCAGCTGCGGGGCCGAGAAGCCCACCCCAACCCCCCGCCCCCGACTCAAGACTCCAGGTCCCAGTCGCCACCTCCAGTTCGGGAGCCCGGGCCCCCAGCACACCGTATACGTGTCCACGAGCTCAGAGCCCACGACGCGCGCCGTCTTGGCCGGCTCGGCCTCCCGCTCGGGCCCGAAGCTGCGCGCCGCCGCCGCCATGTTCCGGGCTCCGTCGCCGCCGCCGCCCGGCGCAGACTGGCAGCAGTAGGGGGCGGGGTCAGCGTCCCACCGCCCCCTGGCCCCCGCCGCCCCCCGCCCCCGGCGCGAGCCGTGCGGCCATGCTGGCCCCGCCGCCTTCTCGCGCCCCCGCCCCACTCCGCCCCGCGCACGTAATTGACAGCTGCGGCCCGCGGCGCGCGTGCGCAGGCCGCCTGGGACGGTTCCATTGCGTAATCGGTCCCCGGGGGGCCCCGCCCGCCGCGCGCCTTGCAGCTCCGGAGAAACCGAGGCTCGGGCAGGAATTGCTCTGGGCTTTGTCACTCGAAAGGGATGGCCCTGCACCTTCCGTGGCAAGTCACTGCCACGCCTGGCCTTAGTTTCCCTCTCCGCAAAAGCGACAGTAATTACATCTCACCTACCTCTTGGTCTCATTCCCTGGAGGACCCGAGTGTGTTGAAGGAGGATCTGATTTGTAACTCTGGGCTAGTTCTTAACCTCTGCAAGACTCAGAGATCTCTGTCAAATGGAGTTTCTAGAGAATTGAGTGGGTTAATCCATGCAATGGCTGGCAGGCAAGGCAGGGAACTGGTGTAGGCTCTGTGACTTCCCAGATGGGTCAGCGGTAAAGAATCCGCCTGCCAAACAGGAGACTCAGGTTCCATCCCTGGGTCGGGAAGATCCCCTCGAGGAGGAAATGGCAACCCACTCCAGTATTCTTGCCAGGAAAAAATCCCATGGACAGAGGAGCCTGGCAGGCTACAGTCCATGAGGTCACAAAGAGTCAGGCATAACTGAGCCACTCAAAACCAGCTGCGTGAAGGACGTGGAGGGGTTAGGTGGAAAGGATATGTGCTGGCCATCTGGCACAACACCCCCAGATGGTATCCTACCAGAGCTCAAAATGAGGGGGTGACAGATTGGCGCTGGACTCAGGAACTACAGTGCTGGAAAAGGGAAGCATGGGCACAGAGAAGGAGCCCTAACCCAGGTCCAGAAGAGGTAGTGACCCAACTGGAAAGGGAGAGTCTCACACAGACGAGGCATCTGTTGGTGTATTTGTTGACTGGTAGAGTGCATTTCAGCCTAGACCTAGTACTTTTCTCCCTGAGGAGATGACTGGTCTGGGGAGCGGCTCCTCTGGCACCCTTGGGAGAAGGGCTCCAAACCGCACTCTCTTGAGGTAGGCCAGTGCCTTCCTTCTCCACGAGTCCCACAGCACCACGATCCGAGCTTGGCACTCGAGGCTTCTCTTGGCAGGGTCCTCCACTCCCAGCTTCTTTTTGCATACTGCTGCAGGAAAGTGAAGTCACTCAGTCGTGTCTGACTCTTTGCAACCCCAGGGACTGTAGCCTACCAGGCTACTCCGTCCATGGGATTTTCCAGACAAGAGTACTGGAGTGGGTTGCCATTTCCTTCTCCAGGGAATCTTCCCAACCCAGGGATCTAACCCCGATCTCCCGCATTGCAGGCAGATGCTTTACCATCTGAGCCACCAGGGAAGCCCAGAGGGGTTTAGTTTAAGTCAGCAGCTGCCAAGTCAGCCAGACCTGAGCAAGTCACCACCCCTCCAGGAGCCTCACCCACCTCCTTGGTTGGATAAGAGTTGTGTTGCTGATCTGGGGGCCTGGCCTGGGAGCCTGGCCTTGCAGCTCCTGCCTGTCCCGGACTCGTTTTCATTCATTCCAAAAACCTTTCCAGAGAGTCTCCTGGGGGAATGGGGAACAGAGGGAAAGAGCTCTGGTCCTTGTAGCCCTTCATCTGCTCCTTGCCCTGGGCAGAGGACACAGGGACTCAGGCCAGTGTGAGATCACCAGGGCCAAGGGGAGGGAGTAGAGGATGTTGCAGGCAGGGGTGGGCTGGGTCGGGAATGCGGCGGGGCTAGGCTATTTAAGCCCAGGGCCGCTGGCAACCCCAGCAGCCTGCCCTGTGAGCCGCCAGTATGGATGACATCTACAAGGCTGCGGTAAGGGATGGGCCTGGGCAGGGCTGGGGTGGGCATACCCTTTGGGGCCTGGGGTGGGCGTACCCACTGGGGGCTCAGGGGCAAGGTCACCCTAAGGAGGTGGTGGGGACCCAGGATAGAGTCCACTAACTTTCAGCCTAGACCTTCAAGGGGCCAGTTGGTCTGGCATTCCAGGGTGTAGAAGGGGTAAAGAGTTTAGGATCTGGGGGGAACTATCAGGGTTGGTGGAGGAGGACATCAAAGCTATAGCATCATGTCCAGCCCGGTCTTCAAATGTCTGTAGCCTGTGTCACTGTCTCTGGGACACACCTCTCTGCATTTGTGTGTCTGGTCTGTCTCTTTGTTCCTCCCAAGCTCTCCTTCTGAGGCTCTGTCGCTGTTTCCCTCTCCGCATTGCTGCCCCTCACATTCGGCTCCTCACCCATCCAATCCCCCACCACCCCCTTGGCTGGCTGAAGGTGCTCTGGAGGGTGGGACAGGGGTTGTGAGGAGGGGGCTGCAGAGGGCTCTGAAGCTTGACGCAGGCACAGAAGGACTAGGAGGGAATAACAGACCTGGGGCCCAGTCCCTGTTCAGCCTGGCAGGCTCAGGGCTCAGTGGCTCAGCTAAGGGGAAGGGCTAGAGGGTGGTCACCTTTTCTTGGTCACCCCAAGTCCCTGCAGGGGCCACTGAGGGGCTTCAGATGCTATTCCAACCTGGGAGTAGGGGTGTTGCTGACCTCCGTCCACCACAGAGACAAGGACATCTGACACAGACAGCTGCGCGCAAGGGAACCCCTACCTCAGCTCCAGGAAGTACGGACCCCCTCCTGGGCAGGAAAGGCTACAGCTGGCTCTGGGGGTGCCCCTGTCTTTCCTGCAGGAGTCTGTGGAGCTGGGAGAGGGGCAGCCCTCCACCCTGTGCCCATACAAGGCCTGACGGGCCAGGGACTAATTTTGGCTCTTGAGACACCAGGAGGCCAAGGGGCCAGATAACGCTGCCCCACCCCCTCCCTGCATGCCAGAGTCCCCAGAACAATCACCAGGTTTAACTTTGTCCCCCGTTAAAAATAGCCCAGTGGCCACCGGTCAGGTTACAGCGGGTGGCTTTGCCCACCCCCGCTGTGGTTTTATTGTCCCAACCTGAGGGACAGCTGCCCCTCCGGCCACCCAGCTTGGGTTTCAGCAGGGGGGCTGAAAGGACACTGAGAGGCCAACTGGCTATTGTTATTCGGGGTCACCTTGGTCCTGGAGAGGGCGCCCACCTGCCACCCTGGCCCTGAGCCCAGCCTCAGGGAGGCAAGCTGGGTCACCTCAGGGCTTGGGGACAGGCTGGGAGAACGGAGGCCTCTGCTCGGTGACCTGGGAATGGCCTGCCTCTTCCCGGCTGCAGTCTTCCCACCTGTGGAATGGGCTGGTTTCCTCGACAGCAGCCGAGGTCTGAGCCTGAGACTTCTTTTCTTCTCTAGGTAGAGCAGCTGACAGAAGAGCAGAAAAATGGTGAGCGCCCCAACATGCCCATGGGGCCCCAGTGGGGCCCAGCTGGGGGAGCGTGAGGGCCCCAGGCTGCAGGCCCGAGGCTGGGGTCCCCCTCCCTGTCACCCCAGAGGTCTCAGAGGGGAGCAGCGGGTTAGCAGGCGGCCCTCGGCGTCTGGCCTTCAGGGTTCTTGACTGAGCCATGCTGCTCTGCTTCCCCTCCTCTCCTGCTGGACACAGAGTTCAAGGCAGCCTTTGACATCTTCGTGCTGGGCGCTGAGGATGGCTGCATCAGCACCAAGGAGCTGGGCAAGGTGATGAGGATGCTGGGGCAGAACCCCACCCCTGAGGAGCTGCAGGAGATGATTGACGAGGTGGATGAGGACGGTGAGCCCCTTTGCCCCTCCCCAGGCCCCCAACTCTGGGGGGACTTGAACCCTGGTCCTGCCACTTCTTACTTTGCACCCTTAAAGGAGCTGTTTGGCCCCTCTGATCCTCAACCATATCATCTATGCAATGGGCGCAATAATCACACTCGCCTCACAGAGTCACTGGGAGGATTCAGTGAGAACACCACCGGGGTCAGTGTCCAGGGCAGGGCCAGCCATCCTGAGCACCGCCCTTTAATGGTGTGCCGCCCTCTCCCCCAGGCAGCGGCACGGTGGACTTTGATGAGTTCTTGGTCATGATGGTTCGCTGCATGAAGGATGACAGCAAAGGAAAGTCTGAGGAAGAGCTTTCAGACCTCTTCCGCATGTTTGACAAGTGAGTGTGTGAGCCTGGACCTCCGACCCTGGCCCTGGCAGAGCTGGGCAGAGGGGGACAGCTTTGTGACCTTGGCCTCCATCTCCCGTTCTGCACAATGAGGGAATAGGATGCCCCATCTCCTGGTGGCCCTTCCCTGCTTCCCAGGGTCACAAGCAGGGCTGTTTTGCCCCCTCCCCCTGCCCCTAAAATGGGCTCTGAGGCCCCTCTCACCCAACTGGCAGAAATGCTGACGGCTACATCGACCTGGAGGAGCTGAAGATAATGCTTCAGGCTACAGGGGAGACCATCACAGAGGACGACATTGAGGAGCTCATGAAGGATGGTGACAAAAACAACGATGGCCGCATTGACTACGATGGTGAGTGGGTCCATCTGAATCCCACTGCCCACGCCCTGCCCAGGCCCCATGTCTAACCTATGCCCGTCTGTCTCTCCGCAGAGTTCCTGGAGTTCATGAAGGGGGTGGAGTAGACACCAACCTTCACCCAGAGCTGCCTGTACCGCCTTCCAACTCCAGCTGGGCCCCAGGACTGTGGGCAGAGGGCCGGGGTCCCCAGGATGTGAACTTGGGTGTGTCCTTGACAAAGGGCCCTCCATGACTACCTCCCTCAGCACTGTCCTAGCCAATAAAATCGTGCTCCTGGAGGCATGGTGTCCAGCTTTCATTCCCCCATCTCCACCAGTGGCCTCTCCTGCCCTGACCGCTGCCTTCCCTGTCCCAGAACCCATGCTCTCACCACCCTCGCACCCCGCCTTCTACAGCTCAGAGACCACCATGCTCCATACCCACCTGGCTCCTTTCTAGAACTGCTGGTGCCCAGGCTCCATCTCCAGCAATTCCACATCTGGAGTCTGTGGTGGCCCAGGAACCTGAGTTTCACAGGCCCCTGGGGGCCATGGCTTTAGTCAGCCAGTTGGCAGCAGAAGGCCCCCCTACTCGGAGGGGCAGTCCTTCAGCACCAGGCCAAGCCCTGGATGCCACTTGGCAGAGCAGCCATGGCTCCTCCCGTCTGGCAGCAGGACGCTGGGGGGTCCTCGGGCCTGCCCAGTCCCCCTGCCCGTTCACCTGGATTTCCTGCTGCAGTGTGGACTCCCCAGACCCAGGGGCATATCCCCTGCTCTACCTCCCCTCACTCATTTCACAGGTAAGGACCCTGGCACCCGGGGCGGCTCAGGGAGGGGCCTGCGGGGTCATCCTGTGAGCCTGGGGAGAGCAGAGCCACCTGGCTCCCAGCCGAGGACTCTGATGAACAGGTCCTGATGGGCAGGACTCCCAGTTCCTGTGAACCTCATGACCCCAGCACTCACTTTCACTCCCTGTCAGGGAGTGGAGGCATGGGGCCTGGTGACTCTCAGTTGCCTGGGGGTGCCCAGGCCAGAGCTATGGACAGAACAGTGAGATTGGCCTCCGGGAGATGGGGGCCACAGGGAAGCGAGGTGTCAGCAGCGGTGCTTACCAGAGGGACAGCTGCCGCGGTGCCCAGGCTCCAGCCAGAATGTCAGCAGCTGTCGTGCTCCGCCCAGCCACTCCACAGCCTCCCCACCTGTGCCCCAGCCTTGGCATTCTCCAGACAGGCCCGGCATTCCAGAGACGGTCTTGGAATTCTGAAGATGCCTCAGTGGAGGCCAAAGCTGGTGGGAGCTGCCTGGTCCCTGGAGAGATTGGGGAGAGGAGACGGGTCCCCTCCGTCCTGCCCTCGGGAGCTGGAAAACTGAAGGACCTACATGTATACCCAGGAATGACATTCAGGATAGGAGGGAGGGTGACAGTGGGTGGCACCTCCGTCCTGCCCTCGGGAGCTGGAAAACTGAAGGACCTACATGTATACCCAGGAATGACATTCAGGATAGGAGGGAGGGTGACAGTGGGTAGCACTGGGTGAACACTGGGACTTTTCAGAAGGAGGCCCAGTCCCTAATTTCATGGAATTTATAGTAAACTCAGGAAGACAAAGAAGAGATGAGGACAGTGAGGAAACCAGCAGAGTGCCAAATGGGGATTGGAGAGGGGATGTGGCCGGTGGGGTGGGAGAGACCCTGGGTAAGGCAAGGGCTCAAGGGCCCATGAGGCAAGGAAGGAGGCATTGAAGACAGCTGATGGCTCTGGAGCTAGGGAATTTGGAGGCCCCAAGGTGCTGGCCACCTGGACACAAGGGTTTCACTGGAATTGTGGGATGGGAGCTCAACTACAAAGGGCAAAAGGAATGAGGCAAGGTAAAGGGGAGATGGCAAGTGTGGACAATGCTGGTGATATTTTGCAAAGACTCAGGGAACAGAGAGATGAGCTGGAGCTGAAGGGAGATGTAAAGTCCAGGGAAGCTCACTTGAGGAGGTGGGTTAGGGAATGACCAACATGGTCACGAGAGCAACCTAGTGAAGCTGGGAAGGGAGTGAAGCAAGATGCAGGGGCAGAGCTTCAGAGGGCCAGGGTTTCTAGGAGCGTGTCAGGGCCTGCTTATAGCTCTGGGGCTAGATCCAAGCTGCGCCGGAAGGAAGAGGAAGCTTGAGGCAGGGAGGAAGAATCGTAGCAGCTGGGACGCTGAGCAGGAGGTGGAATCAGAGGGGGAGATGTTCTGAACGCAGACACTGAAGGTCACATCTTCACTGGTGACAACTTGGAAGATGGGGAACTGAGGTGGGGGAGGAGGACAAGGACCATAGGCTGGGGACTCCTGGGGGATATGGGATGCTGATGGTATAAGCGAAGGAGGGGAGGAAAATTCCAAGAGTTGAGCCCTCTGTGAACAAACTAGGAGGATGCCTGGCCCACCTACAAAGAGGGTAGTGCTGGGTGGTGGATGGTGCTGGACGGTGCCTCGAAGAAGGGATCCACGCCATGTTTCTAATGCAGGGGGCAAGAGTTCAATCCTTGGTCAGGGAACTAGATCCCACATGCCATGGGCCGTGGCCAGCAAAAAAGAGAAGGGGTCCACGGGTAGGAAGTTCTGTGAGATTTTCCGGACATCTGTGCTCCAGAATGAGGTGTTGGTGGAGGAAGTGCTGAGGGCATCCAATCTTTCCAGGTATGTCTACCACAGAACTCTAGCTGGGAGAAGCTGGCTGCATGCTTTATAAGCCCACCTGGGGGCACATGGCGCATCAGAACACTTCACACATCTACATGGTGGGCGCAGGCTGACAAGCTGCCATCAGTACATGCCATTGTGCTCCCCTACATGCATCCCCCAGTTCTGACCATTTTGCTTTGTTCAGTCCTCTCCATTTCTTTTGGGCTATGTCATCATTTGCCTAGATAATACTTCTTCCATGAAGCCTCCTTTGACTTTCTCCATCAGAAGCAAGTGCTGGATGCATGTAAATCAATGAAGTTAAAACACTCTTTTATAGCAAACACCACAATAAACTCAAAATGGCCTAGAGACTTAAAAACAAGACATGACACAATGAAACTCCTAGAATGGGGAACACATTCTCTGACATGCTGTGCTAAGTCGCTTCAGTCGTGTCCACCTCTTTGTGACCCGTGGACTGTAGCCCACCAGGCTCCTCTGTCCACAGAATTCTCCAGGCAAGAACACTGGAGTGGACTGCCAATGCTGCCCTCCAGGGGTCTTATCGACCCAGGGATCGAACCTGCAGCTTCTGCACTGCAGGTGGACTCTTTACCACTCAGCCACCTGGGAAGCCTCTACTCTGACATAAATAGTAGCAATCTTTTCTCAGATCAGTCTCCCAAGGCAAAAGAAAATAAAAGCAAAAATAAACAAATGGGACCTAATCAAACTTTTAAGCTTTTGCACAGTAAATGAAACCATAAACAAAACAAAATGACAACCTATGGAGAGGGAGAAAAAATTTGCAAATAACATGACAAGGCCTTAATTTCTAAAGTATATGAACAGTTCATACAACTCAATATGAAAAAACAACCCAATCAAAAAATGAGAATACCTAAATAGACATTTCTCCAAAAGAGACACAGATAGCCAATAGCCAACAGGCTATCTGTTGCATAAAAAGATGCAAAACATCACTAATTATTAGAGAAATGCAAATCAGAACCACAATGAGGTACCACCTTACACCAGTCAGAATGGCCATCATCAAAATGTCTACAAATAGTGCTACATACGTACAATGGGATGTTACTCAGCCATAAAAAGAATGAAACAATGCCATTTGTGGCAACATGGATGGACACAGGGATTGTCATACTGAGTGAAGTCAGAGACAAGTATGATACGACATCGCTTATAGGTGGAATCTAAAAAAACGGTTCAGGGACTTTCCTGGTGGTCCAGTGGTTAAGACTCTGTTCTCCCAATGCAGGGGGCCTGGGTGTGACCCCTGGTCAGGGAACATGATCCCACATTCTGCAACTAAAAGTTCATATGCTGCAAATAAGGATCCCACATACCACAATGAAGATGGGAGATCCCGAATGCCGCAACTAAGACCTGGCACAGCCAAATAAATAAATAAAAATAAATATTTAAAAAATTAAAATGGGGTGAACAAGCTTATTTGCAAAACAGAAACAGAGTCATACATGTAGAAAGCAAGCTTATGATTACCAGGGGAAGGCATGGGGTGGAGGGAGGCAAATTGGGGAACTGAGACTGACGTATACACAAAGTAAGTGACTAGTAAGGACTTATGTGCAGAGCACATCATGAGAAACGCTGGACTGGAGGAAACACAAGCTGGAATCAAGATTGCCAGGAGAAATATCAATAACCTCAGATATGCAGGTGACACCACCCTTATGGCAGAAAGTGAAGAGGAGCTAAAAAGCCTCTTGATGAAAGTGAAAGAGGAGAGGGGAAAAGTTGGCTTAAAGCTCAACATTCAGAAAACAAAGATCATGGCATCTGGTCCCATCACTTCATGGGAAATAGATGGGGAAACAGTGGAAACAGTGGCTGACTTTATTTTTTGGGCTCCAAAATCACTGCAGATGGTGACTGCAGCCATGAAATTAAAAGACGCTTACTCCTTGGAAGAAAAGTTATGACCAACCTAGATAGTATATTCAAAAGCAGAGGCATTACTTTGCCGACTAAGGTCGGTCTAGTGAAGGCTCTGGTTTTTCCAGTAGTCATGTATGGATGTGAGAGTTGGACTGTGAAGAAGGCTGAACGCCAAAGAATTGATGCTTTTGAACTGTGGTGTTGGAGAAGACTCTTGAGAGTCCCTTGGACTGCAAGGAGATCCAACCAGTCCATTCTGAAGGAGATCAGCCCTGGGATTTCTTTGGAAGGAATGATGCTAAAGCTGAAACTCCAGTCCTTTGGCCACCTCATGCAAAGAATTGACTCATTGGAAAAGACTCTGATGCTGGGAGGGATTGGGGGCAGGAGGAGAAGGGGACGACAGAGGATGAGATGGCTGGATGGCATCACCGACTCGATGGACATGAGTCTGAGTGAACTCCGGGAGTTGGTGATGGACAGGGAGGCCTGGCGTGCTGCGATTCATGGGGTCACAAAGAGTCGGACACGACTGAGCAACTGAACTGAACTGAACTGAAGGACCTACTGTGTAGCACAGGGAGCTCTTCTCAATACTCCATGATGACCTATATGTGAAAAGAAACTAACAAAGAGTGGACATATACATAACATTCATTTTTCTGTATAGCTGAAACTAACAGAACACTGTAAATCAACTATTCTCTAATAAAAAAAATTTGTAAAGTCTACAAAGAATGAATGCTGGAGAGGGTGTGGGGAAAAGGGAACCCGTCTACACTGTTGGTGGAAATGTAAATTGGTGCAGCCAGTATGGAAAACGTTCCTTAAAAAATGAAAAATAGAGTTACCATGTGACCCAGCAATCCCACTCCTGGGCCTATGTCCAGAAAAGATGAAAACCCTAATGCAAAAAGATATGTCCATGGCTTCCCAGGTGGCACAGCAGTAAAGAAGCCACCTGCCGACGCAGGAGACACAGGAGATGCACATTGGATCCCTGGGTCGGGAAGATCCCCCAGAGAAGGAAATGGCAACCCACTCCCAGTATTCTTGCCTAGAAAATCCCGACGACAGAGGAGCCTGGTGGGCTGTAGTCCACGGGGTCGCAAAAGAACTGGACGTGACTTAGCAACTAAATGACGACAAACGTACACACACACACACAATGGAATATTACTCAGCCATAAAAAAGAGTAAAATATTGCCTTTTGCAGCAACACTGGGTGGACCTAGACATGGTCAAACTAAGGGAAGTAAGTCAGATAGAGAAAGTCAAACAGAAATGATATCATTTATATGTGGAATCTAAAACATAATACAAAGGAACTTGCTTATAAAATAGAAAGACTCACAGACAGAAAACAAAATTATGGTTACCAACGGAAGAAAAGAGGGGGAGAAATAAATAAGGAGTATGGGATTAATAGATACACACTACTGTATATAAAATAGATTAAAACGATTTACTGTAGAGCACAGGGAACTATATTCAAAATCGTGTACTAATCTATAATGGAAAATAATCTGAAAAAGGATATATATATATATGCAAATCACTTTGCCATATACCTGAAACTAAGGAAAAAATAATAATAAACAAGTAACTTTTAAAACATTTTAACAAGAAGCAATCACTGGAGCATCTCCCCCTGCCCCTGCCTCTCTCTTCGTATTAAGGTTGCCTGGTTACTTACTGTGTGCTGTGTCAAGAGGCTGTAGTTTCTGCTGCGTGGCCCTGTTGCCCATCCAGGGCCTGACCCAGCCAGCAGCTTTTGGACCTCCAGCAGTTCTGACTTTGTCCATTAGATGGCACAAGATGTCTGTGGCTGGGCCCATTGATCTCAGCCATCAAGGGCACACTTGGGGTCTTTTTCTTACCTGCAGCCAGCAAGTGAAGATCTAAAATTTGTTTTGTTTTGTTTGGCCGCGCCACACACGTTGTGGGATCTTAGTTCCTGGACCAGGGATAGAACTCAGGCCCTCAGCAATGAAAGGACGGAGGCCTAACCACTGGACCGCCAGGGAATTCCCTGCAAGCAGAGATCTTTACAGAAGATCCTTACCCCACTTCCTAGACTGGGAGCCAGGCCCAGAAAGGAAGAGGGCCTGGTGAGGCCACGCAAGTTCAGCCCATGCCACGGGCTGCCTTTCTGCAGTGTGGGATGGGCTGCCTCCACATCCTGCCTGAGTAAACCCAGGCCTCCCCTGCGGTCATAGCTGGGGGCCTGGCTGAGCTTAGATCCCCAGGGTGAGCTGGCAGGCTGAGTGTTGGGCCTCCCGCCCACAGCTGGTGGCCACATGCTGGTTGAGGGGCTGTCCAGCTCAGTCTCCAGCTAGACATTGCCCCCTGGCCTGGGTGACAGGCTGAAACATCTCCCCGGGGAGACGGATGCAGAGGGACTCTACCCTTCCAGGGACCCAGGATATGACCGCCATCATGGCAGCCGCTGCACAAGCACCTCTTGCCAGTTTATAGAGCCTGGTGCCCCTGAGGTGGCTGGTCCCTGGCTCTGGAAGGAGACTGAGACTGAGGGGCCCCCTCAGAGAGGAAGGGCCTTGCCCAAGGTTCTCCAGGAGATCCAGAGGAAGGGTGGCCTCCCTGAGTAGACCCTTGCTCAATCCCAGGTCGGGAGGCACGCATATTTCTAGAGGAGATGGGGACCGGGAGACAGGTTTCCAGGTCCCTGGGTCCTTCTCATGCTGATTCAAGAGACTGATTTGTTTCCAATTTAAAAAAAAAAAAAGAGAGAGAGAGAAAGAGATTGATCTATTTCCCTTTCAGGAATGAGCTAGAAAGGGAGGTGGGATTCCAGTACCTTTAGGGGCAAAGGGGCAGGACAGAGCAAGTCCTGTTCCCAGGCTGCTATGTGGCCTGGACCACCTCTTTCATTCTCTGATGCCATCCGAGGGTTCAGGCTCATCTCTCCAGGAGGCCTAACTTACAAAAGTTTCTAGAATCCTGGGAGCACCAAGATGCTGGCTCAGGGTTGAAATCTTAGCACCCGAGGCTTCAGATTCTGAGTGTATGGGTCTGGAATGGGATGGGGTGGCAGCTGTGGAGGGTGGAGACAGGGACTACAGTTGCAGGGATGTTGGGAGCGGGGTCTCCTCGAGTGTCCTTATTCAGCCTCTCAGCCTCATCTCCCCTCTTGTTGCTATTCCGCGACTCTCCTGTCCCCTGGATCAGTGCTCAGAGCAGACGGAATGGGGGCATGAGCACCCTCCCCTACCTTCACTCTGGAGGAACCATAGATAGAGGGCCTACAGGCAGAGGGGAAGTCTGGGAAGAACCCACCGTTCACCTGGTGATGCTCTGGGCCCTGGGGCTCTGGGAGAACTGGAGGAGGGAGGCAGGGCAAAGGGGGCTTCTCTGGCACAAGGTGAATCCTGTTTCCTGACCCAGTGAAATGGGATGTGGGGCCTGGAGGCCAGACAGGAATAGGCCTGGGTGGAGAAGTCTGGCCATTCATCTGTTGCCAATTTCAGATCTGTAAAGTGCGGCCAGACTTCAAGTCCTCTTCCAAAGCACGGAGTCCCTTGGGCTGGAATGAGTACCCCTAGGCAACTTGGGCCCTGCCAGGGGAGCTGGGGAGCCAGGCCAAGGCTTCAGGGGGCTGGACTCTTGGTGTTAGGAACCTGGGCACAGAATCAACCTATGGGGGGGTCCCTATCATGGGCAGTGGAGGGGCAAGGAGCAAAAGAGAGCCCAGCTAGACCACCCATCCAGCTCATCAACCTCTGATCTCCCTTCCAGGCTCGCTCTCCCCCTTGACATTTTGCTAGAGCCAAGGGACTTGGGTTTATGGACATTTCCGTATAAACCATCCATAGCCTGGCCAGAAAAAAAAGTCTCCCAAATGGAGAAGCAGCTATTCTGACACAGAGCCACCAACTGGGCCAGCTGAGGTGGAGGGAGAGGCTGCAGGTGGATGGCGGGGCACTTGACCCCTCCCTCCTCCTCCCCGCCTTGGACGGGGTGGAGCCGCTGCCTTATAAGTAGCAGAAGCAGGCCTGGCGGCAACTGGGCAAACTACAACCAGCGGCAGCAGCGGGACCCAGGGCAGCTCTGCAAGCAGCTTGCGCCCCTGTTCCTCAGCATGGCCCCCTCAGCCTGGGCCGTCTGCTGCCTCCTGGGGTGCCTCCTCCTCCGGGGCGGCAGTCCCAGCCCCGGCCCCAGCGTGCCCCGCCTGCGGCTCTCCTTCCGAGGTAGGGCAGTGCTCTCTGTGTGCGTGTCCATGGAGCCCCTGACCCTGCTGTGCCCCAGGTGTGGGACTCTAGCCAGCCCCAGGCAGTCTGTCCTGCCAGCCGGAGGGGGGATCAGCCACTCCTAGCACAGCCTGCGGGAAGGACTTTACAGTTATTCCCGGCCATGTGCTCCCTTCTGGCCGCCAGAGGCTCCTGGGAGGAGGCCAGGGGGAGGGGGACCAATCCTTGGGAGACGGAGACACACTGGGGGAGAACTTGAGTGAGGGGGCTGTAGAGAAAAGGAGAGGGAGCTCAGTAGAGGTGGCAGAGAGAGATGGGGAGGGGCAGAGAGGGCAAGTCTGGAGGATCTGTCCACTCTCAGCTGGGCTCCTTGCCCAGGGGAGGCAATGGGGAAGAGGGGGCCCCTCAGCCAATCCCCACAACCCTGTTCCCACTCCTACCTCTGGCAGCCCACTTTGTAATGCTGGCCTTCCATCCATGAGGCTCTGTGTAGCTTCCCTTCTTTGCCCATCCTGGTCCAGGAAGTTCCTCTGCAGATCTAACCTGGCATATTGTGTTGCAGCCGGCACAAGCCTCTTGTGAATCTGATGAGACACAGGCTTGCCACAGAGTTTTCTTCCTGGGGAAACCAGAGGGATGGTCACCTTCCCCCAGTCCAAGGGGCAAGACTCAGGCCTTCTCTGGAGAGTTGGGGGGCAGAGGACATGGCCCCACTGTGGAGTCTGAAGGGAGTGTGGTGGTGGGGGGATTGGGGAGGAGGGGGTGGAATGGGGTCCTGCCCTGGGAGCTGTGGCTTTGGGGAAGTCAGGCTACAAGAAAAGGTCCAAATAGGGCAAATCTACAAAGTACTGTCAGTCATGGAAGGCTTCCTGGAAGAGGCTGTTAATGAGTTTGGGAACAGAGTTGAGTGTTTGGGCATAGAAAAGTTGACCTTTGGGGCAGGCTTGGCTATTCCCCCTCCCCAAGGGTGGCCAGACATCTTGCTGTCTGTTTGCACACCCATCTCCTCCAGTGACCTAGCTGGACCCCAGGGACCTATTTCAGGACTCCTACCTCCTGGGATCATCATTTGCAGATAGCCACCTCCATTCCTGGATAGGCAGCATCTATGGAGGAGAAAACCCTCTTCAGCCATGTCCTTGGACCAGAGCCTAGAGATCCGCCTGGCCCTACTTGGCCTCTCCCACAGCCAGGCCTTAGGCAGATGCTCCCTCTGCTGGGAACGCTCTCCCCTGTCTGTCTGCCCGTCCCGCTGAGTCAGCCTTGTATGCTGCTCAGGGCACCCAGCCTTCCTCCAGGCTCTCCCAGCACTCTGCCCAGCTTGCAGCCGTAAGTTCTGCTGGTGGGGCCGTCTTCCTTGAGGAGCCGGTAGAGCACAGATGGGCTGGGGGAAGGAGATGTGAACTGAAGACCAGGGGGCCATGGAGTGGAGGGAAAGGGGGCAGGCCTCTGGGTGGGCTTGGCTGGGTGGGGGGCTCTGAGTCCCCTGTCCCACCCACCCCCAGGAGTCACTTCCCAGAAGCCCTCCAGCAGCCCTGTGGATGGAAACATTTTCCAGATGTGAGTGTGTGGGGGGCGGTAGACGCACAGCTGGGACCCTCCACCTCCACACACTGGCTGGAGAAGCGGGCTGAGCAGCAGCTCTGACCCCCTCCCTCGGCTCCCTCCTAGACCTCCTATCTGCCAACCGCTCTGCCATCTTTCTGGGCCCCCGGGGCTCCCTGGACCTTCAGGCCCTGTACCTGGACGAGTACCGGGACCGCCTGTTTTTGGGCGGCCGTGATGCCATCTACTCTCTGCGGTTGGACCAGACGTGGCCGGATCCCCGGGAGGTGAGCTGGACTGTCTGGGAAGCAACTCCCTCTGAGGGCTAGGTGACTCCAGACAGGAGGCTGACTGGGGCAACTGAGGCTGTGAGGTCAGGGGTCAGCCAGGCTGACCTGGCTGTGTTTCAGGTCCTGTGGCCACCGCAGCCCGGACAGAGAGAGGAGTGCGTTCGCAAGGGAAGAGATCCTTTGGTGAGTGCTATCAGGAGGGACGGTCCCCCACCCTGACCAACACAGGCCCTGACCCCAGGTGCCTGAGCTGGGGCCGTGTGGAACAGACCTCGGTCTCACCCAAGACCCACCCCCGCCTCCCTTCCGCAGGTGGAGTGCGCCAACTTTGTACGGCTGCTGCACCCCCACAACCGGACCCATCTGCTGGCGTGTGGCACTGGCGCCTTCCAGCCCACCTGTGCCCTCCTTGCTGTTGGGCATCGAGGAGAGGTGAGCTGCAGCGGCCCCACAAAGGGCTGGGAAGCTGTGACATTTCCTCCTGCTGTCTGAATTCCACCCATTGAGCCTGGGTCAGGGCAGAGGGGTCAGAGCCTGAAAGGCGCCTTTGTGCCAAGGAGCCGCCCCTACTGGCAAGGTCTTGAATGAGGGCGCCTTCCACCCACCCCCACTGTCTGGCCGCACGCAATGGCCACTGCCCGGGGGCTGGCACTGCTTTCCCAGGTAACACCTCTCCCTCCGTCCCTCTTCCCAGCATGTGCTCCATCTGGAGCCCCGAAGCATGGAAAGTGGGAGGGGGAGATGCCCACACGAGCCCAGTCGTCCCTTCGCCAGCACCTTTGTAGGTGGGTGACACCCAGGCCAGGGCCGGCATGACAAGGGTGGGGGTTGGCCAGCATCATGGGAAAGGGATGGGCTGGGTTCAGGGCCTGGCCCTCCTCCCCTGACTCTGCCCCTACCCCAACCCTAGGAGGGGAGCTGTACACAGGCCTCAATGCCGACTTCCTGGGGCATGAGGCCATGATCTTCCGGTCTGGGGGTCCCCGACCAGCCTTGCGTTCCGACTCTGACCAGAACCTCCTGCACGGTGAGCTCAGGGCTCTGCGAAGGGCAAGGCTAACTGGGTTCTGCCCCAGCACCGGCAGCGAGGAGGGAGTGGGGACTGGAGGGCTGCCCATCCCCACTCCACTCCCTAAGACCCAGTGGGGTCCCTGGGGTCCCTGCGCCTCTCCTCCTCTTTGGCTCACCCCTGCCCTGTTCCTCCTCGTGAGGGCCCTGCCAACTCCTCGCTGTTGCCTCCCAGACCCCAGGTTTGTGCTGGCTGCCCGGATCCCTGACAATCCCGACCCGGACGATGACAAGGTGTACTTCTTCTTCTCGGAGACGGTCCCCTCGCCTGACGGAGGCCCGGGCCGTGCCACCGTCAGCCGAGTGGGCCGCGTCTGCGTGGTGAGAGCTGTGGGAGCGACAGTGGGGCTGGAATCCTGGCCGTACACGTCTTCCCAGCCCTGTCCCCACCTGAAACAGTGGGCAAACTGAGGCGAGGGTGTGGGGCTGACATCCATGCCTCCCTCCAAGGGTGAGGGTGGAGGAGCAGGAAGCGGGGGGCTGTCCTCGGGCCCCGAGGCTGACTGGCCCCCACCCCCCAGAACGATGCGGGCGGCCAGCGGGTGCTGGTGAACAAGTGGAGCACCTTCCTCAAGGCCAGGCTGCTCTGCTCCGTGCCTGGCCCTGGCGGCGCCGAGACCCACTTCGACCAGCTGGGTAAGGGCATGGCCAGAGCACGTGGGGTGAGGGCTGGAGAGGGCTCAGAGCCCGTGAGCGCGCGGCACTGGCGGTGGCCTTCTGTCTCCCAGAGGACGTCTTCCTGCTGTGGCCCAACTTGGGGAAGAGCCTGGAGGTGTACGCGCTGTTCAGCACAGTCAGGTGGGCAGATAGCCTCCCCTCACCTCCACCCCCGGCCCTGTCTCTGCACCCTGGCCTCCCCTGTTGAGCCCCTGCTCTCCCATCCCAGCCTAGCCAGGGGTCCCTGACTCTGTCCCTGACTCGGTGACTCTGCGGCTGTATCCTTTGCCTGGGTGTCCTTGTTTTCCCGTCTCTGCTGACCGCAGGCACCATCATCCTCCCTATGGAACTAGGCTGCCCCCTTCCTGTCTCTGAGAACCTCCCTGGCCTGACTATCCCGGCCTGTCCTCTGCAGTGCTGTGTTCCAGGGCTATGCCGTCTGTGTGTACCACATGGCTGATATCTGGGAAGTCTTCAAGGGGCCCTTTGCCCACCAAGATGGTCCCCAGCACCAATGGGGGCCCTACGGGGGCAAGGTGCCCTTTCCACGTCCTGGCATGGTGAGTATCTGCCTGGGACCAGGGCAGAGAAGAGGGCTGAGTAGATGCTGGGAGGGGCTCTAGAGGCCAAGGGCAGGCTTGGGTCTGCGCGAAGCGCCGGGGCAGCGGCTGGGCTGGGTGGGGTGAGGAGGGGAGCGGAGCCCTGACTGCACTGAGGAGTCTCTCATACAGCATGAAGGGTCCACAA
Organism: Budorcas taxicolor; assembly: GCF_023091745.1. Classification (NCBI taxonomy): domain Eukaryota; kingdom Metazoa; phylum Chordata; class Mammalia; order Artiodactyla; family Bovidae; genus Budorcas; species Budorcas taxicolor. The sequence goes on along the minus strand of NC_068910.1, from coordinate 12,079,498 downwards.
GCTGTCCCTCGGAGGCTGGTGTGAACAGCCAGTGGAGTCTAGACACAGACTGGGGGTGGGGAATGCGACAACCCAGGAGGCTTCAGGCGCTCCCTTTGCCACGGCCTACAGTGCCCCAGTAAGATGACTGCACAGCCAGGACGGCCCTTTGGCAGCACCAAGGACTACCCGGATGAGGTGCTGCAGTTTGCCCGAGCCCACCCACTCATGTTCCGGCCCGTGCGTCCCCGGCGGGGTCGCCCTGTCCTTGTCAAAACCCATCTGGCGCAGCAGCTACGTCAGATCGTGGTGGACCGTGTGGAGGCAGAAGACGGGACCTACGACGTCATCTTTCTGGGGACTGGTAGGTGGGCTGCATGGGGTGGTCGGGCAGGGGAGGTGTGCGGGGACCTGAGCTGCCCCTCTGCTCCTTCCTCTCCCACTGACCCCTCCTCCCCTGCCCCAGACTCAGGGTCCGTGCTCAAGGTCATTGCCCTCCAGGGGGGGAGCTCTGCAGAGCCTGAGGAAGTACTTCTGGAAGAGCTCCAGGTGTTTAAGGTGAGCAGGGGGAACTGATGGGGAGGATTCCCTTAGGCCCCATCCCTGTGTCTAGGCCTGGCTACAAGGAAGCAGGAGCAAAGTGTAGGAGGGAAATGGGCCTATCTTTACCGAACCCGCAGTCAGTGGGCAGCGGGCCTCACTATCGCAGAGGCCTTGCCGACGCTTCTAAATGACTGCGGGCCTGGAGACAGTCTGTGAGTTGAGAGGTGGGGGGCCCAGGGACAGATGGCCAAGGCGATCGCCCCTTGACAGAGCCCTGCCAGGCTCAGGTTGCAGTGAGGGGTGATTGACACCCCAAGGGGTTCTGTTGACCCCTCTACAGAGTCAGTCAGAGAGGATCGTCTGTGTCTGGGGAACTGCTGAGCTTCCCCAAGTGGGTGGAACGGGTGATTTGGGACAGCTGCCTCATTGCTGGGGGACAGGGCTGTGGGAGGGGACACCAGAGCTTTGTGCTTTTAGCCAAGCCTTAGAGGCCAGCCAGGGAGAGGGGACCTTTCTAAAACACAATGTGTGGGAAAGACCGTCTGGCCTTAGTTGCTAGGGAGTGCACTGACCTGGGAGAAAGATGGCTTTCACTCAGAGGCTGGGAGAGGCTGAAAGCAGGGATTCAGGGGAGGTCTCGCTTCTTTCCCAGGTGCCAACACCCATCACTGAGATGGAGATCTCCGTCAAAAGGGTAAGAGCAGCTGCTGTGGCAGCCAAATCCTCCTTCCTCTGATCTCCTGAAGTTTCCCTGAGCCCTGCTGTTTCCCAGCAGGTCCTGGGGCTGCCTGGTCAGGCCCTGCAATGAGGGTTGAGGGTTCAGCTGGGAGCTGCGATTCCCATGCACGAAACCCATGGGCATGGGAGGCCCTCAGTAACTGAGCCTGTGTTCAGATAAGGGGAGATCCACAAAGGCCAGCAACTCAGGGCAGACAAAATCGTGCTTGAAAACAGGATCCAGATTTTACATCAAACAGATTTTAGGGACATGCTGTGTGTCCTTTTGCAAGTGGCAAAATCTCCCCAAATTCATCTGCCCCAGTTTATCTTTGGGTAAATCTCGACTTTTGTGCTACGACTGCTCAAGGCAGAGTTCACCTCTGAAGTCAGAGGCAAGGCCATTGGGGTAGAGGGCAAAGGTCTGCTGCTGGGAGGGTCGGAAAAGCCCCATAGAGAGAAGACCCCGGATGCACTGCATCTCCTCCACGCCCTAGCATAGGGTCCGATGTAGATCAGATGGTGATAAACGTTTTTTGTTCTGGGAATGCACTCAAGAGGTTCTGAAAGACTCTTGCAAATGTCAGGGGCCTCAGGAGTGCTGAGGGGGCTGAGAGCCTAGCTGCTTCTGTGTGGAGCTCAGACTCACCTCGGGCTCTGCCTGTGTCCCTCACAGCAAATGCTGTACGTGGGCTCGAGGCTGGGCGTGGCCCGGTTGCAGCTGCACCAGTGCGAGACATATGGCAGCGCCTGTGCGGAGTGCTGCCTGGCCCGGGACCCCTACTGCGCCTGGGACGGTGCCTCCTGCACCCGCTACCGGCCGGGCACCAGCAAACGGCGCTTCCGCCGCCAGGACATCCGGCACGGCAACCCTGCCCTGCAGTGCCTGGGCCAGAGCCAGGAGGGTGAGCAGCGGAGGGCACCGATCGCCCCTGTGGAGTGTGGCCTCAGGCTGCTCCTGTGGTCACAGGCAGCCCTCAGTTTCTCTGTGTGTAACTCCTGTCAGCTATGGGTGCAGGGTCTTTGGGTAGAGAGAGGGGGTTAGAGATCAGCAGATGCCTAGTCCCTGTCACATTCATGGGGGGGCCTGGGCTGTGGGAGTCAGTCGGTGGTGCTGGGGGCCTTATAGCTCCTGAGTTGAGCCCACTTCCAAATCTCCCCCAGAGGAGACTGCGGGACTCGCGGCGACCACCACTGTCTACGGCACGGAGCACAACAGCACCTTCCTAGAGTGCCTGCCCAAGTCCCCACAGGCTGCTGTGCGCTGGTTCTTGCAGAGGCCCGGGGACGAGAGGCCTGAGCAGGTGAGTGAGGACCCTGGCTCCAGCCTGCATGTGTCCTGCGGTCACACCCCTCCCTGAACTCTCGGGGGGAACCTGCCAAGATCAACTTAAGAAAAGTGTGTACCCTGGGGTGCCTAGAAGGAGGTCCCCCGTTCCTGCCACCTGGGAACACCCAGGCCAGATGTGGTAGAACTTCTCCAGTGACAGGCACCCCGAGATTCCCAGGCACTGGGCTGGGCTCTGTCTGAGGGCGTAGCAGAGATGGCGGACAGGGAAGGGGGTCTGGGCTGGTCAGGAAGGCCCCCATGCTTACACATATGGCTCATCTTTGAAGGGGTCTCTTCCTCAAGGTCTTCCTTCACCCTAGGAGCCCTGGGCCCCTGACCACCGGCCCTTGCACATACACCTCCACCACACACACACACACACACACACACACACAAGTACACACTGCCTGGCCTCTCACTTCCTCCCTAGAGTCCAGCTGACTGCCTAGGCCCTCTCCTCCCCCATCCAGAAAAGTCTGTCAACCCCAGAGATAGCTTCAGTCTGGGGCGTGAGCTTGGGCGTGGGTGGGGCAGGGTGAAGAGCCATTCTCAAGCTGCTCCCACGGATAGGGAAGGGGAGGGAGTGAGTTGATTACAGGAGGGGCTCTCCTCCCAGCTTGAGAACTGGGGGAGGCCAGCCTTGGGCCAGCTGTTGGGCTGGGCACTGAGAAGTCTCCCTGTGAGGGCAGGGGCGGGGGAGCAATGAGATGGAGTTACACAAGACTCACCACCCAAGCAGTGCAGCCTCAATGTACACACATGCGGACTAAAGCCCAAACAGGGTCCAGGCCAAAGATGGGTCGGATCAGAACCATGCTCCACCTCCTACACCGCGATGGGCTTGTGGGTCCTGCAATGTAGGGGGAGTGAACGATGCAGACCAAGACAGGGAGAGCTCTGTACAGTGTCGAGGGTAGAGGAGTTTTAGTCCGGGGGCTGGGGGTAAACCCCGACTCGAGAAAAAGCCCATAAATACCCTTTAACCCTCTCTGTTCTCTGGGAATGTGGCCAGGGGCCCCCAAGGCCAAGATAGGGGCTCCAGAGCTCTGACGAGGGGAGAAACTAGTCAATCAAATCTTTGAGAAGTCCCCTTTGCAGGCCCTGTCCCGGGTTCTGGGAAAGTGAGGCCCTGCCGGCAGTTAGTTCAGTCAAGGACGCTGAGCCTGCCACACTGTTGGGAAGGGGAGAATGAGCCCTGAGATGGCAAATGTGGAAAAGCAAGGCACAGAGAGGTTGATGGGGCGAGCGCTGCTCCAGGCGCCCTCACGCCCTCCCACACCTCCAGCAGGTGAAGACTGACGAGCGCGTCCTGCAAACAGAGCAGGGGCTGCTGTTCCGCAGGCTCAACCGCCTGGATGCGGGCACCTACACCTGCATGACGCTGGAGCACGGCTTCTCCCAGGTGGTGGTCCGCCTGGCTCTGGAGGTGATCGTGCCTGCACAGCTTGACATTCTGTTCCCCCGGGAGCCGAGGCCAGAGGAGCCCACAGCCCGAGGCGGCCCCGTCTCCCCCTACTCCAAGGCCTGGTATAAGGACATCATGCAGCTCATCGGCTTCGCCAACCTGCCCCGGGTGGATGAGTACTGTGAGCGAGTGTGGTGCCCCTCCCGCAGCCGCAGCCGCAGCAAACAGGCCAAGGGCAAGAGCTGGGTGGGGCTGGAGCTGGGCAAGAAGGTGAAGAGCCGGGTGCAGGCCGAGCGCAATCGGACACCCCGGGAGGTATGAGGCTACACAGAGGAGGGAGGAGGAGGGGCTGGTCGGGATGGGCCGAGTGGCCAGCAGCAGCCCCCAGCATCTCCCACCCACCCAGCTAGGGCAGAGGGGGTTAACGTGCCTGATGGCCTCTTGGAGATAGAATCTCTGTCCCCAGGCCCCTACCAGGCCACCCGCAGGATAGGCTGGGGCCTGATGGAGGGCCCTGTATCCCAGGCCTGTTCCTTGTCCCTCTCTGGGCTCTCAGTCCCAGGCGGGAGTCAACACCCTCTGGCTGCTGGCAACCCCAGTGGGTCTGCTATTTGTTCTTGAGCAAGGCTCCCACAGCACATTTCCGCTTGTGCCCAGAAGCGAGAGGGTTGGGTGGTTCTTACCCAGCCTGCAGAACAATGGCCATTCTGAGTGACCCTTAGAGTGGGTGTGTGGGTGCAGCTGAGGTGGTGTCTGGGCAGGGGGCCCTCAGGCAGACGAGAAGGGTGGAAGTCGCCCCTCAGCTAGCACTGGCTAAGAAGACCTACCCTGACTGAGGTGGGGAGGGAAAGTGGAGGCGCTGGGAAGGTGGAACAGAAAGAACCCCCTCCCACTTTGTGCCCTGATGTCTTGGTGGTTGCCTGCCACCGCCCACCCCCTCTTCTCCGTCTCAAAATCACAGAAGCACAGACTGCTAGAGCTCCCTGAACCTCCCAGCCTAACTTCTCTGCCCCTGGTCCCGTTGCTGCCAGGCATGTTTCCTGGGGTGCCCACCCCCTCCTGATGGGATTGCCTCTCCCCACCATCAGGGTCTCCATGTTGACAGGCAGGGAGAGGGTGAATTCTAGGAGAAGCTGTCCCTCATCTTTGTGGACTAGGTGATAGGGAGAGGGGAGGTGGGGTATTTTGAGGAGTGGGCTGTCTTTCCCAGGGCAACGCAAGCTTGCGCACAGCCTGGGAGGGTGGGGACGTGGCTGCTGTGTGAGCAAGCTGTGTGGTGAGGACAGAAGGCAGAGCTCTGCCTAGGGGGCCACAGAGGGCTGAGGTGGGGCGAGGTCAGGAGACCCTAGGACCGGCTACGGGACCCAGGAGCAGGAATTCTCAAGGCCCCAAGAAGGCATCAATCAGCCCAGCAGCCAGAGAGTTTCCCGCCCTGGGATCTTTGGTTTCTGCTAAATAAGGGTTTGTCATGGGTGGTTCATTTATGAAGCCTATATTTTTCTTTTAAGGGAGAAAATCGCAGGGGGAAGCTGCTAAGGCCTGCTGGTTCTTGGGGGGTGCTGCCGGCTCAGGTGGCCAGGACACGTTCTGTCTGGGTGTGTGGGGAGGTGTTTTTGCCATCAGCAGTAATGTGTTTCGTGGGCTGGGGAGCATGGAGGAGGAGGAGGGCTAAATGAAAAGTTGTTCCCAGCCTGCATATGAGCAAGTCAGTGACGCACAGAATGGACAGGAGGGGGACAAGAGCCTCAGGTTCAAGATTCCCTCCATTAAAAGACAAGATGAGGGAAGGGGGAAAAAAAAACCGATAAGAAGACAGGGCTTCCTGCCTCCCTGAACTCAAACCCAGACTGTGTCTGCTTTGGATTGCATCTGAGCCCCACGTCCACTCCTCACCTCCCGGTTCCTGCCACCTCAGGGATCTGAAACAGGCCCCTTCCCCTCTTCGTGTGGAAAGTGAGCCAGGTGTGTCCCGAGGCTAACCTGACAGCACTCTGGGAAGCCTGCAGCCAGGGGCAGCTGTGGCTGGGATGTCAGCAGGTAAAAGCCGAGGAGGAGCACCGTGGGGAGGGGGCTGGAGAAGAGGGGAAGGGAAGACAGCGGCTATGGAAGAGCCCCAGGCATGGATGTCAGAGCTGCCAGCAGCTCTGCCCCTGTATCCCACGTGTTTTCAGTGGCAACTAGGCTGGGTCCCCTGGGGAAGTTACTCTGGGAAATGGAGGGAAGAGTTTAAAATCCTGACCAGGAACACCTGGACTTGGAAAATATGGACAGCTTCTACTCATCTCCACCACCCCCCTCATCCCCATGGTACCTTGCGTTATTCACTCCTGGAAATGCCTCTATGTGTGAATTCTATTTTTGTATTCATCTGTCGGGATGGGCCTCATGGTTTCTCTGTCTTCAAAGCACACTTCTCATAATTACCATTGTTCTTTATATCGTCACCGCCCCTGAGCGCTGGTGAGGAGAGTGCAGGGGTTTTCCACACAATCTACAGGGAAAGGGATGAAGCTAATATTTATATCACGTAATTATATCATTATTGTGTCTGTGTATTTCTGTACTAAATTGACTGATGCCATTCATGTGAGTTGTAAATGAGGAGCCTTTCCTGTCCATTCCAGAAGGGAGAAAACACCCTGGGTGGTTTTTTCTAAAAGGCAAGGAGATGGGTATCAGAGGAAGGAAGAAGTCAGAGGGCTTTGCCTATGAAGCTGAGATTGCTTATTAAATTAGGAAAATCCCATCCCATGGGCTTCTGAGACTTCTTGGAACTTCAGGAAGATGTTGAGCCAGGAAAAAAAAAAATGCTGGCAAAGGGCAGCTGGCACGTAGGCAGCCTGCTCCTTTTTCACAATAACACTTGACTTTGTGACAGCAACATTTGGCCTGGCGCCTGTCTTCAGCAGCCACATACCAACGTATATTAAGGCCACTGTGCTCTTGCTGGTGGCTGGGGTTGGGGGTGGGGGGCAGGCTGTGCTGTGGGAGCTGCAGCTTTGGGAGAGGAGGGGGACCCCCTGAGTCTGACCTACTGTGCAGGCTTCAGGAGGCACCTCTCCCCCAGCCCCACTCCCCCCCGACATCATGCCCCTGCCCCCAAAGCAGACTCCACTGGTGCCAGAGGGAGGTAGGAAAAGGCAGGGTTGCTTTAGAAATGGGGAGGACATCACCCCAAGTCCCCACAGAGCCCAGGCTCTTGCTTGGATGGGCCTTTCAACCCATGCTATGGACTAGTAGGCTAAACAGTCATCAGTCATTAGTCCCATCTTGCAACCCCAGCCCTGGAGCAGGACCCCTGCTTTTGCCCCCTGGCCTGTGCACAAGCACCCAGGCCTCACAGAAAGTAAAACCCTGTTGCCCTTCCCCAGGCCGCCACCACCATCTGAGAAGCCTCATCAGAGCACCGTGTGGACTGCTGGGCTGGGTGGGTGTGTGAATAGGGAGGGAGCCCCCCTCTCCCCTGGGATGCATGGTATCTCTGCTCCAACATCACCACCATTCATTCCCTGAAGACCCCCTGGGCTTGGACTCAACCCCCCACCCCACCACCCCCTATCTGGAGCCCTATTTCCTGCTGCAGGGATTTTACTCTATCTTCTGCTCCCAGATTTTTCCTGTCTTATACTTCCCCTGGTCTTTGGGCCTGTTTCATGATTTCTCAAACAGGTCTAGAGCTGGAAAGGGGCTTCGAGAAAGGGGTTAGTCAAATGACGTCCAAAATGGTGTCCTTTGAACAACTGTCTCATCAGATCCTTGCCAACAGTCAGATAAACACGGGATTTCTGTCCCCTTAGCCCCGCAGAGCTGTGCACTGCCAGCTTGCTTCCCTGTGAAGCTCCTGAGGACCCTGCGATGGTTCCTCATTAACATGCATGCCTACTCTGCGCTGTATGATCTTCCAAAGCATGTGGTCCTCTAGCCCCCACCCCTGCCTTTTTTTCCCCATGGAGCAGCTGCCAGTTCATGTCTCTAATGTTTTGAAGAGCATATTTTGGGGGAAATGCTGGTTAGATTAATTCCCTCCCTTTACATGTGAGATTAATTAATTAATCTCTGCCTTCTAAGCCTGTAAGCTCTGGAGGCGCTGACTTCCCAGGTGGAATAGACGCATCTGGGTTTCCCACGGCCAGCGCCACAGCAGGACCTGACACCCCATGGCCGCCAAGCCGCCGGTCTGCTGTTCCTGGGACCTGGACTCTGGCCTGCCTCTGGCTCCTGTCCTGTCACACCCAGCCTGCTCCCCCAGCCCACTTCCTGCTCCTCTTGCGTCTGCCATGGTCCTCTGCGTAGGGTTAGGGTTCACTCCAAGCTTGTGGCTGTCCTGTAGTCCACAAGATTAGCTTCTAAGCAAGGGTAAGGGGCAGAGTGGGAGCAGGATGAGGGAGGAAGACAGCCCTTCTCACTTTCTCAAATGGCTTCTTTGCTAAGGTGGGGTCAGGTCTCAGACACCCCTAGAATCACCCGACTGCAGAAGCGGGCAGGCAGCAGGTGAGGAGGCAGGGCTGACTCCTGCCAGGTTTTCCTCTCTGTGGGCTGGCAAGGACTTGGGATGCAGCTGGAGTGAGGTGGGTCTCACAGGGCTCTGCAGTCCAGCAAACTGAGGTGGCTCCCAGCAGCCACATCTCCTTACAAGTGCTGCTCAGGAATAGATGAGTTCTCACCCCAGTTAAGGATCTACCCCAACCTCACTCAAGTCCCAGCCTGAAAGGGCTCTGGCAAGGAGAAAGTTCAACACGCAGCAAGATCAAATCCCTGGGGGATATCTGAGATTACAAAATTGGCCCTGGTGTGCAGAGAGAATGAATGGGTGGGACTAGGTTTGGATATAATACCTGATAAGGAGCTCAAGGATTGTTAGGCCTCCACCCTGGCTTCTCTTCCGGACTTACCCACCCTCCTGGTGCACAGGAGATGAAGAAAGTGGCCCCGTGCCCAATTCCCACTGCTCAGCCCCAGCCAGTCTTTGTGTGGGTACCACTCCTGGCCCCCCCTTCCTTAGAGGCCGTGTCCTAATGGAGCCTTTCACTTTTCCCGCTGGATTTTCATTAAGGAAACTTCTGGTTCCTCAATGTAGCCTATTTAAAAAAAAAATTCATTTTCCACTGAGGATGGGAAATGCTGCAGTCTCCAGGGAGGCCTCGCAAAGAATGCCCACCCTCATGCTCACACTAGGCCTCCAGCAGTCAACTAGTAGCTTGTACTCAGGAACTCTGCTATGAGGACGGCTCAGGAGGCCAGTCTTAATTCTTGTCCCCTACAGAGGAAGATGACTGGAGTGCACCTAACCCATCCCAAGGGCATATTTCACTGCCAAGAACATCCCACTGGGCAGAGAAGGAAGACCAGGGCAAGGGGACAGCTGCAGGCAGGAGAGGATTCCAAAGTGAATCAAGGGGCCCAGAGCAGAGTCCAAGTGTCTGCCATCAAATGGAGGAGACAGTATTAGAGACTTAAAGCCCAGATTTCCCAGTTTGGGAGACAACAGGGGCTCCGTTCTCCCAGATAAAGGTATGGAAGAATGATGTGGCAGACCAGCAGCTTGCTTTATGGGCATGACCTCATCTGTTCGCCCCCGCAGCTGATAAGAATCTGGTGCTGTTTCCTGTAGTCCAAGGGTCTCAGACAATGGTGTGAACGGCTGGCCCTACTGGAAAGGACATTGTTCAGGGAAGAAAAAACAACACGTTAGCACAAAGCCAGAGCAGGATCTGCCTAAACGTAAGGGCCTGTTTACAAATCTACCATTTCCAAGTAGGGGGACACAATGGGGAATTGTTTCTGGTGAGGCTAGAGTCCCCTCCAGAATGCTCCTGGGGGCTGGGGATGGCTTTGATGGCCCAGACAGGTCTCAGATGCTCTGTGAGGGACGGACACTGATGGCCCACACGCCTTCCTGTTTATCAGAGGTGCACTTCAGGGCAGGCTCCAGGAATGAGTTTACACCCAAGACCAGGGGGAGGAGCTCCTGGGCTTCACTCCCTCTACTGAGGCCTCATACTCAGGGATGTCAGGGGGCTGGAGGTGGTTTGCCAAAGAAAAGTGAGATTATTTTCTGAAAAATATCAACTCTTTGGTTTATGGCCTACAATTGCCATTCTTCGTTTTGGAAAAAATGTACAAGGCATGAGATCCTTGCAAATAGCCACCCCCTCTGCAATGGGGCTCCCTGGCTTGGTCTGTAAGGGAGCCTTCTCACATCTGGGACCCTGTGATGCTAAAACTCACCTCCAGGGAGTCTGGGAGCACACAGGGGGCTGATTGATGCTATGTCCCTGGGATCAGGGCCAATGGGGGTGCTGTTTCTCATAACAACCTCCTGCTCTGTCCACAGGAAGTCAGAGCCTTTGAACCACGGACCAAAGACCCTGATGTCAGAGTGTGTGTGTGTGAGAGTGTGTGTGTGTGTGCACGCAGCAGGAGGGTAGGGCAGAAGAGGAAAAGAACCATATTACTCAATCCCCTTGGAATTGGGAGATCCCATTTTTAGGGGTAAGAGGAGGGCAGCTGCGGTCAGGAAGATCACTTTGGGTCTCGAGAGATCTGGAAGGCAGTCCTATCTAACGACCTGACCTATGATGCTAAGTGTCATTAGTATAGTAACTTAGAATCACTGCCATGCCTATCCTAATCTCTGAATGTAACGGGCACAGCTCATGAGTAAACTTGAATGGATGTGTTCAGGACACCTGGATAGCAGTAAGTCCTGTGCAACCCTAAAATAGAAGGACGCTTCCCTAAGCCTTTCTCAACCTTCCATGTGTACTGGGTTAGACTCTTCTTCCTCAACGTGCTCACAGTGCCCTCTGGTGTTTGACAGTAAAACAACAGGCTTATAAATGCAGGATTTGAGCACATCCAATAATCCGGGTGACATCAAACTGACTCTGAATGTGGGGTCCCAAGCCAGACACCATGAGGGGGAGAAAGGTTAATAACATAGACAGGTCCCTTCCTATCAGGGACTTCCAAGCTAGAGGGAGAGACAATTATGGGACCAGATGGAGAACAGCACAGGCTATCAAAGGGGTACAAGCAGAGCTCAGGGGGAGCGCCTAGGCATGGAGAAGCGGCCCTTACACTGGATTCGCCAGGCTAACGAGAGAGGTTATGGCTCTCTAGACTCTAAGCCCCGAGCTCAGGGCCCATTATTCCAGGGTAGCCATGGCAGAGTGCCCATGAAAGACCCTAGGCGTCCATCTCAGTGGGGGCCATCCTGAGTGAAGAAGAGCTAGCGGATGTTTTATGGCAATTGCCAGAAGGGAAAAGGATAGATATGTCAGCAAAGCAAGTGGACGCAGGAAACAATGCAGAGAAGGCTTTTGCTGGCGTCCTGTGAGGCACAAGGGTCTGGGCTGAGCATTGGCCGTGGGATGGAGAGAAAGGCAAACATGTAAAAAATTCAAATTGACAAGAAAGAGGGTGGTCGAGCAGAAAAGGAAACATAAGGAGATTCTGAAGTTTCTGGCCCTCGTTCATGGTTCCCACAAAGCTAAGAATTAGAGCAACGGGAGCAGGTGCCCGGGGAAATTTTATTTGATGTCTATTCCTATTCTCCCCAAGGGAACTATTTGTTCTAGGTCCTAAGTTATAAAACAGTAATTCTCACGGAGACACTATTTATGGAAACAAGTATTTAAAATATTCAAGACGAGGGACTTCCCTGGTGGTCCAGTGGTTAAGAATCCCCCCACCAATGCAGGGGACGTGGGTATAATCCCCGGTCCAGGAGGACCCCACACGCTGTGGGACAACTAAGCTGATATGCCACAGCTACTGCGCCTCGAGCGCCGAGAGGCCGTGCTCCACAACAGGAGAAGCCACCACATCCAGAAGGCCATGCACCGCGACAACAGGGTGGCCCCCGCTTGCCTCAGCTAGAGATAGCCTCTAGGCCACAACAAAGACCCAGCCCAGCCCGAAACAGATAAATAATGCAGATGAGTCTGGGCTATCTTGTAGGGCTAAAAAGTAAAGAAGTGCTCAAAACAAAACAAAACCGAAAGGGAACACAATAATGGCAGTATGTGAAAGGGACACAGGAGTCCCAGTGGCCAAAGCTAGAACAGCCTGAATAAGTAAAACCAAGAGAATAAGTAGAACTGGATTATCACCCAAAGTATTATATATGTATCCATGAGTCCACACTGATATAAATGGTTGAGTCAATAAGTAAGTGGGAGAGGACAGGTAAATCTCCCAAGCAGAAAGAATCCAAACAATATATGTAGCTACTCAGTCCTTAAAGAGGGAAGGGACATAAATCCCCACTCATTAATTGTGGGCTGCACAGAGTGGCTTCTTTCCAAAATGTACAGTGTATGAAGGGGGAAAAGGGAGTAACCTTTCTCTTTCTGGAAAAACTCAACAAACACTAAGTTGGCCAGCTGACCAAGATGAACATCAAGAAGGCTAAGTTATGCCGATCATACATAGCTTCAATTTGATGGGATAAAAATGGCACCTTACCTGTGTGGTCTTCCTCCCTCAAACCCACGAGTGTGTGTGTGTGCCCCAGTCGCTCAGTTGTGTCCGACTCTTTGAAACCCTTTGGACTGTAGCCTGCCAGACTCCTCTGTCCATGGGATTTTTCTGTCAAGAATACTGTAGCGGGTTGCCACTTCCTACTCCGGGGGATCTTCCTAGTCCAGGGATAGAACCCACATACCCTGCGTCTCCTGTTGCAGGCAGATTCTTTACCGCTGAGCCATCAGGGAAGCCCTAATCATAAGGAAAACATCAGACAAATCCAAATTGAGGGGCCCTCAACAAAACACCTGGCCACACTCCTCAGAACCGTCAAGGCTATCAAAAACCAGGAGCATCTGACAGACTGTTAGAGCCAAGAGGAGCCTAAGGACTCAGGATGACTCAATGCAATGTGGTATCCTGGATGGGCGGCTAGAATAGAAAAAAGACATTAGGTAAAAACTAAGGAAATCTGAATAAAATATGAGCTTTATTTGGTTAATAGATCACGATGGTGTGATCACTCATCTAGAGCCAGATATCCTGGAATATGAAGTCAAGTGGGCCTTAGAAAGCATCAATACAAACAAAGCTAGTGGAGGTGATGGAATTCCAGTTGAGCTGTTTCAAATCCTGAAAGATGATGCTGTGAAAGTGCTGCACTCAATATGCCAGCAAATTTGGAAAACTCAGCAGTGGCCACAGGACTGGAAAAGGTCAGTTTTCATTCCAATTCCAGAGAAAGACATTGCCAAAGAATGCTCAAACTACTGCACAATTGCACTCATCTCACATGCTAGTAAAGTCATGCTCAAAATTCTCCAAGCCAGACTTCAGCAATACGTGAACTGTGAACTTCCTGATGTTCAAGCTGGTTTTAGAAAAGGCAGAGGAACCAGAGATCAACATCTGCTGGTTCATGGAAAAAGCAAGAGAGTTCCAGAAAAACATCTATTTCTGCTTTATTGACTATGCCAAAGCCTTTGACTATGTGGATCACAATAAACTGTGGAAAATTCTGGGAGAGATGGGAATACCAGACCACCTGACCTGCCTCTTGAGAAGTCTATATGCAGGTCAGGAAGCAACAGTTTGAACTGGACAAGGAACAACAGACTGGTTCCAAATAGGAAAAGGAGTACATCAAGGCTGCATATTGTCATCCTGCTTATTTAACTTATGTGCAGAGTACATCATGAGAAACGCTGGACTGGAAGAAACACAAGCTGGAATCAAGACTACCGGGAGCAATATCAATAACCTCAGATATGCAGGTGACACCACCCTTATGGCAGAAAGTGAAGAGGAACTAAAAAGCCTGTTGATGAAAGTGAAAGAGGAGAGGGGAAAAGTTGGCTTAAAGCTCAACATTCAGAAAACAAAGATCATGGCATCTGGTCCCATCACTTCATGGGAAATAGATGGGGAAACAGTGGAAACAGTGTCAGACTTTATTTTTTTGGGCTCCAAAATCACTGCAGATGGTGACTGCAGCCATGAAATTAAAAGACGTTTACTCCTTGGAAGAAAAGTTATGACCAACCTAGACAGCATATTGAAAAGCAGAGACATTTCTTTGCCGACTAAGGTCCGTCTAGTGAAGGCTCTGGTTTTTCCAGTAGTCATGTATGGATGTGAGAGTTGGACTGTGAAGAAGGCTGAGTGCTGAAGAATTGATGCTTTTGAACTGTGGTGTTGGAGAAGACTCTTGAGAGTCCCTTGGACTGCAAGGAGATCCAACCAGTCCATTCTGAAGGAGATCAGCCCTGGGATTTCTTTGGAAGGAATGATGCTAAAGCTGAAACTCCAGTATTTTGGCCACCTCATGTGAAGAATTGACTCATTGGAAAAGACCCTGATGCTGGGAGGGATTGGGGGCAGGAGGAGAAGGGGACGACAGAGGATGAGATGGCTGGATGAGATCACTGACTCGATGGACGTGAATCTGAGTGAACTCCGGGAGTTGGTGATGAACGCGGAGGCCCGGCGTGCTGTGATTCATGGGGTCGCAAAGAGTCAGACACGACTGAGTGACTGAACTGAACTGAATGCATCAGTATTGGTTTATTAATTGTCACAAATGTACCGTATTGCTGCAAGACATTAATGGGGGAAACTGGGCTTGGGGTATGTGGGGACTCTGCAGTATCTTCACGATATTTCTTTAAATCTTTGAAAACTATCCCAAGTTAAAAGTGTAAGGAAAAAGCCAAGTTATTTGAGAATGGCTGATTAGGCCCAGATGAAGAGGACATGTCAAAGTTGGACTCTCTAGCCCACAAAAATGGGGCTAGCTATTAACATCAACGAAGAGTAAGGGTATACACACTATGATAAAGTTAATAAGGGTGTGTGCACACATGTGCACGGTTCTGATAGGCACCAACTGCACACAGAAATCAGGCAACTGAATGTCTGGGTGACAAAACACACCCCACCTCCCCACTCCCACTGTGAGCTCCACCTGCCACCCACTGCAGCAGCAGTTTAGAGGGTGCTGATAGAGGGCCATTATTTTCAGTTACAGTGGTATTTCTCACCCTTGAGTAGTATACAAATGGACTCTTTTTTTAAAGGAAAAGACGTTACCCTAGATGTCTGAGAATATGCCTGTGACCCCAAATATATAAGCTCTGTGAGAAACTAATGTCTTAATTTTGGAAGTAGCTTTCAGTTGTGAATTATTGCTGCAAGAGTTGAATCTTTAGGATAGGTAAAATACTGTTTAAAATATAACTTGAAACCTCTCTTGTCACTTGTAGAGCACTGACAAAGTGTCCTTGGATGTCCAGATTAGGAAGCACAGCACTGAGTCCCCTAATTTGCAGAAGAGAAAATGAAAAAAGGCAAAGTCATGGGGGAGCTGTGAGAAGGCCCAATGAGCAGCAAGCGCAGAAGGAGCAGGCTCTAGGAGGCAGGTCTTCCAGAAAAGAAGTGCAGAGCCATCTGGTGTTCAGCCTACGAGGAAAACTGTAATTGCAGGCAATTGATCATGTGGAATATATATGGGAAGAATTAGCTATGGGTAAATAGCATGCGAAGAGCTGACTCATTGGAAAAGACCCTGATGCTGGGAGGGACTGGGGGCAGGAGAAGGGGGTGACAGAGGATGAGATGGCTGGATGGCATCACCGACTCGGTGCACATGAGTTTGGGTGAACTCTGGGAGTTGGTGATGGAGAGAGGCCTGGAGTGCTGCGATTCATGTGGTCACAAAGAGTCAGACACGACTGAGTGACTGAACTGAACTGAGTGAAATAGCAAAAAAAAAAAAAACAAAAAAAAAAAAACATGTTTAAAGGAAAAAAAATGTACCGGAGAGGAAAAATAAACATAGTATACCACTTGACTCAGTAGTAAACAGCAATTACATAGCCACAGTAATGTAAATACTGAAAGTTAATTTAACAGAAATTGTGATGTAATTATAAAAGATGGAGGGAATGAAAATGGGAAGGTTTTACAGGTGCTAGGTCTTTATGGAACATATAGGAAGTAAAAATTGTCTTACGATTAATATATTAAGAAATGGCTAAAAAAGTGGAAAGTAGTTGTCTTTAGGGAATACTACTGGAGGTAGGGAAGGATGAGGCCATAAAGTAATTTTCACTATAGTCCTTTTAGTATGTTTTGACTTTTTAAAAGTATTTACTTTGTCCCCAACTGCCCCTTCGGGATTCCAAGTGAATCTGGTCAAACCTGAATCACTGTACACATTTAGGTGTTAAGTCTTCAGGGGTCAGCAACATTTGAACCAACCCCACTCCAGTACTCTCGCCTGGAAAATCCCATGGATGGAGGAGCCTGGTAGGCTGCAGTCCATGGGGTTGCTTAGAGTCGGACATGACTGAGCGACTTCACTTTCACATATTGGAGAAGGAAATGGCAACCCACTCCAGTGTTCTTGCCTGGAGAATCCCAGGGACAGGGGAGCCTGGTGGGCTGCTGTCTATGGGGTCGCAGAGTTGGACACGACTGAAGTGACTTAGCAGCAGCAGCACCTTGGTTCAAAAAGAGTTTCACCTTGGTGAAACCCGGCCAACTCAATATCTGGCAATGGTCCAGAGTTTCCCCCACTAATCCAAAACCCACAAAAGCATTAACAACAAACAAATGTTCTGTTTCTCTCATGACCTTCTGCCAAATTTCTATCCTAGCTGCCTTGCCTAAGCCCCCTTACCTGAGCTGGAAATACTCAAGCCACTAGGTAGGAGGGTTTGAGTGGAGCTGTGTCTTCACTCTTGCTGGGAGGTATGCTGATGACCAAGCCGCCTGGAGTGAGGGGAGGCCCTTCTGCCCCACAGGGGCATGTCTGTCCCTGGCCTGTCTGAGTCCAGGGCCCCAAGCTTTGCAGTGGTGGCCTATTCTCAGTCCAGGGTGGACTCCTTTGCTGCTCTCCTTCCTGATGAGATCTTGTGTATTTATTTGCACAATGACGAAATCTCTGTTCCTGTAAAGTCCATTTACCTGTAAAATATTTCCCTCCAAAGCAACAGGTCTGAGTTGAAAGCTCTCCATTTAATTTACTGAATTTTGTAGATCCCTTAGTGTGCTAGATAAATTCCAGAGTGAATGTATAAGGAGACACCAATGGAGAGAAAACCTTTATTTGCATAATAACAAACGCAGGTGAAGAAAGAAGTATACGAGAACTAGATCAAGGTGGAAGAGTCTTGGTGGAAGAAAAAAAGAGTATAAAAGGCCCTCTGGGGATCAGACAGGACAGCAGAGGTGCTCTCAAAACTACAAACTTGTTCCGTGATTAGCATCAGGACTGCTCTGAACTAGCGTTCCCCTAGGACTTCTCTTTCCTTGGTTAAGAGACTCTCTGTTGGCCCCCTTCCTTGTCTCCCGATCCCCAAGTGCTCCCTCCTCCAAACCGGATGGAGGAGCACAGCTCTGTACCCAAAAGTGCTTGGCAGAAGCTACTCAGAAAATGTTACTCGGATTTTTTGCAGCTCTTAGAGATTGTGACACCCTTCGATTCCCAGGAATGGCTCCTGGGATCAGAGGACTCTGGGTTTTCTAATAAGGAGGATCCTGGCCAACTGGTCCAAGAAGGGCCCGGATTCTCTTCCAGCCTGGTGTCTCTGTAGAAATGTCCCCTGGAGAGGCAGGTGCTGCTGCAACAGGGGATGTCACCTGAGTCTTCAAGTGTGCACTCTGTGGTGAAAGAAAGTTGGGAGAGGCCAACTCAACCCTCTGTTTCGCTCCCAGGCACAGGTCTTTATGCCCCTCCCTAGCCACTTTTCTTCCCAAATTAAAGTACCAAGTGCAAGTCCCCACCTGATAGCACACCCTCCTCCTTTACCAGGCACTGTGAGTCCCCCTGACCGCCCACCTCCACCGCCACCACAAGTCCCAGCCCACCCTCACCACTCTCACCAAGACCAGACCATCCCTCCAGTCCCACCTATGGCTCTGGCAGCAGGCGCACACTCCATGCACTCCCATTTCTTACAGTTGGATCTGAGAGAGGAGCAGTTCCTATGGGTTCCATGGGATCCGCATGTAGCACACAGAATGATGCGCCACTTCCTACAGGAAGAGCCAAGGGAGGGTGGTGGGACAAATAGGACACTGAGAACCTCTCTCGGGATGTTCGCTGCAGTTCAGGCCCTTGCTGAGGCCTTCCTAGGGCTCTTTCACTACACATTTCACTCAAGACGGAGGAGTGGCTGAGTGCTGATCCCGGGGCCTGTGGTCAGGCACAGCCACACACAAGGTAGACTGGGAAGGAAGGGGCCCTGAGCGTCTCTCCACGGGGCACAAGGAGAGCAGACCCAGCAGGGAGACCTGTTCACTTGTGCACGAGTGAGTCCTGAGCTGCTCAAGGATGGGACTTAGCAGCTGTGTTTGCCCTGAGATCTGCAGACAAAGGTAAATTTCTTGTGCCTGGAAACTGTGCCAGGGCCTCAGATCACCCCTGATGAGAGATCTTTCTAGCCAAGAACTTTTCCCTACCCTTCTTCCTCAGAGCTGTCTCTGCCTCGTTCATACAGACAGATGGGGGCGTCACAATGCTGATAGCGCTGATACAACTCTGAGAAAGCCCCTGGCTCGAGTTCCCAGGCAGCATCTCTGCAGTGGGAGAAGAAACAGTGAGTAAGGGACGTACAATCGGTTGGTAAAACCTTTGTTCACCTAGAAAGAACTAGCAAGAACTCAAGCTAGTACAGCAGGAGTTCAACAGGCTGCCCAACTGCTTTCAACAAGGCAGCACAAGTGGTCTGGCAGTGGGAGAGGGTTGAGGCAGATGAGTGGAACACAGGGGCTCCTTAGCTCCACACTGGAATTCAAGAACTCAGTGATTTCTGTCCCCCAGAGCACCTGTTTTTGGAAACATGCGCACTACTCCTACTTTCCTCCCCCCTCCATTCCTTTTTATAATCGAAAAGCTCTCCCACCACCTTCCCTTTTCACTATGTATCAGTGCTTCTGCTACTTCCTCATTCTCTGAACTATCCTTACACTCACCTCCTCTCTAGAAACCTAGGCAACCCACCCCCTGGCTCAATTCCTGTGGTCAAGTCTCCGCTACCTGTCTGGAATATGAATTCCCATTCTTAGCATTTCTTGAGGAAACTCGTCTCGATTGTTGCACTGTGGACATTTGAAGAAATGCTTTGCTGATGTGTGGGC
This sequence comes from Budorcas taxicolor, assembly GCF_023091745.1. Lineage (NCBI taxonomy): Eukaryota > Metazoa > Chordata > Mammalia > Artiodactyla > Bovidae > Budorcas > Budorcas taxicolor. The sequence goes on along the minus strand of NC_068910.1, from coordinate 12,060,413 downwards.
ATATTTCTGTAACACAAACATAGAAAAACCTTGTGCTTATAAAAACAGTCTCTTTGATCACATTCTTTCCACCCTTACCCTCATCTCACAGAGGATACTGCTAAGAGAGGTTGGGGTGAGGGCTGCAAACCCAGGGGTCAGACCAGGGACCAAAAGCTCAAGAGAGCACCCAGGAGTGCCTCAGGTGTCATCTTCAGCCATGGGGTCTGGCAGTGGTCGACCTGGCTGGGGTCAGGCACCGTGGATACACGTCTCCCTGTCCTTCAGTCTCAGGAACCGTGGCTGATTGTGAAGCTACTTGACTCATTCTAGGAGTAGTTCATTTGCTCCAGCCATCCTGAGGATTTCGTCCAGTCTAAATAATGAATGCGGTACTACAGGTCAAGGATGCCCAGAGACCCAGCTAAGTTTCCTCTGGAGCCAGTTCTGCATACAGACTCCCAGCACAACGCACAGATGCTGAGATTGCCTGAGCATTCCCAGGATGCTCAGAGCTGGGGCATTGTGGATGGTCCCCAGTGCAGAGAGAGCCCCACCTGTATGCACTTCCGGTGGTAGATAGTTTGGCTACAGCATGGGCTCTGGATGTTTTCAACACTTATTTGGGATAAGTCTTCACAACACAAGATACAGCTTTCCTCCCCAACGTTCCTGCGTCGGATGTTCTGTGTAGGGCGATGTTTCCCACAAAATGATCTGTGGCAGAGTAAACAGGCTTCGTTTTTTGTTTGTAAATTATGCAGTTCTCCAGCTGCCCGGAAGAGGAACAGCATTCAACCACTCTGGCCCGTGTCCAGGGAACCTCCAAGGTCATGGGCAGGAGGAGCAGGGTGAAGAACAGCCACATGCCTTCTCACAGCTGCTTTCCCACTGAGCAAAGCTCCACAGCCTCCTGTTCCTGAAAGCCCCACTTAGTTTTGAGCAGCTGTCGAAGAACCCCAGCTGTTTGTAATTTAAGGAGGGGATGGGAAGCAAGAAGTAAATCTGTGAAATCGCCAAGTCAAGACACTGTTTCTCATTATCAAATGGAGGGACAGATTTTCTGGTGAATCAAAATAGGCCCGTGAGAACTGGACTCTGATTTCATCAGATGCTAAATAACTAATTACCAAAGGGCAGCTCAACTTTCTCCCTTCATCACTCACTTGTACTCTCCAAAAAATTGTGAAAGGCAACCCCTTTCTAGGCCACAAGGAAGATGGAAGTTTCTGACACATTGGTCCTTCTGGCAGTTGATGGCAGCTCCCTTTCTCTTGCACACAAAGCAGATCTGCAAATGAGATCCCAGGCAGTACTCAGGGCCCCCAGACAGACAGACAGGAAAACACTCTGTAGTACAGCTTTCTGTGGAACGGAAATTCTTTGAAACAGCAGCCATCCCTCTTCCTCGGTGGCCCCAGAAGCTCTAAGGCATGCCAAAGCTGAGCTTCAAGCAGCACTGTATTCTTTTTGGCTTTCTCAGGATGTTGCTCCCTCTCCTCACTTAGGACACTGTATCCTAGAGAAGGATGGAACTTAAAGAGAAAGACTAGTGGGAAATTCAAGAATCCTTTGACTTTGAAGCTACCAATTAGGGAAAAGAACAGAAACAGGGATGAGAGGAGTAGTAGAAGAGGCCTACCCCCCAGCCCCCATTTCAGGGGATTCTGACCTTCCTAGAGGCCCGGGCTGCCTCCTTTCTGATGTCTTCAGGTAGGAATCCATGGAAACCTCTGTTGGATTGGCCCCTCTGAAGCAGCTTGCTAGATAGGATCTAGAAGGGCAGCAGAACCAAGCTGTCAACACTGATGATCAGTGAGACAGTGCAGTGGGGTGAGGAGGACAGGCTAAGAGCCAAGAAACAGAGCTTGGTGGGATACATATGCATTCCCAGGGTAATTTATTTAACAAAGGTTTACATAGTGCAGGCGTTGGGGACTCTTAAGTGCTTTTCAAATATTAACTTCTGTAATCCTTGCAACAACCTTAAGAGGTAGGTACTATCATCATCCCCATTTTATAGTCTAGAGAGATCATCTGACTGGATCAGGACAACGGAACTCCAGAGCCCGGGCTTTTATCCAACTTTGTGCTATGCTGTCTTTCATTTATTGAGGACTATTTCTGTGTGCTGAGCACTTTGGAGAAACACTCCTAACGCAGCGACTCATTTTCTGCTCACAACCCTGTCGTCCGGATGCCACTGCGATCCTCACCTTAGAGGCCACTGAGGTACAATGCGTTAAGTGACCTCGCTGGGGTCACACGGCAAGGAGGCAGCCGAGCGGCATTCACATCCGGGCCCACAGAACTCACACTCTCCCTCTCGTGCTGCGCTGACCCTTGGTACAGAGTCAGCACTCTTCGCAGAGTGTATTCTTTACAGAAAAGCAAACAAGGCTTTAAAGTCACCTGACTGTAGTCATTCTGCCTTATAGAGGAAGGAGAGGAACTGAGCTTTTCTTTGAAAACATACTTTAAAGGACCTTTTGTTTCTGAAAAGCCCCCAAAGCAGAGTCTAGAATGGGAAATCAAAAAGAAGCTGAACTGTTATGTACCCAAGAACTGTAAACATGCACATACTTTGGAAGAATTTCACACCTGAGCCCCACCCCAAGAAGCTTCCAAAAATATTAGGAAGGGTATTAGACGTTACAGTAATTACATGTAACGTAATGGGGACTGAGATTATTTTAACAATATAGCAAAAGTGAGCCTACAAGGTTGGATGACTTGAGGATACTTGAATCATAGCCCAATTAGGCCTAAAACATATTTATGTTTACACTCACTCAAGGCTTTAGGACTACATGAGTGATTTTTATCTATACTTTTAAGTGTTATTAATATTTTCTACAATGAACTGTATAATTTCTATAAATAGAAAATTCAGTAGTGAAAGATTAAAAACAATCTAAATGTCCTTTAATAGGAGTTTAATACTTTTTGGCACACCTGTACTTGGGATACCAATTAGCTATTTAAAAAGAAAAAAACTAGATCAGTATATTCTAAGTGGAAAGATCTCTGTAAATATATGAGGTTAAAAAAATACAAAGCACTGTGTATGTTTATTTCATGTTGAAAACGTATATGTGGAAAAATGCACTGAAATTAAACAAGACCTGATACCAAAACAAGATAGGACTTACAAGAATGAAAAATCACAGACCAATCTTTCTCATGAGCATAGATACAAAAATGAAACAAAATACTGAATCCAGCACCATATAAAAAGGATTATATACCATGACCAGGCAGAGCTTGAACCAGAAATGCAAGATTAGTTTAACGTTAAAGTATTCAATCAATGTAACAAACCACATTAACAAAATAAATGAGAAAAACCACAATCATCTCAATAGATACAGAAAAAACATTGGACAAAATTCAGCACATATTCATAATACCCTCCACAAACTAGAAATAAAAGGGAACTTCTCTAATCTGGTGAAAAGCCTACAGCTAACATCATAGTTTAATGATGAAAAACTGGATGCTGTCCTCTAAAGTTAGGAACAAGACAAGATATTCACTCAAATAACTTCTATTCAACACTGGACTGAAGGTCCCAGCTTTACAATAAAGGAAGAAGAATTAAAAGACATAAAGATTGGAAAGAAAGAAGTAGAACTGCTTTTATGCACCCATAATTGTGTGCACAGGAAATCCTAAAGACATTTACAAAAAATAAAAAAAATAAAATCTACTGAATAAGTGAATTTAACAAGATTGCAGATATAAAATCAAATAATAAAAATAAATTGCATTTCTATACACCAGCAACCTTGAAAATTAAATTTTAAAATACCATTATATAATAGCATAAAAATCACAAACTATGTAGAAATACATTTAACAAAATATGTGCAAGACTTCTTCACTAAAAAAAACATTGCTGAGGTAAATTTTTAAAGACCCAAATTAATGGGGAAATATATCATGTCCATAGACTGGAAGATTCAATATGGCTTGTCAAGTTTTCCCAAATTGATCTATAAATTCAATGCAATACCAATCACTAACATGACAAGCCTTTTTTTAAACAAGAAGAGTTGACAAGCTAAATATAAAATGCATATGGAAAAGGAAAGCACATGACACTGACTGACAAAGCAATCTTGGAAAAAGACGACAGAATCTACAATCCCTAATTTCAAGACGCTTTAAAGATGATCAAAGCAGTGTGGTATTGGGAAGGACTGACGCACAGATCAACGGCAGAGAACAGGACGTGCAGATCCCTGGACACATGGTCAACAGATTTTACCCAAGACTCTGAGGCAATGTAATGGGTAGGCAAAGATTTCCTGGGACACAAACAAGCACTAACAATAAAAGGGAAAAACTGATAAACTAAACTTCATCAAAATTAAAAACTTTTGTTCTTCAAAAGATATCAGTAAAGCAGGGGGAAGGGGTGGCACGTGCGATGTCGGCCTCCGAGGTGGCCAGAAGCCGCCCCTGAGGCCCAAGAAGCAAGCCAAGGATAAGGCAGTCAACAGAAACAGGAAAAACTCGAGAAGCTAAAAGCAAAGGGTGGGAAGAAAGGTCCCCCAGCCACATGGAGAGTTAAGAAACCTGGCAAAAAGTTGTTCCTTGTGCCTGAGGCAATGATGAGCCTTAATTCCATCCCAGGTGTTTAAACATCTGGATTACCTGCCATAACATCTGTTGCCACCTATACCTAGAATGCAATGTTATCCTGGAATCTATTGTAAACTGAAGAATAAATTTTGCAAAAAAAGAAAAAATATATATATATACAGTGACTTATCTTGACTTTAATTCTCTTTAGTCATTTCTACCTTAGCTATGAGGTTCACATAAACCCAGCCCAAAATCCTGCCAAAATGTGTTCTTAAGTCTTTGTTCTATCCTGAATTCTGTACCACCTGTAATTAAACTAACTCACTTGAAAAAAAATAAAAAAGGCAAATCACAGACTGGGAGAATACTCATATCAGAAAAGGGATTTGTAGCCAGAATGTATAAAGAGCTCTCACAACTCAATAAGACAAAACAACTTTTTTTTGCCTCCCTGTGCGGCATAACGGATCTTAGTTCCCTGACCAGGGATTGAACCCAAGCTCCCTGCAATGGACTTCAGAGAAGTCTCCAGACAACTAGACTTTTTAAATGGACAAAGTATTTGTACAGAGACTTCACAAAAGAAAATATGTAAATGGCCAGTAAGCACACAAAAAGAAACTCAACATTTTAGGTCACCAGAAAAATGTAAAGTAAAACCACAATGAGATACCAAAACATACCTACTAGAATGCTAAAATTAAAAAGACTAACAATATAAATTTTGGACAAGAATACTGGACAAATAGAAATCTCATAAATTGCTAGTGAGAGTATAAACTAGTACAACCACTTTGGAAAGTGATTTGGCAACTTCACACAAAGGTAAACATATAGTTAGTAATTCCACTCCCAGATATGTGTCACAGAGAAGTGAAAGCACGTTTTCACAAAAAAATTTGTACATGAATTTTCACAACAGCTTTATTCATAAAAACCCCCAAGTGGAAACATTCAAATGTTCATCAGCAGGTGGATAAAAAAGCAAATTATAATATATTCATACAACAGAAGACTACTACACTATAAAAAGGCACAAGCTAGCAAACCATGCAACAGGGGTCAGTTTTCAAAACATTGTGTTGAATGAAAGTAGCAAGACACAAAAGAGTACAAATTGTATGGTTTCATTTATATGAATTTTGAGAATAGAGAAAAGTAGTCTATTGATCAAAACAGTGATTATCTTTGAGAGAACTAACTGGAAAGGGTAGGAGGGAACTTTCTGGCATGATAGAAATATTTATTTTGATTACAGTAGTGTTTACATCCAAACATACATTTTATCCCCATGATATATAAGTGTATCATGATATATGAGCTTATCATCAAACTATATACTTAAAATGAGTGCATTCCATAGCATACAAACTATACTTAAGAAAAAGAGAATACCAGGAAAAAAATAACTGCAAGAACTGTTTGCTTCTGGGGAGAGGGAGAAGGACTGAGAACACTATTAACAGGAAGAGACTTTATATTGTACCTACTTTATAATGTTAGGATTTTATATCAGGCACACATATTACTTTTTAAAAATCAGATTTTAAAAGAAAACAGCCATTAAGAAAAACAAGCCAACAGGGCAAGTCATCTGAGGCTGGGTGCGGAAACGGAGCACAGACTATATAAAAAAGTCATAGGACATTCAAGGCAAAGGGGGCCTTATACTTACAAGACAGAAATAATGCACGCTGAGATTGTCCTTCTGGAGAAATTCCCCTAATTTTTCGGGATCCCCAGGTTCTCGAAGGCATAGCCGGCAAACTGCAAAAAGGATGTTAGGAATTCATTTTGGGAACATAACCATCTAAGCACAAGGAGGAGTAGAGTGCTGGGAAGAGGCTCATTTTAACAAGGAAAAGGTTGGGCTGACGTGGTATTGGGTATCAATTAGGCTTTTATCTGATTTTAGCCACGTCTGAAGGAGCTGGCTGCAACTGCTCACTTCATAGTCTTTTGTCTCAAGTGGGTTTACTTGTTCCTTGCCCTTTGGATGTGACAGTTAAAAATTACAGACCCTGAGTTCTTCAGGATCTTAGCGATTCTGGGAAGGAATGGACAGTGAGAAGTTTGCTGCCCTCTACAGGCGGCCTTTGCTGAGGCTGGGAGGCAGCAGCTGAACAGAACCACTTCTTTCTTACCAGGCCCTGAAGAACGCTTCCTCTGGGTTACCCTCTTTGTCTTGGCAGATTTTCTACACAAGAAATGGAAAAAGTACAAGTAGTCTTTGAGGATTCTATTGACACCTTTTGTAACATTTCCCTCAAAATGTTAAACCACGGACCTGATGAAGGACCAAGATAGCTAATGGCTAAGACATTAGTTTTCTTCTTCCTTTTCATATTTTTTGAAAGCACACACCATACCCACTGAATTATTTGAATTATGTGAGAGCAGAGTCATCTTTCTGTTCAAGTGTCTCTATTGCCTGTGTGGGCTGAATGAATGCAAGGACAAAGCCCCTTTTATTCTTTTACTGTTTCTACCGTCACCTACCCTGACTCTCAGGTGGTACTATGTTCACAAAGCCCAATAAAATGATATTAAAATCGATTAAGAATCTCTTATTGCTAGGCAATATTCCTGGCTCTTTACATGTATTAGCTCCAAGGATCGACAGAATACTCCGAAAAGTGAGTGCTATTATTGTATATTTTCTAGATGAGGAACTGAGGCCTAAAGAAATGGAGTAACTTGTCCCAGGTCACCTAGTTAGCAAGTGTTAGAGCCAGGGTCACTCCAGTGTTCTTGCCTGGAGAATCCCAGGGACAGAGGAGCCTGGTGGGCTGCCGTCTACGGGGTCGCACAGAGTCGGACACGACTGAAGCGACTTAGCAGCAGCCGCAGAGCCAGGATATGAACCTGGGCAGCAGGGCTCCAGAGCCAGGATTTTGTCAGTAGGGACATCCCTGGGAAGATAGGTTACTGGGCAGCTTCCAGGGGACCCCTGGTGTGTGCTTCCACACCAACCAACCCGTCTCCAAGACCACGCAAAGGAGACAGAAAGCAAAGCACATACTACAGGCCACTGGGCAATTTCTCCCAAACTTAAGTTGCCTGCTCCACCTCAATCTGTGATGTTCCTTCTTCTTTTCTTTTATAGACTTCATTCGCTGCTGCCTCTCTCTCTTCTATCTTGAACTCTTCTATACTATAACGAGGACAATACAGGCTCTTCCAGCTATAAATATAAACAAGTCAGCTATTAAATCTACATTAAGTTCCAAGAGGTCAAAGCAACAGTGCACTTTACCTCCCCATCCATGTAACAGAAAAAAAGGGACCCACCCAGTATCAATGCCAGTAATAGCCAATAATTATTAAACTATATCCAGAACTGTTCTGGGCACTTCACATTTAACTTGCAAAAACCCCTGGTAATAGGTACCATTTTATCCCTATATTTAAGGTGAGGAGACAGGTACAGAGAGGTCACAGAGGGGCACCTGTATAGGATCAGAGTTACTGATATACCACAGCAGTGTGAGAACTTGGGAGATACTATTTGAACTAGCTAACTGGTTCTTTATGTCTACTAAATATACAACGTAGCACTCCTGATACCTCCTTTTGCCCCCAGGTATAAGCTCCTTAATTCTACCCAGGAAAAGCTAGGTTAGGTAGCTCTTTCCTAGGAAAAGGAGCCTGTGGGATTCTGGCTGCCTAAAGTGAGAACTCCCTCTAGTGAGAGACAAGATATAACCCGGACAAACCACCCCTTGGCTCCTATCACTTCTTTTCACCAGGCTCAGACAGTCACTGAGGTCTGGCCTGTTCTCAACCTTCCTCTAGATCTGAGCCAAGATTAAAAGGCCCCAAAGTGGAGAAGACACCCTGCCACTCCTTCCCTGACTAATGTCAGCTGACTACAAATTCAGAATTTTCATTGGTTAGGGGGGAAATCCCTGCATGGGAAGGGACAAAAAAATAAAATCCACTCCTATGAAGGAAGCACAGTGTCAAGTCAGGGGAGAGGAGAGCATTTCTTAGGAGTGTTGAGTGAATTAGGTCAGTCCAGGGACAGGGACACACACTCCAGCACCCACGTCCTGAGTATGTAGCTGGAGAGCATAAACATCTTCAGGGACTGTATGAAGGTAACTACTCAGGCAACTAGCTGTTCAGAAATCTAAGGCTCCACCTCTTCTAACCCATGAGTGGCACCTGCATTGATAATGACACTTGGTGGTGTATTTAACAGAAGCACTTGGACAGGCTAAAAGGGAAGGGTATGCACTAGGGGATTCACTTTAGCAGGCTACAGAACAGTTCCAAGTTCTTGGGGGAATCCAGATTATCTAGCAACAGAAATAAAACCTTAAAACTTCAGTTGTTTGCATCGCTGGACCAAGACGTTCCTTGAGTTAGATTCTGTGCACACTGGTAGTTACAGGAAGACGCAGGGGTCTTCAAAGCATGTGAGGAGGACGTTGCAAACGCTGGCTTCCACAAGCTGCTCAGTTCGACGTTTCCTAACCGAGCGGATGCTCCCTTGAACCGGTTATCAAGTTGTTTCGCTGGGTAAGTGCTGGATAAAACTTGTTGAAAAAATTAAAACTAAAGAAGCGTGTTCGGCGCCGCCGCTGCAAGAATAAACAATGATTTATTGGAAAATACTGTAGGTGTGGCCACAACCGTCCCCCGGAGGTTAAGAGCCGGAGATGGGGCTCAAGGAGCATCCCGCGGACGCCAGACCAGGCTCATGTCGCGCCTGCCGGGCGGCTGGTGCGGGGCCGGGCCGGAGGTCGCCTCCGCCGGTCAATCCTCACGGTAGCACACGGGCCGCCGCTCTCGGCTGGGGCCGCCCGTCCAGCTCTCGCCGAGGGCGCTGCTGTCCCGGAGCTTTATTCGTTGTCACAAGCCGTGGTAGCTACCTCACGGGCCGCCGCCCCGCGCGGTGACTGCGCCGGCGAAGGGGGTGAGCGTGCAAACGGGGGCCGAGTCACGCGGACTGCGACCCAGGGAGACTGAGGCCGCGGGGACCACCGCGACGCTGACCGTTGCGGCGCACCCAGACCGCTAACGGTCGCGCGCCCGCCCCGCCCCTTCTCGCTCCACCTGGGCTCTAGCCCCGCCCCTTCCTCTTGCCCCGCCCTCGCGCGCGAGCGCGCCGGCGTCTGGAGTCCAATTTACGGAAGAGGAGCCCGGAGGCGGGGCGTAGGCCGTCGCGTAGAAGTGACGTAGTGCCGCCGGCGCGGGCGGGTGACGCGACGAGGCCCGTTGTCTGTGTGTGGGGCTAGGGGGCCCCCGGGGCGGAGGGGGCTCCCGGCAGGGAGGCGGCGGGTGGGTCGGGAGGGCCTGGACATGGCGCTGAGGGCCCGCCCCGCGGGAAGATGAATAAGGGCTGGCTGGAGCTGGAGAGCGACCCTGGTGAGAAGGGGATCGGGCAGGCCGGGAGTTGGGGAGGCCGGGTGGGTCCGAGACGCGCCTTTCTGATCACCACTCGCTCCTCCTGTCGTCCCCCCTAGGCCTCTTCACCCTCCTCGTGGAAGATTTCGGTAAGAGCCTCTCCTGCCCGCCGGACCCGGGCTCTGGGGGCCCACTCCTGGGTCATCACTCCACAATCAGGGGCTGCCCTTTCCGACTTCTTTTCCTTCCTTGATGGCAGGTGTCAAAGGGGTGCAGGTGGAGGAGATCTATGACCTTCAGAGCAAATGCCAGGGGTGAGTGACTTGGCGTCAGGGCCACCCTTTCCACCTCGAGGGCTAGGGAGGGGCCTGGGAGAGAGTGCTCCTCAAGGGAGGTAGTTTCAGAAGCCCCAAATTGTAAACTTTGTTATCAGGAAGCATCCCTCCTCCTTGGGTGCCCTCCTGATGAAGCTGGTACTGTTTGCTCCTTTCTCCGAGTTTTCCCTCCTCACCACTCTTTATGTGGTACCCCCTTCCCTCCAAATTCTGACCATCTCTTGGGTTAAATTCAGCTGCTTTTTCTTGCCTTCCAGCTGGAAACCCCCTTCTCTTGACTCAGGTCACACAGTGTGTTTTGTGCAGCTGTAGTTTACTAATGACTGCTTTAACATGCCCATGTGCCAGTGGTTTTAATTCCCACACAAGGGTGTCCTATTGATTGGTTGGTTTGTGGCATCTGACAAGGCCTCTCTTGGGTGACCAAGCTCAGGGTCTTGTCTTGGTGATCCTACAGAAGAGAAGTGTGGCGGAGCTGCTACAGTGAATGAACAGAGAAGTCTGCTTTCGTTTCCCAGGACAGAAGGGACTGATATGGCTGTTCATTTACTTGCCTGACTGCACTGGGGCCCATGCCCTGGGTTTCACAAGTCTGAATTCGTGTTTAAACCACATCATATTGTTCTTGCCTTACCTTCTATTCCTGCCTGGTCCTGGGCCATTGGTTCTAGCTTTTCCTTTCTTATCCCAGAACCCTAGATTGCATAAGGACGCTGAGCGGACTCCTGGAGCATCATAGCCAGAGGCTGGTGCTTGTCTCTGCCTGCAGCAGGCTCCTGGGGTGTGAGGGCTCAGGGCCGCTTTGGGCAGTCTTAGGAGGAAGCCACGGGAGAGGTGGGATCACAAGAAGGGCACCTGAGTGGTAACAGCACACGGGAGTAGAGGAAGGGAAAGGGGATGCAGATTGCCTCCCCACTTGACTGGTTGAATTCTGTCCCTTCCTTTCCCCAGCCCCGTGTATGGATTCATCTTCCTGTTCAAATGGATCGAAGAGCGCCGATCCCGTCGCAAGGTCTCTACCTTGGTGGATGATACATCTGTGATTGATGATGATATTGTGAATAACATGTTCTTTGCCCACCAGGTCTGCTGGGCTCTGTGTTCTTTCTGGAGGGTGGAATGCTGCCATTTTCTTTGCTTGGAAAGTGGAAGTGGGGGAAGGCAAGAGGAGGAGATAGGCAGATACCACAGGTGGTGGTTACAGAAGTCCTGAGGCAGAAGGAACTGAGCTCTTCTTCATGAAAAACAGGAAGTCTCTTTAAAGCAGGGTGATGCCTGAGTCCATTTTCCATGTCCCCAAACAGCTGATGGGTACTTAGTTGATTGAAAAGATGTTGGGTAAAGATGAGGAGAGCTGATGAGGATTGTCCAGATGTGACTTTCCTCCCTGGGACCCCTTTCCCGATGAGTATGGGCTTGGTCTGAGGCATGCTGTAGACGGGTGACTGTTCTTTGTTTCACAGCTGATCCCCAACTCTTGTGCCACCCATGCCCTGCTGAGCGTGCTCCTGAACTGCAGCAATGTGGACCTGGGGCCCACCCTGAGTCGCATGAAGGACTTCACCAAAGGCTTCAGCCCCGAGGTAGGCCACAATGCCTTCCACTTGTCAGAAAAGGAGACAGACCTGGGGAAAAAGGAACATTCCTTAAGTGAAGCCTTGTTAGGACTTTATCAGGCCACGTTGTTCTCCAGTGTCCACTGATTACCATGCAGGGCCAGTAGAGCCTATCTTTTGGGGGCTCCAGAGCTCTCTTCTGCCCCCACCAGGCCTTCAGGAGGGTCCACCTGTGATTGTTCCAGTTCCTGGAAGGCCTCCAGGCCTGCTCTCCTGAGCTCTGTTGCCCACCTGAGGCCCACCTGAGAAGTTGCTCTGATGTGGCCTTATTTTCCTTCCTCTAGAGCAAAGGATATGCGATTGGCAATGCTCCGGAGTTGGCCAAGGCACATAATAGCCATGCCAGGTGTGTGGGAGCTGTGGGAACTGATGGGGGTGGGGACAAGGAACGGGGTTGTCCCACTCTGGGCGCTGACTGTGTCCTTCCCCAGGCCTGAGCCCCGCCACCTCCCCGAGAAGCAGAATGGCCTTAGTGCTGTGCGGACCATGGAAGCCTTCCACTTTGTCAGCTATGTGCCTATCACAGGCCGGCTTTTTGAGCTGGATGGGCTGAAGGTCTACCCCATTGACCATGGTAGGGGGTTTCTGTGCTGACCTCCTAGGGGGCTGGGGCCCGGGGTCCTCAGGTGGGTGGGTCTTGACTTAAGGCTCTGGCTGGATGGCACGTTGCACTGCATTGTCCGACTGGCCCCCTCTGGCTCAACTGCTGTCCATCCTCCTCCCACTCCTGGCCTGCCTGAGTTCACGGTTTCCCACCTGCTGACTCCTCGTCTTCGTTTCCCCAGGGCCCTGGGGGGAGGACGAGGAGTGGACGGATAAAGCCCGGCGGGTCATCATGGAGCGTATTGGCCTCGCCACTGCAGGGTAAGGACTCTGTGCCTACCCTGCCCTCTGGAGCTGTGCCCGCATCGGGAGGGACACGGAAGAGGGGACCGAGGTGGAGAGAGACCAGATGACTTGTGCGTGGCCACATGATGAATTTGGCAAAAGCAGGATTAGATCTTGGGCTCTCAGCTCCTTGCCCTATTTCCCATCCAGGCTACGTATGGCCTGCTGCGGGATAGACTGGGGAGGGGCAGGCCGTGGTGGAGCCCCGGGTGGCCCAGGTGTGCTGGCTCACACTTCCTGCCAGGCTCCTCACACAGCTTGCTGGAAGGCCCCGGCTGAGGTGCCCGGTGTGCATGGCCAGCTGCTGCCCGCCTGTGGGGGTGGGGCCTGTACCTGTGGCTGCAGGTGTGACTTCAGGGAGCCCTGCCAGCGTATCTGCCTCCTGATGGCGGGGCCAGGGTGAGAGCTGCTCTCACGGCTGCGGCTGTGACTGCAGGGAGCCCTACCATGACATACGCTTCAATCTGATGGCGGTGGTGCCCGACCGCAGAATCAAGTATGAGGCCAGGCTACACGTGTTGAAGGTGAACCGTCAGACCATACTGGAGGCCCTGCAGCAGGTGGGGACCCCTCCTGCCCAGTCCGTGACTGGCCCAGCCATCCGCTCCTTCTGTCCATGGGGGCCTCTATCTCTTGATTCCCCAGTTATTCTCTATTGTGGGTCTGGGCTTCAACTAACCACTCCTTTCCTTGGCTCCCACGGTGGGACTTGGTGAGGGGAGGTGGAGGATAGTCTCTGAAAGGAGGTCTGGCTGATTTCTTTCCCTTTTGAGTGTGTGGAGCCTAGGCCCTTAGCCATCTGGGGTGGAAGCCAGGGTCTGCCTTCACTCCTTTGCACCTTGGATTTGTATTTCAGCTGATCAGGGTGACACAGCCAGAGCTGATTCAGACCCATAAGTCTCAAGAGTCACAGCTGCCTGAAGAGTCCAAACCCGCCAGCAGCAAGTCCCCTCTGGCACTGGAAACAAGCAGGGCTCCGGTGGCCTCTGAGAGCACCCACACAGGTACTGGAGCCTCTCGGGCCTCCGAGCCGCCCCCTCACAGCTTGACGTTGGAGGCCCAAGCAGAGCAGATCTTTTTCTGTGGAGGCTTGGGCAGTGGTTCAGGGCTCCTGTGGGCGGTCGGAAGTCTGAAGCCTGCAGCCCTCTCCCCTCCCCTTGGAACATGAAGAGCGGTCCCTCCCTAAAGAAAGGGCTGCCATGACCACAGGCCCCCAAGCCTTCTCTCTGAAGTATATGCCCTTTCTGCTTTTCTTTGGACCTTTTTTTTTTCACCTTCTCCTTTTTTCAATCTCGCTCTTTCCCTGTGTCACTGTGGCCACGTTTGTTGATGCTAAATCCATCAGCTGTCTCTTCTGTTCTTCTCTGGGAAGGGGAGGGGAGACCAGGCCTGAGGACAACTTTTGTTGAGGGTCTGGCTGAAAGTCCTGTCCATGCCCCTCCCTCTCTCAGATGGTGTGGAGGAGGTGGCTGGTTCATGCCCACAAGCCCCAACCCACAGCCCTCCTAGCAAACCCAAGCTGGTGGTGAAGCCTCCAGGGAGCAACATCAATGGGGTTCCCCCCAACCCCACTCCTATTGTGCAGCGGCTGCCAGCCTTTCTGGACAATCACAACTATGCCAAGTCCCCCATGCAGGTAAGAGGGGAGGGTTCTCACCAGGGTTCTCTGGAGAGCCTTCCCCAGGCACTTTGCTCACGGGGCTCACGCATGTCCGCTCTCTGTCCCAGCCTAGGTGACCAGGGTTCTCTGACACTCAGAAGTGCCCACAACTGCAGGGATTTAGGGAGGCAGAGAGAGCTCCTCTGGCAAATTCAGTCTCACAACTGTGGGGCTAAATGTTTAGGGCATGGGGTTGGGTTCTACCACCAAAATAAATGCAGATGTTTCAGGGCACTCTCTTTCTCTTAGAAGCCCCGTGTAGGCAGGGGCAGGGAGTACTCTGGAGTACCCAGAGGGGTTCAGTGGGCTCAGCCCGGAGAACCATGCTGGCTTTCTGGGGGAGGTGCTGTGTCTGGCCAGGGCTAACTGGCCGCTGGCTCACGGCCGCACTGGGCCTCTGCTCCAGGAGGAGGAAGACCTGGCAGCAGGTATGGGCCGCAGCAGAGTTCCAGTGCGCCCGCCCCAGCAGTACTCAGACGATGAGGATGACTACGAGGATGAGGAGGAGGACGACGCGCAGAGCACCAGCTCCGCCATCAGGTCAGCCCCGCCTCTGTAAGGCTGGAGGTTGGGGGCTGCAGCGCCTATCTTGACACTTCCAGCACAGAGAATGCCCTTCAGGAGATGCCGCTGGACGCCTGCTGAGTGCAGGGCCCGGGGGAGGCAGACGTGAAGGGGCCGGGTGCAGATGCCCAGAAGTTTTCGGAGGGCTTGGGGCAGGGCTGTGCACATTTAAGCAGACATTGAGACATGACCTATTTGGAGGTGGCCTTTTGTTCAGGCCTGGAAGGACGGGGTGGGGTATCTGCTGGAAGACACAGCATTGACCAGAAGTGAGGCAGCTGGAATAGAGGTGTTCTCAGAGGACACCTGGCTGCAGCTGTCAGAGCTCAGGGTGCTAGGCTCGGCGTGGCCAGGTCAGGCTGCTGGAGCTGCAGGGTCACTTCCTGAGGCTAAGTGTTCAGGTCATCCTGGGCACTGCTGGGTGTGGTCCCCTGGCGTCTTCCTTGGGCTCACCCCTCCTTGGGCCCCGCAGGTATAAGCGAAAGGGCCCGGGGAAGCCAGGGCCGTTGAGCAGCTCTGGGGATGGGCAACTGTCAGTGCTGCAGCCCAACACCATCAGCGTCTTGGCCGAGAAGCTCACAGAGTCCCAGAAGGACCTCTCGATTCCCCTGTCCATCAAGACGAGCAGCGGGGCCGGGAGTCCGGCTGTGGCAGTGCCCACACACTCGCAGCCCTCGCCCACCCCCAGCAACGAGAGCACAGACACAGCCTCTGAGATCGGCAGCGCTTTCAATTCGCCACTGCGCTCGCCTATCCGCTCAGCCAACCCCACGCGGCCCTCTAGTCCTGTCACCTCCCACATCTCCAAGGTGCTTTTTGGAGAGGACGACAGCCTGCTGCGTGTTGACTGCATACGCTACAATCGTGCTGTACGCGACCTGGGTCCTGTCATCAGCACGGGCCTCCTGCACCTGGCTGAGGATGGTGTGCTGAGTCCTCTGGCACTGACAGGTGGGCCTTGGGCTGGCTCCCTGGCCTCTTGCATACTGGAGAGGGCAGTGGCCAAGTGACCATCACGCATCCTGCACCCTGATGGGTCTTCTCTTGCCTTCTCTTCCCAGAGAGTGGGAAGGGTTCCTCCCCTTCCATCAGACCGAGCCAAGGCAGCCAGGGGTCTGGCAGCCCAGAGGAGAAGGAGGTGGTGGAGGCTGTGGACAGTAGAGAGAAGCCGGGGCTGGTCAGGCCTAGCGAGCCCTTGAATGGGGAGAAGTATTCACCCAAGGTGAGCCCTTCTGCGGCTTCCTTTCCTAGTCCTGACAAGGGCTGGACCCAGGGCACTGCCGTCCAGGTGCTGACTTCCTAGTGGGAATTACGGTGTGGAGGGTGGTGCCCGAAGCCGGCTGCCAGGAAGCCTGTCTGGGTGGGTAGCGGCGGGGGCCTTGATAGGCTCCAGGGCCTCTGGCTGCTCGCCCTTGCCTCTTGCTGCCTCCTGGTAGTTGGGCCTTGGGGCTGGCCAGCCCCCCTTCACGGGTGCAATTGCTGTGTTTTGGCAGGAGCTGCTAGCGCTGCTGAAGTGTGTGGAGGCTGAGATTGCAAACTATGAGGCCTGTCTCAAGGAAGAAGTGGAGAAGAGAAAGAAGTTCAAGGTGGGCCCTGTCTCCAGCGGCCTGTTTTGCTGCCCACCTGTCTTCCCAGAGGCGCGACCTGCTAGGGTCGGCTGGTGGCTGCTCTGGGGAGATGGCTGCAATGTCCTCAGGTCCTGATCCTTCTCTCCCACAGATTGACGACCAGAGAAGGACCCACAACTACGATGAGTTCATCTGCACCTTCATCTCCATGCTGGCTCAGGAAGGTGAGCCAGGCTCAGCACCCTGGCCCTCAGGCCCCTTTCCTCTGGCCTCTGGGGGCGCTTGAGCTGACTGTGGTCTTGGGGAGGGCAGGGAGAGCCTCAGCCCCCGACCTGAGGCTGCAGCCAGTTGAGTCGCGGCTCCCAGGCATCCAGCCGCCTGCTCAAGGGCCTGCGTCTCTCCCCAGGCATGCTGGCCAACCTGGTGGAGCAGAACATCTCAGTGCGACGGCGCCAGGGGGTCAGCATTGGCCGGCTCCACAAGCAGCGGAAGCCGGACCGGCGGAAACGCTCCCGTCCCTATAAGGCCAAGCGCCAGTGAGGACTGCTGGCCAGACCCTGTGTTCACTCTTGCCGCCTGGCCCTCACCAGGGCCCTTCCCTGCCCCATCCCCCTCTTCCCAGTATTACCGGATAGTTCCAGTAGGAGAGCCCAGACCCTGGGAATGGGAGCCAAGCTGGGATCCTCGGCCTCGTGTCCCTGGGCTTGGCAGGGCAGGCTGGCCCCGTCGTGCTCTGGAGGCAGCAGCTAGAGCTGAGGCCCAGTGAGGTGCTGCAGCTTCCTCCACAGCCGGCTGTGGAGCGGCAGGACCTGGCCTTTCTGCCTGGGCAGCAGAATATATATTTTACCTACAGAGACGTCTATTTTTCTGGGCTCTGGCCTATCTTGCCACCACTGTGTTGACATAGTCAGCTTCCCGATTCTGAGTTCTCTCCTAACACTGTCACCCTGGAGGGCCGGAGTCACTCCTGCAGGGTCACAGGTGAGGGCCACGTGAGCAGTGGGCCCCGCTGCTCCAGCCCCCAGGTGTTCCTGCTGTTGAGCAAGCCAGGTCTGCTCTTCACTTCTCCTGGGAGAGCTCTGGACTCAGGGCCCTGGCTGCTGGACTAGGCTGGGAGTGGGGTGTTCCAGCAGGGGTGGGATGAGCAGCCTGCTGGGGTCCCATGGCCTGAGCAGAGAGGAGTGTTTGAGCTGGTTGGCCTGGCTCCAGCCAGCCTCATCAAGACTGCTCTCTGTGGCAGGGCCCTGGGCTCCTTGTCTTCAGTGTTGTGGCCCTGGCAAGGGGCCTGCCTTGGGCTCCTGGGCTCAGAGGAGCCTCTGCCCAGGCCCTCAGTATTACCATGTCTCCTTCCTTTTAGAGACAGCAGAGACAGGGCTGCTTGCAAAAGCTGGCACCACTCAGCTCTCCCTGCCATGCCAGCTTTCTCAGCTTCTGCAGGGCACTCAGGGTGGGGGACAGCAGGACCAAGTCAACCAGTTGGAGCCCCATGTTCCCAGAGGGCCTGATGGCCAAGGGCTAATGGGTCCAGCACTGCCTGTGGAGCTCAGGCCCCAGACGGAGCCCCATGGCCTTTGGCAGGTGGCTCTGAGGTGATCCAAGCCGGCCCCTTATGTGTACATAGTGACTGGGGTGGGGGGGCAGCTGTAGGTATGGCAGCTGCCTCTGTGCTAAGCATAGCCCAACCCCTCTGGCCCCTGTAAATACTGGATGGATGGATGAATAAAACTCTCCTTAAAAATACGCCCACCTGTGCTTGCTGGCCTGAGGTTTGGAGGCCAGGCTGTGATGGGAATGAGGACCTAACCAGATCTGGGCTGGGCCGTGTGTGTGACCAGAGATGGGAGGTGAGTGCATTCTCAGGCATTCTGCCTTCTGGGGCAGAGGTTCTTGGGACCCTAGGTTTATGACCTGAGCTGGGCGGGGGGGGAGGCAGGGCTTCGGTGGGAGGCAGGGCTGTGGACCCCGAGCAGTGGTGTGCAAGGTGCACCGTGGGAGGGGAGGGCTGCGGCTTTATCGGAGCTGACGGCTTTGGAACCTGAGAGGTGCTGGGACTCAGTGGAGATGGCAGCTCTGCCTCTAGTCCTGTCCGGCACGCTGTCCCTGGAGGGATCCTGGAACCTCACAAGGCTCACCTCTCTTCCCTTGTTGCAGGTCAAAGCTTCCAGCTCTGCCACACTTCCCCCTGCTAAGCACATTCTCTCTCGAGGCCACTGCAGCCTCTCACCCCCACCTTCCTTGGCCGTGGGTCCTACAGAAGAGGCCTGGTGTAAGGAGCTAAGGCTCAGCGGGACCGCTCAGGAAATGCAACTTTAATTGGCCCCAGCCCTTCTGTCTGTGTCTAGTAGTCCAGGGCACAGATTAGGGCCACACCACGCTTTATCCAGTGTCGCTGGGGCTGGTCAGTGGGGATCTCCACGGCAATGACGTAGTTTGTGGAGTGGCCGGTGGTCGATAGCGTTCCTGGAGCAGGCGAGAGGGGAGGAGGTTAAGTTGTCTGCCTCAGTTGGGGCAGGAACAGGGTATATAAAGGAAGGTGGTCCCTTGGTGACTGAGCTTGGGACAAGGAAGGGACCTGACCCAAGAGGAAGCCTGTCTGGCTCAGGCTCAGACCTGCCCTGGGTTACTACACCTGTTAAGGACTGGAATGGGACAGTTGACTCCCCTGCTCATTCCCTGCTGGATCCAGCCCGGGCCCACCCATCCTGTCTGGGCCTGTCGGCTCCTGGGAACCTCCACTGGCAGGCTTGGGGCTCCCAGGATCCAACATGGGTCTGCTGAGGGAGATGAGGGTGGTGAGCTCAGGGGCCACTCCCCACAGACTCAGCCCAGCCCCTGAGCACCACCCTGCCCGCTGCTGGACCAGCTCTGTCTGGGCCTCAGGAGTGCTGACTGACCTCTGCCAGCCATCTCTTTCAGCTAACCTGGGTCAGCCTAACCGGCCCAACCCTGGGCCCCGCCTATGGCCCTCTGTGTGGTGTCGGCTCCCCTGCCCTGGGACCATACCAGCACGGGTCAGCGTCTTGTAGATGGGACACAGGTAGAAGTCCTGGTCTTGGACCTTGCGGTTGGGCGTGGGCAGGAGCCAGATAACGGCCATCTCTGTGTACAGCTCCTTAGGCCGAGACTCAGCCAGCTGGAAGGCTGAAGGGTCCCATCGGGCACCTTCCAGGAACAGTCCGTGGATGAAGCACCCCTCCTTGGGCCTGGTCTTGAGCTCTGACACTGACTGGCGCATTACCTGGTGTGGGCACACAGATGCCTCTCACATAGAAACCGCAGAATCTGGGGTAGGATTTGGGTCCTGAGGGCTCTGCCTGCCCCAGCATCGGCTATTTTAGCTGGTAGTGTATAGCCTGCGCCCCAGCCCTAGGGATTTCCCTGGGGCTATAGTCTCACCTGGCTCTTCCTGACCCCTGACCCAGGCTCAGGAGTTCCCTGATCCTGCCAGCCAGCTTGGCCTCAGTGCCCGTCCCACCTGGGCCACACCCCCCAGCCTGTCACCTGGCCTGACCCTGGCTGAGTCCAGACCTTGAAATCGAAGGAGATGGTGTCGATGGAGATGACAGACTTGCGGGCGTAGTTCTGCAGAGTGCCTGTCAGGAAAGCCTGGGGAAAGAAGAAACCACTGATCCAGAAGACGGCTGGGATGCCCTCGGAGATCCAGGTCTGCAGGAAGTCCAGGCGCTGCAGCAGGTCCATGACCCATGAGGACAGTGGCTTAAGCGATGGGTAGGCCTTGGCCTTCCAGAGCTCGGGCACAGAGTTGTTGTACAGGCTGGCAGCCATCAGCTCCAGCTGTGAGGACATCACCACCAGCCCCTTAAGGGCTTTGAGCAGGTCTCTCAGCGACTGTGTGATCACTTGTAGCAGCCGGTTGTACCTACAGAGCCAGTGGTGAGAAGGAAGGCAGTGGTCTGGGACTGTGGCCATATCCGCACTCCCCAGTTCTAGGCCATAGAGAAACAATGACAGAACATAGGGGCTAAGAGCGTAAAGCCAGGTTGGGTGGCCCGAGTACCAATCCCAGCCCTAGCTGTTAGTAAATATATGACCTTAGATCCCTTAACCTGCTGGGGCCTTGGTTTACTCATCTGTGAAATGGGAATAATATAGCTGAGTTAGAGGTTGAGTTTATAGCACCTTGCATGGCTCCTGGCCCATGGTAGCCTTTGCTATCATTTCTCTCCAGCCCAGGGGCCCGCTGACTCAGAGCTGGGGCTAGCGGGGGATTACCGAATGACCTCCTGTGCTAGCACCGTGTTCATTGACTCTTCATACAGCACAGGGTACTTGGTCATGACCTGCTGCAAGTTGACAGGCTCAGGCACCTTGATCAGAATGTTTTGGGCCACGTCCTCCACTATCTGTGGGGGCAGAGAGACACAAAGGGATCAGGGGTGGCCCCCATTAGCCCGTGTAGGAGTCTACAGGCACAGAGCTCCCTCATTCAGCGGAGTAGGCAGGATGGTGGACAGGAGACTGGTCCTGCATTGGGTGGGCCCCTTCCCTGCTGCCACTGACCTCCTCCCGGCTCTTGCCACCTGCAGAGGAGGATTTGGGTTGTAGTTGGACGATGGTGCCAAGCAGGGTATAGGTCTCGTTCTGGGCGAAGGTGATATTGGCATTGTCATGCAGGCCAAAGATCTCTGGCATGTCGTTGAGTGGAAGGCTCTTGATGTAGGAGAGGTAGCCCTGTGGGGGGAGGAGGGCTGCGACTGAAGCCCCTCCCCTGCTCTACCCCCAGCCTGCAGGATGGCCCTCCAAGCAAGCACACCCTGTACTCGTCATCTCTGGTTGCAACCTTTACATATCCCCCTCTTACCCTCGGGACTCCATGGGCTCTGCTCCCTTCCAGCCCACTTCTCCCTGATACCTCACTCCCTGCTTCTTCATTCAGCGGCTCAACCCTGTCACAGCCCCTCCTTTGCAGGCCCTTTATGCTTCTGGCCCACACGCTGGGGTTCTCTACCTAGACCCTGGCTGCCCCGCACATATCTTAGCTGAAGCATCATGTCCTCAGGAGCCTTCCCTGACTGTGTGGTCTGGGCTGGTGACCTTTACTGCCTCGCCTGGCAGCCTCAGAGGAGCCACCCTCCTGCCTCGAAGCGTAATTACTCGCAGGCAGGGGCTGAGAGGCAGGACTGGGCCTCTCCCCACAGAACCCGAGCTCCAGGGCTATCCTTGTGGGATGGATCAATCCATGAAAGAGAGTGACTGGCTGGTAGGGGCCACGTCTCCCAGCACCCAGATGTCCACGGCACCCCAGGACCCCCACCCAGCAGGCCGCCTCGAGCACAGCCCTGCTGTGTGCTCACGTTGAGGTCGTAGGTGGGCTGGATCTGGTGGTAAACGCCTGAGGCGCTGTAGCTATGATCCGGGAAGAGCACAGCAGGGCTGTAGAAGTCCTCTAGGATGTTCATGACACAGCGGCGGTCCCAGTCGTCAGTGACGCGGCCCCCGTAGTTGATCTCCCCTGCCGTGTACTTGAGGACCTGTGGGGTGGGTTTTGAGCTTTGGTGTTGGAGAAGACCCTTGAGAGTCCCTTGGACTGCAAGGAGATCCAACCAGTCCATCCTAAAGGAAATCAGTCCTGAATATTCATTGGAAGGACTGATGCTGAAGCTGAAGCTCCAATACTTTGGCCACCTGATGAGAAGAGCTGACTCATTAGAAAAGACCCTGATGCTGGGAAGGATTGAGGGCAGGAGGAGAAGGGGACGACAGAGGATAAGATGGTTGGTTGGCATCACTGACTCAATGGACATGAGTTTGAGCAACCTCTGGGAGATGGTGAAGGACAGGGAGACCTGGCGTGCTGCGGTCCATGGTGTCGCAGAGTCAGAGGCGACTGAGCGACTGAACAACAATGGGCTGGGTGGGTCAGGCCCCCAGGCGCCCAGCTCCCCGCCCCCAGCCGGAGCCCAGCCCACCTTGTAGGGGATGTGGTCATACTCGTCCAGGAACATCTTGAGCTGGCTGATGCAGATGCGGAGGTCCCCGTCTGTGAACTCGTAGGGGATGTTGAAGCCCAGGGGCCCAAACTTGCGCCGCTCCAGGGCATTCCCGTGGAAGAGACACAGAGACAGCAGCAGGCACTTGAACTCCATCGCCTGCCGGAGGTGGGGGAGGGGAGGAGGGGCATGAAGGGTGGGGTTGAAAAGGGAGTGGTGGGGGGCGGTCCTGTGCCAAGCATGTCTCACCTTGTGACAGGAGTTGAGGAACTCATCGCTGAGGCTGCTGTAAGACTTGAGCAGGTTGGCCTTGACCCCGCGCGGTGGCTCAATGGTCATTTTGGAGCCGTTCTGTAGGATGGACACTGGGAACTTGTTGCTAGGCAGGCTGGTGAGCCACAGGCGGAAGTCCCGGTGCACCTGGAGGCCACGCTCCACGTGAGCCCTGAGACCCATACGGCGGCCACCCCAGGATCCTGGGCCACCCTCAGCCTGAGTCTACCCCTGGGATGGACCACTGGTTAGGAACATGGGCTTCGGCAAGTCCCAGGGTCACCTCTGTGCTGGGTGGCCTTGGGCAAGTCACTGGTGGCAGTAACTTGAGGGGCCGCTGGGAAGAATAATCCAGCTGATGCATGTTACCCGTGTCACTTGCTGAGTGCCCACTGTGGGGTGAGCTGCTTGAGCGTCACCCGTCCGGGATGAAGGCAGTGGTGCCCCCTTGGTGTACCTTGTCAGGGTTGATATGCTCAATGAGGCGCTCCAGCACCGGCATCCAGCTCGGTGCCAGGTGGCAGTTCTGAAAGAAGACCCACTTGCCCCTCTCTGTGGAGCTGCGCATCATGGCTTCCGCCCGGGGGCCCTGTGGGGACAGGAGCGCCGAGTGATGCGGGACCCGCTGGCCCAGCCCACCGGCTCCCTCCTTCTCCACCACCCGCCTGCCCTGACCTGGCCCTGGCCCAGGGAGATGGCAGAGAGCTTCTTGGAGAACTTCATTTCTTCGGCAAATTTGTAGAGGTCAGCGGCGGGGTCGGTGCCCGGTGACAGCACGAAGATGAGGGGGGTGGTGGAATTGGAGTCTTTGAACACCAGTGACAGGTTGGCTGTCTGCAGGGCAGAGAGATGCTGGGGTCGCCGAGAGCTGCTCCTCAGGGGCAGGCCACCAGGGCGAGAGAGGGGGCTCCTGGGGCCCCCAGAGTGGTCCCCAAGGGGCTTCCTGAGGGGACTTGGAACCTCTCAGAGCCTCATGTGGTGGCTAAGGATCCTGGCCTGACCAAGGCTGCCAAGGGGTCCATGCAGGTGCAGCCAGGACCCTGGTCCCAGGGGGCGATTAGCCCAGGCGCTGGCTGACAGCACTTGCCTGGGGCTCAATGAAACGCGGCTCCAGGTTGGCGGCCACGAAGTCCTGCATGGCGTTGGTCACCTTGTCCCCACGTAGGCAGCGGAGAACCAACAGCTTCTGGAACTGGTCCAGGTATTGGTCCCAGATGCCAGGCAAGGGCTCCCTGCAACAGTGCCCACGTCCCCCTGAGAGCTGACCTGTGGTAGGAGCCTGGCCACAGCTTCTCTGCTTGTGGCGGGGAGGCCGGACAGCAGGGAGAAGGTGGTGTCCAGGGGCGCGTGGCCGGGGGCATGGGAGAGATGTCGTCACAGCTGCGGGGCAGCCCTGGGCGGCCCCTCAGAGAAGGCCCAGGGCAAGCCTGCACCTGGGTCTCACTCCCTGGATGCACCCGCCCTGCTGTGCCCCAGGCCCCAGCTCACCGGTGGGGCTCATGGCTGTCAAAGATGGCCCGGAATTCCGGCAGGTGCTTCACGAAATCATGGACAAAGGAGGAGAAGGCTGGCAGGTTGGAGAGCGCCTGGATGTCTCTCCAGGCCCGGTCTGTCAGCCAGTCTGGGGCAGGGTTCTCACTCGTGACCGAGACAGAGCCTCCGGACAGGAGGTAGCGCCACTCGTTCTGGTAAGGGACAGAGGCGGCGAGCGCCCGGGCCCTGAGCCATGGGTCCGGTGCCCCACCCAGCAGAGCCTCCTCTGCCATCCTCAGCCAGAAAACTCGGGGTGGTAGTCCGACAGGTCTGGGTTAGTGTTTCCTCTTTCCCTTTCCCCTGGCTGTGTGACATGAGGCAAAAGATTTGAGCTCTCTGAGCCTCTGTTTCCTCACTTGGAAAGTAGGAAGAATCAGAACTCTGCATCCCAGGGGTTTCACAGGGGTAGGTCGGAGGGTTGTTGTGAGCCCAGCACCTGGCACACAGCGAGGGCTCAAGCAGTGGAGGAGGTCACTCTCAATGCTTCCCAACGCATCACGAAGTCCCTGGCACTCATGAGACCGTGAGCTGGGAGGCTCAGGACGGTCTCTGCTCACTAGTACTCTCAAGGTGCTGAGTGTTCCAGGACCTGTTGGGTCACAGTTAACCCGGGGCCTCCTGGCTGTTTCATGCAAATAACTGTTTCCGGAGGCCTCTGCCCACCTGCCCTTGCTGTACCCTCCTGCCTGATGTGCCCTGTCCTTCTATCCTGTTCTCGCAGCTCGGCCACGGGACAACCCCTCAGGCCACCTGTCCTTGACCGGGCCGCAGCTGCCTCTCTGCCACGCACCTGGTTGATCTTGCCCTCGTTCATCATGATGCGGGCACACAGCAGGAAGGCGAACATCAGCTTGTGCTTCTCGAAGAGGCTGCGGCAGACATTGCTGTAGAGGTTGTAGGTCAGGTAGTGGTTGATGTTGGCAATGCGCTTCTTCAGGTTGTCTGCAGGGCAGAGGGGTGATGGCAGTGTGGGGACCGGGTTGGGGGGCAGAGAAGAAAGATCCCTGGGGCACAGCCCAGCCCCGCCAGTCTCCCCAGCAGCCAAAGGAGCAGTCTGGGCACACCCCCTTGGGGCATTTGCTCCGAGGAGGCTAGGAGTGGGGTATGTGTTCGTATGTAGGGTGAGTCTGATGAGGGTGTGTGCCAGTGAACCTGGGTGTGCGTCTACATGTGTGTGCCTGCTATGGAAATGCATCCAGGGGTGTCATCTCTGTGCCAGGGTGAAGCCTGGTTGTTTGGGTCAACATGTGCATCTGTGCCAGGGTTACCTGCCCTCTCTGAGTTGGCGATGCCCGAGAGGAAGATGTTGAGAAACCACTCGAGGGAGTACTGGTACATGGGGTCCACGCTGGCCAGGTCGGACACGCAGAAGAAGAGGATCTGGGTGCGGACGGCCACAGGAATGTACTCCATGCGCGTGAGGTCAATGTCCTTCTCTGTCTGTTCTGCAATCCTGACCTTGGCCTGGGGGTGCAGTAGGGGGCTGCTTGTCAGGCCCAGGTAGGCTGGCAAAGAGCAGCAGGCAGAAGAGGGTGGTGATGTGGGCAGGCCTGGGGCAGGCGGGGAGAGGCGGGCAGGGGCGGGTGGGTAGTTGTGGACCTGGATCTCGGCAGCCTTCATCTTGGAAGCCTCCAGCACCTTGATGAGCTCCATGTCATCCACGGGGTTGCCCTCGGAGGAGCTGAGGCGGTACAGGATCTGGTCTTCAATGTCCTTCAGCTCCTGGCGCATCTTGGCGTTACTGACAATTAGCTGGTTCTTGGCTTCCTCCAGGTCGGGCCGCTCCTCAGCCACGACCTGGCCCAGCAGCTGGTCCTCTAGGCCGCTGCCAGGGGCAGGAGACATTATGTCTGTAGCACCTGGTGAGCCCTGGATGGCCAGCCTCGAGCCTGCTCGCCTGCCTACCTATGCTCCTGGGGCTCCAAAGAGCACAGCATCTCTGCTGGTGTCAGCCTGGGAGGTCTGACCTCAGCTTCCAGCTGCAGGGCTAAGGCAGAGCCTGGATCCAAAGTGATCAGTTCTCAGTGAGACCTCAGGTGGGAGCCTGGAGTCCCAGGAGGGGCCAGGCAATTGAATGTGGGAGCTGCTGGGGTCTCTGAGAAACTCCCTCTCAGCAGGAGGAGGGTATGGGTGATAGGGAGGACCAGGCCTTAAGGGAGTTTTCACCCCCTGATCCGTGGAGAGGTTCACAGTGGCCACTGTCAGGGAGGCCTTAGCACTCTGTGTGGGTGGCTGGCAAAAGCTGCAGCGCCTGGGTGTAGGGCAGCAAGGGCAAGAAACAGGGCTTGGGTGCAGGGAGTCAGAGTATGGCCCCCTCGGGGCTCCAGGGCAGCGCTGGGGTGAGCGCACAAGGGCCCAGCAAGGGCTGTGGGGAAAGGGCATCCGGATGAGGTGGGCTAGCGGTACCCAGGGAGGCTGGGAGAGGGGCTCCAGACTGGGATCAGGATGAACTGGGGGAATGGGGGAAGCATTGGTTCTTAGGTGGGAACAGTGGAAGTAAGGGGCATTGGTGGAAGGGCTGGAATGACCTGAAATGCAGACAGCTGGCAAGGAAGCTGGTGGGGTCTCCCAGGGGGAAAATCCCTGAGTCTCAGTCTAGGGGTGGGAGAGGGGCAGCCAGGCAGGCCCAGGCAGAGCTGATGCTCGGGGGGCTGGGGGCCAGACGCTTACCTGGGTGACAGGGTGAAATTGATGAGGGTGAGTTTGGTGGAGATCTCGGGTGTGTAGTGGGGGTTGGGCAGCTTGGTGGTAATGTACATCTTGAAGTCCTCGTGGTAGGGGATCACCGTGTCCCCCAGCTTCAGCACCGTGTTCCCCTGTTGCTTATAGGTCTGCAGCAGGTGGGACGGGTAAGCGCTGTGGCCTGGGGCCCTGCCAGTGAGGCAGGGGGAGGGGGCCGCCCTCGCCCGTGTCTGGGCCGCCCCCACACCCGCAGGCCCACCTGCTTCAGCAGCACAGGCTCCAGGGCGGGATCCAGCTCCTCGCCCACATTCTCCAGGAGGCAGGGCTTGCCAAAGCGAATGGCATTCTCCATGCTGCGCAGGAAGTCGCGGTCGCTCAGCTTGAACACATCCAGCCCATTGTCCTTCTCCTGGGGGCACGGAGTTGGGGGAGCGGGGAAGGGTCCGTGTGGGCTGAGAGCTGGCCTGAGGCTCAGCTACTGCCCATGCAGCTACTAAGGCCTACTGGATGGGGTGGTGGCGGGGTAGGCTCACCATGTTCTTGATCCATTTGTTGGCCTGGCCCTGAGGGTCAATGAAGTGGGTCCAGCGCTGGGAGAACTGGTTGATGACCCCATTCTCCACTGACAGGGTGTCGTTGGGGAGGCCAGCGATCTGTGGGGGACCAGGCTGGGTCTGGGGGAGGCTCACACAAGCAGGCTGTGTCCCCTTCCCCTTACTGCATCCTCTTGAGGGCGGAGGGCAGCGCACGAGGTCTCAGCCCTCAGGACCTGCCTCCCTGCTATGGGCTGACTCCCGACACCCTCCTTCGCTGGGCCTCTCGTTTCTTTGCCTGTTGAGTCCTAGCTGAGTCAGACCATCTTCACAAGCCATTGGAGCCCATTGGCGCGTCCAGCCTGTGTCCACGCTCGGCCTGTGCCTACTGCCTCTTGGTTCTCTCTCCCTGGGTCAACTCTACCTGTCCTCCGCAGTCTATAGCTCAGACACGCTCTCTTAACCCCGCGCCCTGGACATTGCTCTCTTACCCCGCCCAGCTCTCACAAGCACCCTTTGACCTCTCTGCCTGCAGTCAGCCAGCACCTGTGCCACTCAGCTTTCTCCTCTCCTGCCCACCAGCTTCTGACCGGCCCCAGGCAGCTTCAGGGAAGGCATCTCTAAGCAGACCCAGGAGAGAGGGTGGGAGGCAGGCAGGGGCCTCCTGGCCCAGCCCAGAGCACGCTGCAGACCCAGCCCAGCTGCTCCAGCCCCCCAGGGTGGGCACCTGCCAGGAGCGGATCTTCACGGGGTTCCCCAGCGTCCCAATCAGCGTGGGCTCGGCGGTGTGTGGGACATGGTGGGCCACGAGCTGCTTGACCCAGCTGTCGTACAGCACCGTGCGGTACTGGCCCTGGAGAGACACCAGACTCTGAGCTACCCCGCCGAGACAGCCACGATGCCCTCCCACTTCCCCTGCCCCCAGCACTCGCAGCTGCGCAGAGGGGTCCGCGCAGAGCCAGAGGCCTGAGCCCTAGCCCCACCGTGGGGAACATCCTCGGCCTCCCCACCTCTCAGCCCCTTCCCAGGGAAACCGGGGGGAATGACAACAGTGCCCACCCGTAGGGGCAGCTGTGAGGACTGAGGGAGAGGTGCACAGCAAGCCCAGAAGCACGAGCTCAGCCTTCTGGCTAGAAACGCCAGCCCCGCAACGCAGGATTTCTGTTTTGGGAGCTGCCATTTCCCCAATGCCCAGAACAGCACCTGGCACAGACAGGACGTCTAAAAAAAAAGTTTGCTGAAAAAGTGTGTGAGAGAAGAGCCACCCTCAGGCTACCGCTTATGGAAGTGAGGCCTCACGGCAGGGCTGGGGAGGTCCTCACCGTGAAGGGACCCAGGTAGGCCACAAAGCCGGCGGCCACCAGCACGTCCCCGAAGATGCTGTCCAGCATGTGCTCCAGGTTCTCCACTGTCTCCTGCCAGCGCACCCGCTCGTCTGACAGCCCGTTGATGAGCTGCAGGGATAGCCCGTGGGGTGGGCTCTGGGAGGCTGGCCCTGGATGTCCCTGCCTGGTGCAGTCCCCCTGACCAAGGTAGCCAGGGAGAGGGAAGGGACAGCCACCCCAGGACCACCCCCTCTACTGCTCAGGCCCCCCCCAGCCCATGGGGGGCAGGCCGTGCCCGCGGGCCCTCCCCAGAGGGGTGCGCACCTTGTCAGCACGGCCCAGCCGCTGCTCACACTGCTCACACTTCAGCTCCAGCTCCTCCTTCTTGGCGATGCACTCTCGGTACTTGGCCTGCATCGTGGCAATGCCGTCCTCCACCTCGTGCAGGCGCTGCTTCGCCTCCTCTAGGATCCTCTGTGTCACCTCCAGGTCGTCCTGGGCCTCCCGCAAGGCTTGCTGCAAGCAGAGGAAACAGGGCCAACTTTCCCGGTGCCCCCGGGGGAGCCCAGGCCCCCACCCCTAGCCCCAGGTCTACCCAGCGCTCACCCGCTTGGGCTCCACGGCCTTGGCCACAAAGTGGTACTTGTGCATGGCGCGCACCCACTGGCAGATGGAGGTGCAGGCCTTGGACACCTTGGCGATGGCGGCCGGCTGGAACTCCTCATTGTCGATGTATGGCTGGATGGCTTTGATCACTGCCTCCCCAATGTTGTCCTGGGGATGGAAACCACGGGCTTGGGGCCGCTTCCCAGGGAGGACAGAGAGGACTCTGGCGGGTGGGGGGACACCCTACTCTTGCCTCTATGCCCCGGGCAGGCTAGGGAATAAACACGACCCAGAAAGGCTGGCTAGAAGAGGAACTTCTGTGTCCCAGGATTTCAAAGAATACAATCAGATTATTTCTTCCTCAAGATCTGATAATACACAGTTCAGTTCAGTTCAGTCGCTCAGTCGTGTCCGACTCTTTGCGACCCCATGAATCGCAGCACACCAGGCCTCCCTGTCCATCACCAACTCCCGGAGTTCACTCAGACTCACGTCCATCAAGTCAGTGATGCCATCCAGCCATCTCATCCTCTGTCGTCCCCTTCTCCTCCTGCCCCCAATCCCTCCCAGCATCAGAGTCTTTGCCAATGAGTCAACTCTTTGCATGAGGTGGCCAAAGGACTGGAGTTTCAGCTTTAGCATCATTCCTTCCAAAGAAATCCCAGGGCTGATCTCCTTCAGAATGGACTGGTTGGATCTCCTTGCAGTCCAAGGGACTCTCAAGAATCTTCTCCAACACCACAGTTCAAACACATCAATTCTTCGGCGCTCAGCCTTCTTCACAGTCCAACTCTCACATCCATACATGACCACAGGAAAAACCATAGCCTTCACTAGACGGACCTTAGTCGGCAAAGTAATGTCTCTGCTTTTGAATATGCTATCTAGGTTGGTCATAACTTTTCTTCCAAGGAGTAAGCGTCTTTTAATTTCATGGCTGCAGTTACCATCTGCAGTGATTCTGGAGCCCAAAAAAATAAAGTCTGACACTGTTTCCACTGTTTCCCCATCTATTTCCCATGAAGTGATGGGACCAGATGCCATGATCTTTGTTTTCTGAATGTTGAGCTTTAAGCCAACTTTTTCACTCTCCTCTTTCACTTTCATCAAGAGGCTCTTTAGTTCCTCTTCACTTTCTGCCATAAGGGTGGTGGCATCTGCATATCTGAGGTGATTGATATTTCTCCCTGTAGTCTTGGTTCCAGCTTGTGTTTCTTCCAATCCAGCGTTTCTCATGATGTACTCTGCATATAAGTTAAATAAGCAGGGTGACAATATACAGCCTTGACGTACTCCTTTTCCTATTTGGAACCAGTCTGTTGTTCCATGCCCAGTTCTAACTGTTGCTTCCTGACCTGCATACAGATTTCTCAAGAGGCAGGTTAGGTGGTCTGGTATTCCCATCTCTCTCAGAATTTTCCATAGTTTATTCTGATCCACACAGTCAGAGGCTTTGGCATAGTCAATAAAGCAGAAATAGATGTTTTTCTGGAACTCTCTTGCTTTTTCAATGATCCAGCAGATGTTGGCAATTTGATCTCTGGTTCCTCTGCCTTTTCTAAAACCAGCTTGAACATCAGGAAGTTCACAGTTCACGTATTGCTGAAGTCTGGCTTGGAGAATTTTGAGCATTACTTTACTAGCATGTGAGATGAGTGCAATTGTGCGGTAGTTTGAGCATTCTTTGGCATTGCCTTTCTCTGGAATTGGAATGAAAACTGACCTTTTCCAGTCCTATGGCCACTGCTGAGTTTTCCAAACTTGCTGGCATATTGAGCGCAGCACTTTCACAGCATCATCTTTCAGGATTTGAAACAGCTCAACTGGAATTCCATCACCTCCACTAGCTTTGTTCGTAGTGATGCCTTCTAAGGCCCACTTGACTTCACATTCCAAGATGTCTGGCTCTAGATTAGTGATCACATCATCATGATTATCTGGGTCATGAAGATCTTTTTTGTACAGTTATTCCGTGTATTCTTGCCACCTCTTCTTAGTATCTTCTGCTTCTGTTAGGTCCAGACCATTTCTGTCCTTTATCGAGCCCATTTTTGCATGAAATGTTCCCTTGGTATCTCTAATTTTCTTGAAGAGATCTCTAGTCTTTCCCATTCTGTTGTTTCCCTCTATTTCTTTGCATTGATTGCTGAAAAAGGCTTTCTTATCTCTTCTTGCTATTCTTTGGAACTCTGCATTCAGATGCTTATATGTTTCCTTACAGGCCCTGTTAAAACCCATTTAGAGACAAGGGCTGCTTCCTGGCCCATGTGGAGATGAGTGAGTGGTTCTGAGGTCCAACCAGGCACGTGTTCAAGTGCAATAATCCCCACTCCCAGAGCACATCACTCCTTCAGGGTTCTTGACCTGTGCTAGGAGAATCCAGGTCTGTAGTTTAGGATGAACCCAGGAATCTGTACTGTTCATGAGCTCCTAGAGGTCAGAGCTTGGGACCAAGGGAGCCTGAGCGCTGGCCGTGAGCCTCCTGATTTGGCTTAATTGGATGGATGGGGAGCTCCGTATGGAGTCCAGCTGTCGCTGAGATGGGCCATTGTCTCTACCCTCCTTGGGATGTGCCCAGGGCTTCAGCACTGACACATGGTGGTGGTGGGTGGCCCATGTGGGCTGGAGAGAAACCTCCAAGAGGGCTGTAGGCTCCAGGTGGACCTCACCACAAGCATCCCCGTGAGAGCACATGTCCATGGACACTGAGAGCCCCAGACAGACAGGAAGAGAGAGAAATGCAGACAGACAGGTGTTAAATCTCAGGTGCTGAGACCGAGGGAGAGGCGATAGTTGAGCAGCCAGGGAAGGTCTTGGCCAGGGCCACAGGGGTTGTAGGGAGAAAAGGACAGGAGAGAGACTCTCCGGGTGGCAGAGCCTTGGAGTAACTGTGGGTGATTAAGGTATCGTGGGCACTGGGGCCTTCTCAGGTCCTGATTCATCAATGTCGATCTGCTACTGGGGTCTGTTGCTCCCTGCCCCTCAGCTGGAGAGCTCCTCTGGGCCAGGGTCTGGTCCCCTCGGCTCTGTGACCACAGGGCTATGTGTGTTGCAGGCAGAGGGAGATGGGATGGAGGCCCCAGCTCTGTGGGGGAGGGGACAGTTCCTTCCCCCCCACCTCTCTGCCCAGCTGGCTGGGTGCCTGGCACGCGCACCTTGTCAAACTTGAAGAGGCTCTCCAGGAAGCGGCCAGGGTCCTGCAGCAGCCCCTTGCCTGGCTCCCAGTAGTCATCCACCTTGGAGCCAGGCTTCTCTCCTGGGACCTTCTTGGGCTTGATGCCCTTCATGATGCACACAGCTTCAATGACCAGCTTCACGCCTGGCGGTGGCCGCTGCATGGCACGCACCTGGGGGCCAGGCCAAGAGTCAGGAAGGGGCAGGTCCCTCATAGTGGGCAGCCCCAGGCAGGGACAGCTTCCAGACAGGGTGGGTCCCACAAACTGAGTCCCTACCGCTACGGACCACTGGTATGCCCGGCAACCCCCAGAGGTCTGTCTTAGCCTATGGTGACTACTGCTCCCCCATGTACCCAGGCCTGGCCAAAAGGCCTTACACAGTCATTTCTCAGGGCCCAGAGCCTTCCTCAGGCGCCTGCCTGGGTCCTCGGGGCTGATACAAGGAGGTGAGGGCAGGCAGCTGGGTTCAAGCTCTAGTTCTGCCCTCACCTCTCGACAGATGACGCTCACGAGATGTTAGAGGGAGAGCCTATGGGCCAGAACCCACGGAGGCATCAGGAAAGATGCCCAGAAGGGGCCAAGCCACCCACCTCAGTCACATCATTCTTGTTGAGGTTGCGCAAGCTGGCCAGGGCTGCGTCCAGGGCTGGCAGAGCCTCATCCAGGTCCTTCTGGGCATCATCAGCGATAGCTTGTGCCTTCCTGGCCTTCTCATTGGCCTTGATCTCCTCTGCTTGCACTGAATTCCGGGTCTCCTCAGCAATGGTTGTGTCCACCTAGGGACCAGAGGCAGCGAGGCCCCACGGGTGGCCAGTGTCAGGGACTGGTGTGCCCTCCTCCCTTTCTCCTCTCAGTGTCTCAGTCTCCCCAGACGGAAGGGAATGAGGGTTGAGATGCCCCATTCTCCAAGGACCCTCTTGGCTGTGACAGCCTGTGGAGATCTGGGAGTGCTGGCATCCCCTTCCGATCCTGAGTGCTCATCGTGGGCCTGGCATGGGGCTCTGGGCTTTACGTGCTTGAGCATAACCGCCCCAGGGGCAGGACCCCCTAAACCCACAGGGCACCTCCATACAAGACAGAGAAAGATGCTCCCCTCCCACAAGCCATTTTCTTTCCATCTGCTGGAAAAATTTCCAGTGGCACTGCCTTTGCAGAGCCGGACATGATTGTTTCTTCCAGAAAGCTGCCATCATGAATATGCAAATCTGCGGAGGCTACTGTGAGGGGTGTGTGTGTGTGTGTGTGTGTGTGTGTGTGTGTGTGTGTTAGTTACTCAGCTGTGTTCAACTCTTAGCGACCCCCATGGACTATAGCCTCCCAGGGTCCTCTGGGAGTCCATGGAATTCTTCAGGTAAGAATCCTGGAGTGGCTTGCCATTCCCTTCTCCAAGGGATCTTCCTTGGAACCAGGGTCCTCAGAACCAGGGTCTCCCACGTGGCGGGCAGATTCTTCACCATCGGAGGACTAACCTTTAAACACAGGCCCTCATGTAGACTCAGAGGGCCTCAGAGGGAGACTCAAGCAGACTCTGGACCACTGCTTGTGGTGTCCTTCCTGCTCACAACAACCTGTGCTGTGACTATTGGGCTTGGATCTGTCTGTCATGCTCATCACCCTATCTCCTGCCCAGGGCAGTGCCCGGCATAGAGTAGGTTCTGAGCAAGCATTTGTTGAGGAATCGCATGACTGAATGAGGGACCTGGGCACCAAGAGCCCGGGCCGCTAGGGATCTCGTGGCTGCGTGGGGATGCCGAGCCTCCTCAGACGTGCTCAGCCATCAGGGAGGGAGCCCAGGAGCATCCCTGACCTTGATCTGCTCCATGGTGAGCGTGGTGTCCCTGGCAGCCTCCTCCAGCAGGGGGCGCATTATCTCCAGCTCCTCCTGCATCTTGGCCACGTCCTCTGCGGTGCGCAGCAGCTGAGGGTGGGGCGGGGGGTGGGGCACGGAGAGGAAATCAGGTGTGGTAGGGACCAGAGAGCTAGGCCCAGAGGGGAACAAGGGAGAGAGCCCTGCAGGGCTGCCCTCATTCATTCACAGGCGAGAGGCCGTGGCTGGCTGCCTCAGGGGAAGGGAGCAGGCCACTAAGTCTTCGAGGTGACCTGCTTTGGCCTTGCCCTTGGCCCGGCTCCTTCGGTGAGGGAAGAGGCTACCCATTTAAACACCGTGGGCTGCCAGCTGACAGGGGTCATGTGGAGTCAGGGCCGAGACAGAATGGGCAGAATCACATGCAGCCAGCGGTTGCCCACGAGGCCCCCACCCCTGGCCCCACCTTGTCGAGGCCACTCTTCATGCGGTTCTTAGCGGTTTTCAGCTCCTGTTTCTTCTGCCTGACAAGGATGGAGAAGATATTGAGCAGCTCCAGGTAGCTCTTGGGGGTCACATAGTTGTGGCGGGCCAGCTCGGCCAGATACTCGACACACTTCTTGGCCACCGACTGGTGGATATACACACAGACTTGAATCTGTGGGGAAAGAGATCGAGGATGCCAGCCTGGTAGAGATGGGGCACCAGGGTGCCTTCGAAGCCACTGGAGCCTGGGCTTGGGGAGGGAGTCAGGTGCCCCTCACACTCACTCTCACAGGAGGTGATCTCCAGCTAAAGGTCACCCACTCTGTAGACAAAAATCCCATGACTCAGAGAAGTCGAGAGGCTTTTTCAAGCTCACACAGTTGCCAAGGGCAGGGTTCACTTTGAATTTGGGCCTAAAGGTATCCTGGCTCTTGGCCCAAGGGCTCTCTTGCGCCCTTGTCACAGCCCCTGTGACCTGCCTCGCTCAGAAAGCCCTAAGGTGAGGCCCCTCTTGGAGGGTGTAGATGGGGAAGGGAGGGCCCAAGGCCTCAGCATGGCTGAACAGCGATGGGCTCATCTGAGCTCTCGGCCCTCAGGTGACCGTCACTTTCTTAGGTTGGGCTAGACATATCTAGCCCTCCCACCCATCTGTGGTCTCTGGGTTGTACCAGGGGGCTCTTCAGAGAAGCTGCTATGGAACCCTCTGGGAATAAGATAATGGTGACTGTGAAACTGTGTGTCCAGTTTCCTACATCACCGCGATCACCTTGTGATATACCTATTACACAGATGAGGAAACTGAGGCTTAAACAGGTCAAGCTGTCTGCCTAGAGACTTCCCATAAGCGGTGCACCTGGGACTCTCACCCAGACCTTGGTGACCCCAAGCCCAAATCTACACAGTCTCTCCTCACACGGGCTTTCTCCTCACCAAGATACCTACCAGTCCTTCGATTACTTTGGGGGTGGCATCCAGCTCTGGGATCTCACTCAGGAACATGATGGCCACAGATTCCAGGGCCTCTGCCGGCCACTCATTAAACCAGTCGATGGTGCAGCAGTTGACCAGGGAGGGGAACTGTCTCAGGCGAGCTCGGAAAACCTCTCCAATGGGGCTGGGGGTGGGGGCTCAAATGAGGCCCTGAGACACTGACACCCCCCGCCCCCCAGGAACCCAGGACCCAGGGTCATTTGACAGCCCCGCGGTGTGTCGGCCAGGACACAAGAGCAGAGCAGCCTGGGCCCAGTGGTGTGGCGGGCAGGCCCAGGCCACTTCCCCGCGTGGTGGGCCCGGGTGCTCCCCCGCCCCAGCCACCGGCCCATGAGGCTGCGACGGCCGCCGGTACCTCATGCACAGCACCATGTGGATGTTGCTGCGCACGCGCCCAGTGTAGGCAGCCATGAGGTTGGCCTTGGTGGGCTGCAGGCCCTGCTCCTGGATGTACGGCCGCATGGTATTGATGATCTGGTCCTGCTCATCCATGTTGTAGAGGTTGGGAATGTCACCCGAGTTCAGGACATTGTTAATGTCCTCCAGGAAGGACTCATTCTTGATCTAGGGGAGAGCGGGGTGGAGGAAATGAACCTTGATGATGGCCCTGGGGTGTTGGGCTTCATGACCCTGATCTCCCTGAATCTTAGCAGCAGACCCCTTCCACGGATAGTGCCACTAGGCTCAGAGAAGCCCAGGGTTACACAGGTGACCTCCTGAGTCGTGGTCGAGGACTCACACCCAGACCCGCCCTGCAGCAGAGACTCTGAACATCGGTGCTTGGCTATGGAAAGGCCTGGGTCCTGGGTGGGACATGCAGCGTCTTCCTCCTCTCTTGCCGGGCCTCTCCACATCTCACAGTTAATCCACCGGAGAAAACCAGGCCACGGGCAGAAACAGGTCCTTGCCTATCTCATATGGCCAGGGCCTGGCCAGTGCCAGAAGGCACCCTCTCTCGCCTGACTACGAAAGGGGAGCCAGAGAGAAGAGCAGGGCTGGCTGGGAGCCTTCTGGGGCTTCAGTTTTGGCCCAACCCCAAATGCCAGTCAGGGTGAAGTGCTGCCCTGTCTGTCTCGAGGCCCTGGACCCACAACGTCTCCTCTTCTCAGCCCTGGAAGAGGCTTCACACCTACGGAGCTCCAGATGGAGTAGCCCCAGGAAGGAAGCCATGGGCCCGGCACTGTAGGCACCAGTCCTGTGGTCTTTGAGGTCAGAAGCCATTGACCAGTGAGTGCGGTTCTGCCTGTGGTCGGCCATGGTGCCAGGGGCCTTCTTTACCTCTGGGGAGAGCCATTATCTATGTTCACCCCCGCCCTCCCACTCGGACTGGCTGGGTTTGACCTCCTGCCTCTCTTCCAGCCTTCCTCCCAAGATCCACCCCCAGTAACAGGGACCTGGACTCAAAGGACTGACCACCATTCTGGATGGCATGCTGGGGTGGGTTGTATCCTGCTCATCCCAGACCCCCCGCACTGCCCGTGTGGTGGCACCTGGGTATCTGAGAACAGGAAGGTGATGGGCAGGTTGTGCAAGCCAGCCTTGAGCAAGACCTTCTTGACGTCATCGCGCCACTCTGTCATGCCGTAGTTCTTAGACAGCTCAATCTGGAAGCACTCGTACTCAGCCCTGGAGACAAGTGTTTGGGTAGAGAGTTTAAAGCTTCACCTAAGCCATCTGCTCTCATCCTAGGCAGACTTGCTGACTCCTCGGCCCTGAACCTGCTCTCTGGCTTCCAGACCTTTGCTGAGGTTGCTCCCTCTGCCTGGAATGCCCTTCCTTCTATCCGCCAAGTTCTGATTCAGAGAGAAGGCCCATGGCCACCTCCTCCAGGAACCCCTCCTGGATGCCTGAAGCTACCCGCTGCCTTCCCCGCAGCATCACAAGGCCCTGCTGCTGCCTCTCCTTGGAGCCCAGGCCTTCTAGAAGCCCATGGGCCAAGTGGGTCTGCCCCAGTGCGGAACATGAGGAAGAACAGGGATGGACATGAGTCTGCCACAAGCTACCCACCGCCCACCATGCCTGGGGGCCCTCACATGTGCGAGGCCAGTCTCGTGAGGGAGCTCCGGCCACTGCCACCCACGCCCAGGAGGAGTGCGTTGCCCAGCGCCTGGCGCAGGGTGCGGCTGATGCGGCAGACATGACTCATGGCGTCCATGAAGAGCACCAGCCTCAGCTTGGCTGTGTTGATCTGGTTGTAGTCTTCCATGTACTCCTCGATCACCTGCATCATCTGGGGGCAAGGGTGTGGGGAATGGGAACAGCTGGGTCCTCCTTCTGTCCCTGTGTGCCCTGTCCCCCCCGACAGGGAGCATATCCCCCCCTTCCCTGGCTCCTCTGCGCATGGAGGGATGTTGGGCCTTCAGATGCCGGGTGAATGAGGCCTGAGGGTGGGCTCAGAGAGCTGTCTGCTGCCTCCAGTGCTCCCCAGGACGCACCAACCTGGGGCCCCATGGGAGCTACTGAGAACTAGAAAGGATCTGTGTGGGGAGAAACCACCAGGAGCCCCACCCACTCAGCTTCATCCTGCCACCCTGGGGTCTTGACTCAAGACTCGTGGCCCCAGGGTCCCTGCTGCAGCTCTAAGGGTGGATGACAGCCCCTCAAACGGGCTTAGTGTGTCCCCAGTTATGGAGCTGGTCCCAGCTGAACCACAGGCTTGCCCTCAGGAAAGGGCCAAGTGGGGGCTCCTGCATCCGTTTGGCAGGTGAGGAGACGGGGACTCAGAGAGGCAACTGCTGAAGTCCCTGAGCTGGCCTTCCAGACCAGTGTCCAACCCTCTGGTCAGAGGGTGGTGGTCTCTTAGCAGTGGCCACAGAGGGCTGGGGTCCCAGGGCTAGGGCCCCAGCAGGACCCTCACCTTCCTCTCATTGGTGATGAGCTCGTAGGACTTGACGTCGGAGCCTGGCGACATGAAGTCCCCGTAGAGGATGGGCTGGAAGGGGCAGACCTCTTCAAAGCCCACCTCCCACTCATCCATGTGGCTCTCCAGGAGCTTGTCGAACCAGTCACGGTCCTCGTCGTTCACCAGGCGGTCGCGGAACACGCGGCAGTTCTCATGGTACCACAGGCGCAGCAGCTGCACCTTGTCCTGCGGCCACCCTGGCGTCAGTGCCCGCCCTCAGCCACCTCTCAACGCACCAGGGGCCCTGACCTGGGCCTGGCTCTCCCACCGGGACCCGGCAGGACCCTGAGTTGTCTGCTGACCCACGGAGAACGCAGTCCCCACACTGCTGCCCTGGCCTCTCCACCGCCACCCCCAGCTTCAGGTCCAGCTGTGCCAGCTGGGCACCCAGCTCCTTTAGCTTCAGGGTACCCCCTCACCCCAGGCTTCCCAGGTGGTACTAGTGTTAAAGAACATGCCTGCCAATATAGGAGACATAGAGACTCAAGTTTGATCCTTGGGTCAGAAAGAAATGGCAACCTGCTCCAGTATTCTTGCCTGGAGGATCCCTCGGACAGAAGAGCCTGGCAGGCTATAGTCCGTGGGGTCACAAAGAGTCAGTTATGACTGAAGTGACTTAGCACAGTTTTCAGAGTCCCCACAGCTCCCAAACCCAGGGCCTCGGAGGGATGCCTGACTCCTTATACCTTCCTGACACCCCACATCTAACCCCTCACTTGACCCCCAAGCCCCCTCTGACACTGTCCACATCCTGCTGCTGCCTCTGTGCTGACTTTCCGGCCTCTCCCCAGGTGACGGGACTGGCCTCAGGAAGCCCCCGGGCTCTTTTCTCGACCCCTTTGCCTGGAGCTTGGAGGGCTACGGCTCGTTTCCGTCTTGTTCACCCTGTCCCTTAGACACCGGGCCTGCACGCACTGACCCATCCATCCCCCATTCCAAAGTGCACATCTGCGCCCTCCAGGCCCCGGCTCCCATCACCTCCAGGACTCTCCCGCTGCAGCCCCGGAGCTGCACAGGCACCCAGCACCCCGACACTGCTCCCTGCTGCACGCCTGCTCCTTCCCCCGGCACCTTCGGTTTCTAGAAGGCACCCCATGGACTCTGCCCCCAGTTTTCTCACACCCTGGGCTGCCATCAGGAACCGATCAGGCCTTGCTGGGGCCTGGCTCCTGCTTTTGTGTGGCCCCATCACAGCCACTATCCTAGGCATGGATTTCACCAGCAAGATGGGACTCAGCTGGATGAAGCTCCTGGGGGTTTGGCACCTGCCGATGCCAAGTTCTGCCCCCAGCCCCAGGGCCTGACCAGATCAAGGCTGAGGAGTTGATCAGGAAGGCCTAAAACATGGGAGGACCATGAGGGCAGTGTGGGCACTCGCTACTGGACACTGGGGAGGGGGCCCACCAGTCCTCACCTCAACCTTGGCTGGGTCGGCCATGAGCATTCCCTGGAAGACCTTGGAGAGGTCCCGCAGGTTGAAGGTGTAGTGGGACTTGGCCGGGGTGGGCAGTAGCTGGGAGGTGATGGTGGAGTACACCATGATGGTGGCTTCCACGAGGGGATCCGTGAAGTGGGCGATGTTGGGGGCCCCAGCTGAAGGAACGAGAGAGTGGACCTGGGTCACGGCCCCTGCAGATCCGGGGCTGTGTCCTTCACACACGCCTTTCCCCAGCCTGCAGGCTTGGACCCCCGCCCCCCAACCCCCTGCCACCCCATGCCCTGCAGCCCTCTCAGATGCTACCTCTGACAAGGTCTTCCTGGTGACCCCCACCATGGGGTGAGGAATCTCTCACTGGGAGCTCCCTACTTCTATATCTTTATCACTGACCTAGCCTGTCCCTGTGTTGGGGGTGTTGGGATACAGTTACGGAATTGGAGACACTAATGGGGCCAGACCCGAATGAAACGTGCTGCCTGGGGCCACGCGTGGGGAGGGGTGTGTGGCCCACATGTGGGTAAGGAGTGCACTGCCATGGGTGTGGAAGCAGGGCTCAGCCAGGACTGTGGGGGCCTATCAGCCCCTTGCATTTTTACTACTAACACAATCTATTTGCTTGTGCTCTGAAAACTATCCAGTTTTTGGCTGGGAACCAAAATT
The DNA here is from genome assembly GCF_023091745.1 of Budorcas taxicolor. Taxonomy (NCBI): domain Eukaryota; kingdom Metazoa; phylum Chordata; class Mammalia; order Artiodactyla; family Bovidae; genus Budorcas; species Budorcas taxicolor. Next base: position 12,019,502 of record NC_068910.1, on the reverse strand, counting down.
CTGTCAGGGGGAGTTTGGGGCAGAGAGCCTCCACAAAGAGGAAAAAAGGCAAAGAAGGGGCAGAAGGGCTCACTACCCCTAACGTGGGCTCCTCTGTTAATACAGGGACTGTTTTAGGTGCTGGGCACAGGGGGTGGCCCCCACAGACACAGTTCTTACCCCAATAAGCTGCCATTCTTGGTGAGGAAGACAGGCTCCGACCAGTTAACAGGAGACTGAATAAGCCGGGGTTGGGACATTTGATTTAAATGCTGGGGAGGCCTTGCTCAGGAGTGCATGGGAGCAGAGACCTGAGGCCCTGAGGGGCCAAGCAGGCTCAGAACTGGAGGAGGGACACTCATCTTGCTTCTACTATGGGATAGGCATGGGCCCAGGCCCTGGCCAGCCACGCAACAGGTGACTGACCCTCTGGAGGCCTTCAGTGCGGGGCGACCTTTGCTCCGGCACTGTCCCGAGGTCACAGGAGCCTGAGGAGGGCTCACTGTGGCCCCTGGGACCCAAGCCTCAGCCACGTCCAACTTGAGTCCAGGGCTGCCCCTGGAACAAGGGCCCTTGACCCCTCCAGGCCCTGCCCAAGGTACTGGGCACTACACTTACGCACGGGCTCCCGGTAACTCTTTTCTCCGAGGAGTCCATCTAGCGGGTTGAGGGAGAGACAAGGGCTCAGAGTCAGGTGAGCCACTTGCTGCCCACTTTGACCAGCTATACCCAGCTGAGCAGCCCCGGAGCAGCCCCTGACCACCATCCCCTCCTCAGAGCCACTGGCCCCACCCCTAAGCTGGGCATGGAGGCAAGTTCTGGCCTATAGTCCCTGGAGGCAGGCCAGGGCAGGCCAGAGAAGGGAAGGCCTGACTCCCCTCACTCACCACCTGGCACAGTGCCAAGTGGAGTTCAAAGGTCAGAGCATGTTCTTGGTGGGAAGTCGACTGGTTGGGGGAAAATGCATCCAGGGGCAGACCTTTCTTCAAGCCTCACGGAAGAGAAGGACCACTTTGTTCACTCTATCTTGGTGGTATTTCCTCATGCTCAAAAGTATCAATAACATCTCTCCACTAGAGAGTCTAACATACGTGTGTGTGCTTATATGGGGGAACATACATGTTTGCGTATGTATGAATCATATATTCAGCAGTTTCCACATGCCAGCTTCATACCAGATGCACTACATGCAGTGTCTTATTTAACCTTCACAACCTGGGGTGATGGGCACTAATATTGTCACCCATTTTAGATGAAGAAACTCTGGCTCAGAGCAGCTCATGAACTGGCCAGAGGTAAGAGAGCTGAGTAAGGGGTGGAGCCAGTGGTTCGGCCACCCCTGCTCTTCCCAGTGTGGCTCACTGGACCTGGGCTTCTGCTGGAGCCCACGGCCCTCCCCACTCCTGCCTGGTACTTACCCACCCAGCTGCCCAGGATGGTGGAGAAGATGCGCTTCTTGCTGATGTCATCCATCTCAGCAAAGGACAGGTAGTTGAAGTGGCGGGTCAACCGTGGGGTGACGGCATTTCTGCCTCCACCAGGGGGGCCCATGGCACAGACAAAGTTGATGTCCACCAGCTGCTTGAAGGCTCCTAGAGTGGGAGTAGGAAGTCAGAAGGCCCTGCCAGGGGCTATATTAAGGCTTCTGTGGGCCCTGAGCACTTCCACCTTCATGGGCCTCCTCCTCCATTAAAAATTTTTTTTTTTTAGTTATACTTCATAACAGCATTGGTACATAGACAAATGCATTAATATCATACATTTTAAATGCTCTGGGAAAATGTTCATTTCCCCCTTGCTTTAAAAAGAGATTAGGACACTTTTGTGGACCCTCTATGAGTCTGTGGGCCTGGGCTCTGACCAGCACACCCCACCCCATCCCCTGGCCCAGGCCGAACATACGCACCGATGATCTTGCGGTCATACCAGCCGCCGTGGTCCATCCACTGGCGCAATAGCTCAATAGGTGGCTGGGCACCATAGGTCTCCAAGGCTGGCATGTTCAGGTCATCGATGAAGAAGATGAAGTTGCGCCCCAGGGGGGGCCCGAACACACCTTTCCGCCTGCGGGGAGGGGCTGTGTGAGCCCAGGGCACACGGCACCCGGTGCTCAGGGAGTCCAGGGCTGCAGGATGGCAGCTCCACCTCTGGGAGGCCCTCACTGACTTCAGCCTCCCCCAAATCGCTGGGCCTCTTGAGGAGCTCCTTGTCTCATTCTGAGTGTCCTGGGACATCACATCTGGCTGTCCTGAGTCTTGCCTCCAGGCAGATGCATAACGAGCCATACCCAAGTGCCCGGCCCAGGGAGGGTGCCCACAGAAGGGCTCAGGAGAATTCCTGATAGAAGAAGGGTACAAGGGCACCTAGGGCCCACCCAGGAGGGGAGGGGACACAGCAGCTGGCTGAGCCAGGCTGGGGGACATGGGGACCCAGGAGGGAGCCAGTGGGCCTGCCTCTTGTCCAGCTTGCTGTCGATGAGGTCCTGGGTTTGGTTGGCCGAGGTGCGGGCAGAGAAGGTGAGGAAGTGGCTGATGTATTGGAGTGGCAGGTTTTTGAGGAGCTTGTTGGAGATGGTGAGAGTCTTCCCTGTGCCCGTGGGCCCGATGCACAGCACCTAGGAGTGGGGGGTCATGGGGTCAGAGCGTTCTCACAGGGCCCGATGCGCGGTAGGAGCTGCTGCCCTGTCAGTGCAGGAGGCCGGTCACTCCCGGCCTAGGCCCTGGGGCGCAGGGAGGCTGGGGTGGCGGGGGCACTCACGGGCTTGTGGTTGGTGAGCAGCAAGTCTAGCAGGTAGGACATCTGGATGGTGTCCATGGTTGGCACGATGATGCTGCAATAGTTGGTGTCTGGCACCATCGTGAATGTGGTGCAGGAGTCCATCCACTTCACCCAGGCGACCTGGAACCACAGGGCGGGCCTGAAACCTCTCCTCGTTCCCGTCCAGGCCGAGTGTACCAAGAGGGCAAGGAGCTGCACTGTCGGGCAAGGGGGTCCAGCGGAGGGGCTGCTTCTGATAGAAATAGGAATCCCTCTGCCCTGCTTTATGCACAGGGCGGAGGACTCCCAGAACAAACCTCCAGGAATCCGGGGGTCTCTGCACACAGCTGCCCAAGTGAAGGCTTCACTGCATCCAGTTACCTCCAGTGGGGCCAGTCCCTGGGTTTCTGCATATGAGGAAAGTCCTCCGGGAACTGGACAACCCAGAAGGCAAAGATCTTTGCTGTCAACTTTAGGCTTCCCAAGCGTGTGGCGGCCACAACTGTGGGACTGGCATCACCTGGACACTGAGAGGTCACCTGGCCTGGTCTCCCCCACCATCCCCAACTGCATGAATCCCTTCACCCACCCACAGCCCTGACTCAACTTGCAGACCTCTCTCTCTCTGGTCAAATCAACATGTCCCACTGGGGATGGTACTGATGGTTAGACTCATATGTGTGAGACCCCTGGCAGGACTGTGTGTGGCGACCACCTCTGAGGTGCCTCTCTGGCCACTCCTCCTTCTGGGCTGGGGTCCTGATGCCACGAGGGTAGGCTCATGGAGCCCTTGCTGGCTGAGAGGAGCGATGGGGACACTGCGACAGGCCATGGGGGCTTACTCTTCCACTCTTGTGGAGCCCCAATTCTGGGCAAATGGGGTTGAATGAATCCCTGGGCTCGGCAGCAGGATGGGCCAGGCAGTAGACATGGTTGGGAAGGGAGGCACTCTGTCATCCCCCAGTCCCAGGTTCAAGGCCAGCTCTGACACCAACGAGCTGGGTGTGACTGTTCTGAGCCCGTTTCCTTGTTTTGGAAATGGACCCAGTAGTAACCACCCTGCGGGTCTGTGAGGATTCATGAAATGATGCAAATAACCCCAGCGTGACATCTGTGGCCATCAACAGGGCCTCCCCTCTGCAGCCATTGAGTACGACAGCCACCACCTGACCGCCTCCCTCCCTTCCCCCCTCCCTGTGCTGTTCCTGGGACCAGGCCTCCGTCACCTGCTTGCCCTCCTCCTCCTCATCGTCTTCGTCACTGGTGCTGCTGATGCCACCATCCTCCAGCCTGTAATCAAACACCAGCCCCTCCTCTGGGAAGAGCAAGGCCATCTGTGAGGGATCAGGGGGGAAATAAACAGGTGATGAGGCCCAGTTGCTTACGTGGCTACTTGTTGGCCCTGGGCCTGAGCCTGGGGGACAGCCCCACAGCACCCAGCATTCAGCATATGCGTCCCAGCCCTTGCAGCCCAGCCCAGGGGCGGCTGCCTCTCACGTTTTCTGTCTCCATCTTGATTCTCAGCCAGTGGCTGAAGCTGTTGCGGCTAGTGCTGTCCCCCGTGGCGCCCACACTCCAGACGAGGGAGAAGATGAACCAGGGCTCGATCAGCTCAGGGATGCGGCTCAGCTTCTCGGGCGGCATCTTCTTGAGGCCCTGAGGACAGAGGCGGGGGCAGAACTGAGTGGCCTGAGGAAGCCAAGGGGGTGGGGGCAGGGATCGTCCCTTAGCCTCTGCAGCAGACTGGACGGGGGTGTCCCATGCATGAACCACGTGAGCCAATCCGATTCTCTCTTGCAGGAAGAGGGACTTGGGATTCGGGGCCCTCGGGAGAGGCAAGCAGGGCAGGAGGGAGCAGGCTGCAGTCCACCACTCAGCGTCTCACTTCTTTGGGCAGGAAGGGCTTGAAGAAGCAGTCCAGCAGCTTGAGGAGACTCATGGTCAGGTTGCTGTTGGTTGAGGTGATCACTTCCTTCACCAAGGACCGGACGAAAGCGAGGGACTCCTGCAGAGGACGGGCACCCCACTCCTGTGGATGTTGGCCATAGCACCCGGCTGCCCCCACCTGGGCTGGCCACTGTGGCCTCCCTCACCTCCAGGAAGGAGATAAAGAGGGACTTGAACTGCTCCTCAAAGGGCCTGAGTAAGGCAGGGAGACGCTTCAGCCAGCATTCGACGAAGGGCATGAGCCCCAGGATGCTCGGCTCCAGGTACACCATGCCACAGCGGGAGACTGTGGCCGGGGAGGCCACCGCCAGGTCTTGCACCTCGAACATCATGGTCATTGCCTGCCACCAAGACGAACTGCGTGAGTGGGACAGCTGCTGGCCCCCAGGGCAGGGGAAAGGGCTGCAGGGCCATGGGCAGGGGCTGCCCATCCTGCAACAGTGGGCAGGCCCTGGGGCAGGTGGTGGGCCAGGCTCAGTGCTGGGGTAGGAGCAAAGGCAGGAACCCTAGGGCCTCAGCTGATCATGTGGCTCTCGCTGGAGCCTCAGGAAGGAGCCTAAGTCAGGAGATTCCTGGAAGCCCTCTGGCCAGCCTGGGGTCAGGGCATTTTAGGGGTCCCTGGAGCCCTTGGGAGATCTGATGGGAGCTGTGTGCTCTGCTCCAGAGAACTCAACCTGTACATGGACACAGGCTCACACTGGCCTCTGTACCACCTGTACACTGGACTCCAGGCACATTGCCAGGATGCCTGAGCCAATCTGGGCCCAAATGGCTGTGAGTGGGCCTGGGAAGCACAGGGCAACATCAGCTTAAGACTGAGGTGTTCGTCCTGGGCTGAGAGCATTGCAGAAAGTGGGTCTGCCGCAAGGGAAGCACCAAGCAACTGCGTGGGACGTGCCTCAGGTACAGGAGCCTGGGGATGGGGAGGGTGCCACGGCCCGGAGAGGAAAGGGTTGGGGGGGTGAGGCTTGGCCAGCCTGGTGTGGCCCCTGGGCCCACCCAGTTGTAGAGGACAGCGTGGTGAGTGGACAGGCGGACGGACCTCTGTGAGCTTGATGATCTCCCCGGAGCTGAGGCACAGCTTCTTGTTGTCATCCAGCACCGTGTTCATGTTCTCAATCCAGACGGCGTCCACCGGCCCGTCGAACATGTACCACTTCTTGCTGTTGTCGGAGCTGATGGCCCCCATCCGGATGAGGGAGGAGAAGATCCCATCTGTCCTGCAGCCACCAGAGAGAGGAGGGCCGTGGGTGCCAGGGAGGAAGGGCACAGCCGGCTCCCAGGGATCCAGGCTGGTTCTGCTCTGCGTTTTTTTGTTTTTTTTTTTTTTTGTCTTAAGTACCTTCATTCATTTAAAAATTATAGTAGGGAAAATAGGACTTTTTGGTGTAATATGATACAATGAAAACATGTGGTTATATTCTCTCCCTGCTGTGCTGTGGTTAGTCATTCAGTCATGTCTGACTCTTTGTGACCCCATGGACTGTATAGCCCACCGGGCTGCTCTGTCCATGGGGATTCTCCAGGCAAGAATACTGGAGTGGGTTGCCATGCTCTCCTCCTCTCCCTGCTGAGTCCTCACTAAAGTTACATTAAAGGAAGATGGAAAGTGATACCCTCAAAAGAAAAGGAAGATGGAAAGTGATACCCTCAAAAGAAAAGGAAGATGGGCAGGAGGGAACACAGAAGCAGAGGCCCAGACGGTCCCAGAAGATGCAGAGAGGCGGAGAAGGGGAAAATGACCTCTTGGAGAAAGCAGCATCACGAGATGCCTCTAGTTCCTGCCACAGACCCAGGAAGGCTCAGACTTCAGAGGCACCAAATGCCAGGGAAGCGGGTGGGTAGAAGGGCATTTTTCTGGTCTGGTCCCCAGACTCCAGGCTGCCCACACAAGAGCCTGGAGTGGCTGTGATTGAGACCCTTCACCAGAAATGGGGGAAGCTGGACAGGCCCATGTTCGGAAAGACAGGTGGCTGCCCTTCTCCAGTGCCCACTCCCCACTGGCTTCCCAGAACACTGGGGCCAAGAAGATACCCCAGCAGGAGACTGGAGACTTCTCTGGAAAAACAGAATCGCCCCAGAGAAAACCTTCTAGTGCTGACTGGTGGGCCTCTAGTCAGCTCCATGCACTTCCCCCTAAAAGGAACACCTCAGCCTGGGAGCACAGGCCCCGAAGAGGGAGCACCAGCCTCTCGTGGGTACTGACAATAATAGTCAACTTTTCCTGAGTGCTTGCCATGTGCTACACTGTCCCAGCCATCTCCCGTAATAGAGGTGTCATTTTTTATCCTGACTTTGCAGGTGAGGGACAACGGTCCGGGGTGGTGGGGATGAGATGTGGCACTCAGTGAGGAAGCACAGTGGTGGCAAGAGTCCCAGGAAGTTGGGCTCCAGAGCCAGAGCTTCCAACATTCCACTCAACTTGGGGAGGGAGGGGGCCAGGGACCCACAGGCTGCAGAGGTCTAGGAGTACAGCGGTCACTGGAAGGGTCCCAGGCCACTCACCACTCATGGGTGAGCAGGTCAAACTCCCCATACAACTGGCCCATTGTGATGGACTTGGGGTTGAGCACGTAGTAGTTGACGGGCTCGTACACACCGCCGCTGATGGACGGCTGCCCTTTCAGTGACGTCATGGCGGCGGCCAGGACTCTGTAACACTGGGGAAACGGCCAGCCAAGAGTGAGCCTCCAAGCCCCCCGGAGAGCGCGGCTGGCATGGGCTGTGGGCCTCAGGGAGCAGCGGGTTGGCCTAAAGGCCCAAGGAGGCACAAGCGGGAGCCAAGACCCCTGCTGCTGGGGCTGCCCCCCACTCAGGCCCACTGTGTGGGCACTGGGCCACCCAGCTTGGCTTCACTTAAGTCACTCATTTTTTTTTTCTTTTAAAAACTTTTATTTTATGTTAGAATATAGAGGATGAATTTATGGTTGCCAGAGGGGAAGGGCGAGGGGGAGGGGTAGATTGGGAATTTGGGATTGACATGTACACACTGCTATATTTAAAGCAGATAATCAGGGACTTCTCTAGTAGTCCAGTGGCTAAGACTCCATGCTCCCAATACAGGGGGCCCGCACTTGATCCCTGGTCAGGGAACTAGTTCCCACATGATGCAACTAAGACCTGGCACACCCAGATAAATAAATAGAGTAGCAAACCGACAAGGACCTACAGTCCAGCACAGGGAACACTTACGTTACTCTTGCCGGAGCCTGTGGGCCCGACGAGCATGAGGCCGTGCCGCACCACCGTGGTCTCGTAGAGCTGGATGCACTTGGTCAGGAATCCTGGAGGGACATGGCAGGGGGGCCCAGGGGTCAGAGTAGGGGCTTAGATCCTGGCTCTGCCACTAGTTCGTTGTGACCTCTGGTGGGTTACCTCACTCCCCGCACCTCAGTTTCCTCATCTGTGAAATGGGGTGGCAGTAGTACGTATCTCATAGAGGCCTGTGAAGCCCTGAGCCTCTGTGAGCACAGAGCGTCTGGAGAGCTTCCAGGCTGATGAGCACCTCCACGGGCTTGGAGGTGACTCACCCCACCTGCATGGGGGGAGACCTCACCCTGTGTAGCCCTTCACCCTGCTGTTACCTGTATCCTTTATCACATCCTTTTTAAAACAATAAACCAGCACACATTCCTGTTTCCCTGAGTTCTGTGAGTTGTTCTAGCAAATGATCAAGCCTGAGGAGGGGGCATGGGAGCCTGTGACCTGTAGCCAAGCAGAACAGAAGCCGTGGGTAACCTGGGGAGCTCGCACTCGTGACTGGTGTCTGAAGGGGGTGCAGTCTTGTGGAACTCAGTCCTTAGCCTGTGGGGTCTGTGCTGACCCTGATTCGTGCCAGATTTGAACTGACCTGTAGAACACTCAGGCATGCTAGAGAATGGACGAGTTTGAGGTAAAACCCCACACCTCTGGTGTCAGAAGTGTTGAATGTGAGAGTGAAGGGGAAAGAGTTTTTCTTCAGCTCCCATCACTTGAAGGGTCCCAGTGGAGACAGGGGCAGAGAGCCTCAGCCCGCAGCATGCTTGGCCAGGCATGAGAGACCCTGAGGCTGGACTACAAGCCTGGCATAGCCAGACCTAGCCATCTTCTGGTGCCCACAGGACTGCGGGGCAGGGCCAGGGCTCACCATCCACGTCCTTCAGGTTGCTCTTCTCGCAGGCCTGGCGGATGGCCTTGTCCAGGATGCCGTAGTCAGCCTCCTCCTCCTTGATGGTGGGGAACAGGTCAGACACGATCCCAGAGAAGAGCTTGAGGTCCTCCTGCAGGAACTTGGGCACATTCACGTCTCGGATGGCCCGGAGGCAAATCAGCTCCTGCAGCAGAGGCCCAGGTCAGATGACCCTTGACCCTCAAGCTGCTCCGGAGCCCCCCTGGACGGCCCAACCCCCCAGACCCCTGCCACCAGAGCTCCCTGGAGCCCTTGGGCACCTCTTTGAATGGAGCTCACCTCGTCCATGCTGGGGTTTTCTCGCTTAAGGTTCCCGGCAGCTGAGATCACAGTCTTCACGGCTCTCATCCCGAAGTCATAGTGGTCCTGTCACCACCAAAAAGAGGAGGGGCGGTGGGCACTGTCCCTCTTGAGGCTTCTGGGGAGCACTCAGCCTCCCACCTGACACCTGGCCGGGCCTCATCGCCCAGCTCGTGGCTGATGTTGCTCCCCCTGCAGGCTGTCAGCACCCGCTCACACACCCCAGCCCGGGCTGCACACTGCGCTTCGCGTTCCTCTGCCGTCTCTCCTCCACTGCCCCAGTCGTGTGCTCCCGTTACCAGAGACAGCACCCTGCCTGCCTCCTGGACCCTGGGGGTGAGGCGTCAGCACCCTGCCTGCCTCCTGGACCCTGGGGGTGAGGTGTCAGCACCCTGCCTGCCTCCTGGACCCTGGGGGTGAGGCGTCAGCACCCTGCCTGCCTCCTGGACCCTGGGGGTGAGGCGTCAGCACCCTGCCTGCCTCCTGGACCCTGGGGGTGAGGTGTCAGCACCCTGCCTGCCTCCTGGACCCTGGGGGTGAGGCGTCAGCACCCTGCCTGCCTCCTGGACCCTGGGGGTGAGGCGTCAGCACCCTGCCTGCCTCCTGGACCCTGGGGGTGAGGCGTCTGCCTTGGTCACGGCTCATCCCTGCGGGCCCACTCAGCACAGTGCCAAGGGCAGGGAGGCACTCAGGTTTTATTTACATTGAGAATGAAGGAGCTTCCCATCTCTGCCACAAGAAGACTGGCCTCGATGGCCTTTGCGCTTCCTTTTAACACACATCACCTCTCTCCAGACCCACCCTCTTGACCATGCTACCATGGCTTTTCCCACGGTTGCTGCTGGGTCCATCTCTCTCCATTATAGAGCAGGTGTGATAGAAATATCAAGCTCATCATTTTGTCCCATGGTGTCAGACCATGAGGCTACATACACGTGGGCCCAACCCACAGACCAGCATGTTTCCCAGAAATCTTGGGCTTGGAGCTGGATGCAGAGACTGGGCTTGGCTTCAGGTCTTCAGCACTAGGGAAGGGGTGAGCGCTTTCCAGAACCATGTGGGGGATAATGGCTCTGTTACTGGGGATTGGTGGGGGCATTTTTGAAAGCAGATGGTTAGAAAGAAGGGTGTGTGGAGGTGCTGACACCATGACGCACTCCGTGGGGAGCTGCTCTTTTTCCTAGTAATAGATTGCTCTTCTAGCCCATGGTTTTTGGTAGGCCCCACCGGGCCAAAGGCAAGTATAGTCTCCCAAGCCACAGGGATGGCTGTTCATGCTTGAATAGGTCATCTAGAGAGGGCCCATGAGGGTGACAACAGGGACTTATTTCTGGGACCATTAAGAAACTAAGCTGGCAGCATCTAAGCCCAGGGTTGGGACTCATCTCTGCTACTGTAAAGGGGCAGCCTGCCTGAGACTGGAGCCCAGACGGAAAGCTCATCCACTAGCGCCGGTGCCTGAACCAGTAGCATCAACCCCTAGACGCAGGCCCAGCTCACCGAGGGGCAAGTCCTCGTGCTGGGAGGCTCCAGGGGAGATGAGACTGGCTGTCCTCCTCTGGTACCACGCAACCTAGGTGCTCCTGTTCCCCAGCCTTGGTTGTGTGGCGCTTGGGCTCTTACTGGCCAACCCTCCCTTGTACCTGCACTAGCCCAAGTGGCCATCTGTTCCTGGATCCTGCTCCCCGCTCTCCTGCGCACACCAAGCCTGGCCAGGCTCCTGGCTGCTTTGGACCTCAGTGTCCTCAGCTGAGAGGTGGGGGTGTGATTCCTACCTCCGAGGGTTGCAGGGAGAAGACAGCGGCTCCCAGACCCTGGAACCTGCTCTGGGCAGGATCTCACCTGGGAACTGAGCTGCTCAGAGGACAGCTTGAAGGTGGTCGTGATCTTCTTGGCCAGCACATTGGCCTCGTTGAAGCCAAAGGAGTAGAGAGAAATCTCCGCAATCATGGCATAATCTGGAACCATCATGGCCACAGGCCGGAAGAGTGCCTGGGGCACAGGGTACTGCGTGAACAGAGAGGCCGACCTCCCCTCCCAGAGCATCAGCCACTTTCTGGACTGTCTGGTCCTCAGAAGGCGGCTCCACTGCCCTCCTCCCCTGCCAGCACTTGGATCCTCCCTCCACGGTGCCTGCCATAGCTGAGGCTTGTACTCCCCTATGGGTGGATCCCTCTGGCCATTAGAACCAGTTCTCTGTGTTGACTTGAACCTGCCCTTGCCTTCTCCCAGGCCCTGAGGACAAGCCTGGCCCTTCCTCTCCATGGCTGGGGGACCCCTGGCAGGAGGGCTGCCATGGGGCAGCACAGTCCCTCATGTCCAGCAGCTGTGTCCCTGCATAAGCGTGTGAGCATCTCCGAGCCCAGGCCACAGCTCCGGTGTTTCCCAGTGCCCTGAGCAGCCTTCCAGACCATCCCAGGCCTGAACTCACCTTCAGGTTATCAGGCAGCTCGGTGCGGCCAGCGTATCCCGGATTCATGGTAATAAACACAGCGCAAGACGGCACGAGAGGGATCTCGACACCTTCAAACATGAAGCGCTCCACCTGCAGGGTGGGGAGGGGTTGGCACACCTGTCCCATGCCCTGGATGGTACCCTCATCCCACTGATGGTCCTGGCTATAACGGGTCAGCCTGGACTGACCCTTGACCATGGATTGGCTCTTCTCCCAGGATCTGGCCTAAGACCTCTGGTCCCAGTGGCCACCTCTGGCCTCCCAGGTCCCAGCTCCCTGCAGTCTTTACACATCTACTTCCACCCCCATTTCCTGACACTGATTCTCCCTAGACCTGGGCAAGCTCAGCCCTGACTAAAACCCAGGGCCCTACTGGGGTTGGGGCACCTGCCAGTCTCCCAGTTCTTGTACCCAGGAGAAGACCTCTGGCCAGCCTGAACAAAACTAGAAGAAGGACAAACGGCTAGGGCTTTCCATGAGCATCAGGTGTGGGGAGGGATCGCTTTGTCCATTGCAGCTTGTCCTGGGAGCTGTACCCAGGGTGGGATAAGGATATGGGGCTCCCTGGCTGGCTACAAAAGTCCCCTCACAGACAGCTCTGCTAGGTGGTTGGGGGAGTGCCCAGTTCCCTGTGAGATGAGAAAGGCTGGGCTCAGGGCAGCGGCCCCAACTCCTGGTTTCCCATCCCGCCAGTGCAGGGGGGTTGCAAGGCAGCATGGGCGGGGTGGGTACAGTTGAAGTGAAAAGGTGGTCGGTTACAGGAGACATGGAGGGAAGGCTCCCCCAGAGCTCACCCGCTGTTGCTGCGCCTTCTGGATGGTGGTGATCTGCTGGGCCACCACAGACAGCACCTCGATATCAATGCGATTGAACTCATCGAAGCAGGCCCAGGCGCCAGCACTGAGGGGAAAACATCGCGGGGGCATATGAGTTCAGAGCTCCCCCCGGCCCCGGCACCTCCAAGGGCCCCTGCTGGCTGCCGGGAGGTGACCACTGCTGCCTCTGTGGCCATCTCAGTCAGCTCAGCCACAGCCCCAGCAGCCATGCCCCTTCCCAGTGCTCCCAGGGGCTGGGCCTCGACTCCTGTCGTTCCGCCCCACCCCCCCAGCACCCCGCCAGGCTCCTCCTGGGGCAGGATCCCCGCAAGAGCGCGGCTTCCCGCCCTGTGCCACCTGCACACCCAGCCTCACCTGGCCAGGCCCTTGAAGAACTTGCCCATGGCCATGAAGTCGAGCTGGTCGGAGCAGTTGAACACAACGGTTTGGATGGCCAAGGCCTTGCCCAGGTCTTTTGTGGTCTCAGTTTTCCCTGTACCGGCCGGGCCAGCTGGGGCGCCCCCAAACTTGAGGTGCAGGGCTCCGGTCAGGGTCAGGTAGCACCTGAGGGGGTGAGAGGTGATGGGCACGGCCCTGTACCTCCTCAGGAGTCCCACAGACTCGAGAGAGCCGCACTGTCTGCCATCTCGGGCCCCGTGGAGGGGTGACTCCTGCCCCTCCGCATGCTGAGGGTGCCACGCACACCCAGCCCTGGCTGCAGGGAACAGGACTGGACCCCTCAGCCACCTGGTCAGTGTTCCCCACACCATGGCCCTGTAGTACTTGGCTCAGGGACCTGCCAGGATGGCTGGCCTGTGGTCACTGTTCCTTTTATTCCTCAAAACCCAGCTTGAGAATTCAGTTGCTACTAAATACAGGTAGCCAGAGGAAGCAACTGAGGGCTTTAGGAGAGAAGTATTCACTTTGTCAAGGGACTTGCCCCCCGTTTCTCTCAACATCAGCTGCTCTGTCATGGTGAAAGGAAGATCTGACTGATAAAACCTGTATAGCCTGCACCCACTTGATGCTTACTGAGCATCACACAGGTGCTAAGAGCTTTACACGGCAGCTCAAGAAACTCTCCTGGCTGCCCAGAGGAGGCTGCAGAGGAAACTGAGAACCTTGGGCTTGAGCCACCTGCCCAAGATCAGGAAGCCCATGACGAGCAAGAGGCAGTTAGAAAAACCCCAAAGCCAAGCTCCTGACGTTTGATTGTCTGGTTCATCATAGATGAATTGCACTGTGTGGGTCCTGGACTCCTGGGCCAGCCAGAGCTGGAGGGCCAGCCAGTGTGAGAGGGGGTATGGGCAGGGGGGCGCTCACCTGTCCGTGAGGGGTGTGATCACCAGCCTACCGCTGTTGCCCAGGTACTCGTAGCCATAGATGAACTCGGCATTCACAGCCCGGATGTACAGGTTGTTATTCATCCAGTAGTACCTGGCATTGAAGGGAGATGGGTCCCCAGGGCATATGGACCATGGGCCACTGGGCAGGGTATGTGGTTGAGGAGAGATGGTTCTTTGGGGTAAATGAGGGCATCGAGGCACACCCGGCTTCCCCCGGGCATCGAGGTCAGCTCCAGCCTCTTGCAGCTGACTCTCCACCCTGCCCTGCCCCTCCTGCTGCTGCTCTGGCCTGGGGATGGATGCGGCCGCACTGCCTGCCCCCTCACCTCAGCTGCGAGATCCACTCGAAGTCATGCACGCTGACCACGTTCTCCTGGACCAGCTTGTGCACCACATCCTTGGCATGGACCTCGATGACGATAAGTGCCGACAGCACAGCGCGCTGCATGCGGGACAGACTTCCCCGCACCAGCGCCACCAGGTCACTGAGCTGCAGGAGCCAGGGCACACCGTCAGGGGTGGGTGGGCCTGTGCTGCAGGCAGGCTTTCCCTGCCTTGCTCAGGGATGGGCTTCCGCCAGCAACAACCCCTCTCTTCTGGGGGCTTCTGATGGTCTGGGATGGGCAGGGTGCGGGGACCAGGCAGGGGAGGGTAGGCAGGGCATTGGTCACATGGGAAGTCGGGCAGGGATGTCAATCAAAATGGAGGGACACACAGGCATCCATGTCCCCACTGTGTACAGTGTCCAGGGTCAGCAAGGGGCCTGGCGAGGAGCTTGAGGAAGGAGTGTGGTGAGCAGCCAGTGCACAGGGCGGGGGTAGGCCGTGGGCCAGCCCAGGAGAGCTCCAGGTAGGAGGCTCCCACCCTGACCTTGGGGAGAGGGGCACCTGCCTGACCTCAGCACTCCCGTTAGAGACCCCCATCCCTCCCACTGGTGGCTGGTCATGAGACACTCGTTTCAGGGGTGTCTGACCCTCTACTCTTTGGCTCCAACCCCAGGCCCTCTTCTAGGATCAAGACATGACAAAGCTCCTGGAGGGACTGAGCTGCCTCAGGGTGTGGGGCGTTGGTGGGGAGTAGATGGTGACCATCCCACCTTGAGTCTCACCTGCCGGGCGAGCTGGGGGAACAGCTGGCTGCTGAGGTTGCCAGCCTCCAGGGCCTCTTCCACTTCTAAGGTCCAATAGGTCTGACACCCGGCGATGGTCACCTGGCCAGGCCAGTTCAGAACCCACTGAGTCCTGAGCATCTGGGAAGATAACACAGGTAAGGCTGACCCAGGCAGCTGCCAGTGCCGACCCTGCCGACTGTTTCTCCCCTAGAGGTCATCTGTGCTTCTGAGCTCAAAATTCCACCTCAAGAGCAGAGAAGACTTTAAAACTTTGGGCCTCTCAGGTTGGGCAGAGTCATCACTTCCTCTGCTGTAGAGATTTGCAAGTGGAGGGGTGGAAGCCCAGGATTGGGAAATGTATGCATCCCGGGTTCACATCCTGACTGCCACCTGTGAATCACAGGTCCTTTGGGAAGGAAACATCTCTCAGCTACTTTGTAGGATAAGGCTTAACCCTGAGGTTAAGGGGTTCAGCTCCACCACCTGCAGTCATGGGGGCCTGGCACACAGTGAGTGCTCGAAACATCACGACAGCAACTCATTGTGACTAGGAACCAGTCTCACTTTTACTAGGAACCAGTCTCACTTTTTGGGGGGTGTTTTCAGATTCCTCCCTCTGCTCCCAGACACACTCTGGCTGACTGAGAGCAACAGCAGTCAAGGCTGGAGTCTAAGGATGAGGCAGGTGCCAACTACAAACTGGCACTTGCCAAGAGCATCGCCAACGACTGAACAACAAAGGCGTTTGCCAGCTGAACCCTGTGCTGCTGCAGCTGCTGACCTTCAACCCCATGAGGGGGTTCAGGGTGGAGTGAGGCACTCTGGGCGCCAGGGAACCTGGTGGGACAAGTATTTAGACAGGAGGACATTTTCAGGAACAGATTTTATGATCCCAATCATTGCATCTCCTCATTATCTAGAAAAGCACTAAATCCCTTCATGATGACGACGGATCCTCGTGACCAGGAGAAAACCTCTTGCAAAGTAACCGCTTGACCACAGTCATCAAGACAGTACAGTACTGGCACAAAGACAGAAATATAGATCAATGGAACAAAATAGAAAGCCCAGAGATAAACCCACACACCTATGGACACCTTATCTTTGACAAAGGAGGCAAGAATATACAATGGAGAAAAGACAATCTCTTTAACAAGTGGTGCTGGGAAAACTGGTCAACCACTTGTAAAAGAATGAAACTAGAATACTTTCTAACACCACACACAAAAATAAACTCAAAATTGGCTAAAGATCTAAACATAAGACCAGAAACTATAAAACTCCTAGAGGAGAACATAGGCAAAACACTCTTTGACATAAATCACAGCAGGATCCTCTATGATCAACCTCCCAGAATATTGGAAATAAAAGCAAAAATAAACAAATGGGACCTAATTAAAATTAAAAGCTTCTGCACAACAAAGGAAACTATAAGCAAGGTGAAAAGACAGCCTTCAGAATGGGAGAAAATAATAGCAAACGAAGCAACGGACCAAGAATTAATCTCAAAAATATACAAGCAACTCCTGCAGCTCAATTCCAGAAAAATAAAAGACCCAGTCAAAAAGTGAGCCAAAGAACTAAACAGACATTTCTCCAAAGAAGACATACAGATGGCTAATCAAAACCACAATGAGATACCATTTCATGCCAGTCAGAATGGCTGCGATCCAAAAGTCTATAAGCAATAAATGCTGGAGAGGGTGTGGAGAAAAGGGAACCCTCTTACTCTGTTGGTGGGAATGCAAACTAGTACAGTCACTGTGGAGAACAGTGTGGAGATTCCTTAAAAAGCTGGAAATAGAACTGCCATATGACCCAGCAATCCCACTGCTGGGCATACACACAGAGGAAACCAGAATTGAAAGAGACACATGTACCCCAATGTTCATCACAGCACTGTTTATAATAGCCAGGACATGGAAGGAACCTAGATGTCCATCAGCAGACGAATGGATAAGAAAGCTGTGGTACATATACAAAATGGAGTATTTACTCAGCCATTAAAAAGAATACATTTGAATCAGTTCTAATGAGGTGGATGAAACTGGAGCCTATTATACAGAGTGAAGTAAGCCAGAAAGAAAAACACCAATACAGTATACTAACACATATACATGGAGTTTAGAAAGAAGGTAATGATGACCCTGTATGCGAGACAGCAAAAGAGACACAGATGTATTGAACAGTCTTTTGGACTCTGTGGGAGAGGGCGAGGGTGGGATGATTTGGGAGAATGGCACTGAAACATGTAAAATATCATATGTGAAACAAATCGCCAGTCCAGGTTTGATGCAGGATACAGGGTGCTCGGGGCTGGTGCACTGGGATGACCCAGAGGGAGGAGGGAAGGTGGGAGGGGGTTCAGGATGGGGAACACAGTCAATGTATGGCAAAACAAATACAATATTGTAAAGTAAAATAAATAAATTAATTAATTAAAAAAAAGTTAAGTACCAGTCAAACATGTGAAAAAAAAAAAAAAAAGTAAGTGCTTGATTGCATTAAGCTCCCACTTCATCAAAATCGTATATACTGACCTTCCCCCAGTGCCACTTTGGAGCAGTCTCTCAGAGCTATCTGAGGTGCTGCCTCCCGGGCTGCAGTCCTCATTTTGCCCCAAATAAAACTTAACTCACAACTCTCAAGTTGTGCACCATTTTTAGTCAACACAGGCAGGTAACCCAGCCCTCATGATGGAGCAGAAAGGCGCTGAGAACGGAGCCACTGGAAGGATGAGCAGGCTGGGAGGCTGCGCTGGGAGGGGTGGCATGGCTCACCGTGGGGTAAGCCTTGACGGCCCTCTCGATGATGTCCCGTACGCTGGCCTTCATGCTGTTTTCCACCTCCCGCAGCCAGTCCTCCACGTTGCTGGATGGGTAGATGGAGAAGGACAGCTGCACCTCCTCACCCTCTGCCGAGTACATATGTGTGATCTCCAGGTCCTCCTGAAACAGCAGCTGTGGGTGGGGGCACGGGGGAAGCAGTGAGAGTGGGGTGAACCTCAGTGTGTCCAGAGGCCCTGCCCACCAGAGCCCCAGCGTGGACCCCGCCTGTGTCCTCCACCTTCAGAAGGTGGCTCTCGCCTTTGGGAGAGAGCTCCCCTTGGCTGGACCTCCCCTGATTCTTCGTGGGCAGAACAGATCTGCCTGCTCCAGCTGTGGCCCCGCCCACTTGGGGAAGGAGGCTAAGTCTGCCCTGCGAGTGCTCCCCCATTCCGCCCCCCACAGGCCTGTGAGGCCTCCCTTGTAGATGAAGATGAGGACGAGGGGATTCAGAAGCCTCTGACCTCTTGGGTGTCTCAGCCTAGCCAGCACCTCAGTGGATTGCAGGGGAGCCAGGGCACCCCTGGATAAGCTGGGAGCAAGAGCTCCCCAACCCTGAGCCAAGGGAGCTGACCCTCCTCCCACAGGACCCAGGGATGTCTCTGAGGCCCTTGGATCTCATTCCCTCCTAAAAAGACTTGGGGTGAAAGAAGAGGTATCCTCCCTGGGATGATGGCCTCACGGCACCTGAGCCCTTGGCCCAGCTACTCACCTGGGCGATGTTCTCGAAGCACTTGCGCAGGTGGGGCTGCACGGCGGTAGGGTCCTTTGTCTGGGACAGGATCTCGAGCAGCTCGTCATCAGATAGGAAGTAGAATCTGCCAGGGAGATGGGATGAGGGCCGTCAGGCAGCCCTAGGTCCCAGCTGTCCCAGTACTACCGACATCCCTGCAGCCCACCCTGACAGGGTACTGGGCCCCAGCCTCGATGGCAGGCGGGAGCAGAGCAGGCGTGGGCCAGGCGTCCCCCACCTGGGGAAGGCGCTCCGCTTGGTCTCCAAGTACTCGCTGAGGCCTTTCTGCACCATGTCCAGCAGCTTGTTGCAGTCCCGCAGGCTGTCCAGCAGCCTCTGGTCAGAGCACACATTGATCACCTGCAATGGCCCAGGTCAAAGACAAAATGAAAGTGAGTGGGTCCGGCTGGGAGGCAGCAAGGTGGGCTCAGAGAAGGACCTATACGTGCTTCCTAGAGACTCTCAGTGAGCCTGGGAAGAGACAAGGGCAGGAAAACTGCCCTAAGCCAGGGGCTGCCTCTGTAATTCAAAAAGACACATGTACCTCAGTGTTCACTGTAGCACTATTTACAACAGCCTAGGTGGAGCCAGTGGTAAAGAACCCGCCTGCCAATGCAGGAGACATTAGAGACGTGAGTTCGATCCCTGGGTCAGGAAGAGGTTCTGGAGGAGAGGATGGCAACCCACTCCAGTATTACTGCCTGGAGTATCCCATGGACAAAGAACCCTGGTGGACCACAGTCCACGGGGTCACAAAGAGTCAGACGCGGCTGAAGCAACTTGTCACGGGGGCTGTCTCCATCACTTGTAAGCCCCACAGGAAAAAAGCCTATGATTAAAACTAGGAATTCTCTACTGGTCCAGGGGTTAACAATCTGCCTTGAAATGCAGGGGACACAGGTTCGATCCCTGGTCAGGGAACTAAGACCCCACATGCTGAGGGGCAACTAAGATCCAGTGCAACCAAATAAGTAAATGAATATTAAAAACAAACAAAAAAAACTGCAATTAACCAAAGCCAAGGAATTTGATTTGCTGCAGGACTTGTCAGGTCCTTTAAAAATACTAATGGGGACTGCAAATCTCCACGAGGAAAAACCATCAACTGCTGTGTTTCTGAGGCATGTCTCAAGACTGGGGAGCCCCCTCAGGGGGACAACGGCCAAGACCAAAGCCTTGGACTCGTCCTCCAGTCTTTCTTGCTCGGGGAGAGTTGAGCCCAGGAACCTCTTCAGTGCCCCAGCTGCCCTCCTCCATCCCCGTGTGAGCTCGCCTCCCGGTTCTCGTAGGCATTCTTCATGATCTTCCTCCAGATCCGCTCCATTGTCTGGTAGCGCTTGCTCTCCACCGGCAGCTGCCGGTTGATGTCCTCGGAGCTGAAGATGGGCTCCAGGTAGAGCCAAGCCCGCTGACAGTTCAGCCACTCCTCCAGCACCTCCTGGACAGGGCGTGGACTGTCAGGGCCTGCGGTCCAAGCTGGGTCCTGTCCCCCATGACCCAGGCATTTTATCCCAGTAGAGTTCTGGGCAGAGCACTGGAGACCAGAGCCTGCGCCCATGGGGGAATTTCTAGGTGGCCCTGTCAGTCACAGTACTCCAGGGAACAAAGAGGCTGCATGGATGCCTGCCTTCCAGGGAAACCCCAAGTCCCCCATAGGATGTCCAGGCCTCAACAGAGCCAGGGGAGCTGCTCTTCCTTCGAGAGAATCACACCTCAAGCAGCACACCACGAGGAAACAATAGAGAGCCCAGTGCATGGAAGCCCAAACTAGCCTTCTCTCCTGGGAGGACTCTGGGTCTATGGCCCCAGGATTCTTTGTGGTGTACTGGGATTTGAGCTTGAGATCCCCCAAAATACTCTCTAAAACATCTGTCCACAGGTGAGCCCTCTTCAAGTCACCTTCCCCTCTCGCCTCCACAATCCTCTTTCCGAATCTGTCTCTTGCCTTTCCCTATCAGTGCAAACACATTCATTTAGTCACGAGTTCATTCTCTTCCTCACGAGTTGTGTGCTGTGTCAGGCCCAGGTCAGGCCCATGTGCGCTCCAGAGGAAACAGAGGAGAGGGTGGTCGCTTGCCTTCGAGGAGCCCACCACCCTCTGAACAGCCAGTTATGCCTCTGAATTACTGAGGGGCCAGCACGTGTGATGGGCTCTGTAAGGGGCACTGACCAGAAGCCTCAGTGGGAACACCCCGCAGGCGGGGGATGGTGGGGGAGTCCATGAGGGCTGCCTGATGCTGATCCCTGGAGGAGATGGGACTCCAGGGAGAGACGACAGCAAAGGATGGAGACCCGGGGACAATGGTGATGACCTCAGGCCTCTCTGGGTGACCCAAGGAACAGAAAGGCAGGTCTTCCTCTTTCAGCTTCTGCCCTTCACTGGAGGTCTTCAGATAGCTACCAGGAAGCCCCCTGGAAGGAGTTGCTGGGATCACACTAGTAGGCCTGGCCCTGGACTGACCTCAGGGCTCTGCAGAGAGCCCCAGCCACTGGCCTTGAGAGCCCTAAAGAACAGCGATCCCCAGTGCCCTGGCACCCTCACCCCAAGGTGGCTCCAAATGAGACAGGAGTGGGAGTGGGAGGCTCAGGGAAGAGTGGGAAGGGACACTGAGGAGCCTCAGGCCCCGAGGTGTCCAGCCTGAAAAGCCCCAAGCCTGGAGGTCCCAGCTGTCCCAAGCCCAGGCAGCACTCAGGGGTCTGGGCCAGCTCTTGTGCTCCTCTTTAAAGGCAGCTTTGGACCAAACTCTGGCCCCACTCCATGCCCTGAACTGCCAACTCCAGCAGCCCAACCTCAGAGATGGACAGCCCCATTCTAGTCTGCCTCCTCTGACTGAGGGGCCTGTCAGAGAGCCAGGAGCTGGGCAAACCTGGGCAAGGCACTTCACCGCGTCCACCCCCAGCCGAACATCATCAGGAGCCACCTCGGGACAGGGCACTGGCAGGGTGGGGGAGGAGAGGGCAGGAAGGCCCACCTGCGTCAGCTTCAGCTTGGTCTCCCAGGAGTTGATGCGTTGCTCAAAGGGCTTCTTGTAGGGTGAGAAGGACATGCTCTGGGTCATGACGATGTGGTCATCGAGCAGCTGCGAGGCCTCGTCTGGGCTCTTGAGGATGTAGGTGTCCGTCTCCTTGTAGGGCATCACGTTGAACAGGATGGTGGACCACTCCTTCTCCATCTTGTCCAGAGCCTGGGGGTGGGGGGCGGGTGGTACAAGACAGGGTTGGGTCCCCAGAAAGAGTGGGCCCACACTGAGCAGCACTGGGCAGGGAAAGGCAGGCTTTGCTCAACCAGGACCTTCAGTCAAGCCCCCTCTGTAGACTCTCATCTTGTCTAGTCAACAAGTCCCCCATGGGCCCTCGTCGGAATCCAGGGCTGACGCGCTCTCACACGCTCTCATGCGTGTACTGGTATGCTGTGGGGCAGCTAAGTCACTGGTTAGGAGCTCTGGTCCCAGTTCCAGCCCTTACTGGCTAGGCTGCCTTGGCCAATTGCTGAACCTCTCTGAGCCTTAATTTGCTCATCTGCTAAGTGAGGCAATGCTCTCAGCATGTTCCTGAGGGGGGAATAACTCGAGAGGAATAACTGAGTAATAACAGGGCTGGTGGACACTGTGCCAAGCACTTCACACACATTACTCACACACTTAATAAGATGCAGCTCATCCCTGAGGTGAGGGACCCCAGGGATGGGGCCCAGGACTGTCACCTTCCCACGCCATCAGGCAGCATGTGGGTGGGGCAGGGAGGGCCTGCTGGGGGCGGCCCACCTGCTCGATGGCGTACTCCTTGCCAGCCACCTCGGCCACCTTACTGATGCTCTCGATGTGGTCCTGCAGGTTCATCTCGAGGCAGCGGGCAAAGGTCAGGTTGGCCTTGGGCCTGACATTAATGTTGATCTCGCTGGACAGCATGTCCCAGTGCCGGTTCCTCATGCCAGGGTTGCGCAGCCCCTGGATCAGTGGGATGTACGGCTTGAACTCCTCGATGCGGGCCCGGATGTCTAAGGCCACGTCCTGGCAGGCTGCAGGGCAGGGCGGGCAGGGGTGAGAGGCAGCAGGCTGAGGCAGGGTGGGGGCGAGGGGAGCGGTGGGCTGGCTGGGCTGCCTACCTGGAATGTCTTTGAACTGCTTCACGCACTTGTGCATGGTCTTGAAGGACTCGATGACGTTCTTCTCCAGCTGCTCTGCGTCAATGGCCGACAGGGGGTCATTCATCCAGCTCTCGGACCAGCGCAGCCAGTCGGAGGCTGTGGTCCAGAGGTCCAAGTAGGGCTGGAACTCCTTCACCATCCTGGAGAGCTTGTCGTACTGCAGAGGCAGAAGAGCTGGGGCTGGGCTAGGCTGCTCCTCCTGGGCCCCCCGCCCTTGCTCCTGGCTGCCGCCCCTGATTCAGTCCTCAAGGACTCAGGCCAGGCCTCTCTTCCTTCCCCCACATCTGGGCTCTGAGTGGCTGAGCCAGGTCTGTGCTGAGCCTCCCGCCTTCTGCTGGGGGTCCAGCCAGCCTCCTCGCCCTGGGGACCACGGGGTGGGTAAGCTCATCTCTGCAGCCTGTTCAGTCCTGCCCCCCCACACATGCCAGGGCCCTGCCAGCTGATGGCTGGTTCCAGAGGTGACCGCAAAGACTGCGGGCTCCTCCTTGAGCCCTTCTCAGGGCTGGGGGACAGCGTGCCCGGGGGCAGGCCTACGTTGGTGATGGGCAAGCCAAAGATGCGCTCGCGGTTGTTGTAGAGCATCGCCAACTGCTGGCAGTCCTTCAGCTGCTTCTTGACCCGCCGCACCTCGTTGGCGATCTCATGCGCGCGCACAATCTCCACGTGGGTGGAGAAGCCAGCTACCACCAGCTGTGGGCCAAAGAGCGAGGCATCAGGGGCTTCTGCGGCCCCACCTATGCCCTTGCAGCCCTGCACACATCCAGGGAACCCGAAGTCCCCAGAGCATCAACATCTCCCAGTTCTGAGAGGATTTTCTCCTGGAGGGGGTGGTTCCTGGTCCCTCACAGGCAGCTGACTGCCCCTGGTAACATGACAAGGTCAGATGAGACCTGGTGCCCTGAATGCCATGCCCACTGGGGCATCAGGATACAACAGAAGAGCTGGGGCTCTCTGAGACCCTGAATTTCCCGGGAACTTGCTGCCTAGGCAGCTCTCTGGCCTTCAGATCACTCTTTTAGCCACTTGTTCATTTTTCCAGCAACCCCTGACACAGCACCTCCTGACTGCGAGGGGCAAGGCGCAGCCCTGGAGGGGTGGGGGGTGGGGTGCAGGGTGTGCGGGCTATGTGTGTCTGTATCCTCAGCCCAGCCTCACCTGCAGCCCTTCCAGCTTCTCCTGGAAGTTGTTCTGATCCATAAGCTGGATTTTGCGGAACTTCTCCTCATCTTCCAAGTGTTGCTGCCGCGCCAGCTCTATCTGCCCAAGGATCTTAGCGGGCCAGTTGCTGGCAGCCCATCTGGATGGAGCGGGGGTGGGGAACGGTGGGGATGCCACACTGAAACCATGGGGTGGCAGGCCAGATTGAAGGGGAAACGGGGGATCCGGGCAGCAGCTGGAGCAGCCAGGGCTGGGCAACAGGGAAGCAGAAGAAAGCCTGGAGGCAGCCGCTGCCACCCTGCGGAGTGGGGCTGCCTGGCAGCGGAAGTGGTCCCTGCCCTGGGGTCGCAGGCAACGTGCAGGGAGACGCACACCCAGTGTGCCCAGTGCAGTGACAGGACATGGAGGGAGTGGTGGCTGATGTGAGAGAAGCCATCCTGAGTTTCCCTCTTCAACCCCAGGCCTGCAGGGGCCTCAGCTCAGATGAGGCAAAGTGCCAGTCTCTAGCCTTTATTTCCTTGGTGATCAGCCAGGGATACCAGGCCTGCTTCCTTCATATCAATGCCCTCTGCCAGGCTGACCTGGGGGTCCTGTGGACTTCAGGGATTCTGCATGCAGGTGGCCTCAGGCTGCAGGTCCTGTGGGAGGCCGCCCTGGGCATGTCCCACAGAGGAGGTGACTTAGGGCTCCCAGGCAGGGTTCCCAGGAAACAGTGCCAGTCGCTTCCAGGCCCCAGCAACCTGGAGGCACCCCCAGTCTCTACGACAGGCTGGGCAAGGGGTCTCAGGGCCTGAGTAAGGCTGTCCCAACCTGAGGCCATTTCCCATGACGCTCTTGAGCTGAGGCAGGGGGCCAGTACTCCTCCCCAGGTGCCACCCAGCAGGCTGGGCTTTGCCTTTTCTCTGTGTTCCCAGGGACCCTCAGGGCTTCAACCACAAACAAGGGGATCATAAGCCCAGAGATCACATGTGTATCGGCAATGACGGGATAGAGGATGGAGATAGGCTGGGGGCAGCAGGGTCCCTAGACCAAGGGGGCTGGACTTCCTTCTGCCCCACTGGCCAGATGGCCCTGGGCCCATGTAGAGCCATGGCCTCTAGCATCTCAGCAGGGCATCTCTGGTGTGACTGCAAGGCCTGCAGCCACTGTGGTTTGGTACCTCTTTCCCCTACCTCCTGCTATCCACTACCCACCTGGTGTGGGGACCAATCTCCCACTCACTTGTCATTGAAGTCTTCGGCGCTGAGGTTGTAAAGGAATTCATCCATGACCTGGTAGTCGCCCATGATCTTCACAATCCGCTCCTGCGTGTACAGGCAGCCATGAGAACTACGTGTGCCTGGGAGGTGGGAGGATAACCGGACCAGGCTCCCCAGAGTGGGTGGGTGCTATGGAGAGGCTGCCCTCTTTTGGAGAGGCGAGGCCTGGGACGGTGGAGGAGAGGCCAGCTGCAAGGCTAGCTTTGAGCTTGGGGGTCCTGGGGCCGTGGCCACCACACCTCCAACCTCCAGCCCCCGACCCATGCCCTCTGCCCTGCTGACCTCCCAGACAGCAGAGCTCCGAATCTCCATTGTGCACCCAGCCTCCCGATCCTTGGAGCCCATTGTCCTCTGTGTATCTACCTCACTCCCAGCTTCCCGGCTCCTGCTCCTCCAGCTCCCAGTGGGCCCACCTCACCTCCAGCCCCACCAGCTTCTCGGGGACACCCTTCATCCACTCGCGAAGCTCAGCCAGCTCCTCGATGCTGTTGGGCTTCTCGTAGATCTTGCGGCTGATGCTGCGGAATTCTTCGCAGATCTGGCAGGAGGGAGAGGGCTCTGGGGAGGCCGTGGGCCCCTCTCTTGCCTTCCCAGGGCCCTGCTCCTCCTCCTCAGCCCCCCACCCCACCACATCCTTCAGTGCAATCTGAGACGGGGTGCTCCCTGCCAGCTCACTGGGGAGCTGAGGGTCACCTGGCACGTCCCCTCCTCCCCAGCCTCCTGCACCAGGACCACACCCTCAGCTCTGTGAACTGATCCATTTCAGGGGGTTCCTTGTGAGGGGTCCCCCGGTCTGTACAAGTCCAGGGAAATAGAGAGCAGCCCCCACCTCCTGGGACCTCTCATGGGGACCCCTGGCAGGGTCGAGGCAAGGAGACTTCCAGACCCTTCCATTAACACCCCTGAGCTTCACTCTGCATGCACGGGTGCATGTGCTGCTGCAGCCGCTGGGGCCGGACAGGCGGGCACTTACGTTGTCCACCTCCCTGTGCAGGTTCTTGGCCAGGATATCCAGCATGGCAGTGGCCAGGGCCTTGCGCTTCTTGGACAGGCTCTGCTTGACATTGTCCACGTTGATGTAGAAGGGCCCGATGATGATGCTGCTGGGCAGCGAGCCGTCCAGGACCTCTTTCTCGTGCAGGTGGGTGAGCACCACTTCCCGCACCTCCTCGGCTGATGGGCACTGCGTCTGGAAGGCCCTGGGGACAGCAGGCACCCACGAGGGGCAGAGGGTGGTGAGAGGGCAGGCGGGGGTCACCCAGACAGGCAGACACACTCCAACGCATGCACGCACTTGAGGAAGGTGTTGACATCATTATTGTTCAGCTCCAGGTACTTTTTGAACTCCCTGGCGTAGGCCTGCAGGGGGATCATGGCCTTGCGCACTGCATTGGCGATGACGGCCCGCAGCTCTTCCACCAGTGGCTCGTGAAGCCCCACCGACTCCAGCAGGGGGTCGCCGCTGATGAAAATGTCCTCCATCACCAGCTGGGGGTGAGGGGGAAGGGGCACAGAGCTGCATGAGCCACAGGGCAGGTGGGCAGAGGGGTGGGAGTGTGGTTCAGACTGAGTGGGCAGGAGTCTGGGGGTGGTGGTGAGGGGACAGTGTTTCCTGTTGGGTCCCCTAGATAGGGCTATGGACTAACACAAGGCGGGAAGCCCTGTGATGCCCACTGAGCGGCAGCATCTTCCTCTGCCTTCCCTGGCTCAGCCCCGGGGCAATGAGACAACCACGTTGCTGGTGGCTCTAAGCAGCAAGGGAAAGAAGAGGGGACCGGGTTACAGAGGCTCTGGCGTGGCGGGCTGTGCTGTGACGAGGAATGAGGGCTTTTGAGAAGGGGTCTTGAGAGTGGAGGCGGGTTTGTGTCTATATCCTGAGGGGAAGAGAGAGGTCAGGAGCTGGGTGGGATCTGGGTCAGACATGGCTGTGGCAGGAGAGAGCGAGCCTCACTCCAGTCACAGGTCTGACCCTCTGCAGCTAGGTGAGCTTGGGCTGCTCCAAGCCTCCTCTACAGAATGGGAATGTTAATGGCAGCACCCAGGCATGAGTACCCACTGTACCTTCTCCAGCTGGGGCACTGTGTGGGTGGCCAGGATGCCCTTGTCAAAGAGGGTGAGCAGAGAAGTCTCAAACTGCTCCAGCGGCGTGCTGTAGTGCACCCCCGAGGTGTCCAGCATCAGGTCCACGATGAACAGGGGGTTCTTGCGGGGCCTGTAGGGACAGTGGCCAGGGGGAGCGGGGTGGGGACTGTGGGCAGGGGCCTGAAGACGCACACACACAGGAGGCGCAGCCCCTGCCTGTGCTGCTGGTCTGATGGCTCCGGAGCTTCTCCATGAGCGAGACTTGCCTCTGCCCTCTTCCCAGAAACTGCCAAGTTACCAGGGAGAAAGACCCAGACCAGCCAGACAGGCTCCTCTGTTCCGGCCACTTGCCCAGAGGCCCAAGGGCACGAGGGAGAGGGAGGACCTCCACACGATCCCGAGATCATCAGGGCAGGTCAGCCAGACCCTGGGCACTTGTGGCACCCGCACCTTCCCTGGGAGCCCACCAGCCTTAGCTCCAGACGCCCCATCACAGGCAACGACCCTCAAGCCTGGATCCCCACTGAGCCTCTCCATGCTCTGGATGGCTACCACCCTGACCTTGAATGAGCATCTCTGTGCTCCTTGCCTCCCACCAGTCCCCACAAGGGCTCAGTGAACCCTAGGAGTCAGCCTTGCCTCCTCCTCACACACGTCTGCCCTCCCCCAGCACTGCAGCCCACGCACTGCCCCAATCTGCCCTACCAGCCCATCGCCCTGTGTCTAGACAAGGACCAGGGCTATGGTCCAACTTCTCTTCTGCCTCGCTCATCCTCACAAAACCAAAGCGTGGTTTGGGGATGTAGTTCAGATTGTTACTCCCCTCTGACGGCTGCTGACAACATTTAGAATAAACCCAGCCCCCGACCATGACCCCAGGAGGCTCTGCATCGTCTGGCCTGGTCCCCGCAACCTCTCTTGTGTCGTCCTGACCAGCTCTCCCTGCCTTCCCCACTCTAGCCGCAGCCGCTGGCCTTTCCTTCCGTGACGGCTCCAAGTTCTCTCTCTCCCTTCCGTGACTCTGCCTGGTGCCCCTTCTCCAGCATCCCCTGACCGGGTTTCCTCTCATCCTCAGTTCTTGGCTCAGATGTCACATCCTCCCTGACCTCCTGCCAGTGGCCCCTCTCCCAGGTCTGTCACAGCTTCCGCCAAGATCAGCAAGAACTGTTATCTGTTTACTTCTTTGCTTGCTGTCTGTGCCCAGGTGAGAGCTGGGGCCGTGCCCTTCTTGTTCCCCTAGAACCTTGCCTAATTCATGGCAAGTGCTCAGAAAACATTTCTCGGGCTTTCTTGGTGGTCCAGTGGTTAAGAATCCGCCTGCCAAAGCAGGGGACACCACTTTGATCGTGGGTCCAGGAAGATCCCACATGAAGTGGGGCAATTCAACCCATGCACCACCACTACTGAGGCCCGCGTGCTCTAGAGCCCGTGCTCCACAAGAGAAACCACCGCAGCGAGAAGCCCAAGCACCACAACTAGAGAGCAGACCCTGCTCACCTCAACTAGAGGACGCCTCGTGCAGCAGTGAAGGCAGCAGAGCCAAAGATGTAGGTAAGCAAACATTTCTCACCTGGGGAACTCAGTGCCTGACTGAGATGGAGGTCACCAGAAGACACACCAGCCGGAGGTGCTGGGACATCCCCCAGCAACCAGGGGAGCAGCTCCTACCCCTGGCATCCAGGACCTGGCAGAGCTGGGCACCCTGCCCCTGGCGGCCCCAGTCCCCCCAACTCTTCACTGCCCTAGCCACCGGCGCCTGAGAAAGAACAGTTCTGGTGTCGACAGGTGGCTCCTCCCAGCCGAGCCCTACCTGTAGGGGCTGTTTATTAAGTCTTCGCCCCAGACCATGTCGTCGGTGCAGTCAAGCACGCTGCAGCAGGCGTCGTTGATGAACTGTGAGAAGCTGGCGAGTGAGTCCTGCACCAGGAAGCGCAGCGTGTCCTGCAGCATGTACTTGAGCAGCTCCATCAGCTTGCGCAGCTTCGACATGAGGTACACCTCCCAGTTGGTCTCGTAGAGGTTGTACCAGCCTTTGCTCATGTCGCGGAGGCTGCTGCGCATGGCCACCTTAAGCGTGCTGATCCAGCTGTCCTTCAGGAACATCTGCACCTGCGGGGCCACGTCTGGCATCACGGGGCTGCCTGACGGAGGGGCCCGCTTCCTGCAGCCGCCACGGGGGGCCCTTTGGGCTCAGATGACCGTCCCCTGACCCCAGCTTACTGCCAAGCCCTGCCAACCAACACCCCCTGCCCACCTCCCAACTGGGGACCAGGGCTTGTGGGGGAGGGGAGAGGGGAAGGAGGGAGGGGCAGCAGAAGCCAGTTTTCCCACCAGTCAAGGGAGAGACAGAGAGACACGGAGAATGAGGCAGACAGAGAGAGTGAGGCACAGAGTGGAGCAAAGAGGAGAAGACGCTTTCCTCCTAGTCCTGCTCGTGCCTGTCTCCCTTGACACTGTACACCCCTCGCCCCTCATACTCTCATGCTCAGGTAGAGACAGGGGTGTATGGGGTTCCTGCTCCCCTTTCCAAGGCCAGGAGTCTGCTTCAGACGCCTCCAGTGTTGGACAGAGCACGACTAGAAAAGGTGCCCAGCCTGCTTATCCTTTTCTGAGATGAACCACCCCCTTGGTGGCCTCCCCAGTCTCCTGCAAGGTCTGGGAAGAGGCAAGGCCTGGTTTCAAGGAAAGCAGGAGCTCTCAGCTGATGGGCTCCCAGGCTTCCCAGGGCCCCGTCTGTGTCCAGTGGCTCCGAGGCCCTGGCCCGCTGCCGCCTTCCATCCCCTGGATGCCCACGCACCTGGGAGAAGGTCTGCGACTGGATCTGCTCGAACTCCTCCAGGCGGCTGTACTTGGAGAGGCTTGAGTGGAAGAGGGACATGGTGGTCACCTTGTTGCACTCGGCCCGCACCTTGCTGAGGGCCGTGATGACCTCTGGCCGTGTGAGCAGGGACACGAAGGTGAAGTCTGCCTTCTGTTCCAGGAAAGGGTACTTGGGTACACTCACCAGTCCTGCCGGGGTAGGTGGGGACAAGGCCCAGTGTCAGACCAGCCTTGGATGGACCAGGGATCAGGGACAATCTCCCAGGTAATGATGGGGAGAAAATTCCTGCCTCCTCCCTGGAAGAGACACCCAGGTCCCTGGAAACTCCCCTTCCCCATCATCTACCTAGCTGACCCCAAGGCCCCGCAGTGAAGTGCCCATTCTGGGATGGCTAAACCAGTTCCCTCCAGGTGACTCTGGGTCACAGGCCCCTTCAAGGTGGGCAAGAACCGTGGGCTCCCTCCCCACCCCCTCTCACTTACCCTGCACACAACCCCTGGGCCCAACCATTTACCCAGTCACTTCTGCACCAGACTTTTCAGAAGCACTTTTTTCCACCACCACCCGCTCCCTGACCCTAAACCCCAGCTCTCCAAGCAGGTGGGAAAAGAAGGGGATGAGTTCTAGGGACAGGGAGGTCCCAGAGGGAGGGGCTGGAGGGCTCTGGCCAGGGGTGGCCAGGGGACCACCTTTGCCCAACCACCCTCACCTTGCTTGGGCACCTTCTCCTCCTCCTTCGTAGGCAGAGTCACGTAGGAGAACGTCTCCGGCTTGGAGGAGACGATTTTGTCAAAGTTGATCTTGTTCATGCTGCGCTCGTAGTCCAGGCTTACTTCCCTGGAGAGGTTGCTGAGGTGCTCCAGAACCCTGCCCACAGGAGTGGAGAGGGCAGAGTCAGCGAGCTCCACACACCCTGCCACGTGCATACAGCAGGCCGGCTGGGCTCATGGCTCTGCCCTGCCACGGACCTGGGGATATGGGTTTAGGGTGTCCCCTCTGCCTTCTTGGGTTCACCTTTGTAATGTATAGCCAAAGATATCCAAAATGATACAAAACTTAAGAAATGGAATTATGGACAACCAAGGTAACGATGGACAGGGAGGCCTGGCGTGCTGCGATTCATGGGGTCGCAAAGAGTTGGACACGACTGAGCGACTGAACTGACTGAAATGAACTGAAGGTAACGATGGTGACATCAATTCAACTCTCCCCAGATACATTTTTTTAAAAAAAAGAAAAGGAAAACCAAAGCAAGAAGAACAAATAATATTTACTGAAACCTACACCTTTAGCATAACTAGAATAAAGAGAACATCCAAACTCATATTATCTTCAAGCAGAAAAACATCAACTCGCAGTGCACTCTCACTCACACTTCAGCTGCAAGCCTTCATGGAGAACAAGGGAAGTCTGAAAAAAAACTGCAGGGAGGGAAGTGCGGTAGCCCTAAGATGAATCTAAAATCCCTCCAGAAAGAGAAAATGTTTCCTAACTGCAAAAAAAACAAACAAGGTCCATCAGGGCGCTTACTAAAAGGGACTTAGCAGTGCTTGTTCAAGGTAGGAGTCTCTGAAAGGCCTGACTTATAAAGGGGGAAGGTAACAGGAAAGGGGTCTTTTGGAGACTGGGAGTGTGAGGCAGCTAGAAAAACAAGTGAAAATTAGGAATCCTGCAAGAGAGAACAAAATCCTGGAGGACACGCAACTCTCCCTGCCTCCCTACCCGCAGCATAGACACACACACACACCATGGCCATGCATTTAAGAGAAATTAATAAGCCAGTTTGCTAATCTAACACAAGAGGGCGCACTGGAACTAAAAATCTTGTGCATCTTTCCAAATCCATGAAATGAGTAGGTGAAAGACTATATGTATATAAAGCTACTGTAAGAAAAAGAAAACACCTTACTTGATGAAAATTCTCACATACCTTTCAACAAAGATAAAGCAGAGGAAAACGAATACAACACTGCAAACTAGAATGCATCTTTTCAAACACGCATTTGGACACATGAAAAAATAAAACATGGGTATAGGCAAATAACAGGAAGCAATGATATTTAATTGGACTCAGTGAAAAACAGAACTAAATTATCTAATGAAGGAAAGCTAAATTATTATAAGATGTCCAAGGAAGAATACAGTCAAATTTAAAAGGTAATAAAATACATTTGTGAAAATTAGAAATATAACCAAGAGAATAAAA
This sequence comes from Budorcas taxicolor, assembly GCF_023091745.1. NCBI lineage: Eukaryota > Metazoa > Chordata > Mammalia > Artiodactyla > Bovidae > Budorcas > Budorcas taxicolor. The sequence goes on along the minus strand of NC_068910.1, from coordinate 11,987,393 downwards.
ATGAGAAGAAGAAAGAACAGAAAAGGATCAGAAAGTTGTTGAATTAACAACAGGCAGAGTGCCCCTGACCCTGCAGCAGCCATTGCCGACCCATGTCTCCACTGGAGACTCCTGGAGACTCACACCACACTCTAATTCTTATGACCAAAATCAGGTGAAGCCTGGCAGGAAAGACAAAGGTGGCATTTAGGAGGTGTCTATCACAGTCCAAGAGAGGATGATAGTTAAGTCTGGACTACGGAGAAAGTAACGGAGATGAAAGAAGGCTGGAGCCGATGAGGAAACTGAAGGTCAGAGAAGTGGAGCAATCTGCCTGCACCCATGGAACCAATAAGGGGTGGCCCCAGCCTTTACACTGTCATCACACCTGGAAACCACAGTGTTACATATGTGGGCATATTCAATTCTCTGTCGATAAGACCCTGATAAAAACTCTGGACCTTTGGAGTGGGAGCACTGGCTCCAAGACCCTAGACTACCAGAGAACTAACCCTAGGGAGTATCAAACAGTGAGAACTCACACAAAGGAAACCACTTGAACACAAGACCCGGCATCACCCAACCAGCAGTAGCACTCTGCGCAGGACGCCTCATCTAAACAACAAACAAAACAAAAACACAAACCCAGTCATCAGCAGACAGGATTACCATCAGAGGAAGAACAAACAGACAAAAACTCAGCACAAATCTCACCCTATATGAAGCTTACACAAATCACGGGACCAAACGTAGGAGGGAAACAACCAAAACGAAGAAAGAATTCAACCTTGAAGCCTGGGAAAAAGAGATCTCAAACTCAACGCTGCTGCTGCTGCTGCTAAGTCGCTTCAGTTGTGTCCGACTCTGTGTGACCCCGTAGACAGCAGCCCACCAGGCTCCCCCATCCCTGGGATTCTCCAGGCAAGAATACTGGAGTGGGTTGCCATTTCCTTCTCCAGTGCATGAAAGTGAAGTGAAAGTGAAGACGCTCAGTTGTGTCCGACTTGTAGTGACCCCATGGACCGCAGCCCACCAGGCTCCTCTGTCCATGGGATTTTCCAGGCCAGAGTACTGGAGTGGGTTGCCATTGCCTTCTCCAGCTCAAACACAATAATGAAATGGCAGAGAAATACTACACAAATGAAGGAACAAGCTAGAAACACAGAGTCCAAATAAATGAAGAGGAAATAGGCAAACTACCTGGAAGAGAATTCAGAATAATAATAGTAAAGATGATCAAAATCCTTGAAAACAAAATGGAGAAAATACAAGAATCAATTAACAAAGACCTAGAAGAATTAAAGAAAAAACATACAGAGACAAACAATTACTGAAATTAAAAATACTCTAGAAGGAATCAAAAGCAGAATATCTGAAGCAGAAGAATGAATCAGTGAGCTGGAAAATTAAATGGTGGAAATAACTTCTGAAGAGCAGAGTAAAGTAAAAAGAATGAAAAGAACTGAGGACAGTCTCAGAGACCTCTGGGACCATATCAAAAGCACAAACATTCGAATCATAGGGGTCCCCAGAAGAAGAAGAGAAAAAGAAAGGGTATGAGAAAATATTTGAAGAGATTATAGCTGAAAATTTCCCCAACATGGAAAAGGAAATAGTTAATCAAGTCCAAGAGGCACAAAGAATCCCACCAGGGTAAATCCAAGGAGACACACACTAAGACACATACTAACCAAACTAACAAAGAGTAAAGGAAAAGAAAGAATACTAAAAGCAGCAAGGAAGAAGCAACAAGTAACATACAAGGGAAACCCTATACGCATAGCAGCCGATCTTTCAGCAGAAACTGCAGTCCAGAAGGGAATGGCAGGATATATTTAAAGTACTGAAAGGGAAAACTCTACAACTAAGATGACTGTAACTGGCAAGGACCTTATTCAAAATTGATGGAGAAATAAAGACCTTTTCAGACAAGCAAAAGTTAAGAGAATTCAGTACCACCAAACCAGCTTTACAACAAATATTAAAGGGACTTCTATAGTCAAGAAATATAAGAGAAGAAAAAAGACCTACAAAATCAACCCCAAACAATTAAGAAAATGGCAATAGGAACATATATGTCAATAATTACTTTAAATATAAATGGATTAAACGCTCCAACCAAAAGATACAGACTGGCTGAATGGATACAAAACAAGACACACATTTATGCTATCTGCAAGAAACCCACTTCAGACCTAAATACATATATAGGCTGAAAGTAAGAGGATGGAAAAATATACTCCATGAAAATGGCAAGCAAAAGAAATCTGGAGTAGCAATCTTCCTATCAGACAAAATAGACCTTAAAATAAAGAATATTACAAGCGATAGGGAAGGACATTACATAATGATCAAGGGATCAATCCAAGAGGAAGATATAACAATTGTAAATATCTATTAGATGGGGAAACAGTGGAAACAGTGTCAGACTTTATTTTTTTGGGCTCCAAAATCACTGCAGATGGTGACTGCAACCATGAAATTAAAAGACGCTTACTTCTTGGAAAAAAAGTTATGACCAACCTAGATAGCATATTCAAAAGCAGAGACATTACTTTGCCGACTAAGGTCCGTGTAGTCAAGGCTATGGTTTTTCCAGTGGTCATGTATGGATGTGAGAGTTGGACTGTGAAGAAGGCTGAGCGCCGAAGAATTGATGCTTTTGAACTGTGGTGTCGGAGAAGACTCTTGAGAGTCCCTTGGACTGCAAGGAGATCCAACCAGTCCATTCTGAAGGTGATCAGCCCTGGGATTGTTTTGGAAGGAATGATGCTAAAGCTGAAACTCCAGTCCTTTGGCCACTTCATGCGAAGAGTTGACTCATTGGAAAAGACTCCGATGCTGGAAGGGATTGGGGGCAGGAGGAGAAGGGGACAACAGAGGATGAGATGGCTGGATGGCATCATGGACTCGATGGACGCAAGTCTGAGTGAACTCTGGGAGTTGGTGATGGACAGGGAGGCCTGGCGTGCTGCGATTCATGGGGTCGCAAAGAGTCGGACACGACTGAGCGACTGAAATGAACTGATGCACCCAACATATGAGCACCTCAATACATAAGACAAACACTAACAGACATAAAAGGAGAAATTGATAGTAACACAATAATAGTAGGAGACTTTAACACCCCACTCACACCAATGGACAGATCATCAAAACAGAAAATTAATAAGGAAACACAAGTCTTAAATGGTATGTTAGATGAGATGGATCTTATTGATATCTTCAGGACATTCCATCCAAATGCAGAATACACCTTCTTCTCAAGTGCACATGGAACATTCTCCAGGACAGACATCTTGCGTCACAAATCAAATCTCAGTAAACTTAAGAAAACTGAAATCGTATCAAGCATCTTCTCTGACCACAATGCTATGAGACTACATATCAATTATGAGAAAAAAAAAAACTGCAAGAAACACAAAACACGTGGAGATTAAACAACACGTTTCTAAATAACCAACAGGTTACTGAAGAAATCAAAAGGGAAATTTAAAAATTTCTAGAAACAAATGACAATGAAAACACGACAACTCAAAACCTATGGGATGCAGTGAAAGCAGTTCTAAGAGGGAAGTTTACAGCAATACAATCCTATCTCAAGAAACAAGAAAAACATTGAACAGACAACCTAATTTTACACCTGAAACAACTGGAAAAAGAACAACCAAAAAACCTCCAAAATTAGTAAAAGGAAAGAAATCATAAAGATCTGAGCAGAAATAAATGGAAGAAACAATAGAAAAGATTAATAAAACTAAAAGCTGGTTCTTTGAGAAGATAAACAAAACTGACAAACCATTAGCTAGGCTCATCAAGAAAAAAAGGGAGAAGAATCAAATCAACAAAATTAGAAATGAAAAAGGAGAGGTTACAACAGACAATGCAGAAACACAAAGGATCATAAGAGACTATTATGAACTATATGGCAATAAAATGGATAACCTGGAAGAAATGGATAGATTCTTACAAAAGTTCAATCTTGCAAGACTGAACCAGGAAAAACAGAAATTATGAACAACCCAACTACAAGCACTGAAATTGAAGCTGTGATCAAAAATCTCCCAAAAAACAATAACCCAGGACCAGATGGCTTCATAGGTGAATTCTACCAAACATGTAGAGAAGAGCTAATATCTATCCTTCTAAAACTCTGTCAAAAAATTGCAGAGGAAGGAACACTTCCAAGCTCATTCTATGAGGCCACCATCACCCTGATACCAAAACCAGACAAAGACAACACACACAAAAAAAACTACAGGCCAATATCACTGATGAACATAGATGCAAAAATCCTCAACAAAATTTTAGCAAACAATTCAGCAACACATCAAAAAGCTCATATACCATGATCAAGTTAGGTTCATTCCAGGTTCATTCAATATATGCAAGTCAACCAATGTGATATACCATATTAACAAATTGAAAGATAAAAACCATATGATAATCTCAATAGATGCAGAAAAAGCCTTTGACAAAATTCAGCACCCATTTATGACTAAAACTCTTCAAAAAATGGGCATACAAGGAACCTACCTCAACACAGTAAAGGCCATATAGGATAAGCCTACAGCAAGCATTATTCTCAATAGTGAGAAACTGAAAGCATTCCCCCTAAGATCAGGAACAAGACAAGGGTGTCCACTTTCACCACTATTATTCAACATAGTCCGGAAGTCCTAGCTACAGCAATCAGAGAAGAAAAAGAAATAAAAGGAATCCAGATCAGAAAAGAAGTAAAGCTCTCACTGTAGATGACATGATACTGTACATAGAAAACCCTAAAGATAGTATCAGAAAATTACTAGAGCTAATCAGTGAATTTAGCAAAGCTGCAGGATACAAAATCAATACACAGAAATCCCTTGCATTTCTATATACTAACAATGAAAAACCAGAAAGAGAAATTAAGGAATTAATCCCATTCACCATTGCAACAAAAAGAAATAAATATCTAGGAATAAATTTGCCTAAGGAGACAAAAGAACTGTACACAGAAGATTATAAGACACTGATGAAAGAAATCAAAGATGACATAAACAGATGGAGAGACAGTCCATGTTCCTCGGCAGGAAGAATCCATATTGGAAAATAACTATACTACCAAACGCAATCTACAGATTAAATGTGATCCCTATCAAATTACCAATGGCATTTTTCACAGAACTAAAACAAAATATTTCACAATTCATATAGAAACACAAAAGACCCCGAACAGCCAAAGCAATCTTGAGAAAGAAGAATGGAGCTGGAGGAATCAGCCTTCCTGACTTCAGATGATACTACAAAGCTACAGTCATCAAGAGAGGATAGCACTGGCACAAAACCAGAAATACAGACCAATGGAACAAGACAGAAAGCCCAGAAATAAACCCATGCACCTATGGGTACCTTAATTTTGACAAAGGAGGCAAGAATATACAATGGGGCAAGGACAGCCTCTTCAATAAACGATGCTGGGGAAACTGGACAGCTACATGTAAAAGAATGAAATTAGAACACTTCCTAACACCATACACAAAGATAAATGGATTAAAGACCTACATGTAAGACCAGAAACTATAAAACTATTAGAGGAAAACATAGGTAGAACACTTGATGACATAAATCAAAGCATGACCCACCTCCTAGAGTAACGGAAATGAAAAACAAAAGTAAACAAGTGAGACCTGATTAAACTTAACAGCTTTTGCACAGCAAAGGAAACTATAAGCAAGATGAAAAGACAACCCTCAGAATGGGAGAAAATAAAAGAAAATGAAACAATGAGCAGCTCATACAACTCAATGCCAGAAAAACAAACAACCCAATCAAAAAGTGGGAAAAAGACCTAAACAGATATTTCTCCAAAGAAGACATACAGATGGCTAACAAACACATCAAAAGATGCTCAACATCGCTCATTATGAGAGAAATGCAAATCAAAACCACAACGAGGTATCACCTCACACCAGTCAGAATGGCCATCATCAAAAAGTCTACAAACAATAAATGCTGGAGAGGGTGTGGAGAAAAGGGAATGCTCTTGCACTGTTGGTGAGAATGTAAATTAATACAGCCACTAGGGAAGATGCTATGGAGATTCCTTTAAAATCTATGAATAAAACTACCATATGACCCAGCAATCCCATTCCTAGGCACATACCCTGGAAACCAAAATTGAAAGAGACACATGTATCCCATTGTTCATTGCAGCACTATTTACAATAGCTAGGACATGGAAGCAACCTAGATGTCCTTCGACAGATGAATGGATAAAGAAGTTGTGGTACATATACACAATGGAATATTACTCAACCACAAAAAGGAATGCATTTGAGTCAGTTCTGATGAGGTGGATGAACCTAGAACCTATTATACAGAGTGAAGTGAGTCAGAAAAAGAAAGATAAATATCATATTCTAACACACATATACAGAATCTGGAAAAATGGTACTGAAGAATTTATTTACAGGGCAGCCGTGGAGAAACAGGCATCGAGAACAGACTTATAGACTTGGGGAGAGGGGAGGAGAGGGTGAGATGTATGGAAAGAGTAACATGAAACTTACATTACCATATGTAAAATAGACAGCCAACGGGAATTTGCTGTATGGCTCAAGAAACTCAAACAGGGGCTCGGTATCAACCTAGAAGGGTGGGATGGGGAGGCAGATGGGAGGGAGGTTCAAAAAGGAGGGGATATATGTATACCTATGGCTGATTCATGTTGAGGTTTGACAGAAAACTACAAAATTCTGTAAAGCAATTATCCTTCAGTAAAAAAATAAAAAGAAAAGTTTTTTTTAAAAAAAACAGGTTAATAAGAAGCAACATGATAGAGAGAAAGATAGGATAGAGTCTCTGATGAAAAGAAAACAATGGAACAGAGCTAATATCTAAAACAACAATTCAAGAAAAATTTTCAGAAATAAAAGAATATCTGAATTTAAACATTTAAAAGGCCGATTGTGCACCTGGGAAAAAATATCCAGAATGATCAACTCTAAGATGTACCCTAGTAAAATGACTAAAGATGAAAAAAATCTCCAAAGCCTCCAAGGAAAAAAAAAATCAAACAACTTACAAGTGAAGGGGATTTTGACATCAGCTGTCTCAAAAGCAACATACAAAGCAGGACAAGAGAACAGCATTTTTAAAAGCAAGGAACAAAAGTATATGAACCAAGAATTTTATATCCAGTCAAGCTGTTATTCAAGTTTTAAACATGCAAGAACTCTAAGAACACGATACCTTTGAGCCCTTTATCAGGAATCTAGGAGCTTCAACCAGTCAAGAGACTGATGGGGTTCAGGACACACCACCTAAAAATATGGTACCTTGGCACAGAATGTTCTAAGATGAAGGATCACAAAAACAGAAGATGCAGGAAGGATTCTCTGACCTTCCCCTTAAGCAGGTCATAAGACCCTCAAGTGAGAGATAGCTCCCCTTATCTGGATGAAAGAGACATCGTTAGCTCCAGGATGAAGGAGGCCAAGAGGGACCTGAATGTGCAGACCTTGTTAAGGCCCCCCAGGCGACTCAGTTCATATCCTTTTGTCCTATCACACTTCCCGCAACCTTCCATTCTTCATCAGACCTAGTATAAAAACACTCAGGTTTAACCTCTTCGTCTTTATTTCCATATGAATGCTCCCATGTCACATAAAACTCAAATAAGCTTCCCTCTTGTTAATCTGTTCTCGGTCACTGACACGCAGCCAAGAACCTAGAAGGGTATAGGAAGGGAGAGGGTATCACCTCTCCTGCAAGATGACAGGGGAAACTTCAGGAAAAGGGTTCATGTACTTAATATAGTAGAGATTGAAGGTTAACACAGAGAGATGAAAGTGGAAGAATATTATCTTAGAATACTAATTAGAAAAAGGTAACTTAAAATGGGAGGAAGAAGGGATGAGATAAGTAAAATAAGATCAAGTACTGTTGCGTAGGAAATAGAAGGTTAGCAGACACATTAAAAACCGACAAACTGCAGAGTAGAAGGTTAAATAAGGAAGCAGGAAATTATAAGCACTGTAAAAGGATAAGCACAAAAGAAACCAGTAAAATGAAGGTACAAACTGTCCTAAATACCAAAAGAAAAATTTTAAGTAAAAGAACAAAGAAAACGCATTATGAGGAGAAAGAAACAGTATCGTATTATAACACTCATAATTTTAATGTGAAACAACATGACAGGGATGAGATCAAACGTATCAGCCGTATCCATAGAAGTGAATGGGCTTGACTCACTTTTCACAAGAAAAAAGATTTTTAGTTTGACTCACAAAGACCCAACTATATGGCGATAACAACAGTCCTACCTGAAATAAACTAATTCAGAAGGATTGAAAATAGAGGGAGGGGCAAAGATTATATCTATCTATCTATATATATATATTTAATGGAAACAACACCAAAAAATCCCCACCAAGTTACAATTCTGATATCAAGCTAAGTAAAATTCAGGTCAAAAAGCATCAGACCTGATCAAGGATACTTTGCTAAAAATATCAATTTATAATGATAATATAACACACTTCTCTCACTGGACCAGAGGAAGTGAAGATGCAGAAGATGTAAATAATATAACCGATAAGGTGGATTTTTATGGAGTATATGTATATATAAAACTTTTGTACCTTAATAACAGGACTACACCTCAAGTGCAAATGGAACAGTCACAAACACTGATTACACACTGTCATACAGAAAATACCAGCAAGTTCTATATAGCAGAAATATTATAAATAACACTCTCTGGTCTCAATACAACAAAACTAGAAATTACTAACATTTTAGCAAGTAGTTTCCATATGGAAAAAAGTTAAAACCTTATATTAAACTCTATGATGAAATAGAAAATAAAAATCAAATTTTTGTAATAAAAAAAATGAAGTACTACATATCAGAATCAGTGGACTATGGCATTTTTAAAGGTATCAGAAGAAAATTCATAGCCTTAAATCCATTTATCAACAAGAATGTAAATAAGTGAATTAAATGCCCAGCACAAATACACACGTGCACACGAACTATGAATATAGCAAAACACAAGCCAAAAGGAAGGAAATAATACAAACAAAAGTAGAATGATAACGATGTAATAAAGTCAATCAAATTAATAATCCTAAATCCTATGTTTTAAATTTACAATCCAAACAAATCACAAGTAACTTAATAAAGTAAAAAAGAGAACATAATTCTACAAAATAAGAGGTGGCTGAGGAAGACAATGTTAAAATGAAAAAGATTTTAAACCATATTGCATATTTCTATGCAAATATATATTAAAATCTAGACAACATGATAATTTTCTAGAGAAATAAAATATAACAAAATTGACTCCATTGGAAAAAGAAAGCTTAAGTAGACCAATTTCTGTAGAAAAATTAAGTTACAGAAAAACTAAAAAAACACCACGTCCAAATGGTTTATGAAAGGATGACCACATAGCCCAACAAAACCTAATACTACATTAAGAAATGATACACCATAGCTAAGTGAGATTTATTAAAGGATTGCAAGGTTGTTTCAATATTCAGTTTAGTTCAGTTGCTCAGTTGTGTCCAACTCAATATTAGAAAATCAATTAATATAATTCACCATAGGAATAGATCTAAGGAGACAAACATGATTATCTCTATTGGTATTTTTAAATGTATGACATTTTTAATACATTTAAATGTACTTAGAAATATATGACAAAAATTTAAGAAAACAGAAATCAACAGGTACATTATTAAGTAAACAAAACCCCAAAGCTAGCATTTTTCTTAATGGAGAAACACTAGAGGTATTTCCACTAATATTAGGAACAAGGTAATGACGCCTACTGTCTCCACTACTATACAATATTGTTACTGGAGGAATTAGAGACTGCAATTAGACAAGAGAAAGTAACTAGAAGACTGCATGCGTGCTAAGTCGCTTCAGTTGTGTCCAACTCTTTGCGACCTTATGGACTGTAACGCTCCAGGCTCCTCTGTCCATGGGATTCTCCAGGCAAGAATACTGGAGTGGGTTGCCATGCCCTCCTCCAGGGGATCTGCCCAACACAGGGATCAAACCTGCATCTCCTGAGGCTCCTGCATTACAGGCGGATTCTTTACCACTGAGCCACTGGGGAAGCCCAATCAGAAGAATAAGAATTGGAAAATAATAAGTAAAATTATCTCTATTTCTAGACAGTGTGCACTTAGAAAGCCCTAGAGAATCAATGATAAATTCAAACAGTAAATGATTTCAGGAAGGTAACAGAATGTAAAATAGTACAAAGAAATCAATCAATAGATGTAATAGTAGAGAAAGCCCATTCATAACACCAACAAAGAAGATAAAATATTGTATTAACCAAAAAATTCATTTGGGTTTTTCCATAACACTGTATGGAAAAATGCAAACCAAATCTTTTGGTCAATCCAATACTTAATGAGTAATGTGCAAAACGTACATGAATAAAACTTCAAAGCACTCCCAAAAGACACAAAGGTGAAACTGAATAAATGGACAGACATGCCTTGTCCTTGGATTGGTCAATTTGAGATCCCAAAGACATCAGCTATACCTAAGGTAATTTAAAAACATAATGCAATCCCAATAAAAATATCAAACATTTCCAAAACAGACCTAGAAAAGCTGATACTAACGCTCACATGGAGAAATAAGCATGGCAATTCCCTATCAAAAACTCAACAACTTGTTTTGCAAAAACATAAAAATCCATCCTAAATTTCATGTGGAATCTCAAGGAACCCCCAAATAACCAAAACAAACTTGAAAAAGAAGAACAAAGTGGGAAGACACATTTTTCAATTTCAGAAATAATGACAAACCTACAGTAATCAAAATATGTGGTACTGGCATAAAGACAGACTGATAGACCAGTGGAATAGAGAGTATGGAAATAAACCCTCACATAACCAACTGATTTTCAACAAGAGTGCCAACATCTTTCAATGGGGAAGACAGGCTTTTTACTACATCGTGCCGGGAAAACTGGATATTCACATGCAAAAGAATGAAGCTGGACCCTTACCTAAGACCATGTACAAAATTTAACTAAAAATGGATCAAAAATCTGAACATAAGAGCTAACACTGTAAAATTCTTAAAAGGACACATGGAAGAAAGGTTCATGACGTTGGATTTGGTGCTGATTTATCCATGATGCCAGAAGCATAACAATAAGGAAAAATCGACAAATTGGACTTCACCAAAATGAAAACCTCTGTGTCCTAGTTACACAAAAGACACTATCAACAGAATAAAAAGGCAACCCATGGAATGGGAGAAAACATCTTCAAATCACAAATCTGATAAAGGATTAATATCCAGAGTACATGAAGAACCAAAAATACAAGCAACAAATTTGAATACACATTTCTCCAAATAAGAATACACAAAACAGCCAATAGGCACATGAAAAGATGTTCAACATCACTAAGCATTAGGAAAATGCAAATAGAAATCACTCTTTAGAATAGCTACTATAAAGAAAAAAACAGAAAATAACAAGTGTCAGTGAGGATATGGAGAAATTTGAATCCCTTGTGTCCTGCTGTGGGAATGTAAAACGGTGCAATTGCTATGGAAAACAGGATGGTGGTTTCTCAAAAAAAATTAAATACACGGCTTTGCCAACACCACCGATGTCACCTGTAGCCACCCTGTACCACCCCACCATGGTCAATCCCACAGTGTTCAACATTCACTGGCAATGTGAGTCCTTGGGCCATGCCTCCTTTGAGCTATATGCAGACAAAGTTCCAAAGACAGCAGAAAACTCTAGTATTCTGAGCACTGAGGAGAAAGGATTTGGTTATCAAGGTCCCTGCTGTCCCAGCATTATTCCAGGATTTATGTACCTGGGTGGTGACTTCACATCCTGTAGAGGCACTGGCAGCAAGTCAACTACAAGAAGAAATTTGATGCTTCCCTGGTGGCTCAAAGGTTAAAGCGTCTGCCTCCAATACAGGAGACCCGGGTTCGATCCCTGAGTCGGGAAGATCCCCTGGAGAAGGAAATGGCAACCCACTCCAGTAGTACTCTTGCCTGGAGAATCCCATGGACGGAGAAGCCTGGTAGGCTACAGTCCACGGGGTCGCCAAGAGTCGGACACAACTGAGCGACTTCACTATACTATACTATCACCCTGAAGCAAAGGGTCCTAGCATCCTGTACATGGCAAATTCTGGACCCACATAAACAGTGACATTTTCCATGTACACCACCAAGGTTGGGTGGCTGGGCTGCAAGCATGAGGTCTTTTGCAAGGTGAAGGAGGGCACCGATACTGTGGAAACCACAGAGTGCTTTGGGTTTGACATGCACCAGGTTTGGCAAGACTGCCGAGAAGCTCGCCATTGCTACATGTGGACAGCTCTAATAAATCTGACTTTTATTTTATCTTAACCACGGACCATTCCTTCTCCCTGCTCATAATAGCCTATAATCTTTGTGCTCTCACTGCAGTTTTTTGGGTTTTATGTTTTCCTTATCTCCTCCAAGTGTAGCTGAATTACAGAGTTGAATTTATGATAATGAGACAAAAACTAAACAGCAACACATAGAATTACCACATGATCTAGTAATTCCGCTTTTGGAAAAATTTCTTCTTGTAGTTGACTTGCTGCCAGTGCCTCTACAGGATATGAAGTCACCACCCAGGTACATAAATCCTGGAATAATGCTGGGACAGCAGGGACCTTTTCTTTCTCTCCACTTCTTCTCAGGAGAATAGAAAGCAGGGACACGAAGGGATCTTTGTACACCCATGTTCACAGCAGCATTATTCCTAAGAGCCAAAAGGCAGGAGCAATCAAGGGTCCATCAACAGATGAACAGACAAACAAAACGTGGTGTATACGTATAATGGAATATTATTCAGCCTTAAAAAGGAAGGGAATTCTGGCGTGTGCTACAACATGGATGATACTAGAAGACATTATGTTAAATGAAAGAAGGAGTCACAGATGGACAAGTAATGCATGATTCTACCCATATGAAGCACTCAGGAAGTCAAATTCATAGAGAGAGAAAGGAGAATGGTGGTTGCCAGGGGCGGGGTGAGAGGAGAAGGGGCTCTTATAGTTTAATGGGTGCAGAGTTTCACTGTGGGACAATGAACATTCTGTGGATGGATGGCAGTGATGACAGAATAATAATGTGCATGTACTTAATGCCACTGAGGTGTACACTTAGAAATGGTTAAAACGGTAAATTTTATATTATGTATATTTTCCCACTATTTTTTTAAAATAAATCATTAAAACAAACAAACATGCAAGAATTGCCAGAAAAACACTGAAAGGGAAAAGCTATTAACACAAAGGGGGAATGGCCTGACAAGACATTAAAACACAGTGTAAAATATCTATAATGAAAACTGTACTACAAGTGTATAAACAGACACAGAACAATGGAATAGAAGAGAAACTTCAGAAATAGACCAAAGTACATACAGGAATTAGTGTCTAAAGGTGGCCTCTCAAATCACTAGGTCAAAGATAGAGGTTTCAACAAATGCTGATGGGTATTAAAAAATGTTTAATAAACACTAGTCCTTTGGAAAAGGATAAAATTGGGTCCATACCACACACCATTCATAAGGATGAATCAAGGATATAAAAGGCAAAAGCATGAAACCATACAAGTTCTAGAAGAAAACCTCAATATAGGGAAAGACTGTAACTATGATTCAAAATCCAGATGTAATAGAAGAAACGGCTAATAAAACTGTTTACATATTTTTAAGTTATACTGTGGAAATTACCATGTGTTGTGCTGTGCTTAGTCGCTCAGTTGTGTCTGACTCTTTGTGACCCCATGGACTGTAGCCCACCAGGCTTCTCTGTCCATGGGGATTCTCTAGCCAAGAACACTGGAGTGGGTTGCCAGGCCTTTCTTCTAGGGGTCTTCCCAACCCAGGGATCGAATCCAGGTCTCCTGCATTGCAGGCAGATTCTTTTCCATCTGAGCCACCAGGAAGCCCCAAAATTGCCATAAGCAAAATTAATATACAGTTGACAAACCAGGAGAAAATATTTACAACATGTATCACATAGCTAAAGAACCAATATCCCTAATATATAAAGAACTCTTAATATTAGAGGGAAAATATCCCAAAACCTAAAAGAAAAAAAAATGAGCAAAAAATGTGGACAAGTCATAAAAAAGATATAAAAATTGCCCTTAATCATATGAAAAGATTCAAAAGACATTCAGCCTTACTTGTAATACTTATAGACTTACCTTCCAGACAGGCAAAAAAAAATTTAATAGTATAATAAGCAGCTCACTCTTGACAAGGGTGTGGGGAAACAGGTACTCTCACACATTGCTGGTGGGCGTACAAAATGCTTATGGAGGAAAAGCTGGTGATCAGTAAGCACTTATCTTTTTGCCTAGCAACTCCACTATGCAGGAGACCCAGGTTCAATCCCTGGTCAGGAAGATACCCTGGAGAAGGAAATGGCAACCCACTCTGGTACACTCGGAGTATGGGAGAATACTAAAACTACACCTCCACCAGTATCAGTATACAAGTGCACAAGATTGTTTATTTGTAGCACTGTTTGTAATTGCAAAACGCTGGAAAGTACCTAAATGCCTATGCATTAGCAAATGGTTGAATAAACCATGATACATGGTACATCCACACAACAGATGACTGCTGCTGCTGCTAAAGTTGCTTCAGTCGTGTCCGACTCTGTGCGACCCCATAGACGGCAGCCCACCAGGCTCCCCCGTCCCTGGGATTCTCCAGGCAAGAACACTGGAGTGGGTTGCCACTGCCTTCTCCAATGCATGAAAGTGAAAAGTCAAAGTGAAGTCGCTCAGTCGTGTCCGACTCTTAGCGACCCCATGGACTGCAGCCCACCAGGCTCCTCCGTCCATGGGAGTTTCCAGGCAAGAGTACTGGAGTGGGGTGCCGTCGCCTTCTCCGCAACAGATGACTATGCAGCTGTAAACAGAGAATGAACTGAAAAGGACTGATTCCCAGGATGCATCATAAGTGAAAGAGGCAAAACAGGAATGAGTATCTATAGTGTGCTACTCATCATGTAACAGGGGGGATAAGAAATATATATATGAGAATATCATTTGCGCAAAAAGAAATCCAGAAAGGATAAACCAGCAACTACTGACATTGGTCACCTATGGGTGAGAATACAGTAGAAAAGATGGGAGATGTGGATAGACTGAATGAGGGTGAAGAGTACCAAATCTCTGAGTATATCTTTTTGAGTAATATATACTACTGACTGTGTGTTATGTATGTGTATATATATTACATATAAAAAGAAATACATACATATGTGTGTACATTTTCTATATATTCAATACACACTACATATATGAATTATATATATTCTATAATATACATATACTTATATCATGCTTCTATTTTATATATACACATATATGTACTTATTTATAAAATAAATGGACCAAGCTATAGTTCATCAAATGAATGAATCACACTCAGGAGGATGGGGAGAACTAAACCAAGTAACTTTTGAACCTAGTATTTGCACCAAACGCCCTCAGGCTAAAAAGGAAAAAGGAAACTAAACAAATATCAAAGATTACTTATCAGAGCTTATCCTCCAAAGAGGACAGATTAGCAACTGAAATTACTCTGTGTATCCTAGGTCTGAGCAAATAAGTAAATACATTATGAAGAATAAAAGCCAAGTTTCTTTTAGAAAAAGAAGTAAGAAAAGCAAGTACAGGTAAGAATGAGGCCTGTGGTTTGAAGTAAATGTGAAGGTATCAGTATGAACTCATGATTTTTGACAGATCAATAGGTAGATATATAATAATTAGACATATGTGTAGAGGCTCTATGTAACATAATGTAGTATAACGCTATAATATGATATAATGTAAAATAAATAATATGTACAGCTTAGGTCTATCTGCTAGGGCCTCAAATCATTGATTTCCCAGGACCAATAAGCACATCTTAATGCCAACATCTTGTCTTCTAAACATGGATTCTCCACCAAGAGGAACCACGGCCCCTTGGAGAAATAGCTGATTTCAGGGCTGGGTCTGGGAAAGTACAAGATGACCCTGGAACTTCTTGCTATGCCAGAAAGTAAAGACATGCTCAAAGAATAACAGAAATATGAACAAGAGGACACAGGAAGCAGCCTGAAGAGCTCCCACTGGCCAACTCTGAGCCAATTTGAGCAAGAAAATTAAAAATGGTAGTAACAGATTATAACCCTTGAAATAAAATTAAGAATCCATGAGTCCAAATTGATCAGGAAAGACCTGGAGCTGAACAAGGCATTGTTCAGGGTCTAAAAAGTCCACAGTACAGTGGGCAAGACAACCCCAAACAGATGAGCATGGGGAGAGCACCCCTCTCACATAGAGGGCAGCACGAGCTCCCTACTGGACAGCTCCCTGGAGGAGGGGCTGCTGGGTGTGGGGAAGGGTCTGGGTGGGGAGGACTCACGAGGGCCCTTTGCGCATCCGAGGCGTGCTCATGGCCCACTGCTTGATCTTGTTCAGGCTCTGCTCACTGACGAGCCGCTGGCCCTCAGAGGGCATGCAGTCCACGTACAGGTTGTACAGCAGCAGCGCCTCCGTGTTCTTGCGCAGGGCGCTGGCCTCAACCACACGTCGTGTGAACACACGTGGGTCCTCAGCACAGAAGAGGAGCTGGATCCTTGGCACCCAGTACTGACAGATCAGCAGGGGTGGCCTTCCTGGGGTTGGGTGGAGGGACAAAGGAACGGCCCGTGGGGCCCTCTGGGCAGGAGCACTAGATTCCAGCCTGGCTCCGCCACTGATGCATGGTGGCCCTGAGCCAGTGACCCCATCCTGTCTGTGAAAGGGGTATGACAATCCTCCCTGCACTGCCCACATCACAGGTTGTCATGGTTGGACGTGAAAGTGCTTTGTTAACTGTGAAAAGCTGGGCACAGACAAGGGGTTCCACAGGGGTGGGCTACTCAAGTGCCCATTCCTGGACTCCACATCCAGGGTGGACATCACTCATTGATGGGCCTCGGGCTCCTTCTCAACATGACACTGAAAACACCACTGCCAGCTGCCCAGGTGACATATCAAATAATGGCCAGCTGCCCTTCCTGGGGTCTCTGAGTGGTGGGTCCTCTGGTCCCCACTGCTTCGGGGACAGACAGCCACAGGAAAAGAGAGCAAGGGGGAATCCAGACCTCAGCTGGTTATGCCCCGGACAGGGGCTGGCCTCAGTCACAGGCCAGGCCGGGCCTGAGCTGGGGGTCTGCCTGAGGCAGGGGCAGAGACCTCGTACCTTCAGGCGTGACCCCTCCATTCAGGATAGGCTTCCCCATCTCATCCCGCACTAAGCCATCCTCACTCGTCTTGTGCACTAGGTACAGCTTCTTCTCCTTGTCGTAGTCCAGGACACCGACATTGCACCATTTGTACTTGAGCTTCTGACTCTTGGGGTCCTCTGAAACAGGAGGGGAGTCTATCAGTGCTCCCGGCTGTGGGGTGGAGTGAGGCTGCTGCCTGTGGGCAGTGGGTGCTAGGAAAGGTCTCGGTGGTCACTGATCTGGCTTCTCTCCTGCCACACGGACTCCCTTTCTCTGGCTGCAGCAGAGCGGCTGCAGCTGAGCTGGGCAGGAGGAGCCAGAAGGAGCAAGCCTCTCTGCTCTGGTCTCTGCATGGCTCCATCAGGGCAGTGAGAGACACAGGCCAGCAGGGCTGGGACCGGGAGGCAGCAAAGCCTGAAGCCAACAGATTCGGTTGAGGATCTAGGTATAAAGCTCACCACATCCCAGCTGGACCCTTTCAAGGCTGAGGGAAGTCCTGAGGCTGTATGTGGCAGCTGAGCCCCCAAGCCCCTCCATCAGAGCAGGGCAGGGTAGAAGACGACGGCTACCCTGCAATGGCTTCAGAATGGGCCTCGGGGCCTGTTTGGTCAGAATGCACCCATGCCCTGGGCTGAAATTTTTGACTCCTCTCGCTTACCTCCTGCCACTGCCCCCCTCCCTCATCCCTCTCCAGCCACAGTGGACATCTGGCTACTCCTGACTCTAGAGCTGGCTCCTGGCTCAGGGCCTCAGTGGCGGCTTCGCCCTCTATCTGGAACAGTCTTCGCCCACATCACCTCGATGCTGGCTCGTCCCCTGCTCAAGTGGCTTTTCCTTGGAGAAGCATCTCTGCCTACAATAGCACCTTTGCCCCGGGCACCCTCTGACCCTGCCTGCGTATCTCACAGAGCCTGAAGTCATACTGTGTACACATCCTCTCCAGGCCAGAATTTCGAGGAAATGCCAGGCAGGTGAGGACAGGTGTGATAAACCTCACCAGCTTTGGTTCTGTTTGATTTTTCCCTTTTCGTCCTAATTAGTTTCCTTCCTAAAAATGCTGACCTGTTCTTGGCTCAACTTAGAGGGAAAGATGTCACGAGAAGCCCCCAGCAGAAAGCTGAGGTCCCTGGCAGAAAGGCTCCCGACCTGTCCCTCCTCCCATTAGAGCGGCCGCTGAGGGCCCGGGCCGTGTGAAGCGGAATAGGCAGAAGCGCCTCGGGGAAGCCACTGACTGGTGCATTTAAGGTTAATGCAGCCCCAAACTTTCTGCTTTTATCACCAAGTATCAGAGATCTGGGAACAACTGAGTTAAATTATTTTTGTAATTAAGTCCAAAGTAAAGGGATCATTCTGGGTTTCTTGTCTAGTTCAGAGAAATTGATTCCAGCATTAATGCGTTTTTAAATTGAAACAAACACTTACAGCTTGCACAATGGACTTGCTGTGGGCCCCCTGGAGGTTGAGCAGTCTGAGAACCAGCGGGGCTCTTAGAGTCCTGTCCCCGGCCTGGGCACTGGCCTAAATGGGCTCACTCCCCACTCCACAGCGGCATATCCATGCACCGGGCAGAGAGCAGAGAGGCCCTCACCCTGCACAAGGGGACGGCCACCTTCAGTCTCAAGACCCGGACCTTCCCAGGAGGACACCTACATGGAGACTAGTCATGCAGGTCAGCCTGGCTCTGCTCTGGACGGCAGCGGACTGGAGAGTGTCCGAGGCTGCCAGGGCAGACCTGGGGCCAAAGGAGAGACAGACACAGACAAGTTTAAGGTCTGGCAGAAGTGTGCAACATTACTGTGGGGATGTGCATGTGGGTGTGACGGCTGTTGTGAATGGGTGACTGTCGGCATGTGTGTTTGTGTGGCAAAAATGTGCGTATGACTGTGTACGTGTGTGAGGGATGGTGGGCGAGCGTGACAGTGGGCTTGTGAATGTGTGTGTCTGAAAGCAAGTATGTGAGTGTGTCATAGTGTGTGTGATGTCCATGCAGAGGCAAAAGCCAAGAGGCCACAGATACAGGTGGGGCAGAGGAGTTTCTGGGTGATAGAGTGGGATTGTGCCCCTTATACACACTTGAACATGTCTAATAAGCCTGCCTATTTTTCATTACCAATAAATCAAAGACTTTTTTTTTAGACACCACCCAGCTGTCCCCTCCCCAGCCCACCAATCCATGGCATCCTTGGCCCCTGCCTTTCCTCCTGTGCGGCCAGCCCGCTGGCCTGTATCCCAGCTGGGAGGGAGGCCTCAAAATGTGGGGTCACCGCCTCCCACGGTTGAGGCCCAGGACAGCCGAGGAGTCCGTGGCTGGGTTGCTGCCAGGACAGCATCGTGCAGACCAAGATCCTGTCCTCCCTGCCGGCGCTTGCCCTGCTCACCGTGCCCCAGGAAGTCATCGGTAGGCAGGAGGGCTTTGCCAGGGACAGGTTTCCTGTTCTGAGACCCTGGCTCCAAGCCCATGTTGATCCACTCGATGGGAGTCCGGCAGTCAAACTCCTCGTTGTCAAACACCTGGGAGGAAACAGCAGGTGCCGGGCAGAGGCAGCTCGCCCTGGAGGCCCCTGTGGGCTGAGCACGCAAGGCTAGAGGTGCCCAGGTAGCCTCCTCCCTGGATGCAGATGCTGATGTCTGGGGACCAGGGGCCCAAGTGGCCCCTCTGCTGCTCACAGGGCTCTGTGAAAGCCTGTCCAAAGAAGCTACCCTGAGGTTCAGGCACAGGGGTGACTGAGGACTCTGAGCAGGCCCTCTCTTCCACTGGCCAGGACCACCCAGCTCAGGATCGGTGGAAGAGGCAGTCCTTGGATCTTCCTGAGCACCCACCCTGACTCAGAAAAGATGGTGACTCGGGTTGTCAGGAGGGTAATGTGCATCGAGATTCCACTCTGTCTCCCCAGACGCACTGCCAGGCAAGAGACAGTCAGGGCCATGGAGAGCAGGGCAGGGAGGTGGGTGAAAACCAGAGCAGGCTGTGATCTCTCTCCTCCCTGGACTCCATTTCCCCACAGAACTCCAAAGAGGCTAAACCAGTGCCCTCCTCTACCCCAGCTCTCTCCAGCCCAGGGACCCCAGACGCAGTGGTCAAAGGGAACTGAACGCTACCCACAGTCCCCCCGGGCCACTTCTTGGTGCCCAAGGAGGGGTTGGGGACAGGACTCATGCACAAAGGCTTCCCCAGTCTCCCAGAGAAGAAGCAGAGAATCAGCATCCCATGGGTGCTAGGCAGCCCCCTGCCACCATGCACAGCCTAGGACACTGAAACTCCCCCTGCAGAGCAGATGTCCTGTTTGACACGCAAGTGCTTGTCATTGCCAGGGGATCCCCCTTTGGAATCTGACCCCTCTGCTTGGGTCCTGCACCCCCATCTCCTGACCATCAGCTCTCTGTGGACGCTGGACTCACCTTCAGTGGGAGATAAATGGGGAAGAGAGGGTCGTGACCCTGCTCAATAGTCTGGGGGTTGTGGGGGTCTGGGTGCCTGGGCATGAGCTTGTCGGAGTCGATGCCCTCGTTGGCCAGCAGCTGCTCAATGTCCAGGCTCAGGTAGAGCTGCTTCCTCCTGCCCGAGGAAGACAGAGGGAGCTCATGACATCTTAGCTCAGGTGAGTCACCCCCTTGGGTGTCAGCAAGGGCCCATGGAGTTGAGGCAGTAAAGGTGGGGCTCAGGGGCCCCTCCAGGGCCCTATGCTCTCTGGAACCCATGAGGAAGTGGTGTGGTGGCTGGAGCCGCTCTCCAGGGCCCCAGACACCCTTGCATCCTGCCTGCAGTCCCACCACATTGACTTAAGAGCCACCCTCCTTGATTTCACAGCAAGGAAAGCAATGTGTTTCCACTAAGCAACCAAAGGGCTAGAAGAGCTGATTGGAACACTTGCAACACAGACCCATCTGGGTAACCTCTGCCGTGAGGATGGTCACCTAGCTGCCTACCATCCGTCACCCCTTGCGGTGGGCAGATGCCACCTCCCACTGCCGACCCAGCCATACCTCTCAATCTCAATCTTGCGGGGGCACTGGCCCGGCAGCACCATGTAGGGCACCTGCACTTTGGGCTCGTAGGCCTGCAGCGGGAAGTCAGTCTGGGTGAGCAGCTTGGTGGTGGACCCGATGTGCTCGCGCTCCAGGCGCTCCTCGAAGTCCTCAGAAACCTCAAAGGTTCTGACTGCGGGCAGGGGTAGGGGCGGGGACTCAGGCTGGGGCCTGACACCCCCAGCACCATGCTGGGCAGGGAACAGGCATGTGACTTTGGGGAAGGGGGAGTTCAGAGTGGGCCTGAGGCAGGGAGAGGCCAGATGTACACTGGGAGCCCCGGGGATCCTGAGCCTGGAGGACAAGGGGCTCTGGCAGGCCTGTTTTGGGTCACGCTCTCCCTGCCCAGGGCCAGTCTCCTCGATCGTTCTCCTCCATGCTGCCCATGACCCTGGTGCCAGCGGCTTTTGCTCAAGGCAGGTGCTGAATCAAGCTACCCACCAGGATTACAGCTGGACAGGAAGGTGAAGTGGTAGCTCCCTGCATGTCTGGGTGGGTTCCTGCCATCCCCGCCTCACAGGCCCTGCCAAGCATCTCGGGGTCTGAACGCCATGCACTCATGGGACTGCTTCCAGACGTAAGGCATCCTGTTCACTGTAGGAGAGGGTAGCACCACCACCCTGCCCCCACAGGATCCCCCAAGTCACCAAACGGCCATCCCTCCTCAGACAGGCTTCCGTTCCAGTTCTGAGGGCAGGGGCACTGGAGAGAGACCCACTGGTGGGGTGACATTTCAGTTTCCCGGGACTCAAGATGTTAAGTGGGAAGGAGAGTCTCAGCCAAGCCAGAGAGGTGGGGAGGGGGTGTGGGGAAAAGCTTCGGGGGACGAGCCACCTTTCCCAGGGCTGGGTGGAGGGGGGCCTTTGGACTGCTCAGTGATGGCCCCCAACCACTCCCCTGGGAGGTTCTAGTAACCCCCTCCCTGGGCCTCACATCTCTGGGGTCAAGATGCAGCCACATTGCAGGAGGGTCCACCTTGGGTGTACCCACTCTACAGGCTCTACAGAAGCTTCCAGAGGCTGAGCAGGGGCCATCCTCCTGCAGCGAAGTCGGCTCTTTTATCAGAGCTGTTGGGTGCTGAGGGAACCCCACGCTATCAAAAAGCCCTGGACCGGAGGCAGCTTTCAGATCCCTAATCATTTGCTCTTGAGCCTGTGGGTCCGTAACACACTCCACCCCCAAATCCTGAGCTTCTGGGCCTGGTCCTGCATCTCAGGAGCCAAAGATGAGCTAGGATGAGGACAGCAAAGCCCAGCCCATACCCCTGACCCTGCCCCTGCAGGCCCAGAGCGCTAGGCATCTTCCTAGGCCTCCACACAGCCTTCTGCCAAGAACCCTGACTGCCTGTGACCCTTCGGGGCCGCTCTCCTCATGTGGGCGGGGACACAAAGCTGCTGACCACCCCTTCTCCCATCCCTGTCCCCGCCATGGATGGTGGGAGCACCATTCCCAGTTCCCCACAGCCCTTGATCTGTCTGTAACCATTTTCTAGGCCAAAGATACTTGTAAAACTGCTGACAGCAGTAGGCTGCATCCTCAGATCACTGCACAGAGGCACATACATGTGATGTTTCCTCTGCCACCTCTGGGGAGTCACAGACCATCCCCCTCAAGAGCCTGTGGGTCCCAAGAAGACAAGTCTGGACAGTGCCAGCACACAGCCAGGCCTCTCCTGGGGGTAGAGATGAAGGGCAGACAGCCAGGACCATGGAGGATCTGGGCCTGATCGAAGGGGGTGTCCTGCCTGCTGGCTAGTCAGGAGGGTCCCCACCCAATTCCTCACTGCCTTTCAGGTCCCCTCCCTGCTCACTGCCTCTCTTGGAGCCACCCTCTGCTCCCTTCTGCCACTGGGGGCTGCCCTGCACCCTGCAGGCCTGTCCCAGGCCTTACAAGACTCATCACGTAGCCTGAGAGGAGCATCCTTCTTCCCCTCCCCAGCAGTGACCTTCCTGGCACCTTCCTGCTCCAAGCCCTGTTACCGGTACTGTGGCCTGAGCTGCATAACAGCTCAGACACAATCTTGAACTCCTCCAAGCCCGTGTTCCAGGGGAGGCAAGAAATATACCTGTCAATTTCCCACTGTCCCCATCCAGGCTGAGAGAAATGAGGCTCCAGACCTCAGCAGCCCCAGTGCATCTGGGTACCCTTGCCACACAGAGCTCTGCCGAGAGTAATGACTAAGCAACTGTGCTTCACTGAGCACTCACCATGAGTGGGGCCCTTGCAAAGCACCTTGTGTCTTATTATCCCCATTTTAACAGTGGGGGAAACTGAGACCCTCAGCCAAGAGCAGACAATCTCCCTCAGGCCAGAGGCCCTGCGTTTGAAGGCACCCACCCACCCAGCCCCGCTGTGGGGCTGGAAGGTCACTGACCTTCTGGGGTGAACTTGTCAAGGTCGGCCTGCCACAGGAGGTCCAGGTTTGTGCAGGGGCCATGACACACTTCCTGAAACCAAACCCCACAGCCTTGAGGGAGTGTAAACATCCTGAGGGCAGGCAGGCTCTGGAAGGACCCCCAAGGCCAAGTGTCTCCCCTGAGCCCACTAGGCTGCCCTCCAGGGGCTCAGGGACAGGGATGGGAAAGAATCAACGGAGAGGAATTTGCACAATTCCTCACTCAGAGGCCAAAGTGGGTGACAAGCTATGGCCACCTGGGACACCCTGGCCCAACCCCACTCGGCTCATGCGCAGGCCCCCTCCTCTCTCTGAGAACAGTCCTGGCGTGTGTCCAGGGGCTGGGCCACAAGACAGAGGTCCTCTGCCTAAAAGCATCCTAAGGCTGTACAGGACCCACGGGGCTCTTTCCACCCTTCCCTAGTTATATCCTTCCCTTCTCCATCCTCCCCCGCCCTCCATCTCTCTACTCCTCTGCCTGGGCCATGGCCTGTCAGGGATCTCCAATCTTTGTACCCTCTGTTCCCCCTGCCTGGAACACCCTCCAGACCCCATCCTACCCAGCAAATTCATACCTATCTTGTAGATCCAAGCGGTACACGACCCCGTCCCAGGATCCCCTCCCCAGCCAGAGCTGGGGGCAGGGGTGGGGAAGTATTTCCCCACCAACCCACTGCCCCATGACACTGGCATACGGATGACAATCCTCGTGTGCTGTCACCAGGGATGGATGGGCAGATGGGTGGGTGGGTAGAAAACTGCTAGACTGATAGGCACATGGATGGATGGACGAAAGGAAGAAAGGGCAAATGGAACCCACAAAGAAGGTTCAGGCTTGGTCAGGGCACGGCTGCCACACTCACCCCAAGTTTATCCAAGCTTCCGGGGCTGAGGATGTCAGAGTAGAACCCGCGCTGCTTCATCAGGGGGTACTTCTTGTCAGTGCCTGTCAGGGGCAACTTCCGGGGCTGCCCCAAGTCTGAGGGCATGGGTGGGGTCACGGACAGGGGTAAAGGTGGGGTCTTAGGCTCAGGGCTTGGAGGAGGTTTCTGTGACCCAGAATCTGGTCCCTGAAGAATCCTCCCCAGGTCACGCTCCAGGTCTTTCAGATTGCACTCGGGGCCCGCGGAGGTCCATCTGCACTCTTGGCCCTGAGAGGCCCTTCCTGGGCTGTAGCCTTCTCTGTTAGGTTGCTCCATGCTGCTTTCTCAGGGTGATGTCCCAGCCAGAGTTCCTAGGACAAGATACTGACGTCCACTGGGCCCTGGTGAGCCTCAGCTCAGCTCCCAGGGCCACCAGAGTATAGGGATGTCTAGTCGGCCACCCCAAAACATGCCCCAGCCCCAGGCATGGAGAACAGAGAGGAACACTCTCCTAATCCGAGTATTACTCAGCCGCAAAAAAAAAAAAAAAAAAAAAGCCATTTATAGAAACATGGATAGACCTAGAGATTATCATACTAAGTGATGTAAGTCAGACAGAGAAAGACAAATACCATGTGATGTCACTTACATGTGGAGCCTAAAATATGGCACCAATGAACCTCTCTGTAACAGAAGCAGACTCAAAACATAAAGATCGGGCTTGTGGTTGCCAGGGGTTGGGGGTAGGGCTGGAGGGAGAAGGATGGACTGGGAGTTAGGGGCTGGTAGATGCAAACTACTGCCCACGGGATAAACGGACAATAAGGTAATACTGTATAGCACAGGGAACTAGATCCAATCTCCTGAAAACGTGAAGTGAAGGTCGCTCAGTCGTGTCCGACTCCTTGCAACCCCGTGGATTATACAGTCCATGGAAATCTCCAGGCCAGAATACTGGAGTGGGTAGCCTTTCCCATCTCCGGGGGATCTTCCCAACCCAAGGATTGAACCCAGGTCTCCTGCATTGCAGGTGGATTCTTTACCAGCTGCGCCGCAAGGGAACCCCAAGAATACTGGAGTGGGTAGCCTATCTCTTCTCCAGTGGATCCAATCCCTTAGGATAAACCATAACAGAAAAGAATTTCTTTTTAATGGCTACATGTATATAAGTATAAGCCATTTTAAAAAATAGCTGTATGTATATGAGTCACTTGCTGTACAGCAGAGATTGGCACAACATTGTAAATAAACTATACTCAATTAAAAAAAAACTTTTTTTTTTTAAAGGCAGTCAGTCTACAATTATCTCAATAGAAATGTCAATTTAAAGGAGGGCATCTCAACAAAAAGAAACAGAGGCCTGGCCCAAATAAGGCCCCCCCTCCCACTGCCCAGTCCCATCTCCCACCTGCTGCCTGCAGGAGCTGTGGGACAGGCCTCTCTTTCAGCTGTGTGTTTGGTGCTCCGTTATCTCCATTTTAGCCTGGTGGGACTGGCCGGTGCAGGCCCCTATTAGTTCATGGCAGGGGAATCTTGCCTGGCCTGACCCGAAGGGTGGGGCGAGCAGCCAGACTGTCTGGGGCAAGGCTACCCAGCAGTGTCAAAGCATCCTGCAGCTGCTGGAGTCCATTTCTAAGAAGGGGGTGGTGAGTTGGCAAGACCACTTGAAGGCACAGGAAGTGCAGATGGTGCTCTGGCAAGAAGCCCCACACTGCGAGGCCAAAGGCCAATCAGCTTTCCATCAGTCAAGCACGTCCCACCAGAACTCTGCTCCCTGAATCTACTCCCTGGTGGCCAGCCATCCCCTGGGGCAGGTGCTGAAAATGACACTGAATCTGGCCCACCTGTCTGACTGTCACCAGCCCTTCCCAGAGCATCCTGAAGACAAACGACCCACTGGGGCTCGGCCCCATCATGGCTGCAAATCCACAGGTATCTGCTTCATCTTTGAACAAAATCACCAAACAGAAAGAGCATGCCTTCGAGAGGCTAGGCCAAAGCCCCACACAAAGGCATTCCATTCCCTAGTCTCCCTGGTTCTCAGGTAGGCTTGAACATGTGTGGCTGTTTCCTGGTGTGTTACAAGACTGACAGACCTAACAGGTGCAGAAGCGTCCAGGAAGCTGCAGTGTTGCTGGGGGCAAAAGGAGCCAGTGACGGGTGCACGTGCTGCCCCTGGGGCCTTTTCCCTCTGAGCAGGTTGGCAGTGGGGCGTGCATTCAAGCATGTCCCAAGACGGAAGATGGGAGAGAGGTGCAGACTCAGAACCCTGTTTCCCCTCCATCCCTCGGCCCCACACAAGGATCGATGGATCCCTTCCAACCTCACCCAGCTCTGGACACCTGGACTTCGCCAGTGTGCACAGGACCAGTGACAGACAGACAGGCAGGCAGACAGAAGGACCCCTGCCTCCTGTCACCGCCTCACAGGTGACAGCAGCCTGCACATGGGAATGGGTGTGGCTGGTAAGAGAGAGGACATGGTCTCCAGCAAGGCCTCTGCTGGGCACCCTCTCATTTGTGTGAGGGAACTGGCCAGGAGGAGGGCGAGGCGGTCCTGGAAGGTGCAGTGCTGGGAATGGGGACTGGCACTGGGAGTTTAGATGTAGTTCACACATTATCTTGTTTAAATCTCTGAGGTGGGAACTGAGACTATTCTCAATCCTCAGAGATTCAAAGGTGGGAAAAACGAGGCTCAGAAAGGGTAAGTGACCTGCTCAGAAGGCACTACTGGAATGTGAACACAACTTACTGTTTCTCCAGGAAGATTACCTGGGAGCCCTGCTGGTGTGAGTCAGAGGAGGCTTCGGGCTGGATTCACAGACATTCAACCCTGTGTGACCTGACCACCTGCCGGGCACTCGGCTAGATGGACACAGATGAACAAGGGACAGCTACTACTAGAATCACCAATCCACCAAAGGAAACTAAGGTCCATAGAAGTTAAGAAACTCGGAAAAGGCACACAGCCCAGAAGTGGCAGAACCATGATAGAAACTGAGGTCTCCGCCTCTGGCTAGCCTAAAGATCCTTGTCCTTGGCTTCACAACAGTGGTTCTCAAACTGTGTGCCAAGGAGCCCTGAGGTTCAGCAAGGAGAGTGCCTAAGCACGAGGGCTTCTGAGCCACCCACCCCTGAGCCACCCAACAAGGACCCTGCGCCTTTATCGGTTTCACATATTAG
Organism: Budorcas taxicolor; assembly: GCF_023091745.1. Classification (NCBI taxonomy): domain Eukaryota; kingdom Metazoa; phylum Chordata; class Mammalia; order Artiodactyla; family Bovidae; genus Budorcas; species Budorcas taxicolor. The sequence continues at coordinate 11,959,648 of NC_068910.1, read as the reverse complement.
CGTTCCGTTCAAGCTCAAACGCAACAATTTTCAGGTAGCACTCATCTCTGGAACCTCAGCACCTAGCAAGGGACTAGCAAGGGCTTGGCACATGGCAGGTGTCTAGAAAGCATTTGGTGAGTAATTGTGCGAACGACTGAATGAATGGGGGAAGTAAGGGAAGATGTTGATCGCTGTAAGCCCTGTGAGAGCTGCAGCAGCACTCTGCCAACAGATGAGACACTGAGGACCAAGAAGACTGGACAGTGGTCAGGCTCAGGAGAGGGACTGGATGACCGATGAGGACCAGAAACCTGGCTCTTTTCCTCATGGGAAAGGAGGAGGAGGGGGCTACACTCTCAGCATGGGGGTGGAGCAAAAACAAAAAAATTTTTAAAGTGGTCTCGTCAGTATGGAACTTATCTACAAGATTGGTTAAAAGCGTGCCCCACAGCCTTGCCACTGTCCGAAGACAAGAAACCGCTTTCAGGCTCGTAGGCAGGGATGTGAACCCTGAGCCAGGAGGGCGTCCGCCTTGCTGTACCCTTGCCCCCCGCACCTTATTGAGGTCCCCCTGCAGGTGTTGGCCCTGCCATCCCTCAGGCCCACCGACCTACCGACCTACTGGCTCCACCGCAAACGGTGTGGGGTCCGGCTGCCTGTCTCTATGGAGAGACGCTGGGTCCGTTGCTAAGGGGCGGGACCATCCGGGAAGGCTCACGGGAGCTTCCGTCAGTAAACCTCCGCAGGTCTGCACTGGTGCCCCCTACACAACGCCGGACTTGGTTCCTCCCGCCCAGACTCTCGCAGCTCATCCACCCTGGACTGGGCCACCTCCGGGCGGCTGGATGGGGGTCGTCGGGAAAGCATCGGCCGTCTAGGCTCTCAAATCCAGCCTCCATTATCGATCTCCCCTCCCAGACTTTTCTAGAGAAAGAGACAAAATGGCCAAAAGCTGTTTTCAAAGTGTGAACAACAACTCTAAAGGGTCCACTCTGAATCCTGGTTAAAAAAAGAAAAAAACAAAAACAAAAAACCCAAGTTATGTAAATAACATGGGAAGAATAATTGGGGAAATTTACAAACTGAAATTTGTATGTAAGGCACAGATGTCAGAATGATGGTCAGTTCACTGTGGGAAAAGGTTGTTTCTGGTCCCCCACCACCACCCAAGACTCAGCTTAAACACACACACACACACACACACACCCCTAGAGACTCAACTTAAACACACACATACCCACCTGCAACTCCACCTCAGCCCTCCTCCGGGTGGGCAGTGGATGTATCCAATACTGAGAATTTGGGGATCTGAAGATATATAGATGCCCTCTGTACCCACCAGTCTTTCCATTTTTCTATAAGAACATGTGGATTACAAACCAAAGACAATGTAAAAAATAACTCCTCAACCTGAGAATCCCTGCCCGGAGCCTTCTCAGAACTGGCTGCATTTCACAGATGGGAAAACAGGCTTGATGAGACAGGTTAGTATTGGGAGGGGGGAGCATGGTAGGACCTGATGCTCATTATGTATGCAAATACCCGATTTTATTTGATGTTTTGGTAATGCTGACTTGGTGCCAGGCCTGTGCTGGGGACTAAGTATCAGATTTGAACTGTACCCTGCCCCTGCCATAAAATGTCTACTTAGTGGGAGAGAGCCAGAGAGACCAGGTCACAAAGAACCCAGAAGCAGGGTTAAAGCTGTGACTAGAGCTTTAGAGCTGTGACAATTTCAGGTAGCACTAGTCGTTAAGAACCTGCCTGCCAGTGCAGGACGCAGGCTTAATCTCTGGGTCAGGAATATCCCCTGGAGGAGGGCATGGCAACCCACTCCACTATTCTTGTCTGGAGAATCCCAAGGACAAATGAGCCTGGCAGGCTACAATCCATAGGGTCACAAAGAGTCGGACACAACTGAAGCAACTTAGCACACACATGCTGAGACAATAACTCAGACTTTGCAATGATGTCTGCTTCCTCTGTCCAGAACATCTCTCTCCACCAACTCCTATGCCTGGCCAACTCTTATAGATCCTTCAAGACCCAATGCTGATAAAACCTTTCCTGAGCCTGAACAATGGTTTACTTTGCTTTTCTTGTTGGCATTCATACAATAGATACTTGGTGACCATTGCAGAAAGAAGGAAAGAATGAGGGGGATTGAAAGCAAGAATAGCCACAGCTTTTCGAGGGGACAGAGACCCCCAGCCCTGTTTTGGGCAGCCTGGCTCCTCAGTAAGGCTAGGGCTAAGCTGTGTACCCCACTCTAGCTTGTGGAGAGGCACCTGCCTGCCACTTCCTGCACTGGGTACAGCTTTCCAAAAAGCTGCAGTACCCATCCTGTTGCCAGGGCAACATCAGCCCATGGTGGGACGTCAGGGATGACAGGGGCAGAGCACTAATCCTGGAAAGTTGCCAAGCAACACAGCAGGTTGGTGACATCATAGGGGACACGTTTCTGGACGGATGGACAAGCCACTGCAGAAAGGGTCCACTCTCAGATCTAGCTCACAAAGTCACTCAACCTCTACTACGCAATGGTTTTGGCTATATCCCTCAACTGAAGGTGGGCTTGAGTGAGGGGAGCAGGGAGTGATGCTTTCCCCAGCAGCCCTGCCAGCTCCACCTTGCCCCTCTGCAGGGGTGGGCAGTGGGTGTGACGGCCCCCTTCCTTGGCAGGGGACTGTGGGTCAGTCCCTGCCCTGCTAGGTCTCAGGTGCCTACCCTCAAATGCCATCTTCTCCAGTGGCAGGGCCTGGGTCTTCCTGTCCTGTCCTAGAAGCCACTGCGTCCACTCGTTCCCTAGGAGAGAAGCAAGGAGCTGAGCCATGACCCCACCCTGGGCTCCTGCCCTTTTTGTGATGGGAGGGCAGGCTTTCACCCTATTATATGGGTTGGAAGGGAAGCCAGCCTTGCTCTTGTTGAAATGGGCAGAGGCTGGGGTCCTGAAAGAGTTGCGGGGTGGGGCTTGGGCAGGTTGCTTAGGGCACCCTGGCCTAAGCCCATGCCTTTGGGCCAGGGGTTTGAAGAGCACGGCCCGCCTGGGCACCCCCCTTCCCCTGTGCCTTCCTGCTGGCAGTACTGAGGCCAGGAGGAATGCTTCAGTAGCTGCAGAGATGAAAGCCTTGTGTGAATGGGCAGCAAAATGGGCCCTTCACATGGCCAACCAGCTAGAACAGAGGGCGACAGGCACTCAGACAGGGTGCCTGGGGCTACCTGCTCTCCACCTGCCCCAGCTGACCTCTTGTTCCCCAGGATGTCTCTCTGGTTTGCTTGGCCAGGAGCTCTGAGCTGACGCCAAGAGAAACTAAGTCACAGGCATGGAGGGAATCAGAGAGATGGCTCAGCTTCGTCCCGGGCCCCCCACTCTGCCACTGGCCAGCTGGCCTCGGCAGCTCTCACCAGCATTTTCTCTGATGAATAAAAATGAAGACAAATTAATTCTCCTTTCATCCACATGGTCAGCCTGACAGACAATACCGTGAAAGCCCAGAGCTCAGGGAGGAATGGAAAGGAGTTCTGGGGGGGCTGGAGGAGTGAGGACCACTCGGTCATGAATGCTCAGTTCCCAGTCCAAAGCCTCTCCCACCTATATCCATGTGGCGCTTCCCAGACACAACCTCCTTCTTTGGGCTTTTCTACTGCCTTCCATCTCATCTCAGGCTACAGCTCCTGTGGAAGCCCTCCCTGGTTGCCATGGAACACACTCCCATTCCCCTCTGGGGACCAGAGCCAGTACCACTCAGTAGGCAACCATGCAATGGTCACTGCTGAATCCCCTAGCTGAAAGGTAGGCTTGTGTGGTGGGCACCAGGGCTGCTGCTCCTCCCAGCAGTCCTCCTGGAAGCACCCACAGGAAATAACTAGGAGACAGAGCCTCCACGTCAGCCCATCACCCTGAAGATGCCCGCTGACAGCCACCCAGCTGCATGTGACCGCACTTCACATCCTCTTCCCCAGCCCACCTCCCTGCACTGGCTTGCAATTCCAGACCATGCCAGTGAACCGGGTCCAGGGTGCTGATGTCTGCTCACCAGGAGCAGCAGCCAGGAGGGGCTCCCGCCAGCCCCTAAATACTTGGGCCAAAGCTCCAGGTGACAAACCCCAGGACAATGATATAAATCACAGGACATTTCCATGGGGCCTGAGGAGCTGCAGAGAGCTGTTCATCATAATTAGGTTCTGAGCGCCTCTGATTTCCCCTTGGCCCCAAGCAGCTCACTGAGCGTCAGCAGAAAGACCTCTTGGTAGAGTAGGTGGCCTCAACCGTCTCAGTCCTGTGACCCACCAGGTACCCCTACCCGTCCTGGGAGCCCGAGTTTACAGAGTCGGGGGACCTGACTACCATTCTGACCTTTTGCCCACCTCTAGAGAGGTCTATGAATAGGGCAGGAGGCCTGATTTCTGCCGCCAATTCACTGGGCAAGTCTCTTCTCTTGCCAGACCTTCATTTTTCCATCTGCACAGTGGGGAACACAAACCTTGCTCAGCTCTGCACCTTGGCCTCTTGTACAGAATGGTGTGAGGGACACCAGGACCATTACCCTAACCCAAATACCTCTTTTCTTGGCAAAGGCTTTGCTGTTTCCAGACCTCTGAGAGGAAGTGTGTAAGAAACTCTGACAGTCAGAACAGCACTATTTACAACAGCCAAAACATGGAGACAACCTAAACATCGTTGACACAAGAATGGATAAAGAAAATATAGTACACATACAATGGAATACTGCTGCTGCTGCTGCAAAGTCGCTTCAGTCGTGTCCGACTCTGTGCGACCCCATACGCGGCAGCCCACCAGGCTTCGCCGTCCCTGGGATTCTCCAGGCAAGAACACTGGAGTGGGTTGCCACTTCCTTCTCCAATGCATGAAAGTAAAAAGCGAAAGTGAAGTCGCTCAGCCGTGTCCAACTCTTAGGGACCCCATGGACTGCAGCCTACCATGGGAGTTTCCAGGCAAGCATACTGGAGTGGGGTGCCATTGCCTTCTCCACAATGGAATACTACTCGGCCATAAAAAAAGAACAAAATAATGCTATTTACAGCAAAATGGATGGACCTGGAGATTATCATACTAAGTAAAGTAAGTCAGAAAGATAAATACCATATGACATCACTTACACGTGGAATCTAAAATATGGCACAAATGAACCTATCTACAAAGCAGAAACAGACTCAGACATAGAGAACAGACTTGTTGCCAAGCGAGTGGAGGGTTAGGGAAGAAAGGACTGGGCGTGTGGGATCAGTAGAGAAAAACTACTATATATAGGATGGATAAACAACAAGACCCTACTGTATAGCGCAGAGAACTATATTCAATATCTTGGGGAAAACCATACTGAAAAAGAATGTCTATATGTGTTAAGTGAGTCACTTTGCTGTACAGTAGAAATTGGCATGACATTGCCAATCAACTATACCTCAATAATAAAAATTTAAAAACAGAAAGAAACTCCGACAGGTCAGCAAAGATAGTTTGTTCAAGAGAGGGAGTTTCTCATTATCAGAAAGGTGGGGCCAGTTAGTGGCGATGGTCCAGGGGTGTTCAAACAGCCAGGGTGGCAGCTGCAGCTGGCAGGCTCCTTGGCAACCTGCTCCCATGCTGCAGGTCCGCAAACAAGCTGGCGAGAGGAGAGGGGGCCTCAGCCTAGGCCACAGCAGAGTAGGATGGGAACCTGGGGCTGTCCTGCAGTGTGGAGGGTGACAGGGGCCACAAGCCAAACACCAGTGACCAGGGGCCTCGCCTTCCCTCTCCAGGAAGGGGATGGGCATCCTCCAGAGCTTCCCACTCCATCCATCCCCTTGACCCTCTTCTGTTCCACCATCCAGTTGGGGAGGGGACATCAGAGTGCCAGATATCAATAGTTCCCAGCATCTCAGTGTCCCTACCTGAACTGTTTGAATCACCAGGGGCTCGCCAGGCCATCCTCTGGCAGTATTCCCTCTCCCTGTGGGAGGGGGTTCCTGCCCCAGTGTCCACTTTCCCTGATCCTCTTGACCTGCCACTCAAGAAGCTGGCACTGATAGGTCCCCTGCCCAGTACCCTGTACCCATGAGGGGCCACTGGGAAATGTCATCTCCACCTCTAAACAGTGGCTCTCAAGTGTGCTGGAGGCCTTCAGTTCTCCACATGGTCTAACAGAGGTGACCCCATGTAGCCCCCTTCTTTTTTCTCTCTCCAACTCAGCCATCCAACCCTGAGCCAGCTCTGGGGACATCCTGGCCTCAGATCTCCTTCCAAACAGAAGGAACTTACCCTTGGAGGCCCTGAGGGTAGGAACAGTTGCTTCCATTTTACAGATGAGCAGACTGAGGCCCTGGAACGGAGGCCTTGTCATGGACACACATGCTACTGGTCAGGAAGAGCTGGCTTGGCAGTGGGACCCTCGGCCCTGACCCAGGGCCCACCCTGCTACTCCTTCCTGGTTCCACAGCCCCTCTTGGCTGGCCTGCAGAGCAGGCAGCTGGGCTCAGGGATGGGCAGAGAGTGCCTTGGGGAGGGCGCCTGGGCTGGGGAGCAGGTGTGGTGGAGGGGCAGCAGGTGCAAGATAATGGGGCCACCGGGGAGGCCGGGGGAGCAGGTGCCACCGTGGGGGGTGAGGTTGCCATTGTTCAGGCAGCTCTGGTGGGCCCCGTGCAGAAGCGGCATCCCTGTGAGCCCCTGGGCCACCCTGGCTTGCTCGGAGGTCGTCCAGATGCCTGGGCACAGGCACAGAGCCAAGCCCCTCCCCTGGGTCTCAGCAACCCGCCAGGTTGCCATGACAACAAGTACTTTCATCCTTGTCCCTTTGTCTGGTCACGGTCCAGCTTTTGTGACCAAGCCATAATCGGGAGGTGGAGAGAAAGGGGCCTTACCTCCGGACACACTCAGCTGGAGTAAGAACTGTGAACCCGAGACAGAGGGACTGGGGGGCAGGTTAAAGCGGAAAGACTGGGCTTTGCCGGCCATCAACCCCTGGAGACTCCTCTCCTGGCTGCTTACCACACCCTGAGAGCCGGGTCTGTGGACCTGGGAGTGACCTGGACCCCAGGCTCTCCTATCCTCTCCCTCTGCCTCATTTTCCCATCTAGGAATGGACCACTCCCCTCCCTTGGTGCACTATGGCTCTGGGAAGCAAGAGCATGGCTGAACTAGTTGGATAACTTCCCTAAACAACTGAGGAAAATGAGGCACAGAGCCAAGCTGGGCCTTGGCCTGGATCACACCACAGAGAGCAAGAGGAAGAGCCAGGACCTCAAGCCATCAGGCCTCAAGGCCCAAATGGCAAACCACCCCCACTGTCATCCCTTTTCCTGACACCTCAGTGGGCAGGAGCCTAGCCATCAGGACTTGGCAGGGCTGGGAGCAGGCTATGGTGGCCCAGACCCCACTATCTGTGTGACCGTGAGCAAGCCTTTTTCCCTCATGGAACCCCAGTCTGTAAATCTAGGGGCATCGAGAATAATGGGGAGCCCATCCCCCCAAAGCTGAGGTGAGAAGGAAGCAAGGTTCACTCTGTATAAAGCCAGCTCCATGTCAACCCCACAAACACCACACATCCTCCATGCCCAGCATCACTCCCTACCCAGAGGACTTGACATCCCCATGTCCCCACCCTGCTGCCTGCTCTGGGCCTTTGCACCTGTGGTCCCCACCTGTGGAGCTCTCTCCCCTCACACAGGAATCTGGAAGTCCCTGGCCACTGAGAATGTGCATGTGTGTGCTCAGCTGTGTTCAAATCTTTGTAACCCCATGAACTATAACCCGCCAGGCTCCTCTGTCCATGGGATTCTCCAGGCAAGAATACTGGGTGGGCTGCCATTCCCTTCTCGGATCACTGCCTAAATCTACAGGAATCCCCCAGAGGCAAGTTCTGATGTTCAACAGGGGAAGCCCTGAGCAGAAGCAGAGCGTGTCCCTGGGATGTGAACTCAGCTCTGGGGATGGGGTGGTACAGAAGGAGGGGAGTGGGGTGGCTTTCAGACTGGGCTCTAGCACCTTTTGTCCTTCCTTCCTCGGCGGGCTCTTCTGAGCTTTGAGGGGAGCCAGGAATTCCTGCAAGCCCCCTGCCCCAGGCTCACCACCGCAGTTTCATGGGAGGAGTCTGGGCACCTCAATAATGATCAGCACAACCTTGAAGGTTTGAAGTGAGCTTCTGTAGGGTCTGCCAGTTTTCATGGGATCTGGGGGTCTCTCTGCAAGCCTCTTTGGCTCAGGACAGACCACCCCACACCAGGGCAGCCTCAGACACATGACAGGGTCTGGTGATGTGACCCACAGACAGCTCCAGGCAGACACCTCAGTCAGGATGGGTCTGCATCCCCTCTTCTCAGCTACCACTGGTCCCCATGAATGAGATCTGAGGAGTAGAGGGCCACAGGAAAGGGGCCTAGGCTCTCCTGCAGCTGGAGTGGTATAAACACTGAGCAGAGAACTGATTCAAAACAGCAGGAACCCAGCCCCACATAGCAACACAGCCCGGCCATCTCAAGAAAATGTTACTCCCTCTTCCCACGAACATCCTTCTCTGGGATTAGCTCTGCATCTGTGTTGGATGTGAGGGGGGCAGCAACAGGGCCTGTTTCCTGAGGCCACTGGATGGGTGCTGGGGCCTGGGCTGAGGCTGCAGCACTGGCGGCCCACACCCACAGGAGGATGGTGTCCACCGTGGTTATTCATTGTTGCTCTGGGTTAGGAAGCGGTTACTGAGAAACTCATGTCATGAGGTTTAAACATCATGTCACTTAATCCTCATACCAGCCCTGGAAGATGGGGTCTATCATTGTTTCCCCTTTTATAGGTAGGGACACCAAAGCTCAGAGATGTTAAGCTTGGGAGAGGGGATCAGCAGACCCACCCAAGAGGTTGGGGAGGGGAGAAGGGCACAACTGAGGCCACTGTTAGCTAGAACAGTGCAAAATACAGATTTGGGCTCAAAATAAAGCATTGTGTATAATGGCCTGAGCCAAGGGACCAAGCTATCTAGGTGGCAAGTAACATGCGTCGTAAGAGGCAAGGAGAAGCTGGAGTGGGTACCTCATTCAGGCATCAGGATGGAAACAGTCCCGCCCAACGTGCCTGGGACCTTAAGGTGTCCATCCCAGCCTCACCCCAGCCCTGGAGGGCAGAGAGAAGGCAGCACCTCTCAGTCAGGGGGCGAAGAGGGGACACACTGCCCAGAACAACTCCCTGTTGCCTCATCTCCAGGAGTAGCTTCCACCGTCCAAAGTATGCTTTAGAGGGAAGTTTCAGTGGACCAGGGACAAGGTACAGGGGAGACTGGGAGTGAACACTCCAAATTTTGCATCCCAGGTCACTTGCTTTATCCCAGCCCCGCATGGTGGGGACAAATCAGAGCTCAGGCCCACGCCCAGTTCCCCTCCCTAGGGAACTGACAGCTCTTCTTCCCCTCCACCACCAAACCCCAGCAGTTCTACTCCTATGCTGTGCTATGCTAAGTCGCGTCAGTCGTGTCCGACTCTGTGCGACCCCATAGACGGAAGCCCACCAGATTCCCCCGTCCCTGTTATTCTCCAGGCAAGAACACTGGAGTGGGTTGCCATTTCCTTCTCCAATGCATGAAAGTGAAAAGTGAAAGGGAAGTCGCTCAGTCGTGTCCGACTCTTCGCGACCTCATGGACTACAGCCTACCAGGCTCCTCCGTCCATGGGATTCTCCAGGCAAGAGTACTGGAGTGGGGTGCCATTGCCTTCTCCAGTTCTACTCCTAAACACCCTCCAAATCAACGGCCCCTCCAGATCCACAGCCATGGCCCTGGCCTCCTCGCCACCAGCCGGCATTACCATTCCTCCTACCCAGCAGCCCTGCTTAGACCCCTCCACGGCCCTTCCTTCTCCCCACGTGGCACCACATGCTACCCTCTGCCCAGAGGGAGGCTCTTTGGGTTCCTGGTACACATCAGGTGCCTGCCCGCTTCTCACCTGGATCATACTCATCGCAGCTCAGGCATGCTTCCTCCCAGGTCTAGGTTAAGCATCCCTGTGCTCCCATAGCCACAACAGAACCATGCAGCCACGCCATTAACATGTCTGCCTCGCGAGCTCCCCAGCGGTCCAGTGGTTAGGACTCAGCACGATCACTCCCAAGAGCCCGGTGTTCGATTCCTGTTCAGGGAACAAAGATCCCACAAGCCGCAAGACAAGGCCAGATATATACCTATAACATATACGTATATAATGTCTGCCTTCTCAGAGAGACCAAAGGCACTATGGGCAGGGTCAGCCTGTCTGGCTCAGCCCCGTGTCCCTAGTCTCAGCCCTGCTGCCCGGCACAGACGAGCTGCGCAGTGACTGACAGCCAAGTGGATGACGAGAATGCGGTCAAGGCTGGGAGGGCTGGTGTCCCAGCTGAGGTCGGCTGGGTGTAGAAGCCACAGCAGGAAGTGGGCTTGAGGAAGACTTCCAGGATGGGAGACTGACTGAGCCAGCAGGTCCTCTGCAGAGGCCCCTGGACCTGTGCGGCCCCTCTCCTGCCCTGAACTGCAAAGAGGTGTCATCTCTAACAGTCACACATCTGCCAGAAAGGGGCAGGCACTGGAGCCTCCAGCCGAAGGGAGAGGGTGATTTAGGTGGATTCCTAGAGGTCTCGTACCCTGCCTTTGAATCACGTGTTCACTTTCAGCAAAGCCATCTAACCGTCTCCTGGGGACCACCATGGATGTGAGGGAATCCAAAGGTCCAGCCGTGGGGGCCCCTCCCCGTTCAGCTGGAGGGCAGATGCCCATTGGTGGCTTTGTACAACCCCAACCCCCAGCCCCGACCCCTGTGCAGAGAACCAGCAAGCCTGAGAGGGCAGGAGGTGTCCCTGGACTTGGCTGACCTTGAAGCTTCTGCTGTCTGCGGGTGGTCCCAGGCCAGCCTTCTGCTGCCGCACACTCCTCCTGGCTCAGTGGCCGCCTCCTGAACTCCCTGGCGGGCTTCCAGGCCTCGGAGGAAGCCACCGCCTTTGCCACCACCATTACCGCTGCCACCACTGCTGCTGTGAAAATGCAATTACAGCTAACAGCCGCTGCCTCGCTTGAGCCTCACCATCCACACCTGGAACTAATTAACTTAATTAGGCCTTAATGAGCTACACTGGTCGGAAGGCCTATTTTTACTTAATTATCCCCTAATGTGCTTGGCATGGAGGAGCGAGGGACCAGGAGCATGGCTTTGGCGGTGGCAGCCACCTCCTCTCCCTGCAGAAGGGACACCCAGGAGTCATGCTTGCCAGCCAGGAGTGAACCCCCAAAGAGCTGAAAGTCTGGGAGTGGAGGTGAGGCAGGGGCCACACCCGAGGGAACAAGTGCCCCATCCCGGCACCATCACTGCGGCCGCTCGGCCTCAGCTGGGGCTGAAACCACCCTGGCCCCCCTCAGCCCTAGCACATTGCCCTTTGCCATCTGCTGCATCGAGCCTGCACCACATGGTTCTCATTTTCTGACCCCCCACTAGAGTACAGGTTCCACGAGGGCACAGATTGTGTCTTGGTCCCTACTGAATCCCCAGCCTAGAACAGCACGTGCCTGGCACACAGCAGGGATTTTCTGTTGAATGGATGTTGAGGGAATGCCTTGATGAATGGCCGAAGGCCTCGAGCTCCCCGGAGCCCACCCATACACCTCACGCCTGAGGACAATATCCCCACATCTATCCTGGCCTTCCACTGCTCACACTGGTCCTGCCACCTGAAGTACATCTCCCACCCGCCCCAGGCCCTGCAGGTGCCGTGTCTCCTGACCAGGGAGGGACAGGGCTGGGACCTCTCCTGTTGGAACTTGGCTCTTCCTGGCACTTATCTCTGCCTACCCTTTGGGGGATGCTCCTTGGGGCTGGGTCTGTCTGAACCCTGAGGCCATGGGCCCCTGGAGGCGGTGACTTCATCTCTGCCTGCCCATTGCTTTTCCATTTAATCCCAGTAGCCTGGCCCAAGGTGGCTGGCCCACAGTCAGCCATCAGAGGACAGTCGGCCTCACCTTGATCCTATGGCTCTAGACCCAGCAAGGGGCTTAGATGAGAGCCTGTGAGCAGAGGTCTGGGATGGCCCCCAGAGCCTGTGAGCAGAGAGGTCTGGGATGGCCCCCAGAGCCCAGGCCTCCCGGACAGGATTCCCCAGTTCAGAAGGGCAAGGCGCCCAGTCTGGGGCAGTTGGAACTACCAGTCAGAGCTCTCTCCCCAGGGACCCAGGACCCCAGGGCAGGGCACGGGTGGAACAGAAAGAAAAGGGACAAAATAATTTGGAGGGAGGGAAGACAAATGTCATGTTCCTTGTGTCCCAGCTTCCTGGGGACTCTGGACAGTCCCAGAATGTGTGAGATCATAGACTGTCGCCTCACACAGGGAAACAGGTCTGAGAGACAGCACCTGCCCAGGGGACCCGGCCAGGAAGGGAGGAGAGTCGCCGGGACCTGATTTAGCTTCCCACAGCCCTCAGCCCTGCCATCGGACAGTGGTGGCACTGACCGCCATCTGCCCTCACTTCCCTGCCCTCCCCCACCCCAGGAAAGCCGTGGATGGTTTCTGGAGCGTCAGCACCTGCCTCCTCCTGGGAAAAGGTGCCAGGGCGCAGGAGACCTCCCTGAAACTGACGGTGAGCTGCCCGTGCTTAAGGGGTGTCTGGAAATGCTGGAGCTGCCTCTTGAGTCAGCACTGCCATGACTGGCTTGAACGCCTCCCTGGCCCCAAGCTTCAGTATACCCACGAGTCCAACAAGGACAGTAGGAATCCATCCAGGCCTTCCAGTCTGTGACCTCGAAGAACCACCATAAGGGCCCAAGAGGCCAGTGGCTCCTGTGGGCAGGAAAATCCTGGAGAGAGAGGAGACAGCTTGATGATGGTACTCTTTCAGACAGAGACCCTGGGGACAGAGTTCTAGACTGCCCAGGCCCCTTATTTCAGCTGCCCCAGCCTAGCCAGAGCCCTGGCTGTCGGGGGGGAGTAGGGGAGACGACAGAGTCCATCTGTGATGGGAGAGGCTTGATCAGGGATGCCATCAGCCCTGGAAACTGCCTTCTGCTCCCACCGACTCTCCTGTCCTCGCCTGGCTGTCGGCTGCTGGCAGTCACCCCACACACACGCAGCGGCCGCTGCCCGTCTCCCTCCCAAGCAGCGGCAGCTGCTGCGGTCTCCATGCTGGAACCAAAATTGAATGAGCATTTTCACAATGTCGCCTCCCGCTGACGGCTCCTAATTGCATGTTGAAGCCATGCAATGGAGCCCAACTCACACTAATTATGTCATTACCCTAATTAAGTAAATACTGTATGTGCTAATTGGCTGAAATCTCTTCAGTGGGGGATGGGCAGGGGGAGAGGAAGCCCGTGTCCCCTGGGCTTTCACACGGATGCACTGGGGCTAACAGATTCAGGTTTGGGGGGTACGCCCCCCTCAGTTTGGCAGATCCTGCCATCGCCCAAGTAGGATTCAGGGAGGACCCTCAGCTGCGGCCCAGGACAAGCATGCCCATGTTCCAGGAGAGGTGGCAGAAGGTGCTGGACAGGTGGTCAGAGACCCAGACTGAAGGCCTAACTTTGCCCTGACGGACTGGTGGTTGTGAACAACCTTCTACCTCTCTTCAGTGGATCCTCTTGCCCACCTCCCACTTTAGGCAGCCCAGAGCCTATGGAACCTCAGACATCGGGGCACAGGGGTATCAGAGGGGCTTAATGTCCACGAAGGATTAACCAAACCACTGCCATCCAACTATACGAAATATCAGTTATATGCCCAGACTGGGGCAACAGGAGAGATAAAGGCTGATGACTGAGCAAAGCCCTAGGCTCTGAGGACAGGACCAGTGTGAGCCAGCAAAAGGAATAAACAGGGCTGGCAGGTGAGGTGGAAGACATTCTGAAGAAATCTGAAGGCTTCCTGGAGGAGGACGACTTCACCTATGAGAGAGGAAATCGGGACCTCAGAGCTCAGATCATCTTTCAAGGTGTGGTTTTTCTTTTTTTAATGTCAAACTTGTTAACCATAACTTTCAGGGCAGGGTTGTAAGGGAGAAAAGCACAGCCCTCCAGAGTGGGGCTCCCAGATGGGATGCCAACCCACTTGGGGACACAGGAGGAATGCCAGCCCCATGTCAGGGACAGTTGCATCAGCCCCAGTATGACCAGAGCCTTCACCCTGCCTTCTTTAAGCTGATCACCGTGGACTCGCCGTCAAGTGAGGGCCCCCATTCCTCCCGTGTCTCACGAGGCTGTGGGGAGGGTCTCCAAGGCCATATCAGCTGGGCCTCCATCAGCTGGATCTTCTCAGGCCCAGCAGAGCCAGGTAGCGCCCCATCTGGCAAGCGTGCCCAGGTACCGCAGTGCAGGCATCCCTGTTCTCCCAGCTCCACCCCAACCGCCTGCTGCCACCTCCGTAGACATATGCTGCGGCTCCGCACCCAGCAAACACCACATGCTCACTTTAGTGGGCAATGGCTCCTTGCCTCCCAGGCTGCAGGGAAGAAAAACCAAGAGGGACGCAGGGCCGAGCCCTGGACTGGCCCAACTCCCGAAGCGGCCCCTAGCCAACCCCTTCCAGCTCCCAGGCCTCAGGCTCCCAGTGGATGATGTCCACTCATTCATTCCCCATCCCAGGGTTCCATTCATCCGACACAACATGGTCTGGGCGCCTTTACGCTTGCTCCAGGAGACAAGACACAGATACGAAACCATCCTTTTAGCCATGACATCTGCAACTTGATCTCAAATGGCTCAGGAAAAAAATTACATAGAACTAGGCACACGCACATAGAACTAGGCACACGCACAGAGCAAATGGAGAGGGAAAGCAAGGCAAAATACTAGCCATGTTTGCCATGGCTAGAGGGTGTATAGGTGTGTTATGCTACTCTTACTCTGACAACTCTTCTGTAAGTTTGTGTTTATTTCGAAACACGTAGTAGAAAGAAGGGAGGGAGGAAGGAAGATCCTTTCACTTTATAGGATTCCAGGCTACTAGAGCAGGCGGCTGGACCAGTGGCTGTCTCTGGAGGAGAGCTTCAGTAAGGCGTGGAAGAAACGGGGCTAGGCAGAGTCTAAGGGCATCTGGCTCCTACTCTTCCACACAGCATGGGATGGAGGCTGACTCTCACCTCCTCTCCCCGTCACAGCTTCAGGCAAGCCCCCAGCTCCCTCCTCTTTTCCTGCTCTTCAAAGCCTGCGGACCCTCCAGTAGAAGGGGAACTCGCCCTGGTCAGAGGTTTGGGAGGGCCTCCTGTGGCTCTGAGCATGGACGGAGAAGACTGGAGCAGCCCAGGGTGCTGGGCCTGGGACCAGAGAGGGACGGGACAGGACGGCTCCAGCCAAGCCCACCCTACGCCCGCTGCCCCTCACAGACTATCACAGGCTTGTGCCCTGGCTGACTTCTCCGGTGTCCTTGCCTGTCACAGCAGCTCTTGGCAGCAGGAGGGGAGCAGCAGGAAGTGGTTCATTATTCCATCCTTCATTAGGTCTGCATTAGGCAGCCCCGGAGGAGAGGAACCGAGGGATGTGCAGGAGGAGGCCTCTGCTTCAGATGGGCCTGTGAAGGGGCTGCGGCGCTGGACCCGCCCCCTGCAGCCTCCTTCCCCACTGCCCCCTCCCCCCCTCCCCTGCTCCCCGACTCCTTTCATTCTCACTCCTCCCCTTCCCCATTGTGCCTGCCATCCTCCCCACCTCCCTGGGGGGCTCCCCAGGGCTCTCCCCTAAAAGGGGACCTCCCCTACGCAGGTCTCCATCCAGGCTTTGGACAACCACCCAGCGTCCCCTCCCCCCAAAGAGACAGTGCCATCGGCATATCCTCGATGTGTGGTCAGTCAGCGGCAGAACGCAGGGCGGACTCCCGCCCGCGCCCACCACGGCCCGACCCCTCTCCCCTTGACCTCAGGCTGCCACTTCGGAGCCTGGGCCGCCCCCGAGCGGACCTGCCCTCCATTCAGGACGCTCTGTCCGGGACGCTCCGGGCTGCGGCACCCAGAGGTCAGCAGGGGCCGGTTCCTCCGCTCGGACACCTTTGTTCTTCTCCCGCCTTTGTCCCCGGCCTGTCCTCCTGACCAGCCCGCAGCCCCGGCGCCTCTCACCCCTCGCCTGTCAGCTCGCCTCTCCCTCCCACTCCCCTTCGTGGCCTTTGGCCCGCTCCGGCGGGACAGCCCGGCAGGGCGCGGGGTGGGGCCCCTCTGCCCGCCCGCCCAGCCCCCAGCCCGCCCGGCCCCCGCAGCCCCGCTCCCTCTCCGGCCCACGCCCCCCTCACTTGCCCCGCGCCCCGCCCCCTCACACACCTCCCCTCGCCTCCTCCGCCCCCTCCCCATTTCCTCTTCCCTCTTTCCCTGGCCCTTCAGTCCCTGGAAGTCAGGCCTCCTCCTCCCCTCCCCTCTTCGCTCTCGTCCTCTCCCTTCTCTCTTCCCCCTCCAGGCTCCACTCCTTCGCCTGCTCACCCTCTCCCTCTCCCGCTTGCCCCCCTCTCTCTCCCCCACCTCTTTGTTTCAGCTGAGAACCGGCGGCTCCTCGGGACAGTTCCCACACCGCAGTGCCTCTGGTGAGCAGACAGCGCCGCTGAGGTGAGCTGGGGGATCCGGCGGGCGGGCACAGGCAGGCGCGGGCAGCAGGAGCTGGAGCTCCAGGGGGCGAGCGGGTGGGGACGGGCCATCCAGCCTGCCGCTGCTGTGCCCGGGGCCAGTGGGAACAGCAGTCGGAGGAGTGCCAGCTTCAGATTCCCTGGTGGTCAGCCAGGTGGCCATCGGGGGCAAAGCCAGTCTGGAGCTGGCAGGCTCTGCCTCTGCCCTGGTGCCTGGCTTCTGAGGGAGACCCTCGGGGGACTGGGCTGGGGAGGGCAAGGGCTGGGCTGCCCAGAACTGCCATCCCTGATGGTCTGTGTGCCCGGTCCTACAGAACAGGGGCTCGACCCTGCCTCGGGCTGGGCTGCAGCGCGAGGTTGCTGGGTGGCAGCATTGGAGCTGTCCATGGGGCTGTGACCCCAACAAGTGCCTGTTCTCAGGGCTGGGGGGGGGGGGGGGAGAGGTTGCTGGTCAGGTAGGGGGTGTGGGCAGAGGAGAGCTCTGCTGTGCTACAGGCGGGCTGCTTTCACTCCAAGCTACTGACCGCCAGGCCCACAGAGCCACATGGTGGAGGGGCACTTCTCCCTGCCCCAGGGGTCTCTGGTCAAGCGCCCCCAGGACAGGATCCCCAGGACTGCTTTACCCAGAGTTACAATCAGCAGGAATCCAGGTCCAAGCCCAGATGTCCCCGTGGTCACCTTCCTGGGGTGAACTGAGGAGGACGGGGAGGAATGCCTTGATGGGGGGGGCTGGGGACAGCTAGGCGACAACCGGTGGAAACAGAGCCCTGGCTCTTGAGTGAGGCTCAGGTGCCCCAGCTACACAGGGATCCAGAGACGCTGATGCTGGGCAGGTGGGTGGGAGCGGATGGAAGGGCCAGAAGCCAGTGCCGTGGGCCCCGCCCCCTTCTCCCTGGAGCCGGGGATGGAGAGCCCGGGATGGAGAGACCGCGCTGGAAGCGGACAGCGGACAGCGTGCCTCTCACACTTCCCCAGCGAGGCAAGCAGGGAGGCTCTGCAGGCCGGGTCGGGGCTGGGGGGTGAGGAGAGGGAGGAAAGGCCAAGACTGTGACAGGGGCAGGGTAGGGGAGTGGCCCTTGGCCATTTGGTTAGGGCAGGGTCAGATCCTACAGCTCCTGAACCCCCAGGAACCAGCAGTGGACAAGACTGTGGTGGGTAGAGCAGCTAGGGGCATTTGTTGCCTAGGACCAGGCAGATGGGGCACTTGCTTCTGGGGGCCCACTCTCCCTGGCCCTCTTCCCTGGACAAAGCCCCCTCATCTGAGCTGGTGAGAGCCCCTCCCAGATGGAAGAGCACCACAGGCAAGAGGCAGAATCAGGGCTGGGGGCCCTGAGCCCACCCCACCCCACCCCACCAGCCTCTCCAGAACAGGGCAGCCAGAGCCCAGGAAATGAGACAGAAAAGCCTTAAGACTGGCCCCATGGTTCCCCAGTGAGGGGCTGGCTGTCAAGACACCCCTGTCTCGGGGAGAAAGGCCAGCCCTCCAGGCCTGGGCACAGCTCACCCCAGCTCTATGGGCCCTCGCTCTCTCTCTCTCTGTCTCTCTCTCGAGCAGCCGCCTGCCTTGGCCACTGGCTTCCCCACCACTCGGGGCGTGTCAGCGCCACCTCCCTGACTCCCCCTGGTCCCCACACAGCCCCTGTGCTCCCCTAGCACCCTGGATTCCTCTCGCCCAGAGAGGGACTCATGGCCTGGGGCCAGGCCAGTTCTCACCCGCCCAGCCTGGGCCTCATCAGGTCACTGGACCAGGCTGCCCCACCCGTTTTTTCTGAGCCCTCATGGGCTTGCTCCCAAGCTGGGCCAGCTAACTCCAGCTCCAGCTGAGCCCCCAAAACTGGCTGTCATCTCCCAGGACGCTTTGCACCCCAGCAGCCATTAAAAGCCAAAGTACCACACCCTGCCAGTGCCAGTCCAGTGCCAGAGGGTGGGAGTCACTCACTCAGCCTCAGTGACTGCCGAGGCCTCCGGGCTCAACCCTGAGCCTGCACGGAGGAGGGCCCGTCCCTGAGGACTCCCTGAGCTTCTCCTGGGAAGAGGCTAAGACCACTCTCTTCTCTCCTTCCATCCCTGACCCCTTTCCACAGAGCTTTGCTGCCCACATGCATCTGCTGCCACCACATGCCCAGAGAGCTGAGGATAAGAATGCTGTCCCCATTAAACAGAAGGGAAAATTGAGGTCTGGGAAAAGAAAGCTGGCATGGCCAGGATAAGGACCTAGGACCTCATTCCCACTCCAGTGCTCCTTCTCGGTCTTTCAACTGCCGCCCTGGAGAAAGCCTACTGGAGGGTGCGGTGCCTACGCTCACCGAAGTCCATCTGCTTCCCAGCCTTGCCACCCCCCAAATCCTCACACCCTGATGGCATTCCCAGTGACACAGGGCTAGGTTACTCCCAGGGGTGTCTGAGCCAGGGCCTCCAGCCTTGGTTCCAAAGCGGGCATCGAAAGGGTTGCCCGGGCTGGCTGAAGGCTGCCGGAATGAGGCTGAACCAGGGAGGGAAAGGGGGAGGGGGTTCCCAGGCCTGATGAGGCGCCTCTCTCCCACCCGCCGCACCTCCCCCACACATCACCCACCCCGTGGTAAGGAAGGCCTTGGCATCACTGTCCTGACACAGCCTCCTGGCATCACTCATTGCCAAAACCCTCTTGGGCCTGCCACCACTGTCAGTGAAGTGCGCCCCCAGCCAGGCATAAGGGGCCCTTCGCCACTGGCCACGGCCAGCCTTTATGGCCTCCTCGATCCTGCATCACCATCTCCCCAACATTCTAACCACATCACACTGTGTGTGCCCCCGACCCTCTCCAAGCGCGGTTCATTGGTCCACTCAGTGACTGACTGTGGGTTGAAGTGGACGCACGCATGCCTACACGTCCCTGGCCGCACACACACAGCTGTGCACACAGATGCAGACACACACCTTTGTGTAGAAGCCCACCACTCAACCGCATGTGGCTTTCTGCCAAATCACACGAAGGAGCTGTGAAATCTAAGCCTAGAGGGGATGACAAGTCTGTTCTAAGGACCCCTAGACGGATCAAGGTGGTAAAGGACCCCTAGACGGACCAAATGGTAAAGAATTCGCCTGCCGATGCAGGACACATAAGAGACGTGGGTTCGATCTCTGGGTCAGGAAGATCCCCTGGCGTAGGAAATGGCAGCCCACTCATTATCTTGCCTAGAGTAGCCCATGGACAGAGGAGCCTGGCCGGCCACAGTCCATAGGGTCATAAAGAGTTGTACACGGCTAAAGAGACTTAGCGCGCACACAGGCAGACCAAGCATGATCATGTCATCATCCCCAAGCCCCTGGCGGCGAACCAGGGAAGCAGGAGTGGACCCTGGGCTCTGGCTGAGCCTGCGCCAGGCCCCAGGGTCTCTGAGCCCCAGAGGGTGGGCAGAGGATAGTCAGGAAGGTCCCCAGCAGGTTCCCCTTCTGGCTCTGGCAGACCTGCTGTGCTTCCCCAGACAAGCCACCTTCCCTCTCTGTTTCACCGGCTTTTATAAAACAGAGGGATTTGGGTTAGCAGACACCTAAAGGCTGGCCAGGCCCACTGCCCAGCCGCTCTCAGCCCATGCTAGGTGCAGACAATGGAAGGGCCTGTGAGGGCAGCAGCCAGGGAAAGCTTCTGGGGCCGGAGATGAGGGCAGCGCGGGGACAGCAGGAGCCCGAGCGGGAGGGACGGAAGCCAAGAGCCGGGGCGGGAGCGGTTCCTACGGCCCATAGCTGAGGGTTATGGAGCAGATAATAAGTCCTACAGAACTCTCACCGTGTAGGTATTTCACATTTTCATCTAGATTGCAGTCAAATATATCCTTTCTCATCTAGGGGTTACCAAATGGGCAAACCTAACGGCTTAGGCCCAATCCAGCCCCCGGCCTCCCAGCCCCCATAAACACATGCTCAGGACAGAGGCCAAGGAGGTGACACGGGGGGAACTTCTGGCCAGACCCCACCCACACTCAACCCCCTCAGCAGGCGAGTAAGCACCCATGCGTCCAAGAAGCAGGACCGCCCGTGCTGAGGATATCCGTGCATACACACAGATGCACTCCTCCTCCTGGGATGACGGCCCCAACACCTGCACACTTGCATGCTACCACACACACACACACATACGCACGCACACGCTGGGGGACATGGCGGACAGATCCTCGGCGATAGCCCCAGCCTTCGTCCTGCTCTTGTGGGGAACTTGGTGCCCAGTGCTAACACTCGTGCCTCACAGGGAGGACTGAAGTGGGGCCAGGGCATGTCTAGAGGGTGCCAGAGGTGCACTGGGGCACAGGCTCAGCCATGTGAGGACAGCACCCCCAAGACTATGACCCCCTGCCACCGCCCCAGCCAGAAGAACCCTCCTGCCAGGACAGAAGGAAGTGGAGCCCCAGCATCACAAAGGGGTGCCAATTTCCCTGGCCCGTAAATCTCCCTGGCCCCCAGAACCCAGTTTACCTGCTCACCTCCCTGCCCGTCCCCAGCCCACCAGGAACCACCTGCACGCTGCAGTCTGGAGTCCAAGTACAGAAGGAGGCTCTTCCGAGAGGCAGGGGATGCCAGCCCTGGCCCCAAGTCCCTCACAGCCTCAGAAAGGAGGGCATTGCTGGGGTGGGGTGGGGCCAGCAGGAGCAGCCCCAGGCCTCGCTGTTCTCTATGGCTTTTTATTCCTATGTGATTCTACTGCTCACTCATATAGGGATTGGAGCCGTGGCGCACGGCGGGGGCAGCCAGCGGCGGGCTCGGACACTGAACAAAGAGGTCCCAGGAGACCAGGACAGCGGCCCCATCTCCCAGTGCAGGCTGCTAGCCTGGCCTAGGGAGCCCCTCCCCAGGTGCTCCCCTCCCCAGCCAGCTGGAACAGGGGGAGGGGCTGCTGGATCCCAGCACTGGAGACCCCCCCCACACTGCAGGCTGGCACCAGGACCCGGACTGCATCCCCAGAGGAATGTCTGAAGGATCTGGTTGGGGGCGGGGGGTGGTTCGGCTGGGAAAAAAGGCCTGGCACAAGGAAACAAGACCCAGTGTCCTGTGTGGCTGGGGCTCGCCCCTGGAAAAACAAGGCAGCTCAACCAAAGAAGGTACAGTCTGGCTAAGGAGTGTCCAAAGACAGAAGGGAGGGAAGTCCTTGGTGGGGCAGGCAGCAAGCAAGTGCCCAGCGAGGAGACACCTCAGCAGGGAAGCCACCGTGGGGAGTGACAGCAGGACCAACGTCCTTAGGCCTGCCCTCCCTCGGGTTTCTGCTCACCCACATCAAGCGTGCCGGGCTCAACCCTCCCAGGCTCCTATTCAGGGGAATCGAGTGCCCTGCAGAGACGGACAGCCAACTCCTGCAGGGCCTCGGTGCAGGGGCTACTGGCAGTCACCACTCCGCTCCCGGCAGCCCCTGCTGGTCTGTGTTCTGAGAGAAGACGCACTGAGAACCCAAAGCGTGGTCCTTTTTATTTTCAGTCCTTCGTGCTTCACCCCGCAGATGAAACAGGCTTGGGAGCTGAGCAGAGGGGCTGCCTGGGGGGAAGACTAGGAACAGCGAACTGGCCCAGGGGCCTGTCCTGGTCCTCTGGGGTACCTGCTGCCATGGCTGAGAGTAGGGGTGGAAGAGAGCCCCCATCTGCCTGGCCAGTGTGAAACTGGACACAGAGAAGAGGCCCTGGTTGGGAGGTGTGAGGGCCAACCAAGTAGCCACGGCCAAGGGAGAAGGGGCCCTGAAGCTTGGTCGGGCCCTGGGGACCAAACCTGGTCTGTTCCAGGACGCTGCCCTGCAGGCCTCTTCTACATGACCTACCCCCAAAACATGACCTACATCATCACTGCGGATGCAGGAACAGAAAGTGGGCGTCCATGACATTGGTGCCGGTCAGCCCCGTGTGCAGCAGGTGTGCCCCACCCTGGAAGCGGCAGAAGAAGGTATGTGAGTCATTATGGGCTAGGAAGGTGGCCACGTCCAGACCCTCAGCGGCAGCTTGGCTGGTGAGCTCAGGCCTGACCCAGGCCCCGGCTGCCTCTGTGGGCCCATCCTGCCCATCAGTGCCGCCGCTCAAAAACAGCACGTCAACAGTCCCCAGTGGCCACTGTCGCAGCTCCACTCCAACACGCAGGGCCAGCTCCTGGTTGCGGCCACCCTTGCCTGAGCCCTGCAACTGCACTGTGGGCTCGCCACCAGCCAGCAAGCAGACTGGGCCCCGAGCGCCCACCACAGCCTCCAGAGCCTCCTTCAGCTGCAGATCTGGGAGCTGGAGGTCAGCTGCTAGTTCACAGAGTCGTTCATCCTCCTCCACAGACGCCCCAGTGCCAGGCAGGGCGAGGCGGGCTCCAGCGACTCGGGCCAGCAGCCCGTAGAACTGGGCCACACTTTTCACATCGCCCTGTATGGCTGTGCTCAGCACCACAGCCCTGTATCCCAGCGCCTCAGCCTGCCGCTGAGCCTCGGCCAGTGCCAGTGCATTGGAGCCAAGGATCACGTTGAGGACATGACCACAGGTATGTGGCCCGTGGGGGTCAGAGTCGGCCCGGGCCAGCACAGTCTTCACAGAACGTGGCAGGGCAGCGCGAAGGCCATAGCGATTGAGGATGTGCAGGCAGTCTTGCACGCTGTGGATGCTGGCCACAGTGGGGCCGCTGGCAATCACCTCCACGGGGTCCCCCACCACGTCTGACAGAATGAGGCTCACCACCTGGGGAGGGGTCGCAGAGGCAAGGCTCAGGCCTGATCCTTGCCTCAGGGCCCGAGAAGACAAACTGCCTTCATCTGGCCACATGTCTTCACAGCACCCAGTGCACTTCCTCGCCCACTTCTAACCCCTTTCAAGTGGGCATGTGAAACACCTAGCCCTCTGGACTCCCACACCAGGCCTCTGCCCTTCATCTCCCTGGCACATTTTGGGCCTAGTTCCACCAGCCCCGGACCGCCTGGCAAAGAAGGGCCCCACGCACCTGGGCAGGGTAGGCAGCCTGAGCCAGCCCCCCGCCCTTGAGCTGGGACAGGGCCTTCCGGATGGTGTTCAGCTCCTGGATTGTGGCCCCCCGGGCTGCCAGCAGCTTGGTTAGCGTCTGCTTCTCCTCCAGTGTGACAGGTGGGATGGGGGCGGGCAGCAGGGCTGAGCCCCCCCCTGCAGAGACAGCGAAGGCTTTGGGCAGAGGGCACAGGGACTTCCCAACCTGGGGAGCCGGCAGGCAGTGCTCACTTAGGGAGGCGGCGGCTAGAAAGAGGGGTTAGGGTGCCCCCGTGTGGACATACAGTGAATGCCCACACGGTCACCACAACCAGGGCACCTGAGGTTGAACTCTGCCTTGGGGTAGCCCCGGTCCCAGCAGACACTGCAAGAACTATTCCTTAAGACCTTGGAAGAGGAAACAGACCGGGAGGAGACAGCGGCAAACGAGGGAGGGGACTCAGGGAGCTGGAAACCGGGGTTCTAGCCCCAGGTGACAATGGTACCGAAGGCAGCCGCAACAGAGACGTTTTCCTTGCAAGACCTCAGTGAGCGGCTCCCTGTGTGCCCTCTCAGTTATCTGACAAGGTCAGTCGAGCGGAGGGCCCACAGCTCAGGGGAGGCCGCCAAGGAGTCAGCCATCCAGGTCTTCGCTGCCTCTAATCTGTGACCTTGAGGGCTCTGACCAATGGTTCCTTGCACACCTGATACTGGGAAACCTCCCCACTGCCGCGCGTGCACACACGCACACACACACACACGCACACACACACACTGGGAACCTCCCCACTGCCGCGCGCGCACACACGCACACACACACACAGACACACACACACACACAGACACACACACACACACACACACACCTTGAGGGCCCTGACCAACAGTTCCTTGCACACCTGATAACTGGGAAAGCTCCCCACTGCTGCACACACACACACACACAGCTTGAGGGCTCTGACCAGCGGTTCCTTGCACACCTGATACTGGGAAACCTCCCCGCTGCCACATAGACACACACACACACACACATACACATACACACTCACACTCACACACACACTCCTGAGCCACCGCGGCACCCTCACCTGAGATGAGCACGAGCAGCAGGTCGTCAGCTTTGAGGCCTTCGGCCAGCTGCCTGATGGCCAGCGCAGCCCGCAGAGCGTCCCGGTCCGGCAGGTTGTCCTCCGCACCCTCGAATACCTGGATGTGGCTGTGTGGCTTCAGCAGCATCTCCCTCAGGGGAGAGAGAAGGGAGAGCCAGAGATGTGGTGGGCTCCATGTCCAGCCTGGTTTCTCAGATGTACGGGTGAAGGGGATATGAACAAGGACGCCCACTGACACCCACCCTGGAGCCAGGCCTCTCCCAGGAGAAACTGGAAGCTAGTGAAGGAAGGAGGCCCCGATCCAAGCTGAACCTGGGCCCAGGTTCCCCTCCAGACGAGAACAGCACCCCCAGGTTCCTTACTGCTTGCCGGCATGCTCCATGGCCGCACGGATCCCCTTGGGAACACTGATCACGCCCTGCACAAGATGCTGGCCCAGGAGCTCCTCAGCTGCAGCTGCCATGCCCAGCACAGCCTTGCCAAAGCCCACCAGGTAGAGGTTCTGCCTCAGCTGAAAGCTCCGGTCCCGCACCTTCAGCTCTCCGCTGTCAGGGTCCAAGGACAGGGCCCGCTGCAGCATGGGGCCCGGCAGCACTGCACCCACAGTGCTCTCAAACAGCTGCCGTGCCTGCTCTGCCAGAGCCATGCTACTGGCCAGGCGGGCCAATGGGCCCCCCAAGAGGAGTGGGCCCGAGGGGGCTCTGGCCAAGTGACGCAGGACCTGCAGGGCTGCAGCCATGCCCCACTGCCCTCAGCACCACTTGGCATCCATGGCTGCCTAGGAGGAAGAAAGCACTGGTTAGGCTGCTGCAAAACCAGAGACAGGCGGCTTCAGGGCCAGCGGACCCCACAGCTGCTGCTGCTGCTGCTGGAATGGGCCATCTGCCAGACCCAAGAGAATCTCTAAGGTCCACAGCTGTCTGATCTCACTCCAGTCTTCTGAGCCCAGGCCTGCAGTCTAACCAACCATGTCGTCCTCTTCTGCAGGCCATGCGCCAGCTCTCTGGACACCCTGCCCAGAGTCCAGAGGTCCTGTTAGCAGAGCCCTCCTCCTAGACCACCTCCTTTGGCTGAGAGTTAATCATTCACAGAGGAAGAAATTACTATCCGTGGGCTTCCATCCTGCCTCTTTTCCACCTCCTGCGCTTCTGAGCCTTGCCCAGGGCAACACCCCTTTCTGGCACTCCTTCCTTGCCTCTTTACCTCTTTACCTGAGTTGCAACAATGCTGCTGGCTATGCCACCAACTAAAGCCCAGTGACCTCCAGGCTGCTCTGTTTCATTATCTCACAGGCCTGGGCTGGGGAGCCTGGAAAGACTAAGTCTGTGCAGGGAGGCTGTAGATTTGTCGGGACACTGACAAGCAGGTCCAGGCACATCCTTGGGCCACAAAGCCTGAAGAATCCCACACTCAGGGCCAGCCCAGCAACAGCTTCAGGTTCAACTCTGACTCACAGTAGAGCCTTAAAAAAGTCCTTAGACACCACATGACTCCAGGTACGATGGGGCCCAATCTGCAGGACAGAAAGGATGCCCTTCCACCTATATGGCCAGACCCACCCTTGCCAAGAACATGCCTTTTACTCTAATATAACAAATCTTGGATCACACCACCCATAGGGGTGAGAGCTGCGTGGCTGGGGCAGGCTTCTACCGCTGAGGCCAAATAGTCATGTTCCCCACTGGGCACGGTAAAAGCCAAAGAAGACTTGAAGTGAGGGTCAAGAGGCTGCGGAGTAGTTTAGGGACAATAAAGTGCTAAAGAGCTCATCTCTAACAAGGCATTACTTTAAAAAATTATAAATTTATTTTATAGTTATAAATTAATAAATGCCCACCATCCATGCTGACTGCAGCAGCAAGTGTGGGTGGAGCAGGAGAGTCAGTCCCCAGCTCTACCACAGGGACAGCTCCATTTCTCTCACTGGGTCTCCTGTGCAAAATAAGAGGTGAGATGAGACATCCCTGGGCTCTCTGAAGCTGTCCATTGTTAACACTGAAAACCTCGACTGCAAACATCACTTTATCCTACACCAAAAAAAAAACAAAAAACACAACCACCTGGCAGCGTCCAGCCTCCGATCACTTAGCCTGCATGGAGCTCAACTTTCCCATTAAGAGAAGACAGACCGTTTCCGACTCCAGCTGTGAACGGGGAAACACAGAGGGAGCTGCCATGCGGATTGAAAACGGGCCCAGCAATTGCTGGGGCTGGCCAATGAGCGCTACCCATAAAAGTGGCTTGGCATGTAGCAATAGCTGATTCTGACGGTCTGGACGAAATCTGTACCTGTTTCCCCGATAGATACAGGTCTGCTGCTGCTGCTAAGTCGCTTCAGTCGTGTCCGACTCCGTGCGACCCCACAGACGGCAGGCCACCAGGCTCCCCCATCCCTGGGATTCTCTAGGCAAGAATACTGGAATGGGTTGCCATTTTCTTCTCCAATACACGAAAGTAAAAAGTCAAAGTGAAGTTGCTCAGTCGTGTCCAACTCTTCGCGACCCCATGGACTGCAGCCTACCAGGCTCCCCCGTCCATGGGATTTTCCAGGCAAGAGTACTGGAGTGGGGTGCCATTGCCTTCTCCAAAATACAGGCCTGCTGCTGCTGCTGCTAAGTCGATTCAGTCGTGACCGACTCTGTGCGACCCCAGAGACGGCAGCCCACCAGGCTGCCCCGTCCCTGGGATTCTCCAGGCAAGAACGCTGGAGTGGGTTGCCATGCCCAGAGGATGCCAATTAGATATCAGAACCCAAGGCACGGGGGCGCCCAAGACTAAGACGGTCAGAAAAAATACAGAAATTTCAATTTCAGATAAATTAGGAATTGTTAAAAACTAAATATGTTCCGTACAATATTTGGGACATATCTATACCACTGACTCGATGGACGTGAGTCTGAGTGAACTCCAGGAGTTGGTGCTGGACAAGAAGGCCTGGCGTGCTGCGATTCATGGAGTCGCAAAGAGTCGGACACGACTGAGCGACTGAACTGAACTGAACTGACACTAAAAAAGTATTTGTTTATCTAGTTAAAATTCAAGTTTAACTAGACGCCCGGCATTTTTATTTGCCAAATCCAACAACTCCACTTGGAACACCGCCTCTCCTAAACTACCCTGAGCTCCAGAAAGTCGTAAATACAAAGCCGACCCGCCTTGACACCTCCCCGCCACCAAGCGGGGCTCTAGCACTTTCCCCGCCTTCGCCGGCCTGCCCGGCGCCGGAAGTGACGTCACCCGCAGGCCAAGGCCCCAGGCTTTCCTCAGGGAAATGGGTGTCGCGTAATGTCCGAGAAAATAAGAGCCCGCTGCTGCCTGGGCCCGCTGCCCCTGAGCCAATGGCCCTGTGACTCTGCAGGCCCTCACGGCACCAACTTACCGCCTAACCATTCAGCGACCCGAGATCCAGCCCCAGGACCGGAAGTGCTCTATGGGGGCGGGGCAGGATCCGGAAGTGTGGGGGCGGGTTGAGGAGCCGTTGTCGAGGGGCGGGGCGAGCGGGAACCAGAGCCGGAGCTGGTCTTGGCTCCGCCCTTCCCTCCAAGAGGCTTGGATGCTGTCACCTTCAGGCCTCAGTGTCTTCATCTCTAGAGTGGGATAATAATCGCCACCTCGCCGATTGCTGTAATCCGCCCACTCCTTTATTCTGTACGATTCAATCAGTCGCACAGACTTTCCAACTTCCTGTTAGGTGCTGGGCATTGGACAAAGCAAATGGACTGAGAATCACTACTTACCCACAGCTGACTCCTCCTGGAGCCAGATGAAATCATCCCCGCCGCCAGTGTACTTCCACAAGGCATTCGTATTCCCCGCCTTCTTCCTCGGGCTACCAAATCACAGCTCTGATTCAGCAAGAGAGTGATTCTGGAACACACAAAGTGCATGTGAACACGAATGAACCTAGGCCTCTCGCCCTGTCCCAGCTCTCACCCTGGACCCGGCTTGATAGTGGTATCTTGGTACATTCAAAAGACAAGTCCTGACCAGACTCAAGGACACAGAAGAATACGTTGTTTTTACCGATGTTTTCTTGAGATCACAAATTCTACAACAGATTTCTTAAAAGTCTTAAAACATATTTCTTCCCACCCGCTCTTTTCTGCACATCTCTCTTTCCCTCTCCAAACCATGCTCTGCTCTTTTCAAGAAGTCTTCCTCCCCCTCTTCCTAGCTATCTCCCTGGGGTTTTCTTTCCTTTATAATAGAGGACCCTTAGTGCGTGCGTGCTAAGTCACTTCAGTCGTGTCCGACTCTTTGCAATCCTATGGACTGCAGCTTCCAGGCTTCTCTGTCCATGGGATTCTCCAGGCAAGAACTCTGGAGTGGGTTGTCATGCCCTCCTCCAGGGGATCGTCCCAACCGAGGAATCCAACCTGCTTCTCTTATGTCTCCTGTATTGGCAGGCAGGTTCTCCCAGATCTTCACCACCTCATCATCACAACATAGGCAACTTCAAGATTTGCTCTTTTTAGATGTAAGGAAATTGTACTTAAAATTTAAGTTTTTCCTTGCTTGCAGTAAGCTGTCTTCATCCATCCATGTGTTTATTCAGTTCCTGAGTGCCCTCTATGTGAGCCAAATGCTCTAGCTGCTGGGATGAATAAGCCGTGGTACTTTAGTTTGGAAACTTGCTCTGCTTTTATAATTACATTCCCTCATTTTGGGGGAGGTGGGGAAATGTAAATTTGAGCATCTCTTGTTATTCAGTGCCAGAGACCCATAAACAGACATCACTTGCTGTGCTTTTCTGTCAGACTGTCCATTTTTTAAATCCCCATCCCACCCCCACTACTCACAAGATACGTTTAACTGTGAGATTCATTTAACTGTCCACTGGACTGTGAGCTCCTGGAAAGTGGTGAAAGTGAAAGTTGCTTACTCATCTCCGACTGTTTGCGACCCCATGGACTACACAATCCATGGAATCCTCCAGGCCAGAATACTGGAGTGGGTAACCTTTCCCTTCCCCAGGGGATCTTCCCAGCCGAGGGACTGAACCCAGGTCTCCCACATTGCAGGTGGATTCTTTACTGACTGAGCCACTAGGGAAGCCCAAGAATACTGGAGTGAGTAGCCTATCCCCTTCTCCAGCAGATCTTCCTGGCCCAGGAATCAAACCGTGGTCTCTTGCATTGCAGGCCCATTCTTTACCAACTGAGCTATGAGGGAAGCCCAGGAAAGTGGTAACTTGATCTAATTAACATTTGCATTTCCACTCCCATACATAAGACCAGACACATAGACAAGCTGACACTTTTATTTCTTCTTCTTTTTTCAATGAATAAACAATGGGAATTCACTGGCAGTCCAGGGGTTAGGACTGGGCACTTTTACTCCTGGGGCCAGGTTTGTCCCTGGTAGGGACACTAGGCTCCTGCAAGCCACGTGGCACAACCGACAAAAGAAAGGAACAAGAAAACAGTGAAACGCTCAGCTACAAAGTGCTGCAGACCCTAGGTGGAAAAGATTTCACAAAAGGGAAAGGGATGATGGTGAGTGGAAGTAAAAGACCTCATGAGGCAGTGGGATTTGGGTCTAAGAAAACAGTCAGGCTCATCAAAATGCTTAAACATACCTTGTTAGTCGGCATGAATATGTCCACAGTCTTAAATACACTTGGCAATAAGTATCAGTGTCAAAATGTGCCAAGCAATTGTAATCCAAGGAAATGATTGGTGATGGGGACAAAGATGGTGTAAGGAAGGAAAAGGCTTTTTCCTCTAACCTCTTAGGTTCGTTGACCGAGGCCCTACAGGTTAAACCGACAAATGACAGGTTAACAACAGAGAAAGGTTTATTTCATATGGATGGGAGGGACTTCACAGAAATGACATGAAAACTCCCAAAAAGCCATTAGGCCTGAGAGCTTATATATCATTTCTTAATAGGGAGTGATAAATTTTGGAGATGTAGCAAGACAAAAGGGGTTTGAGCTTCTCAGGGTAATAAATCATGGGAAAGTAAATATAAGGGGGAAACTAATGGAAGATAAGGATTGCTAAAGTAATGTATGTTTGTGAAGATTCATCTCAGTGTTGGCTCCCCATCTCCAAGTATGGGGGCATTGCCTTTCTCATGAAACTGAGCCCCTCCAAAGTACACTCCCTTACCGAGTTTATGGTTAACCTCTCTATCCAAAACTTTACTCCTTTTCTTGACCCATTTGACCACAATCCTTTTGTGAAATGAAGCACTTCCTGCCATATCGGTGGGCAAGAAGTGTCACAGCCATCAGCGATTTCTGGCCTCCAAATGTGAATAAGGGCTCCCAAAAGGGAACACAATGCCTTCAGTCCAGCAAGTGACTCGAACCCCCACAGTGATTGCTGAGGTCAGTGAACAAGAAATTAAGTCTGTAAACTATCAAGAAACAGGATTTGGGGGCTTTCCTGGTGGCTCATCACTTCATGGCAAATAGATGGGGAAACAGTGGAAACAGTGGCTGACTTTTTCTGGGCTCCCAAATCACTGCAGATGGTGATTGCAGCCATGATATTAAAAGATGCTTACTCCTTGGAAGGAAAGTTATGACCAACCTAGATAGCATATTAAAAAGCAGAGACATTACTTTGCCAACAAAGGTCCGTCTAGTCAAGGCTATGGTTTTTCCAGTGGTCATGTATGCATTTGAGAGTCGGACTATAAAGAAAGCTGAGCACCAAAGAATTCATGCTTTTGAACTGTGACGTTGGAGAAGACTCTTGAGAGTCCCTTGGACTGCAAGGAGAGCCAACCAGTCCATCCTAAAGGAGATCAGTTCTGAGTGTTCATGGAAGGACTGATGTTGAAGCTGAAACTCCAATACTTTGGCCACCTGATGCAAAGAGCTGACTCATTTGAAAAGACCCTGACGCTGGGAAAGATCGAGGGCAGAAGGAGAAGGGGACGACAGAGGATGAGATGATTGGATGGCATCACCGACTCAATGGACATGGGTTTGGGTGGACTCTGGGAGTTGGTGCTGGACAGGGAGGCCTCGCATGCTGCGGTTCATGGGGTCGCAAAGAGTTGGACACGACTGAGCAACTGAACTGAACTGAACTGGTGCCTCAGAGCTAAAGAATCTGCCTGACAATGCTTGAGTTCAGTTTCTGATCCAGGAAGATCCCATGTACTGTGGAACAACTAAGCCCATGCGCCACAACTACTGAGCTGTGCTCTGTAGCCCAGAAGCCACAACTACTGAGCCTTGACGCTGCAGCTACTGGGGCCAAAGTGCCCTAGAGCCCGTGTTCTACAACAAGAGAAACCACCACAGTGAGAGGCCTGTGCACACCGCAGCTGGAGAGCGGCCCCCTGCTCCCTTCAACCAGAGAAATGCCCGTGCAGCAACAAAGACCCAGCACTGCCTAAAGTAAATAAATAAAATTTAAAATATATATATTAAAATAAAAGAAACAGAATTTGGTCCCAGATAGCTGAGGCTCACATGAAAGGAATGAATTCAATAACCCCAGAAGCTTGCATCTTCCCATACATAGAAGAACACTAAATATCTTTGCTTGATACCTGGTTTTCCTTACTACTTAACAATAATCTCTGATGTTCAGACCGCCTGCCCCTTTTGTTGCAAACTTATATATAACCTGACTCCCTCTCCTGCCTCCAAGCAGTTTTCTCAGGGGTATCGAGATGTTGTCTGCTGGGCTCGAAGTCCTTAACATTCCCTCCAAATAAAATAACTCTCTACTTTCAGGTTGTGACTAATTTTGTAGTCAACATTTTGCTACTTGATCTCTAATCAGCCAGAGTCAGATGACTAAAATTGCTGTTGTTGATAATGTAATTGATGCACTAAAATTGCTGTTGGAGATATCATCATTAATGTACAAACTCAGGCTGTTGCTCCAGGGTAAGATAAACTAACAAGCCCCAACACATGAACCATCTGACCAGAAAGGGGTAAACCAGAGAATTCATGGTTCCCAAAAATATGATTAAGAAACGTCACAGAAACGTGCCAAGATGATGACTAATCTCGGCTTCTTTGTTCCCTTTAAAAACACTCCCAGGGACTTCCCTGGTGGTCTGCACACCTGATACAGGAGTCCCTGTTCGATCCCTGATCAGGGAACTATAAATAGATCCCACAAACCAAAACTAAGAGTTCGAGTGCCACAGCTAAGACCCAGCGCAGCCAAATAGGTAAAATAAATATTAAAAAAATATATATATGGGGGTTTCTCTGGTGTCTCAGTGGTAAAGAATCTGCCTGCCAATGCAGGAGACATAGGTTCAGCCCTAATCTAGGAATATTCCACATGCTGTGAAGCAGCTAAGCCCCTTCACCACAACTATTGAGCCTGTGTCCTAGAGCCTGGGGAACGCATTACTGAAGCCTGTGTCCCCTAGAGCCAGTGCTCCACAACAAGAGAAGTCACACAACGCAATTAGAGAGTCGACCTCACTCTCTGCAGCTAGGAAACAGCCCATGCAGCAATGAAGACCCAGCACAGCCCGAAAAATAAAGAAATAAAATAAAATTATTTTAAAAATAAATAAAAACACCCTCAACTCAAAAACCAAGTTGCACTGGCTCTGAGACTTCTCTCCCACTCTCTTGCTTATACCCTGCAATAATAACACCTTACTTTGTTGCACACACCCTCTGCCAGAGTTTGGCTTTCTGTGCCGTGGGCACAGGAGCCCTTGCTCCATAACACTCACAGGAAATTTATGTCCCACTTTTAGGTAGAAAGGAAGAGGGCAGAGGGCCCTTCCTGAATCTGCTGTTTCTCATATTCCTTCAGTTCAAAATAATTCTGCCAAAGTATCATACCTGGGGAGAGCGCATATTCTGATCCCCTTTAATGGACATAAGGAGATATTCAGCCCAAAGATTTTATAAATATAAAGCAATCTAAACATCTATTGATAGAATTTATGCAAATAAATTACAGTACTTCTAAACAGACATTAAAAAATAAAAATTTTAATATTATTAAGGCTACATACATGGTACTTTTTGTAGCATGACTGTTTTATGACTAAAAAGACTGTTGAAAGGGCCATTTATGTAGAATTTAAGCCTTCCTCTGTCACTGCTACCATTATTCAAGCAAGCTGAAGGAAAGAAGGCTATGGATTGAGATATATTACTCATAATAAACTCAGGGAAAAGTTTAGCTGAATAGACTCTTTCAGGGTAAGCTTTAATTTAAAGACTCCCTTTTAGAACGGAGCAGGAGGTCATTTATGGGTGATGTTGGGTAGTCAGTGACCAGGGAAAGGTGGTGTGAATGAAAAATATCTCCTGTCATATTAGGAAACAAAGAATGTTGCAGCCATCAAGCTGTCACATTGCAGCTGCCCTGACATCAGCCCTGAGGGAACTCAGAATGGAAACATAACATCGGCCTTCAAATCATCAGACACAGTATCCCCCTTACCACCACCACTGGGCACCCTGAGGAACAACAGACGCTGTGGTTCAGTCACTAAGTTGTGTCCAGCTCTTTGTGACCCCATGGACTGAAGCATGCCAGGCTTCCCTGTCCTTTACTATCTCCCAGAATTTGCTCAAACTCATGTCCATTGAGTCGGTAATGCCATTCAACCATCTTATCCTCTTCTTCTTCTGGCCTCATTCTAGGGTCTTTTCCAGTGTGTGAACTCTTTCCATCAGGTGGCCAAAGTATTGGAGCTTTAGCTTCAGCATCAACCCTTCCAATAAATATTCAGGGTTGATTTCCTTTAGGATTGACTGGTTTGATCTCCTCACTGTCCAAGGGACTCTCAAGAGTCTTCTCCAGCACTACAGTTTGAAAGCATCAATTCTTTAGCTTCTTTACTGTCCAACTTTCTCAACTGTACATGACTACTGGAAAAACCATAGCTTTGACTATACAGACCTTTGTCAGCAAAGTGATCTCTCTGCT
This sequence comes from Budorcas taxicolor, assembly GCF_023091745.1. Classification (NCBI taxonomy): domain Eukaryota; kingdom Metazoa; phylum Chordata; class Mammalia; order Artiodactyla; family Bovidae; genus Budorcas; species Budorcas taxicolor. The sequence continues at coordinate 11,925,226 of NC_068910.1, read as the reverse complement.
TTTTAATATGCTGTCTAGGTTTGTCATAGCTTTTCTTTCAAGGAGCAAGCATCTTTTAATTTTATGGCTGCAATCACCATCCACAGTGATTTTGGAGCTCAAGAGAAGAAAATCTGTCACTGCTACCACTTTTTCCCCATCTATTTGTCACATAGTGATGGGACCCAATACCCATGATCTTAGTTTTTTGAATGTTGAGTTTTAAGCTTTTTTACTCTCCTCTCTCACCCTCATCAAGAGGCTCTTTAGTTCCTCTTCATTCTCTGCCATTAGAGTGGTATGTTCTGCCTATCTGAGGTTGTTCATGTTTTTCCTGGCAATCTTGATTCTAGCTTGTGCTTCATCGAGCCCAGCATCTTGCATTCTGTACTCTGCATATAAATTAAATATGCAGAGTGACAATATACAGCCTCGAAGTACCCCTTTCCCAACTTTGAATCAGTCCACTTTCTTTCAGTTCAGTTTAGTCACTCAGTCATGTCCGACTCTTTGCGACCCCATGTATCGCAGCACACCAGGCCTCCCTGTCCATCACCAACTCCCGGAGTCCACCCACTCATGTCCATTGAGTCGGTGATGCCATCCAACCATCTCATCCCCTGTCGTCCCCTTCTCCTCCTGCCTGCAGTCTTTCCCAGCATCAGGGTCTTTTCCAATGAGTCAGCTTTTCTCATCCGGTGGCCAAAGTATTGGAGTTTCAGCTTCAACATCAGTCCTTCCATGAACATCCAGGACTGATCTCCTTTAGGATGGACAGGTTGGATCTCCTTGCAGTCCAAGGGACTCTCAGCAGTCTTCTCCAACACCACAGCCCAAAAGCATGAATTCTTTGGTGCTCAGCTTTCTTTATAGTCCGACTCTCACATCCATACATGACTACTGGAAAAACCATAACCTTGACTAGATGGATCTTTGTTGGCAAAGTACGTCTCTGCTTTTTAATATGCTGTCTAGGTTGGTCATAGCTTTTCTTCAAAGGAGCAAGCGTCTTTTCATTTCATGGCTGCAGTCACCATCTACAGTAATTTTGGAGCTCAAAAATCCCACAGTTTCCACTGTTCCCCCATCTATTTGCCATGAAGTAAAGAGTCCCTTGGACTGCAAGGAGATCCAACCAGTCCATTCTGAAGGAGATCAGCCCTGGGATTTCTTTGGAAGGAATGATGTTAAAGCTGAAATTCCAGTACTTTGGCCACCTCATGCAAAGAGTTGACTCATTGGAAAAGACTCTGATGCAGGGAGGGGTTGTGGGGGGGAGAAGAAGGGGACGACAGAGGATGAGATGGCTGGATGGCATCACTGACTCGATGGACATGTGTCTGAGTGAACGCCGGGAGTTGGTGATGGACAGGGAGGCCTGGTGTGCTGTGATTCATGGGGTTGCAAAGAGTCGGACATGACTGAGCGACTGAACTGAACAGAACTGAATGGGACCAGATGCCATGATCTTCGTTTTCTGAATGCCAACTTTTTCACTCTCCTCTTTCACTTTCATCAAGAGGCTTTTTAGTTCCTCTTCATTTTCTGCCATAAGGGTGGTGTCATCTGCATATCGGAGATTATTGATATCTCTCCCAGCAATCTTGATTCTAGCTTGTGCTTCATCCAGCCCAGCGTTTCTCATGATATACTCTGTGTATAAGTTAAATAAGCAGGGTGACAATATATAGCCTTGACATACTCCTTTTCCTATTTGGAACCAGTCTGTTGTTCCATGCCCAGTTCTAACTGTTGCTTCCTGACCTGCATACAGATTTCTCAAGAGGCAGGTCAGGTGGTCTGATATTCCAATCTCTTTCAGAATCTTCCACAGTTTGTTGTTATCTGCACAGTCAAATGCTTTGTCATCGTTAATAAAGCAGAAATAGATGTTTTTCTGGAACTGTCTTGCTTTTTCAATGATTCAGCAAGTGTTGGCAATTTGATCTCTGGTTCCTCTGCCTTTTCTAAAACCAGCTTGAACATCTGGAAGTTCACAGTTCACATGTTGTTGAAGCCTGGCTTGGAGAATTTTGAGCATTACTTTACTAGTGTGTGAGATGAGTGTAATTGTGCAGTAGTTTGAGAATTCTTTGGCATTACCTTTCTTAAGGATTGGAATGAAAACTGACCTTTTCCCGTCCTGTGGCCACTGCTGAATTTTTCAAATTTCCTGGCATATTGAGTGCAGCACTTTCACAGCATCATCTTTTAGGATTTGAAATAGCTTAACTGACCTGGGTTCAATCCCTGGGTTGGGAAGATCCCCTGGAGAAGGAAATGGCAATCCACTCCAGTATATTGCCTGGAAAATCCCATGGACAGAGGAGCCTGGAAGGCTACAGTCCATGGGGTCGCAAAGAGTCAGACATGACTGAGCGACTTCACTTCACTTCCTAAGGCCCACCTGACTTCACATTCCCAGGATGTCTGGCTCTAGGTGAGTGATCACACCATCATGATTATCTGGGTCATGAGGATCTTTTTTGTATAGTTCTTCTGTGTATTCCTGCCACTCTTAATATCTTCTGCTTCTGTGAGATCCATAACATTTCTGTGCTTTATTGTGCTCATCTTTGCATGAAATGTTCCCTTGGTATCTCTAATTTTCTTGAAGAGATCTCTAGTCTTTCCCATTCTATTGTTTTCCTGTTTCTTTGCACTGATTATTGAGGAAGGCTTTCTTATCTCTCCTTGCTATTCTTTGAAACTCTACATTCAAATGAGTATATCTTTCCTTTACTCCTTTGCTTTTCGAGTCTCTTCTTTTCACAGCGATTTGTAAGGCCTCCTCACATAGTCATTTTGCTTTTTTGCATTTCTTTTTCTTGGGGATGGTCTTGATCCCTGTCTCCTTTACAGTGTCATGAACCTCCATCCATACTTCATCAGGCACTTTGTCTATCAGATCTAATCCCTTAAATCTATTTCTCACTTCCATTGTATAATCATAAGGGATTTGATTTAGGTCATACCTGAATGGTCTATTAGTATTCCCTACTTTCTTCCATTTAGGTCTGAATTTCACCATAAGAAGTTCATGATCTGAGCCATAATCAGCTCCCTGTCTTGTTTTTGCTGACTGTATAGAGCTTCTCCATCTTTGGCTGCAAAGAATATAATCAGTCTGATTTCGGTGCTGACTAACCAGTGATGTCCACATATAGAGTCTGCAGAGTCTTCTCTTGTGTTGTTGGAAGACGGTGTTTGTTATGACCAGTGTGTTCTTTTGGCAAAACTCTACTAGCTTTTGCCCTGCTTCATTCTGTACTCCAAGGCCAAATTTGCCTGTTACTCCAGGTGCTTCTTGACTTCCTACTTTTGCATCCCAGTCCCCTATAATGAAAAGGATGTCTTTTTGGGGTGCTAGTTCTGAAAGGTCTTGTAGGTCTTCGCAGAACCATTCAACTTCAGGTTCTTCAGCGTTACTGGTCAGGGCATAGACTTGGATTACCGTGGTATTGAATGGTTTGCCTTGGAAACGAATAGAGATCATTCTGTCATTCTTGAGACTGCATCCAAGTACTGCATTTCAGACTCTTTTGTTGACTATGAGGGCTACTCCATTTCTTCTGAGGGATTCTTGCCCACAGTAGTAGATATAATGGTCATCTGAGTTAAATTCACCCATTCCAGTCCCTTTTAGTTCACTGATTCCTAAAATGTTGACGTTTACTCTTGCCATCTCCTGTTTGATCTCCATTTTCTTTAGTTAACAGTTATCTTCTGGAGACTTCCCTGGCAGCCCAGTGGTTAAAGCTCTGTGCTTCTAAAGCGGGGAGATGTGGGTTTGAATTGAGAAGTGGAATATTTCCTGCCATATCAGTAAACAAGGATGTCATTGTCATCAGTGATTGGAGCCCTCCAGTGTGAGCCAATGAACCCTGAGGGAACACAGGAATGGAAAAAGGAGAAAAACTGCCATCTAGTAACCATGAGACTACAGCTACTTCCTAAGGTTAGCCCCAAGGAAACTCAGGATGTGAAAACACAGGAACCGGCCCCAGATAGCTGAGATATACATATCAAAGGAATGATTTCAGTGAGCCTGAACTCTGGTATCTTCCCAAACATAGAAAAGCGCTAAATTATTTTACTTGGGTTATCTCATTTTCTTTAATTAACAACAATCTTTTGATGTTCAGACTACCTACTTTTGGTGTAAAACTTCTGCTCATCCCTTCACCTCCACAGAGCAGTTTTCTCAGGGTTATTTGAATGCTATCTCCCAGGGCTGAGGTCCTAAAAATTCCCACCAAATAAAACATAACTCTCAACTTTTAGGTTGTAAATATTTTTTAAGTTGACAGATTCCTGGTTAGGGAACTAAGAATCCACATGCCATGCAATATGGCCAAAAAATAAAAATAAAAAACAAAACAGTAATCTTTTAATGTTCCAACTACCTGGTTTTTGATGCAAAAACTCATATATCCTGGCTCCTCCATTGCCTCTTTGGAGCAGATCGCTTCAGCAGAATCATCTGAAATGCTGTGTCCCAGGCTTAACTGCTCAGTTTTGTCCACTGAATAAAACATAATACTCAACTTCAGCGTTCAGATTGTGAACTTTTTTTTCAGTCAATAGTGGCAGTAATGACACCCATCCCCACTAACAGTGCTGAATCTCAAGAATTCATCATGGATAAAGAACTTGGTCCCTATAAGCCTTAAATCTCCTCTTATACCATACACTGGTTCAAGGGGGTCACCAGAAATAGTGAAGGGTGCATTTTGGGGAGAATGGTGCTCAATCTTGGGCTTTCTGACCTGGAACTTTGCTGTAAATAAGTCCTCCTCATGGAAGAAGCTGATCACAGAGGGCATGCTGCTATTTGAAGTTTCAGTTGCCTGAGGAGTTTTGAGGTGTTAGTCCGAGACGTTAACTCAGCAGAGCCAGCAGCCCTATCCTTAAGCACTCATGCCTCTGTTGACATTTGTCCTGTTGCCCTCCAACCTCACACCATGATGGTGGTTAATAGTGTGAACTAAGAAAGCCACCTACCATGTCATTAAACAAAGAATGTCGCAGCCATCAAGCCACCACATTAGAGCCACCATCCCATTCCACCACCACCCCTGCCCCTGCCCTGCCCCTCCATGGTACACCGGGAAAAGACTTAGGATGAGCAAACCCAGGATACTGGCTCCAGATAGCTGAGATGTATATCAGAGGAATGCTTTCCATGAGCCCAGACTTTACATCTCCCCATTCACAGAAAAGCACTAAATTCCTTAACTTGAGATATATGATTTTCTTTAATGAACAGCAATCATTTGATGATCCCACTACCTGGTCTTCATTGCAAGTCAGTCAGGCAGTCAGTTCAGTTACTCAGTCGTGTCTGACTCTTTGTGACCCCGTGGGCTGCAGCATGCCTGGTTTCCCTGTCCATCACCCACTCTCAGAGCTTGCTCAAACCCGTGTCCATTGAGTCAGCGATGCCATCCAATCATCTCATCCTCTGTTGTCCCCTTCTCCTCTTGCCTGCAATCTTTCCCAGCATCAGGGTCTTTTCTAAACAGTTCTTTGCATCAGGTGGCCAAAGTACTGGAGCTTCAGCTTCAACATCAGTCCTTCCAATGAATATTCAGGACTGATTTCCTTAAGATTGACTGATTTGATCTCCTTGCAGTCCAAGGGACTCTCGAGAGTCTTTCCAACACCACAGTTCAAAAGCATCAATTCTTCGACACTCAGCTTTCTTTATGGTCCAACTCTCTCATCCATACATGGCTACTGGAAAAACCATAGTGTAAGTCAAGTGCAAAGAAAAAGAGAGCAAGCTGGACAGTTAGGCAAGAAGAAGGAAATTTATTAGAGGGAAAAGAGAAGGTGACTGGCCCTTAAGGAGAACCAGCGTTCTCCCTTTCTGACGGAGTCCTTCTTATACCCCACCAATGAAAAGTTCTCTGAAGAGATGGTCACGTAGCCAGAGGTCTGGAATCTGGTGGTCTTGCAGCTTTGAGAAGATAGGCGATAACAGTGAGATAACAGGATGCCATTTGCGCAATTTGGTCAGTCTCATAGATCACTGTGATTTTATTCTTCGTTTGTGAAGTCTACATAATGAGCCATCTTATCAGTGAGACTCCATATGGGCCCTATCACATAGCTTTGACTAGACAGACCTTTGTCAGTGAAGTAACATGTCTGCTTTTTAATACGCTGTCTAGGTCTGGCATAGCTTTTCTCCCAAGAAGCAAGCATCTTTTAATTTCATGGCTGCAGTCACCGTCTGCAATGATTTCGGAGCGCAAGAAAATAAAGGCTGTCACTGTTTCCATTGCAAACACTCCTATAAATCCTGGCTCCTCCCTTACCTCTTTGGAATAGTTCCTCAGAGAATTTTTGTTTTTGGTTGCGCCCCATGCATGTGGGATCTTAGTTCCCCAACCAGAGATTGAACCCATGCTGCTTGCAGTGGAAGTGTGGAGTCTCAACCACTGGACCAACCAGGTAAATATCCCTCAGAGCTCTCTGAAAGCCTGTCTCCCAGGCTAAGTTCTCTGTATGTTCACTGAATAAAACATAACTCTCAACTTTTAGGTGGTACATTTTCTTTCATTTGATAAGTATATAACAACTTTGAAGAGACCAAGAACATTTTGCTGCATGTGTTTACAAACTCAACAGAGTCTTTTGCCCTAATCGATAAATACCACAAAGCAGGAACAGGAAGCGGAAAGCAGCTTCCACAAGCACAAGCTCTTTGCATCAGTTTTGGATTTCTGTGGCTAGGCAAGTTTTTATTCCATCAATTCTAGTGGTTTCTGACTGGCGTCCGCCTCCTTTATTGCATTTAAAATATGTATTTATTTGGCTGTGCTGGGTCTTAGTTGCAGCATGCAGGATCTTTAGGTGAGGCATGAAAACTCTTAGTTCCAGCATCTGGTATCTAGTTCCCTGACCAGGGATCGAACCCATACCCCTTGCATTGGGAACACAGAGTCTTAGCCAGTGGACCACCAAGAAGTCTCAGTTTATTGCATTTTAATTATGACTGGACAGAGACAAATGACAGTAAGAATTCAGGACCAGCAGGAGATATACTATTGATTTAGAAGCAAAAAAAATAGTGAATATGGGAGCCTCCCTAGTGGTCCAGTGGTTAAGACTCTGTGCTTCCAATGCAGGGGGCATGGGTTGATCCCTGGTCAGGGAACTAAGATCCCAGATGCCAAGTGGCCAAAAAAAAAAAAAGTGAATGTGAATGTGTTCAGACTTTTCTTCAATAAGGTGAACTCAGTTTGGTTATTTTAACCTAAAAAGTATTGGAAATTATTACAGTGCATTCATAAGACAGAGAACTGCCACCTTGAAATCCACTGTGAAAAATTAAAAGTGATTTTTTTTTTTAATGCAAAACCATCAGAGGGTGTCAGTCATCGACTCCAAACTGGAGGGGCACTCCTGGTCTCTGTGGCCTCCCTCTGCTTGTGTTTGACACCCTGGACCTTGGGGCTCAGTCCCCTCTTCCTTACCATTCACCCCTGATGCGAGTTTTCACGGAGGAGTAGAAGAGTTCCTTTGGGGGGACTGCCAGAGTCTGCTCTCCAGTGAGCTTTTGGGGGCCCCCTCTCCCACCTCCCCTCTCTCCCCACCCACCTTTGTCTCAGCACAACTGGACAATTTTCCAGGGCAGGCCCAAGGTGGGATGTTCTGGGAGACCCGGAACTCAAGTGAAGGAAGGTGTTCTGAAGGGTTTCTCAGTGGGAGGCAGAAGGGCTAGCAGCCTGGAGGGGGCGTGGAGTGGAGCTGTCCTAAGTAAAGGCTTTAAAACACCCTGGAGCTATTTTCCTTGGGAGGATGTGTGGGACAGAATACCAACAAGCACCAGGAAGCTGCTCAGCTGTGGAGAGCTGCTCTACGGAGGTTGGACTGGCAGAAAAGGACTTTAAACCTTTGGAAAGAGCTTAATAGTTTTAGAGGCAGTGGCTCTAGAGGTTCTTCCTGGCTCTGGGTAGTCTAGGCTTATCCCATCCCTTCCTTCCAGAACAAGCAGGCATTGTTCACCAACAATGGACTTTGTTAAATGGGAAGATTATCTCCCTTTGCGGTCGAAACAGAGCTGGAGATTTCCAGTTCAGAAGCAGTGTATGAATTCAGACTCCACCACTTACTGACTGCATAACCTCAAGAAAGTTACTTAACCTCTCAGAACCTCAGGGTTTTCATTATCAAAATGGGGTTCAGTTCAGTTCAGTCGCTCAGTCGTGCGACCCCATGAATCGAAGCACACCAGGCCTCCCTGTCCATCACCACCTCCCGGAGTTCACCCAAACTCATGTCCATCGAGTCAGTGATGCCATCCAGCCATCTCATCTTCTGTCGTCCCCTTCTCCTCCTGCCCCCAATCCCTCCCAGCATCAGAGTCTTTTCCAATGAGTCAACTCTTCGCATGAAGTGGCCGAAGTACTGGAGTTTCAGCTTTAGCATCATTCCTTCCAAAGAACACCCAGGACTGATCTCCTTCAGAATGGACTGGTTGGATCTCCTTGCAGTCCAAGGGACTCTCAAGAGTCTTCTCTAACACCACAGTTCAAAAGCATCAATTCTTCGGCGCTCAGCCTTCTTCACAGTCCAACTCTCACATCCATACATGACCACTGGAAAAACCATAGCCTTCACTAGACGGACCTTACTAGTCGGCAAAGTAATGTCTCTGCTTTTCAATATGCTATCTAGGTTGGTCATAACTTTTCTTTCAAGGAGTAAGCGTCTTTTAATTTCATGACTGCAGTCACCGTCTGCAGTGATTTTGGAGCCCCCCAAAATAAAGTCAGCCACTGTTTCCACTGTTTCCCCATCTATTTCCCATGAAGTGATGGGACCGGATGCCATGATCTTCATTTTCTGAATGTTGAGCTTTAGGCGAACTTTTTCACTCTTCACTTTCACTTTCATCAAGAGGCTTTTTAGTTCCTCTTCACTTTCTGCCACAATGGGGTTAAAGAGCATTAAATAAATGTATTTAAGGTGCACACAGAGGGAGTTCGTTGGTGGCCCTGCGGTTAGGACTCTGTGCTTTCACTGCCTAGGGCCCTGGTTCCTGGACAGGGAACTGAGATCGTCAAAAACTTTTTAAAAAATAAAAATATTAATAATTTTAAAAAGTGAATGTAGAAAGGCTTACAGTTACGGCTGGTCCAGCTTTACAGGTGTGGGGGTTTCCCAGGTGGCGCTAGTGGTAAAGAACCTGCCTGCCAATGCAGGAGACCAAAACATAAGTCGATCCTCGGGTTGGGAACTTCCAGATGTTCAAGCTGGTTTTAGAAAAGGCAGAGGAACCAGAGATCAAATTGCCAACATCTGCTGGATCATGGAAAAAGCAAGAGAGTTCCAGAAAAACATCTATTTCTGCTTTATTGACTATGCCAAAGCCTTTGACTGTGTGGATCACAAGAAACTGTGGAAAATTCTGAAAGAGATGGGAATACCAGACCACCTGACCTGCCTGTTGAGAAACCTATATGCAGGTCAGGAAGCAACAGTTAGAACTGGGCATGGAACAACAGACTGGTTCCAAATAGGAAAAGGAGTACATCAAGGCTGTATATTGTCACCCTGCTCATTTAACTTATATGCAGAGTACATCATGAGAAACGCTGGGCTGGAAGAAGCACAAGCTGGAATCAAGATTGCCGGGAGAAATATTAATAAACTCAGATATGCAGATGACACCACCCTTATGGAAGAAAATGAAGAGGAACTAAAAAGCCTCTTGATGAAAGTGAAACAGGGGAGTGAAAAAGTTGGCTTAAAGCTCAACATTCAGAAAACGAAGATCATGGCATCTGGTCCCATCACTTCATGGGAAATAGATGGGGAAACAGTGGAAACAGTGGCTGACTTTATTTTGGGGGGCTCCAAAATCACTGCAGACGGTGACTGCAGCCATGAAATTAAAAGATGCTTACTCCTTGGAAGAAAAGTTATGACCAACCTACATAGCACATTGAAAAGCAGAGACATTACTTTGCCGACTAAGGTCCGTCTAGTTAAGGCTATGGTTTTTCCAGTGGTCATGTATGGATGTGAGAGTTGGACTGTGAAGAAGGCTGAGCGCCGAAGAATTGATGCTTTTGAACTGTGGTGCTGGAGAAGACTCCTGAGAGTCCCTTGGACTGCAAGGAGATCCAACCAGTCCATTCTGAAGGAGATCAGTCCTGGGTGTTCTTTGGAAGGAATGATGCTAAAGCTGAAACTCCAGTACTTCAGCCACTTCATGCGAAGAGTTGACTCATTGGAAAAGACTCTGATGCTGGGAGGGATTGGGGGCAGGAGGAGAAGGGGACGACAGAGGATGAGATGGCTGGATGGCATCACTGACTCGATGGACATGAGTTTGGGTGAACTCCGGGAGGTGGTGATGGACAGAGAGGCCTGGTGTGCTACAATTCATGTGGTCACAAAGAGTCAGACACGACTGAGCGACTGAACTGAACTGAACTAACTGCTTAAGAGAATTTAGATAGGGAGCCTATATCAGAAAGAGAGCTATCCCCAGAGATACTTTTATACATCAGAAAGACTTATTTGTGTGCCATAATAAACATGCATGTAACAACCATTTGCTCTTGTCGTATTCTTGTGAACTGTCTTCTGCCTCTTTGAAGTCCCCACCACTTCCCTCTTCTCCTTAGCTCAGGATTGTATGTGCTGTGCTGTGCTGCGCTTAGCCGCTCAGTTGAGTCCAACTCTTTGCAACCCCATGGACTGCAATCCGCCAGGCTCCTCTGTCCAGGGGGATGCTCCAGGCAAGAATACTGGAGTTGGTTGCCATGCCCTCCTCCATGGGATCTTTCCAACCCAGGGATCAAACCCAGATCTCCCGCATTGCAGGCAGATTCTTTACTGTCTGGGCCACCAGGGAAGCCCAAGAATGCTGGAGCGGGTAGCCTATCCCTTCTCCAAGGGATCTTACTGATCCAGGAATCGAAACTGGGGTCTCCTGCATTGCAGGGAGAGTCTTGACCAGCTGAGCGACCAGGAAAGCCCCAGGATGGTATATAAACCTCAACTGCCTGACTGCCTTTGAGTTTGTCTTTGTGGGACTGCTGTATATATTTATGTGATTAAATTTGCTTTTCTCCTATTAATCTGTTTTATGTCAATGTAAATATTAGACCAGCTGATGAACCTAGAAGGGAAGGGAAAATTTTTCCTCCAAAACAAACTTATTTAAGCTCCAGGGAGGCCTCACTGGGCATTCTAACTCAGAAATTTATCTCAAAGAACTGGAATTCACAAGGAGTTCTCAGTTTTGCGAAGATGATATGTTGTTTAGGTCACTTTAAACTGCAGCATGAAATGTAGAAATTTAACAAATGGGCCAATCTCAATCTTATTATGGTAATCATTTCACATATTTATATAAATGTATCAAATCATCCTGTTTTACACCTTAAACTTGACACAATGTTATATGGGTGGCACAGTGGTAAAGAATCCACCTGCCAATGCAGGAGACCTGGGTTCCACCTCTGGTTCAGGAAGATCTCCTGGGGAAGGAAACGGCAACCCACTCCAGTATTCTTGCCTGGGAAAAGCCATGGACAGAGGAGCCTGGTGGGCTATAATCCATGGGGTCGAAGAGTCGGAAATGGCTAAACAACAGAAACCCTTTCCAGCAAAAAATAGCTTAAACAATGAAGAAAAATTGTGATTTCATGTAAGACGCGATCTCAAGGTAGCATGGTTGAAGGATTAGCTGTGTAGATCACAAGGACCCTGTGCTAGTTTCGTAGGGTGGCCAGATCAAAGTCACACACACAAGGTGGCTTACGACAATAGAATTTTATTGTCTCACAGTTCTGGAGGCCTAAAAAAGAAAAATAGCATCTAAAGGAAGATTATGCGGAGTTAGCAAGTCTGCACACAGCAGAAATTGGCAGAGAATCTGACCCCCTGCCTTAATGATGAACTGAGATTATGCCCCCTATTCCCCTTTCAAAAACTGTCATGGCCTAGCAGAATCTTCAGAGTTGGTTCTGAAACACATGTCTGCCTTCTTCTCAGGTTGCCAGTCTTCTGAATAAAGGAACCTTTCCCTTTCCAACGAAGTCCAGTCTCTTGAGTATTGGCTTTTTTCTTTTATCTGGTTGTACTGGGTCTACGCTGCTGTGCACAGAGGCTACTCCTCATCACAGTGGGCAGGCTTTTCACTATGGCGGCTTCTCTTTTCGCAGAGCATGGGCTCTAGGCGTGTGGGCTTCAGTCGCTGCAGCACTTCGCTGCAGCTCAATATTTGCGGCTCTAGGGCTTCCAGTGCATATTCTTCAGTGGCTGTGTGCACAGGCTTTGTTGCTCTGCGGCATGTGGGATCTTCCCAGACAAGTGTTCGAACCCATGTCCTCTGTATCGGCAGGCGGATTCTTATCCACTGTGCCACCAGGGAAGTCTGAGTACTGGCTTTTGAGCAGTGAGCAGCCAAACTTGAGTTTGGAAACAGCTTCACACATACACAGTTATCTCTAGGCAAGTCTGGGTTCTGCCACTTGCTATTGGAATACCTCTCTTCGCTTCCATTTTGCCTCTCATAGAGTTGTTATGAAGCTCAAGTGAAATCATATGTATAAATAAATGTGTATGTATGTAAGATAATTGTTATTACAGCTAGACTTCCTTTACTTCCTCCACACATAATGTTGCCAGCTAGCAATTGATTCCCAAGTGTTGGGATGAGAACAATTTTTAAGATATACTGTTTGATTCCAACTAAATGACATTCTAGAGAAGGTAAAACTATGAAGACAGTAAAAGATCAGTGGTTGCCAGGATTTGGGAGTAGGGGAATGAAGAGGTAGAGCACAGAGGTTCTTCAGGAATAAGAAACTACTCTGTTACCATAATAATGGATACATGTCATTATACATATGTCCAAACCCATAGAATGTATAAAACAATTGTGAGCCATAAGGCAAACTATGGACTTATGGCGATTATGATGTGTCCATGTAGGTTCAGCCATTATAACAAATGTACCACTCTGGTGAGAAATATTGATAATAGATAGGCTGCGCATATGTGGGGTCAATGAGTATACAGGAATATCTGTACCTTCCTTTTCATTTTGCTGTGAACCTACAACTAACTTTCTAAAAAAAGAAAAGTCTTTTTCAAAGACAGAGAAAATGGACAAAAATGAATGGGACAATTAAATATCTTGAGGGACGTCCCTGGTGGTCCAGTGGTTAAGAGTACATCTGCAAAAAAAAAAAAAAGAGTCTGCCTGCAGTGCAGGGAATACGGGTTCGATCCCTGGTCGGGGAACTAAGATCCACATACCGAGGAGTAACTAAACCTGTGTGCCGCAACTAGCGAGTCAGAGCACAACGGCAATGACGGGCCTGTGCGCCACAGTGAAAGATCCCAAGTTTGGCACTGAGATCCAATGCAGCCAAATAAATTTTTAAAACTGTTAAAAACAAATACTTTGGCTACATTCAGTTCAGTTCAGTTCAGTTGCTCAGTCGTGTCTGACTCTTTGCAATCCCATGAATCACAGCACACCAGGCCTCCCTGTCCATCACCAACTCCCGGAGTTCACTCAGACTCACGTCCATCGAGTCACTGATGCCATCCAGCCATCTCACCCTCTGTTGTCCCCTTCTCCTCCTGCCCCCAATCCCTCCCAGCATCAGAGTCTTTTCCAATGAGTCAACCCTTTGCATGAGGTGGCCAAAGTACTGGAGTTTCAGCTTTAGCATCATTCCCTTCAAAGAAACCCAGGGTTGATCTCCTTTAGAATGGACTGGTTGGATCTCCTCGCAGGAGATCCAAGCGTCTTCTCCAACATCACAGTTCAAAAGCATCAATTCTTCGGCGTTCAGCCTTCTTCACAGTCCAACTCTCACATCCATACATGACCACTGGAAAAACCATAGCCTTGACTAGACAGACCTTTGTTGGCAAAGTAATGTCTCTGCTTTTCAATATGCTATGTAGGTTGGTCATAACTTTTCTTCCAAGGAGTAAGCGTCTTTTAATTTCATGGCTGCAGTCACCATCTGCAGTGATTTTGGAGCCCAAAAAAATAAAGTCAGCCACTGTTTCCACTGTTTCCCCATCTATTTCCCATAAAGTGATGGGACCAGATGCCATTCATTCAATTAATGATATATATTGAGTCATTAATATATAATGACTGGCTGGGCTCTGGATAACATGGGAAGCAAAATTACTTTACACATGCCTAATGGAATAGTAGATAGCTGACGGGGGAGCCTGGTGGGCTACCGTCTATGGGGTCGCACAGAGTCGGACACGACTGAAGCGACTTAGCAGCAGCAGCAGCAGCAGCATTCAAAATGATTATGTAGTTCTGCATCTACTGATCTGAAAGACATCCATAGTAATCTATGAGAAGGATAGGTTTTTAATAATATTATATTATGAGCCCGTTAAAATATATTTTAACGGGGAAAAAAGTCTGAAAAGTTCCGCGTCAGATCAAACGTTATAGTATAGCTATTCCCGGACACTATGTTTTTGGTTTTTTTTAAAATTATTTCTTTGAATTTTTTAGTTTCTGCAATGGATGTACATTTGCTTGCATGGATACTAAGTATGTAAATAAATTAAATAATGGTTAAAAGAAAAGGAAGACTGAAAAATTAAGTCTGATGTGCTTTAAAGCAGTCTGATTCACTTCTGATTGCAGTTTTCTCCTCTGTCCACCCCTCACTGGAGCCAGCCTTTCTCTAAAGTCCAGCCTGTAAGGATTTGGAGGCTTAGAGAGCCTCACTGTAACAGGGCAGGGAGCCAGGCTAGGAATGTGAGACAGTGAGAATGTGAAACAGGCTGAGCTGTCTCAGGGCACTTTTAAAATATGAAAAAAAAAAAAAAAAAAAAGACTTTTTCCACTCCAAAAATAATTCAGGAAGTCAAGCCTTGGGAGGAAGCTTCAATCTTCAACAGTGAATCTGGGAAAGGTATGGGAAGTACACAGCTTGAAAGATGTGCTGCAAAGATTTCTCTTGCCATACAACATTCAGCAGGTTATGGCTGTTTCTGTGGTTGTTTTTGTAGATTAGATGGCCTGAAAAATATATCTCCCTGGGTATATTCACTTCCCAACAGTTGTAGGACATGGCACCCAGATCTGTCTTTGTCACCGCCTAAGCATTCAAAGCAGACTGTACATTAGTCTTCCTAGCCTGTGAAATGAAAAAGCAGGCATTGCAGGGAAGTGTGTGCTCTGGGGGCACAGAGGGCTTTTTTTCCACTGCTTTGCAGTTTGGACAGTTGCCATCCATTTGCGTTCCCTCAAACAGCCTTTTTTCCAGACCCCAGAACAAACTGTAGTCAGAAACCGTTCTTTGTCAGAAGGCAATTGCAGCCCAGACTTCGCTAGGATCTTGCCCTCTTCTCTCAAGGAATAAGTTCTCTTTATGTGTTGGGATCCTGGTTCTCTTGTTTACTTGGGGATTGGACACAGCCCCTGGTTCTTTCCAGAAAACCCCCACTGTCCCAGGGTTTCTGTTTTGTCTTCAACATTGTCCAAATTATATCTGCTCTCTGGATACCACATCTTCCTAGTATCAGTGATTGAAATGTTTTGTCTTCCCTCTTCCCCTTTCTCCCTCTTTAGACACCTCAGTTTAGTGAAACAAAATAAATAGACCTCTGTCACCACTGTTGTGTGTGTGTGCTAAGTTGCTTCAGTTGCTCTTTGTGGCCCTGTGGACTGTAGCCCAGCAGGCTCCTCTGTCCATGGGGATTCTCCAGGCAAGGATGCTGGAGTGGGTTGCCATTGCCTCCTCCAGGGCTGTTCAGTTCAGTTCAGTCGCTCAGTCGTCTCCGACTCTTTGCGACCCCATGAATCGCAGCATGCCAGGCCTCCCTGTCCATCACCAACTCCCGGAGTTCACTCAGATTCACGTCCATCGAGTCAGTGATGCCATCCAGCCATCTCATCCTCTGTCGTCCCCTTCTCCTCCTGCCCCCAATCCCTCCCAGCATCAGAGTCTTTTCCAATGAGTCAACTCTTTGCATGAGGTGGCCGAAGTACTGGAGTTTCAGCTTTAGCATCATTCCTTCCAAAGAGATCCCAGGGCTGATCTCCTTCAGAATGGACTGGTTGGATCTCCTTGCAGTCCAAGGGACTCTCAAGAGTCTTCTCCAACACCACAGTTCAAAAGCATCAATTCTTCGGCGTTCAGCCTTCTTCACAGTCCAACTCTCACATCCATACAGACCCAAGCAATTAACCTTTTGAGGGGCTGAACACAACTTAAGAGGCTGCTTGACTGCTCAAAGGAAACTAAAGAAAAGATGTGTACCTATTTTGTAATCAGATATCATTTTCCTTTGTCAGAGGTCAACTTTCCTTCCTTTTAAGACAAAGAATCTGTTATACCAGTGGTCGCCAGTTTCGCCTGCTGCTCACTTCCTGCTGTGTGGCCTGGTTCCTAACAGGCCATGGACCGGTACCAGTCCATGGTCTGGAGGTTGGGGATACCTGCCTTATACAAACCATCGCAACAATTCCATTGACTACAAAGAGGGTAATGCAACTATTCTAATAATATATCTTGAGTGTGGTCGTTGTAGAAACTGTACAATACTGTATATGCATTCCAAAATTCAAAGAACTATGAAAAAGGCTCATAGTTATTGTACATAAATTATACCTCGATTGAGAACACTAACAAAAACTGGTTTAAGTAACATGAAAATTGTGTAAGATACAATGCTAAAGCAGGAGAGGAAATGGCTGCTTCTACAGCTTAGGTGGATATGTGAGTAAGGAGGCTATCAGGAGAATTTAAAACTGTGTTTTGCTAGAGAAGGAGATAATTTTCCCTTTAAAACATTTGCTATTAATGCTATGGATTTGGGGAGCAATAAATATGTTTTAAAACTTAGAGATGGGTGTTTATAAAATGTATGGAACTGAACACTTAAAATTAGTTTGTTGTATGCACTTTATATTAAATATCAACTACAAAAGTTTTTAAAATAATTTATTTATTTTTTGGCCATGCTGGGTCTTTGTTGCTACACAGGCTTTTCTTGAGTTGCAGCAGGTTTGGGTTTCCTTGGTGGCTCAGACGGTAAAGAATCCCTGCAATGTGGGAGACCTTGCTTCAATCCCTGGGTTGGAAAGATCCTCTGGAGGAGGGCATGGCAACCCACTCCAGTATTCTTTCCTGGAGAATCCCCATGAGGAGCCTGGAGGGCTACAGTCCATGGGGTTGAAAGGAGTTGGACACGACTGAGGGACTAAGCACCGCACTCTTCAGTTGCAGTGCAGGAGTTTCTCATCACAGTGGCTTCTCTTGCTTCAGAGCACAGGCTCTAGGGCGCTCAGGCCTGAGTTCAGTTCAGTTCAGTCTCTCAGTTGTGTCAGACTCTTTGCGACCCCATGAATCGCAGCATGCCAGGCCTCCCTGTCCATCACCAACTCCCGGAGTTCACTCACACTCTTATCCATCAAGTCGGTGACGCCATCCAGCCATCTCATCCTCTGTCGTCCCCTTCTCCTCCTGCCTCCAATCCCTCCCAGCATCAGAGCTTTTTCCAATGAGTCAACTCTTTCCATGAGGTGGCCAAAGTACTGGAGTTTCAGCTTTAGCATCATTCCTTCCAAAGAACACCCAGGACTGATCTCCTTCAGAATGGACTGGTTGGATCTCCTTGCAGTCCAAGGGACTCAAGAGTCTTCTCCAACACCACAGTTCAAAAGCATCAATTCTTCGGTGCTCAGCTTTCTTCACAGTCCAACTTTCATATCCATACATGGCCACTGGAAAAACCATAGCCTTGACTAGACGGACCTTTGTTGGCAAAGTAATGTCTCTGCTTTTGAATATGCTATCTAGGTTGGTCATAACTTTCCTTCCAAGGAGTTGGCCTCAATAGCTATGGTTCCCAGGCTCTAGAGCACAGGTCACTCTGCGGCATGTGACATCCTCCCAAACTAGGGATCGAACCTGTGTCTCCTGCACTAGTAGACAGATTCTTTACTACTGAGCCACCAGGGAAGCCCTACAACGCTTTCAAAGAAGGCTTAAAGAAAAGTTGTGGACGGTCATCACAAGAAGGTACAACCAAATGAAAAAAAAAAATTCATCCACTTAAAATTTATGCAATCTAACGTAGGCTGCTGCTAAGTCACTTCAGTCAGGTCTGACTCTGTGCGACCCCATAGACGGCAGCCCACCAGGCTCCCGCGTCCCTGGGATTCTCCAGGCAGAACACTTGAGTGGGTTGCCATTTCCTTCTTCAATGCATGAAAGTGAAAAGTGAAAGAGAAGTCGCTCAGTCGTGTCTGGCCCTTGGCATGGACTGCAGCCTACCAGGCTCCTCCATCCATGGGATTTTCCAGGCAAGAGTACTGGAGTGGGGTGCCACTGCCTTCTCCATCTAACGTATAGTACACCTTAATAAAAAAATACAGAAGTTGAAATCTGGCTCTGTCTGTTGCGGACCAACGGTCAAAAGCCACCAGCGTTGACTCACACCCAGAACAGGCCTCCTGGGGCGTAGCCCACCTCCACAGTACCTGCTGTCCCTGGGCCTGCGGCCGGGGCTCCTGCAGGGGGCGCCTGAGTCTCTTAGCGGTGGCGAGCCCGCACACAGGCCTGAGGCTCCGGGTCACGCGGGGCCTTGGAATCCAAGGGGTAAGGACGTGGGAGTCCCCTCCCCTCCCGCCCCCGCAGCAGGTCAGGTAATTGCCTCTTGGGGCCACCCAGCCACGCCACTCCCTGCCGGCAGCGCTGACGTCACCGCCCCGCCTCCTCGCCTCGCGCCGCCGTTACCGCCCCGCCCCCTTTCCCGGCTGGCTCCGCGGTGAGGTTCCTCGCCCTGGGCTTCTGCCTGTCGTCCCAAGATGGCGGACACAATGAGCCGGCGTCGCGCCGGTTGGCCCTGAGGCGACCGTGAGGCTGAACGGTCGGCAAGGCCCCACAGTCCGGGCAGAAGAGTGTTGCTTAAGCAGGAGGAGAAAGAGGAGGAGGCGTCCCGACTGCCGGCCGCTCTCCCGCCCGCCGCCGGCGCGGCGCCCGCCCCGCCCCGGTCGGCCCCTCGGCAGCCCGCCCGTTCCCCGGGCCCCGCCCTGGCCCTGCGCCGCCGCCGCCGCCTCAGGCAGCCGCCGCCATGAAGCTGACCGACAGCGTGCTGCGAAGCTTCCGCGTCGCCAAGGTGTTCCGCGAAAACTCTGACAAGATCAACTGCTTCGACTTCAGCCCCAACGGCGAGACGGTCATCTCCAGCAGCGACGACGACTCCATCGTGCTCTATGACTGCCAGGAGGGCAAGTGAGTGCGGCGGTGGCCTTGGGCCCGGGTCTGAGTCCCGCCCGCCCTCCGCGTCGTGGCCCTGCGCTCGCCCCGCGGCCCGCTCTCTGCCCCGGCCCGGCCCCGCGGCCTGTTTTGCACACGGTCCTGCCAGGGCCGCGTCCCCTCCGAAGCCGTCTGGGAGACCGTTTTTTTCTTAATAACGATGGCGATAACAATAATCTTGTCTTCCTTCGGTCTCCTTTCAGACCGTTTTTGCATCTCTGGCCAAACCCCACCTTGACCTTGACCTTTAAACGCCGGGTCCGCCCACCGCGGCCCCAGCTGGTAGCTTTTCCGCTAGGCGGGCTTCGTCCTCGGTGCCTGTCGGCTGTGGCCCCCTTGCAGAACCGCGGAGGCTGCTCGGCTGCCTCATTCAGCAGAGGCAGCTCCCTCTGCCCTCTGCTCGGTGACCTCGATTCCGTCCTGGCCCATCGCCGGTCCCCTGCCCCTCAGCTGCCCGCCGTGTTTTTGCCGGAAGGCCGCGTGGGTTGCAGTTGTTACCTGTCAGGATTTATTTGTTGTGCCTCTTTGGGCCCCTTGTCTTTTCCTTTCTGTTGCAAATCATTCTCTTACTCCCTCAGTCCCGGTTCCTACGTTTATAGTTAACTTTTAACAGCATCTGAAACTTTTCCTTTTTGCCAGACACGGACGAACCTGGCCGTCCCATCCCGACCTGAATGTGAACCTCCTAATAGAACCAAGAAAATATCATGTAACAATTTCGTGTTTCTTCTTATACTTGTTTTTTAAAATTACACCTTACAGTCGATTAGGACTTAACCACAGTTCTAAGTCTGATCATGACATTTCTAGGTTGTTCCAAGTCCTCTGGAGACCCAACACATCTGTATCTCTGCAGAATCTTAAAAGCACAGCATTTTGCCAGTTCCACCCTTTTTTCCCTTTTTCCTCAGCTCTGCCCCAGACTTCCTTTCTTCATGTCCCTGCTAAATTGTGAGCTCCTTTTTGAATCCTTGGATTTTTCTTTACCTTCTCCAGCTGTTCCTTTTGTCTGTTTTGTTTAAACTGATGTCTTCTATAAACTTTCTTTCAGAACTTGTCTCTTCATTTCTGAATTTGGTTATTTGAGGTAATGGTCTGAACTCTATTGTTCTCCCCAATTTTTTCCTATTTGGGCTGTGAAAAAGTATTATGTAACCGGCTTTGGATCTGCCTGCAGTATGTGGAAGAGTGGCCTATAGTGGTGGTCCTGGGGGAAGACAGTTGTTAGCTGGACCAATGCTGAGTGGTGATGTGAGTCAATGTTATTCATTTCTGTCCAAGTCTGGCCACTTGCATTAACGTGGATTAGAGTCATGTATAAAGCTAGGGTGGAGATAGAGGTTGTGGGGTCCTGGAGCTGGAAGAAATTTTTAAGCTGATTTGCTTGAAATGCTTAGGGCTTGTGCACAGATTAGAACCTCTTCCTGGAACTTGGGGATGGAGGTGTGTATCTTCATTCAAAGAAAATGAAAATCGTGGAAGCATTTCTTCAAAGTTTGTCTCCAAATATGGCATAATTTCCACCCCTTAGTAGAAATGACATGAACTGGAAGTCCTTCTTGTTATAAGTAAAATATTAATTTTATAACATAATTCAGTTCATTCATTCATGTAGCATTTTTACGTAATTACAAACTTGGCAGAAAAGTTACACCATTGTTTACAAGAACTCCCAGGATCCAATAATTAGTTATGTTTTGCTCTGTTTTCTTTGTCATTTCTATGTAAATGTTTATATTTACATATGTATGTGTATGTATATATGTGTGTGTATGTATATACAGGTGTGTGTGTGTGTATATATATATATACATGCATTTTTTCCCTGAACCATTAGATAGTAATATAGAGGTATCAAGCCCCTTTATCCTAAACACTTCAACATGGATATCCTAAGCACAAGGACTTTTTCTTATGTAACCAGATTACAGTTATCCAAATTAGAGATGTAATACTGACACAGTAGTATACAGCACATTCTTTAAAAGATTCTCATATGAATTGTGACCTTGTTTCACCGTGATCTGTGATAAGAGAGTGATCTGATAGACTGGGTTCTAGTTTGGCTTTGTGACTAGGTATGTGACATTGGTCAGATCTCTTCTCTAGCCTCAAGGAGTCCATGATCCTAAGTGATAACGTGAAGAAAAAAATTTGCCACTAGTGTAGGTCAAACCAACATTGGAAGAAAAGTAAGATTTCCTTGGAAAGCACAGTATCTGTATTAGATGGTACTAATGTTGGGAGTTTGAAAATAGCTAAAACAAAATTCTTTGTGCTTAATATTTTCTCTGTTTACTGTTCATTGACACTTTCTTTATAATGGAGTTCATCCACTGAGTGATTTTGGGGAGAGGGAGGTGCACCACAAGACATGTAGGGTCTTAGTTCCCATACCAGGGTTCAAACCCTTGAACCCTGCATTGGAAATGCACAGTCTTACCCACTGCTGCCAGGGAAGTCCCAAATGATTTTTGTTTGTTTGTTTAGTATGAAAGCATACAAAGGATATTACTTTTGGTAGATGTTGTGAATTATTCAGAGAGAAGGATGTAATATTGTTTATTCTTACCTAATCACCAGAATCATAGTTTGTGCAAAGAAGCTTACCACAATATTTGTGAAAAAATGTGCATAGTCCTCTGAAATGGATGCATTAGAATCTAGCTTTCAAACTAGAAAATGATACGAGGTAAAAGATTATGTTAAGCACAAAACTTTAGGTTAGTATTATTGATATTTTTGAGACAAATAGACCATATGTAGTTGAAACTGAATATTTCCCTTAGACCGTACCCTTTAACATGGGCTCTTCAGGCTCTGTCTTCACTATTGTAGGCCCAATACTGAGGTAAGTAAGCCTCCCTTTCCATTGGGAGGCTCAGAGTCAGCTGTCCGGAGAGTGAGCACATGCTCGTGTGCACGCTCCCTCCCTCCCTCTCTCTCAGTCACTGGTTAGCACAGTGACTACATGGCAGAACCCAGGATGGTGGACTCGACAAGGTGGCATTCAGACTGCTCTTTCTGTGTACTCATCTTTTGGGAAACGGTGAGAATGGGAAAATTCAGTGCATTTGGAGTGAGAAATCTTGTTTGTAAATAGGTTTAATGTAGGGAAACCCTTGACGTCAGAAAAATTGAAAGTGCAGATTGACTTCTTAAAGCTCCCTGAGTCATCTGATTGTTTAGCATCTAGGTTTCAAGAGGTTTTTACATTGAGAGGGTGAACTTCTTTCCCATAAATTCTCGGTGAAACAGTAGTATAGGATTTATGAAATCCTCCTGTACATAAATGTAGAATATTATGAAGTTTTTGATAAAATATTTCGATGAGATCAGTTTCAGCTTGATCTTTAAGATTCTGTAAAAGAAGATAACGTTTAAGGAACTTCAACAAATAGACTGATAACCTCAAGCTTAGAAATAAGTGATTTTACATTTAAGTAAAGAGAAAAGAACTAATAACTAGTTTTGATACAGAGAATTAGGTTTGTCTTATAAAAGGCTCAATATGTGCTTTGGAACTATAAGATAGAGAGGATGGAAATATTAGGTTATATTAGGAAAGGCAGTTTTGCACCTGGTTTCAGTTTTGATAAATCATTTCTTGAAGAAAGAGCGTCTTTCCAAGTGAATGGCTTAAGTTCTGGCCTCACTGGTGTGACATATTCCCATTTTCCTCTTTTTTATAAGTTATGGATTGTTTTGTGTGTCTTTCTTCTCAAATAGATGTACTTCTTCTCAAAGCTTACTTGTGAACAGTGTAGTAAAGGCTAATTTGAGCCCTTAGATGTACTTCTACTTCCTAACTTTGGCATTTGGTTCAGGCTGTTGCCCTTGATTGATTCTGTTTATTTCCTCCCTTTTTGAAAGAAACGCTGTTTCTTTTCAGTGTTAGGACTTACCAAGAATCTTCACCCTTCCCACATCATTCAAGTGCTTCTCTTTACATGAAGATACTAGATTTTGGTGTTGGAAGATTTTGATGGTTTTCTTTTTCTGTCCATTTCTTCGGCAGACCAAAGAGAACCCTGTACAGTAAGAAATATGGCGTGGATCTCATCAGATACACTCATGCAGCAAATACAGTTGTTTACAGCTCTAACAAAATAGACGGTAAGCAAACTTCTTTTTAGCAAGTTAATGGTCATAATTACCTTTGTTCGGTAAGGTTTATGGAACCTTTGTGACCACTTATGTTTGATTATAGTTATTTTAAATTTTCCTGTGATATTTGCTGTGCTAACATCATTATGACTGAAGAGATGCTGGAAGCAACCCATTAGAACTTTTGAAGGACTTGAAACTGAGTAAGGAAGTTTTCTAATTTAGGGTGGGGAGTGGAAATAGGAAGCTACGAATTGTGTTTACCGTTTGTGCTGCTTGAAACTTGAAAGAATACTTTTAGAAGAAATAAAAGGAAAGAACACTTGACACACAGCAAGTGTTAAACAGTGCTGCCTTCCTGTTCAAAATAACATAGATTTGAGCAAAGTTTTCACAGATACTTTCAGGTATGGTAGTTTAGTAGACTTAGAAGAGTTTTTGTATTGTCCAAACTATTGATAGTCTGTGTCACAAAGGACAATATACTGACCTTAGTTTTCTTTGATTCCAGGGACATTTTTTATCTGAATTTTATCCCCTTTTCCATTTGTTTACTTATTTAAATTTTTTGGCCATACCATGTGTGCGACATGTGGGATCTTAGTTCCTCCATCAGGAATCAAACCTGTGTACCCTGAATTGGCAGCGCAGAGTCTTACCCACTGCCACTCCAGTCTGAACCACTGGACTCCCTTTCTTCTTTAAATAAAGTTAATGTCTTTGAAGAATAATAGTTATTTTTCAAATTTAAACTTGTGAATTCTTTCTCTAATAAAGGATCTTTGTTTTTACTGCTTTTCCTCTGTGATAGGTCATTCTCAGTTGACAGGTCATCTTGAAATTGAGCTATAACACTTTCATGTTAGGACTGGGTTTTTTTTTTATTTTAATCTTACTGACTTATTGATTGTTTCATTTTTAGCAGTAAGATTTTTCTAATGTCATTCAACAAAGGTTGCTTAGACTGCTATTTTGGTTATGCATATCTCAGAGCAGATGGGTAGAAGTGTTTTTTTTTTGTATGAGAATTCTGTACTTGATTTTTAGAAAGTATATTGTTTGTACTTTTCATGCCTTTATTTCAGAAGTGGTTTTCTAAGTAAACAGTACAATTGATACTTTTGGACAAGAATATAAAACAGGATTTTGAGGAAATACATCCCTGTGATCATCTGAATGAATGGTGTTTCTCCTGTTGGGGTGTTTTTCTGGGTGATTAAATGAGAATTCTCCAAATATGGTGCAAGATGAGGCAAATGTGTAGCACTTGCAGCTTTGCTGCCAGGCCTCTGCTGTGAGGACGTTGCCTTTCCTGTTTCGAGCACATCCTGAGGAGTTGCTCCAACGCTTCGTATCCTTTTGCCTGATTCCAGGCTGAGGTAGTAGTTTGTACAGTTTGAGGGTCTATGATACCACCCGGTACAGGAGATAACTGTACAGGCCACTGCCTTGCCGGGAACAGTGCGCCGGCTACCGAGTGGGGCGGAGACGATGGCGACGCCCTGCCCACCTCTGGGAAACCAGGTAATGGGGAAGGGGTGTCTTCTGCTCAGGGCCAGTGAGGAGTTCCTCGCAGTAGAACAGTCAGGAATACTTTACAGTTGCCAGTTGAGAACTTTGAAGATGTTTTCAAGGAAACTATGTTTAGCTTTGTGCCTTTTTCCCTCTCCCAGGTAAATTCCCTGTTATTAGTACCCCTGTGAACAAGTGGACAGAATTTGTGCTTTCAACCTTTTTGTTCCTGTATACTGTTTACCTCCATAATGTTCTTCCTATGCTTTCCTTTTCTGTATTTTGGCCCTATTGCCTATTACATTTTTCAACAATTGTTTCTTATTCCTAGTCTTGTCAGAAGCATGGTACTTTCCAGTTCTATTATTTATGGAACTTCATTCCCTTCCCAGCACCATCGTATTTTGTTTTACTTTTTCAGAAGGAATGATTTGGTTTTTAAAGAGTACTTTTCTTATTCTCTGCAAGCACAGATCTCTGATGACTCTTTTCTTTGATCCTGTAAAAATCTCACTGCTGTGAACTGGACTTGGTATAGTTCATGGCTGATGTTTAGATATCTTGCAGTCTTTTTAATCTAAATTTTCTCATTTCTTCTTTTGGCCACTTTCTAACTCACTTCTCTGTATAAGGGACCATTATAGTTGGTTAATTAGAAAAGGAGTAGAACTTTAATTCTCTTTCCATTTTATTTAATTTCAATGTAAATTGTGTATTCAGTTTACATTCAGATGAGGTGTAGGTTGGGTTAACATGCTGTTGGAGAACGCTGGAGAAAAATATGCCAGAGTCCAGCCTGATCCACAGCTCAGTACGGCTGTTGAGTTCTTTGAGCCTGTTTCGTCAGTAGCCATATGTTTTTCTTTAAGGTTTGCATTCTGTGGGTAGTGAAACTGTTGTGAGGTTTTTGGTGGGTGTTGGGGCATATTTGCAGGATAATTTTCATTGTAACTATGCAGGAGCCAAAGATTGGTAACAACAATGATTTTTAAACATAGCTCTGTATGCTTTCAGCTTGAGAACTCTGCTTTTGAGTTACATGAAATCTCTAGTGCTGTGGAAAGGAATTATTCACTATTGTGTATTCAGACTTTGCTTGAATTATGGAGAACAATGAATTCTTTTACCTTGTCTTTTCAAGATGAAATGCAAAGTAAATTATTTAAAAATAATAGGATATTTATCTTCTTTCAGATACTATTCGTTACCTGTCATTGCATGACAACAAATATATCAGGTACTTTCCTGGACATAGCAAAAGGTAAGACACAGTTGTTAAAAAAAGTAAATAGGTTATCCAGAGAATAAACGAGTGGAGAGATTTTATTAGTGAAATGAAGCTAGTTTCTCACTGCTGCTTGGCATATCTCTTAAATCTTCTCTTGTTAACCGTTCCTAAACAGTCAGCTCTAGAGTAATCAAGGTTGTTGAGCCAGGGGTAGGACTTCATGGATAAACTGAAACCTCAGTTAAAACATTAATAGGAAAAATGTGGACTAAAGATACTCAGTGGAAACCTATATAGTAAAAATTGCATTTGGCATTTAGAGATCTCAAATATCAGACATCCCTTAATGAAAGGACAGTTTACATGTCTGAGGCTTCCTGTATAGGTGGCTCCCATTTCAGCATGCTGCTCCTCTACATAAACATGTTCCATATGAAGATCTTCATGAGAATGCAAAATTGATAAATTGTCCTTTGTTACTTTTTGAAAGTTAAAAAACTTGTTTCCTTATTCAGTTTCCTAATGCAGGTTGTTTCTCTCTGTCTCTTATCCCAATTCTCCTAGTATTTTTCCTCCGGTTTTTCAAGTTTGGGTTGAATGTTATACACAATTTCCCTTGGATGCTATTTTAATCAGTGGGACTTTTCTTTGCAAATGTACAATAATCCAGCATGGAGTGCTTCAGAGCCCTGATAAGAGGTGGGCGGAGAACACCCTGTTTACAGTGGCACTTCTGATTGGGCTGGGCATTTTCTTTGTTGCTGAACATAGGAGGTGGCAATTGTTGGTTACTGTGTAGTTCAGACAAAGAATGGCTTGAGACTAGTAGATGTTTTTGTTTGTTTGTTAAATTAATGGTCACAAACGTTGTCTGTAATTGAGAGTTGATGGCAGTTGTTTGAAACTGTCCAATCTTACCCCTTGCCCAATTTCTTGACCTTCTGATTCTTCATGGATAACTTTGTTCCTCTTTTGTGAGAAAGTCAAGACCATCCAAACTGAGTTCTTTTCAACTTCTGTCTTTTCCACCTAAATTCCTCTCTTCCTTAGAAACCTTTCCCTGAGAAAGAAGTAGTCTTTTTCTTCCTTGAGAAAAACAGCCCCTCTCTACTTTATTCCATCTCCTTTACTGCCTACAGACTTCCTTACCTTGAATTTTTTGGTTGAGAATATCACCCACTTCTTCTCACTGTCAGACATAGAAGAATAATCTGCATATTCCCATCTCTATCTCCTCACATTCATTCACTGTTTAATTCTCTCATCCAAGCCAAACTGTTTACTCCCCTTTCCCTGCTGCCTCCAGGTAAAATACACTGCCTGGGGCTTGTTTTGGCACTCAGCCTCTCAGTAAAGCTTTTTTTTTTCCCCTTTGGCTTTCCATCTTGGTTCTGTTCTTGATATTCTTGGCCTCTCTTTCTTCTTTAACTCTAAAGTAAGCAAGTAAGTACCCTAGCTTTTTCCTCTGCTTCTTGGTATTTTCTCAGCTACCTCCATCACTGATTTCATTCAGCTCAGATGGCTTCCCAAATCAGTATTTTCAGCCTATGATTTTCAGACTGGACTTCGCACCTACAAGTTTTATACACATCTCTGTAGGTCTCTGACAGATCTGATACTCCATCCTTCGTTAAATTCCTTGGGCCAGTTCCTCTGTCTGCCTTATGTTTTTTCCATCTGTCTCTTGTAGTTCTCCCAACTCAAAGCCTCTGTTGTCTGTTCACTGCTTTTTCCCTGCCTTCGCATTTAGTGAGCTATTAAATCCTGTTGACACTACTGGGTTTAACCTCATGTGTCACTTTCCTCCATACTTACTCCTTTGCTTCTGTCCTTGCTCAGGTAAATTACTGTCATATCCTAATCTCCCCACCACTCACTATCCTGCTTCTGCACTCTGTTTTTTTTTTGTTGTTTTTTTTTTTACAGTTTTGACCACTTCACAGCCTCCATCAAAAAGCCTTGGAGTCAGGTTCTTTTCTGTCTGTCTGACCCATTTTCCCAGTGTTATCTCCCGCCACTCCAGTTGAGTTGAACTCTTGCAATGCTTCCTGAACTGACTCATGCCTTCTATCTGGCATCTTCCAGAAAGACCACTCCCATTGAAACCCTGTTCAACACAGGTGCAGCTGCTTCCGGAAAGCCTTCTCTGACCCTCTCTTGGAATTGTCTGGGCTAGGCAGTTAAGCTTTCTTAGAGTGGAAATCTCGTTCCTCCTTGCATTCCCTGTGCCTCTTAGCAGAGCCATATGCCAAGGTAGACTTCCTCTGAGCTTCTGACCTGAATACTGGGACATACAATTACATGTCCATATGCATTTTCCTCACTCTGTTTTATTACCGCCTCAGCATTCCCAGGAAATTTTGGCTTATAGTATCTTTAAAATTTTTAAGTTGATGATGTAGTGCAAATGTTAATTTAGTTATGCTGGAAGATTGGTGGGGGGTGCGGCGGGGAAAGTACATTTTCTCATTTTCTGTTCGTGGCACACATTTTAATTTCTTTCTCATGGAACCAAAACCTCCTGAACCCCTTTCAGTGTCATCTAAAATTTGAACTTCCTCTATTTCTACAGTTAAAAAATCCATTCACAAATGAGTTGTGTGACTTGATCACCTTATTTTTCAACTTCAGATTTTTCTTTGTCAAAATGAAACAGTACACCACCATCATTTCCTCAGTAATCTTCACCTATGACACCCACTCTTTTGTCTATGAAGTGTTTTTTAGCCAAGCCAGAATGTGGAGCTGCTCTTTCAGAACACCCAGAAGGAAGTACCATCTGAGTGTCCATTTTCACAAGGGCTTCCTCAAGAACCCCCTGGTTAGGGCTCTGGCATGCTCCAAGAGGCAGGTAAAGCAGAGTCACATGCTGTCCTCCATAGGCTGGGCCCAAATTCTGGGGACATGGTGGGTATCTTCAGTGCAGAGCATGGCAGAGCAAGAACATGAGCAGAGGGGAAAAGAGAGCCCAGATGAGGCCTTGGAAGAAATATTTTTCAGTGAGTGATTCTTAACAGTATATGGGTCCCCTAGAAACATAGCATAGGCTGTTAGCACAGGCCTGTGGCTCTCTGTAGGTATGGCACTCAAACTATCAGCCTCACCATCACCTAGGAACATAGATTGTCAGACCTATTGGACCCACAAACCTCTAGTTAAGGGATTTTTTTATTAATAAATTGAGATATAGTTCAATACCATAAATTCATCCTTTTAAAGTGTACATTTCAGTGGTTTTTAATATATTCACAGAGTTGGGCAACCATCACCACTGTATAATTCCAGAACATATTCATCACCCCAAATAGAAACCCTGTATCCATTAACACTCCCCATTTCCTGTCTTCCTAGCCCCTGGCAGTAACTAATCTACTTTCTGTCTAACCTCTTTTACTTTCATGTATGTTTAATATGAATAAGTGATTTCATTTCTTTTTATTGCCAAATAATATTCCTATGTGGTGATAACACATTTTGTTTACCTATTTATTAGGTGATGGACATTTGAGTTGTTTCCACTTTTTAGTAATTATGAATTATGCTATTATGAACACAGATGCATGGGGATTTTTCTTTTTGACATAAGTTTTCCTGTTTCTTGGGTGTATACCTAGCAATGGAATGTTTACCTTTTTGAGAAAGTGTAGAACTTTTTCAAAGCAACTGTACCATTTTACATTCTTACCAGCAGTGTATCAGGATTCCAATTTCTCCACATCCTCACCCACACTTGTTATCTCTCTTTGATTTTTGCTTTGCTAGTGGGTATGGAGTGGTATCTCATGATTTGATTTGCATTGGAATCGTATATTTTTATGTTGTAGCTTTAAGTTGCTTTTTAAAGTATACTAATTGCCTTTGATTATTCCAGATTGCTTGTGTATGCTTGTTTCTTAAAATAACATTCTTAGGAGAACATATATAGGGAGGCAGGCCAAGTGGTTTAGAGTTCATATACAATTACTGCAGATATTTTGCTTCAACTACTATTTATCTTGATGCATTGCAGGGTGGTGGCCTTGTCCATGTCACCTGTGGATGACACTTTCATTTCTGGGTCTCTTGATAAGACCATTCGGCTCTGGGATCTCCGCTCTCCTAACTGCCAGGTAATGTTGCCTCACAGTTACACTGTAAGTGTTTTCTGTGGTAAGCACTATCATCAGTGCTCCCTCGCAAGGAAGGGGAAAAGCAGTGTTTCCTTTCTGGGATCCCAGAGTCTTTAAATTTGGGAGAAAATCGTTTCTTTTCCTGGTAGATGACTAATAATTGAGTTAATACCTTAATCCAGTGCATATTTATTATGATCCATGCCTTAGTGTTTTAAAGGCAGTTTTCCTGGAGGCTCTGAACTATAGATATTAGATTTCAGAGATTTGTTTTTATTTGAATTCAGTGTCTGTAAAATTGTACAGTTAGAGTTGATCTGAAATGAATTGCATGGAGATCTATTTTTTTTAAAACTTCATTTTAGTTAGTTTTATGTTTGTTTTTGGTAGAATCCTGGGTTCATTAACTTTTTAAAAAATTTTCTTTTTTCTTAGGGTCTCATGCATCTACAGGGCAAGCCAGTTTGTTCTTTTGATCCAGAAGGATTAATTTTTGCCGCAGGTGTCAATTCTGAAATGGTCAAACTTTATGATCTTCGCTCTTTTGATAAGGTAAATCTTTGAATCTTTGAATTGTCTTGATACTATGGAGGTTTTGAAGGGTGAGATGGACATTTAAGAGCCTTTTTCTACACTAGAGGAGGTACGTGGTAGATCTTAGAAAGCATCAGAGCAGTAAATCTTCTGCTTTCCCTAGTCCCAAAGGAATCGAAAGGGATAGAATGAGATTTGGCTCTGGCAGAAGGAATGATTGATGTGCCTTGGGCCTGAGGCTGCTGTCTTCATCTTTGCAGGGGCCATTTGCAACATTTAAGATGCAGTATGATCGGACTTGTGAGTGGACAGGACTTAAGTTCAGCAATGATGGCAAGCTCATCCTCATCTCCACCAATGGCAGCTTCATCCGTCTGATCGATGCATTCAAGGGAGTGGTGATGCACACGTTTGGGGTGAGCTGACAGCTTTTGCGCTTTTTTTTTTTCCTCCCAATGTTCTTACCTTTTTCTGTGGTCATCCCTTCTGAGAATTATGTTAGCTAGCTGATGGAGACCAGCAGTTGTCTTTGGTTAAAGGCATGGACTGGCATTTTCTTCCTGCACATGACATCATTTCTCTTGGATTCTGAGACATTTACTTCTCACTCAGTGGCTCAAGTTTTGTGTTGAGATATATAATAATTCCTGACCATAAACATTATCTAGCTCCCTTGAACATGCAGTTGGGAGTGAATTAATTGTAAAGGGTGGTAGCCGAGTCTGGAACTTTGGTAGCATGTGGATTGAGAAGGAGAGAGTATTTCACAGAAAAGATGTGTATGTGGAGTCAGTGTTTGTAGGCAATTATTTTTTGTTAATGGCACTGTAACGAGTATTGTTTTGCTTTTATTTTTTAGGGTTATGCTAATAGCAAGGCTGTCACATTGGAGGCCTCGTTTACTCCAGACTCCCAGTTTATTATGATTGGTAAGCTTCCTTTATCCCCTTTGGGGGTTATTTCTCTGATACTGTGCACTATGTTATTTTTGCTGGTTATAACTAACTAAGATACCATTTATTATCCTCTTGATAGAAATTTTCAGATTTCTGTGTAGCACATTATGTCAAAGATATTGTGTCTTTAAACTGTCCTGGCTTTGCATGTCTTTACTGGGGATGGACGTTAATGATGGTCTTCTCCTGGACCAGCATAGAGTTAAGTCCTACAAGCACTGTCTTGCTGATAGTGCCGACTTCCTGTTGTAGCCTTGCGTTGAGTCACCTTAGTGTAGATGTTTGTAGGGTGACTGTATTCAGCCCCCTTTTTAAATGAGAAAACTGAAGTTAGAGGGGAAATGACTTGCCTGAGAATAGAGTCTAGATCAGTTCCTAAGGTGTCTTTTCTTCACTGCCTTTGCTCCTTCTTCATTTCTGCTGATGGCTGGGTCCTGAAGGTTGGCCGCTTTCAAGATGTCGGTCCATGGCTGCTGCTTGTCTTTGTAGTATGCCTTGAGCTGTTGTTACATGCCTTGATCTTTCTCTTCAGGTTCGGAGGATGGCAAGATCCATGTCTGGAATGGAGAGAGTGGTATAAAAGTGGCTGTATTGGATGGCAAACACACAGGCCCCATTACCTGTTTGCAGTTCAACCCCAAGTTCATGACCTTTGCCAGCGCTTGTTCTAACATGGTATGTGAACAACAGGAGACCTCCTCCGCATAGGGGCCCTCTTCATTTGGGATGGGGGTCCTTCTGCAAGCACAGTGAGTTGTTTTAAATAGGCACAGTTACAAGCACCCAAGTTCATGTTTCTCAGCTGGTGGCCTCCCTATTTCGCCTCTGTTATCTGATCTGTGATTGGGCTGGCCTTTCACTTTTACTTTTCTTTCCATGATGTGGGATCACCTCTGAGGTGGAGATCTTAGCTCAGCTTTGGCTCCTGGTTTTGTGTCCAGACTACCTGAAGCTTTGCCTCATAGTTTTTTGGTTTCTTAAAACTCTTTGAGCCAGCCTTTTGTGGCTGCAGACTTTCAGTTTTTCCATTCCTCTCAGATTATGCTGAGTTCATCAGAAATTCTTAGTTAATCACAGTTCACCACTTAGGATTTTCTCCAGGCCCCTGTCTCCTCCTGGACAACATGAGCAAAACAAAATAGCAGTGAATCTCAGCCTCCTATTTCCTCTTGGCATCTCCTAAACCTGTCTAGGTATTGGGGTATGAGGCATTTCATTACTAGCCTACTCAGAATACATTGCTCCATCTCTTTTTCTTTTTAACTAAGAAAACCGTCCAAAGAAAAAAAAAAGGTAGCAGAGCCATCCAGTCCAACCTCTCTTGTTATTTACAGCTCCTGAATGAGAGGGCCTGCCTGAGGTCACTTATAGGTTAACAGTGAAGCCAGACACCCACCTCCCAGAGAGCAGTCCTTTTTTTTTTTTTTTAAACACCGGACCTCTGTGATGTAATTTAGTGTTGAGGGAAAAAGAACTAGCTTACTTTCACATAGATTGGGGAGTGTTTCTCTGTTTATAGATTGCCAGTCTGTTGGTCAGGAGGGAGGGCCACCAGCCATAGCTGCTTCAACTTTAGGGTTGGGCGCCTTGATGGTGGGGGAGGGGTAAGAAAACCCTTCAGCATTGAGGAGAGAAGCTTGGTTTCTTAGAGTTGACTCATGTTCTTCTTTCATCCAGGCCTTCTGGTTGCCCACCATTGATGACTGACCTGCACGGTGCTTGGCTGTTTTCTGTACAGCGAGGGTGGCAAGTAGGAAAAAACTCAGAGGGGACTAAGATGATAGTGGGATTGGATCATTTGACTGGGCTGGAGAGCATCCTTCCACATGGCCTTCCCAAGAATGTGCTGTACATCTGCTCAAAAGAAAAAAGTTGCTTTGCCGAACTTCTTCAAAAGGACTCTTGGTGTGGCCAACTCAATCGGGACTCAGACTTTCCAGCTATCACTGCACCGAACTCTTCCAGAGGATTGACCAGACTTGTGATGAGGGGATAGTGGGCCCTCGAGACGCCTTCAGTTTTGAATGTATTTGCTGCTGAGGAGTCGGTGAAGTTGTTCATTGTGCACATCCTTTCTCCCACCCCCATCAATGCATGGGAAGCCACAGTTCTGATTTTGAGATGCTAGGGCAGCTCAGTGCCCCTTGCCCTCACCCTGCATGCCTTGTTACTGGGTCTCCCTGTGTTTTTGCGGCATCACCCACAACCGTTGCATTACTTAGGTGCCAAGCATTTACAGAAGTAAGTCTCCATGTATTTTAGGGTCAGAAAGGGACAGATGCAGAAGGACCTTGCTTTCCAGGAAGCCTTGCAAGTTAGTCATGTGACGGTGGGTGACCTGACCATGCCTCAGGCTCTGGGTAGGCAGAGGGTCAAGGGCCTGGAAGGGAGGGAGGAGTGGGAGCAGGTGAATCCCTAGGGCTGGGAGGTCTAGCAGCAGCTTGGTGTGGTCCCCTGTCATCAACACAAAGCCACGGTCCTTCTGGGTGCCTGCCAAGTCTGATTGTGTATGAAAGCAAGGTGGGCGTCTGTTTTTGTGCATGAGCTCCATCACGCGTTCCTGTGGGCCAGTATTGTGGAGTGACTCCGAGCTGTTTACATTGATGCCTTCCCTGCCCACCACAAGTTGTGTACATAGTCTCCAGATGATCCTACCCCTTCCCCAGCTCCCAACATGGGGCTGGCCTAGGCCTGTGTTATATGTTATATTTAGCCTTTTTATATATGACTTGGGATTCTGTTGTTTGTATTTTAGCACAGTGTGTGTACACCTTCATTTAAATATATCGTGTGTGTGCATACATATATACGTATATATATGTATGCACATATATATATATATATTTTAAAAGTATCAAGAAGTTCAGCTGAAGGAGATGAAGCCCCGCGCCCCCGGAGAAAGACTGCATCCTTGCTAATAGTGTTTGCCACTGCCACAAGTGTTAGTGAGTCTCCCTATTAACCTTTTTTCCCTTCGGGAGACTAAACAAAAGCAAAGCTTTTAGTGTTTGCTGTCCCCATGGCAGCTAAGTGAGGGTCTTGGAATGACTGCCTTGTGTTCCTCAAGTCGCACTTTGGGGCCTTCTCTGCAGTATTAGCCCCTTTTTTGCCCAGTGATGCTCCGTCTGCGCCTCTATGTGTGACAGTCACTCTTGCATGCCTCTTGTGTCTGGCTTCTAGCATTTGGGGACAGGATGCTGGAACCAGAGCATTTTCAGCTTGTCTGAGGCTTCCTTGCCAATTACAGGTCACTCCTGTTCACCTGTATGTCTGCTTTCTTGCTGCTTTTCCTTGCCTTGTCTTGGGGAGGCTTCCTAATCGGGGTTGACATGAGCTGCAGATAGCTCATTACCTTTCCCCTGCATGGCCTTCTTAGAGCAGGACAAGTGGCATATTATTTCACCAAGTTCCCAAACATAGAATCGAGTAACACATTCCCTGCAGACCCAGAAACAGGCCCAACAAGGTTATGTTTGACTTGCCCAAGAGTACCTACCCACTGGTGGGGAAAGCAAGCCATTACTCTCGCCATTCAGCAGCAGGAATAGGCTGTGAATTGCTAGCAGTTACTGTTTGTTTTCTCTTGCTTTTTTAGCAGTTTCTTTTTGGTTTGTTCCTCAAATTTAAGGGCAAGGGGCATACATCTTTGCCAGACATAGATTGGAATCTACAGTTTCTGCAGTGCCACACTTTATAAAGCTCTGCATTCTCAGAGTGGAGAGACTTTTAGAAACCAAGTGATCTGAACTATTAACTGCCCACCCCTGGCTTTCCAGGGTAGAAAATTCATGGTAGGAATAACTGTTCAGAGAGAGTACTTGGAACTGTAGGTTAACAAGAAAGCCTGCATAAGTGACGTATCTGTAACCCAGAGCAGCCATATATGACTTGTCTATCCGCAGGAAGATGATTTGTATTGAGTTCCTGTGAGTCTGAAGCAGAGGCAGCAGGTCCTTTGAAAATAGGCACTGCACTGCTTCTGTTTATGGGGACCTGTGGCTGCAGAGCCAGCTCCTGAGTTGGGAAGGAAAGGGGAAGATGCAGCTGGAAGTAACCGAAGGTGATGCCATGGTGGAAATAAGGCAGAATTAAGGGAGGAGTGTCTGTGAGCCAGAGACCCTGAGGAGCACCAGGGGTGCTAAGGCACCTTCAGTGGGAGCCAAGGTGCTTAAGTTCTGGGGATGGGGGCGCACCATGCTCTCCAGAGTCAGGGCCAAAGCCACTGATTTCTATGTGACGGTGACGCTGCACTGCTCAACCACCAGCCAGTGGGGTTTTTTTTTTTTTTTTTTAAGGAAAAAACGTAACTTGCAGTCATAATTAATGCTTATTAAGAAAAATCTGGGAATTTTAAAAAGAATCAGTTTACCACCCAAATGTTACCACTGCTAATCTTTTGGTGTTAAGTGTTCCTCTAGACATTTCTGTGCATATAGATTTTTGGTGTGTTTACATAGTTGGTATTCTACTGTATATACAATTTTATGTCCTTTTTGTACTTAACATATAAACGTTTTTTTCCATGTTATCTGTCTTAGACAGAATTTTATGGCTGCAGCCTCTTCCGTTGAGTTTTCCTAGCACTGTGTGCCTTGTTCTTAAGAGTTGGAGGGCATGGGGGTGGGTTGTCCCCTGTCAGTCCTCCTGGCTCATACTGGGACTCACTGTAATGCTGTGGACAGGTTGTTGGGCTTGCTGGGACTGCCTCTGGTAACTAAGCCCTGTGGGCTGGTGGGAGGAACCCTATATCCAGCTCTCAATGCATAGCAGTCTGGGTCCCTCAAGCCCCCATTCGAATAAGCAGTAGTAGGCCAGAAATGAGTGACCCAGAAAAGGCAGGCCTGAGCCAACCTTGAGATCTTCAAAGACTGTATTTGGTGTATACCTCAAGCTGCCTTTCATGCCCACTGTTAACCTCAACCCTTGATCAGCTGGCAACCTCTAGCTGGAATAACGTTCATCCTGCTAGGCACTAGCTTGTGGGGGGCCAAGTATAGTGGAACCAACATTCTGGTGGAAGGCCTGGCCTGTTCCTTAGTAACCCCCTGCCTGGCCAGTGAATTGGTAACTCACTAGTAGCGTGGCATCCTCAGCTGCAATACCGTGGGCCTGCCACTTTGCCCCTGGTCGTTAGAGGTTGACCAAAGGCTCTGGAGGGCAGCAGAGGAAGCGTCCCAACTTGTAAGGGGCAGGCCATGCACAGGCTGTCGACATGACTGCTCAGGGAGGAGGAGGTCCCCCCAACGGCCTGCCGTGAGGGCTACTGCAGTTTTTGGCTCTGCTGAGAGACATGAACACACAGGTGAGTGTGGCTGCCTTTGCAGTGGTCACTCCTGTCAGTTTGGCTTGTTTGCAGTTGAGAGACCTACCGTTGCCCACTTCTGGGCTTCAGCCTTGTGATGTGAGAAGCAAAGTAGACTGGGCGAGCTGGCTCAGTAGTTGACGTGGGTAGTGGGTTGGCAGGCACAGGATACCGCTTACAAAGCTTTGCTGGGGGCAGGGGTGAGTGGAAGGTGGGGACTGCTGAAGAAATAGGAAGTAAAACTACAGGGTGGTAGGGCACAGTTGTCCTTGCCAGATGCCTCACTAGAGTCCTGGAGAGGCTGCCCAGAGCTGCTGGGGCCAACCACAGTTGGTCATGACCCAGCTGTGGACAGAGGTAGGCCCAGAAGTGCGGGGCTATGGAATATGACTAAAAAGTAAGTAATCTCATAGTTTATCCTATCTCTTCCCTAGAGAACCTGTAGCAAATGGAGTCTAAAGTGAGTTAATGGGCAGGAAAGGTGGTCTGGGAGCCTCCCCAGTGTGTTAAATAAACAAGTTTCACCATCATATTGGGCTTAGTGGTCCTTGTCCTTTCTGGCTGCAGTTTAAGGCTGTGAGTTGCCTGGTAGGAATCTCAATTGTAAACCAAAGTAAGAGTAGATGAGGGAAGAGTTAGATAAGGCTGAGGTTATGAAATTAAACAAATACTAAGCATTTGAGCCTTGGCCAGTGCTGGATGATAAAAAGGGGTCTTGTGAGGAAGTTGAAGAACTAACCTACTCATCAAACAGCAAGCTCTGGAGCCCTAACTAGTCTCCAGTCAGTAAGTCTAGATTACTAAATTTACTGTAAACTTTATACTAAATTTACTGTAAACTTTATACTAAAACTACTATAATTTGCATTTTTTAAAAACCCAAAGGCATTCCCTCCGGTACCTCAAGCCCAGAACTCACAGCCAGCAGTGGGGACCCTCCTGTTCTCCTGGGCAGCAGTTCTCTCACTGGGGTTCATCCCAAGCTGGGAACTAGGGAGGCTGCGGAGAAGACAGTGCTGATTATAGGGAAATTTGTAAGGTGGAGCTAAGGTTAAGACTGATTTTTTTTTTTTTTTAAGAAGAGAACGAGAAGAAGCAAAAAGTACTATAATGCCAAGCTTTACAGCAGTTGACAATTCACAAGGGTTCTCTGCACATAAACATTTAATAGGGAGGTGATGGAAGCAACAAAAGGGCATTGTTGAGGCATCAGCCTTGGGCAGGCCTGGGGCCAGAGAGGAGCAGTCAGGAGCAGTGACGAGGGCATTCACCACTCAGCCACCTCTGGGGCTCGTTCTGCCCATTAGTTTCTCCCCCAACTAAAGCCCCTGCTTCCGTGCCTCTCCTCCAGCACAAAGGGGAGCAAGAGTAGGATCTCAGTGACATTAATGCATTAGAGACCTGGATCCAACCACAGTCTGTCAGCCCTTTCTGGCATCCTTGGCCAATGCACTTAGTCCAGCTGCCCCGATTTGGGAATAACGTATTGAGGCTGTTCAGGATCCTCTCTGAGGAGCCTTGTGTGGATTCCTAATGTAAAGTGACTCTGCCAGACATCATTATTGACAGTAGCGTTCTTTGCCTGGCAAGGAGGGGACCTGGGGAACTCCCTACTTTCTTCCAGCTCTGACTGCCTTGTAGAAATGCGCACCTTGAAATGGGCTGGGGTCAGGGCTCGGTCTGGGACTGGGGCAGGCAGACCTGCTGTTGACCGTGGTGGAGGGATACCTATATCGCACCTGACGCCTTAATGGTTCTGGGATGCGGTGTCTGAATCCTCAGTGGCTACTGTGCCCCTGGCCCTGGTGGTGCAAGGGAATCACGAACACAGAGACGTCGTCGTAGGACACCTGCCCTTCCTGTATGGGGCTGTCATCCGTCCCCTGTGTGCTGCGTATCAGGATCTTGGCCAGCTCCGAGAACCTGTGGGGACCGTCCTGCAGATGTACTTTGGGGCCAGATCAAAGAGGCAAGGCCAGCCCTCAGGGAGAGCTCCCCCAGTGCTAGACACTTGAGAACTCAAGCAGTGCAGTCTGACTGTGGGGACTGGGAGGGCCACAGATTGGACCACGTGAGTATGGACCCAGAGAATTTGGGGCCCCACAGTCACCCCCAGGAAGCCTGAGGTAGCTCCAGCCCTGGCCAACTGTTCTTAGCTGGACTCCTCTGCTGTGATGTCTTCTCGGTACTTCTTAATGTTGCTGCTGGTACTAACCCAGGTCCAGGCAGATCCCCAGCAACTACAGTACCTGTGTGGGTCCTCTCGGTTGCCAAGGAGGAAGCTCTGCACCAGCCGTGCCACTTGCTCATTGGACAGGACATCCCAGAGCCCATCAGTTGCCATGATAACCACATCCTCCTCCTGGGGCTCCAGCTGGTCCATATCGAGCACAGTCACCTGCAAGGTAAGTCTGAGGTCTCCTCACTGCCCCCTTCCTAGTTCCCGCCAACCTTGCGTTGTCTGCTTTTCTGGGCAGATGGAAGTGCTGTGGCCCCCTCACCTGTGGGACAGATAGCAAGAAGGGCTTGAGCTGAATATTTGTGTCCAGGACTCTGAGTTGATGGTCTCCTAGACCCCGGGAGACGGCCAGGGTTCCCAGTAGCCGAGCCTGGAAATAACAGGGGTGTGAGGTGATAGCAGACAGCCCCAGAAAATGTACACGTAAAGCACACAGAGGTGGACTGTGACCCACGGGCCCCTGGGCTGAGAGAGAAACATCCCTGTGACCTTGAAGCAGCCCCTAGGACCTCAGCCAAGGGCCCCCATGAGGGACAAAGGAGCTCCCACCTCTACAGGGGGCGATTCAAGAGGGATTCTCGGAGTGGCCGTTCACTGACCTGCCTACCCTGTCCATGAATCAGTGGGTACTTGAGATCCGACTTCTCCACACACTTGTAGCTCCTACCAGGAGCAGACCCAGTATCAACCCAGGCCAACAGGGCCCACCTTGCCCCGTGGAAGGGGACTGCCCCAGGCCACCCAGCTGAGCCTGGACCCCAGGGCTCTCCCCACAGTGTCCCCAACCCCACTTCACTCACCAGCCACTCATGTGGTGATCCCTGAACAAGACCTTCTGCCCCAAGTCATCCCCCTTCAGTCGCCGAGGGAACTCCAGTCGGGTGAACTCACCAGCCAGAAGCTCAGGGTAGATAAAGGCCTGGGATAGGGAGGCCTTGCTCAGATCAGGCTCCCTCTGGTGGCCCAGGAGCTGGGGCTCCATCCACATCTTCTCCACTAAGAGCACCTACCAGCTGCTGGATCCGCTGCCGCTCAGTCTCTGGGGTGAACTCAGAGCTCAGGGGCCGTACCTCATCCCTCCGCACCAGGATGGCCCTGGAGGGAGTTTTAGAGGAGACGGAGAGGTCTGTGGAGCAGCCTCCATCCTTACCCATGGCCTCCCTCCTGCCGGCCCTTCCTCCAACCACCAGGGGCCAGTTCTGCCCACGCCAATCCCTTGCTCAAAGCCCCTCCGTGACTGCTTAAGTCCTGCGGGGTAAAGCCTCAACCATCTGACCCGGTCCCTGAGGCCCCTGCCCCTCTGGCATCTGGCACATACCCAGTGCACAAACAGCTCAGCCATCTTCCTCATTTCTGTCTCTCCACTTCCAGCCCCCTTCACTGTCCCCCCACCTCTCCTGCCCATCTGCTTGCCCCACCTCGCTCACCCTCCAGAGCTCACTCACCTGCTGTCCCCAGCATTGGCCACATACAGCTTTCCCTTCAGGGACACAGCCACCAGGGCTGTGCAGCCACCCACCTGGCCTGAAGCCTCCAACTCTCGCCCGATCACCTCATCCTGGGGCAAACCAAGGCTGCTTTAGCTGCTGCTTGTACTGCCACCGTGCCCCTGTCCCCAACCCCCACCCTACAGCGCACTTCCCAACCAGCAAGCATGGCAGTCCCTGCCCAAAGTCACTATGACTCCAGGATCCCTGTGGTCAGGAGATCTAAATATATCCTTGGGGAGGTATGGAAGTCCTAAACAGTGAGGAAGAGAAACCAAGGACCTAAAGGATATGCAATGAGATAATACAAGTAAAAGCACCTAGCACATATTAATAGGAGGTGCTGGAAAAACAGGAGAGGTTATGGTGACTGCTTAATAACAGCCTAACCCAATTTTATCCTCTCAATCCGAAGATCCAGGGTGATCACCATTAAGTGCAGGGATGCCCCCCTAACCCAGAGTCCCTCAGGTCCCTGGGGGTAAAACCTTCCCTCCTTCCCCAGCCAAAGGTCACACTCACACACTCCTGAAAGGCACTCTCCAGAGCCCCGATCACCAAGTCTTCCGTTCTAATG
The DNA here is from genome assembly GCF_023091745.1 of Budorcas taxicolor. Classification (NCBI taxonomy): domain Eukaryota; kingdom Metazoa; phylum Chordata; class Mammalia; order Artiodactyla; family Bovidae; genus Budorcas; species Budorcas taxicolor. Next base: position 11,883,907 of record NC_068910.1, on the reverse strand, counting down.
CCCTTTTCCTCCACAAACTGGGGGTCACTGGGGCAGACGCAGCGGCCGCTGAGGTGCATGGGGGGCTGAGTGGCCACCATGCCCTCTACCACAGCCTCCAGCTGCCGGCGCAGGCAGGAGTGCAGAGTGTTGGCAGCCAGGATAGCTGCAGCTGGACCACCGTGCCCATCAAACAGTGCCCAGTAATGACCTGTCAGGAACTGTACAGGAGGGGCCTGGCATCAGGCTCTGCCTGGCCTCCCTAGTTGTCCCCTGACTGAAAGTGAGGCACTAGGGCAAGAACCTCAGTCTGCAGTCCTGGCCCCAGTCTTGGCCCCAGACTATAAGAGGGGCTCAGGCTCAGCTGCACTCACCTCCTCTGAGCACAAGGTCAGCCATTCCTGGTCCTCTTCAACCCCAAACTCACATCTCCGGATGCACAGCTTCCCACAGGCCGCCTGATCCTCATTGAACTCAGATTTCTCTGCGTTGATGATTCTGAGGCCAGGATGTGATCAGTGACCCTTTTAGGGACACACCTCTGCCCCCATAGGCACAGCGAACAGTTGAAACATAGAAGGGAGCCCTCCCTCTGGAGCAATAGCCACCGTGCTGTCCCTAGCACACACCTGGACAAACAAATGCTGGTAGTTTGCAAACTGTTCAGTGATCTCACAACTAAGGCAAAACTCAGGACTCAGCCGCTCTGGAGCTTACCTGCTGTCCTGGGCTGGGAGGTAAGGACAAGGCTGCCTAGGGAGCTGTGAGGCTTCCTTGCCTATCTGGTGCCCCATCTCAGCCATAACCCAGGGTGAGATGTGTGTGTGTGAGGAGTGCAAGGACTCTCCAAAGCCCAGAACGCTGGACCTCTGCAGGGACCCTACCTCTTTTGGAAGCCTGAGGGGGTAGGCTTTTGGGCTGAGGAGGCAGGTCCTTTCCGACCTGAGGTGGGATGCGGGAGGGACCAGAGGAAGTTATCCACAAGGTCGGGGGCGCGGGATCCTTCACTCAGCGGAGCCTGTTTTCTCAGTCGGGCGGGATCATGGGGTGGGGGACGCGGCCTCAGGATAAGACTCGCGGGGAGGGGGGAGGTTCGGGCGGGCCCCCGTTTGGGACCGGGCACTCACTCGGCGTAGCCTGCGTTCCAGGGCAGCGAGCGGCCCCGTACCGGGCTGCGCACGGGCCGGGCGTCCGGGCGGCGCGAGGCGTCGGCGGTGCCGGAGCTGGAGCCCGAGCCGCGCAGGAAGCGGGGCCGCCGGTAGGGCACGGGGCTGGCGCGGGGCCGGGGTGGCCGCGGCGCGGGGAGCGGGCCCCTCGGCAGGAAGCGGCGCCGGAACCAGTCGGCTGACATGGCGCGTTGGCCGGGGGCTGCCGGCGGGGCGCCGGGCGAGAGGCTGGGCCGACGGCACCGCCCGCTAGTCCCGGGAGGAGGAAGCGGGCCAGCGGCGGGGCGGAGCCGGCTGCGCGGCGACGCCCCCAAACCCCAACCTCCCCGTCGCCCGGGAGGGAGCCTGTGCGCGGCCTGGGTGCCATCAAACCTACCGACAAGCTGGTGGTGTTATCAACCCCACTTTACAGGCAGGAACACTGAGCCTAAGAGAGACCAAGAGGCTGGCCTCCGCTCACCCAGGAGCCTGAGCAGGCTGAGGTTCACCCACCGGTACGCGGCACGAGCCTCTGAGAGGGAAAGTGCCTCCTGCCCGCCCAGGGAGGCCGTAGGGGTCCGGGGCCTCCAGGCTGGATCAATGTCCATGGCAGAGACTCAGGCCTCCTCTTGCTAGCCCGGAACCTTACACAAGGGCAAGATGGGAACAAGATGTACTTGGAGGTGTCACACGCCTGACACATTGAGTAAGAGGCTCAGAGCACAGTGTTCCCTCAGGTGACCTGCATGCCTCACCCACTTGGCCTGGCACCCTCCGCTTTCAGACGGGGCTTGGTGGTCACCCTGGCCTTCCTTATCCTGAACATCCACTCCCACCCTCAAGGCCAAGTCTTGTAAACATTGTGCCTCCAATCAAGATGTCCTCTCTAGACAGACAGCAGGGGCCTCACTAGAGTGTTAAGTGACTGATGGGCAAACAGAATCCTTGGTTCCCCGAAACAGCAACTAGTCAGAGTTCAGACTTGTGACTAAGGGAAGTGAAAGACTTTCATCTGGGCTGGGGGCAAGATGTTGTAGGCCTCTTAACTCCTGGCTGCCCACCACCACGGGGTCTGCAGCTGTGTCCCCCTTCACACCTGCATGCTAGCACCATGCTTTGTCACCGTCCGCCACTGAAGCCCAACTTCCTATGCAGGACTGTTACTTCCATCTCATAACAAGGACTCTTGAGGCCCACAGAGGGGAAGTGTCCTGACACCCAAAGCTGTGCTGTTTCCACTATGACAGTGCAGCTGACTCAGAACCCCCACGGGGGATTTCTCTTCCCCTTTCCTCCTCTGGGAAGACAGGCCTGGCCACTTAAAGCCCCTGAGGCCCCACAACCCAGGGTCCTGGGGCAGGGGAAGGGGGCGGTGGGGGGCACTACAGGAGCAGTCCCTACCTTCGCTTCCATGCCTAAGCCCAGCACTTGCTCACCACTGCTCCTTACTTCCTCCTGGAGGCCAGCCCTGCCCCACTGGGAGTTCCCCCCACCCACAGAGTATGGTTCCTGGGGTAGAGGAGCTGTGCCCAACAAGCTGTCCCTCAAGTAACTCAGTTCCAGCTAGCCTGGGAGCTAATTTACTGTCCCCACTTTGTGTGTCAGACCCCAAGCAAGAGAAGAGCACTAATGGAAATGAGCTCACCTGTAGTGATGGGGAAGTCCTGGCGGACAGTGCTTGAATCAGCCTTCAAAGGGGAAGGGGACAAAAAGAAGGCTTTCTAAAGGACACCTGAGCTACAACCTGTCATTGGGACAAAATGCATCAGTGACCCAGAGTGGGGCAAACCCAATTCTGTCAGTGGGGTGACCTCCTCATCCCATCAGCCAATGGTTCAGAGGCTTTTAAAATCTTAAACCAGAGGCAACAATGCAAACAGAGTCTTACCATCTCGGACTCCCCGGGTGGATGAAGGTCCTGTTCTCTTAGGTGTGTTCAGAGAAGCTCCTGGCAGCCAGGAGTCACAGGTGGTCTGTTGCCCACCTTAACTATTTTGAGTTTTCAGAGCCATGTAGAGTCTGACGGCAATCCCACCCTCCCTGTTCCAAGGGGGCCTGAGCATTCCTCCAGTGCTACCCAGGCTTCTGTGGCTCCGTAGGCTCCCAGGAGCCTCTGCTCTTGTCTGGATCCCAAGACTGATTCTCTTGGTTTACTCTGTTATTTCGCTTCAGCGAAGTGGTGGGTATGTCTAAGAAAGGTAGACTGGATTCTGGTCATTTTTTCTGGGTCCTTGTAAGTCTGAAAGAGCTTGTATTCTGTCTTTGCTTTTTCTTTTTTTAAAATGTATTTGGCTGTGCCGGGTCTTAGTTGCACATGTGGGATCCTTCCTTGCAATGGGTGGGATCTAGTTCCTGGACCAGGGATTGAATCTGGGCCCCCTGCATTGGGAGCATAGAGTCTTGACCGCTGGACCGTCAGAGAAGGGAAGTCCCTGCCTTTGCTTTTTATTTAATATTTCGGTCCAGAATTCTTTCTGACTGCTGTCATTGTTTTTTGGCTGTTACTGCTGCTGAAATCCAGTGCCCTGTCACTCCCAGGACTTTGGAATGGCCTGTGTCTGCCTTTTTCTGTCTCCAGAAGCCTCCAGGCTCTTCTGTGTCATGTCTAGTGTCTGAAGTTGTAGGTGAGGTTCCTTGGGATGGGTCTGTCTTCGTTTCTGGGTTGAGTCCTCCCTGCTGCTGCTGCTGCTGCTAAGTCACTTCAGTCGTGTCCAACTCTGTGCGACCCCATAGACGGCAGCCCAGCAGGCTCCCCTGTCCCTGGGATTCTCCAGGCAAGAACACTGGAATGGGTTGCCATTTCCTTATCCAATGCAGGAAAGTGAAAAGTGAAAGTTGCAATTCCTCACTTTCCAGTGACACCCTTCTCCCACTCTCGAATGAACTCAAGCCTGCCCCCTCCTGGCCAGAGACCTCTCCTCACCTAACCCAGCCGGCCTGTGAGGGATAGAGGGCCATTTTCAGGCTGTGGTTTTTTTCACTCACAATGAAAAGGCTTTTGTTGAATTCCATACCTGTTCTTAACAAGATTTTAGATTTAATTTAAAATATTTAATATACTTCATTATGACTCAGTTTCCTTCCCTGAAGTCAAACAATGGTACTACTTTCTAGTGAATCCTTCCAGAGATGTCAAGGGTATTCTGTGCAAGTTCATGCAAAATAAAACAAAACCATGTAAGACCAGGGACAACGAGTGCTGGAAGAATGTGGAGCAAAGGGAACTTTCATGTATTGTTGCTGGGAAGGTAAATTGGTGCAGCCACTATGGAGAACAGTATGGTGGTTCCTCAAAAAAACTAAAAATAGTACTGTATGATCCAGCAATTCTACTTCTTGATATTTCCCTGAAGAGAACAAAGTCACTGCCTTTAAAAGCTATCTGCCCCACCATGTTTATTGCAGCATTATTTACAATAGCCAAGACATGGAAAAAAACATGTGTTCATCAGTGAATGAATGGGTTAAAAAAAGTGCATCTCTATGATGGCTCAGATAGAAAAGAACCTGCCTGCAATGCAGGAGACCTGGGTTTGATCCCTGGGTCAGGAAGATCCCCTGGAGAAGGGAATGGCAACCCACTCCAGTATTCTTGCCTGGAGAATCCCAAGGACAGAGGAGCCTGGTGGGCTATAGTCCGTGGGGTCACAAAGAGATGGATATATATATATATATATATGTAAATGATAGGATACTCTACACTGTATCCTGCACGTGAAGTTTTCGTATAAGATACCTTTATCTTTTCTTGCATCAGTTCTTGAAGAGCTGCCTTGTTCCTTGTGAGGGCTACCGAGCAGTCTCTGCAAACATGCAGACTTTATGTAGCTAGTCCCCCAGTGTGAACATGTGCATAATTTTTTTTTTTTTTTGCTTTACAAGTTTTTTTTGTGTGGGCATATTGGTAGGATCAGTTCCTACTAACAGAATTGTGGCATCAAGGCATTCCTTGTTCACAACAACACTATTCATAACAGCCAAAAGATGGAAACAACCCAGGTGTTCATCAACTGGATGAATGGGTGGACAAACTGTAGCACGAATGCACAGCGGAATACTATTCAGCCACAAGAAAGAATGAAATGCTGATACATTGTACAAGGTGGATGAACCTCCAAAACATTATATTAAGAAGCTGGACACGAAAGGTCACATATTTATGTTTCTAAGATGGTTGGATGGCATCACCAACACAACGGACATGAGTTTGAGCAAACTCCAGGATATAGTGAAGGACAGGGAAGCCTGGCGTGCTGCATGCAGTCTATGGGGTCACCAAAGAGTCAGACACAACTGAGTGACTGAACAACAAAGTAAGTAAATCCATAGAAAAAGAGAAGAGACTGATGGTTGCCGGGGGCTGAGAGTAGGGGAGAATTGGAAGTAACTGCTTAATGAATATAAAGTTTTATTTTGGAGTGATAAATAATGTTTTGGAATTAGATAGAGGTGGTGGTTGCACAACATAGTGAATGTCCTGAATTGTTCAGTTTAAAGTGGTTAATCTTTTAATGTATTATTCATTTCATTGTGCTGGACTTAGTTGTGGCATATGAACTCTTTTTAAAAAAAGAATTATTTGGGGCTGCACTGGGGCTTTGCTGCTGTGCTCAGGCTTTTACTAGTTGTGGCGAGCAGGGGCTACTCTTCATTGCAGGCTTCGCATTGCAGTGGCTTCTCCTGTTTCAGAGCACAGACTCTAGGCGGCGGGTGGTGGTGTGATGGTGGTGGTATTCAGGGGTTGTGGCACTCAGGCTCAGCTGCCCTGTAACATGTGAGAATCTTCCCAGAGCAGGGATCAAACCCATGTCCCATGCACTGGCGAGTGGATTCATTAACCACTGAGCCACCAAGGAAATCCCTTTAGTGTTTGTTTGTTTTCATTAGTTAATTTGGCTTCACTTGAGTCTCAGTTGTAGCATGTGGGATCTTCCACTGCAGTGCGTGGACTCTCTAGCTGTGGTGCACAGGCTCAGTATAAAATGGCTAATTTTATGTTATGTGAATTTCACAATTTAAAAGAAAAAGGGGGAGAGGGAATACATCTAATAATTTGTAGATATTGTCCTACATGAAGGTGGCACCAGTCAGCTTATTTCCCCATCCTTTGACCATTGCAGTTTTTTAATAAAGTTTTAAATTTTTACCTAAGGGCTTTCCAGGTGGCGCTAATGGTAAAGAATTCATTTGCCAATGCAGGAGATGCAGGAGTTGTGGGTTCCATCCCTGGACTGGGAAGATCCCCTGGAGGAGGGCATGACAACCCACTCCAGTATTCTTGTCTGGAAAATTCCATGGACAGAGGAGCTTGCTGGGCTACAGTCCATGGGGTCTCAAAGAGCTCGACATGATTGAGCAACTGAACAGACATACCTTTAATTTTTACCTATAAGTAAAAAATATGCAAGTCTAGTTTGACTTTCACTTAATCGGAGAGGATAAGCAACTTTTCACAGATTTGAGAGACATTATTTGCAGTTCATTTCCTATAGATGGTCTTTTTGTATCCTGTGCCCAGTCTTCTTACTGAGCCATTGGTCTTTTTCTTATTGATTTATGACAGTCCTTTATATATAAAAGAAATCAACCCTTTATTTTGAAATGATTTGCAAGTATATTGTTTGTAGCCAGTTACAATTTTATGTGATAGTGAACGGTTTGCCTTGGAAACGAACAGAGATCATTCTGTCATTTTTGAGAGTACATCCAAGTACTGCATTTCGGACTCTTTTGTTGACCATGGCTAGTCCATTTCTTCTAAGGGATTCCTGCCCACAGTAGTAGATAAAATGGTCATCTGAGTTAAATTCACCCATTCCAGTCCATTTTAGTTCGCTGATTCCTAGAATGTCGATGTTCACTCTTGCCATCTCCTGTTTGACCACTTCCAATTTGCCTTGATTCATGGACCTAACATTCCAGGTTCCTATGCAATATTGCTCTTTACACCATCGGACCTTGCTTCTATCATCACCAGTCGCGTCCACAACTGGGTGTTGTTTTTGCTTTGGCTCCATCCCTTCATTCTTTCTGGAGTTACTTCTCCACTGATCTGTACCATATTGGGCACCTACTGACCAATTGGGGAGTTCCTCTTTCAGTGTCCTCTCATTTTGCCTTTTCATACTGTTCATGGGGTTCTCAAGGCAAGAATACTGAGGTGGTTTGCTATTCCCTTCTCCAGTGGACCACATTCTGTCAGACCTCTCCACCATGACACGTCCGTCTTGGGTGGCCCCACATGGCATGGCTTAGTTTCATTGAGTTAGACAAGGCTGTGGTCCGTGTGATCAGATTGGCTAGTTTTCTGTGATTATGGTTTCAGTGTGTCTGCCTTCTGATGTCCTCTCACAACACCTACTGTCTCACTTGGGTTTCTCTTACCCTGGACGTGGGATATCTCTTCACAGCTGCTCCAGCAAAGTGCAGCCGCTGCTCCTACCTTGGATGAGGTCACCCCTCCTGACCTTAAATATGGAGTAGCTCCTCTCAGCCCTCCTGCACCTGCACAGCCGCCACTCCTTGGACATGGAGTAGCTCCTCTCAGCCACCGCCCCTGACCTTAGGCATGGGGTAGCTCCTCTCAGCCGCCGCCCCTGTATATTGTCACCCTGCTTATTTAACTTATATGCAGAGTACATCATGAGAAACGCTGGGCTGGAAGAAGCACAAGCTGGAATCAAGATTGCCGGGAGAAATATCAATAACCTCAGATATGCAGATGACACCACCCTTATGGCAGAAAGTGAAGAGGAACTAAAAAGCCTCTTGATGAAAGTGAAAGAGGGGAGTGAAAAAATTGGCTTAAAACTCAACATTCAGAAAACTAAGATCATGGCATCCGGTCCCATCACTTCATGGGAAATAGATGGGGAAACAGTGTCAGACTTTATTTTTTTTGGCTCCAAAATCACTGCAGATGGTGTTTGCAGCCATGAAATTAAAAGACGCTTACTCCTTGGAAGGAAAGTTATGACAAATCTAGAAAGCATATTAAAAAGCAGAGATATTACTTTGCCCACAAAGGTCCGTCTAGTCAAGGCTATGGTTTTTCCAGTGGTCATGTATGGATGTGAGAATTGGACTGTGAAGAAAGCTGAGCGCAGAATTGATGCTTTTGAACTGTGGTGTTGGAGAAGACTCTTGAGAGTCCCTTGGACTGCAAGGAGATCTAACCAGTCCATTCTAAAGGAGATCAGTCCTGGGTGTTCATTGGAAGGACTGATGCTGAGGCTGAAACTCCAATACTTTGGCCACCTTGTGCGAAGAGTTGACTCATTGGAAAAGACCCTGATGCTGGGAGGGATTGGGGGCAGGAGGAGAAGGGGATGACAGAGGATGAGATGGCTGGATGGCATCACTGACTCGATGGACATGAGTTTGGGTGAACTCCGGGAGTTGGTGATGGACAGGGAGGCCTGGCGTGCTATGATTCACGGGGTTGCAAAGAGTTGGACACATCTGAGCGACTGAACTGAACAGTTTTATGTTTGTGTTTTTGATTGTGGGTTTTTCTATATAGACTTTTCTTCCTTTTTAAAAAATTATTACCATGTTGTATTGGTTTCTGCCATACATACAACTCAAATCAGCCATAATATAATTTTTATTTTTAATGTAAATGATTTTTTTTGTTTCTTTCTCGTATGGATTCTGGGTTTGGTAACATAACCAGGAGGACTTCTCCATTCCAAGATTTTACAATCTCCTCCCTCTGTTTCAGTAATTTTCTATTAATGTGTGTTAGTCGCTCAGTTGTGTCCAACTCTTTGTGACCCCATGGACAGTAACCTGCCAGGCTCCTCTGTCCATGGGATTTCCCAGGTAAGAATACTGGAGTGGGTTGCCATTTCCTTTTCCAGGGGATCTTCCTGACCCATGGATCAAACCCGGGTCTTCTGCATTGCAGGCAGATTCTTTACTGCCTGAGCTACCAGGGAAGTCCTTTATATTAATAGTTCACTTAAAAAAAAATTTTTTTTTTGAATCGTTGACCCACCTGAAAAAAAATACATTCAAATAATTTCAATGGCTGACTATGTGTTGAGAAACATCGGCAAGAAAGGAGCAACCAACCTATTCCTGGACACCCTGATAATCCCTGGGCTCATCTGAGGAGCTGTGTGCAGCTTTCTCATCTTTCTGCCTGAAACCAGATCTCAGCTAGAGATGGAGTCTGTTTGGATGCTCCACTGGTCCCTGGGCTCCTGGCTTGCATCATAGGCTCTGAAACTGAGCAGGACTGGGCCACAATCCCATTCTCTCAGGAAGTTCCTTTCTCTGGTTCAACCCTTTTCACTCAGGTGTGAGACAGTGATGGAGGCCGTGAGGGCCACTGCCCAGAAGGATTTCTCATCCTTTGTCCTAATTTCTTGAGTAAAGGAAACTTAGGTTCTTGGGGAACACTCACTGCCTTATGACTTGGATCAAATCACTTAATTTCTCCAAACCTCAGATTCTACATGTGTAAGGAGACAGTAACACCTACCCTGTAGGACTGTCATGAGTATTAAGTAAATGTGCCCTGCCATAGTAACTGTGCAACACACAGATTCACAGTTCATTCAGACATTTTTTTTTGGGTAAATATTATTGGGGACCCACTAATCCTGGGCACTGTTGGGAACAGAGCAGTATTGGGGATACAGCAAGGGCAAAAACTTAACGACCGGTGGGAGGAAGACAATAAAGCAATAAGCAAGTAAATGTTAGGTAGTGATAAAAACAGAGAAAACGATGCAGGTGGGGCCAACCAGGTAGCAGGGGAGACCTTGATGTTAAGACAGCCATGTAGTTCATCTACGGATGGGACATTTTAATAGGGAACAGAACCATATTCTTTTTTTTTTATTACTCTGTTTTCTTGGTTAATTCCTGTTTCCGAGAGGTTGAGGTTCTTATGGTTCTGTGGAACTGCCAAGTGTTCTTGTGGAGGGAGGGAGGTCTGAGAGCTGATATAACCAGAGTCTCAGTGTTGCTGGCCTCACTGGGCTGTGACAGATCTCAGAGTTGGGGGCACTTGCCTATGAACTGTTCTCCCAAGAGCTGGTTTCACTGTTACACGTGGTTTTTATGTTCCATAGTAAGTGCTGAAGTGGTCATGGTGAGCTCACTGCACAGCTCCAGTCCTCGGGGTGTGCACAGGAAGATGAATAAGAAAAACCTTTCAGTTTTGTGTGTGCTGGAGAAACCCAGGGTGTGGGGCACACAGAGGAGGGCTCAATGCTGCCTAGTTAGGGTGGGGTAGGGACAGGGGGCAGGGAGCTCAAGCTGAGGCCTGATACCAGGCAGGCCACATAGTCCATCACCAACTCTCAGCAAAAGCCTTTCTAACCTTCCCAACCAAAGTCCCAGTACAGGCTCTGATTGGACAGACTGTCCAATCATGTGCTCACCCTGACTCAATCACAGTGGCCTGGAAGATACATTCTGTTGGTAACCAGCAGGCAGGGGCTGATGCCAGAGAAGGCAACGCTCCTGGCTATGGAGTCAGAAGTTGATTAGGAGTTGGGAAGTTTCTCAGACTCACCAAACTCGGACCCTCTTTGCACATGCAATTTCCTCTTCTCGGAAAACTTTTCCCTTGCTCTACCAGGCTTTCCTCCATGTCTCCACTCAAATTTCACCTCCTCCTGAGGGTCCCTTACTCTCTGCACAGGGTGCTCACGGCCACAGACTCCGTTCATTTGCTGACTGCCCAGTAGAAGGTCTGTCTGGGCTCCCACTTGCTAGGGCAGGGCCGGCGGGTCGAGACGCCTCGAGGAGCCCAGGCCCCACAGGAGGTGCTCAAGAGACGTCTCAGAGGAAAGGGATGCCACTCAAACACACGCCTCCACCCCCTTCAAGGCCACAAATTGGGGTAAGTGCGGATCCCCCACCTGCAAACCCACCTGGCTGGGACTCACGGGCACGCCCCAGCGCCAGGGCACTTGGATCAGGGTGCACAGACTCACGCGCTCAGCCACACGCTGGACCTGTTTTTGGTCACAAACGGCACGCGCGCGCCTACAATCCGATCCATTCCCCGTCTTAGGCCCACCCGGAACCAAGCGCCCACTATGCGCACGCGCGGCCCAGAGTCCCCTCCCCTCGCCCATCAGGGGCGGGGCGCTCTGGGGGCGGGTCCTGCGGCACCGCCCGGGAAGCTGCGCGAGTCTGGGCGGCCGCCACCACATCCTCCTCCTTCCTCTCCTTCGAGTGCAAGCAAGCCAAGCCGGGCCGGGGCCAAGCCGAGGGCTCCGAGGGCGCGGGCGGAGCGGGTCACGGAGTCATGGCGCATCAGACCGGCATCCACGGTGAGGACGGATGGCGAACGGACAGGGGGCCGAGGGTCTCTGCTCGCGGCTGCGGCCCCTCCCTGGCTGTCGGGCCCCTCTTTCCTCTCCCGGCATCAGCCTGGGGAAGCTTCCTGTTTTCTTTTGCAGCCGCGGGTCGCCTGGGGTGATCATTTCTTGGTGGGATGCGGGCTTACTGTGCATAGTTGAGGGTGCGTGTACATGTAGGCACGCAGCTGGGGTGGAAGCGGCCGTGTTCCCATCTGGGGGTGGAAGTGCCTGTGTGTGCCCATCTTTTAGCACACAGGGTGGGTGTACCCGGATGTTCACATCTGAGGAAGTGTGCACGCATGTGCACTTGTCTTGTGGGTACAGCCCTATTTATGCACATCTGGATCTGACTGCTTGTGTACATCGAGTGCACATGCACTAACGGCTGGTTGGACGCTGTCGGCTGGAATCTTCAGATGATGATGGAATCATCATGATCAGTGTTTCGTGACTGTGTGCACATGTCTGGGGGTGTCTGTGTGCATGTGCACAGTTTGGGTGCCTTGCAGTGTTCATTCGAGTCAATGGAGGCACAGTATGGTTCCTATTGGCTGTGTCTGTGTGAGGAGGGGGTCCTGACCTTTTGGCCCTTCCCCAGACCCTCACAAACTAGGCTGGCAAAAACTTGGGACAGGTGTTTTCTAAGTGGGGATGTGGAGAATTGCCAGTCTGACCTTGACCTCTGATCTCCCTGCCATTTTCCATTCTGATCTCCTGAGTCTGCCCCAGTCAGGGTTGGAAGGTCCCATCTCCAGGCTGGAGGCAAGGAAGAAGGTTCTGACCTAGAGATTCCAGGCCAGGTCCTCCACCCCAGAGCCCAGGGCATCCTCCTCCTCCTGCAAGGGTCCGATTCCTCCTTCAACAGGACAGGGAAGAACCAGTGGCCGGGAGCCAGGTGTCCTGACTATCTGGACCTCAGTGTGCCCCTGTGTCCCTGGCCTGGGAGGGCTGCCTGGCCTGTGGGAAAGGCCCAGGCTGCTTGCCCAGAAGCCTGCTGGTCTGGCCCTCAGCCATTCCTCCCACCACACCAGGATCCCCTGCCCAGGGCCATCACCATCGACCAGCCTGACCACCTGGATCTCTGCTTGCGGTTGTGGCCGCTTGGTGGCTGGCCCTGACAGGGTTTCCCTGGCCACGCCCCATAGGACCAGAAAAAGCAGGAGCCTGGGTCTGGGCCAGGGCTCTCCAAGAAGAGCTGGAGGGGCGGCTTTATGACTCAGCCCCACGGAAGGGAACAACCCCTCACCAGACCTGCCCCTTCCTTCCCCTTTGATCACTGCTGCTGCCTCCAACTGGGAGGGGATTAGAGGTTAGGGCTCCACCGCCCCATGCTGGGCTGACTGGTCCTGTGGCCTGGGCCCTCCTTCACTCCCTCATTTCCCTTATGCTGAGATCAGCCTGGCTAGGGAAATCTGGCAGCCCTCCTTCCGCCTGGGAGCAGCCCACCCCTTCCCATTTCTGGCCTGGGGAGGTGGCAGGAGAGATCACCCTGGATGCCTGGGTGCCAGTCCCGATCTGCTGCTTCACAGCAGGCAGGAGAGGGCTGTAACCTGAGGCTGGCTGAGACAGGGTGGGAGGCAAGGCAGCAGGGGTGCAGGTGGGGGGCATGAATCTTTGATGAGAGAGGCTCAGATGTCCCAGGCCTGGCCTCTGGATTATTGATGGTGGCTGAGGAGACATGGAGGGCGGTATGTCTTCCGCTACTGGGGTGTCACTTTGTCCTGGTAACACTAGAAGGGGTGTGTCAGCCTCTCCCTTGGGAGAGGTCTGAGCAGGTAATAGCCTGCCCTGCTGTCATTGCAGTAATAAAAATGAATAATTGTTATTAGGACAGGCTAATGCTGTGGGACGTATTAACTCCATCTTATAGAGGAGTTTGAGGTTCAGTGAGGTCAGAGGTCACTTACATCTGGTGGAACCTCAGGCCTGGAGTCCACTGAGGGGCAGATCTGTCCTGGCTCAGTGGGGCTATGTCTCCATACCATGCTGCTGTCAACCCCAAGGGCCTGCCTGCAATTCCACCCACCCTGTGGCCTTGGAAGGTGGTACACAGCACTGCCCTGTGAATCATGCTCACGGTCACCCTGCATGATGGGCACCTGAGGACATGACCAGAGTTTGTTTTCCTAAAGGCCCCCCCGCACCCACCCTCGAGCTGCCAGTCGGGCCCTATAAATATTCTCTGACCTCAACCCTCCAGCTGTGTTCCCACACAATTCTCCTGACCCCTGGGCAGCCCCAAGGTCATGCTGGCCTGGCCCTGTGCAGCCCTCTGGAGACCCAAGGAGGTCCTTCCTAACTTGGACCTTTGCTGCCCCATCTGAACCACCAGTGGATCTGTGATTTCCCCATTCCCCTAGCTCTGACCATGATCCTCTCCTCTGCACCTGGTCATTGGCTGTCACCGTTTGGCTCTGTGGCTCAGGGACCACAGTCAGGGTCTGTTTTGGAGAGTCCCTGAGAGTCACTCCTCTTCCTGGCTGCCTGGGGGTAGAGGTTTATCGCCCCCTGGCCGGATTGAGCCAGGGCAGGCCTGGCTCTTCAGGACCTCCCAGCGTTAGGCAGCCTGGCTGGGGGAATGGGGCTGGGCGTGTGTGTGTGTGTGTGTGCGCGCGCGCGCGTGCGCGCAGCAGTGTGTACCTCTGTGTTTCTGTGTACAGCCACTTGCCTGCACACATTTGTTAGCCATGCTCTGTGTTTGCCTGTGTCTGAATTTATTAGCAACCTGGGGACTGCATCTGTCTGTGTGTGTGTGTGTGTGTGAATAGACATAGTGGTCAACGTATGTTGGGGGCTCCTGTAATTTTGTCTGTGGATATGAGGATGCTGGGTGTGTCCCAGGCTAGCCCTGTGCTGGGCCTTCTTGGGGGTGCAGGGAACAGGTGGGAGCTGTTCATTCTGGCTGGCTTGGCCTATCCCATTCCCTGGTGGGCTGTCTCATCTCCATGTGCCCTGTCAACAGAGCCGTCCCAGCCAGCAGGCTGCCTGCCTGCCACCTCTGCTGGCTAAATTTGGGAGCTTGCGTTCAGCGGCTGTCTCAGGTTCCCAGTCACATGGGGGGTCGTATTTAATCTGGTTCCCAGCTCTGCCGCCAGACCCCCAGGACAGAGCAAGCCTCGAGCGTGTCCCTGCCCACACTGTTCCCTGTGCCTGCTCAGCGCCCACCATGTTTCTTGTTCTCGTAGCCACCGAAGAGCTGAAGGAGTTCTTTGCTAAGGCGCGGGCTGGCTCTGTGCGACTCATCAAAGTTGTCATTGAGGACGGTGAGTGCTTTCTGTGGGCGAGGGGACAGGCTGGCGGCTGGACCCTACTGCTTCTCTGGGAGGTGGGGGGAACATTGTCCTTCAGCCCCTCAGGACCTCAGTTTCCCATCTGGAAATGAGAGGTGCCTTATAGGAGAGCCTCGGTGGTGGGCATGGTCCTTACGCCTGTTACACAGGAGCTGGGGACACAGCAAGGAGCGCCCTGCCCAAGGGTCCTGCCGAGCCTTTCCAGAGGCTCTGTAGGGTCGCAGGGGATGAGTAAGGCCAGGCACTGCCCTCGGTGTCTAGTGCCGTTCACCTCTCTGGGTGGTGGACAGGCCTGGCCTCACTTGGCCGCTGGCTGGGGAAGAGTCCTAAGGAGAAGCCGGAGCCCTATCCAGGGGAAGTGCCCTCACTGTGGGGAGAAGGGACTTGTGTCGGTCTCTTTCAGAGCAGGACCAAGGAATTCCAGGTTTGGCTGGGCCATGACTTGAACCTGGGGCATCTGAGGCTTCCATAGGGGTGGTGCTAGAGGTATAGGGCTTGGGGTGTGAGTGAGCTTGAGCTGAGGCCTAAAGTGGGGAGGGAATTTGGGGAGGCAGAGGATTAGACTGAGGCTTGGGGAGCTCTGGGTAGAGAAGTCCTGGGGTACAGGACTGTCCCTGGAGGTGAGGGGTACAGACTCCAGAACTGGGAATGGGCCAGGCCCCCACAAATCCTTCCAGCCCTTCCTGATAGCCATGCAGTAGTGGGCCCTTCTGGGTGCCTCCTGAATGGGCTTGGTGTCCAGCTGACTTTTCACATGCTGAATTGGGTCAAAGCTGGGTCTGCCCAGACTGAGAGTCCACCCAGGCTTTAGAGCTAGAGCTCTGTTGGATGGTGTCCAGGGTCCCCAGATTCAGATGCCCTCAGAGGCCGGGTTGGGGATATTGGGGTAGGTCAGCCCCCTGCACCCCTCCAGAGAGAGGAACTCATGGACCCCAGACCTCAGCCTTCCCTGTCACCTCCCAGACAGAACATCCCTGAGACATTGAGCAGGACGAATCTCTCAGTGGGCCCTTACCTGCATCATGCTGTTGGCCACCTGGGAGCCCCAGAGGGTCCAGGCCTCCTGCCGGCAGCCTATCTGAGTGTGGCTTGATCTTCCTGATTTTTCTAGAAAAGCCAGGAATTCCACTCGTTACATCAGATTTTCCAGTTTGAAAAATGTTGGCAACAAAGGAAACAATTTTGGCAGTGCTGTTGGCCAGCCGCCTCTGCTCCCGCCCGCCCCCCACCTTTTCCCGGCCTTGGTCAGCCCGTGACTGCTGGTTTTCAGCCTTGATCTATCTGAGTTCTGGGAGGATAGGTGAGGAGGCCAAGGCCAGAGGGAGGTGGATGAGCTGGCAGGCCCGGCTTGTAGGCGCTCTTGGATAGCCAGCCCTTTGCCCTCATCAGGAGGTACCCTCTGGCTAGGTGGTAGTTGTCCACTTACCCCAGTTCTTCCTCCAGCCTGGGCCTGTGCATACGGGCTGGTGTTTGGTGCCACACTAAGACTCCTGGTGGGGGTTGGTGGGTCAAGCGTGTGTCCATTCAGCCACTCTGCGCCAGCCAGGAAGGCGGCGGGACTGGTCAGCCCTAGGTGTTAAGAGGTTGGCTGCTCTTGATTGGTTACTTTTGGGGAAGGGGACTAGAGCAGGTGGAGGGCAGCAGGGTACCTGTTTCTGCAGTGTCTGGTGGGAGCCCCTGCCTCCCTCTTTCCCACAAGCCTTTTTGCCTGCAGATCCCTGTGGCCTGAGGCTGTGACGGTATTTCCGACAGCATGTTCGTTCTGAGAAGGGTGTGCCGGGGGTCTGCTGGAGCCCCAGGCTGAGGGAGGAGGGGGCCAGAGGCACAGTGGGGCCGTCCACTGGGTATATTCCAGTGGGGTGAGGGCCGTGGGTATCTGTAAGGGGACGTGTTGTTGGTGGCTGTGGGTACAGGGCTGCGTGTCTTGGTGCGGTTGTCTGTGTTGGGTCATCTGTTGGCATGTTCTCAAGGCCACGTGTGTGTGTGTGTGTGTGTGTGTGTGTGTGTGTGTGTGTGGAGGGAGCAGCCTCAGGCTGGCAGCTCTGCGCCCTCATTCATTCATTCACTCACACACTGATTGAGTCACAGACTTCAGGGGAAGGCAGGGAGGGTGGTCAGTGGGTCTGAGTTACCTCCAGGGGCCAAGCCGACGGTGCGAGGTGGCTGTGGGACATGGCTACGCCTCGGCTCACCTGGCCTCTGCCCCCAGAACAGCTCGTGCTGGGCGCCTTCCGGGAGCTGCTGGGCCGCTGGGACCAGGACTACGACGGGGCCGTGCTGCCGCTGCTGGACGCCCAGCAGCCTTGCTACCTGCTCTACCGCCTGGACTCGCAGAACGCCCAGGGCTTTGAGTGGCTCTTCCTCGCCTGGTCGCCTGACAACTCCCCCGTGAGTCTTCAGAACTCCTGCCCAGCCTCGGGATCGGAGGAGGAGGGGAAGCTGGTTCCGATCAACATAACATGCCGCTGCCCTGGGGAGTCTAAAGGGGGAGATGTCAGATCCTGCTCGAGGGAGTATGAACGAGGGAGGGACAAGGTCCTGCACTTGGAGCCTGGCATCTCAGCTTCCCAGCCAGGTCAGCCTGGCTCTGAGAGGCAAAGGTTGCGCTGGGTGAGGGTTCCCTCTGCTGTCCAGACCACCCTACTGCAGCCTCACCTTCGTGCTGCGCCCTCTGCTGGGTGCGTGGGCACAATGAGGGGACCTGGTCCCCACCCAGAGGCTCCTGCCTGCTCCTGGACAGGCAGCTCTGCCTGGAGAGAAGTCTCATGGCTTGGCCCCTGCCCTTCAGGTGCGGCTGAAGATGCTGTATGCAGCCACACGGGCCACAGTGAAGAAGGAGTTTGGAGGCGGCCACATCAAGGATGAGCTGTTCGGGACTGTGAAGGTAGCTGCACCCCCCTACCCTACCACCCCAGACCAGGACCCTACCAGACTAGGGTCACGGCCCCACAGAAGGTGGGGTGTTATGCCAGGTTACAGAGCAAGTGGGTGCCAGGGGATGAGTAGGGAGGGCTGGGAGAGTCCTAGGTCTGCAAGCTGGGGTGCTCAATGGGCTTCTGCCAGCCCATCCTAAGGTGTTCACTTACGCCTCTGCATCCACTGGTCAGGATGACCTCTCCTTTGCCGGGTACCAGAAGCACCTGTCGTCCTGTGCAGCACCTGCCCCACTGACCTCGGCTGAAAGAGAACTTCAGCAGATCCGTATTAACGAGGTGGGCACACCGGGCAGAAGTCCCAGCCCAAGGCCTCCAGGTCAAGTCAGGCCCCACTGGCTAAGCCTGCACTCCCCAAGTGGCTACCCCCTGGTGTGGGCAGGAGAGGGCCTCGCTCACTGTTCACCCGTCCCCAGGTGAAGACAGAGATCAGCGTGGAGAGCAAACACCAGACCTTGCAGGGCCTGGCCTTCCCCCTGCAGCCGCAGGCCCAACGGGCACTTCAGCAGCTCAGACAGAAGGCAATCAACTACATCCAGCTGGTGGGTGCCGGTTCCCTGCCCCAGGCGCACACTTGGGGTACACTGTACCCCACCTGCTCCCGCTCCCACGCGTGAGCTCACTTCAGCTGCCCCCCTGCCTGCCTGTCTGCTACAGCCGCTGTGTGTAGTGGCTGCAGTCTGTTCCCTGCCCAGCCCGGGCCCCACTCACCTGCAGAGACACCTGACACACTGTCCCTCATTCCACCCTCCATGCTGCATGCACACGTCACCCTTAGTTCCCCCCTCAGCCCCGAGCCCCTTCCTGTCCCAGACTCCCTCTGCAGCCCCGCTGATCACCCGCCTTTCCCCAGCCAGTGGCCTCAGTGGTCCGGCCTTCCCCCTTTCAAACAGAGTGGCTCTTCCACCATGAGGATGGGTTGGCCCAGGGATGCTGCCTCCCTGAGGTCAAGGCCTTCACCCCTGACCTGTCCATCATCCTTGGTGGGACTTCCTTCTCCAGCAGAGCGTTCAAAGGGGCAGAGTTAGGCCTGGGCTCAGGAGTGGCCTCTTCGGAGTGGGATGGGGGGAGCCCCAGGAGAGGAGCTGTCCGCAGCTTCCCACCTCGGGGAATTCTCGTCAGGGAGGGTGGGCCTGGGCCCTCGCCCTCACGGTGCCCTCACATCTCCCGCTGCCCCTCGGCAGAAGCTGGACCTGGAGCGGGAGACCATCGAGCTGGTGCACACGGAGCCCACGGACGTGGCCCAGCTGCCGTCCCGAGTGCCCCGAGACGCCGCCCGCTACCACTTCTTCCTCTACAAGCACACCCACGAGGGTGACCCCCTGGAGTCTGTGGGTGAGTGGCCGTGGTGGGCCTTCCACTGCTCACGCAGCTGCACAGGAGCCACACGGGCACACGGCCGGGCGGGCCGCCTGCGGGGGCTGTGGGGGCGGCAGAAGCGCCAGGCCCGCCTTAGCCCGCCTCCCCGTCCCCGCAGTGTTCATCTACTCCATGCCCGGCTACAAGTGCAGCATCAAGGAGCGCATGCTCTACTCCAGCTGCAAGAGCCGCCTCCTTGACTCCGTGGAGCAGGACTTCCAGCTGGAGGTCGCCAAGAAGGTGGGTGCTGTCCCCTTGGGCCCTGTCACCACCCCTACGTGGGACGGCAGCATCCCGAGACCGTGGCAGAGCAGGGGGCATTGTTGCCCTGTTGGATGGAGGGGGAGACTGAGGCCCAAGGGGTTGTGTGTGTCGCTGGTGGCCTTGACAAGCCCCAGCTGTGACACCCGTGTCTCTCCTTTCCCTGAGTTTGGAAGGCAGGTAGAAAGTGACAAGGCCTTCCACCAGCAGGCCCCCAGCTCTGTGCTCCTGGGGGTGGCATTTCATGTGGGCATCTGGGAGGACACCCCAGGGCTAGAGAGCAAGAGATCCAAGAGGTGCTCCAGGAGTCGGGGTGACCGAGGGTGGTGCGTGTCGGGGCCCTGCACCCTCGGAGTGACCAGCCATGCCTTGCCCTGGACAGATCGAGATTGGTGATGGGGCGGAGCTGACGGCTGACTTCCTCTACGACGAGGTGCACCCCAAGCAGCACCTCGCCAAGCGGGCCTTCGCTAAGCCCAGGGGCCCTGAGGGCAAGCGGGGCCACAAGCGCCTCATCCGTGGCCCCGGCGAGAACGGGGACGACAGCTAGGTGGCAGGACCTGAGCCCTGCTGGCGTGTGGAACTGTGGGGCTGCCCCCCCCACCACCACCCCCACGGCCACCTCCCTCCTTGCAGCCGGGCTCTGGGGTGGGGGTTGCCTCCTATGGGTAGGAGGGCTGGTAACTGAACATCCTTGCAGCTTCCGAGGGCCCCTGGGCTGGCATTTTGTGACCCTCCCCCACTGCTGTCCCTGCCTCTCATCCCTGTGCCCAGGGCATCTGGGGACCCTGCTCGGCTGGTTCAAGGGGCTGCGTCGGGGGACTGGCATGAACCAAGCCCCTAGGGGAACTAAGACTAAGGCCCCAGCATGGCCCAGAACCCTTTGGCCACAAGGGGTGAGGTCATTTGGGGCTGGGGCAGAGGGTCACCGCAGGACAAGATGGTTGAATGCTGTATTTTTTAAAGAATAAAATATTTTTAAATCAACAGCTGAGTTTGGCCCTGAGGGACTACCTCTGGCCCTGGGTATGGGGAGGCCCTGGGCATAGACCTGCCCCTCCCCACCACACACACATAGACACACACACACACACACAATGTGGAAGGGGCTTGTGGGCCTGCAGGGTGGAGCCACACACACAGACACACAGACACACACACACACACACACACACACACACACACGCTTGTGGGCCTGCAGGGTGGAGCCACACACACAGACACACAGACACACACACAGACACACACACAGACACACACACACACACACACACACACACACTGTGGAAGGGGCCTGTGGGCCTGCGGGGTGGAGCCCCAGCCCGCCTGGCTGCAGGTATGTGGAAGAGCTGTGTCCGTGTGCGCATGTGCAGGCTTCGCTGTCAGCTCATTGGCCCCCTCTTGAGTACCTTGGGTACTTCTCTTGTCCCAAAGGGCCTAGGTTTCTGGTCCCAGGGACTCTGGGGGAATCTCCCTTCGGCTTGGGATTCAGCAGCAGCCAGAACTTCATTTACTGCCTCTGAGAAGTGTGTAGAAGACCCCTGCTATCCCAGATGGGAAGAGTGCAGGGTTGGGGACAGGTGGGGCTGATGATGGATTCACCTGCTGGATGGGCACTGTCCTTTTTCTGGAAAGTGCCTCTTGGGCTGGGACTCAGGGCAGTGTCCCATCCCTGGGGCCTTTCTCTGCCTCTACTGAAGTGCATAGAATTGTAGGGAGTGGAGCTGGAACCCAAGCCAGGACCCATAGAAGGCAGACTGATCTTTCCCACCTCAAACACTGGTTCTCAAGTGGGCAGGAAGACAACACCATTGTTCCCATGCTGTCAAACCCCCGGGCCTGTGCACCAGCTGGGTGCCTGGCAGCTTGGAGCCTGTCTGCCATGACACCCGCCCAGAGGTGCACACAGAGAAGCAGGGGTAGCAGATGTCCAGCCCTGCCCCGTCTCGCCAGAAATGCTGTTTGTTCATTCATTCCCTCATTCACTTAGCCATCTCTCAGAAACACTCTGTGCTGCCCAGAGCTGACTGTGGAGACCCAT
The DNA here is from genome assembly GCF_023091745.1 of Budorcas taxicolor. Taxonomy (NCBI): domain Eukaryota; kingdom Metazoa; phylum Chordata; class Mammalia; order Artiodactyla; family Bovidae; genus Budorcas; species Budorcas taxicolor. The sequence continues at coordinate 11,862,574 of NC_068910.1, read as the reverse complement.
GAACTCAGCAAGTGTTGAGTACCTACAGACAACTTTAACAACCTTATGGCTTTTGCCTTTATGATCCCCTGAACTCTTTCCCTTCCCTGAAACACTTTCATTTTACCCAAATCTGTGTCTCCAGAATTGCAGTTTCTAATTTCAAATAAACTCTTTATTTGCAAACAAAACAAAAATGTTAACAAATTAGGTAAAAGCTCAGGAGTGCTCCATCTGGGGTAGGGGCTTTATAAGATCAGAGAAGGCCTCATTGAAAGGGTAATGTGTGACGAGAGATGTAAGGGTGGTGAGGGAGAGGGCCGTGTGAGTCATCTGGAAAAAGAGCTTCAAGACACAGGGAAGAGTACATTCAAAGGCCCTGGGGCAGGAGAAGTACATGCGTGTGTTCAAGCCACAGCCAGGAGGCCAGTGTGTCTGGAGACTGGGCAGGGAGCAAGGGGCAGGCAGATAGCATAGGACCCTGCTGGCTATTGTGTGGACTGTGGCTCTGGCCCCAGAAAGGGCCATGGAGGGGTCTGAGCAGAGGGGGAACCTAATGTGACTTAGGGGCCTAATAAGAACAAACTGTGGACCTTGAGAGCAGAAGCGGGACAATCCTGAGGACGTGACAACTGCTCTGGTCTAGGCAGGAGGAGATGGCAGCTCAGACCAGGCTGGCGGGAGACGGCAGCTCAGACCAGGCTGGTGGATGTGGGAGTGGGGGCAGGGTGGAAAATGGGCACATTCTGAACATGGAGCCAGCAGGACTTGCTGAGGGTCCTGGGGCATCCTGCGGCTTGGGGCCTGAGTGATCTGTTGCAATCACCTGGGTCAGAAGGATTGTGGGGGGAGCCTCGGGAGGACGAGCCAGGAGGTCTCAGCTGATCCATTGGTGGGGTTTGTGCTCTGATGGTGCCCTGGGAATGCAGAGGAGGGCCTGCTCCTGGAGGAAGCCGCCGCTGTGGCAGGGGCAGATGACCCTGGGCAAGGCCAGTGCTGCCCCCTGTCCCATACGCCAGGCCCAGCATGACACACAGAGCTCTAGGACTTGTACCTCAGGGGAGGAAAGGGCAGTGAGGGAGCTGCCGGCCTGGGGGGGCAGGGGCTGAGAAGGCTGAGGCATACCCCACCAGGTCTGACACTGCTCCTAATTCCAATCTCTTGCCAACCTTAGACTGAGCTCTGGGCCTTCACCTCTCTCCAGACTTCCCAGAGGACAGGTGTGAGGCCCACATGGGGTGTGACAGATGGTTCAGACAGACTGGGGTGGGGGGCGGGGAGTAGAAAGAGGAAGGGGTGACGGAGCCATCTGCCACCTGACTATGCAAATGGCCTCTCTGACTCATTATGTCCCCTACACCCCACCCCTGCCATGAGCGCAGGGAGGAAGGGGGCTACCAGGTTATTACAAAATTCTCACTTCCTCTGCTCTCTGAGCTGTCGGCACGGGAAGTGAGCGCCAAGCATCCTTCCCTGCAGCTGCCGCCCAACTTGCCCACCAGACCCTCTGGAGAAGCCGCATTCCCTGTCATGGTAGGATAGCAGCCCTCGGCCCCCAGGGAAGGGGACAAGGTGGGGAGGAAGTGATGGGGAGAAACACGGGCTTGGGAGCTACAGACAAAGGTAGGTGAAAGGGACAGTCACCCAGGTGGCTCTGGGGAAATTCACTGAGCCCTGAAGTCATGAGCCATGAGACCCAAACTCGCTGCTTGGGTGAGGAGGCTGGGGCTAAAGGCTGCTCTTGGTGGTGGTGCTGGGCTCACTGGTGGTGCTGGGCTCATTGGTGGTGGTGCTGCTGGGCTGTAAGCCAGGGGGACGCCAGGGCTGTGCCCTGTCTGCCCTTTGCTGCCCAACCTTCGCTCCAATTCGTTCTGACCCACAGCAGTTTGAGTGCCTGGGCTGGGTAAGGTGGGCAGAGCATGAAAGAGCTAGGCAGTAGCCATCCTGGCCAAGGCCCTGGGCAGTGGCCAGCCTGAACCCCAGCAGGAGACCTTCATTTCCACCTCTTGGCCAAGTGGAGCAGGAGTGGTTGGGGGGAGCCTGACAGAGAGCAGAGGGAGGTTTTCAGGGGTGCTGGAGGGAAGGGAAGATGCCTCTTTGCTTGGGAGAGAAGAGAAACGACCTCTGAGGAATGGAAGGGGGAAGCGAGGGTGAGCTTGGAGGGGGGCCTGTTGACCACCAACCTAGCTCTCCTGTCCAGCTAGGGTTTGGTTTTGAGTGAAAGCCTCCATCACGAGTCTAGATTGCAGGTCTCAGGATGAGCTCTGATTCCTTTCTCTGAGTCAAAGGCTGGGTCTCAGATCTGAGTCCAAGTTCCCCATGGGCTTTGGAGATGTGATGGGCACTGGAGAGAGAAACAGGAACCTCCCTGGAAGGCTGGGAGAGACGGAGGTGGAAGCCTTCCTGGGAAACCCCCAGGGAGGTGGGGCAGCGGAGGTGGAGCTGGGGCCGTGTCCTCACCCGGCGCCCACCTTGCAGGGCCCCTACTGTGCCCCGCACCCCCTTTCTCTCCTGGTGCAGGCGGCGGCGCTGGCAGCGGCCCTGGCCCAGGGCACCCTGCCTGCCTTCCTGCCCTGTGAGCTCCAGCCCCGGGGTCAGGTGAACTGCAACTGGCTGTTCCTGAAGTCTGTGCCGCGCTTTTCAGCCGGAGCCCCCCGGGCCAATGTCACCAGCCTCTCCTTAATCTCCAACCGCATCCACCACTTGCACGACTCTGACTTCGTCCACCTGTCCAACCTGCGGGTCCTCAACCTCAAGTGGAACTGCCCGCCGGCCGGCCTCAGCCCCATGCACTTCCCCTGCCGCATGACCATCGAGCCCAACACCTTCCTGGCTGTGCCCACCCTGGAGGAGCTGAACCTGAGCTACAATGGCATCACGACCGTGCCTGCCCTGCCCAGTTCTCTCGTATCCCTGTCGCTGAGCCGCACCAGCATCCTGGTGCTAGGCCCCACCCACTTCACCGGCCTGCACGCCCTGCGTTTTCTGTACATGGACGGCAACTGCTACTATAAGAACCCCTGCCAGCAGGCCGTGGAGGTGGCCCCGGGCGCCCTCCTTGGCCTGGGCAACCTCACGCACCTGTCGCTCAAGTACAACAACCTCACGCAGGTGCCCCGCCGCCTGCCCCCCAGCCTGGACACCCTGCTGCTGTCCTACAACCACATCATCACCCTGGCACCCGAGGACCTGGCCAATCTGACTGCCCTGCGCGTGCTTGATGTGGGCGGGAACTGCCGCCGCTGCGACCACGCCCGCAACCCCTGCAGGGAGTGCCCAAAGAACTTCCCCAAGCTGCACCCTGACACCTTCAGCCACCTGAGCTGCCTCGAAGGCCTGGTGTTGAAGGACAGTTCTCTCTACAAACTAGAGAAGGACTGGTTCCGCGGCCTGGGCAGGCTCCAAGTGCTCGACCTGAGTGAGAACTTCCTCTATGACTACATCACCAAGACCACCATCTTCAGGAACCTGACCCAGCTGCGCAGACTCAACCTGTCCTTCAATTACCACAAGAAGGTGTCCTTCGCCCACCTGCAACTGGCACCCTCCTTTGGGGGCCTGGTGTCCCTGGAGAAGCTGGACATGCACGGCATCTTCTTCCGCTCCCTCACCAACACCACGCTCCGGCCGCTGACCCAGCTGCCCAAGCTCCAGAGTCTGCGTCTGCAGCTGAACTTCATCAACCAGGCCGAGCTCAGCATCTTCGGGGCCTTCCCGAGCCTGCTCTTCGTGGACCTGTCGGACAATCGCATCAGCGGAGCCGCGAGGCCGGTGGCCGCCCTGGGGGAGGTGGACAGCGGGGTGGAAGTCTGGCAGTGGCCCAGGGACCTCGCTCCAGGCCCGCTGGTCGCCGTCAGCTCAAAGGACTTCATGCCAAGCTGCAACCTCAACTTCACCTTGGACCTGTCACGGAACAACCTGGTGACAATCCAGCAGGAGATGTTTACCCGCCTCTCCCGCCTCCAGTGCCTGCGCCTGAGCCACAACAGCATCTCGCAGGCGGTTAATGGCTCGCAGTTTGTGCCGCTGACCGGCCTGCGAGTGCTCGACCTGTCCTACAACAAGCTGGACCTGTACCATGGGCGCTCGTTCACGGAGCTGCCGCAGCTGGAGGCACTGGACCTCAGCTACAACAGCCAGCCCTTCAGCATGCAGGGCGTGGGCCACAACCTCAGCTTCGTGGCCCAGCTGCCGTCCCTGCGCTACCTCAGCCTTGCGCACAACGGCATCCACAGCCGCGTGTCACAGAAGCTCAGCAGCGCCTCGCTGCGCGCCCTGGACTTCAGCGGCAACTCCCTGAGCCAGATGTGGGCCGAGGGAGACCTCTATCTCTGCTTCTTCAAAGGCTTGAGGAACCTGGTCCAGCTGGACCTGTCCAAGAACCATCTGCACACCCTCCTGCCTCGTCACCTGGACAACCTGCCCAAGAGCCTGCGGCAGCTGCGTCTCCGGGACAATAACTTGGCCTTTTTCAACTGGAGCAGCCTGACTGTCCTGCCCCAGCTGGAAGCCCTGGATCTGGCGGGAAACCAGCTGAAGGCTCTGAGCAACGGCAGCCTGCCACCTGGCACCCGGCTCCAGAAGCTGGACGTGAGCAGCAACAGCATCGGCTTCGTGACCCCTGGCTTCTTTGTCCTCGCCAACCGGCTGAAAGAGCTTAACCTCAGCGCCAACGCCCTGAAGACAGTGGATCCCTTCTGGTTCGGTCGCTTAACAGAGACCCTGAAAATCCTAGACGTGAGCGCCAACCCGCTCCACTGCGCCTGCGGGGCGGCCTTCGTGGACTTTCTGCTGGAGATGCAGGCGGCCGTGCCTGGGCTGTCCAGGCGCGTCACATGTGGCAGTCCGGGCCAGCTCCAGGGCCGCAGCATCTTCGCACAGGACCTGCGCCTCTGCCTGGATGAGACCCTCTCCTTGGACTGCTTTGGCTTCTCGCTGCTAATAGTGGCGCTGGGCCTGGCGGTGCCCATGCTGCACCACCTCTGTGGCTGGGACCTCTGGTACTGCTTCCACCTGTGTCTGGCCCATTTGCCCCGACGGCGGCGGCAGCGGGGCGAGGACACCCTGCTCTACGATGCCTTCGTGGTCTTCGACAAGGCGCAGAGTGCAGTGGCCGACTGGGTGTACAACGAGCTCCGCGTGCAGCTGGAGGAGCGCCGGGGGCGCCGGGCGCTCCGCCTCTGCCTGGAGGAGCGAGACTGGCTCCCTGGCAAGACGCTCTTCGAGAACCTGTGGGCCTCGGTCTACAGCAGCCGCAAGACCATGTTCGTGCTGGACCACACGGACCGGGTCAGCGGCCTCCTGCGCGCCAGCTTCCTGCTGGCCCAGCAGCGCCTGTTGGAGGACCGCAAGGACGTCGTGGTGCTGGTGATCCTGCGCCCCGCCGCCTACCGGTCCCGCTACGTGCGGCTGCGCCAGCGCCTCTGCCGCCAGAGCGTCCTCCTCTGGCCCCACCAGCCCAGTGGCCAGGGTAGCTTCTGGGCCAACCTGGGCATGGCCCTGACCAGGGACAACCGCCACTTCTATAACCGGAACTTCTGCCGGGGCCCCACGACAGCCGAATAGCACAGAGTGACTGCCCAGCACTCCTTTAACCCCACCCCCACAATCCCGACACACCCCCAACTCCCCACACCCCCCCTCTCCCCACACCACCGCCTGTTTTGCCTCTCTGCCTGGGATGCCCCAACCTGCCTCCCTTTGCAATCCCACCGCTCTGTCTGGCCCCCTGGCATAGAGCAGACACATAAATAAATGCTGCTGGAGGGCCAACAACTAACCCTGAGCTCATTGGAGGTGCTATTGGGAGGAAAAAGGGGAGAATCCACCGGGCCTGAAACAAAGGCGGGAAGCAACAGGTGATTGGCGGTAATCGCCATGGAGAAAAGGGGAGGGCCCACAGGGCTTAGGCTGGCAGGGTTAGGGGGAAGCTGCTAAGGGCAGTTGTGTTCACTGTCATCTTTTTCGGACAGTGAGGTCTTGGTCCTTCCCAGAGAATAGACTGGGTCTCCTGACCCTTTCAACTCCTCCCTCAATTACCAGTCCTATTGAGCTCGGCATTCCTCTGTCATTGGCCTCAGGATCTATCTCCCTCACCAGTAGGGCCTAGGGTGCCTCAAGGGCAGGCAGGGAATCTGCAGGCCTGCTTCGTTTCTGACTGGCACCAGATTCCTAAGAGGTGGTAACCCTGCAGAATGTTCTTTCCTAAAGCGATCAGGAAGATGTGCAGCAAGCTCAGAGGGGGGATTGCGCCTTCTGGTGGCCACGTTTATGCTGCACTGGGGAGGCTGGTCCAGGCTGGGGAGAGGAAGGCCTGTGGGTGAATCCTGGCAGCAGCGGGCTGAGAGCTAGGGAAGAGTCTAAGGTGAGCTCACAACCCATCCCTTTCTGTTTCCGCCTTGAGTGCATGCTGAGTCTCTCTGTTCTGCTTCAAAGGGACACCTCGGTGAGCCGTCACCTGGCTACAAAGGAGGGGCCTCCCTTTCCTGCTGCTGCCTCTCGTAGCTGATTGTACGTATGTGGGAGTTGCAGCCGCGATGGAGTATGTGTGTGTGTTTCTAGTTTTGGTGCTAGGTTTCTGTGTAGACTTTGGGATACTGCTGGGAGCCTCGATGCCCATTGTTTGGAGAGAGCCTGTTCAGTGTCTCCACAAGTGTGTGAGGAGTCATGGGTCCTGTTAGGCCCAGGGTCCTTGAGCTGCTTTGCTCAGGCCGGCTGTCTCCCATCCCCACAAGTAAACCGGCCCTTTGAGGCGCAGAGGAGACACATGTGGCCTCTTGGTTCGAGCTGGTGTCTGGGGCGCTGGGAGAGAGAACCCAGCTGAGTGGGCCATGGGCCCAGTTTGGGGCAGCTCAGGGGCTCAGGGCCTCAGGGCCTCTGGGCTGGAAGGTTGGCACTCAGGCAGACTTGGCTAATCTTGCAGCCTGGTTGTGGGGATCCCTGGTAAGGACAGGAGGCTGCTTTTCCCCCTCCCTCCAGGCTATTGCTGGGAGAGAAGTCTAGGCCACCTTCTCCTTTCTGACCTGGGTACAGGGGCTCCTGCTGGAGGCTGGCATCCCCTATTATCTGCCTGCCTAAAAGAAAGACAGAGGAGGGTCTCTGACCCACATATCTGTGGCCCCATGAGGGTCCTGATTCAGTCCAGCTTCTGGAGGAGCAGGCTAGCATGGCCCCATGCACTTCCTTAACCCATGCTTGGGGAGAAAATAAAACAAGGACTGTCATTCCCCTAGGCTGCAGTCTTGTGGGCGGGGGAGAGGGGGCCGCTGAGTGGCTCTGAGACTGTTCTGGCCACATCTGGGAGCAGAAGTCAGGGCCCTGCCCAGGGTACCACATTTTGCATGTGAGAAGCACAATTTGCCTGTCTCTGACCAACAAAGTCTGCCCTGGGGCAGACCCCAGCTAGGACCTCTGCATTCCTGGCCATGCACTCATGCTCCCAGTCCTGGTTCTTCTGAGGATTCAGAAGAGCATCTTGGAGGTGAAGCATGGGGGCTATGGTAGGAGCATGCTTGGGCTCCACTTAAGTCAATCTAGAGGCGTCTATGGTGCTCAGTTCAATTTGCAGGGGAAAGTTCTGCTGTCATCGACCACATCTAGGGGCAGAGCCACTAGCCTGGGCCCTGCAGGGAGTGCTAGGAACTGGGCTCCTGTGGTCAGGAAGGACGCTGGTGGCTGGCCCTCTTCTCCACACTGCTGCACGTCCTCAACCATTAACACTGCCCACAACACAGCTTTGCAAGGCTGGGGAAGAGATGGGCCTTGAATCAGATTACCTGGGGGGACCACCAACTCTGCTGTTTGGGTTATCCTGGGCAAGTGCCCTCCCCTATAGAGACTGCACATCTGCCTGTGAGAATGGCCAGAGTTACTCTGCAGGCTGTTACAAGTATTTATGGTAATGTGTTTCAAGTCTGGGAGACCTAGCTGGTCACCCAGTGGTTATTTGTAGGTAAGGTACTTACACTGAGGACAACCTCTCACTGGGACTGTGAGAGATTTTTCTCTCTCTATCCAGGGATGGATCCTTCTGAGTCAGGGCCCTTCTGAGTCAGGGCCAGTGCACTGAAAGGGGTTCAGAGGCAGCTGTGGTGGAACTGATTTTGGACGCACGCAGCAGTAAGTGCCAGTTTGCAGCAAGCAGCAGGGAGCCACTGATGGAAGCAGGGTCTTATTTTCCCACTCTGGAAGTCCTAACTGCTGGACCACAGTGGAGCTGAAGAGGAAAAGTTAAAATTTTACATCACCTCCTTCTCCTTCTGCCTCTGTAACTCAGCTTGCCCCTTGCAAAGTCTAGATCACGTAGGTCACGTAGTCTCAAAAAGCGGGGACTTGCAATACTAGGAACTGGAGTTTATCTCACTCAGCCTTGTCCTGCTCTTTGAAATCATCCAGCCCCTGCAAATCTGCCTAATCATGCCTGTCCAAGCCAGGCATCCCCCTCCCCATCTTGACCACTGTACCTGTGCGCGCGAAACCCCTTAGTTTAAACCAGCCTATTAACAGCCAGTGTTGCCCACTACAGTCTGTCTAGAAAAACTCTGTAATCCCTTTGTTCGGGGCTCAGAGGTTGGAGTGTTAACTCCTCTGGGCCCGCCAGTATAATAAATCTGAGTTCTCTAACTCTCCAAATGCGGTGCTTCGTTTCTCGAGTACTGGTTTCTGCAAGAGAGCCAGCAGTTAGGCTAGGGTCCCTAGTCTTTGCCTGCTTAGTCAAGAATGAGGTGAGGCGGTAGAAGGTAAAGGGTAAACAGTTTATGGAAAAGTACATAAGGAAAGGCACACAGGTGAGCTCAGAGAGAGAGTCTCGCCTTTTTGAAGTTTAAATCCTTTATAAGGGGGCGGTTTTCCGGGTCTTTGCCTTCCCTCAGGCCAATCATCTTTCTCGCTCTCCCCCTGGTCAGTTTGTCTCAGGACCCTCACCTGAGGTTTGCGCACATATACCTTAGCCAAGGTGGATCTCAATGTGAAGGCTTCTGGGAGGAGCAAGACTCATTACGGCCTGGAATATCCTCTGATTTTCGACTCCAAGGAGCCATCCTGAGCACGTGTAATGCCTCCCTTATCCTTTACGCAGGCAGGGTTCTTGCCTCTCTTTGTCCTTGTCATGATTATTCCCTTGAGATGTTTACAAGACACAAAGACTGGCTATTTACCCTGTTTCTGTGGTCGCTTCCATTTTGGAGAGGAAACAGGAGGCTGGTAGTAAATTCCTCAGCAGGAGCCCACCTATCTCTCGCCTCAGGAAATTCAAAGAGGAGCTGGGTGATTGTAAATATCCAACCTGGAGCCTGTCTATCTCCTGCCTCAGAAGCAGAGGCTCAGGAACCTGGCAGCGGGACGGGATCTGCACACCCTGGTGTTGCCTCCTTGTGCTTCCCGGCCATCGGGGATCAGTGAGCGCTAGACAAGTCGAGGTCTGGGCACAAGACTTAGGACAACTTGACAGGAAGAAATGTAGAAGTAAGGAAATTCTACCTGCTAAGATTCTAAGTTACAGCTCTCCCATTTCCCTCTAGGACATTGTTTAATGCCCTGAAAGTGAAAATGTTAGTTCCTTAGTCCTCTCCAACTCTTTGCGACCCCATGGACTGTAGCCCTTCAGCCTCTTCTGCCCGTGGAATTCTCCAGGCAAGAATACTGGAGTGGGTTGCCATTCCCTTCTCCAGAGAACTTCCTGAACCAGGGATCGAACCTGGGTCTCCTCCACTGCAGGCAGAGTCTTTACCATCTGAGCCACTAGGGAAGCCCATTTAATGCCCCAGGCTTCTGAATATTCTCAGGGAGCTTCCATGACATCATCCATTTTCACACTTGCATCTTTATTAGTAACCTTGCTTACACGAACTTTTCCTGTGTAAGCAGTTGATGAATCCTGCTCCTGCAGCGATGCTCCCGGAAGTTTTGGCACCAGGGACCCGTTTTGTGGAAGGAAATTTTTCCACTGACAGGGACTATACAGGGGGATGGGTTTGGGATGATTCAAGAGCGTTACATTTGTTGTGCACTTTACTTCTATTACTATTATATCACCTCCACCTCAGATCATCAGGCATTAGATCCTAGAGGTTAGGGACCCCTGCTCTGCAGAACATTCCATCATCCTTTGTCCTCATAATCACACACAGCAGGGAGAAGCTGAGCTAATGACCTTGTTGACCCCCCCCACCCCCCGTGGCTCGGAGTCTAAATGAGAAGGAAGGTGGGTCTTGTTAAGCATTGGGAGAGAAACGTGACCCAAAGTAGAGGGGAAACTACTGGACGGAAGGGAGGTGGAGGCAGTTCCAGGCGTGGGAATCTGGTGGACAATGGAAGGGCCCTGAAGGCTGTCCTGGGGGAACAGGGCTGGGAAAGCTGAATGAGGGCATTTCCTGAGCTGAAAGGAACCTTGTGGTGGTTCCCAGGGGATATGACTTCCATCTTACCCAGGGGGCCTGCCCGGGTGTGTGGCTTTATCTGATGCAACCAGGACTCAGCCAGCTCTCTCATAGCCTGGCCTGGTTAGGGGCATGGACCCACCCCCAGAGGCTCGGAGCTGAGGCCAGGAGTCTCTCATTCCTACAGTTGCTTGGCTGTTCTTCAGCTCATCTATCCATTCTAGAAAAGTAATCTTGCAGGTTTTCACAGGTCACTGTTGTAGGCTGAATGTTTGTGTCCCCTCCTTGGTTGAAACCCTAATCTCAGGTGATGGTGTTTGGACGTGGGGCCTTTGAAGGGTAATTAGATTTAAATTAGGGTAGGAGGTAGGTTCTCCATGGTAGGATTAGTGGTTTTATAAAAAGAAGAGAGGGGGATTTTCTGGTGGCCCAGTGGTTGAGGCTCTGTGCTCCAATACAGGTTTGATCCCTGGCAGGACTAAACTCCCACAGAGTGTGGGAGAACTAAGTTCGCAGGCAACATATACTGACTCGCCACTTCTCTGGGGCGCACATGCTGCAACTACTGAGCTTGCGCACTATGAAGTTCACGCGCCTCAAGCAGCTACTGCGCATGTGCATTCTGGGGCCCACCTTCTGCAACTACTGAGCCTGCGCACGTTGGAGCCCAGGTGCCTCAAGCAGCTACTGCGCATGTGCGTTCTGGGGCACACCTTCTGCAACTACTGAGCCCGTGCACTCTGGAGCTCACGTGCTGCAGTTACTGAGCCTTCGCAGCTCTGAAGCACAGGTGCCTCAAGGAAAGGCCCGTGTGGCACAACAACTCGGACGCAGCCAAAAAATAGAATAAAGTAATTAATTTAAAAAAAAAAGAGAAGAGGAAAAGGTAAAGGTCACATGCATTTATAGTTGTCTGCAGGCTAGGAAGAGGACTTCCGCCAGTAACGGAATCTGTTGGCAGCTTGGCTCAAGACGTACAGCCTTCAGAACGGTGAGAAACGTTTCTTGAGAAACGACGGTGTTGTTTAAGCCCCATCCTCTGTGGTGTATAGTTACAGCAGAGACAGACCCCTTTTGCTTACTCAGCACATCACGAGCCTGGGAAGAGAAATCCGGGGGAGAAACAATGGCTAACACCAACCCCTGGAAGCTGGTGGGAACCTCCGTGGGTATTTCAGAGCCAGGAGTCTGTCTAGACCTGAGGCTGGGTGAACAGGTGAGGGTGGGATGGCTGGTGAAGGTGCAGAGATGGATGGGATCTTGATACCAGAGAAGCTCATCAGCCTATTGTGACAGTCTAGGATATTTAAATAGAATTTATCTGTTTGGCTGCGCTGGGTCTTAGTTGTGGCGTGCAAGCTCTTAACGCGGCATATGTGCTCTCGTTCCCTGATCAGGGCTGGAACCTAGGTCCCTTGCATTAGGAGCTTGGAGTCTTAGGCCCTGGAGAACCAGGGAAGTCCCGACCATCTCAACTTGAAAACCCAGAAAAATTTCTGCAGGGGAGGGACAGGACATGATTTGGGGGGCGGGGGTAGGAGGGGGCTGCGGCTTATGGGATCTTAGTTCTCTGACCAGGAATTGAACCTGAGCCCTCAGCAGTGTAAGCGCTGAGGCCTAACCACTGGGCTGACAGGGAACTCCCTGTTTTTTTAAAAGCTCTCTCAGGCTGCTGCGTGGGGTAGAGGCTGGGGCTGGGGCAGGTGCCAGGGTGATGGCACAAGCAAGAGAGAAGCAGTGGAGGTGTCGGGAAGTGGCTCGGCTTGAGGTCTGTCTTTGAAATAGAAATTACACGACTTGTTAACAGTGTTGTGTGCGTCGATGAGAGCTGACTTCCGCACGAGACGCCAGAGTTAGTGGATAGATAATGGCAAGATGAGGAGACGGGTAGGTAGCAGAGGAGTGGGCAGCCCTGGGCGCCATCAGGAGCTGCGTGGTTCAGGTGCTTGTTGACTGGCCATCAGTGATGTACGGCTTGAACTGAAACCCAGGGTGGCGTGTATGTTGGAGGCATGGAGAGATCCTCAGAGAGGATCCACAGAGAGGGGAAGCCTGACGTGCAGTCAGAGATGAACCCAGTGGGCGCTCAACATTCAGAGAACGACCAGCTCAGGAAGGAGGAGGAAAGTCAGGAGAGGTCAGTGGCCCAGAAGCTTAGAGAAAGCTATAAAAAGGCTAAGGACACCCACCTCAAATACCAATGAGAGGCAAACAGAACGGGCCGCTGGATTTGGCAAAGACAAGCACGATGTGGCAAGAAAAGAGTGGCCTCCACAAAGAACAGGCTGAAGGACCAAGTGGGGAGGGCTAAGCAGAAAGGGCAGAACAGAGGCAGCAGCTAGGTGGGGCTCAAGACCGAGGGAGAGCTTGTTTTATTACAGGACGGTGAGCGCCTGCTGCAGGCCCACGGGAAGAAGGTAAGAGCCGGTTGCAGGAATGCACAAGAAGCTGTGGGACTCAGAACACTAGGGGCAGGAGTCAGGGGCAGGAGCACGAAGGGCTGGAGACCACAGGTGCAGCGAGCGCTGGAGGACTGCTGTGACACAGCAGCCTGCACTGCCCGACTTTCACAGGGAAGTGTGAGGGCCAGGGCTGGGGGGAGCAGCGGCCGCAGCACTGACTGTTCAGTGTGGGGAGAGGCTTGGACTGAGGTGGCTGCAGCTGTGGCTTGTGCCCTCAGAACTGCTTGGGGTTGGGGCACAGGTGGGCTGGCCACTGCCTGGCAGGCATTAAAGCCGTGCTGACTTCCCTGTTCTGCCTCTTGTTAGTGCTGCAGTGAACACTGGGGTGCCTGGTGCACATGTCTTTACAAATTAGTTTTTTCTGGATGTATGCCCAGGAGTGGGATTGCTGAATCTTATTTTTAGTTTAAGGAACCTTCATACTGTTCTTCACAGTGGCTGTACCAACTTACATTCCCACCAACAGTGTAGAATGCCCCCTGACTCATTCCCTTTTCTCCACACCCTCTCCAGCATTTCTTCGTAGATTTTTCTGATGGTGGCCATTCTGATGGTGTGAGGTCATACCTCTATGTTTGGCTGAGTAGTATTCCATTGTATATATATAATCTTTGACAAAGGAGGCAAGAATATACAATGAAGAAAATACAGCCTCTTCAGTAAGTGGTGCTGGGAAAACTGGACAGCTACATGTCAAAGAATGAAATTAGAATACTTCCTAACACCTCTACATAGTTTTGATTTGCATTCCCTGGTGATTCTCAGGTGATAAAGAATCTGCATGCAATGCAGACCTGAGTTTGAGTCCTGGGTTGGGAAGATCCCCTGGAGGAGGGAATGGCAACCCACTCCAGTATTCTTGCCTGGAGAATTCCATGGACGGTGGAGTCTGGCAGCTACGGTCGCCAGGTGGACACGACTTTGAGTGACTAACACTTTCACTTCTCTCTAATAATTAGCTATGTTGAACACATCTTTGCATGTTTGTTGGCCATCTGTCCTCTTTGGAGAGATGTGTTTAGGTCTTTTGCCAATTTTTTGATAGGGTCGTTTGTTTTTGATATTGAGCTGCATGAATGAGCGTCTTGTTATTTTGGAGACTAATCCTTTCTTGCTTTGTTTTGCAAATATGTTCCCCCAAAGAGGGCTGTCTTTTCATCTTGTTTATGGCTTTCTTTGCTGTGCAGAAGCTTTTAAGTTTAATTAGGTCACATTCGTTTCTATTTTCATTACTCTAAGAGGTGGGTCAAAAAAGATCTTGCTGTGATTTATGTCAAAGATTGTTCTGCCTATGTTTTTTCTAAGAGTTTTATAGTGTCTCACCTTACATTTAAGTCTTTAATCCAGTTTGAGTTTATTTTTGTGTATGGTGTTAGGAAGGATTCTAATTTCATTGTTTTACATGTAGCTGTCCGGTTTTCCCAGCACCACTTACTGAAGAGGCTGTATTTTCTCCTTGTATATTCTTGCCTTTGTCAAAGATTGCATGTATACAATGGAATATTACTCAGCCAGAAAAAGGAACAAATCAGAGTCTGTTGTAGTGTTGTGGATGGACTTAGAGTCTGTCATACAGAGTGAAGTAACTCAAAAAGAGGAAAACAAAGATTGTATATGAGCACATGTATGTGGAATCTAGAAAAATGGTACAGGTGAGCCTATTTGCAGGGCAGGAGCAGAGATGCAGACGTGGAGAACGGGCACGTGGCCACCACCGGGGAGGGGCTGCTGCTGCTGCTGAGTCGCTTCAGTCATGTCCAACTCTGGAGGGTAGGACGAATTGGGAGATTGGGCTTGACGTATTACTACCATGTGTAGAACAGATGGCAAGTGGGAAGCTGCTGGATAACGCAGGGAGCTCAGCTCCGTGCTCTGTGATGACCTAGAGAGGTGGGACGGGGCAGTGGGAGGCAGACCGAGTTTAAAGGGATGAATGACTTTTTGATTCAGTAGCCAATAAAAAGAGGAACCCTGATTTAGACAAGAATTTATTTTTTGGACTACATGTTTACCATAGATTAAAATTAATATAATTTAATTCATATACAAAGACAACTGTGGAGGGACTACCTGGATACAGTGCGACTTGGGGTAGGTGGAGTAACTTAGGGCACAGCACATTCAGGCCTGAGCAGATACCAGCTTGCTCATACCGGAGAAGTAGGATTTCTCTCTTTCGCTCATCATTTCAAAATGCAGTGGCCTCCTGCAGAAGTTGCACTCGGCTGAGGAATGTGGCTTGAGTTCCAGCCCAACTCGCTTCCATGTGGCCAGCAGATGATCTGTGAGGAGCAAGTTTTTTTAAATTAGAGGAAGTACATACCCAGGACAAATGGACAATAATAACTTTTACACAAGTGTTCACAGCAGCATTCTTTTTTTTTTCATAATAGTCAGAAAGTGGAAACAATCCAAACATCCACCAATTGATGGATAAACAAAACATGGTATGTCTGTACTGAGGAGAATTATTTGGTAGGAATGAAGTGCTGATTCAAGCTACAATGTAGATGAAACCTTGAACACACTGTGCTGTGAAATAAGCCAGGCACAAAGGGCCATATACTGTACGACTCCATTTCCATAAAATGTTATGTACAGGCAAGTCCATGGACAGAAAGTGGATCAGGGCTGGGATGTGGCTGCTAAGTGGTGTAAAGTTTCTCTCTGAGGTGATAAAAACGTTGTGGTGTCAGAATGCTGACGGTTGCACAACATTACTTCAAAGCCACTGAATTATGTGTTTTGAAAGGTTAGAATTTGTTTTATCTGAATTCTATCTTAATAGGCTGTTACTTACAAAATAGAGAAAACCCAGGCCTGGCTTTACTTTACACCCTTCAGAGAAGAAGTCGCTCCCACATGGCTGCACTGTGTGGAACGGATCATTCCTTGCAGGGGAACCCCAAAGGCTGGAGGCAGGGAACCACCGTGGGTGGCGGTGGAGGCTCAGGAGGGCAACACACCTCCGAGGCAGAGGCAGCTGTGAGTTCAGTCTCTGCCTTCAGCTGGACGCAGGCGGAAAGGCCTGCGTTATACAGAACTATGAGAATATGAAATGCGGAACAGAAGGGGTTAGGTGTGTAGTCGGGTTTCAGAGAAGAGAGAAGTGCAGAGCTGAGCTCTGGAGGCCCGGGCAGGCTGAGGCTGTCAGAGGCATCTCTCCTGCAGCAGCCGCCACTGGGGGTCCCTGAGCCACGCAGACAGAGGCATGGATGGGAACAGTGAGCGGAGAGCAGGCTCCCTCAGTGCTTCCCGTGAAGTGGAGCAAACGACTAACCGTCTTTCACACTTCTGTACCACCTGAGAATATTCTTAATTACTTGGAAAAAGAGAGACCAGTCTGAATGGCTTGAATTATAAATGCTGCAGACAGCTTCACGCCACTCTCCCGCGGGGCTCTGGCGGCTGCCTGGCTACTCACCCACGAAGTAGCTCATCATCTGCGGCGTGTGGTGGGGCGTGGGGGCGATGCGCAGCAGCTCCTCGCCCCGGGGCACTGTGGGGTAATTGATCGCTTGGACATAGATATTATGTCTAGTCATTAGTTCATCACAGACCTCCGTGTTTTTAGCAGCATCTGCCACCTAAGATTGATAATAACAGAAGATAAGGCTGGAACCAGACAGCAGAGACTAGTCACACACGTGTCCAAGTGGCTTGGGCTCGACCTGCATATGCAAGCCTGGCAGAGAGGCCGCCCCGACACCTGCAGTTTAAAGGGTTGTTTACCACAGATCAGAGAACTGAAACCATAGTAGAAGTAACTTTCACACTGATCTCCCTCCCAGGATCCAAAGCGGGGAAGCGGGAGCTCCCATGAGCCTATTGTGATGGCAGTGGGTGTGTGCACCCTGGGGATGAAGGCAGCTTTGGTGATACCAGCTCTGTTACTCAGATGAATTCAACTGTGACGCCAACAGGGCTGCCCTTTGTAGCAGGCAGAGCAAGACCTATGTCACAAGGCAATGAATAAAAAGCAATACTTTAGAGCTAGCCAAGCTCCGGCTTTCAGAGCTTCCCAGACACAAGCTCTGTGTTTACCCTGTCAAGGCTAGTGTGCTGGAGAAGGAACCTCTGCTCCAGCCTGCTGGGCTCAAAGGCTTCATTCTCATTGTGAAGTCAGCCAAAGGCAGAAACATGGCAGACGGCCACTGGCTACAGCCCTTGGGCCCAACAGTCACCCTGCCCAGCCCAAGTTCAGGAAGGCGTGAACCAGAACATCTCCTGGTCAAGTGCAGAGACCCAGCCCCCAGCAAGTCCAGTCACAGACAGGTCATTACCCGGACAGGGATGATGTGACTGGGGCAGTGGACCACTGGCAGGCCGGCATCCATCAGCATCTGCCTCATGAGCTTCACGTTGCGCTGGTGTTGGCGGCGAAGTGCCTGGCCCTCAGCGCTCCTCAGGATCCGCACAGACTCCAGTGCTCCAGCCAGCAGCATGGGCGGCAGGGAGGTGGTGAAGATGAAGCCCGCTGCATAGGACCGGACGGTGTCGATCAGGGAACTCGTGCTGGCGATGTACCCTCCAACGCAGCCAATGGCTTTGCCTAGGAGGAGACGGGTTCATTTATTACAGCGACTGCCCTAAGTGTGCACAGCCAGGCGCTGCAGAGCCTCAGAACACTTATTCTTCTCTCTCTCCTTTGTTTGTCCTAAGACTGAAATCAAGGGACAGCAGCCCATTTCCAAAAGGGAAAAAGCTGAGAATGTTACGGAAGGGTCTTGCCCAAAGTCAAATGGCCAAGCTGGTGTCTGATCAGGATCAAAGTGCAGGTCTCCAGACTAGGTCTGGCACCAGTGGCTGGTCCCAGCGTGCCTAACACCAAGTGCCACCTCCCCTCTGTCCTCCCTGCCCACCCAGGTCACCTGCATCTTCCGCATTCTGCGCTGTGCCTGCTCTGGACAGGGTCCAGCTGGGTGCTCACTGTGTTACCCTTGAGGCCAGAAGGTCAGCTAGCTAAAGACACGTAATTTGTTTTGGCAGGACTGGTATTAGTTTCTACTTAAGTAATCACAAAACTCCAACAAGGACTGTTTGCTGGATAAACATGAAAACTCAGACCCTGTTATGGTTGATTTAGGGCTGGCCTCATTTTTCCTTCTTCCTGAGTTCCCTTATATAATTGGTATCTCAGGTTTCAAGATTAAGAACTCCAGAAGAGTCCTCCTCGATCTTAAAACATTATGTTCTGCAATTAACATTCTTGCTTCAACCCCACACATGACTGGACTGGTATAAGCTGTCACAATGGAAAATTTTTCTCTCCAGCCCTTTTCATCTCTCAGGGACCATACCTTCAAAGGGCCCACGTCATGAGAGCTCTTTACAAGAAAAGGGCAGCTGGAATCAGGACAGGATGCTAGAACGAGTTCTCCTCCGGGCAGGGCTCTGCCCCAAGAGACCCAGGCTCTCCTGGTCTGCACGACATTCTCATGCCCCTTGACGGGGCTGAAGGACACTCTTTTTTGCTTGCCATTCCTTTACCAAGTACAGGCTGTAAAGTGGCATTTTAGCCAGCCACTGCGTGTCTCTCCAGCCGCTTTACTAACTTCTGAAATTCTCAAATTTGTATAGATGACATTTTTATCTCATAGACGAAGAGAAGGCCTATAGTAATTGTCTGTATACTGTTCACTTTCATTTTTCAAACTGAGGTGGGGGGTCTGCTGTTACCTCCATGAGGAAACTAAGGCACAGAGAAGTTAACCACCAATCCAAGGTCACACCGATAGTGAGTTACACAGGCAAGACTTACACCCAGCAGGCAGCATGGCTATGGAGTCTGGAGTTGCTCCAAGAGACGCTGCCTCTCAACTAGGAGGAGCAGAGGATATACAAGGACACTGGGTGAACTGGACTGTCCCCACGTGCTAGGGACAGAGCTCAGCGCTTCACATCCAGCACCTGGACCTGTAGCTCCAGGAGAACAGCACAAAAATTCCTTTTAATTTCTTTTTAATATAAAGGAATAATCTGATGTAGAGAGAGTAAAGGCCATTGTCATGGTGTATACCTAGACCCACAACTACGTTTGGAATGAGCTCAGAAGGCAACAAATGGTACTTCCGTCATGTCAGGCTATGAGATTTACTTTGATTCTGCTGGCCAGGCCTCCATGACTCAAGGGATTCTGCTAAACTGTGCCACTCACTGAGAAAATAAAAACTTGCTCAAAAAAGTGACCCAGGCTTTAGATGCTATCAGACCATCTCCTCACCTGACCCATTAGACCAGCAGCCGTTGGTTTTGTTGTGTAGTTGCTAAATTTTGTCCGACTCTTTTGCAACCCCACAGACTAGTCCCCAGGCTCCTCTGTCAATGGGATTTCCTAGGCAAGAATACTGGAGTGGGTTGACATTTCCTCCTCTAGGGGATCTTTCTGACCTAGGGATGGAACTCTCATCTCCTGCACTGGCAGGTGGGTTCTTTACCACTGAGTCAGAATTTAATTTTAGTATGGATTACAGACTGTGCAGAGCACACATACCAAGTGTTCCAGAAATGATGTCCATTTTTGGCATAACTCCATCCCGATCGCCAATCCCTCCGCCTTGCAGCCCGTAGAGCCCCACTGCGTGGACCTCATCCACGAAGGTGATTGCTCCAAACTCGTGGGCCACATCACAGAGCTCTTCCAGCGGGCACACTGCCCCTGAGGAGAGACCACAGACCGCGCTGAAGCACTCGCTGGGTCACAGATTTCTCTTTTGGTAAGGATTAGAACACAATAACTTACCTTCTAAGATATTTTTAATATTGGGGAAAGCAATGAACTTCCCCCAGTTTCTGGACTGTTTTGAGATTTGGAACTTAGTAAAAACCAAAGTAGAATATCTACAATCATCCAAATCTATACACTGTCCCCCAACTACAAAATCCTGGCAGAAAGTGAAAAGAAAAGAAACTACAAAAATAACGTCACGCTTTTAAGTTCAGGCCTTGTGTTCATTAAAAGTTTTCAGGCTGGCCTCTAGATAGACTTACCGTCCATTGAGTGGACAGTTTCAAAGGCGACAATCTTGGGCACGGCAGGGTCGGACCTTTGCAGCAGTTCTCGGAGGTGGCTGACATCGTTGTGGCGGAAGATGTACTTTGGCACTCCGCTGTTCCGAATCCCTTGGATCATGGAGGCATGGTTCCCAGCGTCAGAGTAAATCTCACAGCCTAACAAGACAAAAATGTGCTTTATTGCCATCTGTACCAAAGCTAAATTATTTTCTCAACAGTCAAGGACAACAGACTTTGCCCTGAAAATGCCACTTTGCCCCGTAGGAAAAAGACCCTGTGTGCCAGTTTCTTTCTGGCAAAATAACTAACTAGTGCTTCTCCTCTGAGAAGGCCCATAGATATAAAATAACCCAGTGGCACACAGTTAATCTGCTTTTAAATCTGGCTGCCTCACTCCAAACTCAATCAAAAGATAACTACACATGATTAAGAAAATTCTCCAAAAGCTTTTCTTGGAATACAAAGCACACTGGAAGCAATTACTGTAAGGACAAGCCCTGCAAGTCTGATTCTTCACTGTTATCCCGCTCTACTGGAACTCAGAATGTAACACTTCATGAAGTGTTAACTCAGTTCAGGAGTTCCTAGTGTATCTCTTGAGTGGTCTGGGTAAGTCTTTTCTGTCATCTTCCTGTTACTACTAAGAAACCCAGACAGTTCTAAGGCACCCACAGCAGGCTTCCTACCTGGCATCATCTTAGCCAGAGTGAAGAGGGTCGAGTCATTGGCCACAAAACACGAGGAGAACAAGAGTGCGGCATCTTTCCCATGGAGGTCAGCCAGCTCCCGCTCCAGGTCCACGTGGAATTTACTAGTTCCAGAAATATTTCTAGTACCCCCTGCTCCAGTACCATGCTGTTTCAAAGTGTCTCTTAAAAAAAAAAAAAAGCAGACAGAAAATACATCTCATGGTTCTGAATACTGTAAGAACAGTTCCTCCCTCTAGGATCCAGGAGACTGAAACTGATGTTGATGTAGCGCTTCTTTCCCTGTGAATATGGGGCCAGAAGTTTCAACCACTTCCTGTCTAGACTGGGTGGGAGAAAGCCTCAACACCGGGGTGATGATGCCTCTGGGGGGATCAAAAGTAAGTGTCCACTTACCAGTCTTAGTTTAGTTAATTTACAAAGGTTTCTTTTCTCTGACAAACATCTCTTTCTCCAATAACATGACCTCAGGCTCTAGAGGGACCTCTTGACTGACTGTCAGTTATACCCTCTGCGAACCAGTCCCATAGTCTTAGGCTGTCTCTATTACTAAACCTCAGACTGGGCTCTCTCTGGCAAGCCTGCTTGGGGAATCTGGCCAGCAACTCTCTCAGGTGTCCATACCATGGCAAACCTCCTGAAGGACATGAACGACGGGCTCTACCATCCTATGCTGCTCGACTTGTATTTCTCCATCCACACCTACAAGGCAGGGCACATATGTGCAAGACTGCTCGGTGTAAGAGGGGTCCTTGCTTATGGAGAGGTTGGAAGTGAGCAGACATATAGTCAACGAGCCCATAAACTTGAACCCTTGCACAAAGAGGGGCTCCATCAACTACTTACACTTTAGAGTTCTCTAAAATTAATGTGTACATATTTTTAAAGGCTAAAAATTTAGCTTTAAAAATTTTCCCCTATAAAAGATCCAATCCCTGTAAATTATCAATGTCTTGCTAAGTCATGCTTATGCCAGTGGTATCTGAAAGCTGAGAGCTACTTACATGACGGCTCCACACACCCGTGGGTGGCGACTCATTCCTAGGTAGTCATTGCTACACCAGACAGACACTTGCTTTTTGCTGATGAGAGAGTCCGAGTAGTCATCTGCCATGGGGAAGGACTGCGCCTTCCGGTTCACAGTTTTGAAAACTCGATAGCTATGGTCATTTTTTTTCTCATCAATTTTCTTCTCAAAGAAATGATCATACTGAAAAGTGCAAACAGCTAAAAACCAAACAAAAGATGGTACAGTCTGATGGTTAAAAAGCACATCTAGGCTTTGGTGAAGACCTGGGTTCCCATCTCAGCTCAGTCACTTGGCAGTAGGGAGGTTCTGGACAAATGAAAGAAGTACTCATCTGGGCAAGTTTCTTGACGCCCTCATCTTAAGACTGTATATCTCAAAGGACACTGTATGTGCCAAGCATTTAACATAACCCCCACCCTGATAGCTCAGTTGGTAAAGAATCCTCCTGCAATGCAGGAGACCCCAGTTTAATTCATGGCTCAGGAAGATCCCCTGGAGAAGGGAAAGGCTACCCACTCTAGTAAAATGGTCTGGAGAATTCCATGGACTGTATACTCCATGGGGTTGCTAAGAGGCGGACATGACTGAGCAACTTTCACTTTTCACTTTCCGTGAGCAGACAGTAGGTGCTAAGAGAGAGGAGGCAGGCTCTCAACAGGACTGGCATTTACTATAGACAAGAGCACCAACCTGCATCAAGCAAGGGGCATGTTTTTTTTTAAATTAATTTGGCTGCACTGGGTCTTATTAATAGTTGCAGCATGTAGAATCTTCTGTTAGTTGTGGTATGAGGGATCTTTAGTTGTGGCGTGTGGGATCTAGTTACCTTACCCGGGATGCAACTCGGGTCCCCTGCCTTGGGAGTGCTGTCTTAACCGCTGGACCACCAGGGAAGTCCCAGGGACATGGTTTTTAATCCTCAACTCACCATGCAATGATATGTTTAATCTGATGTATGTTTAAGTTATAAACGGTCTTCCACTGGGCAAATATCAAGGAGACTTACATTTTGGCAAGTTATCTTGAAGAAGGTGGGACACTCCTTCTGGTCGTTGCTTTCGCATGATATCCTGAAAGTTCTTCAACAGTCCATTCAGCTCCCCTCCTTCGGTCTTCACGTTAATCACACTGGGATTCACTGAGGTTTGGACAACCTCTGGAATACAAGTAACAAGAGGCACAGGGGATCAGTGTTCTATTCTGAGTCCACAATGCCTTCCAGACATATTGTCAAAAATGGCTTACTGCCTAGTTCATAAAAATAGCCCATCATAACCAAAGTGAGATGTAACTGAATATATGAAGCCTCTCTTCTTTAGTTACTGTTTGGTTTTCAGAGCTACCAACCAGCTTTGAGGAACATTATAAACTCTGAAGCTTTTTTTTTTCCCCCTGGCTGGTTAGGATGCCTTCCCCATTGCACCCCCCAACCCTAACTGAGACAATTTTCTTTATAGAAAACAATTCCAGCCATTTGATCATTTCTGCTGGTGAGGTTTCTTGGGGACCTTGTGTGTTCCACGGATACAGCCACAAATGGAATAAAGGCTACTACACAGCTACCACCACTAAGACAGCTTGGGAGTCCTAAGACCAGCACTAACTGCAGTAACACTGTTTTTTCCCTTTTATCCCACCAGATGATGGGAAAGAAACACAGGGCAACCAGTTAACAGTTTATGCCTACGGGGCATTTTCAGAAATTAGTTACTGTAAAAGCTGGTCACACCCTACACAACACAGAGAAAAGAAACTCCCACATTTTACCACACAGTCCCCTATCTGGATGACCGCTCTCCTTGGCCCTAAAGAGGAAGACACGGTCAGAAATACTCCCCTAGTAATAGCTCAGACAAATCTGAGGGTCTGGAGAAGCTGAAGGACTTCTTCACCCTAGTGAGGGTCCCTGGCAGTTTACCTTCCCTCACGGCATGCATCTCCTGCACATCTTCCTGAAGCGCCAGGCTGGCTTTGCGGAAGACGCTGCTGCCCCCCTGGCTCATCTCGGCTGCCAGGAAAGGGCACTTGCTCCCAGTGCCCTGGCTTGAGGCGAGGGAAGGGTGTCCAGACGGAAGCTGTGTGCCATCTGCAGTCTGATGGGATCCGTCAGGAGCCTGCTGCGATCCGTCAGGAACCTGCTGCACTTCGGCTTTGGCGGTTTTATCCTCTGAGGGGGGAAACGGAAAAACTGAAGCATCGGATCTGGCTGCTCAGGACACGGAGGCCCACTTGTTTCTTTCTCTTGTTGCCTCAAAGACACACTTTATACTTCCTCTACCTCAGGATCTAGACACCAGTTTATTCTTACTGGGTTCTGCAAATTCAATTGCTTTCCCATCTGTCTCACTGGAAACAATGCTCCTGTGAAGAGTTAACTGGCACAGTCCACCTACTGCTCAAACCCACAGTACCTCTCACTTATCAATCCCCAAAGTAGTACTTTCGAGTTCTAGATGGCCCTGCATTCTTGAGTTGGATTATTTTCAGTAAATCTGCCCCAAGTACACGCAGCATATTTCATGAGAGGACACACTCTTGAAGGTATTTGGAAATGGTCATACAACTTTTTCTCTGCTAATATTTTCTAGACCAAAAACATTCACTGGTTTAGATTCTTGACCAAAAAAAGCATGCTGTTGCTTAACATATAAACTATCAGTTTTCTCTAAATGGCTCAAAGAAGTTCATGACTTAACATAGTTGGCTGGGAATTAATTTCCTAGACTTTCCTCTCCCCTTGAGCAAAGGTGGTCATCTTCCTTCTGGAAGTCTTTCATCATCCTGGGATACTCCTGTGAGTCACAGGCCACGCTCTCCTATAACTTGGGTAAGATGTCTCCATACAGTAATACAGTTTTTATTAAAATCTTCTAAAAGGAAAGTTAAAAAAAAACCCAGAAATGGGACTTTCCTGGCAGTCCAATGGTTGCTGCTGCTGCTGCTGCTAAGTCGCTTCAGTCGTGTCCGACTCTGTGCGACCCCAGAGATGGCAGCCCACCAGGCTCCCCTGTCCCTGTTAGGACTCTGCATTTCCATTACAGGAGGGCACAGGTTCAATCCCTGATCAGGGAACTATGATCTCATATGCCATGTGTCATGGCCAAAAAAATTGCTTTCATTTTTCATTCACTATACAAGTCATTAAATACATATTCAGTGTGGGAAGTCTGGAAAAATAGAGTTCTATCATTCAAAACATAACCATTAAAAAAAAAAAAAATAAACATTTCAGGACTTCCCTGGTGGTCTAGTGGCTGAGACTCCAGAATTCCACTACTGGGGCACAGGTTCAGTTCCTGGCTGGGGACGTTGCACATGCTGTGCGGTGTGCCAAAACAAAGATACCAGAAAGCCAACAGCCCCCCGCCATAACCACTGCAGACAGCTCGGCATATTAACTGTCTTTTCCCTTTTTGTGTGCGTTTAGAAAAAGTTTTACTTATTCTGTATGTTGTTGAAGTGAAAGTCGCCTAGTCATGTCTGACTCTTTGTGACCCCATGAACTACGCAGTCCATGGAATTCTGGCCAGAATACTGAAGTGGGTAGCTGTTCCCTTCTCCAGGGGATCTTCCCAACCCAGGGGGCAAACTCAGGTCTCCCCCACTGCGGGCAGATTCTTGAGCAGCTGAGCCACCTGTATGCTTGTTTTAATATGCCCTTTTCATTATCAAGATCTATATAAGCTAGTAAATATTTTGAGTATCATTTGGGATGGTTACATGATGGTCTATCAAGTGGACAAGTCACATTTTACTCAACCAGGAATATAAGAGGAATCTATTGCTAGGACAGACTGGTAAAACAGGGTTTTGATTGTTCAGTTAAAAAAAGCCATAACTAATTCCTAAACAATGGTACGGAGGAAAAAAGAATTCTACAAAGGATTAAATCCTTTCTACTAAAAGAAAAAACATTCCTTTCTTACAAGTTCACACCCAAAGAACATACCTAACAAACCTCTAGGGTAAATTATTCCCCAGAATTAAGTGGAATCTGAAAAGTTCAATTCTCTCCTGGAAAAGACTAGAACTAAATCTCTGATCTCTTTATGAAAAACAAAATTTTAAAATTAATATACAAAGATATATGTGTTAAAAAAAGTTACTACTTTGACAAATTCTGTATGATTCCATTTAAGTGACATTTCTAGAGTAGTCAGAGAGAGATTCTGTTCAATCATGTCTGCCAGGGCCTGGGGGAGGAAAATGGGAGGGGGGAGTTAGGATTGAGTTGCCACAGAGTTTCATTCTGGGACAATGAAAAGAGTTCTGGACATTGCATGGTGGTGATGGCTGCAGAACAATATGAATATACTTAATACCACTGTATAATTAAAAGTGGTTGCAATGGGAAGTTTTATATTATATGTACTTTGCCACAGTAAAAAAAAAAAAAATGTACAAAAGAGAATAAGGACAGCATGCTTGCATTTAGTTGGAGCTGTGTTACTAGTTCTGGCCAACAGCTGTTATGTGTTGCTCCCTGGCTAAAATACCCAAGAGCTGGTGGGGATCAGTGAGTATCTGATGATATTAGGAAGCTGCATCATCTTTTAGACGTGATAATGGTACTGTGATGGTGGTTTTAGAACTCGTGTCTTTTAAAGGTACAATACTGGTATTTACAGAGATTTCTGGAACCAGTTTCAAAACAGCACAGTGGGAGTAGACACGGTAAATGGGGACACAAGTGAAACAAAGCTGGCCCTCACTGATTACTGTTGTTCAAAATCGAATTCACTGTTATGAAAAGTTTTTAAAAGATGAGCTGATGTGAGACCTTCTCACTTTCCCGTCATGCAGTAGTGACCCAAAAGCCATTGATTTCAGAGGTAAAGCTGTAGGACACCAAAGTGTGAACCCCAGGTCACTGCTTAGAAGAAAATGGCCCTGATGACCCCAAGTGTGAACAACATGACCTACCTTGAATGAACAAGGTAGAAATCTTTTGTGTGTTAAGCCCGTGAGATTCAGGGGTTGCTGGATACCTCAGTGTAGCCTAACGTAACTGAAAAGCACACAGGCACAGTTGACTTTCTGGGTTTTCCTGGTGGCTCAGATGGTACAGAACCTGCCTGGAGAAGGAAATGGCAAGCCACTCCAGTACTCTTGCCTGGAGAATCCTGTGGACAGAGGAGAGTGACAGGCTACATAGCCCATGGGGTCGCGAAGCGTTGGACCCAACTGAGCAACTAACAGAGTTGACTTTGAAGATGGTTTAGTCTGGAATAGCCCACGTGGCCTGGAGCCAGACAAAAAGATGAAAGTATAAGATAAGTGACTGTCTGAGACTTCCCTTATGGTCTAGTGGCTGAGACTCTGCTCCCCAATGCTGGAGGCTTGGGATTGATCCCTGGTCAGGGAACTAGATTTCACATGTTGCAACTAAGACCTTGGTATAGCCAAATAAACAAGTGATTAAAAAAAAAAAAAAGGTGTGACTGCCTAAGTAATTAGCAGGAATTTGGGACGGTATAGCACAGAGAAAGCAGTTGAGGGCAAAAGACACAGATCAGGCAACATAGCAAAGGGAAGGAAAAAAAAGAAGAAAAAAAAAATCACAACTTTAGAAGTTACAGGCTTCCAGATTCCATCTTTACAGAAAGATTCCACATTCTTAGGCTTATATGAATGAGGCACTGACAAACTCCCAACAGATACCAACATGCAATCCATCAGGTGGAACACTGGCCACTGTTTCACCTTTAAAGATGTGAAAACTGAAAGTGCCTACTTTGTGGAGTTAGGATGATGATTCCATGAGATGATCTATGCAGAGAACTGAGCCTGGCACAGAGTAACCCCCTCAGCATGACCCTCATCAGCACTGTGCACAAGAACTGCTTCCAGGGTCTTGTAATGAACGCAGACATCCCACCACCCTCTGCTTCATTGCTAAGGACACTTACTCTCATTAGCTGGAGGGGTTTCTGTGACCTGCTGGCAGAGGACTGCTGAAGTGGACAGGGCCCGAGGGGCTGGCTTGGCCCCAATTTCCATCATCTTAGGGCAGTTTTGGGCATAGAACAATAGAGATTTGCCTGCCTTCTGCAGAAAGGCTTGAGGCACTCGGGATAAGAATGGGCAGCGACGAACAACAGTCTCCATCTCCCGGAGGTACACTGATCCTGCACAAAGATGAGGAGTGACACCAACACTTGTTAATACTCGTGCAAATACCACCCCAAGGTGACTGGATTGTCACCTGAAGTTTGTAGCAAGGGTACCCTGGGATACTAACGAGTCTCACTCAAAAATGTCTAAGGGCAGCACTGATGAGGGACTAAGAAGTGGTGATCACACGCAACCCAGATCACCATCTCCTTCATTCCCCAGCGCCCTACAAAGGCACCTGCAAAGCTACTTTACCAAATACCATAAATAACGATGATTAATAACCAAGGGGTTGGGACATTAGGGACAAGTCAGGAACAGGTCTGGGAAGTCAGAGGCTCCTTGAGGAAGATGCACAGTGCAGATAAGACACCTTGGCACCCAGGGGGTGAAGTGAGGCCAGGGAAGAAGCTACTGTCATCCATCCAGGCAGAGAGGACTCTTAGGGATCCTGATCTTCTCCTGGTCCCCACACACTCCCAAACCTCTCAAGAAGGCATCCAGTCCAGCCCTGGGTTCCTGAGGCCAGGATTTCCCCGAGGGTATGCCCCTACCGTTCCATGAACTGGGCATAACACAAAGGAGAGGCGTACAGAAGGCCAAGGGTACAAGGGGAAGTGCAGCTTGAACTAACTGGGAAGAAGCAAGGGTTAAAAAACCAGGGCCTTGGATCTGGCGGAAAGCGGTGGTCCTGGGCAGGGGAGGTCAGAAGTTACGGGTAGAGGTGGGGGAGGAAATGTCTAGGACTTGAGATTAACGAGGTGTCTGAGACAGAAATTCGAGAGTGGTTAGGGTTAGGGTTAAATGGGGAATGGCCATTCGAAAGCGGTCAGTTAAATGGGGAATGGCGGAAGGGGCCGATGTGGTAGGAGATCGGCCACAAAAAAAGTTGACCCTGAGGTGGTGGGTGATTAGTGCGGTGGGGGATGGGGTCCCAACGGCTAGGGCAGCGGCAGGCAGGGCACGCGGGGGTCGGGTTGCCCCCGGCTGCGCCGCAAGAGGAGCGCGGGGCCCTCACCTGCGCGGGGAACTCGGCGGAGGTGGCGGAGGCCGCAGGTACCCAAGTGGAAGCGTCGCACCAAGCCTTGCCCTTGTCTGCGAGGACCCTCAGGCCGCGATCCCTGTCGTCCTAATATACACCCGGGCGGGCAGCTGCGCTTGCGCCGTGGGGCGAGTGCGGCCTCTGCGCAGGCGTGCCACGGAAAGGGCGGGGCGAGGCGAGGAGGCGCTCCTCCTCGGACTTTGACTTGGTAGAGAGGGGTTTACCGGGACTGCCTGTAGCGGGGATGAAGTGCAGTGTTGTGGGCGGATACCTTCATCCCGCACCACCTTGCCGCTTCCCCCACCAAGTACCCCTATGCTTCAGAACCATTTGTGGGGCATAAAAGGGCAGGGGGCGGGGGGGCGGGGGAAAGCACCTCTAGGGGAACTGAGGGGTTCAGTTCAGTTCAGTCGCTCAGTCGTGTCCGACTCTTTGCGACCCCATGAATCGCAGCACGCCAGCCCTCCCTGTCCATCACCAACTCCCGGAGTTCACTCAGATTCACGTCCATCGAATCCGTGATGCCATCCAGCCATCTCATCCTCCGTCGTCCCTTTCTCCTACTGCCCCCAATCCCTCCCAGCATCAGAGTCTTTTCCAATGAGTCAACTCTTCGCATGAGGTGGCCAAAGTACTGGCGTTTCAGCTTTAGCATCATTCCTTCCAAAGAAATCCCAGGGCTGATCTCCTTCAGAATGGACTGGTTGGATCTCCTTGCAGTCCAAGGGACTCTCAAGAGTCTTCTCCAACACCACAGTTCAAAAGCATCAATTCTTCAGCGCTCAGCCTTCTTCACAGTCCAACTCTCACATCCATACATGGCTACTGGAAAAACCATAGCCTTGACTAGATGGACCTTAGTGGGCAAAGTAATGTCTCTGCTTTTGAATATGCTATCTAGGTTGGTCATAACTTTTCTTCCAAGAAGTAAAGTGAAAGTGAAAGTGAAGTCGCTCGGTCGTGTCCGACTCTTTGGCAACCCCATGGACTGTAGCCTATCAGGTTCCTCCGTCCATGGGATTTTCCAGGCAAGAGTGCTGGAGTGGATTGCCATTTCCTTCTCCAGGGGGTCTTCCCCACCCAGGAATTGAACCCGGGTCTCCTGTGTCATCTGCATATCTGAGGTTATTGATATTTCTCCTGGCAATCTTGATTCCAGCTTGTGTTTCTTCCAGTCCAGCGTTTCTCATGATGTACTCTGCATGTATACGCCTCTAAAAATAGGTACTATGGGAATAGAGGAGAGAGGGGAAACTAGGAGTTCCAGACCAGGGTCTTAAGCAGTATCTGACCCACCCAGGCTTATTTTTATGTGGGTGGGAGTGGGGGAAAGGGAGGGACAAAGGAGGCTTCCGGGAGGAGATGAGACTGGACTGATTTAAGCATGGTGTGGTCCTGCGTCCTGGGGGTGATTTCCAGGGACCTGGAGCGAGGGATTCTAGGAGCAGAAGTGCAAGGAGACCTATCCGTCGCACTTTGTGGTCTGAGATAAAGGGACTTAACCTGATGCAGAGAAGGAGCACAAGGAACAGGGCTGGATGGAACCCACGCACTACACACTCGGGGGCCGGCGGTGGAAGCATGGGGTCTGACCGGTAGCTGGGGTTTGGTACATATTGATTATTTTTATTTTCCATTGTGGGCTGTCCAAAGTCCCTTGCTGGCTGCCTGGTCTGGGCACCAACTGAGTGACTCAGGGCTTTCTCCCAGAGTTGAACTGGCCCTACCTCCTTCGAGTCTCTTCCAGACCACACCTGTAGGGTACAGCTTGATGCAGCCCTGTCAGGAACGCCAGCGTGGCCTCCTTGCTCCACACCCTTCCCAGCTTAACTTGGGCTTGGTTGAGCTGGGCCTGCACCAGGCTCAGGGGTGCTCTCCCCTTGTCCTGAGGAAAGGGCTGCCCAGGTAGCTCCTTCCTCAGGTGGGTGTTAATTAGAGGGACAAAGTCTAGAGTGATGGTGGTCAAGGTGGGTCCAGTACCTCCCAGTTGCCTCTCTCCGAGTCTCCAGCCAGCTGCCAGACAAGTGAAGGAAGTCAACCTGCAGAGGAGGCACCAGGGTCTGAAGTGGCACTGGGGCCAGTTCAGGGGTCCAAGATGAGGGCTTTGCCTGGGGATCTAGGGCTCAACTCTGCCCCATCCTGCTGAGGGGCCCTGTGCAGTGCCCAACAGCTGGAGAGAATGTAAGTGAAAAGATCAGACTCAAGTGCAGCCAGAACAGAGTAAACATGGCACTGGGCACTTTGCCCATCCCTACCTGAACAATGGGATCATAAACCCCATTCTGCCTACCTTGCGGGGCTGTTTGAGTGATCAGAGGCAAAGCAGAAGCTGGAAGAACAGGATATCAGAGCTGGACATGGGTTCTAACCTCAGCTCGATCTTTTTTGATCTCAGGTAGGCCACAACCACTCGAAGGCTCTGTTCTTCCTTGTAAAGCTCTCCAGCCTTGCCACTTGTGTTTGGCAGAGGGTCAGGTGAAGTCATGGATTTCAGAGGCCAATTGTTTAAACCAACAAGTTTCCAGCCCTCTGGGAATTTCCTGTTTAATAGAAGGAAAGGTTAGGAAACAGAAGACTCCCACAGAAAGTGAAATAGAATGTTGTAAATAATTCCAGATGGAGGAAGAGGCCATTACTCCAATAGGCACTGAGGAGAGGGGAATCCCAGCTACAAGGAAGGCTTCCAGAAGAAAGGTACTGGCTGGAGGGGTGGGTGTCTGTGGGACTGCGAGACTGATGGGTGAGGCATAGAGTGGGAAAACCCAGCTCTGTCCTGGAGGGCAGTGTGAGTCAGCTTGAATAGCTGGGCTGCAGGAATGCAGCTAGGTAGTTAGATGAGAAAGGTTACAACAGAGCTACATAGCTTCCCGGTATGGGGAAATAATCAGACCTAGGAATCTGCGTCTTAACCAGGCCTCCCTCCTGGTCATGTGGGGATAGGGTAGTTTGAGGCCACATCTTGGGAAATGCTGCATGAGTGGTTTCCAGATTGAGATCTTGCTTTTTTTTTCTTTTAAAGAACTTTATGTATTTACTTTTAAAAGTTTTGATGGCATTAAGTCTTCATTGCAGCATGCAGGCTTAGTTGTCCTGTGTCATGTGGGATCTTAGTTCCCCGACCAGGGGTTGAACCCATGTCCTCTGCATTGGAAGGCAGATGCTTACTTACTTGTTGGCTGTGCTGGGTCGTCCCTGCTGCGTGGGCTTTCTCTAGTGGTGGCGCGTAAGGTCTCCTCTCTAGTTGTGGAGCGTGGGCTTCTCGTTGCAGTGGCTTTTCTTGTTGTAGAGCACAGGCTCTAGGGCGTGCAGGTTTCAGAGGTTGTACTACATGGGCTCGGCCTTTGCAGCTCCTGGGTGGTGGCGCACGGGCTTAGTTGCTCCAAGGCATGTGGGATCTTCCCAGACCAGGGATTGAACCTACATCTCTTGCATTGGCCGGCAGATTCTTTACCACTTAGCCACCAGGGAAGGAAGCCCTGGAAGATGGGTTTTTAACCACTAGACCCCCATGGAAGTCCCTGAGGCCTTGCTAGAAGGGCAAAGGCTAAAGCCATGAATTCTAATCTTGAATGTGCTACATTTTGATTTTGGAGTCTTGGGCAAATTACCCCATGCCCTAAGCCTCAGTTTTTGCATCTGTGAAGTGAGAGTGCCCCTCTGTCTCAGTGGGTGGGCCCCATTTTGACAGAGTTGAGATCCCTCTCCTGAGTTCAGCCTTCTTGCTCTCCCCTCCCTCCCTCTGCTTTTTCCTTCCCTCTCTTTTCTCCCCCTCACTGCTGTCTTGCCTCCCTCCTCAGAGCTGTGGTGTAAAACACTCATCTTCTCACCCTGGTCCTGAGCAGGGGAGCCCAAGCCTCCGTAGTTCAGGCAAGGTCAGGCTCCATTCTGGGAATGACGCCAGGACCCAGCCTCCCCGACTCCCCTGTCTGTGTCATCTTCACCGTCAGGGGCCGTTTCATTGTTTTCCACTCTGTGTCCGAGGAGCTATTTTTAGCAGGGATCACGAAGCCCGGGGACCTTGAGCAAGCTTCGTGCTTTCCTCTGGGCCTCAGTTTCCACATCTGCCAGCCAGGTGAGAAATCTTACCAGTCTTCCTGGAGACCCCAGTGGACGTGGAACAGTTTTGAAGACAGGCAAAACCTTCAGCCTGTGCTACTGATGCTCAGTGTGGCCTTGGGCCCACAGTGCCCATTGGGGTGTCGGTACCTATATGAAGAATGGTGGGTGAGGGGCCAGCCTCGTAGAAGGGCTAGAGGTCCTGGAAACAGCTCTGCTCTGCTCTGGAGGGTTGGAAACATGAGCTCCAGGGTTTATAGTGATCGGGCCCAGGAGTTATGATAGGAATTTGGGGGTTGGCTGGGACAGGAAGGTTCTGAAACACCCACCACTTGCCTTGTTCTGGTCCTTCCAGGCTCTGGCTTACCTGGGGCAGGCCTGGGCCTGGGTTCGTGAAGCCATCTGTGGGGCAGGGGTGGGCTCCTATTGACTAGGGGGAGAAGGGGCCACAGTGGAGCAAAGCCATCAAATGCTCCAGGAGGCAGGTCTAGGGTGGTCCACAAGGAACAACACCCCGCACTCTTGTTGAAAGAGAGCAAGAAATGCCCCCAAAAGCAAACACTGATCTTTCCAGAGAGCCCCAGAGGAGCCCAGAATCTAACCTTCCAGCCTAGCACCCACAAACTGTGGCCCAGACAAGTTCTGTTTGACCTACACGGTGCTTTTAAAAATGTGAGTTAGTTGGCAAGATGTAGCAATCCGGAGATTGTTAAATTGAAACTCGGATTTTTAGCTTCTCTTGAGCACCCTGCAGGCCTGGAACCCCTGGGCTGGCCCAGGCAGGACCTGCTGTCTCCACTTTTCCACCAGTGCTCCCTCTAGGGATTTCCCAACCCTGAGGACACGTGATGTCTGACCTTGCAGACATCTGAGTGTGTGTCTGTAGCTCTAACCCATTTTAGAGCCCAGGTGACTAAGACCCAGAGAGGGGAGAGGACTTGCTCAGGGCCACACAGCAGATGAGGTTTGGGTTGCAAAGGGAACCAGATGTAATGGTTCTCTGCTCTCTAGCCCACATGCTGGGCTCTTTTGCCCTCAGCCTCTGGAGGAGGGTCTGGGGTGGGGGGCTAGGGGAAGGATCGGACTGGTCCAGAGGTGGTTCCCCTGAGCTTGTCCTCAGCTCCCAGCCCCGGCCTGCAGGTCAGGCCTGAGCAGGCCTGCTAAGGTGATGGAGCAGTGATGGGGTGATGACATAGGGTGGAGCGAAGGGACCTGACTGAGCCCACCTCCTCTGGCCAGTGCTGGATGCACAGTGCGAAGGAGCCTCTCTCCCTGCCCTGAGCTGCTGAGGACACACCCTAGGAAAGGGACCGCTACAGACTGTGACCAGCGTGGACAGGGTACAGGGATGGATGATGGCGGGAAGGAGGGGACCCACCTGGGAGCTGGGACCTGGTGTCAAGAAGATACTGCTCTGATGGAACAGCCAGGCTAAGGGCCTCGCAGAGAAGGCTGGAGGAGCCTAGTGTGGAGGAGGAAACTGGGGGGCGAGGGAGGCTAGAGGCAAGAGGAAGACAAGGGAAGTATGTGGGGTGGGGGTCAGAGTCCCAGCTGACCGTTACCAGAATCCCACTGTTACCAACTATGTGATTATCCTTCATTTCTCCCTGGCTGTGCAGGCATTTAAAGGCCTGTTTTGCTGCACTCTGACCAGAGGCGGGAGAAGCTGGGACAATGGAGGGAGGAGGAGAGAGTGAGTGAGCAAGGCTGAGAGCAGTGGGGTTGGGTGGACTGGGGCAGTAAGAAGGCTGGGAGGATGACACTACCATGAGCAAGTAGCAGCTCTGTTCAGATGTAGGCCCTGGTCCCCACGAGGAAGCCGTCTAGGCCAGGCAGTGATTAGCCACATACGCTGGATAGAAATTCAGGATGGTGAAGGAACTCGCCCAGGTCACACAGCCAGCAGGTGAACAGGGCTGACCTGCTGGCCTCTGATCCAGTGCCCCACCCCAGGGAGATTAAAGGAGCTGGGAGGAACGAGGCTGGGACTATGTCTAAGGGTTTTAGCTCTCCGTGGAAGCCTTTCTCTACTTCTGGGTGTTGGTCCACTTTGGTTGGGCAGATGGGAGTGCCCAGCCAAGGAGATGGCCCAGCCAAGGAGACGGCCCAGCCTGACCCTTAGAGGAAATCATCCACTTCCAGAAACCTCTGGGCAGCCAGCCACAGGCTCAGGAGGCGAGACTTCATTCTGACCCCACGCACCGGCAACACTGTGCCCCTTCTCTGTTCCCCGCACTTGGGTCAGAGGCTCTGGACTTGGCTGCCTGGTGCTGGGACTTTCGGCCTGCTGGAGGCTGCCTTCTACCCCACTCTCCTTGCTCCTTGAGGACCCTGGAGGCTGTAGGTTCTCTGCCCTTGACTCTAGAGCCCATCTCTGATGGGGAGAAGCAATACTCCTCTCTGCCTCTTCTCCCTGTTCCCGCACCATTCCATCCATCCTTTCTCAGGACTAACAGTGATTCCCTAAGACCAACCACCGCCCGTCTGAATTCTGGTCACAGGCAGTTCTGTGCCTTTTCCTATCTAATTCTAAGACGTGGAGTAGCCATCTGCCGCCCCGTTCTCAGAGCGAAGGCAGACTCTTGTTTGTGTTCAACCCCCAGCTCCATCCCTCCATGGGTTCCTTAGCCTTAAGCAATTGCCACAGCCTCTCTGAGATTCAGCTTCCTTATGCACAGAAGGAAGTAATACATTACGTGGTGATTAAATGTTATGTATCAGCCCGGCTAGGTGATATTGCTTGTTTGTTTAAACACCAATCTAGACGTGGCTGTGACGTACTTTGTACATATGATTAACGTCTGCAATAGGCTGACTAAGTAAGGGAGGTTGTCCACAGTAACGTGACTGGGCCTAACACAGTCAGCTGAAGGCTTTGAGAGGAAAACCTGAGGTTTCCTGGAGCTGGACTTTTGTTGCAAGCAGTAATATAGAAATTCTGCCTGAGTTTCCAGCCTCCTGGCCTGCCCTCCATATTTCAGTTTTGCCAGCCCTCACAGTCATGTGAGCCAGTTCCTTAAAATGAAATAAACCTCTCTTTCTCTCCCTCTCCATCTATGCTAAATATGTATCTTAGTGGTTCTCCAAGGGTGACAGGAGGACTCCCTGAAACACCACCCCCACCTGGAAACAGCATACAGTGTGAGCTACGAACAAGGGAATCGAGGTGTGGAGAGGTGACTTGTCTAGAGTTTCAGAGCTGGAGTCAGGAGTCGAGCAAGGCCTGTCTTCCCAGCTCTCTCAATGTGTCCTTGTCTTGTCACCCATCTCCTTGCCATGATCCTCAAGTCAAGGTGCCCAAGGGCCTCCGGTGACTCCCTCTCTCCTGGGGTTCCCTTTGGGTTTAATTAGAGCCCTCAAGTCCCAGTTGGGGGTGAGACCAGAGGCATTGTTGGGGCCTGTCTGGTACTGAGTTAACTGATTCTTGTGCAAGACTAGCAGTCTTGTGACACGTCAGCCATCACCAGCCTTTGAACTGTGGTAGCGCTGCTGTGGCTTTTAGAGTCGTTAGCAGTGAAATCAATCAGGGGTGATGGCTAAATACTCACCCCTTCACCTTGGGGAAGACTTCTCTGCCCCACTCCATACTCTGCAGACCTCCGTTCACCTCTTTGCAGCATGGACCTGGGTTAGCAGCACAGAGCCCCACAGGGGCCTGATGGGGTGGGGCAGTATGGGCCCTGTCCCCCCTGGGCTTAGGGACAGCTCCATCTCAGCTACAGCTGTTGTCATGCTCAAGAACACAGCCCTCTGTGGCCAGGCCTTCTTCCCATTTTTTCAAGAAAAGCCTCATATCCATATTTTGACATGAGCACTCTGAATTCTTGTCTTTTTTTTTTTTAATAGCAAAACCCTATTTATTTGAATAGATAATATTTGCATATGCCGAAAGTGCAAATAGCATGGTTCAGGGTAAACAAGGAAAATTCCCCTCATCCGGGTCTTTCCGCAGACACTGCCACTGCTCCTAGGTCCTCATGGGTCCTTCCAGAAAGATTCCACTCATTTATTCACATTATCCGTTGATCGTCTACTGCGTGTCCAGTGCTGCACTTACGGAACATAGTCCTTTTTGCTCTTTGTACTTAACACTAATAGCTTGGAGAGAGCCCTGTCAGTGATCAGGGAGTGCCCATCCTTTTCCACAACTGCGTGATAATACTCCACCGCACTGTTGCTCATCGTTTACCCACATAGCTCTTACCAACCGTTTGGTGGTTTTCAGTAGGTTGCACTTTCAGACATCCTCATATAGGGTGAGGGCGTCTGTGGGATATTTAGAAATGAAATCACTAGTTGATTTAGAATGCTGTGTTAGTTTTAGGTGTAAGCAAAGTGAGTGAGTTATACATATATATGTATTATTCTTTTTCAGATTCTTTTCTCATGTAACTTATTACGGAGTGTTGAATAGAGTTCCCTGCTTTCTACATCAGGTCCTTGTTGGTTATTATATGAATTATTATATTAATGTGTATATGTTAATCCCAACCCTCTAACTTATCCCTCCTCCACTTTCCTCTTTGGTAGCCATAAGTTTGTTTTCTTTCTTTCTTTTTTTTTATGATTTTATTTACTTATTTATTTTTGGCTGTGCTGGACCTTCATTGCTGTGCTTGGGCTTTCTTTAGTTGTGATACGCAGGCTTCTCATTGTAGTGGCTTCTCTGTTGCAGAAATAGGCTCTAAGGTGTGTGAGCACCAGTGGTGGCGGTTCCTGGGCTCTGGAGCGCAGGCTCAATGCTTGTGGCCCTTGGGCTAAGTTGCTCTGCAGCACGTGAGATCTTCCCAGACCAGGGACTGAGCCCGTGTCCCCTGCATCAGCAGCGGATTCTTTACCACTGAGCCTCCAGGGAAGCCCTCATATGTTCGTTTTCTGAGTCTAGCAGTCTGTTTCTGTTTTGTGAATTAGTTTATATGTATTGATTTATTTTTTTAGATTTCACATAAAAGTGTTATCATATGATATTTGTCTTTTTCACTTAGTATGATCATCTGTAGGTCCATCTGTGCTGCTGCAAACGGCATCGCTCCATTTTTTATGGCAGAGAAATATCCCATTGTACCACATATATGTATGTAGTATACACTTAGATATGTACCACATTTTATTTCCATTCATCTGTTGATGGACATTTAGGTTGCTTCCACGTTTTGGCTACTGTAAATAGTACTGCAATGAACATTAGGGTGCATGTATTTTATAGTTTTCTCTGGATATATGCCCAGGAGTGGGATTGTTAGGTCAAATGGTAGCTCTATGTTTCATTTTTTAAGGAGGCTCTGTACCGTTCCCCATAGTGGGTACACCAATTTACATTCCTACTAATAGTGTAGAATGGTTCCCTTTTCTCCACACCCTCTCCAGCATTTATTGTCTATCAGTTCAGTTCAGTTCAGTTCAGTCACTCAGTCGTGTCTGACTCTTTGCGACCCCATGAATCGCAGTACGCCAGGCCTCCCTGTCCATCACCAACTCCCGGAGTTCACTCAGACTCATGTCCATTGAGTCCGTGATGCCATCCAGCCATCTCATCCTCTGTCGTCCCCTTCTCCTCCTGCTTCCAATCCCTCCCAGCATCAGAGTCTTTTCCAATGAGTCAACTTTTCGCATGAGGTGGCCAGAGTACTGGAGTTTCAGCTTTAGCATCATTCCTTCCAAAAAAATCCCAGGGCTGATCTCCTTTAGAATGGACTGGTTGGATCTCCTTGCAGTCCAAGGGACTCTCAAGAGTCTTCTCCAACACCACAGTTCAAAAGCATCAATTCTTCAGCGCTCAGCCTTCTTCACAGTCCAACTCTCACATCCATACATGACCACAGGAAAAAACCATAGCCTTGACTAGATGGACCTTAATTGGCAAAGTTATGTCTCTGCTTTTGAATATGCTATCTAGGTTGGCCATAACTTTTCTTCCAAGGAGTAAGCATCTTTTAATTTCATGGCTGCAGTCACCATCTGCAGTGATTTTGGAGCCCCCCAAAATAAAGTCAGCCACTGTTTCCACTGTTTCCCCATCTATTTCCCATAAAGAAGGTCAAAATCTTTGATTCCAACTTTGCTTTTTCTCTCATATAGAATTGTATGCCCTGTTATAAACAACCTCAGATGCTTGATGGAACGAGGTAGTTT
Organism: Budorcas taxicolor; assembly: GCF_023091745.1. Classification (NCBI taxonomy): domain Eukaryota; kingdom Metazoa; phylum Chordata; class Mammalia; order Artiodactyla; family Bovidae; genus Budorcas; species Budorcas taxicolor. Next base: position 11,823,662 of record NC_068910.1, on the reverse strand, counting down.
TCAGGAAATAGATATATAGGTTTACTTATTCAGTAAATACTTATTGTGCACCTATTGTTTACTGGGCATTGAGCTAGGTTCCAGGGAAGCAGCCCAGCTCTCATGGAGCAGGCAGTCTAGCAGGGGAGACAGATGTAAACATAAGCCCATCCAAACACATGATCAAATGAGAGTGAGAGCTCACACGGGTGGTCTGAGTGGCCAGAACAGGGGCTGCTTTATCTGGGGATTTGGAAAAGCGTCATGAGGATGGGCCATTCCGTGTAAGTCGTGAGGAATGGGAAGAGCCGGCCAGGTGATGGCTGGGGTGGAGCAGGCCCGACTGGGGGTCCACGACCTTGGTTGTCTCCGGCTCTAGTCCCTGCGCTTCACGATATTGTTGTTGTTCAGTTGCTAAGCCGTGTCCGACCATTTGCGACCCGAAGGACGGCAGCATGCTGGGCTTCCCTGTCCTTCACCATCTCCTGGAGCTTGCTCAAACTCCTGTCCATCAAATCGGTGATGCCATCCAACCATCTCATTCTGTGTCACCCGCTTCTCCTCCTGCCTTCAGTCTTTCCCAGCATCAGGGTCTTTTCCAGTGAGTCGACTCTTCCCATCATTATATGGGCAATCACCTGTTGATTGAAATATCACCTGTTGGTGAAAATATCACCCGTTGTGTCAGGCACCAAGGAGGTGTTGGATACGTCTCATCATATTACTGTTATTATAGTAAAATGTGAATGAGAAGGCATGGATGAGAAGTTGGGGCTAGTGGGCAGTGCTCAGAAGATGGCCTTGGACCCTTTAAGGCTTTGAGGACCCTGAGGAAGGTGGATGGGGAGGAGCTTGAAGGCCTCTAAGCCCTCGCTGAAGTCATAGAGGTGGGGTTGCTGGTGGGATGTGGCGTGGGGGGCAGCAGAGGCCATCCAGGCCCCAACTGAGAGGGTCCCCAGAGCTGGCTGAGAGGTGGACCTCTTCCCAGGGGGCCTGGGGTTAGGAAACAGCTGTGAAGCCTTGGGGTCAATCCTAGGTGAGACACACCCTGGTGTTCAGGCAGCATGAAGTGCCAGACCCCCAGGCAGGGGATTCTGGGGTCAGAGGAGGGCAGTCTTAACATCTACCCAACCTCCAGATCCCATCTGACTTGATGCTGAGGCCTGGTTGTGACACCAGCTTAGCGCTTCCCTCCAGCTAACGGCCACCATCCTACCCAGCCCGAGTTCCTCTTTTCTGAGCCCCTACATCAGGGTCCGTTGGGACTTTGCCTTCATTGCTTTGACTTGGGCGGTCTAGGGGGGCTAGAGGGGCTCAGCAGAGCTGTTGGCTCAGAGGAGGTCCTCCGTGAGCATTTGATGAATGAATGGATGAGTGAATGAATGAATGAATGAATGGAGTGGGTAAACAGATCTTCTCTGTGAGCTCTGTGAGTGCTTGTGTATGGTGAGTTCTCAGGCCCCAGAGCTGGGGGGAGTTTGTGGGCAGGTTGTGTCACCAAAGAGGCAAACGTGAAAAGTGGGAAGCTGATGGCTTGGCAGGAGAATCTGAACAAGGTCATTACTAGGCACCCGGTCGCTCAGGCATTTGTGCGAGTCTGCCCCTGGGGAGATCTGCAGGCACCCTGCCGTCGCACCCCTTTTTGTTCACACACGGGTCACAGGCCCCTCCCTGGGGTCCATGCCATCCTCTGTGCTCACCCTGGGCTGGCCGTCTCTGATCCTGGTCTGTAGACCATGAGAGGGCTCAGGAAACCAGCTGAGGCCCCGTGGAGCTGGGCAGGGTAGGGAGCTGCAGGACAGATGGGCACAGGGCAGGTGGCGTGTCTCCCCATCCCAGGCCCTGAGCCTTTCTCCTGGCCCTTGTCCCGCTGCCTCTGGCCAGCACATCAGGTAACCATGGCTCTGCGTGGGAGGGCTCCCACATTATGTCTGGGTAACTACATTGAGAAAGTAGTTTTTCCACCGCCTGCTCATGTCTTAGCAGACAGGAAGCTGCTGGCAGCTCTGAAGTCACAGTTTAGGTTTGGGAATTCTCCAGGCCAGAGCAGCCTGGTGGTCATTCTCAGGTGTACACACCGGATGTCTCTGAGATGCACACTTGGCCCAGGACCCACAGGTGCCAGAGTCACTAACACCCCCTGGTGCACAGCCACATGCCCAGCCGCTCTAGTCACGGGCTGGCACACTCACACTAGCAGCCACGTGTAGCTGCAGAGTCACATTTGCTACAGGCAGACAAGCAGGGACGGGCCGCTGTGCGCCACGGTTGTGGCGTGGTGCGCACTGTTGCACACACGGCCAGGCGGTGTGGCGCCACAGGGTTGCGCACTGCTGCTTCGCCCCCCACCGAGTGCCCACTAGCTCCCCGGAATGCGACATCACTGTTCCCCCACCTGCATTTCTGGTGAGGTCAGGGCTGTGAGGTCAGTAAGCACCCCCTTGGGAGCTTGGGAAAGGACAGTGGGTTTGTAAATCACCCGAGTCCAGTCGGGGTCATCTTGGGACATTCGTGCGCTTTCCAGAGTGTGTGGGTATTATTAGGCACTGGCAGGAGTCCAGAGAGGATACATCAAAGGACGCCACAGAGGTGGTACTGGTCAGTGTTCGGGCTGTTGAACAGGTGTTCTCTGGAAAAATGTCCTGTGGTCACATAGGTTAGGAATGTGTATTATAATTCAGCCGGGCTGAACAAAGGTGAACTGGTTTCTTGTTTGTAGGTTTTGGCAGAGCCGTGTGCTGCCAGAGCTCTTGGGAATGGAGTGGGATGGGTGGGGAAGCCATAGCGTGAGTCTCGTTGCCCAACCACACTGCCTTCTCAGGGCCTCAGGTGGGCTGGGGGCACCGGAGCAAGACTGCTTGGCAACACCAGCAATCCCTGGACCCTTCTGCACCCACCGAGGGGTTGTGGATACAGCCGTGCGCCCTAGAGTCTGCATTTCTGCCAGTTCTCAGGTGTTGCTGGGGCTACACGTGGAAAACCACAGACCTCAGAGGAGGCAGAGGGAGCTTTTCAAAGCAAAACTTGCCTGGGGTTGCGCCTCTGCTCAGAGCTCCCCCCCCACTCAGTGGAAGGCACGTCCTCACCATCTGCAAGGCCCACCCACTAGATGACCCCCCAGCTAGTTATTCTGTCCCTTAAGCCCACCCAGCAAATCCCTACCTCGGGCCTTTGTGTTGCTGCCCCTTCTGCCCTGAAACGCTCCTTCCTCAGATCTTGGTGGGGACCGGCCCTCCCCGCCATCCCTTCCTTCTTGCTCCTCCAGCCCCATGCTTGTACCCCAAGGCCTGCCAGGACTGCAACAGCACCTGTGGCCGTCTGCGTCCACGCCTGGAGGCCAAGGGCATGCCGTCGTGTTCTTGGCTCCATTCCCAGCACCAAACGTGGTGCTGGGGAAGGGGAGGGTCGGAAGGGGAGGAACAGAGCTGGAGGGGCCAGCGGGGCTAGAACTCCTCTGTCAGCCAGGCCTGAGCACCTGGAGCCCCCACACAGGAGGGCCCCAGGGGGACTCCCTGGTCTGATGCCAGCTCTGCTGCCCTGGGAGGGGGTGGGGAGGAGAGGACAGGTGCTCTGGCCAGGGCAGTGGGAAGTGGCCCTGAGGGCAGCCAGGCTCTGTCACCAGTAACATGTTCCTTATCAGCACTGACCTGTGTCCTCTCCTTGGAGCACTCGGTATCCTGACGTATCTCCCCAGGGGTCATGGCAGTGTGGATAAACTCCACTCACCTGCAGCGCACAGTGATGTGGGTGAGGTCAGAGGGTGTCCTGTGGCAGAAACCAGAAGGTTCTGGGGAGCTGGGGCCAGGCTTGTTTTCCCCCTGACACACCCTCTACTGGGTCTGGCCTGCCCTAGGGGTGTGGCCAGATGGAAGAGGGCAACCGGCAGAAGAGGAGTTAGCCCGGCCTGACTGCGAGTGCGGGTGACTGATGGGGAGAGGCTGGGGGGCAGAGCCCCTCTGATCTAGTCCTCCGTGGGGTCTGTGGGGTGGCCGCCCGGAATCTGCACCGGCGTCCCTGGGGCCTGTCTGATTGTGTCCTGCCTCCTTCCCGAAGCAGCTGTAGCCCTCCCCCAGCATGTCAAGGCTGTAGGTTGAAGCAGCCTTGGGTGTCGGGATAGTCCGTGAAATTGCTCATGATGTCAGTGGTGGCCTTGCTCGGGGCTCTCAAGGAATCCTCTGACAAGCAAGGCTTTTTAAATTTATTACTTTATATTTATCATTGTTTCTGGCTGCACTGCAAAGCGTTTGGGATCTTAGTTCCGTGACCGGGGATAGAACCCGTGCCGCCTGCAGTGAAGCACAGAGTCTTCAGCACCGGACCACCAGGGAAGTCCCTGACAAGCAAGGCTTTGACTTTAGGGTCCTCCTGCTCAGGGAGCGCATCAGGCCCTGAGGCTTGCTGAGTGGCTGTGCCTGGCGGATGGACTGCAGGCTGAGCTCTCCCGGGTGTAACTGTGAGCAGTGTCCTGCTTCCCACGTACCTGTGTCTGTCCATACACACACGTGTGCATGCGCAGCAAAGTCTGCAGTCTGCGTTCCTGCACTCCCAACCCCCACCCCTGCCTGCCTCTCCCCTAAGTTGACAAAACATCAAATTAATGTCAGGTGTACAGTGTAATGATTCAATATTTGTATGTATTGCAAAACAATCACCACAGTGAGTCGGTTGACATCCATCACCGTGATACACGGTTACATAAAAATTATTTTCCTTGTGATGAGAACTTTCCAGATCCACTCTCCTAGCTATGTTCAAATATGCAGGATATAGTATTATTACCTATGGTCACCATGCTGTACATTTCTTCACCATGAATTATTCATTTTACAATTGAAAATTTTTTTCAGGGAGCTTACTGTACGCCAAGCCTGTGGTTTCATCCTCCTGCAGCCCGATGCCATAGGGTTGTGTCTCCCCAAAGGTATGTTGAAGTCATAACGCACTGTATACCTGTGAATGGAACTTTGCTAGAAAATAGGCTTCCCTGGTAGCTCAGCCGGTAAAGAGTCCGCCCGCAATGCAGGAGGCCCCGGTTCAACTCCTGCATCTGGAAGATCCACTGGAGAAAGGATAGGCTATGCACTCCAGTATTCTTGGGTTTTCCTGGTGGCTCAGCTGGTAAAGCATCCATCTGCAATGCGGGAGACCTGGGTTCGATCCCTGGGGTGGGAAGATCCCCTGGAGAAGGGAACGGCTACCCACTCCAGTATTCTGGCCTGGAGAATTCCATGGACTACATAGCCCGTGGGGTCACAAAGAGTCAGACACGACTGAGCAACTTTCACTTTCAGGGTTGTTAAAAACATAATGAAGTTAAAATGAGGTCCTACTGGATGAGAGCATGCTCTAATGCTACTACTGGTGTCCTTTATAAGAAGGCCAGAGGCACATAGAGAGGAAGGCATGTGAGGAAGGAGGTGGAGATTGGAGTTGTGCTCCACAAGAGCTGAGAAACTCCTGAGGCAGAAACAAGGCGGGCGTCCTTCCCCAGAGGCTTTGGGAGGAGCATGGCCCTGCCAGCACCTCGATTTCTGACTTCTAACCTCCAAAAGCAGGAGGGAATAAATTTCCCTTGTTTTTAGCCACTGGGTTTGTGGTGTCTTGTTACAACAACCCTAGGAAACTAATACGTTTAGTTTCTGTTAGGATCTCTATTGTGCAGGAAGAAATAAGATTCAGAGATGTTAAGCTGTCGCCTACCCGTACACACCAAGTCAGTGTAACACCTGGGATTGGAGCCAGATCTGCACAACTCCACGCCTGTGAGCTCAGCCTCTCCCCATTGGACCTCCTTTGGCTCCATTCCTTGACCCACTACAGCATCCCACTCCCTGCAGCCTCAGGGGAGACCCCATCCCCTCCCTGTTGGGGGCCTCCAATGTTCTTCACTAGCTCCTAAAACTCTTCCATGTCCTGGCTTCCCCAAGCTCCCGTCTGACCTCCTTCCTTCCCTTCCCCAGCAGGCTTCAGGGGTGCCCCTCACCATCCCCCAGACCCTGCATGGCCTCGGTCCTTAGTTCTGCTGTCAGTTGTCCGCATGGGAGTTCTGGTACCCCCACAGCCTGGACCCCCGTGCTCCCGTGCATCTCTGTGCAGTCATCATCTCCCTGTAGTTGTACCCCTCCTTCCTGTTGCTCCCACGTCTCCATACCAGGACTCTGTCCCCAGACCTCTCCCCTTCCAGCCCTGCTCAGGATGGACCCTCTGTAGGGGAGCCCCGACCATACCCCCTCCCTGGCACCCCAAGCTTCCAACATGCCCCATTGCCCCCAAAGTGGCATTTGAGACCACTGTCCAGGCTCCTATGGACCATGAGGTTCAGACAGAGGAGGCCCCAGTTGCCTCCTCTGCAGAGGGCCTCCCCCATCTCCCTGCCCACAACCCATTTTGACCCCCAGCCTCTACCCTGGCCCAAGGGTGGAAGCTGCCACTGCCCAAAGTGGGTCCAGGTCTGTTCAGCCAAAGTTGGAGGCCCAGCATGATTTGTCAAATCCTGAGCCAGCCTGTTCAGGGAAGGGGAGGAGGGCAAGGCCAGAGCTCGTTTGATGTTGTGATGACCTTCTGTTGGTCCAGCAGAGGTTTGCACAAGGAAGGGTCGCTGGAGTCCGTGTGTCCATGTGATGTAACGGGGCATCAGCTTGTACACCGGTACATTGGCACGTGAGGTAACAGCTGTGGTTGGCACTCTGCCTGCTCCCTCCCACTTACCGTTTGGGGTACACAAACCTGAGCTCTTACTGCCAGAGACCCCTGCAGAGGGCCTTCTGTGTCCCAGAAACCCCTAGGCCTGATGTATAAGTGACTGAAGGTGCCAGGCTCTGAAGTGTGGGTGGCTAGGCCCTCACCCCAGGTGAGGTGACCCTGAGGAATGTCCTGTACTGGGTCCGGGCTCTCTAGCGACATCAGGCTCCAGTTGCCCAAGGTGGTAACTTGCTTAATAATACCCTTCATGGTTCTCCCTCCTCTGTCTCACGCTCACACTCCCTCCTGGTGTTCTCTCAAACACACGAATTAGCCTTAGTCCTTTCTCAGCTTCTGGAAGAAGCCAAACCAAGACATACAGGTAGACACATCAAAGTTATCCCGTAAGCGTGCAGGAAGTGCAGCAGACACACAATCCCATGCAAGAACTCAGAGGCACAGGTGGGTGCACACACAGTCACACACCTTCCTCCATTCCATGTGCTCTCGAGAGGGGCCTGGATGAACTGACAGGACCCTCCATCTAGAAGCACTTGGACCCTCATCCTGCTTGGCCTTCAGGTCCCCACCCCTGCCTTTTCCTGGAAGCCTTCTCCCTATCTTGCCAACAGAGGGACACGCTCAGTGCTGGGCCAGCAGCCCTAAAAGGACATTCAGAGGGCTCAGCCTGCTTGGTGGCCCTTTCCCTGTCTGATTCCTCTGGAGCCGAGGCTAGTTCATCTCCTGCCACCCCCACTGAGGGGTGCAGGGGCAGCTGTATACCTGACCCTCCATAATGCCCAGGGACCACGGAACAGAGTGGGGCATGCAGCTGGCATTCCACAGATGCTTGTGGAATAGAACTGTCTGCTCCCGCCTCTATAGCAAGCCCTTCTCTGAGCCCCAGCATCACAGGGACCCCTGGGAGGGATTTCCTAGTGTTCCTCAGGCCCAGTGGTTCCAGGGAGTGAATTGTCCAAAAATTTCGGCGACTATTCCTTGTGTCAAGCCAGGGCTGAATGCCCAGGACCCTCCTGTGATTAGCAGGGAGTGGTCGTCGCTGTCACGGAGTCATAGCCTAGGGGGAGATAGATGAGAAAACTCCAGCATATAAGGAGTGAGGGGTATGGAGGCATGAGGGATGCCTGGGGTGGGGCCAGCGGAAGTGGCTCCTCAAAAGGCAGGGGCAGGCTATCCAGGCCCTCCTGGTGCCCAGTGTTTATCAGTTCCCCAGACCACTACATCAGATTCACCAGAGGGGAGGAATTCCCTGGCAGTTCTGTGGTTAAGACTCCATGCTTCCAATACATGGGGCATGGGTTTGATGCCCGGTCAGCGAACTAAGATCCCACATGCCCATGGGTGTGGCCAAAAAAAAAAAAAGAATCACCAGAGGGTTTATTATAAATATGGGCTCCCAGCTCCACACGGCTCTATGGCTGGTCTGGGAACTGGCATTTAAACCAGCTGCACCCTAGATTCTGGAAAACCCCAGGTAGGCCTGGCCTTGGCAATCTCACTCCATTTAATGACCAGCTGAGTGACAGTTCTTTAGCCCTGCTTCTCAAACTGAGGGTGGGATGGTGGTGGTCATGAAACCACGGGGTAAACGGGTATATTTCTGAATATCAGTGTGACTTGGAGTTAACTGATCAATCATTAAAACACTAATTTGATATTTAAAAGATATTAAAAGGGAGTATTTGCTAAAATTCATGGTTTAAGATAAAATGAGACAACAAAGGACTTTGTAGTGTGGGATTGGACACCTTGGGACAGTTTCAGTCCCCATCTCTGTTGTTGGGGGTGAAATCTTGAGGCCCCCTTTTCTCTCCACCAGGGCCTGAACTGTTTAAGGGTTTTTATTCTTCTTCCTGTATACATTAGGATTAAGGGTCCAGGCTGTACAGACAGACTTGGGTTCAAATCCTGGTTTCCTACATATCGATACTAACTCTGTGCCTCAGTTTTCCCATCAGTAAAACACCGTACTGCTCCTGGCCTTGTAGTTAAAACTTCACATGGATCTTGCTGTACTCCTTCAGTTCAGTTCAGTCTCTCAGTCATGTCTGACTCTTTGCAACCCCATGTACTGCAGCACACCAGGCTTCCCTGTCCATTGCCAACTCCCAGAGTTTGCTCAGACTCATGTGTATCGAGTCAATGATGCCATCCAACCATCTCATCCTTTGTCGTCCCCTTCTCCTCCTGCCCTCAATCTTTCCCAGCATCAGGGTATTTTCCAAGGAGTCAGTTCTTCACATCAGATGGCCAAAGTATTGGAGTTTCAGCTTCAGCATCAGTTCTTCCAATAGATATTCAGGACTGAGTTCCTTTAGGATGGACTGGTTGGATCTCCTTGCAGTCCAAGGGAGTCTTCTCCAGCACCACAGGTCAAGAGCATCAACTCTTTGGCACTCAGCTTTCCTTATGGTCCAACTCTCACAACTATACATGACTACTGGAAAAACCATAGCTCTGACTAGGCAGACCTTTGTCAGCAAAGTAATGTCTCTGCTTTTTAAAATGCTGTCTAGCCTGGTCATAGCTTTTCTTTGAACGGGCAAGCGTCTTTTAATTTCATGGCTGCAGTAATCATCTGCAGTGATTTTGGAGCCCAAGAAAATAAAGTCTGTCACTGTTTCCACTGTTTTCCCATCTATTTGCCATGAAGTTATGGGACTGGATGCCATGATCTTTGTGTTTTGAATGTTGAGTTTTAAGCCAGCTTTTTCACTCTCCTCTTTCACTTTCATCAAGAGGCTCTTTAGTTCTTCTTCACTTTCTGCCATAAGGGTGGTGTCATCTGTATATCTGAGGTTATTGATATTTCTCCCTGCAATCTTGATTCCAGCTTGTGCTTCATCCAGCCTGGCATTTCATATGGTGTACTCTGCGTATAAGTTAAATGAGTGGGGTGACAATATACAGTCTTGACATACTCCTTTCCCAATTTGGAACCAGTCTGTTGTTCCATATCCAGTTCTAACTGTTCCTTCTTGACCTGCATACAGATTTCTCAGGAGTATTTCTGGTATTCCCATCTCTTGAAGAATTTTCCACAGTTTGTTGTGATCTACGGTCAAAGGCTTTCATGTAATCAATAAAGCAGAAAAACATGTTTTTTTGGAACTCTCTTGCTTTTTTGGTGATCCAAAGAATGTTGGCAATTTGATCTCTGGTTCCTCTGCCTTTTCTAAATCCAGCTTGAACATCTGGAAGTTCACGGTTCATGTACTGTTGAAGCCTGGCTTGGAGAATTTTGAGCATTACTTAGCTAGCATGTGAGATGAGGGCAATTGTGTGGTAGTTTGAACATTCTTTGGCATTGCTCTTCTTTGGGATTGGAATGAAAACTGACCTTTTCCAGTCCTGTGGCCACTGTTGAGTTTTCCAAATTTGCTGGCATATAGAGTGCAGCACTTTCACACCATCATCTTTCAGGATTTGAAATAGCTCAGCTGGAATTCTACCACCTCCACAAGCCTTGTTTGTAGTGATGCTTACTTGACTTCACACTCCAGGATGTCTGGCTCTAGGTGAGTTATCACACCATCGTGGTTATCTGGGTCATGAACATCTTTTTTGTATAGTTCTTCTGTGTATTCTAGCCACCTCGTCTTAATCTCTTCTGCTTCTGTTAGGTCCATACCATTTCTGTCCATTATTGTGCCCATCTTTGTATGAAATCTTCCCTTGGTATCTCTAATTTTCTTGAAGAGATCGCTAGTCTTTCCTATTCTATTGTTTTCCTCTATTTCTTTGCATCGTTCACATAAGAAGGCTTTCTTATCTCTCCTTGCTATTCTTTGGCACTCTGCATTCAAATGGGTATATCTTTCCTTTTCTCCTTTGCCTTTAGCTTCTCTTCTTTTCTCAGCTGTTTTGCCTTTTTGCTTTTCTTTTTCTTGGGAATGGTCTTGATCACTGCCTCCTGTACAATGTCACAGACCTCCATCCAGAGTTCTTCAGGCACTCTGTCTATCAGATTTAAGCCCTTGAATCTATTTCTCACTTCCACTGTGTAATTGTAAGGGATTTGACGTAGGTCATACCTGAATGGTCTAGTGGTTTTCCCTACTTTCTTCAGTTTAAGTCTGAATTTTCCCGTAAGGAGTTCATGATCTGAGCCACAGTCAGCTCCCAGTCTTATTTTTGCTGTACTCCTTGATAAATGAAAATTGTCCACACAGTTCAGTTCAGTCACTCAGTCGTGTCCGACTCTTTGTGACCCCATGAATCGCAGCACACCAGGCCTCCCTGTTCATCACCATCTCCCGGAGTTCACCCAGACTCACGTCCATCGAGTCCGTGATGCCATCCAGCCATCTCATCCTTGGTCATCCCCTTCTCCTCCTGCCCCTAATCCCTCCCAGCATCAGAGTCTTTTCCAATGAGTCAACTCTTCTCATGAGGTGGCCAAAGTACTGGAGTTTCAGCTTTAGCATCATTCCTTCCAAAGAAATCCCAGGGTTGATCTCCTTCAGAATGGACTGGTTGGATCTCCTTGCAGTCCAAGGGACTCTCAAGAGTCTGCTGGTGCTATACCACACCACAGTTTAGGGCTGAGAGTATTCTAATTTCTTGGGTATCTAGCCCTGTGTTCCCACCCCAGGTGCTTGGAAGGGCAGCCAGCAAAGATTTGTGAGGGGACCTGAGGAGCTGTGACCTGGCATCCTTCCATCTTGCCCAAGTCCCCTGGGTTTGGGTTGGTGTCTCCAAACCTCAGGCTTCCCAGGTGGTGCTAGTGGTAAGGAATCTGCCTACCAATGCAGGAAACATGAGATGCAGGTCCGATCCCTGCGTTGGGAAGATCCCCTGAAGTAGAAAATGGCAACCCACTGCAGTATTCTTGCCTGGAAAACTCCATGAACAGAGGAGCCTGACTGGCTAAAGTCCTTGGGGTTGCAACGAGTTGAACCAACTGGGCAACTGAGCACTCCAAACCCTCCTCGGCTGGGCAGTGGGACTTGGGGACAATGAATTGCTCTGGCTACTGTGGACTGGACACTGTGCCCCTCCCCCCGGCCTCACCAGGAGACCAAAGTCTAAGAGGCTCTGTGACTTGCCCAGGGCCATAGAGCCAGTCCCTATTTTAGGGCTGTGCAGTCCAGTATCGTAGCCACTAGCCACATACTGCTGCTTACATTTAAATTCATTAAAATTGAACAAAATTTAAAATCCCATTTCTTAGGCACAGTAGCCACATTTCAAGTGTTTGACAGTCACATGTGACCAGTGCTACCTTGTGGAACAGTGTGCATACAGAACATTTTCATCATCACAGAAAGATCTCTTGGTTCCACTCATCTCAAGAAGAAGTTCTCAGCTGTGGCTGCCCACTAGACTCACCTGGAGAGCTTTTAAAAAACACCGGTGCCTGGCCCCACTTGCAGAGGTTCTAAATGGCAGCCAGGGCTGAGAACCAGTGCTCTGAAGCCCTGTTCAAATTGTCTACTGGAAAGCTTTCTCTAGTGGAAAGGGTTCAAGTTGAATTTATACCTTTTGTGAATGTCTGCATCCCTCTCCCAGCTCATGTGTGCATAGGCAGGGTTGGGGGTTGAGCCTGAGTTTTGTGGAATTCCCTTTCCACATAGTTGGGCTGCCTGGCCCATTCCCCTCTCTCTGGACAATGTGAAATGGAGGTCCAGCATCTCTCTTGGCGTTTCTTGAGGCTATGGGAGAGAGGTCATGCTTCATGCTTGTCATGCTTATGGGGTGTGGGTAGAAGTACTCAGAGGCATCCCTATCTGGCTTGAGTGGATGGTGAGGAATGTGGCTACCGGCCAGCTCTGTCTTTCTGAAAACTGGCCCCAGAGTCCCCTGGGTCCACTGACCTTATTGTCCCAGGAATTGCCGTGGTGACTCTAGTCATGCTGCCCACTGTTTGCAACGTGCAGGGGCAGGCCGAAGCTGTGTGCATACCCAGAGTGGCCACTGCTGCTGGATGGTTGAGCAGAGCTAGGTGAGGTTGAAGGCTGGGGACTCCATGGATCCTCTCCCCACTTTGGGGTGGGCCTCCCCTATAAGAAGGCTGACCTGCAGGGGCATGCCAGTTTCACAATGGGTTCCCCTGGGGCTCAGGATTGCAATGGGTCTTCCTAGGGGGGATCATCCTGCAGGGGTCACTCCCACAACAGGGAGACCTGCTACCAGAGCGCCATCTTGGTTCATCCCTACCCTAGGAGGGCCACATGTCCCTTGTGGCAGGGGGTCTGGGAGTGATGACAGGGTGAAAGGCCCTTGCAAGGGGCCCTGTGTGGGGGCTGTGTACCAGGACAGAGACATGTCTGCCACAGGGGAACTTGGAAAAGAAGGTCTCTCCGAGCCTCCTCAACATGGAGATCCCCCCAACAACATTAAAGCTCTTCCAACGCTGAGCATCCCCTGCTCCCATGGAGTTCCCAGTCAGAAATGGGGTTCAGTCTGCTCCAGCAGAACATGGAACGTGGAGCCGCCAGTCTTGGTTTATGGAGACTGTGCTTGTGGTGGATCCTAGGTTGTCTGTGTGGTTTTCTCAGACCTCTGTGTTTTTATGGTGAATAAATGAGCAAGAGCCAGTGGGGTCATCCTCAGTTCCTCCTTCCTGAGGGGTAAGAATCGCAGACAGTGGGAGCCGGAAAGACCAGAGAGGATGAGTAAAATCTTCCACTGCCTCTCACTTTGAGCAAGCCTGACATTTAAAAATCATTTTACCGAAGGATTTTATAAATGCAGTTTTGTAGATTATGAACTCTTGTAGACCAGAGGTGTTCTCTAACTACAACTGACAAAAATAAAGCCAAAACTACCACCCAACAACAAGAATGAATGAATCTGTATGTGTAATAGATATGGTTTTCTGTATTTGTTTCTTTTTTAGTGTTTTCATTTTAAGTATTTGGCCAGTGGGCAAGAGAATAGCTGAGTAAGATGCAGATGTTGATGGAAAAGCTTGAAAACTGTCGTTTGAACAGTGCTGAACAATTTTGGGATGTGTGTAAGTGATACTATACATGTTTTAAGGAGAATTTCATAGTGTATAACTTAAGTGAGCCTGAACATTTCTAACATAGGAAGCCCCTTCTAACATACAGGAACCAATTTGAAGCCAAATCACAGTGAAGTTAGGTTAAAAAAAGTGAAAGTGAAAAGTGAAGTCGCTCAGTCCTGCGGACTCCTTGCAACTGGATGAACTGTAACCTACCAGGCTCCTCTGTCCGTGGGATTCTCCAGGCAAGAGTACTGGAGTGGGTTGCCATTTCCTTCTTAGGGTTAAAATATATCTATTTCTTGTGTCTGGCCCCAGACCTTCCAAGTCCAAAGAAGAGACTCATTCCTCCACATGCCAACTCCACCCCCCACCCCCTCACCACCCCCCACCTCCCCAGCCCCAACCCTGCCCCCTGACCCACTGTCAGTCTTTGAGTTCACTGCATTGGGCTCTGGTTTGCAGGTCCAGGCACACACCATCTTAGATACTTGGATATCATGAGAAACCTCAGGGGCCTGGCCAAATCTTAATCAGTGTTTGTTTTGTTTACGTTCATTTTCTCAGTTGTGTCTCACTCTTTGTGACCCCATGGAATGCAGCATGCCAGGCTTCCCTGTCCTTCACAATCTCCTGGAGTTTGCTCAAACTCATGTCCATTGGATGGCATCGGTGATGCCATACAACCATCTCATCCTCTGTCGTCCCCTTCTCCTCCTGCCCTCAATCTTTCCCAGCATCAAGGTCTTTTCCAGTGAGTCAGCTCTTCATGTCAGGTGGCCAAACTATTGGAGCTTCAACTTCAGTGTACATCCTTCCAGTGAATATTCAGGGTTGATTTCCTTTAAGATTGACTGGTTTGATCTCCTTGCTGTCCAAGGGACTTTCAAGAGTTCTCCAGCAGCACAGTTCAAAAGCATCAATTCTTTAGTGCTCAGCCTTCTTTGTGGTCCAACTCTCACATCCATACATTACTACTAGAAAAACTATAGCTTTGACTATATGAAGTGATGTCTCTGCTTTTTAATACACTGTCTAGGTTTGTCATTGCTTTTTTTCCCAAGGAGCAGGTGTCTTTTAATTTCATGGCTGCAGTCACCATCTGCAGTGATTTTGGAGCCCAAGAAAATAAAGTCTGTCAATGTTTGCATTTTTTCCCCATCTATTTGCCATGAAGTGATGGGACCAGATGCCATGATCTTCGTTTTTTGAATGTTGAATTTTAAGCCAGCTTTTTCACTCTTCTGTTTCACCTTCTTCAAGAGGCTCTTTAGTTCCCCTTTGCTTTCTGCCATTAGAGTGGTGTCATCTGCATATTTGAGGTTATTGATATTTCTCCCTGCAATCTTGATTCCAGCTTGTGCTTCATCCAGCCCATCATGTCACATGATGTACTCTGCATATAAGTTAAATAAGCAGGGTGACAATATACAGCCTTGACATACTCCTTTCCCAATTTGGAACCAGTCTATTGTTCCATGTCTGGTTCTGACTGTTGCTTCCTGACCTGCATACAGGTATCTCAGGAGGCAGGTAAGGTGGTCTGATATTCCTATCTCTTGAAGAATTTTTCACAGTTTGTTGTGATCCATACAGTCAAAGGCTTTAGTGAAGTCAACGAAGCAGAAGTTGATGTTTTTGTGGAATTCCCTGGCTCTTTCTATGATCCAGCGAATATTGGCAATTTGATCTCTGGTTTCTCTGCCTTTTCTAAATCCATCTTGTACATCTGGAAGTTCTTGATTCATGTATTGCTGAAACCAACTTGAAGGATTTTGAGCATTACCTTCTAGCATGTGAAATGGGTACAATTGTGTAGCAGTTTCAACATTCTTTGGCATTACCCTTCTTTGACTGGAATGAAAACTGACCTTTTCCAGTCCTGTGGCCACTGCTGAGTTTTCCAAATTTGCTGGCATATTGAGTGCAACATTTTAACAGCATTATTTTTAAAGATTTGAAATAGTTCAGCTGGATTCCATCACCTCCACTAGCTTTGTTCGTAGTGCTATGCTTCCTAAGGCCCACTTGACTTCACACTCCAGGATTCTGGCCCTAGGTGAGTGATCACACCATCGTGGTTATTTGGGTCATGAAGATCTTTTTTGTATAGTTCTTCTGCGTATTCTTGCCACCTCATCTTAATCTCTTCTGCTTCTGTTAGGTCCATACCATTTCTGTCCTTTAGTATGCCCATCTTTGCATGAAATTTTCCCTTGGTATCTCTAATTTTCTTGAAGAGATCTCTAGTCTTTCCTAGTCTATTGTTTCCTTTATTTCTTTGCATTGTTCACGTAAGGCTTTCTTATCTCTCCTTGCTATTCTTTGGAATGCTGCATTCAGATGGGTATATCTTTTCTCCTTTGCCTTTAGCTTCTCTTCTTTTCTCAGCTGTTTTGCCTTTTTTGCATTTCTTTTTCTTGGGGATGGTTTTGATCACCGCCTCCTGTACAATGTCATGAACCTCCATCCATATTTGTTCTGGCACTCTGTCAGATCTAACCCCTTAAATCTATGTCTCACTTCCACTGTATAATCATAAGGGATTTGATTTAGGTCATACCCGAATGGCCTAGTGGTTTTTCCTGCTTTCTTCTATTTAAATCTGAATTTTGCAATATGGAGTTCATGATCTGAGTTACAGTCAGCTCCCGGTCTTTTTTTTTTTTTTGCTGACTGTATAGAGCTTCTCCATCTTTGGCTGCAAAGAATATAGTCAATCTGATTTCGGTATTGACCATCTGATGATGTCCATGTGTCGAGTCCTCTCGTGTTGTGGGAGGAGGGTGTTTGCTATGACCAGTATGTTTTCTTGACAATAGTTAGCCTTTGCCCTGCTTCATTTTAAGTATTGACCAATCCATACTTCACCAGAAGAGGTGTTGGAAAGATTTCACAAATCTTGAAAAATGCCCAGTCTAGGTCAGGCCCAGCTTGGGGTGGGGGTGGGGGCGCGCGTCTAAGGACAGCAGAAAGTGAGCAAGGACGGCCTCTGGTGGACAGGTCCCGGCAGTTTCCTCTTTTAAACTGGTATTGTAATTTACATCGGGTACTCAGCGCTGAGGGTCCTGAGAGGGCCGGGCTGCGAAATACCCTCTCATATCGCAAACTGGGAAACTGAGGTCCACAGAGCAGGGTTACTTTTTCCCCGAGGTCACACAGCGAATCAGGGCAAGAACTGAGAATATATCCCAGGCCTTTCGACTCCACGGATGTGATTCCGGGTGACTAGTGTTCTTTTAAACAGACACTTGTTTTAAGCGCGTTCGGAGGAGCGAACCACTTAAAGAATTCATGAAGGGCCAATAATTGGCTCTGAATGGGGTAGAAAAGCCGGCCTCGCGGGCGCTTTTAGAGAACACAAGCACATCGAACCACACCCTCTACTTCCGGGATCCTTAAAGTGTTGGCTTCGGGTGGTTAATCCCGGCCCCACCCTCGTGGCATCATGGGAAATGTAGTCCTGGTACCCTCCAGACACAAGGATGAGGACCGTCTTGGAACTGCAATCCCAGAAGGCTCTGTACATGGTCTTTTTAGCCTGGCTACGGGTCGGTGGGGGAACCCTTTATTCCTGGACTTTTCAATTTCTCAGGGGGAATGTGTGACGGTGGACAGAGGCATTTGGCGCCGCCGTCCGTAGGTTGACTGGCCAAGTGGCGCTAGATGCAGAGACCGTGGACCCGGCCCTACAGCTTTCTTTCCGGTCGACGGGCAAAAACTTGAGGCACCGCGTCTCCTTTAACCGCGGTGGGCGGGGCGAGGTGCAGAGACCCGCGTTGCTATTGGCGGCGGTTGGGGGCGCGGAAACTGAACGCGCCGCAACGGCAGCCGCCGCTCCTTCACGCTCCTCCGGCGCCTTGGGCGTCCCCGGCCCCGCCATGACCGCGCACTGCCCGGTAAGTTTCTGTCAGCGGCGGCCGCCCGAGCTGTAGTCTCTCCGCGGGGACAGTGGGACGCGGGGTTCCGAGCAGGTCCTCTCTGGCCCCAGATTTCGGTCGGTGCAGGCGGTGCTGAGTTCGGGCACCTGGTGAACGCCTCTTGCGAGCCAGGCCCTGTTCGCGCTGCCGGGGCTAACAAACCAGTAGCCTCTGCCCTCGGGATTTGCTTCCTAGCTGGGCAGACACTAGCACGGCCTGACTGGAGGGAGGTGTGACTTGGGGTCAGTGCCGGGCCTCTCTAGTTTCAGTCTCCGTTTCCCTGAGCAGTGGGTGGCTGAACGGGGGGCTTGTTGAGACTGTATCCTGTTCCCTGTGTGGGAACAGCTAGGCCCCCGGGACGCCTGCGTCAGTGTGACAGGCTGCCTCTCCGCCCCAGGTCCTTCCAGAGGCCAGTGGGGAGCACTCCAAAGCCCCTATTTTTGAGAGGTTGTTTTGAAAACTCAACCTGCCTGGTACTCTCTGGCTGGGTTGTGAAAGTCAGTGACGCTGAGTGGTGGCTTGTTGGCTTTCTTAGGTGTCTGGGCACGTGAGCCAAGGGCCCGGACTGGGAAGCAGGCCTTTTGACCCCCTAATGGTGTTCCCCATCTTTGGGGGAAACGAGGAACCAGGAAGCCTGTGGCATTGGAAAAGAGGGTGCTGGGAGATTTCAGGGGCCCGCTGGCTCGGGGCAGATCTGACCGTGCCCTCGAGGGGGTACTGTTTTACCCTAGTTCTTTCTAAGAAGCTCAGGTGGAGCCGTTTCTGCTCTGTGCCCCGCCCTCCCCCAGCTGCCGTTCCCTCTCTAGGTGAAAGGCAGGTGTGTTGGGGGTGGAGCGGGGCATGGGGAACGGGAACCTTTGTTCTGGTTACAACTCCTTGGGGTCCTTCCTCTGCACCAAGGACGGGTTTTCCCCAAGAGGAGGTTTTGCTGGGCTCTCTGGTCCCCCCAAAATGCTTCGTTGAGGTTACTGATATTTGGGATAAGGAGAGATTTTGCGTGGCTGGGGTGTAACTCTCTAACACGAATTACTGTTGGATGGAGAAGTCTCTGGAATATTATCTCCATGTCTTCCTAAGCTACAGCTTCTCTGATGTTGGGTGGAGTGGAGGTGGTGGTAAAGCCTCAAGGGCTTGTTCAGGGTGGACCTTCGGTTTTACTAGTCAGTCCACAGTGGGATGGAGGGTATGGGATCCAATTCCTGAGATGGTGGTTGCTGAAAGTCCCCATTTTCTCTCCTTGGTCTTTGAAAAAATGATTTTGATGAGATGTTACTCACATACCATAAAATTCACCCTTCTGAAATGTAAAATTCAGTGGTTTTTAGTACTCTCACAGTATTGTGTTAGCATTATTGTGTTTCCAGAACATTTTGATCACCCCAAAGGGAAACCTGTACCCATTTAGCAGTTGCTTCCCTTCTTCCCCACTTCCCCTGCGTCCCCTCCCTTCGGCCCCTTCAGTCCCTGTCAGCCACGAATCTATTTTCTGTCTTTATTCTGGACACTTCATATACATGGACTCAGACAAAATGTGGCCTTTGGTGTCTTTCACTTATAGCATAATGTTTTCAAAGCTGTACCTGTTTCCAGTTCATGGCTGAATAAATATCCTGTTGTACAGATGTACCACATGTCGTTTATGCATTTATCTGTTGATGAACAGTAAGGTTTTCCCACGTGGTGCTATTATGATTAATACTGCTGTGAAAGTTTTTGTACAAGCCTTAGTGTGAGAATGCTCTCAATTCTTACGGGTATTTACCTACAGTTGCTGGGTCATTTGATAACTCTGTGTTTAAGTTTTTAAAAAATGATTTGTTTCTTTTTATCTTTAGCAGCACTGGGTGTTAATGGCTTTAGTTGTGGTGAGCGAGAGCTGTTCTTGTTTCATTGTGCGGGCTTCTCAATTTGGTGGCTTCTCGTGGCTGAGCATAGGGTGGGCTTGACTGGTTGGAGCACGTGTGCTCAGTAATTGGGGCTCAAGGGCTCTAGAGCTCAGGGGTTGTAGCACACAGGCTTATTTGCTCTGTGGCATGTGGAATCTAGGGGTCAAACCCATGTCCCTTGCATTTGTAGGCAGATTCTCAACCACTGGAGCACCAGGGAAGTACTATGTTTAACTTTTGGAGAAACTACCAGATTATTTTCTATAGTGAGTGCCCCCCCCCCCCTTTTTTTTTTTTAAGATTTATTTATTTTTGTCTGTGCTGGATCTTCGTTGTTGCGCGCAGGCTTTCTTCAGTTTCCGAGATCGGGGGTGGTTGGTCTTCTCATTGTATGGCTTCTCTTGTTGCAGGGCACGGGCTCCAGGGCACATGAGCTTCAGTAGTTGCAGCAAGCAGGGTCAGGAGCAGGTTCCTGGGCTCTAGACTACAGAATCGGTAGTTGTGGCGCGTGGGCTTAGTTGCTTCTCCGTGTGTGGGATCTTTCCGGAGCAGGGATCACACCCGTGCTGCCTCCACTGCAGGGTAGACTCTTCACCGCTGACCACCAGGGAAGCACCCCTCTGTTTTTATACGTTATTTTTACTTTAAAGCCTTTATTAATTTAACCGAGTAACGTATTTTGGGTTGTGCTGTGTCTTAGTGCTGCACATGCGCTTTCTCCAGTTGCTGTGCGCAGGGGCTGCTCTAGTTGCGTTGCGCAGGCCTCTCACTGCGGTGGCTTCTCCTGTTGCTTAGGTCCGTGGTGGGCTCGGTAGTTGTGGTGGTAGTTGTGGTGCATCGGCTTAGTTGCCCTGCAGGATGTAGGATCTTACCGGACTAGGGATTGAGCTTTTGTCCCTGCTTTGGTAGGCAGATTCTTCATTGGATCACGAGAGAAGTCCTTTTTTTTTTTTTTTTAATATTTTGTCTATTCTGGCTGTCTTATATTTTATATGCATTTTAGGATTAGCTTGTGAATTTCTGCAAAAAAAAAGTACCTGAGATTTTTATGAGATTCTATTGACTCTCTTTAGATCAACTTGAGTATTGCATCTTAATATTAAGTTATCCAAACTATGGACATGGGATGTCTTTCCATTTATCTGTATCTTTTTTAAAAATTAATTTATTTTTAAATGAAACAAGGATGAATATTTTTAATGATGAAAGGTATGATTCACAAACAAGATAGACATCATAAACCATTACACACCTAATAACAAGAAGCAAACATAAAGCAAAAATCGAAGAAATAAAGGAAAAAGAAAAAATATATATAATCATTGTGAGATATATTAACATTTGTCTGAGACTATTTTATCAAGGGCAGAAAAAATAGCATCTTGAATGATGTCATTAATAATTTAAATATAGATTTCTATTTATATTAATTTAATCTTACATCCTACACAAATATATTAAAAATTTTGTATCTCATACATAGGACAATTTCAAAAAATAGAATTCTTTTTTTGTGTGTGTGATTCAGTTATACATATACACATACTATTTTTGAAATTATTTTTATTATGTTATTACAAAATATTGATTATAATTCCCTGTAGAGTACTATACAATAAACCTTTGTTGCTTGTTGCATATCTTTTTAAAAAATTAGATATATTGCGTTACATTTCATACTAAGTCAAACAAGTGGAATCAAAATGTCATAAATTTTTTAGTTAGGCAAAAATTCCTAAGTTTTCTAAAATATATATATTATTTATTATATGTATACAAGAGCTTTTCTACTACACCTGATAACTTGATAAAATCTTGAGAAAAACATCAAAAAATGAAAGAGTTGGAAAAGTCGGAAAACGTAATCTAAATGACATGGGAGCACTGAATATGAAATAGAATAAGTGAAACAAACTAGAAAAAATTCGTAAGTTTTCTTCAATATATATATTATACATTTGTATATATTTATATATGTATATAAAAGATTTTTTACTATACCTGATAAAGGCTTCAGAAAGAACATCAAAAAAAAAGAGATGGAGAAACTGGAAAACATAAACTGAATGAAATGGGAGCACTGAATATGAAATAGAAAAATGAGACAAACCAGATAGAAATAATATATCATCGTATAGTTCAGTTCAGTCGTGTCCGACTCTTTGCGACCCCATGGACTGCAGCACACAGGCTTCCCTGTCCATCACCAACTCCTGGAGCTTGCTCAAAGTCATGTCCATCGAGTCGGTGATGCCATCTAACCACCTCATCCTGTGTCACCCACTTCTCCTCCTGCCCTCAGTGTTTCCCAGCATCAGGGTATTTTCCAAGGAGTCAGTTCTTCGCATCAGGTGACCAAAATATTGGAGTTTCAACTTCAGCATCAGTCCCTCCAATGAATATTCAGGACTGATCTCCTTTAGGATGGATTGGTTGGATTGCCTCGCAGTCCAAAGGACTCTCAAGAGTCTTCTCCAACACCACAGTTCAAAAGCATCGATTCTTCAGTGCTCAGCTTTCTTTATAGCCCAGCTCTCACATCCATACATGACTACTGGAAAAACCATAGCTTTGACTAGATGGACTTTTGTCAGCAAAGTAATGTGTCTGCTTTTTATTTTTTATTTTATTTTTTTTGTGTGTCTGCTTTTTAAAACGTTGTCTAGGTTGGTCATAGGTTTTCTTCGAAGGAGCAAGTGTCTTTTAATCATGGCTGCAGTCACCATCAGCAGTGATTTTGGAGCCCAAGAAAATAAAGTCTGTCACTGTTTCCATTGTTTTCCCACCTATTTGCCATGAAGTGATGGAAATGGATGCCATGATCTTTGTTTTTTTGAATGTTGAGTTTTAAGCCAGCTTTTTCACTTCCTCTTCCACTTTCATCAAGAGGCTCTTTAGTTCTTCACTTTCTGCCGTAAGGGTGGTATCATCCGTGTATCTGAGGTTATTGCTATTTCTCCCTGCAATCTTGATTCCAGCTTGTGCTTCATTGAGCTTGACATGTCACATGATGTACTCTGCATATCAGTTGAATCAGCAGGGTGACAGCATACAGCCTTGACGTACGTCACGTATGTACTGACGTTTCCCAGTTTGGAACCAGTCTGTTGTTCCATGTCCGGTTCTAACTCTTCCTTCTTGACCTGCATACAGATTTCTCAGGAGGTAGGTAAGGTGGTCTGGTATTCCCATCTCTTGAAACACACTTTGCTGTGATCTACATAGTCAAAGGCTTTCATGTAATCAATAAAGCAGAAGTAGATGTTTTTCTGGAATTCTCTTGCTTTTTCTATGATCCAGTGGATGTTGGCAATTTGATCTCTGATTCCTCTGCCTTTTCAAAATCCAGCTTGAACATCTGGAAATTCACGGTTCACGTACTGTTGAATCTTGGCTTGGAGAATTTGGAGCATTACTTTGCTAGCATGTGAGATGAATGCAATTGTGCAGTAG
Organism: Budorcas taxicolor; assembly: GCF_023091745.1. Taxonomy (NCBI): domain Eukaryota; kingdom Metazoa; phylum Chordata; class Mammalia; order Artiodactyla; family Bovidae; genus Budorcas; species Budorcas taxicolor. The sequence goes on along the minus strand of NC_068910.1, from coordinate 11,800,773 downwards.
TTTGAACATTCTTTGGCATTGCGTGTCTTTGGGATCAGAATGAAAACTGACAAAACAAGGTCATATAGTCCAGTTATTTTTAAACATGACTGCTCATTAGAAACATCTGGAGCTGGAGAAAAAAAGCACTACCTGAACATTTGTGTTTTTCAAAAAATTTCAAAGTAATTCTGATATGCATCTGGACTTTAAAAAGTGGATTTTACAGGTTTTTCTATTAGATCCTAACTTGGTGGTAATGTTCTGTTATTTTTCTGTTGACCAGTCGTGATACAATGGTATTGGAAGTGCATACATGGCCTTGTTTTCATCCACCCAGCCAGTCTGTGTCTTTTGGTTGGTGCATTTAATCCATTTACATTTAAGGTAATTATCAATGTGTATGATCCTATTACCATTTTCTTACTTATTTTGGGTTTACTTTTGGTAGGTCTTTTCCTTTCCTTGAGTTCCCTGCCTAGAGAAGTTCCTTTAACATTTGCTGTGAAGGTGGTTTAATGGTACTGAAGTCTCTTCACTTTCGTTTGTTGGGAAAGCTTTTGATTGCTCCATCAAATCTGAAGGCGAGTCTTGCTGGGTAGAGTGTTCTTGTAGGTTCTTCCTTTTCGTCACTTTAAGTATATCAGGCCGTTCCCTTCTGGCTCGTAGAATTTCTGTTGAGAAATCAGCTGTTAGCCTTATGGGAGTTCCCTTGTATGTTATTTGTCATTTTCCCTTTGTTGCTTTTAGTGTTTTATCTCTGTCTTTAATGTTTGTCAGTTTGATTACTATGTGTCTTGGTGTGTTCCTCCTTGGGTTTCTTCTGCCTGGGACTCTGTGTGCTTCCTAGACTTGGTTGACTATTTCCTTTCCCATGTTAGGAAAGTCTTCAGATAGTCTCTCTTCAAATAATTTCTCAGGTCCTTTCTCTCTTCTCCTGGGATTCCTATAATGCAAGTGTTGGTGCGTTTAATGTTGTCCCTGAGGTCTCTTAGGTTGCCTTTGTCTTCATTCTTGTTTCTGTATTCTGTTCTGTGGCAGTGATTTCCACCATTCTGTCCTCAGATCATTTGTCGGTTCTTCGGCCTCATGTATTCTGCAGTTGATTCCTTCCAGTGTACCATGCACCTCTGTCTGTTTGTTCTTTAGATCTTCTAGGTTCTTGGGAAACATTTCTTGGACCTTCTTAGTCTTTGCCTCCATTCTTTTCCCGAGATCCTGAATCATCTTTACTGCCGTTATTCTAATTTCTTTTTCTGTAAGGTTGCCTATGTCCACTGCATTTAGTTGTTTTTCTGGGGTTTTGTCTTGTCCTTTCACCTGGGACATACCTTTCTGCTTTTTCATCATGATTGACTTTCTGTAATGTGGGTTTTGTTTTCGTTACTGTGGGACTGTGCTTCTTGCTTCTGTCTGCCCTCTAATGGTGGAGGCTAAGAGGCTTGTGTTTTGTTCCGTTTTCCCCCTTCATTTTCAGACTGAAAAATTTTCAATCTATTTTCAAATGCTTTTCTCAACTCCACTCTGCTTTTAAGCCATCCAGTGAATTTTTTTATTTGTAGGAGAAGGCAGTGGCACCCCACTCCAGTACTCTTGCCTGGAAAATCCCCTGGACGGAGGAGCCTGGTAGGCTGTAGTCCATGGGGTCACTAAGAGTCGGACACGACTGAGTGACTGCCCATTCACATTTCACTTCATGCATTGGAGAAGGAAGTGGCAATCCACTCCAGTGTTCTTGCCTGGAGAATCCCACGGACGGGGGAGCCCGGTGGGCTGCCGTCTGTGGGGTCACACAGAGTCGGACACGATTGAAGCGACTTAGCAGCAGCAGCAGCAGCAAGAGGCTTGTGTAAGCTTCCTGATGGGAGGGACTGGTGATGGGAAAAACTGGGTCTTGCTCTGGTGGGCAGGACCTTGCTCAGGAAAGCTTTGTAATCCTATTATCTGCTGATGGGTGGGGTTGTGCTCCTTCCCTGTTATTTGGCCTGAGGGCACCCAGCTGTGGGGTCTATAATCAAGTTAAGGTGACCTCTAAGAGGCTTCACCCCAAGGGGAACCTTCCCAGACCGCTGCTTCCAGTGCCCCCATCCCTGTGGAGGCCCTCCAACACTAGCAGGTAGTTTGGGTTCAGTCTCCTGTGGGGTCATTGCTCCTTTTCTCTGAGTCTTGGTTTTCTTTTGTTTTGTTTGTGACCTGCAAGACTGGAGTCCCTGATTGCCCCAGTCCTGTGGAAGTCTTGTAGTCAAATCCCGCTGGCCTTCAAGGTCAGATTCCTTGGGGATTCCCAGTCCCTTTGTGGGATCCCCATGCGGGAAGCCTGATGTGGGGTTCAGAGCCTTCACAACAGTGGGGAGCTCGTTTGGCATTACTGTTCTCCAGTCTGTGTGTCACCCACGCAAGGAGTACGGGATTTGGTTTTATCGTGGTTGTGCCCCTCCCACTGTCTCGCCTCGGCTTCTTTGTCTCTGAATGTGGGATATCTTTTCTGGTGGGTTCCAGCGTCCTCCTGTGGATGCTTGTTCAACAGCTAGTTGTGGTTTTGGTGTTCCTGCAGGAGGAGATGAGCACAGACACTTGTACTCCAGCTTGAACTGGAGCCTCTTATCTAGGTCTCCTCCTACTTTTTTCAGTGATTTTTTTTTTTTTAGTTCTCACTGTGTTTTACACATCTTTTGTTAAGTTATTCCTAAGTTTTTTCTTTGTGTATCATAAATGGAATTGTTTTCATACTTTTATTCTTCACAGTGTTCATTGTTGATATACTTGATTTTTGTCTATTTTGTATCCTGTAACCTTGCTGAACTTGTTTATTAACAACAGTTTTTTAGTGATTCCTTAGAATTTTCCTATATAAAGGATCATACCTTGAGCATTTAAAAACCCTCCTGGTTGTTCTAGGAAGTGTCTTGGACCTAGGGAAGCCCCTTCCTCATCCAGGCTTCACACATTTGACCCTGGCTCTCCCTCAGGAGGACCCTTCGCTGGAGAGGCATTTTAAGGGCCATCGAGATGCAGTCACCTCTGTGGACTTCAGTCTCAACACAAAGCAGCTGGGTAAGAGGAGGCATCTTGGACTGAGAAGGTTGAGTTTCTGCCTGGGAGGTGTGGCATGAGGGGGCAGGGCACAGTGAGAACTCAGGTGCTTTCTCTAGACCTGCAGCCTGCTTCAGCAACCAGTGCCCTGGGCACTAGGCTTTCTGAGTTCCATTCTGCACTTGGAGTGTGAGGCTCAGAGAGGTTGGGGACCTTGCTAAGATCATACAGCCATTGAGAGTAGGACCTAGTTCCGGGCTTTTCCTTCCATACCCCATCTACCTCTGAGGTCTGGCCTCAGAATGAGCCTAAACGGTGGCATTTCCTTGGGTCTTTACTGATTCTGCTGTCCACAGTGCCATGGGCACGCCTTCTTATTGAAGATGCCCACCAGCGAGAAGGCTGTGGAGCAGAGCCGGGTGTGCCCTCCCCCCACTGCTCTTAGGCTGCAGCTGAGTGCCCCGTTCTTGGCCACCTGACGGTTCAAACACAGCTATCACGGCTGCAGCTTTCTTGTTTCTATGGATGAGCTTCCCCCTTCATCCCATCGTCAAGGTCCCCTGCCAGAGACTGCTGGTTTCATGATACACTAGAGGTTAAAAGGAAACCCAAGTCATTTGGGGTCTGTTTTGGGGCCCTTCTGATGGATCCTCTTAATGGTAATAAGCCCACTGGGTTGAGCTGACTCTCCAGTTTTAGGAGGACTTGCTCTCTAGAGCCTCACAGTGTGTCTCTGGGGAGACCTGGGTCCTTTGCAGCCCAGGGCTGGCTTGTGATGGGTATCTCTTGGGCTGGTTTCTGGGGTCTCCAGACCCCTGCTCAGCAGTCACTGGAAGTGTGACTGAAGATGGGGAAGATGGAGCTGCCTGTGAAGCTGAGTTTCCCTGCTCCCCACCCTGCCCCAGCTCCTGGTGGAGGCTCCAGCCTGCTTGAGCTGAGGGTCACATGTCCACTCTCGCCTCAGCCAGTGGCTCCATGGACTCGTGCCTTATGGTGTGGCACATGAAGCCCCAGTCCCGTGCCTACCGATTTGCTGGCCACAAGGACGCCGTAACCTGTGTGAACTTTTCCCCTTCGGGACACCTGCTTGCTTCTGGCTCCCGCGACAAGACTGTCCGCATATGGGTACCCAACGTGTGAGTTAAAGACATGAAGGGGCTTGTCTGAGTCTTGGCCCTGGTGCTGGACTGGTCACAGTAGGACGTCTGCCTCACTTCTGAGGGGCTGCTGTTAGAAGCTGGGCTTCAGTCAGGGCCCTCCCCTCAGGGTCAGCAGGGAGATTCTGGGCTGACCTCAGCCATCCTGGGAGGATCCCACCTGATGGCTGCTTGCACGTGGGTGAGGTGGGCTGGGGTTCTGCTCCTGTGGGGGAGGCTCTTGCTTCCCTATTTGGGGACTGGGGCACTCAGGCCTGGATTGATTTTGGGAGGGTCCTGAGGAGTGGGGAGAGCTTCGATGTGCCCTTATGTTGCTGTTATGGGTTTATGGATTTCCTGACTCTGGATACCCATCCTTGTAGCAAAGGCGAGTCAACTGTGTTTCGTGCACACACGGCCACAGTGAGGAGCGTCCATTTCTGCAGTGATGGCCAGTCCTTCGTGACAGCCTCTGACGACAAGACAGTCAAGGTGTGGTCAACTCATCGCCAGAAATTCCTGTTCTCCCTGAGCCAGCATATCAACTGGGTCCGCTGTGCCAAGTGAGTGTAGTCCTACCTGAGATTGTTGGAGAGACCTCAGGGGTTGGGGGTACAAAAAAGATGCCAGGTGTCTGCATCCTGACCTTGAACAAGTTACTTAGCCACTCTACTTTTTGCGAGCCTCAACTTCCTTATCTGTGAATAAGAACATTAATAGTTCTCATATTGTGAGCTGTCAAATCTTCACTGAGCTAATGCATGAGGGATAAGTTAGTTAGTTGCTGGCCACAGTTGACCCCCTGATATCTGTGCTGATGCAGCCCAAAGTGGGTCATCAGGGCCACTTATTAGCAATAGCAACAACAACAAGATAACGTCATACCACCCCTAGACATTTTCTTCTAGCTCCTCGTGGCAGTCTTGCAAGTTGGTGGCATCCTTGCCATTTTGCAGATGAGGAACCTGAGGCTCAGAGCAATGCAGCATCTTGTCCTTCGACACAGAGAGTAAGTGGCAGAGCTGAGCTTAGAAGCTGGGCCCCTGTCACTGAGGCTTGCCTCCTTACCTCTTGGATGCTTTGCTCCTCAGAGGTGGGTTTTGCTCCAGAGCTGCCTAATGGGGGCCCAGGCTTCTGATGGGTTGGTCTGGAAGCTGGTTTTCCTTTTGGTGTAGGGCCAGTGCTGTGGGGATGGGGCCAGGTAATGAAAGCACTTTTCAAGGCCAGCTGTGTCTGCAGCTATCCCTACTTCTGGTTTATTCTGTTTGTTTCAACAGATCTCACATGTCAAATCTGTGTGCTTCAGGGGAAGAGGTTGGGGTGTCTGGGGACCCCGGGAAACCATGGGAGTCAGAGGTTGGGGACTGTTGAGCTGTGCTTTTCTGGGGACCCCGAGAAGTTACTTGTCCTCTCGGGCACTTGGCTCCCTGTCCTGGGAGGTCTCTGGCTGTTGTGAGAGGCCCGCACCGTTGGGCTTCTGAGAGCAGGAGCAGCCCAGCCAGCAAATGAGGGCTGAACTCACACCGGGCCTTTGGTGGTAGGTCTCCAGAACCTCCATCCGTTTTGGTTGGCACCTGGTTTTGCTGACCAATTCTGAGTTGCACATGGCCTCAGGGCTCTGGGGGCAGGATGGCGGTGTCCACAGTGAGCTCTGGGCCACTTTGATGCTACAACACTGGAGTCGGCATGCACGTTGCCATGTGCGGTGTCGGGGGCCCTGTGTGTGACCGTGCTTCTTACCTGCTCACCAGAAGGTGGGCACCCTTCTGGTCCATCTTGCAGAGAGAAGAGCATTTGCCCAGGATCACTTGGGGTCAGAGCAGGGTGTGTGGCCCCAGCGCGTTCCTGTGCTGGGCAGCTCAAGAAGAGTGACTGGAAGGCTATGTGTGGCGCCTACGATGTCTGTTGATTGGTGGTGTGACTCCTGTCCCCCCGGTTCAGGTTCTCCCCGGATGGGCGGCTCATCGTATCCGCCAGTGATGACAAAACTGTCAAACTGTGGGACAAGACCAGCCGGGAGTGTGTCCACTCGTACTGTGAGCATGGCGGGTAAGTTCCTAGATCCTCTCCCCTACCTGTAGGCCCCCGAGAACAGCACAGACTAGGGCATCAAAAGGCCGTAGGGGCCTCCGGTGGTGGCCTTTGGGGCCCTCAGCCATGTCTCTGTTGCTCCCTGGCTGTGCGTGCGTGCATGCGTGTGTGCGTGCGTGCGTGTGTGCGTGCGTGCAAAGTTCTGCCTCATTCCCATCCCCACGAACAATAAGAGGCTTAACCTCAAGGCATGAAACTCTTGGGGCTCTCTTTTCCCTTCATTTTCTAGTTCTCAGAATTGTGACGTGTGTGTCTGAAGAAGTTGAACCCAGACCCCAAAAAGGATGTTTGTATGTTCTCCGTGGTGACGACTTTATAAATGAAAGGCTAATCGGTTCTTGTAGTAGATGGTGGCCGTTCGTATTGTGTTGCATCATTGAGAGGGAGGAGCCTGTGTTTGAGCAGGGACTCACCTGATCTGGGTCCCTGAATCAGCCGCAGCTTCTGCCCCCAGTAGGCTGAGACCCCCCCCATCAGGGCCCCTCCCGAGGCCACAGTACTGTCCTGAGTGTCCCACAGGAGTCTGTCAAGGGCCCTTGGCTTATCTCCTAGGAATAGGTGAGCAGAGGGTCTGGAACCTGCTGGCCCCTCTCGTCTGGGCCTCAGTTGTCTGGACCTGCCCTGCCTCTGGCTCAGGTCAGGGCGCCAGCTCTGACTGAAAGCCTGCAAACAGCTGGCTGACCATTGGTCTGAAGAGCAGTGTCTCTGCCCGCATTTAGAGGTTTGTGCTGGGACTTGCTTCTGGAAGTCCCCCCAGGTCACTCCTAGCTCTTTCCTCACCCTCTCCTTCTTGCCTTCCCTTGGCCGCCCGCTAAAGACACAGGGCAGCAGGGAGGTGTTCTGCGCTGAGGGGAGCAGCATGAGCAGATGCGTGGCACGGGGAAGCGCTGGACGCTCTGGGGTCTGCTCTGAGTCAGGCCTCCTACAGCACTCGGTGGCCCCCTCTTTCCAGCTTTGTCACCTACGTGGACTTCCACCCCAGTGGCACGTGCATCGCTGCTGCCGGCATGGACAACACGGTGAAGGTGTGGGACGTGCGGACTCACCGGCTCTTACAGCACTATCAGTGTGAGTGTCCCCGGGGGGCTGCTGTGGGACTGTGCTGCGCCAGGTGTCCAGCTCATGGCTGCGGGGCTGAACCGGGCCTGAGGACAGCCCTGGCTAGCTGTGGGGAGTCCTGGGTCTGTTGGGATCTCCAGGGGTGGGTCATCTATGGCGTGGCTGTCTGGAAACTTGGCTAGGGGATGGAAGGGGTTGCCACCTGGCATCCACCAGCCCTCTGGTGGCCATTTGTGACGTGGCAGAGCCTCACGCACACTGCAGGGCAAATGGGGGCTCTGGCCAGGACGCCTCTCGAGGGGCACTTCCCAGGGGTTGCACGTGCCACTTGCCTCCGCCTGTAATGAACGCTCTGTGCTCTGGGGCCAAGCTGATAGCTCTGGAGGTGATGAAGGGGACAGGTTTGTCAAAAGAGGTCCGTGTTGGTGGGGCCTTGGCCACCTCTGGTTCCATGGTGTCCTCCACAGATGTGGAGCCAGGAGCTGTTTGGAGGGTCCATTTGTTAGGGGCCAGGCTGGTAAACACAGCCGTGGTGCTGTGTCTCCTTATTTAATTGTAGCCCTTAGAAGGCAGGGTGGCAGGCTGTCAATATGGGCTGGTGTCAGGTTCCAGGAGGGAGATGGGGTTGGGGTCAGACTTGTGTGAGCTCAAGATGAGATAGCTGAAGCTACTAGGGTATGGAACTGGCCTCAGGGTAGGTGTGACTGGGCAGAACTGTGATTCACCACAGTTGTGGGGATGCGGACCCAGGAAGGGAGCTGGTGAGATGCCACAGGAGGTGCTGGGAGTTCTGCCGGAGGCTGAATGGATAGGCAGACCTGGGGGTTTGGGGCGAGTCCAGGAAGAGTCAGAGCTGGAGTAGTTTGAAGAACTGTGGTTGTGAATTTGGGACTAAGTTTCAAGTTCATGGGATCACTTGCAAAATTCACACCCGAAAATGGGAAGGACAGTTCAATTCAGTCGCTCAGTCGTGTCCAACTCTTTGCAGCTCCTTGAACCACAGCACACCAGGCCTCCCTGTTTATCATCAACTCCCGGAGTTCACTCAAACTCACATCCATCGAGTTGGTGATGCCATCCAGCCATCTCATCCTCTCGTCCCCTTCTCCTCCTGCCTTCAATCTTTCCCAGCATCAGGGTCTTTTCAGATGAGTCAGCTCTTTGCATCAGGTGGCCAAAGTATTGGAGTTTCAGCTTCAACATCAGTCCTTCCAATGAACACTCAGGACTGATCTCCTTTAGGATGGACTGGTTGGATCTCCTTGCAGTCCAAGGGACTCTCAAAGAGTCTTCTCCAACACCACAGGTCAAAAGCATCAATTCTTTGGTGCTCAGCTTTCTTTATAGTCCAACTCTCACATCCATACATGACCACTGGAAAACCATAGCCTTGACTAGACAGACCTTTGTTGGCAAAGTAATGTCTCTGCTTTTTAATATGCTGTCTAGGTTGGTCGTAACTTTCCTTCCAAGGAGTAAGTGGAGAAGGACATATCTGTACAGAGTTGTGGGGTGCGGGGTTCAGAGTTCTCTCCTTGCACCCCCAACAAGCTGTTCCGAGTCTTAGATGTTTGAGGCTGGCATTTTCTTGGGGTGACTAAAGGAACAGATCTTCCAAGAAGGGAGAATAGATCCTGGTCTTGAAAAGCACCTGGTGGAGGTAGCTGGGTGAGTTTGGGCAGGTTACTTGACTCCTGTGTACCCTTGATGAGACGTGTTTCATAGGTGGTGTTGGTGTAATGAGTTGGTCCATGACAGGAACTTAGAGAGTGCCTCTCTGTGTTGCGTCAGTGCGGTGTTGGTGACAGTGATGGTGATGCTGCTGCTGCTGCTGAGTCTGTCCTGGAGTCTTGAGGGCTGGTTTCCTCGCAAGACTGGCCCTGCTGGCCCAGGCCTGCAGTACTGCACACCACCACCAGGTGGTAGGGGCCAGCCACCAGAGTGGTTCTTGCCTGGACCGGAAACCCTGGAGTTTGTCACTGATGGCTGTTCCAGACAGCAGCTTCTAGAACAGAGCCCCAGCGGGGTCTACCCTCTCCTTGGAGACCACGCCTCTCCTCTCCTTCAGCCTTAGAGGCCTTTCTCCTGCCTTGGGCCAGGCCCAAGTTGCAAACTGGGTATATCAGCACACTGATGTGGGGAGGTGGGAGGAGCTGAGTGGTGCTGGGCGGGAATGCTGTCTCTGAGTGTGAGGTCAGGGGGCGTTGGGCAGGGAGGTGATGAGGCAGAGCAGTGCCTGGACTCGGCTTCCTGTCTGTGCAGAGGTGGTGGTAACCTGCCTGATGGGGTTTGTGAGGATCTGATGGGAGAATCCAAATGAGGATTACAGTCTAAAACTGGATATGTGGTTTTACCACATAAGTCTTCATACTGATGGGGAGAATCTCCAGGTGACCCTGGGAGAGTCCAGGCACACCTCTGATGGATCAGATGCCTGGTGTTGACGAGGTACAGCAACAGGTGCCCGCAGGGAAGGGCCTGGAATGCCGTGCTGTAGCCCGTGTCCTGGCTGGACATGCTGGGATGAGGTGGAGAGGTGACAGGCATCTGAGAGGATAGCGTGCTGAGAGCCTGCTTGAGTAGGAAGCCACGTGCCTGGTGGGAGGGCTATCCATGCCCGATGTTGGGTGAAGGCTAGACGTGAGAGTGAGGCAGGGGTCAGGCCCAGAGGATGGGTTCTGGAGACTGGATGGAGGCAGAGCTGATGCTGTGGGTGGAGGGGCCAGGTGAGCCCGGGATCTGGGGTTGCATCCCTGAGCTTGAGGGGCCGTGGGAGAAAAAGACCCACAGAGCATCCAGAGTGACGAGTGGGAGCCTGGTCTCCCCACAGTGGAGGGCTGAGGAGAGCGGAGGAAAGTGGGGTGTCCTGAAGAGGGTGCTCAGGGTGTGGTGACCCACAGCAGTGGAGGAGAGTGGAGGGTGCTGGGGAGAGGTGCCTCGGCTTCTTGAGGGAGCAGGCTTGGCAGCAGGTGGGGGTGGAAGGTCCATGACTGGCAGGGCTGGGGGGCAGTGGGTGGACTCAGGTGGCATCCAAGGTCGAGTCCTGAGGGGGCCTGAGGTGCGTGAGGCTGACAGGCTCCGCAGAGGAATTTCAGCCTGTTAATACAGCTGTCCTTTCCTCTCATGACAGCCGCTCAGCAAGCCTGAAGCATTTGATTCCTAAGCACCATCCCCCCTTAGGGACCAGAAACCTCGTGGGCCTGGAGCACCCCGCAAACAGCTGGACCCCCCTGACCTCCCTGCCCAGTATGTGGCACACGGTGGCTGGTCACAAGGCAGCAGGCTTATCCCAGCACCCCTGGGCTCAGCCTCCAGGGCTCAAGGAAACCTCAAGGGCCCGAGCTCACTGGTAGGGGGTCCACCCCTCCCCCTCTTCACTGGCAGGGAGCTGGTCAGGTCTGCTCAGGTCCAGCCGCTCCCCTAGACAGTGCTGTGGCAGCACCTTCGACCTGAGAGGTGCTCCTGGCTCCTGAGTAGCAGCTGTCTCCCCACCCCAAGAGGCAGGGGCACCCCTGGGAGGCTGGATCCCCGAGAGGGCCTCCCGGCCCCTTGGCAGCAGGCCTCTTGGCAGCAGGCGGAAAATCCCAGCAGAAGACACCCAGGGGAAAGCTTTTAAGGCCAGTGGCGTCCAGTGTCTCCCCTGATTGGGGTTTGAGTACCTAAGGCTGTTGTGCTTTTCTGAGAAATTGGTTCGTGATACTGCAGTGTGTGGCCAGCGAGTCCAGGCCGCCTGTGGCCACCCACCAAAATCCTGCTCTGTGGATGGTACTTCCCGTCCCCTGTTGGTGTGTTAGAATCACTTTGGGCGACAGCAGGTGGCTGGCACCCTTTGTCTCAGGCGAGGAGTGTCTTGCTCTGGCCTGTCACTGCGGGGAGCAGTTCTGATTTCCCAATTCAGCAAGGAGTTGGTGGGGCGCTGGAGCCCCGGGAGTGCCAGTCCCCACGGAGGTGGCTTAGGCGCCATATGCTCGAAGCCCACACTAAGACTGTTCAGACATCTGAGCAGCCTTGTCCCAGATCCCTTCATGTGCCTTGTGCTTTCCAGGCACGTGTGTGTTCGATATCCAGGGACAGGCCTGGGTGGTCAGCAGCGCAGGGCTGCTCCCCATTTCACAGATGGGGTGTTTGAGGCTTGCCTGGGTCGTGCAGCGAAGAAGCTCCGGGTTCCTCACACTGTGTTGATTCCAGTCATTTATTTGCCCAAGGCCTCTGAGAGGACTTGGCTCTCTCCAGAAGCTCCAGTTAGAGCTCAGAGTCCCAGCTTCTCTGTACATTGGTCCTTAGCAACCCCCTGGATGCCCCACCCTACCCCAGACATGGTCATAGAAGGCTTTAAAGCTGCTGTGTAGCCAACAGGGCAGGTCTGCACCCTTTTTGGGTTTTGGAGACTGAAAGGGTTGATTGTGAGGCCAGGCGCTGTCCCACCTGATCTGGCCAACACACTGCCTCTCCCCCGCCTTCCCTGAGCCAGCGTTCACACAGCATTCCTGCAGAGCAGTGTTTGGAGCATCTTTGCTGCTGCTATCAGAGCACCTTCATCGTGTGAACCCATAGCTCTTGTAAGCCCACAGCCTCTGTGTCACTTGTGATGCCAGTTGTGTTGTGAGAGCCACCCTGGGTGGTAGGTGCCGAGCCCCTTGTGGTGGGGTGGGGAATGTGGTGTGGCTTGGCACTGGTGTGGCCTGTCCCTGGAAGGGGCCTGCTGGGGTCCCTTGGCCAGTTTGGAGCCCATTGGACAGGGGGGCAGGTTTGCTGAGGATTCAGCAGGAAGAGCTGTGCAGGCAGGTTGGGAATGCCCAGGTGTCTCCTTAGGCCGCAGCTGTGACCTGTTCCACTACTGGGGGCAGGGTCTGCAGTGACCTCAGGCCCCCTCCTTGGCACCCTGGTGACTTGTAGGACCTCGAGCTGGTACATCTCTGACCTTGAGTTGGCATCCCTGCTCTGGGGTAGTGCTGGGGGTGGGGTGTAGCACACAGCTGTGCCCGATGGGCAGCCTGCCATCAGCCGTCACTCATGTCTGCCGTGGAGCCAGGCGGAGGGCCTGCAGCTTTGGCCTTGGTGAAAAGTGGATTGTTTGTGGGCCATCACTGCTCAGGGTTTTGTGACAGGAGGCTCACCCCCTCGTGGGGCAGCTGGGCCTCCATCGTGCAGGGGGACTGTCATCCAGGGCTAATTCTTATGAGGCCTCCCTGGCACAGTCCCACCCTCTGCAGAGCTGGAGAAGCTGCCCCAGGCTGACGGGGCTGGGGGATGAGGCAGCTGAGCAAGTGGGGAAAGGGGGTTGGTTGTGGGGTCTGGCACATCTCCAAAAGCCTGGCTTGCTGGGCTGAGCCCTCTTCTGGAGTAAATGGTTCCAGGTATTTCTACTCCAGCCAAGAGGCCTTTGCTACTCCTGCCATTTATCGTGGAGCCAGGCCTCGGGCACCCTTCCTCCCTTGGGTGGGCTTGACCAGGCGGGAGGCCCCGGCGCGGCCGGTGCTGGGCAGCCCTGTGCTCCCTGAGCCTGCCCCCTGCCCGATGCTGCTGCTGCTTCTCCCAACGTTGCCTCAGGTTGGGGCGGGGCTGGCACGCATGCCAGCGCAGGCTGCCAGGGGCTGCAGAGACGAGAATAGCATGCCCTTCTCCAGGCTCAGGGAGGCAGAAGTGCCAGGAGCAGCATTTTGAGGCTGCCCAAGAGGAGATGGGGTATGGTGAGGTGGGGGGGTGCGGTGCGCAGCGGACTCTCCACGCCGTCTGCTGTGGCGCGGAGGGTGCGGGGGATCTTGCTGTGCTTGCCTCCCTCAACCCCCAGCCCCGACTTCACCGCGAGTGTGAAGCTGCCTTCTGGCGAGCCCAGCCCCTCAGGAGCAGGCTCGCAGCCTAGAGACGCACTGCCTAAGTGCCAGCACGACCCTGTCTCCTGCCCCCCAGACTTGACACTCTTTCAGGGTGAAGGAAGGATTGACTTTTTAAGCATTCACTCAGTCGTGTTATCATAGTGACTATGGTCTAATGTTGAAAAAATACATTCTGGAGGTATGTAGATGAACAGTTAAAGGTGCCCCTGTTCCTGTCCTCCTCAGAGAGAAGTCCTGCTCTGTGTCAGGAGCTTCAGTCCACGCTGCTTCCGGGTCTGCCCATGTGGGTGCTCCCCCCACACGTGGGCGTCTTGGTCACACTCTGCGCTATTCGTGTTCTTTCTGCCGCTGTGTGTGGCTGGTGCCTGTTCAGTTCTGCTGGGGTTGCTGTGACTTTGTTCCTCTGCTCTCCACGCCCCTGTTTTTGGTGAGCACTGAGGGCGCTGCCCCCTTTCCCTTGGCCCTGGCTGTAGCAGTGTGTTGGGCTGTGGGGACTCTGGGCTCTGGTCCCAGGAGCCAACTCTGGGGATCCTGGCAGCCCTGCTCCAGGCCATCTCTTGGAGTTCCTGGTGCTGAGAGTGTTCAGACCTAAATATCGTGTTACGTAAGGTCCTGGCTGTCTCCCCTAAGTGTGTGCTCAGGACTGTGCATCCACAGTCCCCGGCGTCTGGCCAGCCTGCAGTTTGAGGGGCTCCCTGCACCTCTGTCGGCTCTGTGGAGACTAGTTCATGGTGGGGGTGTTTATGGGCCCAGCAGTTGCTCCTGCACGCTAACGTGCCAGGGTGAGGGGTTGGTTTTAGAATTTGCCTCTATATTTATGGCTGTTCTGGCGTGATGGGTTCATGGTTACTGTAGTCCCGCTGATCGCCGCCCTGCCCCACCACCCGCCCCCAGGCCAGTAGTAGTGGGTATGAAGGCACCAGGTCTTCTCAGCAGTTGCTCTAAGAAGCTGTGATGTGGCTGGCTGGTCCTCGCATTGCCCATCCCCATGTGTCCTGTCTGGGTCCCAATCACCAACTGCTTTTTGAGACCCGTTCAGTGTCAGGCCTTGAGCCAGGAGCCAAGGACCCAGCGCAGCCCCTGCCTGGTGAAGCACATGGTCTCTAGGGGACCCAGTGGGGAATGAAATAACTGCACGTAAATGCAAAACCCTTGCTTTGAAGAGGATCATGGTGATTCAGGAGGCTAAAACAAGGCCCTGATGGAGAGGTCAAGGGAGGCTTCCCTGGGGCGGTAACTGAATATTGAGCTGCAGGGTCTTCCCGGCCCAAGGGGAACAAGGGGTAGGAAGGTCTTGGGGCTAGGGAGCCGACAGGGCTGGGGGTCAGATCTTGGAGAGAGGGACACCAGCGTGGATGGTGGGGCTTGGGCTAGAGCAGTGGCGAAGAGGCACGGAGGGGCTGGAGCTGTTAAGGGGGTTAAGTGGCAGGACCTGGAGTAGCGTCCGATGCCTGGGCTGGTGGCGGGGGCATCAGGGCTCGCTCTGCACAGACGCCTCCCAGGCATCAGCTGGTAGCATCCCCACAGCACCCTACGGGGGGTGCTGTGCCGCAGAAGGAGAGCAAGCTCAGTGTGCCAGGGTGGGCCAGTCGGGAGGCTGGGATCAGAACCCCAGCCTAACTGGCTCCTGAGAGCTTGTCTTCACTGGCTTCTCACCCACCCCACTCATGTTCTTTCCCTAGACCAGGAGCTGACTGTGGCTCAGATCATGAACTCCTTATTACCAAATTCAGACTTAAATTGAAGAAAGTAGGGAAAACCGCTAGACCATTCAGATATGACCTAAATCAAATCCCTTGTGATTATACAGTGGAAGTGAGAAATAGATTTAAGGGCCTAGATCTGATAGATAGAGTGCCTGATGAACTATGGACGGAGGTTCGTGACATTGTGCAGGAGACAGGGATCAAGACCATCCTCATGGAAAAGAAATGCAAAAAAGCAAAATGGCTGTCTGGGGAGGCCCTACAAATAGCTGTGAAGAAGAGAGGCGAAAAGCAAAGGAGAAAAGGAAAGCTAGGCATCTAAATGCAGAGTTCCAAAGAATAGCAAGAAGAGATAAGAAAGCCTTCTTCAGCGATCAATGCAAAGAAATAGAGGAAAACAACAGAATGGGAAAGACTAGAGATCTCTTCAAGAAAATTAGAGATACCAAGGGAACATTTCATGCGAAGATGGGCTCGATAAAGCACAGAAATGGTCTGGACCTAACCAAGGCAGAAGATATTAAGAAGAGGTGGGAAGAATACACGGAAGAACTGTACAAAAAAGATCTTCATGACCCAGATAGTCATGATGATGTGATCACTAATCTAGAACCAGACATCTTGGAATGTGAAGTCAAGTGGGCCTTAGAAAGCATCACTACAAACAAAGCTAGTGGAGGTGATGGAATTCCAGTTGAGCTGTTTCAAATCCTGAAAGATGATGCTGTGAAAATGCTGCACTCAATATGCCAGCAAATTTGGAAAACTCAGCAGCGGCCACAGGACTGGAAAGGGTCAGTTTTCATTCCAATTCCAAAGAAAGGCAATGCCAAAGAATGCTCACACTACCGCACAATTGCACTCATCTCACACGCTAGTAAAGTAATGCTCAAATTCTCCAAGCCAGGCTTCAGCAGTAAGTGAACCGTGAACTTCCTGACGTTCAAGCTGGTTTTAGAAAAGGCAGAGGAACCAGAGATCAAATTGCCAACGTCTGCTGGATCATGGAAAAAGCAAGAGAGTTCCAGAAAAACATCTATTTCTGCTTTATTGACTATGCCAAAGCCTTTGACTGTGTGGATCACAATAAACTGTGGAAAATTCTGAGAGAGATGGGAATACCAGACCACCTGACTTGCTCTTGAGAAATCTGTATGCAGGTCAGGAAGCAACAGTTAGAACTGGGCATGGAACAACAGACTGGTTCCAAATAGGAAAAGGAGGACGTCAAGGCTGTATATTGTCACCCTGCTTATTTAACTTCTATGCAGAGTACATCATGAGAAACGCTGGTCTGGAAGAAACACAAGCTGGAATCAAGATTGCCGGGAGAAATATCGATCACCTCAGATATGCAGATGACACCACCCTTATGGCAGAAAGTGAAGAGGAGCTAAAAAGCCTCTTGATGAAAGTGAAAGAGGAGAGCGAAAAAGTTGGCCTAAAGCTCAACATTCAGAAAACGAAGATCATGGCATCCGGTCCCATCACTTCATGGGAAATAGATGGGGAAACAGTGGAAACGGTGTCAGACTTTATTTTTTTGGGCTCCAGAATCACTGCAGATGGTGATTGCAGCCATGAAATTAAAAGACGCTTACTCCTTGGAAGAATAGTTATGACCAACGATAGCATATTCAAAAGCAGAGACATTACTTTGCTGACTAAGGTCCGTCTAGTGAAGGCTATGGTTTTTCCTGTGGTCATGTATGGATGTGAGAGTTGGACTGTGAAGGAGGCTGAGCGCCGAAGAATTGATGCTTTTGAACTGTGGTGCTGGAGAAGACTCTTGAGAGTCCCTTGGAGTGCAAGGAGATCCAACCAGCCCATTCTGAAGGAGATCAGCCCTGGGTGTTCTTTGGCAGGAATGATGCTAAAGCTGAAACTCCAGTACTTTGGCCACGTCATGCGAAGAGTTGACTCATTGGAAAAAACTCTGATGCTGGGAGGGATTGGGGGCAGGAGGAGAAGCGGACGACAGAGGCTGAGATGGCTGGATGGCATCACCGACTCGATGGACGTGAGTCTGAGTGAACTCCGGGAGTTGGTGATGAACAGGGAGGCCTAGTGTGCTGCGATTCATGGGATCGCAAAGAGTCTGACATGACTGAGCGACTGAACTGAACTGAAATGAGGGGCATCGTATTGGCATGTCAGGGGTTCTCTTTTCCATTTGGTTTCCCTGAAGTGGCAGCATGTGAGGCCTAGTGAGGGTCATGTTCAAGCACTCTGTCCATCTCCAGCTTGATGGCTTGGTGAGGAGGGAGAGGCAGAGGGATGGCTTGATCCCCTGGCCTTGCCCCCTGGGCTCCCACCTGCCCTGCGTCTCCCGCGGCCTGCCCTCGGCTCTGGGTGCGCGTCTTCCTGTCCTTTGCTTGTGCTGCCCTCCTGGAAAGTCCTTGGGAGGCTCCTCACGGCAGCTTGGGATGCTGGCTGCCCTGGCCCAGCCCCATGTGGAGCCCTGGCTGGCCCCGCGTGCTGTCTTCTGGCTTCACGGGCCTCCCAGCCTGCGCCTGACTGCCATCCTTCCCCCAGTGCACAGCGCGGCGGTGAATGCCCTCTCCTTCCATCCGTCGGGGAACTACCTGGTCACGGCCTCCAGCGACTCAACCCTGAAGATCCTGGACCTCATGGAGGGCCGGCTGCTCTACACACTCCACGGCCATCAGGTGAGGGCGTCAGCCTGGGCGGGGTGGCGTGGCATGGGCTGAAGGGGCCACCTCAAGGTGACCCTTCCCTTGGCGCCTGATGGGGGCCGTTGGAGCGTTTTGCATCCCTCCACAGCCTGGGCAGTGGGGTGAGGTGCAGAAACAGGTGTCCTACCCATGAGAGCTGTGACCTCTGCAGAAGCGCTGGGCCTGGGGCAGCAGCTGAGGAGGGAGCACAGGGCTTCAGTTGGATGGGGGTGGGGAGGGAGGCGTCTGGACGTGGTTGGCAGGGTTTCTTTAGGCTGAATGGAGTCTGTCCCAAGTGACCTCCAGCCTCCCTTGGTGGTACGGTTGAGGAGAGCCCTGGGACCCATTCCGTGAACAGCCATGAAGCCTCCTGGAGCCCTTTGGAGGCAGAAACAACAGGTGCCTCGTGGAGGTGGGCATGAAGGAGGGAAGTCTCCCCACACATTTGCTGAGGAGTTCCCGGAGCTGACTCGAGGAGAGGGGCTTTCTCTCCGAGCCCCTTTTAGCAACGTGCCTGTGCCTCGGCTCCCTGTGGGGCAGTGACTGGGCACCGGCCTCGGCGGGTGGGCTGTGGGAGGCGGGCTGGGTGTGGCTGAGTGTCTCCTGCTGAGCAGAGTGGTCAGCAGAGTGTCTCCTGTTGGGGCAGAGACCAGAGCATTTCCATCTGTCCACTTCTCTATTTGTGAGCAGGCGCAGGCAGGATGGAGAGTGGGGGCACTCTCGAGGGCTGAGGGAGGCTCTGCGGTGCTCATGCCTCTTGGGCCAGCAGCTGTGTTGAGGTGCCTACCCCAGGGCCCTCTGGATCCCACTGCCACCTGAGTTGTGTATAGGGCCTTGGCTGGGTCTTGTGGGGGCACAGGCCTTTTCTTTTGCTTCCTTGGGACGTGGAGGCCACTTGCCATCAGCTGTGGTGATCCCTTGTCTGTCAGAGACATGTCTGGTGTGCAGGAGCTCGGACCTGTTCCTCTGATGTTGACACATCTGGGCGTCATGTGCGGCCACTGGGCTGAGGTGACTGCTGCTCTTGTCAGCCTGTGGGGGAATCACCTTGGTTATCCCTTTGGCGATTTGATTACTTAGATTCATGCGTAACCAGTTTTGGCTGGAGTTTCATAACCAGGAGGGCATTTGGAAACCACGTGAAGGCTGCTGCCTCTTGTGTTCTGATGATAAAGGAGAAGCCATGCACGGAAATACCGTGCAGACAGGTGCACACCAGGTGACCACCCCATTCTTTCCTTTTTCTTGTGAGCGCTCTTCAGACCGCTGACTCAGCTCTGAGCCTGAGAAGCCTCGAATGCAGCATCTACAGGGGCATTCCTGAGCTCAGGCCCAGTGTCAGAGCATGGAAGCCTGTGGATGTTGTTCTCCCAGAGAAGCAAGACGGGGCCACGATAAATCACGTGGTTGCCTGTCTGCTGTTGAACCTGGAATGTGGGAGCTAGGCTGAGGACAACTGGTAGTTCTGGGGTGTGGAGAATGGGAAATGGCTCCAGGAATCACCAAGCTTGCAGTGCCCAGAGGAAGGGGGAAGAAAGAGAAGCAAGCTCACCACTATTCATCTTGCTGTCTGCCTGTCCATTATGTCATCCGCTCCCCAGCTTGCTGGGCTGGGCGTCATGGGTTTGAAATGGATGCGGTGGCCCCATCCCCTGGGGCTCATGCCTGGCAAGCAGGGGACTCCCTGGGGCCATCAGCAGAGCTGAGGTGGCATGAGATGCATTACGAAACGAGAGGCAGGTTGGGTCTTGGGTGGTACTTGGAGGGTTAGGTGAAGCAGTGTGGGCTTCTTCCCCAGAGTGCTGCTCAGATCAAAGTGAGACTTGGAGTGAGAGGCTCACATTTGTTTCTGTTCTGACCCTTGAAAATTCCCACCAAATACAGACACTTAGCACTGGTGTGCTGTGGGCTTTAGGGGCCTGGGTTTGGGGTGATTCACAGTCAGCTAAGGGTGCCTTCCTTAGAAAGGATAGTGCGGTTGAGCAGCCTTGATTGGGGCAGTTATTAAAAACAGCCCAGCAGCCACTGAATACCTAGAGCAGGTGACATCTGGGCTGGGAGCAAGAGTGCCTTTTCTCTCCCTGAGGGGACAGACCTGTGGAGGTTTGACCTGTGTTGTCACTGGGAGCCAGTGTGCTCCGTAAACGTCCCTGACCTGTGAGGGTCTGTGCGTGCTATCGGGCCAGAGTGGTTCCACCCTGGAACAGTTCTTGGACACCTGTGTTGCCCTGTTGGAGAATGTATTGCCCTGGCCAAGCCCCAGGGAGAGGGCCTGTACCGTGGCTGAGGAGTGCAGCTCTGCCCGCGTGCTCTGTGCAGCATCTGGTCTTAGGCTCCCCCCTCATGAAGTGCCACCGGCCCTGTCCTTCCAGTAAAGCGCGCAGCTGAGCTCCTTGGCGACTTGAGCTTCCACATTCTGTTCCGGGAGGTGACTGAGGGCCTCACCCAGCACAGCTGTCACTGGCCACTTCCTAAAGCCTGTGGCTGAGCAGCCCCGTGGCTCCCTAGTGGCCCCAGATGCCCAGGGATTCTGTCCCACAGAGTAGTTGGCAGATTTGAAAGCACCTTTGAGTCCTGGTTGGGGAACCGAGGCCCAGAGAATGGTGTAGGCAGCTTATGGTTGTTGAACGGGGTCAGTTAGCCATATCGACAGTTTCCAGCACACCCGCTGACCCCATATGTATGACTGTTAGAAGCTGAGTTGTAATCTCACTCTTGTTCTTAGTAATAGATCACTGGTCTGTGTAGGAAACCAGCAGGCCTCATGGCTTCTTGTGTTCCAGCCTCACTGTTGGATGACAGCATTCTGGTCAGTGGGAGAGGGATCCCCTTGAAGCTTTGGTTTGGACTTGAGGACTTGCTTGTGATTGCCCTCAGGCAGAGCCCTGAGGGAGCTTTAGAGGGAGGGCTGTTGAGTTACTCTGCTCCATGGAGCAACAACCCCCTTGGGCCTCCAGTTCCATACCTGTGAGAAGGTACAGTGCAGGCTGGGGGTCAGAGGCCAGCTGAGAGGAGTCAGCCGCAGGGGGCTGGTGCTGGGGTGAACCAGACCCTGACCGAGAGGCGGCTCTGTGTGTGCCAAGGAAGTATCTCTGTGTCCTGCAAGAGGGCCGGCCTAAACCACCTCTAATGGGGCAAGAGTGAGGAAGGGTCAGAGTGGAGAAGGAAGGGTCAAGGAGGCAGAGCTGTTGGGCAGAAGCTGTCTTGCCTTGGGTTGAGGCCAGAAGTCTGCCATCTCCTGAAGGCACAGGAGCACCAGGATGGCCACATGCCAAGCGCAAAGCTAAGATCGGGATCACCTGAGGTGGCCTGGGTCTCCTGGGCTAGGCCCACGGGCAGCACCCAGGGCAGCTGGTGCCCCAGGGGTCTGACCCTGCTGGCAGTTTGGTGGTTCTCTGGTGTGTGACTGGCCACACTTCCATTGGCCCCTGAGAGGCCGGCTGACTTGTGGGTTTGGGGGCGGACATGAGTTACTAGTTTGTTGTGAGCCTAAAGGATTCTGGGGCTTTCTCCCTGCAGTCCCGGCTTTGGGATTCTGAGCCACAAAGGGCCATTCAGGGGGTGTGACTGGTGACTGAGCGAGGCTCCTGCCTCATGGGAGCTGGCATTACACATGCTGTGCCCCTGAAACGACTCCTTGGCTGCTACTGGGGCTCGCATGGCTCTTGAGAGACTTCTTTGGGGTGAGTGTCCGCAAGTGATTTGGGCATCAGGCCAGAGAGCTGGGCAGGCCCATTGCTGGCTCCAGCCCAAGTGGGCCCTGGCCTTTCAATAGCCCTGCTGCTTGAGGGCAGCAGGTCTGCAAACTCCAGCTGAGCAGACAGTGCCCTTTGCCAGGGCAGGGGTGTGGGATGGGCCAAGGAGCCTTTTGGGTCTGAGAGATGGGGTAGCCCTCTGCCTCCACGTGAGTCTGCCATTCAGGTGGAGAGTGGACAGAGTGGAGAGGCTCTGCCAACCTGGGGATGGGGCACTGTCCTCTTTCCTCCGCCTTCTCCCCTGGGGACACTGGGGTGATTCCTCTCTCAGTGATCTGGTGGAAAGGAGCCCTCATGGTCACCTTTGCCAGCTGCTTTGACTGAGGGCAAATGTCTGCTATATTTTATTGGGGAAAGTTCACAGCCTTGTCTGATGCCGAGCTTTCTAAGGAACCACCCCAGTATTTCCAGGACTGAACCGCTTATACCCACCTGTTTCTGGTTTAGAAAAGACGCCGGGCACTCTCTCATCTTGTTCAGCCAGAAAAGCATGAGTTTTGGGGGTCCACAAAAGGGAGGAAAGGGCTTGGGTGTTGGGATCAAACCATTCTGGCACCATCTCTTACCCTTTGACAGTGGTTAAGACCTTGCCTTTGCCAGCCTTTCCTCCTCTGTAAGAATGACACCTGTACTTGTCATAATGGGAGAGGATGTCTGTGTTGCTCAGCACCAGACATAGTAGGTCCTCACAGGGGTCAGTCCCTTTTCTGTGCAGCTCTTGGAAAATGACCCCGTGCTGTTCTAGGTGAGAGCTCTTTTTTCTAAAATATTTATCTATCTCTTTTCCTGTGCTGGGTCTTAGTTGTGACACTTGGGATCTTTGGTTGTGGCATGTGGCAGTTTGCTGACCAGGAATCAAATCCAGGCCCCCTGTATTGCGAGCTCAAGTCGTAGCCACTGGACCAGCAGGGAAGTCCCTAGGTGAGAGCTCTTTAACAGGCAGTTTACAGTTTCTGTTCTGGGCATGGTCCTGGCACCATGGGTGGACAGTGTTTGTTAGGAAACTGAGTTCATGGTAGGGGCCTCTGATGGCCGTCACCCCTTTCCCGTCTGGGATGGGATGTGTCCATTTCCCCTCCTCCCATTCACCCCCAGAATCTCTGTAGGGTTTGTCTGGCTTCTTCTTTTGCTCCATATCATCCTCTCACTCTGACTTGACTTTTGTCCACAGCTCCTAAAATCCATCCCCCAGTGGGTGGGGTACAGTGATTCCCTGAGCCAGAGTCCTTGTCCCACCGCTGCCCTGAGCGGTCTGTCCCACTGCTGTTTTGGTCTCCAGGCCTGCTTGCATGGCCCTTCTTTAATCGGGTCTTTTCCGGGGCCTGACCCCTGGAGGACAGCGTGGTATCTGATGGCACCGGGCTGTCTGCGGAAGACAGTGCCCTCTCTGAGGCTCTGGAAAGTCTTGCTCTTGGAGACCCGCCTAGACTGGGACACTTAGGCAGGAGGGAAGGGAGTCCTTGCTTCTTGCCAGAGCCAGTACAGACTTCGGGTTGTCACTGCACGGGAGCCTCCTCATCCCACCGCACCCCTCACTTCGCAGTGGAGAGGGCTTTCCCACCAACTGCCCCGAGCAAGGCCTCCCCCTCGCCCCCCCCCCCCCCGCCCGGAGTTCTGTGTGGCACACGTGGGGACAGTGTGCTAGAAATACAGGTTTATTTTTCTGTATTTTCCGAAACATAATCTCGAGCCATGCTCATTTGGTTTTCGTCCCCAGAGCTATTTGGGAGAGGATGGTAGGTGGGGCGTGGGTGGGGAGTTAAATCTGGTGCTTGTGGCTGTGCAGTTGGAGTTTGTGTCTCTGTGGAGTGATGGAACCACACAGGGACCAGCAGGCCCGTGGTTCCCCACACCACAGCTGGCCCTCGGTGGGGCGAGCACCCATCACCCGAGGCCCAGAACCCCATACTGGGACAGCGTCTGTCTGTGCCAGGGGCTGAGCTCGGTTGCTGAGAAATCACAGGCTTTGAGAATGGGTCAGCTGATGCTCCTGGCAGCTTGTGCCTTGCTGGGGCCTGGGCTGGAGCTGGGGGAGTGGTGTTAAGTGGGGCTCACCTCCCAGGAGGAGCCGCAGCAGCAGGACAGAGTGCCTGTGCATTTTGGCCCGCCCCGGCTGCCCCAGGCGGGAGGAAGTCCTCCGAACAAGCCCCTCCTGCCTGTTTCTTTGCACCCTGCAGCTCTTATGTAGTCGGTTAATTTGGGGGATTCGCTTTGCTGCTTGAGAGGCTTAGCTCTGGCTTCGATGGCTGGGTTCCTCCTGCAAGAGGTGAGGGAACAAAAGAGGGAGGAGAATAGTTCATGAGCGCCAACGGAAGTTAACAGGAACTCAGCCTGATCCTCTGTTCCCTGCTGGCAGCCCAGGTTAAGGGCTGGGAACAGGTGTCCTTGGCTAAGGTCAGGAGCAGCCTAGGAGCTAGGGGGCTGTTCCTTGTCCACGGGGCTCCCTAAAAGGACATCCACCAGGCCACAGCAGGTTGAGTGAGCCAGTGTAGAGCCTCCCTTTCGGAGTTTTGTGGAAGACACAGTCTGGTGGGCTGGGTTACGGTGCCTCTGTCTGAGCACAGGGGTCAGAGTCAAGCACCCACGCCAGAGGCCTCCTTGATCTCTGTGTGTGTGTTTGATGGCCATGCTTCTATCTCTGGCGTGGGGCATGTGGTGTGACATTCCGTTGTGTTTGCTGGAAGCCAGTGAAAAACATCAAAACACTTGGGTAGTGGTGATGGGGGTGCCTGGCTGGCCTTGCACTGTAACTGTTGTTGACACAATAGCCAGGGTTCAGGTGTGCAGGGCCTCCGGCTGGAAGGTGAGGAGTGCGGAGAGGTCTGGACAAGCTGCAGGGGCCGCGGGGTGAGGGTCATCAGAGCTGTGGGATCTAAACGCTGTGGCATCCTTTGTTTTGCCTCCCTACCGCTGCCGTTGATGCTTCGCTGTATGAATGCGAAGGAGCTAGCCAGTGTGGGTCCCTTGGATCTAGAGGTTGTCCAGGCAGAGGCAGTGTGTGGTGAAATGACTGGGTGTGAGTCCAGCCAAGCTCGAGGGCCACGTGAAGCTGGGTCAGTGGGGAGAGGGAGGTGGGGGCCCTGGCTGCATCCAGTGCTCCCGGTGATCATCTCAGAAAAGGCTCCAACTGGCCAGATCCGGGGAGGGAGCAGGGAAGGAGCTGGTAGAGCCTACGCGGCAACCCCGCCAGTGGACCTGGACCCTGGATGGGCACCCCCAGTGGCCGGGGGACAGGTTGGGTCCACACTGCCGGGGCCCCAGTGAGAGCTGCTGCTCAGACTACCGCTCAGGAAGCACTGGAGAAGCCCTGGGCCTTGCCTTGGGGAAGAAACAGCCTGGCGCCATGCCTGCCCTGAGCCGGTGGATGAGTGTTTCAGGAGTGACTAATTGACTGAAAGGAGCCAGTTACTGTGAAGGCAGGGCAGTCTCAGAGAACACACGTCATACCGGGCCCCTGCCAGGGCTGAGAGAGACTCCCCAGCCCCCAGGGTTTGGAAACCAGAGTATGCTCCTGAATAACTGCTGGACTTCAGAGAGTCCCAGTGAAACGGGACACTGGGATGAAGGACAGGAAAATACCGCATAGTGGAAGCTTTGGGGATCTAAGATCTAAGGTGGTGCGTGCTCAGTGGCAGTCAGAGGCAGATTTGTAGCCTTAAATGAATTTACTGAAAACCAAGAAAAATTTGGGTAGTCTGGGTCTCCAAAGACCTCCCGAGGCTTGGCATGCGGATCATCAGCAGTGGAGAGTTGCGTCTGCGCTGCAGTCCATGATGACTTTGGCCCACAGCAGAGCCCAGGGACAGCCGTTCTCCGGGCTGTGCTTCAAGTGCCCCGGACTGTTTGCGCACCCCGGGTGGAAGGGTAGGAGCCTTTGTGGAAGGAACACCGAGGGGCCTGGCATAGGAGCTGTGCCGTCCTCTTGGTAAATGGGCACCAGTGGGGAGGACCGTGGGCCTCCACCCTGAGGGGTCCTCAGAGCACCCGTGTCGCTTGCACCCTCCCTGGCGTTTCCTGGGACCTGGACCCTGGGGGTAGCTCTAGCTCTTCTTGCCTGGAGGACTTCCAGCACCTGCTCTCTGGTCCTGATGCCCCTGCCAGACTGGGCTGCTGGCCACGTTCTTCAGTGGTCCTGCTGCCGCTTGGCCTTCAGCATCTTGTGCCCAAGCTGGCATCTGGTGTTGAGTGACAACAGGAAAGGGGACTGACCCACGAGTGTTGGTTCGGTTCCTTAGTTGCTGTGACTTCTTGGAAACCCGCCCTTCCTCAGCGAGCTCTGGGCAGGCAGAGAGCCCGGCTTTTCGATACACTCTGTACTATTTTCCTTCCCTTTTCTCTTTCCTTTTTGTTTTTCCTCAGAGTGAAAACAGTTTTGTCATTTTATCTTTGTATTCATGTAGTGTAGCTATATATTCATCAAAATATTGAAAGTATGGGACAGTTGAGAGATTTCTAAGACTCAAGTAAACTTGCCACCTGAAAGTGCCCCCCTGAAGTCCTGTCAGCCTGTGGTGACTGTCCTCCTGGAAGGCTATCTGGGCGATCGTAACCTGCTCCCACCCTGCACCTAGACCCTGCACCTGCAGCCGTGGTGCTCCGCTCCTGGTGGCGGTTTCTCACCCGGGCAAGTGGACGTGGTTCCCGCCAGGGAGAGTGGATCTGCTTTGTCCTGGTGGATGGCTGCCCAGCACTCCTGGGTTCTTTGACCCCAGCCCCTGGGCCCCACCTGCACAGGAGGGCAGTGAGAGGCACGGCTGGAGGCTTCATACCCGACCCTCAGCCCTGTCCTCCAGGGTAAACATACAGGCCGCGCCTGAGGATCGAGTGTGTCAGGGCAAGTGGAGCGCTCCAGGCAGCCTGAGCGCTTGGCGTTAGCCAGCTTGTACTTCTTCTTCACCCCCCTTTATGGGCAGCTCAGGGAAGAGGAGCTGTGGGTAGATTCCAGAGACAGAGGCAGACGTGCGTTCTCCTGCAGCTCTGTCTAACCTGCCTTCTCTTCCGGGCAGGCTGCAGCTGCCCTTGCTCCGTGACCTCGGGGCCCTTTCCAGCCTACAACCTGTCTGGTCTTTCTGGCACTGAGTGGAAGTGCTTCCCAGTGTTCCTGTTGTCCTGGGTGTGTCGGCCCCACTGACAGAGGCCCCTCCCACGGGCAGCAGGGGTTCCCGTTGCTCCCTGTGCTACTCTAGAGGGACCGAGGTGGCCGTAGGCAGCGGCTGCACCGTCGTCCTCTAGGAGAGAACCTCCTTCATCTGGCTTTGCTTGGGGAATGCCAGGTAGAACTACATTAAAGTTTGGCCAGAAGGAAGCAATGGTTTGCGGTAGTGTGCTGAGCTGACTCTTGCTGTGTGTCTTTCTGCCATGGGTTGCAGGCGTTTGAGGAAGAGTCCTCGCTCCTTACGGGAGATCATGTCCCCTACCTCAAGCCTGGATGTGCTCACTGGCCCTCAGGGTGCGGCCAGGGATGGGCTTGGCATCATCCTTTGGACAGTTGTGAGGACCTTCAGCATCTGAGAAGCCAGAGGGTCAGGTCTCCTCCCAGGGCCCCAGCATGAGGAAAGTGACGCACTCATTAGAGGGACATGAGGTGGGGCATGGTCTGGTCAAAGGGACCAAGTTCTGGCCCCAGTGCTGGGCCTGCATAAGTCAGTGCACCTCTCTGACCTCTGGCTTCCCCTTGGAAGCTGAGGACAGTGGTGTCGGCCTAGCAAGGCTGTCAGCACAGACGGTCTCGCCCATCCTGGCCTTGGCCTCATGGCCGCCGTCGTCAGTGGTGCCCGGGACAGAGCCTCAGCGGTCGTGCTCGTGCATCGGCCCCTGCCAGTTCCTCCGCCCACAGTTCGGGGGAACATGCGCTGGGTGAGGTGCTCAGCCCTGAGGCCTGCTGTCACTGTCACTCGTGAGATTCTGATTTCTTCCAGTGCGTTGAGGATCTAGAGTGACCTTTCGTGCTTGTTCTTTTTGGCTTGTTCTCACAGGGTCCAGCCACCACGGTTGCCTTTTCAAGAACGGGGGAGTATTTTGCTTCGGGCGGTTCAGATGAACAAGTAAGTAAAGAATGGTCCGAGGGATCCCAGTGGATACTAAGAACAGACAGCGGGCTGAAGTGCCGCAGGGGTGGGGGTCCTGGATTTCACCAGCTTCCTTGGGGGCTTTCAGCAGCCTTGGAGGCTGGATCCTGGGGTAGGGTGCTCAGAGCAGCGCCCTGCTGCCCCAGAGCCGGTGTGCTGCAGGCGCCCACCATGGCAGCATCGCAGAACTCCTGCTGCTCAAACCAGTGTGGGCTGGGAGGAGTCTGGGTTAGTGCTGCCATGAGAAAGGTGAAGTAGAGGGCGTTTTGTTCCGGTTTCTTTTTGGCCATGAGGCATATGGGATCTAGTTTCTTGACCAGGCATCACACCAGTGCCTGCTGCATTGGAAGCATGGAGACTTCACCAGTAGACCACTGGGGAAGTCCCCAGAGTTTTTTAGGAACTTCTTTTTCCTGATTCTAGGTGAATAATTAGATAATTATTGGATGCTTACTGTGGACCTGGTAACGTGGGCAACACGGAAAGAGTGTGACCCCTCACTGAGCCCTCGGGGCAGCCCCCGGGGACCTTCTTCAGCCGTTCTGTGGGTGAGGAAGCTTGAGTCTGAGCTAGGACTTGGCTGGAGGCTGTGCTCCACTGTCTGCCGGCCATTGCTCCCTGGCCTGCTCGTGTGCTGTCTGAGGGACGGCATTTTCCAGCTCCACGACTGCAGAGCTAGAACATGTGTGAGGAGGTCCTGTCCTGCCTTGCCACCATGTCCCTGGGGTCTGGCCCGAAGTCTGGGGCCTGGTAGGCCTCCCACTGGAAATCTTTCTCCGGGTTCTGGTGCAGCGCTGCTTGGCCAGAAAACCATACTTCCCAGACCTGGGGAGGAAAGAATGGCTGTTCTGAGGCAGTGTGACCTGGTAGGTTGCCCAAAATGTCCATCCTGCTGCTCCGAGCCTTACAGCTCTCCTGGCTTCACCCAGGACAGTCCCACTGGCTTCCCAGTGAGCTCCAGCCCTAGCTGATTTCTGTTCAGTCTGTCAGTAAAGCAGAGGGTGGTTGGAGGCACAGCAGCAGAGCTACGAGATGGCAGGTGTCTTCCCACACCAGCACCAGTTCCTGTGCTGACCAGACAAGGCAGGAGGAAGACCAAGGAGATTCCTGAGCCTTCCCTGGGTGTGGAGTCCTGGCTCATTGCTTAGAAGACTAGGGAGACTAATAAATCCACACCATAAGTAAAGTCCTGGTAAAGGCACAAGAGACACCCTGGTAGGAAGTAGGGTCCCCACCCTGAGCCCTCCATCGGCAGCTCCCGCTGTCCGCTCCTCAGCTTCCTTCTTATTGTGTGCTCTGAGAGCCTTTTAGGAATTGCCTTTGACATTCTCTCTCCACATTCCTGGGAGCCATTCCTCTGCTCAGGATTATTCAACAGTTAGACTGGTGCATTGCCCAGAACCTTATAAACAAGGGGGTGAGTGCCACCGTTCTTTTTGTAAAGGGGACCAATGAGAGACCCTGGATCCCCATCAGCTGGGGCTGATGAACAGTGCTGCTCTGTGGGTGGTGAGCAGCTTCCCGCAGAGCCAGGCTTATGGCTGCATCCTGATGGGGGAAGCATCAGGGGACGTTGAGTTTCCATCTTACGAGGATCCGGCAGTTTTCCTGTGGCCTCAGTTGACTGCTGGACGCGATTCACAATTCCTGCCGTCCTGGAAGTGGCCTTGGAGGAGTGCTGACACCCTCCAGCAGGGAGCACTCTTACGCAGCTTTTGTAAGAGGAACCTCAGGGCGTGAAGATCCTCCCAGTGGGACGTAGAATAATGGATGTGTTAACCACTTCTCTCTGGGGCCAGACTTCTCCCTGGGGCCAGACTTCTCCCTGGGGCCAGTGTCTGAGTTTTACAGCAGCCCTGTGAGGTGGGAACTACCATTCATCCCCATTTCACAGATGCGGAAACCAGGGCACAGAGAGATTGAGTCCCTTGCTTAGAGCCACACACTAAGGGCTGTAGCCAGGATCTTAACCCTGGGGGTATGGCCTGGAGTCTGTATCTGAACCACTTCTCACAGTGAGGCTGGCCAGGCTGCCACTGTAAAGAACTTCTGTTTTGCTGGGGAGATAGGTGATAAACATGGGAAAGCGGACAGAGATTTAAACAACGACTGAGTGATGCCTTGGAGGAAATAGAGAGCTATGATCAAAACTAGCAAGAGGGCCAGGGAAGGCCTCTCTTAGAAGGTGGTGTTAGGGCAGACATTTAGCCTGATGTGCTAGGTATACAGAGCCTGGACCTGGGATGCCCCAGACACAGGGAGCGGCCAGTGCGGAGGCCCAGTGGTGATGGCGACTCTCCACCCTGACGGAACGCCCGATCCTCTCGGGGCCTGTTCAAAGAGTCTGCTCTCCAGGGAGGTGGAGCAGGTCCAGAGATGAGTGGGGTGCCAGGTGGGGACCACAGTCCCACCATTGGCCCAGAACTTTGGCGGTAGCCTCTGGGCCCATTTTCTCCGTGAGGGATAGGTAAGGGGTATTTCTCCTCCTGACTCTATGCTCTTGTCGGTCTCGACAGGTGATGGTTTGGAAGAGTAACTTTGATGTCGTCGATTATGGAGAAGTGCTAAGAAAGCAGAGGCCCCCGGCCACGCGGGCCAGCTCTTCTGGGACTCTGGTAAGTAGCCTGACAGGCGTTATCCTGACTGAGCCCTGTGGCTGGTTGACTGGGTTATGGTCAACAGCACTGGGCTCAGGGACAGTGGGGGCGCTGCAGGCTTAGGCAGGCTCCAGGAAAGAGACCCTGGTAAGATGTCATGATTTACCAGAAACTTCTTAGGCGGTTGTGGTGCTTTGTTTCAAATCCGGAGTGAACAAACAAGATGTGAGGAGGCTGTCAGCGTAGACTGCCGGATGCCTAGGCCCCGTGTTGTCTGCTGGGGGATTGTTTCTGTGGTTCAGGCCACTGGCTGATTGAGGCCTAAGGAGAGGAAGGACCTCTCTGGTGCCGAGCCTTGGGCGCACTGTCAGATTCCTAGAGGGTGTAGGGCCTGAAGCCACAGCTAGGACGAATGGGAAGGGCCCCAGCCTTGTTCTCACTTCCTTTTCATTTTAAACCATGGAAAGGAAGTTCCTCAGTCACAAACCATTTTTAGTACCTTTGTTGGTAAAAGGGCTTTCAGTGTTCCTGAATTTAAAATATTCAATAGTTACAATATTTTTTGGACAAATATTTGGGGTAAAAAAGATAACCAATATGGTCTCACGCTTTGAAGAAGGTAACTTTCAGCTTTGGCTGAAATAAACAGTGATCCAAGGAGGTAGAGCTGCGCCGATTGTAAGCTCTGGTGCAGGCTGCTTAAATCTCTCCTGCCTGGACCTTAGTGGCAGCTTGGTCTCTCCCACATGCAGAAGCTGGCCTGAACAACAGGAAGCGGCTTGCCCAAGGCCCCTAGCGAGTCAAGGTTGGCCCAGAATAGAACCAGGAAGCCTCTAAGTCCATCCCAGGGCTTTCTTTGGCTCCAGCAGAGGGCCCCACCCTGCCCATGGCCCGTCCTATGTGTGGGACTCCCTCTAGGAACACGCCAGGTTGGGGTTTAAAGCTTTTCTTCCAAGAGTTGCCCTTGGCCCAGAGGTTTTGTTCTCCCTCCGCATTTGCTAAAGGAGCGTCCAGTTCTCAGCTTTTGGTTTTGTTGGGAGAGTGGTGGCGGGGTTGCCCAGTGGTCTGCTTGCCGCTATTTCATCTTCCACCTATAAAAGCATTGTCTGGACTGGGGGTTTTTCCAGTGGGGTTGGGATCCCTTGGGGTCCATGCCCACCTCCTCTACAGCTTCCTGTCTCTTGGATATTTATGGTGAACCACACCCTGTTGAGGCCTTGACGTGTAGTGCCCTGTGTATTCCTGAGCTCATCACGATGAGTGCTCTGAGTGATTGTTCTCGTTCACGGTTGAGACACCTGGGGCGTAGTCACCTGCCACAGTGTATAGTCCTGGGAGCCCACCATGCTGGCCCCCCTGAGCAGGGCTGACTAAGCTAGAAACTGCAGGTGGTAGAGCGCTGGCTGGAAGCTCTTCCCCATCCCAGGAGAGGGGTCTGCTATCTGTCTCTTGGGAATGGTTAGTATCAGCAGCAAGGGGAGAATCCCATGCTCCTTTTCTGGTAGCTTTTGGGAAAGTAACTTAGACAGCTGCCCCATGTCCCTTAAGTCTGGGCCAGAGACAGGGTATGGGGCACCCTTGCTTCCCACAGCTGCAGGGCCTGGTCATCTAGGATGGAGGGTGTGGGCCGGGAAAGCCAGCAGGACAAGGCAGGGTAGGGTCTGGCTGAACCATTAGCAGGCCTCAGAAAAAAATTTGTTCCCGAACTAGCCTCAAGCCCTCTGCCCAGTGGGCATTACCCCGTGGGGCTCAAATCAGGAAAGGGGTGTGGGATCTAGAGTCTGCACCCTGGCTCCGTGGTCCGAAAACACTCACTCTTCTCAAACCTCCATTTCCATAGTGGGACCCAAATACCCCTACAGGCAGGCTCCCAGGACCCCACGTCTGATGTAGGTGACTTCTGCTAACCCAGAAAGTGACGTGACTTTTTAATCCTAAAGTCATTGTTTCAGGCTCTTCTCCCCGTTTGTTACAGGCCCCTTTGAGACTCTGGAGTTGGCGTGTAGGTCCTCCTCCAGAGATACCACGCCCATACGCACACACCACCAGCGTGCGCTTTCAGTGGCAGCTCTGACCTCAGGACTCCCAGGCCAAAGAGGAGAGCTTGAGGGGTTTGTTTGGTTTGTTTTATATATGTAACATAAAATTCATCATTTTGCCTATTTTTAAAAAAGTATATGTATGTATATTTATTTGTCTGTGCTGGATCTTACAGCATGGAGGATCTTTGATCTTCATTGTGGTGTGTGGACCATTTTGCCTTTTTTTTTTTTTTTTTAAGATTTCTTCATTTTTGGGGGCTATATAGGGCCTCTCTCGCTTCTGGAGGACTTTAGTTGCGGTGTGTGGCCTTCTCATTGCAGTGACTTCTCTTGTGCAGCACAGGCTGTAGGCTCGCGGGCTTCAGTAGTTATGGCCCCTGGACTCTCGAGCCCAGGCTCAGTAGCTGCGGTGCATAGGCTTAATTGTCCCGTGGCATGTGGGATCTTCCAGACCTAGGGATCGAACCTGTGTTCGCTGCACTAACAGGCAAATTCTTTACCACTGAGTCACCAGGGAAGCCCCCATTGTGCTTATTTTTAAGTGTACAGTTGAATGGCATTAAGGACATTCACACTGTTGGGCAACCATCACCACCACTGTACACAGAATTTTTTCATCTTCCCAAACTGAGGTGAGTTAGTTGGTATAGTGCAGCTCAGTGGCTAGGTTTCCCCCTGAGGTGGGGAGGCAGGCTGACAAGTGTAGTCTTCCTTTCTTGCCCATGGGCTTCCCAGGCGCTGAGGTAGTGCTGGTGATTGATCCTGTGGCCAACCAGGGTGTCTCAGCTCCTCAGGCACCCCCCACCCCTCTAACTCTGTCCACATACCATTCTTCCAGCAATGCAGGGGTTCTCTGCCTTCGTGCTGTTGATCCCTTGGGCCAGATGAATCTTCACTGTGGGGGCTGTCTGTGCCTTGTAGGGTGTTTAGGAGCATCCCACTGGCTTGCCTGTAGCACCCCCCACCCCTAGTTGTAATGGTCAGAAATGTCTTCAGACACTGCCAGGTGTCCCGTGGGGAGCAGCACTGCTCCTGGTTGAGAGTCACTGCAGTGACTCCGCCTTGGGAGTGAGCCCAGAAGAGGGGCTTCTGCAGCAGGGCTGGCTGGGGGTGGGAGGGGCTTGAGGATGCCACTAACTCTGGAGCCTGTGATCCTGCTTGATGGGCCAGGTCTGGGCTCTCCCCCAACCAAGCAACTGTGGCCCAGGTCTCTTAGTC
This sequence comes from Budorcas taxicolor, assembly GCF_023091745.1. Classification (NCBI taxonomy): domain Eukaryota; kingdom Metazoa; phylum Chordata; class Mammalia; order Artiodactyla; family Bovidae; genus Budorcas; species Budorcas taxicolor. Next base: position 11,767,577 of record NC_068910.1, on the reverse strand, counting down.
TGGCTTTGTAACACAAGCCCATTTTGTAGAAATGTTTGGCTTATCAAACTTTGGAATCTCCAGGGGTGATGGTAAACAGCAGAAAAAGACCTTTAACAGTTTGATTTTCCTTACTACACTTAAAGTGTGTTCTTGCCCTTCCTGCCTGCAGGCTTTCCCTGGCTCTGAGGTGTAGTGCCTGGTGAGGATTTGGTGGCTTGGCTTCCCAGAGAGCCTTGAGCACCACCGCCGTGCCAGGGAGCTCTTGATCCCGATGTCCACCTCCCCCCTTCTCCCCCAAAGCCCTGTTTACACTCTGGGTCTCAGATTCAAATGCCACATGAGTCACCCCTGGGCATTTGGGGATGTTAGAAGCACATTGGGCCAGGTGCTGGATCTTGAATTCTGGACCACATGCCTGTTAGAGTTTGGCATTCTAAAGCCAGAGGGGCAGACCATGGCAGGGGCGGCCCTGTGATCCTATGACAGCCCCTGGCCTGGACCCCTGCTCTGGCTGTGGCTTCAGTGCTTGCTCTTGGAATGAAGGCCATCCTTGAGCCCACTGTGAACAGAGCTCTGTTCAGTGCCGGAGCTATTTTCAACCTCTGGTTGAAATTCACAGCTTATTTTTAGACACATTTCATGTTGAAAAGCAAAAGCCATTTCCCAGCCCTTCAGAATGAGAATAATGGGTTCCATTTTCCCTCTATTCTTGGCTGAGTTGTGATGAGAAGGGATCTCGGGACTGTGGCTAAAGAGCTTTCTCTTCTTGGAAGCCTGCAGAGGCAGGACTACAGCCCGTGCCCTGGGCTGAGAATGGGCAGGAAACACCACGTTCTGCCCTGTGGTGTGCTGCGTGGTGGAAGAAGGTTGGGAGGTTTCAGGCAGGTGAATGCCTCCAGAGGGGCCTGTGGGGTCCCTGCACGCTGTCTGTGGCAGGGGCTTTACTGGCGTCGTCGGGGGACTGTATCGAGCTCTGTTTCCTACCCCAGCCCTGGCTACCTCGCCCTCTCTCACTCACTCTCAGGGTTCTCACTCCCTCCTGTGTTTTCTGCTCAGTCCCTGCGGCTGTTGACCACTGTGTCTTGGCCGACCTTGGATTTGGCACCTGCTTTCCAAGTCCCAGCCACTGTAGCTGACTTCTGCCTCAACCACAGAAGCATCCTAAAATCGTTCTTCATAGCAAGGATGCATTTATTCTGATAACAATCTTACTCTTGCCTCCCTCCAAACATCTGAGAGCCTGTTGTGCAATTAGGAAGGAAGGTTGTGCTGGGTGGGGCGGGAGGTTAAGAAGGCCAAATTCTAGGTAATTCAGTAAAACTAGAAAACCACTTCCTGAGTTCTCTGAGCTGGCTGCCCTCCAGTTCAGAGAACCTTGAGGTCTCGGGCCAAGGGCTTTTCTCCAGTCAGCTCAGGCGGGAAGATGCGGACTCCTCCTCCTCTGTGAGATCGCATGAGGTGTTACCCATCAAGCAGGCACTTGAAACCATGCCTAGCACATGGCAAGTGCTCACCAAGCTCTATTTTTAAATTTTGTTTTCCTTTTTTCTATTTTTAGAATGTTCCTTTTCCTTCCTCTGTCTGACAGAACTAGACAAGCCCCCTGCCCCTGCTGTGATGAGGGACAGCAAGCCAGGGCCTGGGGCGCTTCTGACCAGGTCATCTTGGAGGTTGACTCTGCTCAGCAGGCTGTCCCTGTGAGGGCTGGTGCGGCTTCCAGACTCTTGCAGGTGTCAGTTATACATCCTGATGAGTAGCCTGAGTCCTCTCTGCTCCCACACATGAAAGCAAATCTATGAGCTGGGAGGAAGCAGCCCTCCTTTCCCCCTTGCCTCCGCAACTCCTTGGGGCACAGTGCCTAGGACCCCCTGAACCTTAGCCCTCCTCTTCTGTCCCCAGGAAGAGGAGGCCAGGTTAGTCGAGGCTGTCTGTCCAAGGCCTCAGCCTTCACTCAGGGTGGTCCATTTCTTCTTCTTAGTTCCTTTGGTCCATGGAGCCCCTGACACCCCCTGTACCCCTACTTTAGTTCCCACAGTTTTTGTTTGCAGACTGGGCTTGACTTAAGGGTTCTTGGGCCCTGATTCCTGGCCCAGAGAGCCCTGGCACTGGATCTTGTCCCACGCTGAGGATCTGGGAGTCCTGGGTGGCGTTTGCTCAAGATCTGGGTTCTCATGCAGGGCCCTGGCCTGAGGAGTCATCAGATCAAGGTAGGGAAGGTACCCATCTCCACCTGTCTCATAGATTTGCATTCTTGCTCGGGAACTTGGGAGACTTGGGTCTCTTGGTGAGAACACACATTTGTGGCCAGCATTCACTTTTCATAGTGAAGAGAAGTATGGATCTGTAGATGGGGCATTGTGAGTAATTAGAGCAGATGTGAACCCCAAGTTTCTATGTCTTAGAGAAGAGCCTCTCCTTTCTCTACTTGAGGCCAATTCTGGCTCAGAATTTTCCAAGCTATTAAAGGGGGTTCTTGGCAGCAGATCCTCAAGCAGTTGTCTGAGGCCATGCCACCCTGAAAGTGCCCAATCTCTGATCCTAAAGCAGTCAGAGAGTGCCAGGCGCACGGGCATCGAGAGCTCGGTGAGAGGCACAGGAAAGCAGAGCCTCCCCAACCCTCCCAGCACCTGCTTGCCTGGTTTGGCCATTGTTGGGCCTGGCAGGGTCTGGACTTTGTTTTCATGTTTCCTGGGACTTAGTGGATAGGCCATCTCTGTGTGACTCCTGTGGCATAATTCGTTCCCACCCCTGGTGCTGCACAGAGGAGAAACCTGAGCCCTAAGGTCACCTGCTGGTGAGCAACCCAGGCTCGGATGAAGCCTGTGTCCCTAGGTCTCAGCCTTTCTGTTAGGAAAATTGAGAGACTCTTAATTGGAAACAAGCAAGAGGTATTCTCCCCATTTCTTAAAGGGGCAAAAGCATCCTGTCTTCCTCAGCCTCCGGGCCAGATAGCCGAGCCCTGCGCAGCACAGACTGGTGACTCAGAAACACAGCCCTCTGTCTCTCTTGTGTGTATGTGCTTGTTGACCCCTGGCAGTTCCCCTGGGGCCTCTGGTGTCTGCATGCCCATCACCCTCGGTGAAAGTTGACTTCCCACTGCCCATCCCTGTTATCACCCAACTCTAAGACCCCAAGGTTCCTCTTCTGAGAGGCATCTCCAGATCACCTGAGATGGGCTGGGCACCGTATAGGACAACCAGAGACCTGGCTGGCCAGGCGCTTCCTGGGGTGAGTACAGCACTCTTACTAGGATGGGTGCCGGGGAAAGATTCTTAGGCAGCCCTGCTGGGGAGGGGGGTGATGCTGGAAACGTCTGACTCTGGGAGTCCCTTTAAGAGCTTGGCTGGCAGTACTGCCCCTGTGTCCTGTCCCCAGCCAAGGCTGAGGCCGCTTCTGTGACCTCAGGCAGGTCATCTGGAGTCTCTGTATCCTGATTTCTCCCCACCAGCCTACATTACTCCTTCGGGCATGTTCCATTTTGCGAGCTCACTCTGCAGAAGACCATCCGGTGGGGTGGGAGTGGGGCGGGGCAGCTGCAGCAGCCTTTGCTGACTCTGGTGACAGGCCCTCACACAAGATGCCTCACTCCACACTGGGATTGCATGTTCCCCCACCTTTACCTGAGTGGAAGTCCTAGAAAGTGCTCCAGGTTTCTAAGTTTCCTTGAGAAGCCAGAGGATCCTAGAAATAAAGAAGCTCAGTGTTTGTTCTGTCTTTTTCCAGTAGTCATGTCTAACTCTTTGCAGCTCCATGGAGTATAGCCCACCAGGCTCCTCTGTCTATGGAATTTTCTAGGCAACAATACTGGAGTGGGTTGCCATTCCCTTCTCCAGGGGATCCTCCTTACCCAGAGATCGACCCAGATCTCCCACACTGCAGACAGATTTCTTTACCATCTGAGCCACCAGGGAAGCCCCCAGACTCTAATTATTAACTTGTTTTGGGCTTCACTGGGTCTTTGCTGTTCCCCGGGCTCTTCTCTGGTTGTGAAGAGCGGGGGCCACTCTCTAGTCTCTGCATTGCAATGGCTTCTCTGGTTGTGGAGCACAGCTCGCAGCACGCAGGCTCAGTAGCTGTGTCTCCTGGGCTTTAAGTTGCTCCGTGGCATGTGGAATCTTCCTGCATGAGGGATCAAACCCATGTCTCCTGCAATGGCAGGTGGATTCTGATCCACTGTACCACCAGGGAAGTCCCCAAGCTACAATTTTTAAAGAAAGTTCCCTGCTTTGGACAGTGGCTGATGGGTGCCATGACTGTGCAGTGTCTAGGAGCGCCAGAGATCCCGATACACGCAGCAGAGAGCTCCCTGAGGCCAGCACACTTCCCTCCGACCTGCTGTGTCCAGTTCTGGGAAGCAGGCAGGATCCCCCCTCCTTTTCCTTCCAAAGGCTGCACTGACTGACTGGGAGGTGGGTCAGGGCTGCCGCCAGGCACACGTTAAATAATTACTACGCTTCCCAGAAGGGACAGGTTGTTTTTCCCCAAGAAGGAGAAGGATTTTGTGGAAGTGCATTGGGAGAAGTTACTTGGCTGCCTGGCCCTGTAGTGAGGAGACAAGCCTTTTAACATTTGACATTTACTGCAGCAAGCCTCTTGTGGTGGTTCTCAAACTTTGGTATGTATCCGAATTTCCCTGAGGGCTTAAAATTCACCTTGTCCCCTCCCTAGAGTGTCTGATTCAGTAAGGGAATTTGCATTTCTAACAAATTTCTGATGATGCTGATGCTGCTGGAAACCAATAGATTGAGACCCTGGCATGCTGGGCAGGGAGATGGCTGGAAGGAGAGAACCTTTGTCCATCTTAGGAAGTTTCTACGACTTGGGAGAGGCGCCTGGAGAATTGGCGCCCCTTCAGCCCAATTTGGAAAGAGGTGTAGTTGGTTCTGGTCTTTGTGCCATGTTAGAAGAAATCCCAGTGTTGCCCTGTGGTCTCTTTAGACCTAAAGGCACTCTTTAAACCTGCGGGGCTCTGTTGACAACTGAGCAGGCAGATATGCGGTTTTATTATCGGTCAGTTAGAGGGGGGGTGGGACCCCAGGCAGCCCTCTGAGCTTCTGCTGAGCCCGTCATCCTCTGTGGGCTCCTGTCCTGGCCCCTCGTGCCGCTTCGTCAGTCCAGTCATCAGTGCTTGAACCCACATTCTCCACGCCAGCTGCCTCCTGCATTGTCCTCAGTGTTCACCTCTTACCCTGCAGATGGGGGTGCCTAGGTCACCTCTGGTCCTCCAGGGCCTGCAGGGCCTTTAGGAAAGTTGGTGGGTGAGTCTCTGGTGGGCCACCTGAGCTTGAGATGGCCTCGGTGCTTGTGGCCCAACATTTAAACCCCCAGGTGGAGGTCGTCTTTGTAGAGCCTTTTGGGGAAGTGCCTCCAGATAACAAGAGCAGGAACAAGCCCTGAAATGGCCCTGACAGCTGTGACATCCAGAGGCTGGGGTGGTGGGATGGGCAGAAGCTGGACTCCCTTCTCCAGCTGCCCTCTTAAGGGGATGATGGTAGTTTCCTGCCACTGAAAAAGTCCCATCTATGTCACAGGGTCCCTATCCAGAGGAGAAAGGCACAATTCCTAGGAAGGAAGGCCTATTAATGACTAAACCAACGGGGGTGTAGTCTCCGAAATCCAGGGCAAGGCACATTAACACAGTCACAGTGCCATGAAGATGGGTGAACTTGACTCTGGAATCCAGTCAAAGCCTGGATGCCCTTGTGTCCCACTCTGAGTGTGTCAGAATACACCTGGTGCAGGAACCTGGGCGTGCGCTCACACCTTAGAGAGCTCTCTTACCTCTTTCAAGGGTCTCAGAGCTATTTTGGGTTTCCTTTCCCTCTGGCAGCCAAAGCATGGGTTCAGGGTCAGTGGAGATTGCACAGTTGCATGCGTGTGCTAAGTCGCTTCAGCTGTTTCCAGCTCTTTGTGACCCTGTGGACTGTAGCCCGCCAGGCCCCTCTGTCCTTGGGATTCTCCAGGCAAGAATGCAGGAGTGGGTTGCCATGCCCTGCTCCAAGTGATCTTCCTCATGCAGGGATGGAACCTGTGTCTCTTTTGTCTCCGGTATTGGCACGCAGGTTCTTTACCACTAGCGCCACCTGGGAAGCCCCCACAGTTGCACATGTGAGCCCAAATCGCAGGACAGTGGGTTCTTGACATTGTGGCGCTTTGCTCTGAGGTTAAAAGGTCCCAGGCAGGCACAGGCCCCATGCCTTGGGTGTTCTATTTCACCTGTGGGGCCGCTGCTGTGATGCTGCCATTTTGGTGGCAGTGCTGATGAGCACCCACAGCCTGGTTAGGCGATGCCGACAAGCCTCCTCTCCACAGAAAGCCAGCAGAGGCCATGCACACAAAGCAGGGAGGGTGGGCAAGACCTGAGGCCGCTGGCATCTGGAGCCACGGCCTGCCTGCCTCCTTTCACCCTTTCCCCCCTTGCTTCCTTTTTCCATGGAGCTTTCAAACTCAGAAACCTGAAAATGGAAGAAATGATAGACTCAGTTGTTCACATCTGACTGTGGTTCTTCAGCCCCACCCTCTCTGTTCCCCAGCAGAGCTGCGTTCATCCTTTCAGTCTCTTTCCAGATGGCACCTCCTCCATGCAGCCTTCCCAGAAGGAAGGCTGCAGACTCTTCCTGCTCTGCTCACCCAGAGCACTGCTTACGAGAGCAGCCCCTCTCTGCTGCAGTCAGTTATTTGGAGGCCTAACTTTTTCCTCTGTATCCATGTGGTGCCCAGCATGCCTCTGGAACAGGAAATCTGAGTTCAGTGGACACATGCCTGCTGTCTGTAGGCAGCATGGGTGGAGTGTGTGAGGCTGGAGGCAGGCTCTGGCTCTGGGCTTTTGGCACGTTTGATGGTCCCAGGCTAAAGGAAGGAAACCACTTGTTGGCCTGGTTTGTCAGCTTAGGGTTAGGTGGCATGGGGTGGTGTGGGTCGTGGAGGGTGGGAGAATCCGCATGTTTGGACTATAAGTTTTAGTCTTCCTTTCATTTCATTCCTTTTCATTTTCAATGGAAAAAAGCCCTTTGCAGCTTATATTTTCCAGATTGGATGGCAGCATGGCCCGTGTGGTATAAGGGTGTTGAATAATGCTTATGTTTATGTTCTCATTGGTTACCATGGAAAAAAATCAGAATAGATGGTTTCCATGGAGATTATCTTAAAATTAGTTTCTTTGAAGTTCTGGACACTGCTGCAGGGTTCACCGAATGCTGTTGGTGCAGTTGGGGCTTTCTCTATGGTTGTGCCAAAGGCTATCCTGGATGTTTGTAGATTTAGCCAAATTTGCCTCCTGTGCTTAAAAGTGTCAGGACACCAGAGTGGGAGAGATCTTGTACCTCACCTTCCTCCTGGGGTCCCACTTGCTTGGCTTCGGCTCCACAGCTCATTCCTGTCACTTGGAAGCTTTTTTTTTTAACCTCCAAAAAAAAACCTTTTGTGGAAATTACTAAGCTAGAACAAAAAGAATGTAATATAGTGAACCCCACCATGTACCTGTTACCTCACTCCAGCGTTTTGCCAACCTTGTTTTTTGTCTCCTCCCACAGTTTTTAAAAGAATTGAAATATTTTTGTTTAATCCAGCTATTTTATTTTACCCTAAATAAAGACTTCTTTTTGATTAAATAACTGAAGCTCTTACCACATCCAACAAAATGAATAATTCCTTAATATCAGGTGCCTAGTGCATATTCACATTTTTGTTCATTGGGTCAAGAATGTTGTTTTGTGCTATTTGTTCAAAGAAGGATGTGGGAGTCTTTGAGAAACCCCACATCTTCCCTCCCAGCGTGGTCCTGGGACGTGGAGAGGCTCAGTGCTCCTAGCTCAGAGCTGCAGGTGGGCCAGGCCAGGCCGGCCTCGGGGCTCCACTGTCATGGACAGTTGTGTGCTCTGAGCTCTGGGAAGCCCTTGTCCCCAGCGCCAGCCCCCGGCCCCCCCCCCCCGCCCCCCGCCATGCATCAGCACAGGTGGGCCTGCCACCGCCAGCTGTCCTAGGGCAGGCGTCCACTGGGGTGCGCTGTCCCCCTTCGCAGCCTGCAGGGGGAGGGAGGTGGAGAGGTGCTGTAGCCTTGATTCACAACAGCTGTGTGCAACTTCATTTTCCAGGAAAGGGGGGCTGTGAGACCCCAGGTTGGGAGGAGGCCACCTCCCATGGCTCCTCCCTAGGCAGCACCAGGGTGAGGGCTTTGGCTCATTGGAGGCCCACAGCCCCTGCTGGGCAGGCAGGGCCAGTCCTGGCTATCTGTCTCACAGGCTTTGCTCACGTCCTGAGAAGCTGCACAAATATGAATTACCGAATGGTGGGAGTGGTGCCTGGGGACGATCAGTGTCTCTAACTCTCTCTCCATTGAACCAAGTGCAAGGAGAGTTTAAAATAGCCAGTCTTTGTTCCCGAGGTTTTAAACATTCAACTCCAGTAGTTACAATGAGCTGTCTTCAAGTGGATCTATAAATAAACTGCTACTGTTCCTCTTTGTCACCGAGAGCTTCGGCGTCTTCCAGAGACGTCGGCTCTGCTGCTCATCTTCATTAGATGCCTCTCATCTGCTGGGCAGCTGCAGCCATCAGCAAGCTGGGCTGACACACACAGTGCGTAATGACAGCCACACGTTCCTTTTTAAAAAGCCACAGTCCCCCTTGACTGACTGCACAGGGAAAGACATAGCTTTGCATTGGAGAAACCTGGCAGCGGGGTCAGCGTCACCACTGATCGAGGTCAGTGTCGCTCATACAGAAGACCTGTCCCCATGAGCCCTGTGATGTCATACACATGACTTTTGTGGTGCTCTTGTCGAAAATGCATAACCTCATTCCAGCTGTGAGAAGACATCAGACAGACCAAAACTGAGGGGTGTTTGACAACGTAACTGACCAGTAATCTTTCTAAAGTGTCAATGTCATGGAAAAGAAGGGAAAGCTGAGGAACTGGACAGATTGCAGGAGACTAAGGAGAAAAAACTAAATGTGGAGGGAGATGCTGGACAGGGTTCTGGAACGTCAGGATTCAAGGATATTAATAGGTAAACTGGTGAAGCCTGAGTGGAGCCCTTCCTTGGTTTGGATAATGGAATTGTCTCCGTGTTCATTTCCTGGTGTGACCATTGTACTAATGATTATGTAAGATGTTAACACTGGGGGAGGGATATATGGAAATTTTCTGTACTATTTTTTGCAACTTTTCTCTAAGTCTAAAATTAGAGCAGTTTAAAAAACAAAAACTGCCGTTGATGCTTGAGCTTTATCGGAAGCCTTGATTTCCCACCCAGGGTGTCTCGGTTCAGGTGTTCGTGGTGTGGAGAGCAGGTTTTTCTGTCTCACGGCAGGAGGTAGCAACCGTAGGGACTCTGCACCCAGCCTGAGGTGAACTGAGCGAAAAACTTCAGAGAGCACTCCTGCAAAGGTGTCAGTCACCCCCTGGGCACTGCACAGTGGCGTTGTCTGCTTCTTGATGTTGGTTCTCAGAGTGCTCCAGAGGTGCGCCTGCTTCGGGAACTCCGGGCAGACTGGCAGCAGGTGCTCCACTCATAGCGCCCTCCTGGCACTTCCCTGGGCTGCGTGGAGGACCCCACGGCCTGCCCCGCCCTCTTCCTTATCATTTGTGTCCCTGACCTTGGGCTCTGCCTTGCTGCCTGGCAGTGTGGGATTCTATCTGTACCAGGTGTGATGACCTGGGGGTTTCCGCCCCTGGAGGCCTGATTGGTCTCCTCCAGCCTTGGGACCAGGAGAGGGCCAGGATCTCCCCTGCACGCAGGCGCGTACTCCCTGCGCGATGGTCTGCTTGCTTCCTGGCTGCGGCTACCAGTTTGCAGTCACTTAGCCTCTCTCTCCCCGTTTCATCCTCGCTCCCTTCTCCCCGCAGCTTCTCTCATGGGTCAGTTCAGTAGGACAGTCCTACTTTTTGCTGCTGGAGGCATATCTGGACATTGGAATGGCTTTCCATTTCCTGTGTATAACCAAGGCCCTCCTTTCATACCTTTGAGACATTTGGCTTCATAAACCAGCCCTCTTGTGTAGGGGGAGATACTTGGAAACCCTTGGACAGCGCGGCTGGGGAGTCAGCAGGAGATGTCTGGCTTTGAGCCCAGGAGTGGCTGACATAGCTGGGGGTGGGGGCCTCAGTTTTGCTTTGGGCCTGACTGAGAAGAAGCGGGTTCCCTGGTTGTACATTTAACATCTCCCGCATGCCAGGGAGGCACGTGACCCATGCAGGGGTAATAGGAGGACTGAGGCGGCATGGTCTTTGCCTCAGAGGGTGTCTCAGGAGGGGACTGTGAGGTGTGAAAGTGGGCCAAGCCGCCTGCTGTCCTGCCATTTGGACAGCACCGGTTCTGAGTGAGGAGGTGTGGGTCAGGCATGTGGATCCCTCGTCCTCCATGTTAGACCCATCCTGCGACCTCTTCACAGGTCACAGATTCTTAGTTCAGAGGACTCCCTGTCTGCTTCCCATTGGTGGGAGCCTGGGGTCACAAGGTGGCTCTTACACTGAGTTGGGATCTGTCATTTTTTAGAGTCTGATTAGGTTCAGAGGATGTCGTCCAGCCCCTTGTCGCTGGGGGCCTCTTGGCTCACTCAGTGCACAGAAGACCCAGGGCCCCGCCCTCTTGGGAGTCTGGTGTGGCGGACTCGCAGCGGCACCCTGCATGCTGGTACCCGACACAGAAGCCAGCAGCGGCAACCAAACTCAGTGCTCGTGCTTGGGCTGGCTTGAAAGAACATTGGCAAGACTGCAGAACAATTAGATGATTTTAAGAAGCCAGAATTCCTCTTGGGTTCAGGGCTATGTTTAGAACCAGAAGTTTCCTTTCTTGTTGGACTCCAGGCCGGAACCCTAAATTACAGGGCAGACAAGACTGCAGTAGGTCTAGTCCACAAATACGTGCGGGGACACAGTACCAGCTTTCTTTTGCGCTTTGACTTGAGAAAACAGCTGTGCCTGTTCCCACTGGAGAAGCCGGAGCTGAGGGGAGCCCGAGTGAGCTCGGCTCTGTCCCCTGCTCCCCTCGCCAAGGCCAGGTTTAGCAGACAGGGAGACAGGCAGACTGGATGACTGTTAACTTTCCGTGGGGCCAAGTGTCAAAGCCAAAGGCATGAGGTGAAAACCAAGAAATGTCTGTGTGTGTGAGTCTATACCCTTGCTTCGCAGACTATGTGATGAGCAGTTGGATGAGAGATTAGGTTGAAGAGATTTAACCATGGTGTGTGTGTCTGTCCATTTCTTCCAGCTTTGCACTCAGGGTCTGTACTAGGAGGGTACCAGTGAGCCCACCCAGGTCACTCCCATCTCCCCTCTCTAGTCAGACCCAAGCCTTGGGCAGTAGTTTCTGGATACTTTGGTCTATTACAGAGTTTCTGTTTCTGGAGCAGCCTGGGCAGAGGACAAGGTCCAGTGTTAGAGATTAGAAGAAAAGGAGAAATTTCAGCCTTGAGCAAATGTTAACAATTAACCACCCCACCCAACCAGAGGGGGCCATTCTGTCAGGTCAGCTTGTGACATCTTTATGGTAAAACTCCAGCCACTCCTGGCTTCCAGCCAGCTGTACGCAGACCTCGCTCGCTCGTGACTGGCAAGCTGTGTATGGACCCCGAGCAGCTGAGGCCAAAGTTCCATAGACTGGGTGGCTGCTGCTTAAGAAACCCTGCCTGGGACATCTGCTAACAACCAGGGACGTCTACATTTGGAAACCATCACCCGCAGACCAGTGGTGGCCCTCACAGACCTCACCTATGGTCTTCAGCCTTAGGTCTCACCCACTGCTAATGTCCCCTGGCCGGGCAGGGATTTTCACCTTGAGAGCAGAGTGGCAGTGATGGGTAGCGTCAAGCGCAGTGTCGTGTGATGGGCTGGTGGGGTCCCAAGGACATTTCAGTTGTAACTGCATCTTTTTAGGTCAGACTTATTAATATACAAATAGTAACATTCACCATTTTTAAAAGCGAACCATTCTGTGAGTTTCAGTAGTTATGTAATCACTACCGTGATTATAATATTCTATACTACTATAGCATATTTCCATCATCTCCCAGATTTCCTTGTGCTTCTTTGTAGCCAATCCCGTCCATCCACCTCCAGCCCCAGGCAACTACTAATCTGCTTTCTCCATTTTTCAGAATTTGATATAAATGAAATCATACAGACATATATTCCTTTTACTCTGGTTTCTTTCGACCTAATTATTTTGACAGTCACCCATGTTGTTACATTTATCAATAGTCATTTCTTCTTCTTTTTTTGAGTATTTATTTATTTGGCTGCACTGGAACTTAGTTATGGCATATGGGATCTAGTTCCCTGACTGGGGATTGAACCTGGGCCCCTGCTTTGGGAGCACAGAGTCTTAACCATTGGAGCACCAGGGAAGTATCTTCTTTGCCGTTTTGAGTGTCTAATTTTTTATTGAATGCCAGTCAACATGTTGAGGATGGCAGAGGCTGACGTAAATAGTCTTACCAGGAGTTGAGCTTAGTTTAGCATTACCTTGCATTTAGGGTGAGGTCTGGGTGTTGGAGAATTTTTCTCAGTGTTCCTGCTTCACCCCAAGCTTTCAGTCTAGCCTGGGGGCCTGCCCCTCAGAGAGTGTCTGTGTCCGTGGTCTTGTCCCAGCCCTGGCAGTAGGCTGTTACTGCTTGTTGCCTGTTGCTCGCTAGCTTTGTTGGAGGGATTCTCTGTGTCCTGGGCCAGCTTCAGGCTTAGGCTCCGTGTCCATGGGTCTCGGGAGTAGGGCATTCTCAGTAGTGCTGCCCCTCCCTCAGCCTTTGAAGACCTCAGTGATCTCTCAGGATGGTTTCCTGCCTTTCCCACAGGAATAAAGGGTATTATCTCTTTTTGCTCTTCTCATAGGTTAAGAGTTGTGTTCCACAGGTGACAAGGATCTTGGTGGGGCTTCGTGCCTTTTCTGTGACTACTCTCCTCCTCCAGGCCTGCACCCTCAAGGATGGTCTTCTTCCATCCCTGCACCCCACCCTTCCCACCCCATCTTTCTAATGAATGCCCAGTGGAGGTCTGTGGAGAAGACCATTCAGTTCAATTAGCCAGTTCAGTCACTCAGTCTTGTCTGACTCTCTGCGACCTCATGGACTGCAGCACTCCAGGCTTTCCTGTCCATCACCAACTCCTGGAGCTTGTTCAGACTCATGTCTATCAAGTCGGTGATGCCATCCAACCATCTCATCCTCTGTCATCCTGTTCTCTTACCTTCAGTCTTTCTTAGCATCAGGGTCTTTTCCAGTGAGTCAGTTCTTTGCATCAGGTGGCCAAAGTATTGCAGTTTCAGTTTCAGCATCAGTCCTTCCAATGAATATTCAGGACTGATTTCCTTTAGGATGGACTGGTTTGATCTTGCAGTTCAAGGGACTCTCAAGGGTCTTCTCCAACACCACAGTTCAAAAGCGTCAGTTCTCCGGCACTCAGCCTTCCTTATAGTCCAACTCTCACATCCATACATGACCACTGGAAAAACCATAGCTTTGACCAGACAGACCTTTGTTGGCAAAGTAATATCTCTGCTTTTTAATATCCTGTCTAGGTTGGTTATAGTTTTTCTTCCAAAGAGCAAGTGTCTTTCAATTTCATGGCTGCAGTCACCATCTGCAGTGATTTTTGGAGCCCAAGAAAATAAAATCTGCCACTGTTTGCACTGTTTCCCCATCTATTTGCCATGAAGTGATGGGACCAGATGCCATGATCTTAAGTTTTCTGAATGTTGAGCTTTAAGCCAGCTTTTTCAGTCTCCTCTTTCACTTTCATCAAGAGGCTCTTTAGTTCCTCTTCACTTTTTGTCATCTGCATATCTGAGGTTATTGCTCTTTCTCCCGGCAATCTTGATTCCAGCTTGTGCTTAATCCAGCCCGGCATTTCGCGTGATGTACTCTGCATGTAAGTGAAGTAAATGGGGTGACAGTGTACAGCCTGGATGTGCTCCTTCCCCATTTTGGAAGGCCCTCTGAGCTGTGTAGGCTCCCCTCGTCCCGGGCTCTCCCCTCCACCGGCCTCCGCCTTGCAGCTGCAACATGGAACCTGATGGCACTTGGTGTCCCACTTTTGCAGGCTTTGCCGGAGGTGACCGATGCTCACTTCCTGTTTTTCTTGGAAGAGTCTGTCTTTACTTACATTCCAGGCTAGTTGTTTGCTCTGTGATCTCAACACTCTGATTTAAGATAAGTCAACTGTCAGTCGTAAAAGTTGGACTATAAAGAAAGCTGAGTGCCAAGGAATTGATGCTTTTGAACTGTGGTGTTGGAGAAGACTCTTGAGAGTCCCTTGGACTGCAAGGAGATCCAACCAGTCCATCCTAAAGGAGATCAGTCCTGGGTGTTCATTGGAAGGACTGATGCTGAAGCTGAAACTCCAATACTTTGGCCATGTGATGCAAAGAACTTACTCATTATGCTGGGAAAGATTGAAGGCAGGAGGAGAAGGGGACAACAGAGGATGAGAAGGTTGGATGGCATCACCGGCTCGAAGGAGATGAGTTTGAGCAAGCTTCGGGAGTTGGTGATGGACAGGGAGGCCTGGCGTGCTGCAGTCCATGGGGTCGCAAAGAGTCAGACACGACTGAGTGACTGAACTGAACTGTCAGTCATGTCCAACTCTTTCCGACCCCATGAATGTAGCCCACCAGGCTCTTCTGTCCATGGAATTGTGCAGGTAGGAATACTGGAGTGGGTTGCCATTCCCTTCTCCAGAGGTAAGTTCAGACCCTTTTCGATTGTCTGTCTCTTTCTTGTTAGGAGGGGGTTATCTTGGGCGGGAGCTCGTTATCCATGTCTGCTTCTTGATGATGATGGAAACGTGAGACCAGAGTAGTCAGTGCGGAGAACAGTCAAGAAGTTACCCCGATGGCTTGACTTCTTGTCCAGGAAGGCCCTGCAGGCCCTGCTCTTACTTGGTTTTATAATGAAGATACATGGGTTGCTTACCTGTGTATTTGAGTGGCTGACAGCAACCACAGATACTATGCAGTTCCTACTGTGTGTAGTGCTGAGCTCCTGGTAGCATATGACAGGCTGGCAGCAACAGAAACTGAGGCAAGCAGGTTAGCTTACTGTGAGAGCCCAGGATCCTGCGGCAGGGTTGGGACACCCGCAGAGCCCAAGTGAGGTTTCCACAAAGTTAGATTGACTCATATATTCGAGCATGAGATGGTTCAGTAGCATCATTGATGCCATGAACATGAGTTTGTGCAAACCCTGGGAAATAGTGGAGTACAGGGAAGTCTGGCGTGCTGCAGCCCATGGGGTCACAAAGAGTCGGACATGACTGAGCCGCTGAACAGCAGCATGATTCTGAGTCTCACCTTTTTTTTTCTTGTAATGTTAAGATATTTTTATTTGGTAAGAGTAAAAGTTGTTGACTTGGTGCAGCTCCCTACATATGTATGTGTGGCATATTGGAAATCAGAGACATTACTTTGCCAACAAAGGTCCATCTAGTCAAGGCTATGATTTTTCCAGTGGTCATGTATGGATGTGAGAATTGGACTGTAAAGAAAGCTGAGCGCCGAAGAATTGATGCTTTTGAACTGTGGTGTTGGAGAAGACTCTTGAGAGTCCCTTGGACTGCAAGGAGATCCAACCAGTCCATTCTAAAGGAGATCAGCCCTGGGTGTTCTTCGGAGGGAATGATGCTGAAGCTGAAACTCCAGTACTTTGGCCACCTCACGTGAAGAGTTGACTCATTGGAAAAGACCCTGATGCTGGGAGGGATTGGGGACAGGAGGAAAAGGGGAGGACAGAGGATGAGATGGCTGGATGGCATCACTGACTCGATAGACGCAAGTCTGAGTGAACTCTGGGAGTTTTGATGGACAGGGAGGCCTGGCGTGCTGCCAGTCATGGGGTCGCAAAGATTTGGACACGACTGAGTGACTGAACTGAACTGAATGCTGTTACAATTTTACTTGTGATAGACCTAGCTGAGGACCGCCAGGCAGGGCCCCTAGTACCCTTTGATGTTGAACAGACAACCCCTTAAGCACTGCTCTTGATGTCCCGTCACTGTCATTACCCACAGCCTGTCACGTGCGCCTCTCCCTACTCTCGCCCATCCTCTTCTTATCTCTGCTTTGTCACTTACTTGCCAAGCTCTTGAGGAATGCCACATCTGCAAAGTGCTCGAGTGCAGGTGAGCAGCTATGTGGGGCGGAACTGCTGGCCCTTTGCCTTGCAGGGAGGTGTCGTTCCACAGGAATGTTGTCATGGTGGCTCTTTGAGGTGTCATCGAGTGTGTGTGGAGGGCCTGCCAGCTCTGTGTTCAGCTCTGCCATGCAAGCATTCCAGGGCAGGTGGGGCTGGGGAATGACATAAAAAATATTAGAACCAGGAGCTGGGAGCCTCCATGAGGATGGAAGAGAGGCACTGGGCATGTGGAAGCAAATCCACAGGTGATGTCCCCTGTCAGAGGCTGCTTCCTGTCAGGAACTGCCTGTACTTTGAGTTTAGATCCTAGCTGTAATTTCCTGTATTAGAATAAGTTATTTAACCTCCGTGATTCTGCTTCCCCATCTGAAAGTGAAGGCCAGTGATGCCTGCTGTGAAGGGTCACTGTAGGGATTAAGTTAAGTGGCCTCTACAATGCTGGCTCATGGGCGACAAGTAAACCCCAGCAGAGTCCTTTATGTGCCGGACTGGCAGTGTGGTAAGCGCTGTAATGTCTGTAGTCCTGGTGAAAGCAAGAGCAAGAGCAAATGGTGTGGCTGGAGGGACAGCCCAGGGCAGGCAGAACCCTGGACTTGTGAGCAAGGCTGGAAGCTGGGTACCTTCTGGCAGTTACTTCCTGTCTGAGCTCAGGTTCCTGCAGCCTCTCTTCCTGAGGCCGCTGCCCTGTTTGTGGCATGTGGCTGCTGTCCTCAGTCTTCCTTTGGAGTGGCTTGGCTTGGGCTCAGAAGGAGGGTTCCTGTTGCTGAAGTCAGTGGCACTCATCCCCACCCCTGCCTCCAGAGGCTTGGCTTGGCACTGTCCGTTTCTGAGCCATTTTGCAGAAACACTCAGAATTTCCATCCCGTCCTTCCCAGGCAGCAGGTAGCGCCCAACTGGTCACTCCTTGAGGACACTGGTTGTCAGGACAGAGGGCTGCCAGGTTCCCATCCTGCTTCTGGTGGTCTTTCCTGAGGGAGCCAGGGGGACTCAGTGACAGAAGGAAGAGAATGCGTGTCTGAAACGGGGTTCTTTGGAAGCAGTGGGCATAGGCTCCTCCCTGTGGGTGATTTGTAGATAAGCGTTCCTCACAGTCCAGCCCTTGGAAGTGCAGGCCCAGTTGTCACCCCCATTTTGCAGATGAGGAAGTGGAGGCCCTAAGAGGGACTAAAACTCTTGCCCAGGCCACCTAGCCTGTCAGGGGTAGAGCTCAGATGCTGGCCAGGGGCTGTCTGAGTCCCTGCTCTTTCTGCTGCACTCTGCTCTGTCTCCCCACAGAACTGCCTGGGTCTGGGGGCCGCTGTGGTGAAGGCCAGTCCAGGCTTCTGAAGCATTTCCCTTTGGGATGGATGGGCTTTGAGAGCTGAAGTGTAACAACTTGTAGAGGACTGCAAGACCCCCACGCCGCACGGGCCAAGGTCTTAACAAGGCCGCAGCAGACAGCAGGCGTGTGGATGTGGTACTGCCCCTGCTTTCAGTTATGCTCCGCAGGTTTGTGTCTCACATTCAAGTTCTCTTTAAGCACTGGGGCCTGCATTTTTCCAAGTCCAAACTGACGTGCACTTGAGAGTTTGTTAGCTATGAGATTAGAACACTTTCCTAATAAAGGGAAATATACAGGTAGGGGCCATGTGCTGAGCTGCCCTTCTTTGCTGGTCGGTACTTGTCTTCTGGGCGGATTTTTTTCAAGGATGCTGAGGCCTGTCCAGGGGAGCATGCCCAGCGCAGAGCCACTGGATTTGTCTCAGAGATGGGCCAGCTCAGATGAGATGCCCGCTGGCTGCTGATCCTAGGAGAGCTGCAGTCGTAGCTGGTATTCTGCAGTGGCCATGGCTGTGAAGGATGGGGTAGTGCTGGCTGGAGTGCCCTGGGCTCTGTTGTGTTTGGGGAGTTGACAGGCTTTGAGCCCAGTGATGTGTCCTGGGTTTAGAAGGGAGAGGAGTGATGCGTGCAGGCAGGAGACAGGGAGAGACACGGACACGTGGGCAGGTGGTGGGCGTTATGGCTTTGATTCTTCCCGCTCATGTGTCCTGTCTCTGGAGATGCAGTGGCTGGAGGAGCAGGATAGGGGTAGGGCAGGTCCAGGTGTGCAGGAGCACAGAGGAGCTTCTGGTTGGGGATGAGGGGTTGCAGGGTGAGTGGAGGATCAGGATGCTTGGAGCAGGGGAAAGAAAGGGTGGATGAGGGGACCCTGGGAGCTGGGCACAGAGGGCAGAGGTGGGAGCAGTGCTGGGGAGGGAGGCAGGCTAGAGCAGGGTCCCCTGTCATGGGGCTTGAATTTTCTCTCAGAGCCTGTGGCGAGCCCTGGAGGACTGGCAGAAGCCAAAGAATGACATGTAACATTTTGAATGTCTGTCAGTCAGATTGTGGTTGAAAACATGGAGTCCTAAGGGTGGCTGCATTTACGAGTTACTGGGGTTTGGGGCTGACCTCAAAACTGACACTGCGGAGTGTCAGCCTCGCTGAGCATGTCATTCCCACAGGGAACAAGTCCATAGAGGAATTGTATCTTCCTGAGGCATCTGCCACTATGTCCTTGGGAACCAGGTGGTTCCCAGCATCCTGCTCTGCTGCACACGTGCACGATGCTTCCGGGGTCTGGAAAAGCCTTTGTGTGTAGGGCAGTGCCTAACTTTGGGGAGATACGCATTGGGCTAGATTAGTCCATTTAGGAAATCACTTGTCCAGTGATGGTGGTGGCAGGGGAGGATGGCTTCTGCATTTGGGGACTGAGGATCTTAGACAGGAGCACCAAGTCCTTCAGGTTCCTGGAGTCTTCTCTGAAGCAGCATGGGGCACCTGTCCTGTGGATGCTGACTCCGCCAGCCATTGGACCAGCACTTTCACATAGAATCTGTCTCCCCAGGGGATCTGTGCCAGGGCAGGGCCGGACCCTTCCCTTAGTTCTGGGCCATCCCATCCCTGGGGTGGGGAGTGGTCGTTGGGCTAACTAGGAGGAAGGGTGACTTCAGGGTCCAGCATAGACTTCAGGGGCCCTGGACTCTGAGAGGCGTCACACTGAAGGTTACAGGTCTTGTAAAGAGCTGGCAGCCCGTGGCCTCTCTTGAGGACCTCAAAGAGCCCAACCTGATATCCCTCTCAGGGCCCTGCAGCCTGGACTGCCAATTACTTTGATTCTGCTCCTTGCTCTCAGTCTCCATTTGGAAAGGAGGGCCCAGAGGTGGAGTCCCGCCCTTGCTCACCAACATTTGGAACTCGTCTTCTCAAGTTTGCTGGTGATTTTCCCCTTGATCCTTTGAGGGGCTCTTCTTTTCCTCATTGTCCTCAAGACTAAAGGGCTCTCTTTCCTTTCATCGTCTTCAGCCAGAAGTGGACCCCCTCGTCCCGCCAGGCAGGGGCAGAAGTCAGGAGTCGATGCAGAGCCAATCCCAGGAGCCCGTGAGCATGCCCCAGTCGCTGACCAGCACGCTGGAGCATATCGTGGGCCAGTTGGACGTCCTCACCCAGGTAGGCTGTGACGTGACTCCCCCCATCTGCACTCGGCCTGGCATTCAGGCCATTTGAAGTTGGCCTGCCAGTCCTGGGTTTTTAAAAAAACATAATTATAGTGTACTTACTCTTCAGCCCAAATGAATGAAATGGCAGTGCCTGCCCTGGGATCCTGTCTCTCAGAGCCATTCAATCCCTGACCAAGCCATTGGACCCCAAAATCACCAACACTGAATCCTGTCAGGGAGTGCCCACCCAGTGTTGGCTTGGGTCACAGCAGAGCTTTGAAAGAAACACTGTCCGTTCATTCGACTCTTCACTGGGTGGGCACTCCGGGGACATGCAAGAACTGTGCACAGAGAGTCAAGGCGCCAAGAGGCAGCCAGGCTCTGGGTTTGAGCTGGCGCTGCTCCTTGTCCTCCGAGCAGCCTTAGAGATACCCCTGTGGCTCTCCAGGCCCCAGCGTGGTTGTCTGTCACGCATTTGCCATGTCTCATTTGTTTGCTGCAGCAGGTCTTAGTTGCAGCACGCAAGATCTTTAGTTGTGGCATGTGGGATCTAGTTCCCTGGCCAGGAATCGAACCCAGGGCCCCTGCGTTGGGAAGTGTGGAGTATTAGCCACTGGACCACCAGGGAAGTCCCGAGCCTGCCCTATTTGTGGTCAGAATTAAAGGCAATGAGTCTCAAGCAGTGTTGGGCCTGTGCCTACCCCTGGGTAGCTGCTCCATAAATGTTAGCTGCGGCACTGACCACCCTCATCCCTGAGGTCCATGTGGCCCCCCCTCCACCAGGCGCACACATGTACCTGGCTGCTCATGGACAGCGGTCTGTGCAGTGAAGCAGAATGCCCTGGCGAGAGGTGGCAGCCAGCACCGTGGGCATACCCAGGGGGCCTCTCGTCCTGGGGCAGAAGAGCAGTTCTGCGCAGGGAGCAGCGGATGCCTGCAGGGCTGGGCTGGGGGTGGAGGTGGGGACCACGAGCGCATCCAAGCAGTGGGCAGAGTCCAGCACAGCCAGCGTGAGGCATGTAGGTGGCGTGGCGCCTGGGCGACCGCAGGATGTAAAGGTCCTCAGGCTCCTGCCCATCTTGGCTTTGGGTGTAGACCCCTCTCCTGTGCCAGCTCACAGGTAGAGGGAGGGCGCAGGAAGGAGGCAGAGTACCCTTGAATCTCTGATGGAGATGGGGGTGAAGTGGCATGGTGTCTCTTCTGTACCGCTGGCTCCAGGCTAAGTTCTAAGAGCTCCTCCACGTGGCGTCACGTGGTCCACGTGTCACAGGATCCCAGCTAGTACGGCACGCCTTGGACCCACTGCCGAATGGACATTTGAGGGGAAATGTCAGGCGTCGGTGACTAGGGGGGATGGTGAGACTGTGTGCACATCACACTGACATCCCTGAGCGCCCTGAGCCTTGAAAGAGAAGGCCTTTGCTGAGAGGGGGAGAAGCAAAGACTTAGAAAACACTCCCCACCGCAGAGCCGTCAGAAAGCGCCCAGCCTGCCTCGTGTTCTTCACAGCCTCGTCAAGTGAGAGATCAGGGGAGGTGGAATGAATTAGAACTTTATAGGATAAAATTGGAAATCAAGTCTGAGAGGGTGGTTAAAAATAGCCTCATTGCATCCAGAGGAGTATAACACTAAAAACATTTCCTGTCACTGTGTTTTAAAGGCGTACACGGAAGGTTCTGTTATGTGTTAGCAGTCAGGAGTCTGATAGTAACTTCGTAAGAAACTGGCATCCCAGGGAAGCAGTGAGCCTCTCTGCCTTGGCCTGTGGCTGGGCTCACACCTTTCAGCCCCTTTGCAAGTCCAGACAGCGCTGCGCCTGACCAAAGGCCCAGCCCGTCAGCCAGTCACCCGCTGTGCTGGGCAGTGTGCGTTCCTGGAAGTTAGAGTGTGGCTTGGGTTCCAAGGTGAAGTCCCCATCGAGGTCTTAGAGTGCAACCCGTTTTCGAAATGGTGTGTGTTGGGGGAGTGTCTGCACTAGATCTCATGCCACCTTGGGCTCGGTCGTCGGTTGTTTTCCACGCTCACGTCGTCTCCTGGAGTTGAGGCTCTCACTGAGGTGTTCAGCCCCAGCCAGAGCTGCCCCATTCAGGCTGGAGGGTCCCTGGCCCCTCCTTTTAGGACCAGCATGGCCGTGGACTATCCTTTCTGGAGGCTCCCCTCAGATGTAGAGCTGGATGACCACTGCCATCCTTGTTCCTGTGTGGATATCTCAGCCGGGCTCTGCGCCTCCTGTGGGTACTGGCCTCAGATGCTGCCCCTTGGCAGTGCTTCTCACCATCTGATGCACGCCTGTGCTCTGGAGGAGCCAAGGGTATCTCGGCCACCCCAACACTGACTCCTACTTAGTTCAAAGTCCCCTCTCCCTTATCTCACTGCCCCTCCCCTCCCCCACAAGGAGGTCTACTTCTGAGCAGCCTCTGAGAGGGACAACGGGCTTCTGTCCTGCTGAACATCCTTCAGGGAGGAAGCCTGGGGCTGCAGTGGGCAGTGGCCAGGATGTTTAGTGGAGTCACAGAGTCCCAGGTGACAGCCGGCACCCCGCTGTGGAGGTTCATGGTCCTCAGCCTGCCTTCCTGCGGGTGTGACCCGCTGAGTTTATCTGCAGGCCAAACCTCACCTTCCTGAAGGTTACAGTTGGACGCTTTTGCTTAGTGGTCTGTGGTTACAGCCCAGTGGCCCAGCGTCTGAGGCCACTAGCCAGAAAGCATACCCCCTTGTCCTGGCCCTTCTTTGTGTTGGAGAGAACCCCTGCTTTTGCCCCTGTAGAGTTGCTGTTTGGGGTTTCACTGCCACTGAGCTCCTCAGGACCTTGATCCCACCTGGCCACCTTACACGTCCCTGTTACCTGTGGTGAGCCGTGGTCTACCCTTGGGTGTCAAGGCTGCTCTGCTCAGTTCAGTGAGCCACTGCCCATTAGCCTGGGCGTACCTGCTCTCCTGGACTTGGGGGCGAGCTCCAGTCGCTCATTACCTTGGTAACTTTGGGCAGGAACGGGGCTTCCCAGAGCCTCAGCCTTCTCGCATGTGAAGTGGGGACAGCCCAGCCTGCTCGTGTCCTCTGAGCGCAGTGGGGAAGCTCCAGGTTACCTGGGTGCTAGACTGGTGCTGACTGTTAAGCAGGACTTGAGGGAGATGTTCTCGGGATCCGAGTGGGAGCGCACCAGTGTTGTCAGGTGACCCAGGAGTAGACATGCCACAGGCCTCTGTAACTGCTGGAGTCCCAGGAGTGCTTTTGAGCTGCCAGGAGGCTCTAGTGGTCTGACTAGGCATTAGGATGGGAGGGAGATAAAGCGGAGGTCTTTCCCCAGGTCCAGGAGGTGGCAGGAGGGACCGGGGTGCCTATTGAAAATCAGGTGGCTCGGGGTGGGGGGTTGGCACTAGACGGGAGCGTTGTACCCAGATCCAGGCAGCTGGGCCAAGACTGAAGCTCTGCAAAGATGTATGTACATCTTTTGACAGCCATCCTTTGAACTGAATCATTGTAATGGTTGTTGCGGAAAATGTATTCCCTAACAATGAGATTTAGGTTTTTCTTTGGGAGACTTCTTGTTTTTCAAAACCCCTCATGGGAATTCTCAAGAGGAGCTCGGGCTGAGGTCATGGATGTGGCTGCTGTGTACCATGTATGTGCCCTCCCCCTCCTTCTGGGAGCCTGTCCTGCCCCCCACCCCCATTCTGTCCTGCGGCCACCCTGTCACTGTCCTGCTGGGCCTGCTCCAGTCAGTCGTCTCTTCCTGAGATAGATGGCCTGACTGCAGAGGCCCGCGTGAGGCCAGAGCAGAGCTCCAGCCAGGAGTCGGAAGCCCCGGATGCCCTGGCACAGCCTGGCCTCTTTGCATCTGTGTGGACTTGGGGAAGCTGTGGTTTCCTCCTCCATGGAGGGGAGACATTAGACCCTGCCCATCTATCTGTCCTGGAGGTGGGCAGCAGGGGTTAGCATCTCAGGTGGGGCCTGAGACTATTATGGCCTTCTTTCTGTGAGTCTCCGCTCCCTGCTGCCCCTGGCCGGGCCCCTCCCCTTGTGGCTACTCCGAGAGGAAGGGCTCCAGGTAGACCCCTGCCAGCCCTGCCTGCTTGGTGACAGACATTCAGTGAGTGTCTAGACAGAGGCCCTGACCTTTCCCTTTGTGTTCTTGTGGGGGTGCTGCCAAATGATTTCAGGGTCCCTTTCCCAGGTGCTGGGAAACTAACCAGTGAGCAGGGAGAAGCTGTTTTCACAGTCAGCGTCCTCACCTACCACCCTGGCACCCTTTGCTTCCTTCTGAGTGACAGAGGGTAGGTGGTGTCTGGAAGCTGTGGAGGCCCTGCATCTTCCTCAGGGGCGAGGGCTGAGGCGCGGCCGTGTGGACAGTACCTGGGAGCAGGGAGGCTGCAGTGAGGGGCCTGGGCCCAGCAGGCGACCAGTGGTCTCGCCTCAGAAACCCACAGCAAAGTTATTTTTGACTCCAGTTTCACGTCTTGCTGCTTTTTAAAAATATCAAGCCATGAAATTCCTGTCCCAACTGTGTTTTTTCATGGCAGCCGTGCTCAAGACTGTGATGTCAGACATTTAGGTTCCTGTGAGTCACGGGGCTGCTGGGCTCCAGGACTGGAACCCAAGCCGTGGGAAGCAGGCGGGGGCAGGCCACCCAGCCCTGCTGGTTAGAAGGTCCAGGTTGTTGTGACTCTGATGACCTAACTCAACGAGGATAAGGATTTTGGCCTGTTTGCTTTGGGGAATTGGATACAGTGGCACATTGCTTGAGCCCCCTGCCCGCCATGGTCCCTGCAGTTTCCTTTCTGATGGGGTGCTCAGGTGGGGTTTCTGGTTCTACCCTGGTGGGAGGTGTGGGACTCCTGGGCCCTCCTGCCATGGACTGAGCTGCCTGACCGCTCTTAGGGGCTCTCAGAGTCCCTCTTTCCTGGACAGACCAACCGTTGTTTGTGGAAACAGACTCCAGATTTTAGAGCAGTTTCTCCATTTTATCTGGGGGCGGGTCCTCCCAGGGGTGTGTAGATGGAATTTGTTGGGAAGGTGTACAGTGAAAGTGCCAGCGACCCCTGTCTGTGGGGTGTGTGCATGTTCCCCCGACCCCCTCCCCCACGGCACACACACACACGGCCACGGGGATGACTGTTGCTGGTTTCTGCCAGAGCAGGCCCTCCCTCAACTGCATGCCTCCACCTTGCCTCGCCTGTGTACAATCCCGAGTGGGCTTGCCAGCCTCTTTATGGATATTTAAGGGCTGCCCTGGGGCCACAGTTGAGTTCAGGACAGCCGGGGCTCCTGCCTCTCGGGATTGGGAGACAAGAGACTTGTTTTTCCTGTTAAGAGGCTACTTCCTGGGGACAAGGGACTGAAGACACTCTGGTCTATTGGACACTTTGGGTCCCCCTCCAGATGGTTGCAGAGCAGCTGGCCCTGGCCCTCCCCCAGCCCTGTTGCTCGTTCTGGCAGTTTGTCCACAGGCTTCTCTGGCTTTGCAAATACAGAGGCCTGGGGAGTACCAAGTCAGGGCCGGCGCTGCTGGCCGTACTCAGAGACGGGCTGTGAAGGGGGCTGGGTGGCAGCTCTGTGTTCTGTCCCGTCTGTGGTTGTGGCAGAAGCACCCCCTCCCCAAAGAAGCTGCAGATGGAATGCTCCCGCCCACCACATGGGCTCGGGAAGGCTGCGGTTACCTCTGGGCCTGGGAGTGTTCACAGTCGTATGAGATTTCTCCTGGGAGGCCCCAAGCGGGCTTGGAGCTGCGGTGGTGGGCGGGGGGAGAGCAGCAGCTGGAGCACTGGCCTTGAGCAGGGACCTCTCATTCCGCCTGGCTCTGGATAGTTCTCAGAGGACGGAGGAAGGGGACCCGGGCGATTTGCTCTGGGGACCCAAGGGCCCTCCCAAGAAGGGTCAAGCACAGGTCATGAGAAGGGGCCCATGAGTCTTCTGGTTGTGACGGGCAGCCCCAAATGGGCCTACGCAGCTCTGAGATTAACCAAGCCCTAGCTGACCGCTTGGCCCCTTGGTGCCCTCCTGAATGAAGCACCACGGGAGCTGCGAGGGGCTGCTGTCGGGCCTGCCATTTGTCTCTGCCTCTCAGCAGAGGGCCCTGTGGGCCTGGACTGTTGGTACAGACCCTCATTCTCCCCATGGTAGCCATGGCTGGGTGGAGGAGAAAAAGCAGAAAGGAGCTTTCAGCTGAGCAGAGCATGGCATTTGGGGGAAATGGTTCTGTAACCCCTATTCTGAACAGTACCTAGCTGGTGGCTTTAGCAAACTGCCCAAGATGAGAGGCTGGGTCTCCCAGCATGGGCAGTGGGCACTCAGCAGGGCAGGGGGAGCCTGTGAGTCCTGTATGCCTGTGGCGGGCCTGTTGGATGAGGGCCACAACCTGACTTGCCAGGCTGTACTGAGGTTTTCAGACCTCTAGCAAGCTATCGAGCAATCTCTCTGACTTGTGACAGTTGTGTTTTATTGGGTGTTGGCTAATTGACTATTGTATATGGACTGCTAAAAATCTGAGTATCTGAAGGAATGGGATACTGAAGGTGGCCAAGGTTCATGCCCTGTTTGGACTCTCCCTGGAGCCAGAGCGCAGCAGAGCCTGCATAGTGCCTGGCATCCTGCCCCTTGGGGTCGTGTCCCTCCCTGACCCTAGGCTTCCCAGGTGGCCTCTTCATGGCTGGTGGAAGCCAGGGTTGGTGGAGAGTGTATGGCTCAGGTCTTCCTCCTGGTGGGGGTTGCACCTCATGGTCCCAGGAGCATCCAGTTTTATGGATGGTGGTGAGTGGACCTGCTTTTTACAGCCTCTTCTTTGGGGGTAAGCAGTAATATGGAAAAGCCTATGTTTATTTAAAAGGAATTGTTATAAAGTCACAAGGAAGGTAAATTAGCCAAGATTCTCTAATCCCATGGCTAATCCACCAATAGAAAATAGTGTTCCGTGTACTTCCTGAAGAGAACTAGTCCTCATTGGGGGGGGGGGGGGGAACGCCGGAGAAATCCTATATCCCTGAGATAATGTGAAGCAGAAATGTGGACTAGAGGGCTCAAGGGACAAAAGCTCATTTTGTGATGTTGGCAGCAGGCTGCGGGATGATGAGGAGTGGTTAAAAAGACAGTTGCTGAGCCCAGGCAGCTTGGGGGGAATGTCTTTAGAAACTTGTTTTTCTGTGCATCAGCTGTGTGTGATCTGGACGAGTTAACCTATCAGACATCAGCATGAGCGGGAATCTCCATTCCTTCACCTTTAAAGTTCAGGCCTCGAAGCTTTCAGTCCCAACAGGTCGGGCATGGGGGGCGGGGGAAGGGGAGGAACTGGGCTGCTTCCTGGATTTCTGTCCTGCTTTGCACACCCTCACTTCCTGCTGAGGTCAGGAGGCTTCCTCCCGCCCCAGGCCAGCTGACAGCAACCCCTCGGGCTCCAGGCTGTCTGCCCTCCTCTCCCTCATCCACCGCTCCCTCAAGCCTCCCCAGATCCAAACCAAGCTGGGGGAATGTCCCTCAGCAGCCAGGCAGGGTCATCCTCAGGTGCCCCGGCACATGGACCTGCCTCCTCTGCATCCTCGCGGCACTCAGGGTCTGGCGTGTGTCCATCCAGCAGTCAGTGTGCACCTGTGACATGCCCAGGGCTGTGCCTGGGAGCAGGAATAGACAGAAACTCTGTGCCTGTGAGGCTGGCACTCAATGGCCATCAGCCGGCTGCTTGTGAGCGGGCGTTCACACCTCTGACTTGAAGGCCTCTGGCCCACAGACCTTCAGGCGCCAGTCTCAGGCTGGGGCCGAGACACAGACCTTTGGTGGTGGGAAGAGCCGAGCCCAGACCAGCAACCCTTCCCGAGGGAGATGGGTTAGCCCCTTCCGCCCCCACTCACCTCTGACATGTGGCGGCTGGCTGGCCAGGGTACCATTGAGTTAGAGCCCTGCATGTGTACACACGGACGTGTACCACCCTGAGAGCTGGAGCTGGAGCTGCCAGGAGACGAGGCTGAGCCAGGCAGGCGCTGGGCCCAGCAGCCCTGTGCTGTTTTGATAGCTCACAAGACCCCACAGCAAAGAGATTCCCCTTTTATTGCATCTGTTTTAGATCTTTAAAATCTGAGTGAAGTCAAAAGCATGCTACAGGGGAGATTAATTCCACATGTTTCCATCTTTGCAGTGAAACCCAAGGAAAGTTAGACGTTCTGTGCAGCACAGTCGAGTCGGGGGCGCTGAGCCAATGGATGTTGCCCACAGCCTGACATGAGTGCCCCAGTGGCGTGGCTGGGTGACTGTGCCCTCTCCCTGAGACTCGGGGTACATGGGACCCTCCATTGCCCCCAGGAATCTGGTTCCTGTGTTGAGGGAAGGGGGCTGGGGTGCCCCAGCCCCTCTGGGGAGACTGCCTGGAGGAGCCAGAATCAACCACAAGCCTGGAAGTGATTAAAAGGAACTTTCCATCACAGGAGAACTTTAAGAAGCAGCCAGACCACCACGTGCCCTGATGGCTCAGACCCTGCGAGGCCTGACCACAGGCTGTCTTTGGGGCCTCAGCCAGGGCCCCTGTGAGCCAGGGGGCCATGTTCCCATGGTGAACCCCTGCCCAGAGCAAGTGCCATGTAAATGTTAGCTAAAGTGTTACGATGGCTCTACAAGATAAGGACTCTGAAGTCCAGGTCAGGTAACTTGCCAAGACCACTCAGCAAGGTAGTGGTAAAGTTCAGGTCTGAATGCAGGCAGTACAGCCCCGGTGCCTGTGCTCTCACTGCCCAGGACAAAGGGGGAGGCCAGCGTTTTCTAAGGCCCACACCCGGGTCAGCACCATGACGTGCTGAGAGAGGAGGAGGGCAGGGACCGGCGCTGGGGTGGGGACAAGGAGCACTTCTTAGGGGCACAGGGCTGGAGTGGGGCTTTGAGCAGGCAGGGTGGGGCAGGAGAGCAGTGGTGATGGGCAACACAGGCCTTGAGTGCCAGGCCCAGGAGCCTGGCCTTTCGTCCTGTGCTGTTGAACAGAAAAGAAATATAGCAGAAGTGGTGTGGAGGGCAGGGGGGTGGGATGTGTCCGGGAAGCCAAGGCAAAGGGATGAGGACTGAGGAGTGGTCATCCAGGCCTCCTTCCATCCGGGGATGGTCCTCCATCTGCGTGGGGGGCCCACAGCACTGCCTGTGTGAGGGGGGTCCTGGGGCCAGGCGAGGAGGCTCTTTGGGCAGAGTCCTGACAGCGCTGCCGCGCACAGCCACACATGGCCGCAGAGGGGCCCCCTGTGGCAGCCCTTCCCAATGCCTCCCCGGCCCGCTCAGCGCCCTGCATGCTCCCCACTGCCCTGCCCTCCCCCACCCTCTCCCCGGTGGCGCCTCTGCCCTGCATGTCTCCCTTCTCAGCCTGACCGCCTTCCCACTCTGTAGCAGGTGTGTGCTCATGTGGCTCTCCTACCCCCAGCCCTCTCAGCTTTCTTCCCTTCCAGACTGGGAGACCCCCAGTCTCCTGGTTTCCCATGAGACTGCCTTCCCAGGGCGATTTGAGCTCCCCTCGCCATAGGTCAGTGCACTGGAGGGGACATGTGGCTGAATGTCAGCTCTCTTCCTCCGTCGTCTGTGTGGGCTCAGCCACGGTGTCCACCTCTGAGCCACCTGTCTCCCCTGCTCCAGGGAGACACAGGAGGGCCTTTCAACCATAGAATCCAATACCACTCTCCACAGGGGGCCCCGAGCACCCTGGGGCTCTGCTCACAGCAGAGTGTGGACAGGGAAGCGCCATGGCTGCGGGTCGAGGGCTGCGGGAAGAAGGGCTGTTCCCGAGCTGGATGGCAGCGGGGAGGATGGCGGGGAAGCCTGCAGTGAGTCACCTGCGCACGGGAAGCTTTGTAAGGAACTCGCCCAATAGCTGAGAAAAATGCAGAGAGAACATCCTCATTCTTTCCCCTCCTTCAAGGTGGTGCTCACTGTCAGTCGCGGCAGCTTTGCCAGCAGCCTGCCCAGATAGGACTGGTGCTGCAGCGCTGCAGTGCCTGGAGCCCCCAGGAGCCGGCGTCTCGGTTACCGCCGGGGATGGGCCCCCGATGGGCGTGCGAGGGCCTGATGATGTCAGAAGGGCTCGTGGTGTCCTGAGGCCCCTCTGGGCTTTGCAGAACTTAGGGTGCTAGTCGTTTTCCGGCTGCATTTGCACACGGGAGTGTGCAAGAGGTCGTCAGTCAAGATGGTGGCAGTGGTGGCTCTGGACAGAGCGGCAGCTGC
This sequence comes from Budorcas taxicolor, assembly GCF_023091745.1. Classification (NCBI taxonomy): domain Eukaryota; kingdom Metazoa; phylum Chordata; class Mammalia; order Artiodactyla; family Bovidae; genus Budorcas; species Budorcas taxicolor. Next base: position 11,737,843 of record NC_068910.1, on the reverse strand, counting down.
TGGGAGGGACCTGGCTTGGAGGGTGCAGCTAGGTCTGTGCTCTGAAGTGCCAGTTTACTCAGCCCGCTTCACTACCTGTTGTGAAACTAAGAGCCGTGGTTAGCTCCCGAGCTGAGCCTCTGCTCCCAGGGTCCCCTCTGGATCCAGCACTTGGAAAACTGGCCACAGGAGCGCCATTCTCCCTGGATGGACCTGCTCAAATTTGAGTCTGCTGAGGCAGTGCCGGGGAGTGGAGGCTCCCCAACGCCTGTCCCTTTTTGGCTGAGGGCCCTGGGGTCCCTCCTCCACTTTCCTTGTGGCCACCGCTCTTTTTTCCCTGTTGGGTAGCTCCAAACCTACCGCTGTGGCCTCTTGGCAGTGCCACGAGAGTGCTGTGTTCTCTGCCTTGGGACCTTGCCCCTGTGCACCTGGCGCTTGGCCTGTCTTGCGCTGTCTCCTCGCAGAGGCCTTGGGGCCTCCTGTCAGGGTTGGCACTCTCCTTCCCACGGGGGCTGGCCTGGTCCCTGTGGGCCAGGTCAACACATGTCTTCTTGCGTTCTCCCTAAACACAAAGTAAAAAGAGAGATGGGAAAAGAGGCTTAAGAAGGAGCCAGAAATGAGAGATGGGGGAAAGAGCTGAGGGAAAGTGCAGGACAAGCTCACCTGAGAGGAAACCAGGCCAGGGAGTGTGTGTGCCTGAAAGGACCGCGCTGTTCCATGAGGCTGCAGGTAACTTGAACCTGTCCTGCTGTGTTCCATGGCTTCCCAAGGTGGGGGATTATTCTCCCAGGGAGCACTGATTCTCGCCTCCCCCGTGTGATGCCCACAGAACTCTCCCCTGGACCGGAGCGGAGCCCCTGGGAGTACAGCTGCCCAGCCGCTCGCGGGCAGAGGCCCCACGTACCTGCTTTGACTTCTCCCAGCGTCGCAGATGTCCGAGGCCCCGTGGCAGGAGTGAGGGTTGAGGCTCCCCTTGGCCACCTTGGAGGCCAGAGGAGATAGACACACCCAGGTTCTGTCCCTGCAGTTTGTGCCCTGAGGGGGCGCAGACACCTGGTGGCTCGATGCCAGCAGAGAAGAGGCATCTGACCGTGTTGCGTTCCCTCCCACTTGGAGTTTGGGGCCCCAGGTGCCAGACTTCGCACCGAGGACTGGCATTTTGGTGCAACTCCTTCGGGCGTCACTATAATTCATAAGGGACTAAAAATAAAAGCCTGTCTCTTTAAAATTGGTTATTTTTACACCACACTCAGAAGGCCCTTCAGGGTGTTTCGTAAAGCATCACAGTTCACTGTTGAACTGTGAGCGAGAGGAGCGTCTCGCCCTGTCAGTGTCGCCCCCGTAGGAGACAGGTCACAATGTCTTCTCCCCCCTCAGCAGGAAAATTAGGATTCAGAAGATTCAGCCTTGCTGAGTCTCCCCCAGGGGGTTTTCCTCAGCGGGTTCTGACCAGGTCATGACAGGAACCCCACCCATTGGCCCCAGCTGGCCTCTCCCATGCTCTTGGGTTTGGTCCCCAATGCCTCCAGCATCCTGCTTCCTATGGGGTCCCTGGGTTGGGTGGTCCTTCAGTTGGCACCCGCTGAAGGGGCCAGGCTCTTTCCAGGGGTTTTCAGTGCCATCACTGACGTGGTCCTGCGCCTCGGCCAGAGTCCCTGGCACTGCACCGGCTTCTGCTCTCCAGTACCCAGGGGCTTGTGGATTCAGTGCCCTCTTCCTCTCCTGTCTCCCCTGGCCCCCTCTACCCCCATTAATGAGGATCATCTCAGAAATGCAAAATAACCCTGCTGCTGGCCCAGGCTTCTTCCACTGCCTCCTATGCCTGCCTGGCCCTTTCGGAGGGGCCTCAGCCTGTGCCCGCTCTCAGCCTGTGTTCTCGTTTCTCTCTCCCCATCTGACTCACCACCAGGCGGTGGTGGGTCATACCTCGTGGCTCTGAGTCTGTCCATGTTCGTCCTTAGCCCACCTACCACCACCTCCAGACCAACCCACCATCATACCTAATCATAGCCACTCCCAGACCATCGCCATGGAGCAGCCAGAGGGGCCTCACCCAGCCTCAGGCGCCCAGCCCCTTCCTGCTGCTCTGAGGCTGAAGCTGGGGCTGCCGGGTATGGCCTGCAGGGCCGACCCCATCTCCTGCCTCCTCCCAGGCCCCTCTCCTGCCTCTTGCCTTCCCTCCTACCTCAGGGCCTTCCTGCCCCGCTCTCCTGGTGAGCTCCTCCTCGGTCTTAGCCCACTCACTTCTAGGGCCACCTCCCCTGGTTCTGACCAGGCAGCACCCAGCAATCTCCCAGCACACACTGCAGTCCCGACAGCTGCTTAGCACTGGCCTCCCACTCTCTGCGCATCCTGTGGGGCCAACTGATCCTGTGTGCTATGCGCCATTGTCACCCTGAACCTGGCAGGGACCAGCACAGGGTGATGCCCCAGATGATCTGAGTGAAGAAAGTGTCTCTGGCAAGGGTTGGCAAGCTTTTTCTTAACAGTCAATATTCTAGGCTCTGTGGGCCATAGAGTTTGTCATAACCACTCCACCTGCCCTTGGGGCAGCCATGGACAAATGTAAGCACGTGGGCATGGCAGTAAAACCTTTTTTTATAAAAACAGTCCGCAGACTGAGTGTGCCAGCCCTTGGTCTAGAGAAACAACAGAATTCTTTGAACAGCAAACAGGAGTGTTTCTAAGGGAATGCTTTTCCTTAAGGACTGTGGCTTCCTGGAAATTGTTGGTAATAGCAGGAGAAGGTGTTTCTGGAACAAGCCCCCAGGTGATTCTCTGACAGGTGTGACTTTGAAAGTGAAACTTCTGGTTCCCCGATGGCTGTGACCCTGGGAGGCAGACGGTGTTGGGCAAAGAGTGATACTGTCCAGGCATGGAGTCCGAATTCTGTTTCCTATTGCTCTGATTCAGGGAGGAAGGTGCTTCATTTAAAGTGGGGCCCAGTCTTGTGAGGGGTCGGGTGCCAGTGGTGACCTGGGCGAGTCCCACAACTTAGTTGGGGTCTGACTGACTGTCTTGTAGGGAGAGCACCCCAGTGAGAGATAGTATCTAAAATAAGGGTGTTAGGGTCGCTTGTCATTGCATACATATTAAAATTAAAAGGTTTTTGTCGATATATCCCTATATTACTGCCTTTTCATCGGAGAAGGCAGTGGCACCCCACCCCAGTATTCTTGCCTGGAAAATCCCATGGATGGAGGAGCCTGGTGGGCTTCCGTCTGTGGGGTCGCACAGAGTCGGACACGACTGAGCGACTTCCCTTTCACTTTTCACTTTCACGCATTGGAGAAGGAAATGGCAACCCACTCCAGTGTTCTTGCCTGGAGAATCCCAGGGACGGGGGAGCCTGGTGGGCTGCCGACTGTCGGGTTGCACAGAGTCGGACACGACTGAAGTGACTTAGCAGCAGCAGCATTGCCTTTTCATAGCTCAAAATTGTGACTTTCATGATAATTCCAAACCTAAATGTTCAGCTAGATAAGAGACTGCTTCGTGGGCATGGGAGGCGTTTGAGGCCTGGGAACCGCCTCAGAGAGTAGCCAGATGATGTGAGGACAGTGCTGGGTGACCGTCGGGGGTATCCCTTCCGGCTGCTTCTGCTCATTTAATCTAGAGCCACCAGACCAAGTGGCCTGGACAGAAGGTGGCTACCACTGGGTGGAAAGAGAGATCCATGGCTGTGTCCTCAGGCAGCTTGAGCTTGGGCACAGGGCGAGGGGCGATCAAGGCTGCTGGGGCCCAGGGCCAGTAGTCCTCAGGCCCTGCCACAGTGAGCCAGGGGAAGAGGACTAGGCTGGGGCTCTCCTTACACATGGATGGGGATAAAGTAGATGTGTGCAGTTCATGGCACGCTAGCCCTCACTCTGAAGCCAGGCCACCAGGGTTCACAGTCCAGGTTTGTCATTTGTATGCTGTGTGACTGTGGGCAGGCTAATATCACTGTGTCTTGGTTTCCTCTTCGGAAAATGGGACGATAAATGCTCCCTCCCTAAGGGGTCATATTGGGGTGCTCGGAACATTGTGAGCACTCCATGTCAGCTGCCAAGAACAGCCCCTGGAGCTGTGTGTGTCAGGGATGAAGACGGGGCTTCCCTGGTGGCTCAGTGGTAAAGAATCTGCCTGCCAATGCAGGGGAAGACGTGTTCAGTCCCTGGTCCGGGAAGATCCCACATGCAGCCAAACAGCTAAGCCCACATGCCTGCAAGCCGTAGAGCCTATTTCTGCAACAGGAGAAGTCACTGCAATGAGACAGAAGCCCGCACAGCAACAAAGAGCAAGCTCAGCAGAGAGTCAGGATTGCCTCACCCCCACCCGGAGCCCATCCTGGGTCTTCCCTCAGGTCTGGGCTTCGGGGGCCTCGTGTCTGGATGGCACAGGGCTAAGGAGAGTGTATGAAGCTGCCTGGTTTCTCCAAGGTCAACAGATGGGAGGGCCCTCTCTGTGGAAGAATTTGGACCCCAGAGTCCCGGCTGATGGCTGTCTTTTTTTTTTCTTAATATTCATTTATTTGTGTATTAATTTGGCTGTTAGTTACTGCGTGCAGGATCTTTTCGTTATGGCATGCTAACTCTTAGTTGCAATGTGTGGGATCTAATCCCTGACCAGGGATCAAATCCAGGCCCCATGCACTGGGAGCGCAGAGTCTTAGCCATTGAATCACGAGTTCAGTGATGGCTATCTTTCCCAGACACTTTGCCCAGACCAGTCTGCCCAGGAGCCAGAACCCTTGACTCCTCAGCCCCTTCTCCCGTTTCCCTTGGCCCTCCTTAAAATTAAGTTGCTAATCCTATGACACCACGTCCAGCTGGACCATTTCCTTCTTTGGAACCTGCCACAACACCCGACTGTCACCCCCGTGGGGGATTTGTGAGAGGCTGGGACGAGGTCATTCACCCTTGAATAAAAGGAAAGTGAGGTGACTGGGCTGGGAGCATGGACTCAGAGGGACTGCAGAGGTGTTTGCCTTTCCAGTGCTTCTCCTCACCTTCCAGGGCAGGTTCGCCTTGTCTCCAGGCCTGGGGAGTATGGGCACCAGGTGGCAGGAGGAAAAGTCCCAGGGCTGGACCAGGGCATGAGGTGGGGTAAGCTGCGAGCAGCCTGCTTGGTGTGGCCCCAGGCGCACAGGACTGAGGGCAGGGCTCTGCCCTGGATGCCGAGGCAGCACGTGTTCACGGAGGCATGCTGAGCCCACAGGTAAAGGTCACAGTGCAAACTGGGCACAGGACATGGCCCAGAATCTCATCTGTCCCTGTGAGGGTCTCTGCTGCCTCCTCACTGCTGCCAGCAGCCGGGGAGTACAGTGGAGGCCTCGCCGCTCCCTGCAGGTGGCCTGCCTGGCCTCTCACTGCGTGTGCTGCCAGCCCTGAGCACGTCTGACTCCTGCTACTTGGCTGTCCCCATCGGAGCCTTTCCACCACTGGGGAAGCCCTCTCTCTGGTGGAAGGAAGGCGCATCAGCAAATCAGAAATCAGGGCTTCCGGGCTTCACGTTATCAGAAGGGATAACTGTTTCCCATGAAAATGAGGTCCCATGCTCTAGTGGGATAGGATTATTAAGACAGATTTGTGAAGAAGAGATTGTTCTGACATACAGAATTCCAAAGCTGTGCTGGTCTCACCGGCCATTCCTCCAGCTCAGAAGGGGTTTGATGGGATCCTACATGACTGGGAAGAGTCTGGTGGACTAGATCAGCGCCTGGTGGCTGCCAGCCAGCATCTTGGCAGATTAGGCTGGGCACACCAGGAGTGGGGGAGTGGAGACCAAACAGAGATGATGCGGCTCTTCCAGAAGCTTGCCTGGGGGAAGGGGAGACCCTGCAGAGTTGAGAGGGGTGGGCTTTTTTTTTCCCAGCCCATTTGTCTATAACATGGTATGAAACACCCCCTCAAGCATTTATAGCTCCCAAAGGAAGGACCTCCCAACACCCTCCATTTCAGTGGCTTGAGGTGAAATAGATAATGCTTTTTTGTTCAAAGAAGTTTAACATCATCAAATTTAATGACCATATTTCTACTGAGCTTGAGTAACCCCCGCCCCCCTACCTGCCATGGAACACTCTACTTAGTTAGCCCCATGAAATGCGTGGCACCCCTGATATTGACATTGGCCCAAAACCCACTGCCTCCACATTTGGCAATTCAGTCCCTATGGAAAAACATTTCTTTTAAGTGTGTGTGTGTTGGGGGGCAGTGCTGGCCAGAGGAGGACAAGCTGGCTGGCTCCCCACTGCGGCCTGGAGTCCAGGGCCATCGGAAAAAGTCTGGATGAGGAATGATTCTGGAGCTTGGCTCAGTGTGGGTTTTGCAGCAGCCAGTGGAAACTTCCAGGAATGCTACTCTGGGCCAGCCGGGGGCTATTTCCGCTGCCACTTTCACGAGCCGCAGACCCCCTCCGTGGCTGGCCGGCCAGTAGAGGGGAATGTGATCGTCTCTTTCAGCTCAGCTCTGCCTCTCAGGCTGCCAGTTCGTATTCCACAGGCAGCAGCCTTTCAGGCTCTGTCCTGTGTCCTGGGGCTCAGAGCCCCTGCATCCCAGCCAGCTTGTTTAGAAGGGGCCAGCCGCCAGGAGGAGCAGCCTCCATGAGGCTGATATCCGTGTGGGATGCTGCGAGAATTTATAGCAGCCTTAGAGGGGAAACTCCCTCCCCAAATGTTTCAGTGTTTTATTAAATATGTGAAAGGAAAGTTTCCTTTCTACTGGACCAAGGCCCAGAGCCTCCATGGAGCCTCAGGGAAGGTGGCAAAACCTCTTGGGAAAGCCCACAAATGGGTGAAATTAAGAGAAAGTCTTGTTTCTTAATCTGAGCCCTTTCTAATGCCTGTAGGCTACAAGGCAAGGAACCAAGCCTGCTTCATTCCTGGTGGACTCGCCCAGGCCCTGCGTGGGCCTGGACACTCCTGCCTTTCTGCCAATGATCTGTCCAAAGGCAGAGCGGGGGGGCAGGTTTTGCAGCCTTGTCTGAGGGCCAGGTTGGCAGAGCAGCCATCATGCCGGGTGTGCAGGAGAGGCCAGAGAGTCAGTCTCTGCCCCCCAGAGGCCAACATGATGAGCATTGTCGCCGTGGCCACATGGGCCAGGCTGACACGTGCTGGGCACCCATGCTGTCACCTCACAGTCTCCAGGACTGCTGTGAGCTTGACATTATCATTCCTGTTATAGTGGAGAAAATGAACTCAGAAACAGGGCGTTAGGGCCTCAGCCCCAGACAGCACATTCCTGCAGCGGTCCCCAGTGGACTCGGACAGGCAGTGGCCCTCATGGGCTCAGGGTTCTCACCTCCAAGCCTGGGAAGCCTCTCCAGTTGTACAGATGAAAGGCCTGGGCAGGGCCCAGGTGGAGTCCCTTCATTGGTGGGTGAAGCTTTCTCACCTTCGGGATGGAGATGGTTGATGGTCTCTGCAAGGACAGAGCCTGGCCCAGATGAGCAAGTGCTGCTGCTCTGTAACTCAGCCTAAATGTCAGGCCACGAGGCCTGCTGTCCCTCACTGTGCCCTTCTGCTGCCCACAAGCAGCAGAGAACCACCTTTCCACACCAGCAGGAGCAGACATGAGGACCCAGGGACAGGGCACCAAGCAGGAGCCTGGGTGGGAAAAGACGGCGTTTGTTCCGGGGCAGCTGAGCAGGCCTGGCTGAGGGCAGCCCAGGGGCCCCTCCGTCCTGAGCCTGACTGTTTATTTTGCAGACGGTCTCCATCTTGGAGCAGCGGCTGACACTGACAGAAGACAAGCTGAAGCAGTGTCTGGAGAACCAGCAGCTAATCATGCAGAGAACAACACCGTGATCAGGGGAGCGAGAATCAAGAGCTCGGTCGATTCGGGGGGTGGCAGGTCGGGGATTGTACTGGACACGTGGGTAAATAAATAAGATTCAGCCCTGGGAACCATATCCACCCCAGAGCCCAGGGGCTGTGCACCTATGCCCTCCACCCAACTGTCTGCACCCAGAGACTCCACCTGGTGATGGGAGACCCCCATAGGCCAGGCCCACGTATGCACAAATGATATGCCTAGTTTACTGTGAAGGAGCCGCTTCACATTAATGTTTGTTATCTTGGAGTCTTAAGGAGCCCTGAGTTGGAGCTCTCCTCTGGAGGCAAGAGCCCCAAGCCACCTTGCTTTTCACTTGTCCCTTACTGACCTTCCTGCCATGTGACTGGCTTTGTCCTGCATTCCAGAGTAGAGGTGGACCACTTGTTGGTTGGATGAGCCAATAGTTGCCTTTAAATCTGACAAAAGGCCCAACGTGGGCCCATCTTTCCATTTTATCCAGGAACAAGCCCTCTGGAGGGGATGGTGGCTTTGCAGTGGCCTTGATTTCTATCCCACATGTTTCCTGGGGCCTGGGGGCTTCTTCCTCTGCATCCATGAGGGCAAAGGAACCTGAACATTAAAATGAACTTGATGGAGCTTGTCACTGGAATGGCTTGTTCTGAGTGAGACCTAATCAGTCCCTCCATCCCCAGGATCCATAAAGGGAGAACAAAATAACATCTGGGGAGGGCCCCTGCCAGCATCACCTCCAGAGCCCTGCACACCTTGCTTGCCGCCGTTCAGGGTCTTCAGGAGCAAGGACAGCTAGAGTCCCTCTGGCTGGCGCGTCCGGCTGCTTCAGCTGGGACCTGGAGGCTTCAGGCACCTGCTTGTCCCCTTGCTCATGACGGTTCCATAGGCTGCTTCCCTGCGTCCGTGCAGGAAAGCCAGGCAAGTGTTCCCCATATGTCTGGGTGTCGTCCATATCTCTGCATTCAGCCTCTTGGGGCCCAGCCAGCCAGGGAGGTATTTACCCTCCAACATACCTGCCCGGCCCAGGGGCCTAGGGGAGCGGGTGGTGGTAGAGTCCCAGGAACTGTCAGTACCAGGCAGCTAGTGAGGTTCCCAGCCGCTCCAGGTGGGAGCAGAGGCTGAATGCCTCAGAGCTGAGGCTGGCAACAGGCAGCCTGTGTTGAGTCCTGGTGAATGAGCCTGGGGGAGCTGCTTTGCCACCTGGGTGGGAAGAGAGCTTCAGTCTGGAGTCAGGCCTCAGGCTCTGCCTTTGGCTGAGCTGTGTGACCTCCACATGGTGATATGACCTCTGAGCCTCAGGGTCTTGTGTCAGGTAGCAGTGGTGACCACCCCACCAGGTAGGCACTCGACAGGGCCGTGCTCCCTGGCCCACCTGTCCCTCCAGGAGGATGGAGCTTGCTGGATGGGCAAGAGGCTGACGACTCAGGACGTTTCAGAGCCCCAGGAACCTGCTGCAGTCCTCCACATGGCCCTGCTAGTATGTAGAAGAACCCGGAAGTCTTGCTGGTCTAAACTGTCAGGTAAGCTCCTCAGCTGCCTCGGGAGGTCATGGTTCCCAGTCTCTGAAGGCTTTTTTATTTTAAAGGAGATATGGTTTATCTATTTAATATTTATTTGGCTGTGCCCAGTCTTAGTTGCTGCATGTGGGATCTTTCGTTGTGGTATTCAGACTTCTGGTTGCATCACGTGGGGATCTATTTCTCCAACTAGGGGTCGAACTGGGTCTCCTACACTGGGATCATGGAGTCTTGGCCACTGGACTGCCGGGGAGGTTGCCCTGGAGGCCTTTAGGGAAAGTCCGAGTGGCCCCAAGTCAGCTTGCTCAGGGGGGACACAGCTTGTGGGCCAGGCTTGTCCGTCCCTCCCAGGCTGGCTGCCCTGCCCCTGACGAGACATGGGCGGCCTTGTTGTGGTTGGTGGAGCCGGAGCTCCCAGATGTTGGGGCTGTGGCGATTCGAGTAGCCTGTCCAGGCGAGGTCCTCTCCAGAGGAGAGGTGGCCCTTGCTGGGGACAGCAGGACCGGAGCTGGGTCTCCAAGGCGTTGTGTCCAGCTCTGCTCGCAGACCAGGCAGGGTTGCTGCCCATCATGCCTTCAGTTTATACCAGGACTGAGTTTTTAATTTTTCTCTGAAATATCCCCTCCTCGGTGAGAAAAAATGGGTTTGAGAGTCTGTTAAGGATTTGGGAAATGGCCTGGGAGGCTGTAGTGTGGTATTTTCCCCACCATCATTATCAGATATGAACAGTCTAGACAGGGTTGCTTACCCCCACCCCCTAAGAGCACACAGCTTGTCTGGTGCCAAGGTATCGGCGTGACCTGGGCTTCCCCAGATGGAGGGAGACAGAGCTGTGCCCACGGGCTGTCTGGGAGGGCTTTGCACGAGGGGTTGGACCAGGGCCTCCTGAGGGCTTTCCTGCCACCCTCACCTGCACTGATGGAGTCACCAGCCAGGCCTGGGACGGGGGAGGAGGATGGTTCTTGGAGAGCTGTCTTTGTCTTTGAAACATCACAGAGACCTGCCGCCCCCAAGCCGGGGGGTCAGTGTGAGTGACCAGGCTGAGGCGCAGTGCGAGGCTCAGCTAGGTGATGCTGGCTGTGCTGGTGGCTGGCAGGTCTGCTGGGGGGTTCTCACAAGCGGCTGGCGACGGGGAACGTGAGGTGACTTGGCCCGGTTGGAGGCCCCGTGACGGCCTTTCTTGTCTCCCCAAATGACACTCCCTGCTAGCCCACCCCAGCAGCTCCCCTGTGGCTGGGGCTCTTACCAGTCCCCCAGTTGTGCTGCCAAGCTCAGAAGCAGTCCTCTAGAAATGTAAATGCCTCAGCTTAGCTGTCATCTCTCCTAATTTTGGATTTTGGTAACTGAGATTCCAGAAAACCAAATTGCAGGGTTTTTTTTTTTTTGCCTAGGAAGATGTTTTTAGGCCAGGGGGCTTTTGTTAGGAAGTACGTCTTCATGGCAGATCCCAACCCCACACCCCCATCCCTTCATGCTCTAATTTTCCTACCATGCGGAATGAAACAAGCGTCTCTGACTTAAGTTGCAGCCCCCTACCTATCCTTTGCCAGATTCCGGGAATGGATCTGTACTTCCTGCCAGAGAAAGAGAGAGGCAGGTCAGGTAGGCTCCAAACCAAGACGGAAAGCAGCAGCAGAGTCCAACCCCTGCCTGTGGCAAGCCCACCACCCTTTCCTCCTGAGGCACCACTCCCAGGAGCCCAGACAGGCTAAGTGTCAACGGGTCCCCGCAGACCTGTGTCCCTCCAGAGACTTGAGGAGCATGAGCCAGACTGTCCTGGAGACTGCCATCCTCACATCCAGCAGCAACCTTGTCCCTGGTCTCCTGATCTCCACAGGGGTGTGCTGCTTGAGAGCAGGCGGGTGAGGGCCCCTGACCCAGCACCACAGTCCGCTCTGCCCCCTGCTAGCTCCGTGACCTTAGGTTCAGTAACCTTGTGGAGATGGTTTGTGAGCTAGTTCCTGATCCATTGGGCACAGAAGGTGCCCAGAGCAAGTGTGCTCAGTGTGTGGATGGAGAGAGACTTCTGGCGGTTCAGACCCCTTCTCCAGAACTTGGCCTGTGTCCAGGAGGACGCAGTCTGATGGTCCCAGAGTTGTGCTGGCTCTGAAGTTCTCCGTGACCAGAGTTCTGGTCTCTTGATCCCATGACCGCTGCCATGGGCATCCCCAGTGGTGGTGAGGGAGCTGGGCTGGCAGACAGCCCCCCCAACCCCCACCCGAGAAGGCAGGCCCTCCAAGGCGGCCACTAGGGCCAGCGCAGGCTTGGGGGTGGGTGTTTGTGATTGCCGGGAATCCCGGAAACCCAGCCCGCTGAGCAGGCTCGAGGGTGGTGAGTCACACTGTCCTGGCTCTTTGTCATTAGCCTTGTCTTCCTAAATGATCTGCTCAAGATGAGCCCGTGATGGCTCCAGCCTTCATGGGTGTGTGGTCATTTAAGGGGCACAGACATCAGCCCCAGAGTTTTCTCCAAGCATCCCCTCCACCCTGCCCTGTTCCAGGCTGCCAAGGGAACCACGTTGCCAAGGCAGCAGTGGCAGACTGAAGGCGCTAGCTCACTTCCTGTGAGCGTCACCACCCTGACACCAGGCCATGTCCCGTTGTTGGGTGGGCTCCAACCCACCCCAGCTGTCACCCTAGCACCCCAGGCTCACTCTCAGTCACTCTGGGGAAGTCTCTAGAGGCCCAGCGCGTGGGGCCCTCACATCCAGGTTCAAGGATGAGACTGGAGCCAGGCCAGACAGCCTGGGGCGAAGCCATTAGGAACCTTTCTGTGCCAGCCCCTCCGGCTGGGAGCTGCTGTGTGGAAACACTCTCCCAAGAACCTATTTATAGAGCAAGGCTGAGCATGGTCTCACTTCAGGTGAGGCCACCTTGAACCCCCTCTGCCTGGGCGTGCTGCTGTGACAAGAACCTCGACCCCTGCCCCCCAGTCTCCTACCACCTGTGAGAAACCTGCACCGCTAGATAAGGGCCCTGGGCAGGAGCGGAAGTCCTGTCCTGCAGCTTCCGTTTCTCAGCCCGAAGCTGCTCTTGCAGGCACGAGCACTTGCTTCTGAAAGCGGGACTTTGACTCTCCCTCGGGTGCTCGGTGTGCAGAGGCCGGGCCTGGAGGAGCCAGTGGGCTCACGGTGTCCCTCAGCCGCGCACACTGATGTCAGCTTCTGGCCTCCGGCCTTCTCCAGCTAGGCAGCTGGCCTCAGCCCTGGTGTGGAGACCGACTGCAGAGCCGTGGCCGTCCCCAGGCACCTGGGGCCCACGTTCACCCAGTCCGTCTTGTTCTCCTGGTCTCAGGCCTGGCTGAGGGCACCGGTGCCCTGCAGATGCTCTGCTCAGCTGGCCTCTCCTCCAGACCTCTGCCCTGCCCCTGCCTTTGCCCAGCTAGGCTCCGCCCAGGGACGCGCCTTGACCTGGCAGGTCCCTCTGGAACCAGCCAGCTCCCCCAGAAGCTCCTATGACACCCCAGCCACCTCTGCTCTGAGCCCCTCAAACTGACCCCAGCCAGAGTCACCCAAGGACACACCCTCACGCCCAAGGTGGGGCTGGGAGCGCTGATTGTGTTCTGCGGGGCCAGCGCCCACCCCCACCTCAGCTCAGCCCCCAGAATTGTTCCCCATGACAGCTGCTCCTGGATTGGGTCTGCTAGAAGCCTCTGGGACTTGGAGCAGGAGAAGCAACGTAATTAGTCTTCCCGGACCTTCCAGGCTGCACCTCACAGGTGCCTGTTAACTAGAAACAGAAAGTGCTTCCTGTCGTGGAGGCCTGGGCCGGCCCAAGTCTGGGCTGCTGCAGTGCAACTTCTTGGCCCCAACCGTGAAGTTAACCTTTGCTCCCAGGGTGGCCTTGGTCCTGAGGTTGGGTCCAGTTCACCCTCAGCTGGGGTGTGCTTAGGAATAGGGCCGTTTGTGAGGTTCCCACAAGGATGCCCATGCCCCTTGAAACATATCCCAGAGTCTTCTTTTTTTTCCAGTTCTAATATTTTCTTAATGAAGTAAAGTTGATTCATAATGTGAATATCTGCTGTATAGCAAAGTGATTCAGTTATATATATTCTTTTTTTCCATTGTGGTTTATCAAGGGATAGTGAATATAATTCTGTGTGCTACAGTAAGACGTTGTTGTTTATCGATTCTATATACAAAAGCTTATATCTGCTAACCCCAGCCCCTTCCCCCTTGGCAACCACCGCTTGGTTCTGTATGTTCATGGTTCTGTTTGATAGATCAGTTCGTCATATTGTAGATTCCACACAGAAGTGACGTCCCGTGGTATTTGTCTTTCTCTGACTTGTTCACATAGTAGGATAATCTCTAGTTGCGTCCACGTCGCTGCACACAGCATCATTTCGTTCTTTTCTAGTATTTATTTATTTGGCTGCACCGGGTCTTGTGGCATACAGGGTCTTCTAGTTGCAGCATGCAGGATCTAGTTCTCCAACCAGGCATTGAACCAGGCCCTCTGCATTGGGAAGACAGAGTGTTAGCTGTTGGACCACGAAGGAAGTCCCTCGTTCTTTTTTGTGGCTGAGTAGTAGCCCCTGGAGTGTGTGTACCGCATCTACCCATTCACCTGTTGATGAACATTTAGGCTGTTTCCACGGCCTGGCTATTGTGAATAGTGCCGCTCTGAACACAGGTGGTGGTGGTGGTGTTTGTTTAGTTGCTGAGTTGTGTCCAACTCTGTGCAATGCCATGGACTGCAGCCGCCAGGCTCCTCTGTCCGTGGACTCTCCAGGCAAGAGTACTGGAGTAGGTTGCTATTTCCTTCTCCAGGGGACCTTCCCGACCGAGGGATCGAACCTGCGTGTCCTGCATTGCAGGTGGATTCTGTACCACCGAGCCACCTGGGAAGCCCAAACAAAGGTTTGCATGTGTCTTTTTGAATTACCAGAGTTTTTTCTGGATATAGGCCCAGAGAGGGATTGCTGGATCACATGGTAATTCTTAGTTTTCTGAGGAACCTCCATACTGTTCCATAATGGCTACCCATTCCCACCAACAGTGTAGGCGGACTTCCTTGTCTCCACACCCTCTCCAGCATTTACTGTTTGCAGACTTTTTGATGATGGCCATTCTGACTGCTGTGAGGTGATATCTCATTGTGGTTTTGATTTGCATTTCTCTAATAATCAGCAATATTGAACATCTTTTCATGTGTCTGTTGGCCATCTATATTTCTTCCCAGGGTCTTCTGTTGGGTTCACTGCCTCTGGTTTAGGGGAACCTCAGCTCTGGTGGCCCCTCTTGAAGGGCCAGGGGTTAGTCTGAGGCAGGTTAGGTGAGAGTCTGCCCAGCACTTGGAGCAAACATCCCTGAGCAGCCAGACCTGCTGCGATGAGGCTTGCTCCTTTCCTGCCTGGCCTGCTTCTGCCATTGGCCCACTCCATCTGTTCTCAGCATAGCAGCCAGAGTCAGCCAAGCTGTAAGATTAAAAAATAATAAATAATAAAAAGAAAACTTGTAAGCTAGCTCATGCCAGCCCTGCTGAACCCCTGCCAGCAGTTCCCCAGCCTCCTTTAAGTACAGGCCACAATGCTCACCGCAGCCAGGAGGCCCTACTCAACCTTGCCTGTTGCCCGACCCTCATCTCCTACCACCCTCCAGCCACCCCTCAGGCCGCTCTGGACACACCAGGAACATTCCGGCCCCAGGGCCTTTGCACCTGCTCTTCTGCTGCCAGGAGCGCTTTGACTTCGCCTGTCTGCCTTGGTCTGCCCATCCACAACATGGGGTAAGAACAATAGAGGCCGGTAGAGGTGCTGGAAAGATGTGCTGAGACTATTCACACAAGGCTGTAAGAACAGGCTTTGTCCCAGCAGGGCTCCAGTGCGTGGCCTGGGGAGGTGGCTGTAAGTGGGAGGTAAAGGGCCAGGCCCCCATCATCCACTCCTGTGGGCCAGCTTAGCTGGCTACAACACCTACTGCAGGCCTGGCCCTGGTTGGCCTGCTGGAAACCTGGGGCTCAACCAGTGCTTCTGGGAGGGAGACCCACTGTACCCCGTGAGGCCCTCCCATCTGCTCCCTAACCGCCGTCTCTCATTAGACACCCCACTCCACGTGCCAACATGGACCCTACAGAGCCTTTTCCTATGAGGCTTCTAGCCACCAGGCCAATCTGAGTGCCCAGGCATGGCCCCCACTGGACAGGGAGGGCAGGAGGAGCAGCCAGCCCACATGCCCAGCCTCCTTGCCTACCCCTGAGCCTAGAGGACAGAGCGGACAGGTCAGTGGCCTTGCTGCACCCAGGGCTCTCCAGTGGGGTCAGGGTAGCTGGGCTGGATCTGAATGAGCATCTTGCTGCTGGCCAGCTGTGGAGGGGCTTCCTCACACCCCTGTGGGCCCTGCCACCTACCTGGTTCTATCCTGCTCTTAATGGCTCAGAACCCCAGTCCAGAGGGTCAGGGATTTGGGGCTTTTTCTGCCTGAAGGAGAGAAGTGGGCCCTCTAAGGGGTCTCCCCTGCCGCTGCCACCCTTCCCCACTCCACCCCCGCAGACGGCTGGCCTGGGCCCTCCTGCGGGGCTGGGAGCCTGGCAGTCACCTTGTGCAAGGAGGGCAGCAGGACTTGTGAGGATAGTCTTCCCTCCTCTGGCCTCCGCTCTCCCTCGCTGTCCCCCTTCTCCAAACACATGGTTCCAATCCCCTCTCAGGCCCCTTTCCCCCTCCCCAGCCCCTTCCCATTTCCTCTCAGAGGCCCTCACTTGCATGTGGAACTCATTAGAAGCCCCTCAGGCCTGGTAACACAACTCTTGGGGAGGGGGCCTTGTCCACAGCCCCCATGCTGAGAGGAGCAGCCTCCCTGTGCAGCCTTGAGCTGGAAACCACGGGAGCTGCACTGGTTAGGGGAAGTGTGGCCAGGCATCCGGCTCAGCTCTGTCCGGCGCCCGTTTAATCATCCTGGCCTCCCCAGGAGCTAGGATGACTTCCGGTCCCACTGCGGCATTGGACCTGCTGGTGGAAAGCAGACCTCAGAGCACCTGGGGCGGATCACGGGGAGAACATGGGGTTTTGAGCAGCTCTTGATGACCTTCAGCCTCTCATCTGAAGATGGGAAGGGAAGTGCAGGGAAGAGAGCGTGGTCTGAGCAGCCGCTGGGCAACATAAAGCCATTTTCTCTCCTGAAGGACAGGCTGAGGGCAGTGCTGTGGGCTGGGAGTGAAGGTTATGATGCCAAAAAACGGATGCTGTGGTCCATATGGCCAAAATTAAGCCTGCTGTATCCCTGCAGGACTTCTCAGAGCCTGTAGCACACCCTGATGCTCTGCAGCCAGGGCCAGAGTTCAGAGTGTTTCTCAGGCATCTGACCACGTGAGCCTCTTTCTCCAGGTTCGCTTGGTGAGACTAGCATTCTGTGAACCCTGCTTTGGACAGCTGTACAGGCAGAGCCCTGAGGAGGCATGATCGAAGCCCCCTGCTAGGAAAGGCTCCCCGAGGGTCAGAACAGGGGCTGCTGTCTGCCCAGACTGAGCAAAGGGTGGGGACTGAATGGCAGCCACAGCTAAGCAAGGGTGTGCGGGGGCCAGTGTGGCTGAGCCTTGGAGGGAGGGCCAGGCGTAATGCCCAGTCCCTCCCTGCCCTTCCCCATGGGAGCTCGGCGGGCTGCTGTGGGCACCGAGGCATGAGGCTGGGGACAGGGCCTTCCCCGCCCACATCAGCCGCAGCTCAGGCAGCTGCCCGCTCCAGGTTCGGGAGAGTTGCTGTCTCCTGTCACCCTTCCTGCTGGTGCCACAGCCTCTCTGCCGAGTCATTGCTGCCCGCACTCCACAGCACAGCTGCATCCCAGCCCCAGGCCCGAGCCTCTGCTCCAGGAGCCCTTCCCACAGGGGGCGCCGCCCGCCCCCAGGGCCCTCTCCCCACTGTCCAGGCACAAGAGGGCTGAGCCGGGGAAACACGTGCTCGGCCCTGGGCGGGACCCTTCCCAAGTGCTTCTCTCGTGCCTCGTGTGGTTGTTCTGTATGGACCCCAGTGTTCAGAGGAGGAAGCAGGCCCGGAGTGGGGAGGCTGCTGGTGGAGTCAGCATTACGGCCAGGCCCCTTGGTCAGGCTGCCAGTCTCCACTCCTCCCGTCCCTGCTGCCCGCCATGCATGGGGCCGCTTGGGAGCGCCTTAGGCCTAAGCAACCCTTCCCTCTGATAGTCCAGGGTGGAACCCGCCCGGCTGTCCCGCACCCCTGAGAGTTAGAGTAGTAAGCCGAGGTATTGCCCCCCGCCCTTTAGATGGAAAGGCTGGGCACCCCCGGGAGCCAGCCAAGTCCACAGCAGCACCCCAGATCTGAGGGTCCCGGCCCTCCCACAGTGCGTGCTCCGTGTCCCACCAGAGTTCATGGCCTGAGGAGTCCAGCCACTCCCCAGCCTGAGTTCTTGGCCTGGCCTGGTGGTTCTGGGGAAGGTTTTTATTTTGTGGTGTTTTAATTTGGCTTTGCCAAAATTTTTTCGGGGTCTTTGTTGCGACATGCGGGATCATTCATTGCGGCATACAAACTCAGCTGCGGCATGTGGCATCATCCCTGACCAGGCATTGAACCCGGCCCCCCTGCGTCGGGAGTGCAGCCCTAGCCACTGGACTGCCAGGGAAGTCCCGCTGGGGACGTTTTGACAGGGGGCTCCAGCTCTGGCCAAACTGCCCTCAGTGCCTCACCCCCACGAGCCCGTCTCAGAGCCACCACTCTGGCTCAGGCCAGAGGGCTGTGCCATCAGGGCACTGCTGGCTTCTCGCTGGAGACTGCATAAGCCACGGCAAGGGGCAGGGACGGGAGCAGGGTCCCGTAAGCCAAGCCGGCCCCAGGTCCTCCCTGTGACCACCTCCGAGGGCCCCACTAGGAGCCCCGAGACTCCACTGGTCCCTCCTCTTCCCAGGGGACCCTAGTCTTTGCACGGATGGAGTGCCCCAGGTTTGGGGGGCATGTGCCCCTGTGGCAGGAGTAGGGCTGGGTGAGGCCACATCAAGAAGAGGAGTTGCCCAGACTGTTGCCTAGGGCAAGCACCCACGCCTGCCTGCCTGTGTGCACAGGACATTCAGCACCAGGCGGCCAGCGGACAGCTGAGCCCACGTGGAAACACTGCTGGCCATGAAACCTGCAACGGGGCTGAGCACTGAGGCCTCAACCCAGCGGCCTCGTCATGGTCACGTGACAGTGATCGCCGTCACTGTCACCGCCAGGGCCTCATGGGAGGGATTCCTGAAAGACGGTGTGTGGGCCAATGGGGAGTGGACCAGACAGGCCCAGGCTGGCAGCAGGCAGATGCTAATGAGGCAGTTGGGCCTGGCAGCTACAGAGAGACCTACCAGGCACCACCCCTTGGCCCACCAGGAGCACCCATCCCAGGCCCCTGGCACATCCGCCCGCCAGGTGCCCTGGGAATTCCCGGCCACCTCCACCCTCCCAGCCTGGAAGGTTGGATTGACTTTACTGTCAGGGGCCTGCCACTGCTAGCTAGCTACTTGAAAAACCACAGCTGGTTTGCGCAAGACAGAGAGCACCACTCCAGACTCCATCACTGCTCCTTGTCTTTGCTCTGGCTGGGAATGCCTGCCAGAGGCACCCTCTGGCCACCTCCCCCGCAACCCCACCCCTTGCCCCAACAAACCATTGGAGCTCCAGGCCCTTCCTTGCAGAGGTGGCTTCAGAAAGAATCAGAGGAGTCAAGCAGGAGGCCAAGGGTGACAGGGTGGCTGCTCCACCCCCAGAGCCCTGGCTTCCATCCCTGAGCCCCAGGCGGGCTCATGTGGTGCTGTCCACAATCCTGAAGGGGAGGATCAGCCCATGGCAGAGGTTTTGGGGAGAGGTCTGTGAGAGGAGAGGGCTCGCCTTCACCCACAACTTTAGGGCAGAGGACTTGCTGAGCCCTTTTCTTCTCCTCCACCTTCCTCCAGACTGCAAGGAAATTGGAGCTGGCCGCTGCTTTCTAGGGGCTGTTGAGCTGTTTCTCCTGGGCCTCTAGAGGTGACCTCAGTTTCAACATAGGGGGCTTCCCCACCCAGTCCAGCCCCTCTTCCAGGCTCGCAAATGGTGGTGTGCAGGACTGGAACTCAGACTTGGGACTTGAGGGACCCCCTGGGTCCACCGCGAGTGGGAGTTTGCGCTCAGTCTACAGAGGGAGGATGAGATGCCCCTGGTCAGGTGGGGGCCTGCGCTCTCAAATAGGGAGACCGAAGCCACCAGCCTGAGCACGGGGAGGACGGCCTGCCAGGCTCGGTGGGAGCAGGAGCCACCCTGTCACAGTAAGGAGACTTCCGACTCCAGGCAGCCCATGCAGGACAGGCTGAGGGCCAAGTGAGGAATGAATGGAAGTGAGAGGTTGCTGGGATCCTCCAGTGTGGCAGAGAAGGGCCAGAGGCATTTTAAATCACAGGACCTTGCTCATGGCTGGTGACCCAGGAGTCCAAAAGGAAGTCAGATCCCTATTCAGACTCAGCCACCTCTGGTGCCCACACTGGCTCTGGAGGCCGGGCGGGGGTGGGGGGGATAAGCATGCAGTCAGTCAGACCAGTGAGTGCTAAGGCCCTGCGGAGACAGCAGGCGGGGTGCTGCAGGGGCCTGGGCTGGGGCATGCAGACAGACAGACCAGTGAGTGCTAAGGCCCTGCGGAGACAGCAGGCAGGGTGCTGCAGGGGCCTGGGCTGGGGGACCCTGGACCCTGAGGGGAGGCGGGAGAGGGGCCGCGCCAGATCACTGAGGCCACGCTGGTCTGTAAGCAGGGAAGGACCAGGTCTCATTCTCAGAAGATCCCTCTGGCCGCTGGGTGGGGAATGGACTGTGGGGATGGAGCAGGGGGCAGGGAAGGAGGCTAGTGAGATGGTCCCGGGGAGACTGTGGAGCCGCAGTGGACAGGGTCTGGGTCGTGGGAAGAATGAGCCGTGGAAGCACACTGGATAGCACACGGCTCCTTGCACATGCCCCACGTCTGTCCCCCACCCTGCCAGTGAGGGCCCCCTGCCATTCCAGTGATGGGAGAGCTGGTAGAGCAAGGGGCTCCCTGCGGAGGCCAGAGCCACCTGGGCACCACTGGACAGGGGGAGCGGAGCTCTGGTTCTTAGTCTGGGGCCCAGCCCCCTGCCCAGTTGGGTCTGTAACCATGGGCCTTAGTTTCCCCACTGGTCAAAAGAGTTGACAGCCCTCACAGGGCTGGTGCAAAGCTTGGACATGAGACCAGAAGGAAACAAGCCTTGAGAATATCAGGCAGGCCCCTGATCAGGAAGACGACAGGGGCCTGTGTGTGGGAGCCCCAGGCAGGCATATCTGCCCGTCCCACTTGCCTGTGTTTGTGTGTCTCCTTTCCATCACCTTGGCCACCGTGACTCACTGTGCTGTGGGTAAGTGAGTTAACTGGTTGGGGTTGGAGCCAGACCCTTAGGTAAGGCATTCCCTTCCTAGGCCTCGGTTTCCTCATCTGTAAGATGGACAGACAAGCCCTGCTTTGCTCACCTCACTGGGGAACCTGGGGTGGTGCAGGGCCAAGGAGGTGAGTGCTGCACTGGCGTGAGGGCAAGCGGTCCAGCCTTTGTGCGGGGACCAGGCCTGCTGGACGTCAGTCCCAGGTCAGCCAGCCGTGAGCAGGGCTTGAAGTGTTCAACTTGTCTATGCTGACCAGCCCAGTGGAACCTCCCTTTCTTGAGGGGAACCCCAGGCCTGAGAGAGCTTGGAACAGAAGGCAGGTGGGATCATGGCAAAGGCCTGGCTGGGCCCAGGTCTCTGGGTGACCTCATGGGGGACTCTGGTGATGCAAGGAGGCTCACACACGGGAGGTCGCAGAGGCAGGATACCCAGCCCTGCTGTACCCCAACTCCTGCAAGCTTAACCGCCCATAAGTAGGTAGAGAGCAGGGGAGGAAGTGTGTGGAGGCAGGGGTTCTGTGTCTGGGGCACCGAGTAGGAAGCAGGAGGAGGTTAGGGAGAAGCGAGCTGGGCCGGCTATGAATTGGGAATTCAGCAAATAGGTCTTGTCTCCCTTGACTACCACAGGTAATCAACTGGTTTTGAGGCCTGAGGATAGTGCAGCAAGTGCTGTGATTGACTAGTAATGCCTGCCCGGGAAGAATCATGGCCGAGCTGCTGACTCTCAGGCTGACTCTTTGGGCTGGTATTTGGCCAGGAAAGCCACACTCTCAAAGGAGTAGCCCCAGGAATCCACCTGGGGAGGCTGGCCGAGGGCCTGCAGTTGCTGCTGGGTGGGCAGCTGGGGAAGAGAGGATGACGTCCGTCTAGTCTCCCTCTGAGGTTCCCACGCTCCCTTGTCCAGGGCAGGTTCTCAAAAAATGAGCCCACTTGGGAGGAGAGGCTCCCCACCTCTGCCTTCTCCAGGCTCCCTGGGGAGTTCCCAGAGCTCTGCCCTGGCTTCCATCTGCTGGCTTTTGTCCTCTGGTTCTCCCGGGTGTGAGCCACTCTCCCCCCTGCTCCTCAGGGCCTCAACACCTGGGCCGTGCGGGAGGAGGCTGGATAGGCTGGCTCTGCAGTTGCAGAGCTGTCCCAGGCAGCAGCCTGTCCGTGCAACTCTGCCATCACCGGGGCCTGGCGTTCCCCGCGGGGAGGCAGGCAGGGATAGATCCTTCCACTCCTTCCAGAACTAGTCAGCCCAGAACACCCCAACCTGGGCCAGTAGGGAAGGGTGGGCCTGGGTGACGGTGGATTCCACCAGCCTGTAACAACCCCTCTGGGTTCTCTGTGGGCACCCCTCTTAACTGGGAGGCAAGTGCCCAGACATACTCTGTCCACATGTCACAGAGAGTATGTGCACATGTGTACTGGATATTTCTGCACGAGTGCACTTGCACTCTCTACCTACTTATGGGCAGTTGAGCTTGCAGCAGGCTGAGTATCCTGCCTCCGTGACCCCCTGTGTGAGCAAGTGAACATTTCAAGCCCTGCTCATGGCCCAGCCAGGCCTTTCTCATGACCCCACCTGCCCTCTGTTACAAGCCCTCTCAGGCCTGGGGTTCCCCTCAAGAAGGTGGGTCTGCCGGGCTGGTCGGCCTGGGCAACATTTCAAGCCCTGCTCACGGCTGGCTGACCTGGGACTGACGTCCAGCAGGCCTGGTCCCCGCACAAAGGCTGGACCGCTTGCCCTCACGCCAGTGCAGCACTCACCTCCTTGGCCTTGCACCACCCCAGGTTCCCCAGTGAGGTGAGCAAAGCAGGGCTTGTCTGTCCATCTTACGAGGAAACTGAGGCCTAGGAAGAGAATGCCTTACCTAAAGGTCTGGCTCCAACCCCAACCAGTTACTGTATTTGTGTGTTTTTTTTAAATTATTTTATTTTTGGTTATGTCAGGTCTCAGTTGTGGCACGTGGGCTCCAGAGCATGTGGGCTCTGTAGCTGTGGCTCACAGGCTTAGTTGCTCCGCAGCATGTGGAATCTTAGTTCCCCCACCAGGGATCAAATCCTTGTCCCCTGCACTGGAAGGCAGAGCATTGGATCACCAGGGATTGGTGTTCTGTTCTTCTGCACACACATCTGTGCCTGTGAGCATGTATGTGTGAACACATAGATCTGTGTGTTTGGGCCTGTATTGTGTCCTTAAGAGTGTGTGTGTGTATGTGCACACACACAGATGTGTACAGCCAGGAGTTCTGTCCGGGACAGGAGAGTTGCCAGGCCTTTCACAGTCCACTCCTGGCCTGGCTTAAACACTAGCTGTTCTGACTGCAACCCAGACAGGCACCTCACCAAGGTATGCGGGAGAAGCTATCAAGGTTCAGGGGCAAGCAGAGACTGCTAGTCTGGGTCTTAGGCAGGGCTCTGGATGGCGCATCTCCTCCACCCTGTGGAGTGGTCCTGGGTAGAGACTGGCTCTGCACCATGCACCAGAGCAGACACCCTGGACAGGAGTGCCCAGCCCCTGCCTCTGCTCAGCTCTCACAGTGGGAAAATCTGCCCTCGTGGAAGCTAGCAGGAGCTCACCCCAAATCTGTGCTAGGATGTGAGGGGCAGGAACGGACAACCCTCCCCCCTCCTGCCCGTGCCATTGAAAACATGGTGGCTCACCTCTAAGAAATCCAGGGGCACCAGTGGGAAGAGGGAGACTCACTTCCAAGATGCTGATGCTTGGTGCCAGTTCCTGGGTCACCATGCCACATGGACATGGGGCGGGGGGCGGTTGGGGTGGTACACACCAGTTCTATTCAGTTCACATCAGAGCTCCTGCTGTCACAACCAAGCTTTACCCCCTGGAAAGGCCTTACAAATAGCTGAGAAAAGAAAAGAAGTGAAAAGCAAAGGAGAAAAGGAAAGATACAAGCATCTGAATGCAGAGTTCCAAAGAATAGCAAGAAGAGATAAGAAAGCCTTCCTCAGAGATCAATGCAAAGAAATAGAGGAAAACAACAGAATGGGAAAGACTAGAGATCTCTTCAAGAGAATTAGAGATACCAAGGGAACATTTCATGCAAAGATGGGCTCGATAAAGGACAGAAATGGTATGGACCTAACAGAAGCCGAAGATATTAAGAAGAGGTGGCAAGAATACACAGAAGAACTATACAAAAAAGATCTTCACGACCAAGATAATCACGATGGTGTGATCACTCACCTAGAGCCAGACATCCTGGAATGTGAAGTCAAGTGGGCCTTAGGAAGCATCACTACAAACAAAGCTAGTGGAGGTGATGGAATTCCAGTTGAGCTATTTCAAATCCTGAAAGATGATGCTATGAAAGTGCTGCACTCAATATGCCAGCAAATTTGGAAAACTCAGCAGTGGCCACAGGACTGGAAAAGGTCAGTTTTCATTCTAATTCCAAAGAAAGGCAATGCCAAAGAATGCTCACACTACCGCACAATTGCACTCATCTCACACGCTAGTAAAGTAATGCTCAAAATTCTCCAAGCCAGGCTTCAGCAATACGTGAACGGTGAACTCCCTGATGTTCAAGCTGGTTTTAGAAAAGGCAGAGGAACCAGAGATCAAATTGCCAACATCCGCTGAATCATGGAAAAAGCAAGAGAGTTCCAGAAAAACATCTATTTCTGCTTTATTGACTATGCCAAAGCCTTTGACTGTGTGGATCATAATAAACTGTGGAAAATTCTGAAAGAGATGGGAATACCAGACCACCTGACCTGCCTCTTGAGAAACCTATATGCAGGTCAGGAAGCAACAGTTAGAACTGGACATGGAACAACAGACTGGTTCCAGATAGGAAAAGGAGGACGTCAAGGCTGTATATTGTCACCCTGCTTATTTAACTTCTATGCAGAGTACATCATGAGAAACGCTGGGCTGGAAGAAGCAACAAGCTGGAATCAAGATTGCCAGGAGAAATATCAATAACCTCAGATATGCAGATGACACCACCCTTATGGCAGAAAGTGAAGAGGAACTAAAAAGCCTCTTGATGAAAGTGAAAGAGGAGAGTGAAAAAGTTGGCTTAAAGCTCAACATTCAGAAAACGAAGATCATGGCATCTGGTCCCATTACTTCATGGGAAATAGATGGGGAAACAGTGGAAACAGTTATATTTTGGGGCTCCAAAATCACTGCAGATGGTGATTGCAGCCATGAAATTAAAAGACGCTTACTCCTTGGAAGAAAAGTTATGACCAACCTAGATAGCATATTCAAAAGCAGAGACATTAGTTTGCAAACAAAGGTCCATCTAGTCAAGGCTATGGTTTTTCCACTGGTCATGTATGGATGTGAGTTGGACTGTGAAGAAGGCTGAGCTCCGAAGAATTGATGCTTTTGAAGTGTGGTGTTGGGAGAAGACTCTTGAGAGTCCCTTCGACTGCAAGGAGATCAGCCCTGGGATTTCTTTGGAAGGAATGATGCTGAAGCTGAAACTCCAGTACTTTGGCCACCTCATGCGAAGAGTTGACTCACTGGAAAAGACTCTGATGCTGGGAGGGATTGGGGGCAGGAGGAGAAGGGGACAACAGAGAATGAGATGGCTGGATGGCATCACTGACTCGATCAACGTGAGTTTGAGTGAACTCCAGGAGTTGGTGATGGATAGGGAGGCCTGGTGTGCTGCGATCCATGGGATTGCAAAGAGTCGGACACGACTGAGCGATTGAACTGACCTGAAGGCCCCTCCACCATGTGGTTCTGGGGCTGAATGTGTGCAGACAGGGCATATGGCTCCAAACGTGTCTATGGGGTTCAGGCCTGGCAACTAAGGGACGGGGGCTGAGACAGAGGTGGCAGGAGGAGTGGACTTGGGGAGACAGGCCGCTGGACATACAAAGGGGGAGTGTGGGGCGGGGGGGAGGCTGTGACTATGACTGTGATAGAGTCCAGAGCAAAGATGGGGGCCGGGTCCTGGGATCACCTGGCCTAGAGAATCTAGAAGCTGGGATATTCTTCTAGAAGATGGACAAAAAGTGAGTGCAAAAACTCCAGGCTTAGGAAAGTGTGTGCAAAGGCTTGAGGCATGTGGGAGAGGGGTCCGTTCAGCAGAAAACTCCACACCCCCCTACAGCTCCCCACTCACCGCCAGGGACCCACCCTGTCCTTCAAGGAGACCCTAGTGAGTGGGGCACCTCTTCCAGGGGCTGCAGGTGAGGAAGGATCTGAACCTGGAAGGGCAGGAAAGGCCACATTCCTGAAGAGGAGGAATGCCTTTGATCCCAGGCCTGGCTCAGGCCACCCGGTCCCCTCTTCCAGGATCCCTGAGAGGCTCACAATTGTAGAGCGAGGCCCTGGGCAGGGGCAGCTCTGGCGTCTGCAGTCTGACCCTAAGCAAGATCCTGTCAGGCTCTGAGCCCTGTATGTGCATCAGAGGGTTCTGTGTCTGTCCACCGCCCCTTCCCCCAACACTCAGGGGCAGCCCTGCTGGGACCACTGTGTGCATTGTGCCCAGCTGTTCACGGCTGGAGGCAGGGCTTCCACTCAGGAACCAAGGCTTTGGGCTCTTCTCCAGCCAGGGTGACCGGGCCGGGACCAGGCTGCACGTCAGGTGGCCAGGCTGATTTGCTTCCACTCTACCTCCTCCCTCCCCAAATGCTGCCCCTTGTCCTGTACTACAGGAGGAGGCCCCCACCCCCAGGGAGGCTTCCCAGTTCCATGCGTCGTCACAGGCTT
The DNA here is from genome assembly GCF_023091745.1 of Budorcas taxicolor. Taxonomy (NCBI): domain Eukaryota; kingdom Metazoa; phylum Chordata; class Mammalia; order Artiodactyla; family Bovidae; genus Budorcas; species Budorcas taxicolor. Next base: position 11,711,553 of record NC_068910.1, on the reverse strand, counting down.
CTGCTCCAGGGTGGCTGTCCCTGAGAGGAGTCCGGAGTGGGAGGGAGAATAGGGAGCCATCACAAGCTACTTGTGGGGAGGTGGGGCTCTCTCCCTCTCCTGGGAGGGGCACAGAGAGGCCCCTCTCCGTTGGGCCCCCACTAATGAGAACACTGCTGTAGTCCACACTCCAACAGGCCCCCAACAAGCCCACTGAGGAATGCTCATTAGCGAGGAGGTCCTCTCCCATGTGTGTCTGCTCAGACCTCTTTTTTGTCTATTACTTGGCTGCACAGCCCAGCATGTGGGATCTTAGTTCCCTGACAAAGGGGTGGCACCTGTTGCCCCTTCATTGGAAGCGCAGAGGAGTCAATCCCAGGACTCTTCGTTTGAGCGCTGTCTCCATCCCTGCCGACCAGCAACGGGACTACCGCCTTCTCGGGGTGACAAACTTGGGATGGACTACTTGGGTACTGTCGGGCCCAGCACCCTCCCACATGGGGAGACCTGAGGCCCAGAGAGGTGAGAACCATCACAACTTATCAGCAAGCAGCAGAGCAGAGTGTGCATCTGAGCCCCTCAGGCTTGGCGAGCCCTTTCCACGCGTTCCGGATCCCCAGGCAAGAAGGCGCTGCCCAGCAACCCTAGGACAAGCCTGCGTGGGAGGCCAGAGACCAGCTTTTCCTATCACCTCCCTGGGCCTGGCATCTCGGATGCTAGGACCATCTATGTCTGCAATACTCTGGTCTTTCCGGAAGTGTAACCGTGGAAGAGATCCCTGCTCCTCTGCCACGCAGCCCTGCAGTTGGGATGAAACCTGGTAGACTCCCCTCCACGAGGACAAAAGGGCGTTGGTGGGGAGGTGGGTAGCGGGGAATGCCGCAGGGCCGCTCCTCTACCTGGTCAGAAAGCTCAAATCCTGCAGGTTCCAGAGGCACGCACTCTGGCAAATCTCAGGCACCGCCGCCATTCATCTCTGACCCTGATTCCCTCCAGGATGTAGAGGCAGGGTGGCGAGGAGCCGCCCAGCCTCGAGCAGAGTGGGAGGGGTAAGCCCCAAGGATGTGGGCGCACTCCGCCGGGCAGGGAACGGACCGGACGGACTCCCCAGCGCAGACAGCCCTGACTCCGTATGGGAAGCGCGGCAGGCCCCGCGCACGCGCGCCGCGCTAGTGGAGCCGCTTTGTTCCAGGGCTACCTGCGGCTCCATTCACCTCCGCCGAGCCAGCCAGCCTGCCACCCGCAGCCAGTGCCGCTGAGGCCCCGCCCAGCCCGCGCTGGGTGGAACTTTTGGCGGGCCCCGCCTTCCCCCTGCCCCGCTCCTTCGGCTGCGATTGGCGCTCTGCGTGGTGCGTCCCGCCTGTCATTAAAGTTGATTCGTGAGTTAGGAAAGGTGGGAGGAGAGCAGATTACAGAGGGGGCCCCCTCCCTCCCACCCCGGGCCTGTGGAAAAGTCACGTGGCGCTTCACTCCGCGCCTGTCACCACTCCGCTTGTAAAGCTTAAAGGTCCCGCTGTCTCTTCCCAGGGCCGGTCCTTTTGGGGATTTCTACAATCTAGCCCGCGGAGGGTGGCACGGCCCTGGGCCTTCCGACCTTCGCAGCTGCCTAGTCCTGCTTTCCCCCTCGGACCTGCTGGAGTGAGACGACCCCTCAGGTCTCCAAACGCAGAGCCCTCTTTGGGACTGTGCAGCCGCCTGAAACGGTGACAGCCTAGGTGCCCAGGGAATGGCACGGAGTAGGTGTTCAGTTCCCGTGTGCTGAACTCGCTGGGAGTTGTTCATGAATCAGTGGAGTCGACAGGACTTCGGCTCAGCTTGATCGCCCCTTTCCTCCGCTCCATCCCCGGGAGACTGCGGGAATGTAGGGGAGAGGATCCCTGGAGCGGGTCCCCCGAGGACAGCTCTTGGGACAGGCACAGAACTGGGAGCTCCGGCATAGGGACCCAGGAGTGTCTTGGTTGGGCCCCTGGGAGAGTTGTAGTGGGTTCTGAGCGGCAGCGCTGAGGCCGAGCGAAGGCCAGCGGGCTGGTCTCCGGGCTTAGGGCACCGCTCGCGTGCCCGCAGACCCCGTGGGGAGGGGCGGCGGAGCAGCGGCGCCTTTAAGCTCGGGAGCCGCGGCGCGGCCCCGCCCCCCCGAGGGCGCCTGGGCGCGCGGCCGCCTGAGACGCTGTTTAATTGGGGCTGTCAGGCCGCGGAGCGCGCGGAGGGCCGGGCGGGACGGAGGCCGGGAGGCCGGGGCGGCGGGCGAGCAGCTCGGCGGGAGGCGGGCGCCCGGAGACGCGGCTGGGGCCCGCGCGGCCGGGGCGCCGTCCCAGGGCAGGGCTGCCCGGCCCCGGCCCCGGGCCGCCCGCGCTCCCCATGAAAAACCAGCTCCGCGGCCCCCTAGCGCGGGCGCACATGTCGGCCTCGGGGGCGTCGGCGTCTGGGGACACCGGGGCGGGGTCGGAGCCCGGTGCGGGATCTGGATCTGGCGCCGGCACCGGGGCAGGCGCGGCGGCGGGCGCAGGGGCCATGCCCTGCAAGAGCGCCGAGTGGCTGCAGGAGGAGCTGGAGGCGCGCGGCGGCGCGTCCCTGCTGCTGCTGGACTGCCGGCCGCACGAGCTCTTCGAGTCGTCACACATCGAGACGGCCATCAACCTGGCCATCCCGGGTCTCATGCTGCGCCGCCTCCGCAAAGGCAACCTGCCCATTCGCTCCATCATCCCCAACCACGCCGACAAGGAGCGTTTCGCTACGCGCTGCAAGGCGGCCACCGTGCTGCTCTACGACGAGGCCACGGCCGAATGGCAGCCAGAGCCCGGCGCTCCCGCCTCGGTGCTTGGCCTTCTCCTGCAAAAGCTGCGCGACGACGGCTGCCAGGCCTACTACCTCCAAGGTAAGGGCGGCAGCGAGACCCAGTCTGGAATTGGGGCGCTCCCGTGGCTCCCGGATGCCCCCGACGGAGGCGGCTTTCTCTCCCCGTGCCCGGCCTGTCCAGCCGGCGCCACGTCTCCCCCGCTCGCATCCTCCCCTCCAGGGCTCCCGGCCCAAGCTGTGCGGGTGTAGGCTGGTACAGTAGCCCCCTCTACATCCCTTTCCGGGCATGATCTGAGTGGTCTGAACAAACTTTTCCCCACTTGGGCTTTCCTTTTTTCCCCATTGTTGGGGCCATGGTAGCTCCCAGGTTCCCCCCTGAAGCCCGGCAAAGGAGGGAGGGTGCCCTCCTGGGCACCAGTTCAGCTCCTCCAGCCTGGAATGGGTGTCCCTGGAAGGCCAGAGTTAGGACAGGAACCTTGAATCACCACCCTCAGCCCTGCCAGGGCAGAGGGAGAGTTTGGGGGACTCGGAGGATCCCCATGTGGGGCTTGTCACTGGGGAATCGCCACCTCTTGGAAGTGCTTGGGGCAGGGCTGTAAGGAGTGTCCCTTGCCCCAGCTCTGGTTTTCCGAGACCCCCAAGTCCTTAGCCAGCCACCCCAGAGGTGGTGGAAGGGGGAGGCAGCCCTGGGAGGCGAGTGACTGCAGCCGGTGTTTCCAATTAACATTCCAAAATGGCCTCTTGCTGGCAGCGGGGCGGGCAGACGGGAGGGGAGGGGAGGCCTGCGGCACCCTCGGGCGCAGGGCCCATGCTTAGCTGCAGCGCGCTCCCCATTTCTTGTCCCTGTATAGCCCCCAGCAGCCTCCCCTTCTGTGGGTCCAAGGCCAGGGTCGGGGTACCTTGAGTTCTAAGGTGGGTTATGGAGAAGAGGAGCCAGGACCCCTTTTATGAACTTGCTCCTGCTGGGGGACAGAACCAGCTGATACCTTCACTACCCTCCCTGGCAGTGGTGGGGAGTGGGGGCAAGCACCGGATTCCCAGTCGAAGGCCCAGGCCCTCTGCCTCGAGCTGACCCAGATGCGGCTCTGGCCTGTGATCTCTTCTGTAAGAGGGTTTGCAAACCCAGAGGTATTGGCCTGAGATGGGGTTGTTTGCTTTCCTTTACTGCTTAGCAATTACTGAGCACCCATGGGTGCCTGATGCAGGGGAGCTGTCGAAGAGGCATGGGCTGGATTCTGTCCTCAAGTGCCCTAAAGTCAGTGGTGTGGCTGGCGCCCTGAGGCCCTATGGGTTAGGGTATGGTGCTCAGGCACGTTTCTGTACCACTTGGGGTGTCAGTTTCCCCGTCTGTAAAGTGGGCCACAGGACAGATGAGAAAGCGGGAGAGAGGGTACATGTGTAAATACTCTGCACTGCCTGTGTTGCCCGTTGCTGGTGGCGGGCCCTTGCTGTGGGGAGCCCCGTTTGGGGACACTGGCCAGTGGCCCTGTCGGCCTCACGCGGGCCCTGTCCACCCCTACCCCCCGCCCGGGGCCACAGGTGGCTTCAACAAGTTCCAGACAGAATACTCGGAGCACTGCGAGACCACCGTGGACGGCGCGTCCTCGCCCAGCGGCTCGCCGCCCGCCGCGGTGCTGGGCTTGGGGGGGCTGCGCATCAGCTCCGACTGCTCGGACGGGGAATCAGACCGAGAGCTGCCCAGCAGTGCCACCGAGTCGGACGGCAGCCCCGCGCCGCCCAGCCAGCCGGCCTTCCCTGTTCAGATCTTGCCCTACCTCTACCTCGGCTGTGCCAAGGACTCCACCAACCTGGACGTGCTCGGCAAGTACGGCATCAAGTATATCCTCAACGTCACGCCCAACCTGCCCAACGCCTTTGAGCACGGGGGCGAGTTCACCTACAAGCAGATCCCCATCTCTGACCACTGGAGCCAGAACCTCTCCCAGTTCTTCCCCGAGGCCATCAGCTTCATTGGTAAGAGCTCCTGCGCTCAGGCAGGGGGGCAGGCGTGCGTGTCGAGATGTGTGGGCTCTGGGTGTCGCCCGTGCCTGGCTTGGGTACCTCTGGGCCTGTCGAGGCTTGTGTGGAGCCCTGCGTGTGCCAGCCTGTGCCAATGGGTGTACCAGGGCCCACTGTGAGTCACCGAGGCCCTCGGGGCCAGAGCGGGGCCCCGACCTGCGGGCTCTCCACAGCTGCTGGAGCAGTGTGGACTCTGCTGTCCAGACACCTTGGGTTTTCTGGCTGTGCTGTTTGGAGCTCAGACCTCCCACGGTCTCACTTGCCCTGCGTCACACCTCAGACGTGTTTCTTGAGGACGGGCTGTCACAGTGCCTTGGGGCTCTACTGTGCACCTGAGGGGGCTGAAGGGTAGTCTGGAGCCAGAGGCCCACCCCGACCTGGCAGCTCTTGGGATGTGCTGACCCAAAGAGCCTCAGGGTGGCCTCAGACGTTCCCGGCAGCCTGTGGGGCTGGCTCGGTGTCCAGGCGGCGAGGGGAGGCAGGGGAAGGCCTCCCCCACATCAGCGTGCTCTGCCATCTAGCTCTGCGCCCTCTGAGCCCCTGCATCCGCAGCCTCGGCTGACTCGGGCTCCTTATCTCTGACCTCCCTGCCTGCTTCCTCTCGGCCAGCTGGAAGCTATCAGTCGGCAGGTCACCGTCCCTGGCTCGGCCATCCCCGGGATTCAGGAAAGGGATACGGGACGAGAGGGTGAATGTAATCTCTGAGGCTGGTGACCAGTGTTCTGCCCAGCCTCCGGGCAGCGTTTTCCCGCTGGCGGCCGTGTCCAGTGGAGGGCGTTTTGGTGTCAGCTGGGCCGGGCTAGCTTTAATAACAGGAAGTGGGAGGCTTCCCCGCCTCATCCGCTTACTGGGAACCAAAACTAGGTGCCTGGCTGGGAGGAAGGAAGGAAGCTGGGGCGGGGGAGGGGTTGTGTCAGGGGCTATCCGGAGCTTCCCCGCTCTGCCCTGAGGACGTGCCCAAGAGGGTATGGGTGCCACCTCAGCACTCGTGGTCTCCCCAGCGAGGTGTGGGGTGAAGGGGGTGCCGCACGACTTTCCAGGGCTGAGCCTGATTTGTAGGTGCTTTTATCCTCCTTGAAGGCCCCTTTACATCAGGGGAAGGGAATAGAACAGGATGTAGAGGTGGGGGGAACCGTGCTCCCTGTGTCACAAGAGAAGGAAGTGAGGCTCCAAGATCCCACAGGACTCGGGGATGGCGGGGGCGGAGAGGGGATGAAGCACCGGCCTCCCCAAGACCCAGCCACACCCCTTAAAGAGCTAAAAATAAAGCCAGCAGGAAGTGGTTTTACTTGGGATCACCTGGGTTTGGGGACCAGGCTTCCCCATTATCTTGGTGTATCACCACCACTGGAGGCTTTTCTCCACCACCCCCCTTATCCTGCCCCAAATTTCAAGGTCAGACAACGTGTTCCACGTGAATCTGTGGCGTCTGTCTCTTCCCCTGCTGGTCTTACCCCCAGTCGGTCTCCGAGTCTGGATGAAGCACCTACTGCATCTTCAGCCCTGGGAATCCTCACGTTGGGTTGGGAAAAGGGATGTCGTGCCAGGCCCGAGACAGTGTGCGCCCCCGGGGAGCAGTCTGTGAACCTCTGCACCTCTTGCAGGAGTGGGCCTGGCTCCTGGGGCTCAGGCGGGAACCCCGCGGGCCCCAGGGCTGCCTCTCATTCATATCTGTCCCCAGCACGGCCTTGGCACAGCGCTGCAGCTGCCCTCGGGTCTGGTGGGGAGAGCATAGGACTGAGCTGGTCAGTGGCTCAGCCAGCATGTGAGCTCCGACTGCGTGTCAGTAGCCTGGCACCACACTGGGGAGGGTGCAGGGATTGCTGACGGAACTTGAGTGGCTGTGTTGGGAGGTGTCACTGGCACATGGGCCGGGGAACAGTGGAGGAAGTGGGCTGGGTGGGCCCCACTTAAGATCCACTGGTGAGGCTAGGCGTGGCCCTGGTCCCCCATCTATTCAGGAGCAGGACTCAGGTCCCCAGGGACTGGCTGGGCCCAGTCCAGAGCTGAGCGTTGCCCGCTGGTCCCTTGCGGAAGGGCCTCCATGACGCCCATGGCCCGAGGAGGCTCTCGGGGCACCCCTGGAGCTGCCCCAGGAGGTGGGCTAGCAGGGGTGAGTGCTGCGTGTTAGCAGGAACCCTTGTGTGGCCTTGTCACTGCGTGTGTCTGCCTGTCTCATTTACAAGATAACCTTGGTAGCCATGCTGCAGATGACCCGAGAGGACGCAGGTGACTCCTCGGCACGTCACACGTAGCACACAGTTCCAGCAGCGGGAAGACTGGCAGCAGGCACAGGGCTCGTGGAGCCCTCCCTGGGCTCAGATCTCTCTAAGGGCCCAGTGAGTAAGCAGGTCCGTCCGACAGAGCAGAAACCGAGGTGCAGGCATGTCAGCTGGAACTGTGGCAGAGCCCCGCCACGGTCACGCTCTTGACCTCGACCCCAAGTTGCTGTCCCACCCGCCTGGGACTTCACCAAGTCCCTCGAGAGTCGGGCGGCACCAGTCCCTTGCCATGCCCCTCTCTGTGCCCGCCCCGCGGGAGCTCCCTGGAGGAGGCACCAGCCTGACCCATGCCCATGTATTGCAGATGAGGCCCGCTCCAAGAAGTGCGGGGTCCTGGTGCATTGCCTAGCGGGCATCAGCCGCTCGGTGACCGTCACGGTGGCCTACCTGATGCAGAAGATGAACCTGTCGCTCAACGACGCCTACGACTTTGTCAAGAGGAAAAAGTCCAACATCTCACCCAACTTCAACTTTATGGGGCAGCTGCTGGACTTCGAGCGGACGCTGGGGCTGAGCAGCCCGTGTGACAACCACACCCCCAGCGAGCAGCTCTACTTCTCCACACCTACCAACCACAACCTGTTCCCACTCAACACGCTCGAGTCCACGTGAGGCCGGGGGCATGGGGCGACGGGCCAGCCCCCCCACCCCGGGCCCCCACAGGGCCCGCCGGGAGGGCCCAGGCCTGCTGCCTCTGGCCCGAGGAACCCAGACATCACCTGTGCCCAGAGGTGAGCTCCCCTCAGCGTCCCACAGCCAGGCCTCCGCCGGCAGGACTTTCCGGAGGGGCCCGAGGCGATCAGACACATGGCTTTGGGAGTCCCTCGGGGCCTCTCCTTGTCCCAGGACACTCCTTTCTGCTGATGGCTCAGCCAGTTTGGCTGTTTTTTTAAAAGACACACCCACGGACCTGAGTTTACTTTTTACTTTCGGCAGGTAAACCCAAGCTCCCTGGAGCAGAGAGCGTGTTGAAGCTCTGCTTGATTGTTCCTTTTTGTAATGGAAAGTGTTATTTTCAGGCTATGTGCAACAGTGGATTGTATAAACCAGTATTTCATCCCTTTCTTGATCCAGTGAGAGAGAGAGAGAGAGGTGTTATCAGTTTGTTTTTCTTCCTATTTCAAACAGCAATTCTTGAGTTTTTGTTTCTGTTTTAATGGAAAAGACAAACCCCACGTTGATCTTGACCAAATGCACTTTGCACATGTGTGAAGCCTCCGTTTCTGCAGCGGCCCTTAAAGGGGTGGTTCACTCCTCCCAGCAGGGGTCTCCCAGGCCTGGCTGCATCTCCTGCTTCTCGGAGCCCAGCCTGGCGCTGCATTCGCCTGTGATGACCGCTGTGAGTGGTGGGCTGGACGGGTAACCTTTGCCTTCTCTGCCCACCCACTTGCCCTCTGGTGGTCGCTGCAGACCACCCCAGGCAGAAGAGGAGGCCACAGGGGACTGCCAAGCAGTAGCATTAACCCTCTGGGCTCAGCCCCGAGGAGGGCCCCAGGCCCTTTTTATCCGTACCCACTACTTCTGTCTCTCTCTCTCTCTGTTTCTAGCTGAGGGTGCAGGCCCAGTGGCTGGGGAAGTTTAGGTGGAGGGCACAGCCCCGCCTCCCAGGTCTCCTCCCCACCCCTGGTTGTTGCTTGGGTTCCAACCGCCACTCCCAGCCCCTCAACCCGTGGGAGCCGGCCCTGTGCTTGCTTTGCCCATGCCTTGGATTAAGAAGCTCACATCCATTTCAGTCCCGGGGGGTGGGGGCGGTGGGGCAGCAAGGGCAGACAGGGAAAGGGTTGTGAGGCCTGTCCATCCCGCCACCCAAGCCCGCTGTCCGCAGAACAGAGCCACGGGTTCCGGTATCCTCCCCAGTTTTGTTCCTTCTCCAAGCTCCGTTCTCCCGGATGGTAGAGCTGCGTGGGGGCCTCCGGGAGGGCCGGGGTCCCTGAGCGAGCCAACACTCGGCATGTGAGCGAGGCCACGGAAACCCTGCCCCAATGCATCTTACCTCACAGGGCTGGTTTTCAGGGATTCTTCAAGGCAGCAGGTGAAAAATCTTGCCACAGTTAAGAAATTGACAAGAAGCTTCCATGCTGTGTACATGGTTCTCTTTCTCTCTCTTTTTTACCTTTGAAAAGAAAAACCCAGAAAAACGCACCAGATTTGTGTAAATGAGGGTATGCCAACAAGGGTGGCCAGTTTTGCTTTATGATCTTATGAAGGAAGATTTGTGACCCTACATATACACACACACACACAAACACACACACACATACACATATATATATATATATATTCCCGAACCAGCAACGGGACTTTGTTTATATTGCAAATAAATATTATTTTTTCTTTAAAATGAGTGGTGTCTGATAAGGGCCAGGGCAATGAGGAGAAGCACTATGGCCATGTCCAGGGGCCTGCTGGGCACTTACTGGGACTGGTCAGAAGCGCCCAAAGCTGGGAGGAGCAGCTGGGGTGTGGGTCGGCAGGGACACTGGGGCTTTGGCCCGCTGGGTGACAGGGAGCGAGGTGTGGAGACGTTCTCTGCACCAAGGTCACACAGCAGAGCCCCTGCTTGCCCAGACACACCCAGTGTTGCCCACCTAGACGCTGCCCAGACTGCCCAGCCGCCCCAGGTCCTGACTGGCCCCCACAGCCATGGCCCTTACTCTTGCTGCTCTTGGGGATGGGACATGGGCTGTGCATCTGTCAACCTCACTCTCCCCCGCACCGTCCCTAGGATGCCTGCAGGACCTGATGCCGGTCAGTGAGTGGGCCAGCCCTGTGGGAGCCAGGTCCCTCAGCCCCCCGAGCCACAGCATCCATTTCTGTGCGGTGGGGCCAACACACCCCGATGCCCAGTGCACTCCCGTTCAGGCACAATGAGCCCCTCACCTTCATTTCCTGGTCTTGACCTGGGCCTACAGGGAGGCCTGGTCCATGCCTGGCTTCCTCAGGGCAGCTGAGTGGCAGCCCTCCAGGCGGGCCCCTCTGGAGGCTTCAGACTCAACCCTGGGGGGAGCAGGGGACACGGAAGGGGCCGGGAGGGGCTGGAAGGCCATGGCCCAGGGAGCGAGGCCCCCAGTGGGAGACGGGGAACTGGGAGCCCCACTGCAGGGGCTTCACCTCTGACCGAGTCGGCCCCAGTCGGAAACTTGGGGGTCTGGGTTGCTGACTCCCGTCTGCCCATCTCTGCTGCCCGCCTGGCGTTATCCCTTCTGCTGTGGCCAGCACTGGACCAGCTCCAGATGGCAGGTAGGTGGGCACGGTGGGAAGAGTGAGTGATTCAGCTGCTTCCTTAGGACTCCCCACCTTGGGGCCGCCAGGCTCCTTCCTGTGTCCCGCCCCATCTCGCCATGAGTTACATCCAACGTCCAGCCTCAGCCTCACTCGTCTGTCGTGAGGGCCCCATGGTTCGAGCCCCAGCTGTGTGGCTGTCGGCCTTCTCATCTTCCTTTCTTTGGCTGCGCTGGGTCTTGGTTTAGGGACTGGGGATCTAGTTCCCTGAAGGGAGGGAACCCGGGCCCCCTGCACTGGAAGCATGAGGTCTCAGCCACCAGACCACCAGGGGGATGTCCCCAGCCTTCCCATCTTTAGAACTGGGGAACACCAGGCCTGAGGGGCGGGAGGAGGCAGTTCTCACAGTGTGGGCAAAGGGGCGGGGGCTGCCTTTGCTCGGGGGCTCCCGGGGGCCTGGGTCCTTCTGTGCCAGGGGCAGGCAAGGGGGTGGGGGCCTGAGCAGGCAGAGACTAGGCCTTTGTTCCCTCTCGCTGCCCTCCGCCTGGGCTGGGGAAGCCCGCGGGGGCTGGGCTGGGGGCTGGGCCCTCGACAGCCTGAGTAAGTGCCTGGCAGTGCCAGCGTGCCCAAGCACAGGGCTGGGGGGGCAGGGGCGGGGAGCGGCAGTCTCCTCCGGAGCCAGTCCTCCAGCCAAGGGCTGAGGGGCGATGCCTCCTACGCAACCCTAGGCCTGGGGGCCTCTCTGACCCTCGGTCCTCATCTGCAGCAACACCCACCTCACTGCCTGCCTGGCTGAGATGGAGACAGAGGGACAGGGCATGGCTGGAGCCCTGGGTCCTTGCTCTGACCTTGGCCCAGGCCACACCCTGTCCCCACGTTGGGTCCCAGGTCGTGCCTCATGGGCCCTCACTCTTGAGAGCTTGCGATTCCAGTCTGTTTTGGCCGTGCTGTCCCACCGCCCCATGGGCACCGTCCATCCCAGGCGTCTGGCTGAGGTCTGGCCACCAGCGGGGCTCAGGGGCGCCTGGCCCCCTCTCTGTGCCCTCAGTCCATCTCTCTCCTCCTGACCTCCTTTTTCTCGCCTCCCTTTGGGTTCCCGTTTCTGTCCCCATCTCAGCCCGGGCCCCCAAGGACCCCCTCATCCACTTAGCGTTCTCGCAGGAGGATCTGAGCCAATCACTCCCTCACTTGCACATTCATCCAGCAGCCGTTTCCTGGGCCGACTAGGCACATGTTCCCAGGAGTGGGAACATGCCTGAGGGAAGCTCAGTGATGTCAGGCTGGGTGGCAGGATAATGGGGCCTCGGCTGTCCTGTGATATATGAATCAGGTGCAACAGCAGGAGTGACTAAGGCTGGACACAAGAAAGAACTTGCAACCTGTGGAGGAGTCACCTTGAAGCGGGTGTGACAAGGAGCCCACAAGAGATGAACTCTCTCTTGGGGGGTCCTGCGCTGGGCCTGGGGCAGAGGGAGGCAGCCCTCAGGAGAGGGGCCCCTCCCCTTCCCCCAGGGCCGCTCCCCAGAGTGCAAACACAGTCATCCCCAGTGAATGGGGCAGGGCGGAGGCAGGCAGCAAGACTGTGCTGGAAACCTGCCGCCACCGCCCGGCACACGCAGGCTGGTCCCCGGATGCCGTGTCTGCAGCGGGCAGGCCCTCCGCATCAGCGCCGATGTGGCCGGGAACACTCCTTAACAGAAGCCAGAGACGCTGAGCAGAAGCAAGGCCTTCCCACCCTGTTCCCCCAGTCTTCACACCCACGGGGCTGGGAGCCTTCTCCCTCTGGCCCTGTGGAGGGCCAGATCCACGGGCGCGTGTGCACACACGGCCCCCTCATTTCTCAGGCAAGGCAAGCCCAAGCAGGTCTCAGGGTGATGAAGGAGCCGCCTGCCTCTGACTCCAGCCTCCTCTCATCAGGGTGTGGCCGGTGAGGTCATCCCTTCCCAGGCAAGGCCATTATAGACCATCATTAGCGACTCCCCAGGGGTAAGATGAGGCCTCAGCCACACCGTCTCTGGCTGTGGGCCAGATGAGCCCTGACGGACGACAGGGGACGCCAGCCCCTGCCAGATCCACTTTGTTCAGGCAGGCTGTCCCCTTCCCAGGGCTGCTCATCACCTACCTGCGGGCGGGGGGGGGCAGGGGGTACATCACCTACCCCTACGGCTTCCGTGCATCTGGAGGAACCCCATCCGCCCACTCCGCACCCACACCTCCTTCTCCAGTCCCAGGGCCCTTCCGCCCCTGCTGCAGGCCAAGGAGGAGTCACAGCCCCTTCTCCAGGGCTGGATGGGCCAGGAGGGGAGTGGAGGGATGTGGTCCAGAGGACAGGGGAGCCCCTAAAAAGCTTTAAGCCCAGGGCTGGCAAGATCTGATTGTCACTAGAAAGACCCCCTAGAATGTAAGTCAGTGCAGCTACTGTGGAAAACAGTATGGAAGTTCCTCAGGAAACAGAAAGAGAATTACCGTGTGATCCAACAGTCCCACTCCTGGGCATGTACCTGGACAAAACTGTAATTCAAACAGATACACACACGCCTACATTCACAGCAGCACTATCCACTAGTCAAGACACGAAAACGACCTGTATGTTCCCTGACAGATGGACGGGTGAAGACAACGAGCTGCATACACGCACCAGAATACCACGCGGCCACGAAAAGGAAGGCGCTCCGGCCAAGCGCAGCACACAGACAGACCCCGAAGACGCCACGCTGAGCGGACTTAGCCAGAGAGAGACAAGTGCTCCACCACACCACTCATGCGTGGAGTCTAACACCTGACCCACGCGCACCCATCTGTGATGAAACGGATGCAGAGAACGGATGGGTGGCGGCTGCCGGGGGGAAGGGGAGGAATGCAGTGGGAAGCGGCGGGTAGTGATGTACGCGTTTGTATACAGAGGGACAGACAACAAGGTCCCACTGGAGAGCACAGGGAACTGTAATCAGTACCCTATGATAAACCATAGTGGAAAAGCACATTTTAAAAGGAATGTGTGTGTATGTACATATAGAGCTGAATCACTAACAGAACTTAACACAGCATTGTAAACCAACCATACTTCAATTAAAACCCATTGTTAAAATTTTTTTTAAAAAGAAAGAGCGGAGAACATGCTAAGGGGCAGGTCTTCAGGACAGGGGACCCTGAGGAGGCTAGGATGGTCAGGGTGCGCACTGGGGCTGGACCACTGTGGCCTGGGAGGGGCGGGGAGACGACGCCACCACAGGGCCAGCAGACTTGTGTGACTTAGCAGGACCCTGTGGGCCTTTCCAGGACAGACCCACCCCCTGCCCCTGGCGTACCCTCTGCTGTAGCTCCTCTGTGAAGCACCCAGATAACACTGTCAGAGGCACATTTCCTGAGTTGTCTCACAGACGTGAAAACCACCCACCGAATGGAAGACGTTAACGACTTGATGACCGTGAGGACAGCAGCCCCTAGACCTACTGGCTCCCAAGGATGGATAAGGCTAGCCCCTGGGACACCGTCCCGTGACCTCACCATCAACCAGAGAATCACGCATAAGCTGATCACACGGCCTGCCGACTCCCCTCCCTCACCTGGCCTTTCACTGAAACCCTGCGGGGAGTGGAAGGGTCTTGAGCGCCAGCCGCCCCTTCCCTTGTACTGGCGCCTGCAGTAAACACTGCCTGTCCTTCACCACAACCTCGGGGCAGCAGATGGGCTTGACTGCGCATGGCAAGCGGACCTGGGCTTGGTTCTGGCCACTGGACTCTCTACTCCCCTGCCCCCACCCCTCACTGTGCCCCCACACGCTGAGACCACCAGCATCCTCCCTTGTATTGAACAGCACAGACTGGAGCCCCCTCCCAGAGCTGCAGTCTTCTCATCTGTACAGTGGGCTTGAGAACTGTAGCTCTAAGAGGAGATGGCAGGATGAAGGGTCTTCCTCTCAGGCCCTGGGAACACGAGCAGTGGATGATGCTGATTTAACTGTGCCTGCCCCCTAATGAGGGGCACTGCCCGGGGCTGGCCATTGCTGACTCCCGTGTAATCCTGGACAAGCCTCCTTCCCAGTCCAGGTCCTCGGGTTCCCTGATGAGAAAAGTGACCCAGGGGACCCGCTCCCAGACCCTCAGTTCCGTCCTAGGCCCTGGACAGCCGGGCATCGGGAGTCGCCTAGGAGCCAGTGCCCAGCCCGGGGAGAAGGCTGGGGTTCCGGGCCAAGATGCCTTGGCTGGGGTGGGGGGTGCCTCTCTCTGCCCAGCAGAGCCCTTTGCTGCAGCCCCTTGAGGACGTTTGCCCCTTCTGTCTACCTGCCCAGAGGACTCCCCGCAGTGTCCCCTGACCCAAGGTCCAGAAAAACTCACAGAGAGCTGCCAAGCATGTGGCCCCAGGGGAGCCCTGGCCTCTGCTCACAGCTCCACAGCCTGCTCCTCCCCAGTCCCAGCCTGCGTCTGGGGAAGGTTCGATCATGGAGCCTGAGTGTCTTCCGGGGCCATCAGGAAGGGCCTTGCACTCAGCCTGCTCCCCGCACTCAATCCCTTTGCTCCATTTCCTATGTCGCTTGCCCAAAGACCCTCCTCACTAGCCCCTGAGTTCCCCAGCCCTGTCCCTCCTTGGCCCTGCACCCACAGGACCCTGTCTGTCCTCTGCTCACACTGGCCCCAAACCTAGGCTTGCCGGGAGCTGCTTCTCTTCCGGCCCCAGCAGAGCCCGGCATGGGGGCTTGGGAAGGTGCTCCTGGACGGGGAACAGCCAGAGTAAGGCCTGGCTCCCACTTTCCCTCCAACCGCCTGGAGCCAGGCCCCGGCAGCCCCATCCTCTGCCCCGCCCGGTCACTCGGTGCTCGGGCTGCCCTGCTTTTCCACTGTCCCATCGGCACGTGTGGGCTGGGACCCTGGGTGCAGTGCTTTCTGCACTGCAGACTCCTCTCTTGGGCCTTCTGCCTGGAAGCGGCATTTCCGGGTCAAACACCTGTGCTCTACTTTTTTCCAGCTGGTTTCTGAAAGGAAAGCAGGACCGTTTATCTTTAACTTTTGGCTGTTATTGTTTCTAATTCAGAGAAGCCGTGTATCTGCAGTGCTGGGCACTCAGCAAAGCACCGGGGGCCGAGTCATAGGGCCAGAGGCTCCAGCTGCCCCTCAAAGCTGTTCTGCCTGGGAGTCTGGCTGGCATCTGATCCTCTGGCATTTCTAATTGCGGTAAGACTCGTAATAATAACACAGCCGCATGGCCCTCACTCTGGGCCAGTGTGTCCCTCTAGATTTCTGTGATAAACTCATGTAATCCTCCCTGCAGCCCTGGGAGGGAGGTGCTGACCATCCCTGATGGGCAGATGTGGAAGTCAAGCTGAGAGGGGTCCGCACTGGGGTCTGGGTGCCTGTCTGGCTGACTCTTCTCACAGGCAAGAACCAATCTGACCCCGCACTGGACCTGTCTCTTTCACTCTAGCCTTTGTGTTCTATTGCTTTTGCTACAAAGTAAGAATGCTGCCTAGGGGACTTTGCTGCTGGCTCAGTGATAAAGAATCCATCTGCCAGTGCAGAGGACCTGGGTTCAATCCCTGGTCCGGGAAGACCCCCCATGCCGCGGGACGACTGTGTGCCCCACCTGCCCGCCTGCACTCTAGAGTCCGTGAGCCCCGCTCCTGAAGCCCGGACTCTGCGATGGGAGAGGCCACCACAGTGAGAAGCCCGCGCACTGCAGCTGCAGAGCCGCCCCTGCTCCCCGCAACTAACAAGCCCAGGCGGCGATGGAGACCCAGCACGGCCAATGAATAATCATTTTTTTTAAATTTACAAAAGAAAAAAGAATGCTGCCCACAGCCTGAAATATACAGGCTAGCCCATTCTCAGGACTCTGCTTTTTACAGGTGTAACACTTTCCCATTCATACAGAGATAGACAGTTGTGTAATGGAGAATCACATTTGTCTTATTGGAAGTTTACAGGACGTCATGACCTAAGTTCCAGGGACAGCCACGAGACCGAAGATCTGACACCAGGTTTGCAACTAACCACGTCCCCTCCCCTTTAAACACAAAAGAAGCCTGAATTCTAACTCCAGTGAAGTGGTTCTTCGGGACTCTAGTCCACTACCTTCTCAGTCTGCTGATTTTTTAAATAAAGTCACTATCCTTGTAGCAACAACTCACTTCTCAACTTACCTGCCTGCTGCGTGGCCAACAGTACAAGCTTGGACTCAGTACCACTCAGCTACCCCAGGGCTGAGCTCCACCGAGGCCTGGGGTCTCTGACCACTCCCAAGCCTAATACCACCTGGGCTCCCACCAGTGCCGACTGCAGGAAAGCAGCATCCTAAGGGAAGGAGCCTGTACCCCACCTTCCTGAAGGCATCACCATGCATCTGTGGGTTCCCGGGGCCAGGTGGGTGGGGGAGGCAGAGGAAAAATGCTGGCAACATCTTGGGAGGCTGTCCCAGAGTGCACAGCCTGGAGGGGCAGAGGCTCAGGGACACACGATCTAACAGGTAAGGCGCCTACGGATTAGATCTGGTATACAGATGCCTGAAGAACTATGGACGGAGGTTCATAACATTGTATAGAAGGCAGCGATCAAAACCATCCCCAAGAAATGCAAGAAAGCAAAGTGGTTGTGTGAGGACGTCTTACAAATAGCTGAGAAAAGAAGAGAAGGAAAAGGCAAGGGAGAAAGGGAAAGATACACCCAACTGAATGCAGAGTTCCAGAGAACAGCAAGGAGAGAAAAAAGAACAATGCAAAGAAATAGAGGAAAACAATAGAATGGGAAAGAGTAGTGATCTCTTCAAGAAAACTGGAGATATCGAGGGAACATCTCATATAAGGATGCGCTCAACACAGCACAGAGATGGTAGGGACCAGACAGAAGCAGGAGCGTTTAAGAAGAGCTGGCAGGAACGCACAGCAGAGCTGTACAAGAAAGGCCTCCATGGCCCAGGTAACCATGCTGGTGTGGCCACTCACCCGGAGCCAGACATCCTGCAGTGAGAAGTCAAGCGGGCCTTAGGAAGCATCGGTACGAACGAAGCTAGTGGAGGTGATGGAATTCCAGCTGAGCTATGTAAAATCCTAAAAGATGCTGCTGCGAAAGTGCTGCACTCAATATGCCAGCATATTTGGAAAACTCAGCAGTGGCCACGGGACTGGAAAAGGTCAGTTTTCATTTCAATGCCACAGAATGTTCATACTAGACAATTGTGTTCATTTCACGATAGCAAGGTTATGCTCAAAATCCTTGAAGCTAGGATTCAGGAGTACATGAACTGAGAACTTCCAAATGTACAAGCTGGGTTTAGAAAAGACAGAGGAACCAGAGATCAAACTGCCAACATCCACTGGATCACAGAGAAAGCAAGGGAATTCCAGAAAAACATCTATTTCTGCTTTATTGACTATGCCAAAGCGTTTGACTGTGTGGATCACAATAAACTGCGGAAAATTCTTGAGATGGGAATACCAGATCACCTAACCGGTCTCTTGAGAAACGTATATGCAGGACAAGAAACAACAGTTAGAACCAGACATGGAACAACAGACTGGTTCCAAACTGGGAAAGGAGTACATCAAGCCTCAATACCATCACCCTGCTTATTTAACTTATATGCAGAGTACATCATGCGAAATGCCGGGCTGGATAAAGCACAAGCTGGAATCAGGATTGCTGGGAGAAATATTAATAACCTCAGATATGCAGATGACACCACCATTATGGCAGAAAGTGAAAAGGAACTAAAAAGCCTCTTGATGAGGATGAAAGAGGAGGGTGAGAAAACTAGCTTGAAACTCAGCTCCAAAAAATTAAGATCGTGGCATCTGGTCCCATCACTTCACAGCAAATAGAAGGGGGAAAAGTGGGAACAGTGACAGATTTTATTCTTTTGGGCTCCACAATCACTGCAGATGGTGACTGCAGCCATAAAATTAAAAGATGCTTGCTCATTGGAAGAAAAGCTATGACAAACCTAGACAGTGTATTAAAAAGCAGAGACATCACTTTGCCGACAAAGGTCCATATAGTTAAAGCTATGGTTTTTCCAAGTAGTAATGTATGGATGTGAGAGTTGGACTATAAACATAGCTGAGTGCTAAAGAATTGATGATTTTGAACTGTGGTGTTGGAGAAAACTCTTGCGAATCCCTTGGACTGCAAAGAGACCACATTAGTCAATCCTAAAGGAAATCAGTCCTGAATATTCATTGGAAGGACTGATACTGAAGCTGAAGATCCAATACTTTGGCCACCTGATAAGCACCGACTCACTGGAAAAGACCCTGATGCTGGGAAAGATTGAGGCAAAAGTAGAAGAGGGCGGCAGAGGATAAGATATTTAGATAACATCACTGACTCAATGGACATGAGTTTGAGCAAACTTGACCAAACTCTGGGAGACAGTGAAGGACAGGGAAGGCTGCCTGGCCTTTGCTGCAGGTCCCAAAGAGTCAGACGCGACTGAGCAACAGCAACAGGCATCTAGGAGGCTTCCCGCAGAAGGGGACATCCTGCGGCAAAGGTCCCACCTCCAGCTATTTCTGGACAAGCTATTTCCTCCCCGTGAATACTCTGCATCACCATCACTCCCTTCAAATGGCCACACCTGTCTACCCTCTCCCTAAGCGAGGCTCAAATGCCTCCGCCTGCAGGAAGCCTTCCCAACTTCTCCCTGCAGCTGACGTTCTGGTGCCTCCTCTGGCTCCCACTGTCCTCTGTGCAGAGCCATCCCCGCTGGGGGCCTCGATGGCCAGGATGCTGACTCATCGGCCCTCTGGGCACCATCTGGGGCACCTCTGGGAAGCTGCCTGGCTCAGGACGTCAGGCCTGTGCCACCTGTGCACACAGACATGCTGCCTGTGTGCCCGGGGAACCTACTGTGCTGTGTCCTCAGGCTTCTGGCTGCGCATCTGCCTGCGGAGATGCTGAGGAGGTGGGACTGGGCCCCTCCGCGCCCGGCAGGAGCTCTGGCCTCTGCAGCCCCTGTGCCCACCATGGTCGCCTGTCCTCCCCTCTGGTTTCAGCCAGAACTCATGTTTATAAATACCTGTCACCGTGACAGCAAAGTAGAGGGGTCTGGAGGCCACACTAATTGATTAATTAAACCCTCTCGGTTAATTAGCTCTGTCCCTCCAGGGAAAAAAGCCTAGAGCTGGAGCCAGAGCCTCCTCTGGGCTAGGGGAGGGTCTAATTAGCCTGGGTCAAGCTGAGCCTGATGCCAGCTGATGGGGCCAGTGGAGAGCCCTGGAGGAGAGAAGTCTGGGTACTGGGGCCAGGGGGACCACAGTGCGGGGGGTGAGGGGGCCCCAGCGTGGGTGTGAACCAGCCCCTCCCAATCACCCTGCCCAGCCTCTTGGCTCCTCACCTGAGCTCCAGAGGCCAGGTGGACCAGGAGGAGGCGAGGGGGTGGGCACTGCAAGGGGCAGGATCTGTGGGAGCAGAGGGGTGGAGGCTGACCCCGGGAAGATTTCAAAGGGGTCACCTTTACTTGCTCACCTGCCCACACAGGCCAAGGGAGACTCCGGTCTCTAAAGGGGCCTCTTGCCCTTGGCTGCTGAAGGGCAGCACAAGAGCTGGAATCTTCTCTGGATGTGGACGGCATGGTAGGCTTGAGGCCGAGGAGGGACCTGATCAGTTTGGGTTTTAGAAAGATGGGGGTATGGTGGTGGGGGGTTGTGCTCAGGAGAATGGATTAGAGAGCAGGAGAGGGGTGGCAGCTGCAGAGAGGGGGGCTTCAGTGTCCAGAGAGAGCGAGGGCCCACCAGGCATGGAGACTTGTGGGGAGGCAGGTCTGGCCTGGGCGTCAGCAGACTGGCTGCTAATGCCCTGTGGTCTGGGCCACCCAGTTCCTTCTCGGGGCCTCTCTCCCCTAAGCTGCAAGGGTCAGGGAGGGGTTCCCAACATCTTGGGGTGTGCGGTCAGGCCTGTCTCCTCGGCCTAGGACAAAGCACCTGCTTCACCCCACCCCAGCCCTCCTGGCACCCAGGCGTCCTGCCCAGCAGGGCTCCCATGTCTGTGAAGAGCCCAGCCCCCAGCACCGTGACGTCGGACTCAGCCCCATGGAGTTTGGGATGAAGGGGCACCTCCGGGTGGATACCTGCGCCGGCCCAGCCCAGGAGGGAGCTGGCCCCGGGAGGGGAGGCCGCGAGCCCGGGACACTCCGCCCGCTGCGCAGCAGGCAGGGCTGCAAGCTTGGCAGGCGGCCGACCCTGGGCCGGTCCTCCAGCTCCCCGAGTGGCCGTCCAAGTGGGAACAATGACCCTTTCACGTCACGCCTCCTTCAGTCACAGCAACTTTGGCGCCGCGGGACAAAGGGGCTGTTTCATCATTGTTGGGCTGGATCAACAGCCCGCCCGCCCTGAGCCCCGCTGCCCCCGCCCAGCCCAGGCTCCCGGGCCGGGGAGGCCGACCGGCCAGCTGGGCCCGAGCCCGGCAACCCTTTCCCCACTGGCTCAGCCACATCCGTCCAGAGACCCCCTCGCCTTCCTGGCCTTTTGCCCCTTTGGGCCCAGTCAGAGCTGGGCTAGAGCCACGCTCTAGGAGCCCCCGAGGACCCGAGGTCCTGCCCCCTCCCAAGCCTCAATCTCCCTTCAGTGGCTGAGATGGACTCCCAGGCTCCATCGACATCTGCTACCCTGCCCCTGAAGGGAAGACATCCCACTTGTGTTCCTGCCCCCAGACGGCACCCGCCCCTAGTGAGAGCGCCGAAGTGGGGAGAGGGCCCTGGCCCACGGGTGGGGAAGCAGGGGAGGCCTGTGGTCTGAGTCCTCGCCAGGCCTCTGCTCCCATATGGCCCTTCTGCGGCATGAGCCAGCTCAAGATCCCTTCCGCTCATCCTCGGGCAAGCCTCCCTCCACGCGCGGCTGGCCCAGAGGCCAGGGCACACGCTCCCCACCACAGCCCTGCCTCCGGCCTCCTCCTGTTAGGGCCTGGGGACTGGAAGCCAAGCCCCCAGACCTCCTCCCTTCTCCACCTGGCCAGAGTGTGCTGGGGCTTCCCAAGAGGGAGAGAGCTGGGGCCTTAGGGAGGAGGTCCCAGGCTGAGGATGGGGCCTCCTACCTGCTGAGTCAGAGCTGTGTCAGAGACTCCAGACCCCTATGGCCCCTCGCACCACCCCAGAAGCAGGGCTGCGGGACGGGTGGTGACCTCGTGGTGGGCGTCCCAGCCTTGGGACTGCAGGCAGCATGGTGTGGGTAACTCGCCCCCGGTGGACTGCAGGGGGCTCCAACTGCTGGGGGCCACCAGGGGATGGGGAGGCAGAGAGCTCAGCCAAGGCCAGGGAGTCGGGGGTCACCCCTGGCTGCACCTGCATGAATCAACTGTTACTGCACCTGGTTCTCGGGAAGTCCCTGTGCTGTGGGCCCGGATCAGCCCTTCTGCTCAACGAGGGCACAGGCTCTGCCAGGTGGGCTCTTTCTCCAGGACCCCAGGAGTTGGACCCCACACTGGGAGGGGGAAAGCCAGGGGCACGTGAGTGCTGCAGTTTTCCCCACTTTACAGATGAGACTCCTGAGGCTCAGAGGGTGAAGTGGCCTGTCTAACCACACCGCTGCAGAGCAGAGGCTCGGCCACCAGCGAGAAAGGAGCCCGGGTCTGGGGCCGGTCTCCCCGGGCATCTGGGTGCAGGAAACAGGCTGGCTGTCCAGGGCAGATACCGTGTGTATGGCTGCAAGGAACCTGCAGGACCAGGCCTGCCTCCCAGTTCCTACAGCTGCCTGCCCTCCCAGCCCAGCCCAGCCCCACCCCGCCCGGCGGCACCGCGCACACACTGCCCATCTGCCCTGCTCACTTCCTCTGACTAAGACTAAAGAAGCCCTCCTTCAGGGCACTGGAGCTGGCACCCGCCAGCAGGAAATGACTGGCCCTGCCCTCCCCAGCGCCTGCCTGTCCCGCACCCCCCGCCCCATCTGGACTCCCAGGAACATGTTGGGGCGGGGCCGCTGCCCTGGGCGGAGGGGGCCAGGCTCACTGGGAGTGGAGGTGGATGCTCTCCCACCCGAACCTGGCCAAGGGCCCCTTCCATCTGGCTTCAGAGTCCCTGGAGCCCGAGGCGCCCCCGGCCTACTCAAGCCCAGGACCCTGGGAGAGGGGGAAGGGCTAAGCCCCCGCTACAACTCCAGTTGCAGAAGACCAGCACCTGGGCTCTGAGCACAGTTTCAGCCTTTTTCGACTCCCAGGCAGCCTCTGAACTCTGTCCTCCCAGATGCCTGGGGAGGAAGTGGGAGCTTGGCCTGATGATACTGGGGCTCCTAGGATCCCTGATGACCATCAGGGTAAGGTGGGGGTTGGAGGTGGGGCTTCTACCAACTTCCAGCTCTAGGTGGGGGGTCACAGCTCCAACACCACCTTCAATCCAGGCTTGGGCCCTGGCCACGGTCAGCACCTGCCCAAGTGGGGCCTGGACTAAGCCACGTGAGGCCCGAGGGAGAGGCTCAGCTGCCGGAAGGGCCGTGGGCCTGCAGCTGGGTTCCTGCACCCTCTGGACCTCGGCCTCCGCAGCTGCACACACTGTTGGACTCACTGAGGGCTGCTCGCAGTTCTGGCACCCTGAGTTCTTGTATAACACCTGCTAAGCCAGATGAACCATGGTCTGTTGGTCAGCAGACGATGGGCTCAAAGAGTCACCTCATTTGACTCAAGGGTCCTGGGAGGACCCCTCTGTCCTCAGCCGGCCTCTGACCTCCCAGGACGGGTCACTCTGAGGACGACACAGCGCCCCTCAGCCCCAGGACTCCCAAGAGCCTCCGTGTAGCTGTGCATCCCTCCGTTGCCCTGGACTTGGTGACCAGCTCCAAGCTGTGTGGGCGAAGGCCAGCTCTGCCTTCTCTGGACCTCAGCTGCCACCCCTGTGTTGAATCTGTTCCCTTTCTGGGGACTGTGACCAGGATCAGAGGTGTCTCCTGAACAATGGGGTGTGGAAACACCCAAGCCAGGGTGACCCAGGGATGAGTTCTCTGGCCCAGATGGGAGTCTCACTTTCCAGACTGCTCTGCAGTTCCACCTTCAGAAGTGATCTTTCGTCTCCCTGAGCCTCACTCCAGGGGATAACAAAGAGACCTGTCTCAGCAGGTGTGGGAGTGACTTGTCTGAGCCACCAGGCCCCAGGGACGGTGGGAGCAGCTGTTACTGGGTTTGGCTGCTGGGAAGTGCGGGAGCTCCCAGACACCGTCAGAGCCTCTGGCCCTGGGCTGACAGTGGACCCCCAGGGCCTTGTCCCCTGGGGAAAGGCCCCCAGGACACACCAGCAGGCATTGCCCAAGCAGCCATACTGCAGGGCGGGCCCCTGCCTGAGGAGGCCGGAGGCGGTGGACGCACCACCTTCAAGGAGGGGGGCACAGTCTGGTGACCCTGCAGGTGGGGGGAGGAGCGGGTGCTGGGCCACTCTGTCCAGGGGGAGGGCAAGGGGGAGGTCAGGCCCTCCGGAAGGTGGCCTGAGGCCTCTCTCCTCTGCCAGCAGGACTGTGCATGCTGTGATCTGAGTCTGAACCTTGGCTGGTGGGGGTCCTGGGGTCCCAGCCAGTGGACTCAGCCATGCTCCTCCCTCCCAGGAGAATGCCGCCTCCTGGGTATCTGGGGCCAGTAGTGACGACCTCCGCCCGAAGCTGAAGACCTCACATCAGCTCTCCAAACTCCTCTACCAGGCTCCCATTTTACTGTGAGCATGGAAACTGAACGCTAGAGAAGTTCAGTTACTTGGAGTTTGGCGGGAGGGGCTGCCCACACATCAACCCTTGCCTGGGAAAGAATGATGGAACTAGGGTGCTTTATCCTGGGTCAGGCTCAGCCCCAGGGAGGCTTCTGGACAAGGTTACTTCATGGCCTGGCTACACACACACTCCCTTCTGTCCCCAGCCAGTCTGCCTCCTACCTGGCTTAGCACTGCCTCCTCCAGGAAGCCACCGGGATAGACTCAAGTTCCTTCGCTGTGCCCACCACCCCCTAACCAGTGCAGTCAGGGCCTGTCTACCTGTGGGCCCCCATGAGACCGCAGGAGGGCAGGGCTGGTTTGCATAGCCCTGAGTCCCCACAGACAGAAGGGGGAGTCCTTCTATCATGGGCCCAGGGGCTTTGTCCCAGACTGCTAGTATGACAGCTTCCAGAGCAGTGCTGGGTCACAGATATGACTGCCTCACAACCTGCCAAGCGCATGGACCTGGAGACGTTTTCTGAAGGCCATCTAGCTGCTGGTGTCAAAAGGCCTAAAAATACGCACAGCCTTTAACCCAGCAGATCTGTACCTGGGAATGTGCCCTGAGGAAATAGCCACTTGGAGGAGAAGCAGTGAGCCTCTAGTTTGCTCTGTGGGCTTAGAAGAGTTGCTCTCTGGGCCTCAATTTCCCAGGCTGCACAAACATACGGCCATCACACCTCATTTGTGCTGTGATCCAGCCAGGCGGACACGGCATAGTCCTCTTCTACAGTTCTCCAGTTAACCCAGCAATGCGGCAGAATCCCCTTCTTACTTACAGAATGTAGGGCGTCCGGTGAGAGGGTTCAGGAGAGCAGGCCCACTCTGGGGCCAGCTCTGCAAGCTATGGGAAGAAACTGTCCTTCCGGAAGCTGCTTCTCTCATGCTTGGAGTGGCCGGGGGCGGGGGAGGCGGGTCAGAGCCACCGTGTCTAAGCAGGACCTTGTTCTGTGGCCTTGAAGCCACTACCCTGGCTCATACCAGTCCCAGAAGCTGGCGTCCAGCCTTCCCCCGGGGACGGCCTCCTCCCGGAGGAAACAGCGCTCTGCTCACGCTCACCGTCCTTCCAGAGGATGCTGCCTACTGTGCCCGGGCCACCGCGTGGGCCTCGGTCCCCTATCCACGGCCCTTCCCTGTCCTCTCTCTGGGACTCAGGCCGTCTCCCTCCCCAGCCATGCAGCTCTCAGAGCCCCCTCCACCAGGAAGCTGGCTCAGATTTCACCTCTGGGAGTCCCACACCCTGTTACCCTCCCATGTGGCAGTTATCATGAGACAGGAGGGAAAGAACGGGACACAAACACGAGATTCATAAAGGAGGGACACAGCTATTGGGATGCAAAAAAGACCAAATGGAACCAGCTGAAACCAAGGTGGCTTGAGAATAGTCTGGTCATTGACTCAAAATTACTCCCCCTTACGCCTTAATAGTTCCAAGACGAACCATAAAATGTCAAAAAGTGGGCAGTGGCCCAATTCCTGGAAAATCCCCACCATTCCCTGAAATAGTAAGAATATTCCTCCCACTTGTTAGTGATGAAATTACTTATCCCATAAACACCTACGAGCCCCAGGCCTGCTCTCAAGCTCTGAGCTGGTCCACATTCTGCCTATGGAATGTATTCCGCTCAGCAAATGTGCGTCTGCTTTTCTCTGGCTCCATCTTGAATTCTTTCCTGCATGAAGCTGAGGACCCTCCCTTGGCGGTGGCCTGTCCCAGTGACCCTGCGGGTGCCAGGACGTGACACTTCCCTCTCCCGCAACATCTCCTGGAGTGACCATGAAGGGACCGCAAAGGGCAT
Source organism: Budorcas taxicolor (assembly GCF_023091745.1). NCBI lineage: Eukaryota > Metazoa > Chordata > Mammalia > Artiodactyla > Bovidae > Budorcas > Budorcas taxicolor. Next base: position 11,685,809 of record NC_068910.1, on the reverse strand, counting down.
AGTCTTGCCCCACTTGTTGGGCTACAGCTCCCGTGGCCGGGACTGAGGGTTCTGAGGCGTGAAAACCAAGTAGCCAGTTAGGTGACCTGACACAGCCCACAGCACCTGGCAGAGCCCAGCTCTCTGGCTAGTAAGCAGGCCTGCCGAGCCTGAGGCTCCTCTCTGCTGGCTGTCTCTCCTTCCCCTTCCTCACCTTCCGGTTAAATCACTCCATCCCTTTGGACCTGAGAAGATCCGTGAGACAAGCACCCAGACACAATGGTGACTTCATTGGGCGAGTTTTCCCTCTGTGGCTCCTGGAGCCCAATTCCCCTCCCTACCCATTCTCGGTTCATTTCCAAGACCCAGAACTGCATCCAGGGGCCCAAATAGAGGACTACAGGAGCACCCACTACATTTGGGGCCTGGCCTCACTGCCCTGAGCAGAAGTCACAGGTGGCCACGTCCCTCAACAGATCACAGACTTCCATTCATTCACAAAATCCATCAGCCAAGGGTAGGGATAGTCCCCTCCTCCTCCTCCTCCTCCTCCTCCACTCTTTCTGACTTCTTAGACAGTCAGCTGGCCCTTGACCTCCCTGGCCAACTTGGCCACAGGCCAGGTGCTGCCTCTGTTTCACGGCTGTACAGAGGGATCCCTCCTTAGCCTTCCCTGGAAAGTCCCATGACATTAATATCACCTATATAGAAAACTCTAAACATTCCACACACACACACAAACTAGTAGAACTTATAAACAAATTCAGCAAGATAGCAGAACATAAGATTAACGTTCAGGAATTGGTTGCATTTCTTTACACCAACAATGAAATACTAGAAAGGGAAAGCAAAATGATTAGCTTTTAAAATCATACTCCTATAAAATATTAATACTTAGGAATTCATCTTACTAAGGATGTGAAAGACTTACATGCTGAGAACTATAAAACACTAATAAAGTAAACTGAAGATGACTCAAAGAAATGGACAGATATCCTATGCTCTTGGATTGAGAGATTTAATATTGTTAAAATAGCCATACTACCCAAAGCAATGTACATACAGACTGAATGCTATTCTTATTGGATCATCCACAACATTTGTCACAGAACTAGAACAAGTAATTAAAAAATTTATGTGGAACCATCAAACACCTAGAGTTGCCAAAGCAATCCTGGCGGGCGGGGCGGGGGGTGCGGGGGGGCGGAGACTCTCCCAGACTTCAAACAATACAAAAAGCTACAGAACTCAGAACAGTGTGGTACTGGCACAGAAACAGACCTATGGATAAACGGAAAAGAACAGAGAGCCCAGAAATAGGCCCACAGACCTGAGGTCAACTGACCTTTAACAAATGAGTCAAGAATATACAAGGGGAAAAGGACAGTCTCTCTAGCAGTTGGTGCAGTCGGACAGTCACACTGTGTCAGTGACGTCATTACACACCCTCACATCATGCAAATGCCTTCAAGACTTCAGTATGACACATGACACCATAAACCCCTGGAAGACAGCGTAGGCAGAACATTCTCCGACATAAATTATACCAGGGTTTTCTTAAGTCAGTCTCCCAAGGCAATAGAAAAAAAAATAAAAAACAAACGAAGGACTCCCCTGGTGGTTTGGTGGTAAGGAACGGTCCGGGAAGATTCCACCTTCCTTGAGGCAGCTAAGCCCAAGCACTTCAAGAACTGAGCCTGCATGCTGTAAGTACTGAGGCCTGCACACCCGGAGCCTGTGCTCCACGGCAAGAGAAGCCACCACGGTGAGGAGCCCACGCACCACAAGTAGAGAGTAGCCCCGGCCTGGTGCAACCAGAGAAAGCCCACGAGCAGCCGAAGAGTACACACATATTTATTAAAAGAATACTTAACGTATTAAAAAATAAACAAACAAATGAGACCTAATAATACTTACAGACTTTTGCACAGGAAATGAAGCCATAAATTAAGCAAGCAACCTATGGAACGGGAGAAGATATGTGCAGATGACATGGCCAACAAGGGCTTAATCTCCAAAATAAATACACAGCTCATACAACCTAACAACAACTACAACAAAAATCAAACCCAACTGAAAAATGAACAGAACACCTACACAGATATTTCTCCAAAGACAAAACACAGGTGGCCCATAGGCGCATGTAAAGATGTTCAACATCACTAATTATTAGAGAAATGCAAATCAAAACTACAGAGGTCCTACCACATGCCTGTCAGAATGGCCATTATTAAAGACTACACAAATAACAAACATTGGACAGGATATAGAGAAGAGGGAACTCTCCTACATTGTTCTTGGGAACATAGGTTTGTGTGGCCACCAACAGTATGGGGAGTCTTCAGAAAAGTAAAAAGAGAATTACATATGATCCGTATGATTGCTGCAGTCCCACTCCTGGGCATATATCCAGGCAAAACTATAATTCTAAGAGATACATGCACCCCTATGTTCATAGCAGCACTATTCACAACAGCCAAGACACGGAAACAGCCTAAATCAACAGATGAGCGGAGAAAGACGTGGAACATGCACACAATGGGGCACGACTCAGCCATCAGAAAGAAACCCTGCCACGTGCAGCAACGTGGATGCAACTAGAGACGGCCACACTAAGTGAAGGAGGTCAGAAGGAGAAATGCCTGTGATGCCACTTAGATGCTGAACCTAAAATATAACACAGAGACTGCGTCAAAACGGCAGAGGAGTGAGATATGGAGCTCACCTTCTCCCACTAATACATCAAAAATACATCTACATGTGGAATGGTTCTCACAGAACATCTACTGAATGCTGGCAGAAGACCCAGGACTTTCAGAAGGGTGAGAAAATCACGTAACTGCATAAGGCAAAAGAAAAAAGAGAGAGAGAGAAAGGAATCAGGACAGGCCCTGAGCCCCTGGGAGGGCACGGTAAATGTGGAAAGATTTCCGTACACTGGGAAGTCCGCTCTCCAGCCTGAGACGCTTGCACTCGGGTGAGCAGGGGCTGGGCGCTGAGGCTCGGGCTTCAGAGGTCAGACCCAGGAGAGGACTGGGGTTGGCTGTGTGGGGACAGCCTGAGGGGCTAGGGTGTGGTCACCACAACAGGGAGTGTGGGAAGGAGCCTGGGCTATGACTGGGGTGGGCACAGGAAGAGGGGGGGACTGCCATAGGAGCTTCCTTCTCCACACGCTCTCAGGCAGCAGGGCGCCACCTACACATGCTCCAGGGGTGGGTGTGAGCCTCTGTCGCCATCTTAAGACTCCAGAGGCCGACACAGACTGCTCCTGCTGCTGAGGGTGCCGGGATCGGGCACCAACTGCTGCCCCCGCCTTCCTGGAGCCTGTGCAGGCCACGCACCTGCACATCTTCTCTCAAGGGGATAGCGGCCAGCACACGCTGAGGAAAGAGACAGCAAGCACCCACACCAGTAACTGCCCTCATGGCCCCCCAAAATAATGAAAACCACACAAGCTATGCAGGGATGCTCCTGCATGTAAATGCTCTCCAAGACTCTAACAGATAATTGCTTCTCCTTAACTCACATAGTAAGAGAAACACGACCAAAATGAAGAAGCAGAGGAACCATTCCCAGTTACAAGACCAAGAAAATTCCCCTGAAGGAGCAAGGACACAGACCTTTTCAGTCTAACAGACCTGTTCAAAAAGGAGGCAATGAAAATGCTGAGGGAATTTAAAAAGGCTGTCAACAGAAATGGAGAACACTGTAAAAAAAGAAACTAGAGGGACCTCCCTGGTGGCCCAGTGGTTAGGAACCCTCCTGCCAGTGCAGGGGACGTGGGTCCATCCCTGGTCCAGGAAGATCCTATAATACACGGGGCAACTAAACCTGTGTACCAGAACCACTGAGTCCGCACGCTGCAACTACTGAAGCCTGCGCGCCGAGAACCCTTACTGCAACAAGACAAGCCAGTGAGAAGGCCGCACATCACAATGAGGAGAAGACCCTGCTTGCCGCGACTAGAGAAAGCCTGTGTGCAGCAACAAAGGCCCAGCACAGCCAAAACACATTAATCACTTAATTCTTAAAAGAAAAAAAAAACAACACTGCAGGCCAGAAAGGAGTGGTAAAATATATCCAAAGTCTTGAAAGGGGAAAATCTGCAAGCTAGAGTATGCTACACAGCAAGATCACCATTCAGAATAACAGGAGAAAGAAAGAATTTCTCAGAAAAGCGAAAAGTAAAAGAATACAGCAATACTAAACTTGTCCTAAAAGAAATACTGAAAAGTCTTCTCTAAAGAGGAATAAAGAGGGAAAAAATACAGAGAAAAAATCACAATAGGTTCAGTTCAGTTCACTCGCTCAGTCGTGTCCGACTCTTTGTGACCCCATGAATCACAGCACGCCAGGCCTCCCTGTCCATCACCAACTCCCGGAGTTCACTCAGACTCACGTCCATTGAGTCCGTGATGCCATCCAGCCATCTCATCCTCTGTTGTCCCCTTTTCCTCCTGCCCCCAATCCCTCCCAGCATCGGGGTCTTTTCAAATGAGTCAGCTCTTCGCATCAGGTGGCCAAAATATTGGAGTTTTAGCTTCAGCATCAGTCCTTCCAGTGAATATTCAGGACTGATTACCTTTAGGATGGACTGGTTGGATCTCCCAGCTGTCCAAGAGACTCTCAAGAGTCTTCTCCAACACCACAGTTCAAAAGCATCAATTCTTCAGTGCTCAGCTTTCTTTATAGTCCAACTCTCACATCCATACATGACCACTGGAAAAACCATAGCCTTGACTAGACGGACCTTTGTTGGCAAAGTGATATCTCTGCTTTTCAATATGCTATCTATCTAGGTTGGTCATAACTTTCCTTCCAAGGAGTCAGCATCTTTTAATTTCATGGCTGCAATCACCATCTGCAGTGATTCTGGAGCCCCCAAAAATAAAGTCTGACACTGTTTCCACTGTTTCCCCATCTATTTCCCATGAAGTGATGGGACCAGATGCCATGATCTTAGTTTTCTGAATGTTGAAAGTAAATAATTTAAATTAGCCAGTATATAGATCAAGAAGGGGGGAAAAAAAAACCTATTTGTGAAAGAGATGACAAACACAAGGAACAGCAAAAAGATAAACATGAAGATGTAAAAAAAGGACACAAAAATCATAAAACGTGAACACCAGTAAGAAAATACAAATTTTTTAACATGTCTTTGAGCCTATATAACTACCAGTCCAAATCAAGCAGATATAGGCAGGGATACTTGAAAACCAGGGCAACCACAAATCAAAAACATAAAATAGATTCACCAAAACCAAAAAGAAGAGAACACAAACATAAAATGAAGGGGAATCATCACAGCACAAAAAAGGGGAAAAAAAAAAGAGGAACAACAGAGAAATAATCAACTGTGGAAAAAAGGTTTAAAATGGCAACAAATATATATATGTGTATCAATATACGTATCAAGAGCCTACAATATACTGCCTACAAGATACCACCTTAGGGCAAAGGACACATATAGATTGAAGAGGTGATGTTGAAAGATATTTCATGCAAACATAAATGACAAGAGGCCGGAGTGGAAATACTCAAATCAGACAAAATAGACTTTAGAGCGAAGGCCACAGATAAAGAAAGACAATACATATGATTAGAGGATCAGTTCAAGAAGAAGATTTTACATTTGTCAACATACATGCGCCTAATATGTGTGTTTGCGTGGTCAGTCATGTCGAACTCTTTGCAACCCCATGGCTTATACAGTCCACCAGGCTCCTCTGTCCTGGTGGGGTTTTCCAGGCAAGAATACTAGAGTGGGTTGACATTTCCTCTTCTAGGGGATCTCCCCGACCCAAGGATCAACCTGCATCTCCTGCACTGGCAGGCCGATTCTTTACCACTGAGCCACCTGGGAAGCCCTGCACCTAATATGCTGCTGCTGCTGCTAAGTCGCTTCAGTCGTGTCCGACTCTGTGTGACCCCACAGACGGCAGCCCACCAGGCTCCGCCGTCCCTGGGAGTCTCCAGGCAAGGACATTGGAGTGGGTTGCCATTTCCTTCTCCAATGCATGAAAGTGAAAAGTGAAAGTGAGGTCGCTCAGTCGTGTCCGACTCTTCGCAGCCCCACGGACTGGAGCCTACCAGGCTCATCCGTCCATGGGATTTTCCAGGCAAGAGTACTGGAGTGGGGTGCCATCGCCTTCTCCGTACCTAATATAGGAGTACCTAAACATGTAATATAAATACCAACAGACATAAAGGGAGAAATGGATAGGAATACACAGTAGGACACCTTCACACCCCATTCACATCAATGGACAGACCTTCTAAAGAGAAAATTAGTAAGACAACAGAGATCCTAAATGATAGAACAGTTAGACTTAACTGACACTTTCAGAACATTACCTCCAAAAACAAAACAAAGCCAGAAAACACATTCAAGGGCACATGGAGCCTTCTCTAGGATTGCCCTTATCTCTAGGGCATAAAACTAACCTCAACAAATTTAAAAGTACAGAAATGATGTCAAGTATCTTCTCTGACCACAATGGCATGAAACTAGAAATCAACTACAGGAAAAGAAATGAGAAAAGAAAAACAGTTACATGGAGACTAAACAACATGCCACAAGAAAACAAATGGGCCAACAAAGAAATCAAAAAGGAAATTAGAGAAAACCTTGAGACTCGCAGACAAAGAAGGAACGTATGGTCGCCAGAGAAAAGGACGTGGGGAGGGATAGTTAGGGAGTTTGGTATAGACAGGGACACACTGCTATATTTCCAATGGATGATGAACAAGGACCTACTGTATAGCACATGGAACTCTGCTCAGTGTTATGTGGCAGCCTGGATGGGAGGAGAGTTTAGCGGAGGAGAGATACATGTATCTATCTGTATGGCTGAGAGCCTTTGCTGTCCATTAAAACTATCACAGTGTTGTTAATCAGCTATGCCCCAATTCAAAATAAAAAGTTTTTTTTAAAAAGAATACTTTGAGACAAACGACAATGAAAATACAACCATACAAAATCTATGGGAAAGGGAAGTTCACAGTGATACAGGCCTTCCTCAAAAAAAAAAAAAAAAAAAAAACCTCAAAAAAACCCCCACAAAACCCAACAACCTAACCTGCCACCTAAAACTATTAGAAAAAGAACAACAGGCAAAACCTAAGGTCAGCAGAAGGAAATAATAAAGATCAAGGAGGAAATAAATAAAATATGGATCAAAAAACAATAGAAAAAAATCAATAAAACCAAAAGTTGGGGCTTCCCTGGTGGTCCAATGGTTAAGAATCAGCCTTGCAATGCAGGGAACACAGGTTCAATCCCTGGTCCCAGAAGATTCTACGTGCCACGGAGCAACTAAGCCTGTGTGCCACATCTACTGAGCTTGCACTCTAGAGCCCAGGAGACAGAGCTACTGAGCTCAAGCGCCGCAGCTGCTGAAGCTCATAGGGCCAGGGCCTGTGCTCCACAACAAGCCACCATGATGAGAATTCGTGAGAGAGCAGCTCCCGCTCGCCACAACCAGAGAAAGTCAGTGCATAGCAACAAAGATCCACCACTGCACTCACAAATAAATAAACTTTACCACAAACAACCCAGTCAAAAAATGGGTGGAAGGCATTTTTAATTAAATAGACATTTCTCCAAGGAAGACATTCAGATGGCCAGTAGGCACCAGGAAGGAAAGATGCTCAACATCGCTAATTATTAGAGAAATGCAAATCAAAACAACAATGAGGTATCACCTCACACTGGTCAGAATGGCCATCGTTATAAAATCTACGAGCAATAAATGCTGGAGAGGGTGCGGAGACAAGAGAACCCTCCTACACTGTTGGTGGGAATGTAAACTGGCACAGCCACTATGGAAAACAGTGTGGAGGGTCCTTAAAAAGCTAAAAATTAAAGCTACCATGTGGCCCAGCAATCCCTCTCCTGGGCTTATACCCAGAGAAAACCGTAATTCAGGAAGTTACACACTCGCCAGTGTGGATTGCAGCACTATGCACAGTAGACAGGACACGGGGGCAACCTAAGTGTCCGTCAAGAGAGGAATGGCTGCCCCCGGCGACGCAGTGGGTAGAATTCTGCCTGCCAACGCAGGAGCCTGGTTTGAGCCCTGGTTCGAGCCCTGGCTCGGGAAGACCTCACATGTTGCGAAGCAAGTAAGCCGGAGCAGCACAACTACGGGGCCCGAGAGCCGCAACTACTGAGTCCCCGTGCAACTACTGCCGCCCACGTGTCCTAAGGCCCGGGTGCCGCCTGCTGAAGCCTGCGCACCAACAGCCTGTACTCCGCAGCAAGGGAAGCCGCCACCATGGGCAGCCTCTGCGCCACACAGAAGGCCACCGTGACCAAGAACAACAACGAACATTTCGAACAAATAATGGGTTTAAAAACAGCAACAGCAAAGGAGTGGATGAAGGAGACACAGCAGGTCCAGTGACTAAGGCTCACACTCCCGGTGCAGGATGCCTGGGCTCGGCCCCTGCTCAGGGACCAAGATCCCACATGCCACCAAGTGATAGTGATAGGAGTTCACACTCCCCGGGCAGGACGCCTGGGCTCGGCCCCTGCTCAGGGATCCAGATTCCACAAGCCGCCAAGTGATAAGAGTTCACACTCCCCAGGCAGGATGCCTGGGCTTGGCCCCTGCTCAGGGATCCAGATTCCACAAGCCGCCAAGTGATAGGAGTTCACACTCCCCGAGCAGGACGCCTGGGCTTGGCCCCTGCTCAGGGATCTAGATCCCACATGCCGCCAAGTGATAGGAGTTCACACTCCCCGGGCAGGACGCCTGGGCTCGGCCCCTGCTCAGGGACCTAGATCCCACAAGCCGCCAAGTGATAGGAGTTCACACTCCCCGGGCAGGACGCCTGGGCTCGGCCCCTGCTCAGGGACCTAGATCCCACATGCCACCAAGTGACAGGAGTTCACACTCCCCGGGCAGGACGCCTGGGCTCGGCCCCTGCTCAGCGACCTAGATCCCACAAGCCACCAAGTGATAGGAGTTCATGTGCCCCAAGTACAGATAGATCCAGCACACTGCAAGTGAGACCCAGAAAAGCCAGATAAACGTTTAAAACACAGAAGATCTGGCACACGCATATAACAGAATATTACTCAGCCATAAGAAGACACTAAAATTGTAGAGACTGCCATACACAATGAAGTGAGTCAGAAAAACAAATGTTCATATTAACCCGTATGTGTAGAATCTGGAAAAATGGTAACAATAAGAGTTATTTGCAGAGCAGAAATAGTTACTGACATCAAAAACACACATATGGACACCAAGAGGGGAAAGAGAGGGGTGGGATGCTTTGAGAGAGTGGCATAGTAGTATATATACTACTAGGTATAAAATAGATAACTAATGAGAAGCCACTGTGTAGCTCAGGGAACTGTGCTCAGTGCTGCCTGGTGACCTAAACGGGAAGGAAATCCAAAGGAGAGGGGGTATATATACACATATGTATAGTACATACGGCTGATTCCCTCTGCTATAAAACACTAACACAATACTATAAAGCAACTATACTCCAATACATTTTTTTAAAAGAATAGATAATTTAGACTGATCGTTAGACATGAAATAGAAGCTGTAATTGAAAAAAAAGAGAAAAACAGGTCTCCCTACAAACAAAAATCCAGGACCACATGGCTTCACAGGAGAATTCTACCAAACAAAGAAAGAGCTCACACCAATTCTTCTCTAACTCTCCCAAAAGATGGAAGAGGACAGAACACTCCAAAATATACTCTATGAAGCCAACTGACACCAGAAACAGACAAAGACACCACCAAAAAAAGAAAACTACAGGTCAATATCTTTGATGAATATACATGCAAAAATCCTCAACAAAATATTAGCAATCCAAATCCAACGACACAGAGAACAACCAAGTGGGATTAATCCTAAATTCACAAGGATAGTTCAATGTACACAAAACAATGTAATACATCACATTAACAGAAGTCAAAACTCACATGACAATCTCAACAGATGCAGAAACAGCATTTGACAAAATTTCTCATCCATTCATGATAACCACTCTTACCAAACTGAGTATAGTATGAACACATCTCAACATAAGAGAAGCCATTTCTGACAAACCCACAGCCGAAATGATACTCAATGGTGAGAAGCTGAAAACTTTCCCACTAAAACCTGGAACAAGTCAAGGATGTCCACTTTCACCACTTCTATTCAACATAGTATTGGAAGCCCTAGCCACAGCAATCAGACACTAAATAAAAATAAAAGGTATCAGAATTGGAAAGGAAGGGGTAAATTGTCACTAGATGCAGATAACATGATCCTACATATAGAAAGCTCTAACAACTCCACCCTAGAACTACTAGATTTAATAAAGGAATTCTGCAGAGTAGGAAGGTTAACATTAAGACATTTCTTGCATTTCTTTACACTGACAATGAAATATTACAAAGGTGATGTAAAAAGAAACACCTTTTAAATTTGCACAAGGACTTCCCCGGTGGTCCAGTGCTACGGTTCTGCACACCAAATGCAGAGGGCCCAGGTTTGATCCCTGGCCAGGGAACAAGATGCCACAAGCCACCACTAAGAGTTCACGTGCTTCAGCTAAAGATCCCACATGCTGCAATAAAGATCAAAGACCCCATGTATCCAGCTAAGACCCAGCACAGCCAAATAAATACATAAACAAAGGTAATCAATTAATTAAATTGCACCAAAATAAACACCACAACCACACATGTAAGAATAAATATGACCAAAGAGGTGAAAGATGTATATGCTGAGAACTATAAAAAACTAACACAGGATATTAAAGTGGATTCAAAGAAAGATACCCCATGCTCTTGGATTGAAAGAATTAATACTGGTAAATGACAATACAACCCAAAACAATGGACAGATTGAATGAGATCCATATCAACTTATCCATTTCTCCCAGAACTAGAACAAATATAAAAATTTATATGGAACCATAAAAGGCCCAGAACTGCCAAAGCAATACTGGGGAGAAAAACAGAGCCGGAGGTATAACTCTCCTAGACTTCAGACAATACTGCAAAGCTACAGTAACCAAAACAGTGTGGTATTGGTATAAAAACAGACATACATCAACAGAACAGAATAGAGAGCCCAGAAATAAACTCACATACCCTTGGTCAATTAATCTTCAACAAAGGAGGCAAGAATATACAGTGGATAAAAGACAGTCTGTTCAGCAAGTGCTGCTGGGAGAGTTGAACCGCTCCATGTAAATCACTGAAGTTAGAACACACTCTCAGACCATGCTAAAAAATAAACTTGACTTGCCTTAAAGACTTCAACATAAGACATTACACTATAAAACTCCTAGAGGAGAGAAAACGCAAAACATTCTCTGACATAAATCATACCAGTGTTTTCTTAGGTCAGTCTCCCAAGGCAATAGAAATAAAACAAAGATAAACAAATGAAACTCACTAAAACAAGTTTTTGCAAAGCAAGGAAAGCCATAAATTAAATGAAAAGACAACCTATAGAATGGGAGAAAATATTTGCAAATGATATGACTGACCAGGGGCTTCCCTGGTGGCTCAGTGGTAAAGAATCCGCCTGCAATGAAGGAGACATAAGCTTGATCCCTGGGTCGGGAAGATCCCCTGGAGGAGGGCATGGCAACTCTCTCCAGTATTCTTGCCTGGAGAATCCCATGGACAGAGGAGCCTGACAGGCTACCGTCCCTGGGGTCACAAAGTCAGACATGACTGAAGTGACTTGGCTGGCAGGTAGGCATGACTAAGAACTTGATTACCAAAATATACAAGTAGCTCATACATCTCAACAACAACAACAAAAACCAAACAACCTGATCAAAAATGGGCAGAAGATCTAGATATTTCTCCAAAGACAAAATATAGAACATGAAAAGATGCTCAATATCATCATTATTCACTTCAGTTCAGTTCAGTCCCTCAGTTGTGTCCGACTCTTTGCGACCCCATGAATCACAGCACACCAGGCCTCCCTGTCCATCACCAACTCCCAGAGTCCACCCAAACCCATGTCCATTGAGTTGGTGATGCCATCCAGCCATCTCATCCTCTGTCGTCCCCTTCTCCTGCCCCCAATCCCTCCAGTATCAGGGTCTTTTCCAATGAGTCAACTCTTCGCATGAGGTGGGCAAGGTATTGGAGTTTCAGCTTTAGCATCAGTCCTTCCAATGAATACTCAGGACTGATCTCCTTTAGGATGGACTGGTTGGATCTCCTCGCAGTCGAAGGGACTCTCAAGAGTCTTCTCCAACACCACACTTCAAAAGCATCAATTCTTCGGCGCTCAGCTTTCTTCACAGTCCAACTCTCACATCCATACATGACCACAGGAAAAACCATAGCCTTGACTAGACGGACCTTTGTTGGCAAAGTAATGTCTCTGCTTTTGAATACGCTGTCTAGGTTGGTCATAATGTTCCTTCCAAGGAGTAAGCGTCTTTTAATTTCATGGCTGCAATCACCATCTGCAGTGATTTATTAGAGAAATACAAATCAACACAACAAGGAGGTGTCACCTCACACCAGTCAGAATGGCCATAATTAAAACGTCTACAAATAACAAATGCTGGACAGGGTATGGAGAAGAGGGAACCCTCCTACACTGTTCTCAGGTGTAAGTTGATGCAGCCACTGTGGAAAACAGTATGGAGATTATGAAAAAAACTAAACGTAGATTTAAATTATGATCCACCAAACCCACTCCTGGGCATATATCCAGGCAAAACTGTAGTTCAAAAAGACAGACACACCCCTATGTTCACAGAGACACTACTCACAATAGTCAAGACATGGAAGCAACATAAATGTCCGTCAACAGATGAATGGATAAGAAAGATGTTGTACACATATACACTGAAATACTACTGAGCCAATATAAGGAATGAAATGATGTCACTGCAGCAGTGGATGTGACTAGAGATTGCCACAGGAAGAGAAGTCAGTCAGAAATAGAGACAAATACTGTGTGATATCACTTACATATTGAACTTAAAATATAACACAGAGACTGTGTCAAAATGGCAGAGGAGTGAGATATGGAGCTCACCTTCTCCCACTAATACATCAAAAATACATCTACATGTGGAATGATTCTCACAGAACATCTACTGAACGCTGGCAGAAGGCCCAGGACTTTCAAAAGGGTGAGAAAATCACGTAACTGTACAAGGCAAAAGAAAAAAGAGAGAGAGAGAAAGGAATCAAGACAGGCCCTGAGCCCCTGGGAGGGCACGGTAAATGTGGAAAGATTTCTCTACACCAGGAAGTCCGCTCTCCAGCCTGAGACGCTTGCACTCGGGTGAGCAGGGGCTGGGCGCTGAGACTCGGGCTTCAGAGGGAAGACCCAGGAGAGGACCGGGGTTGGCTGTGTGGGGACAGCCTGAGGGGCTAGGGTGTGGTCACCACAACAGGGAGTGTGGGAAGGAGCCTGGGCTATGACTGGGGTGGGCACAGGAAGAGGGGGGGGACTGCCATAGGAGCTTCCTTCTCCACACGCTCTCAGGCAGCAGGGCGCCACCTACACACGCTCCAGGGGTGGGTGTGAGCCTCTGCTGCCATCTTAAGACTCCAGAGGCCGACACAGACTGCTCCTGCTGCTGAGGGTGCCGGGATCGGGCACCAACTGCTGCCCCCGCCTTCCTGGAGCCTGTGCAGGCCACGCACCTGCACATCTTCTCTCAAGGGGATAACGGCCAGCACACGCTGAGGAAAGAGACAGCAAGCACCCACACCAGTAACTGCCCTCATGTCCCCAAAATATGAAACTCACACGAGCTACCCATGGTCTTTCCCTCTTGTAAAAAGCCCTCCAAGGTACTTTTGTGGTGGTCCAGTGGGTAGGACACCAAGCTCCCAATGGGATCTGAGTTCCATCCCTGGTCAGGGAACTATATCCCACATGCTGAGAGGAAGACCTGTTACAGCCAAATAAGTGAAAACAAATTAAAAAAAAAAAGCTTTCAAGATTATAGAAAATAACTGTTTCTCCCAAACCCAGAAAGTAAGAGAAATGTAAGCAAAGTGAAGAGGCAAAGGAACCAGTACCAGTTAAAAGACCAAAGTTCTCCTGAGGAACAGTGACGCAGACCTGTCAGTCTAACAGACGCTGACTTCAAAGCGGAGGTAATGAAAACACTGAAGGAATTGAGAAAGACTATCAACAGAAATGCAGATGACTGCTAAAAAAGGAACTAGAAACTATAAGGAGGAGCAAAAAAACTAAGAAAATTCATTTGTTGAGACAAAAGCTGAGCTCAAGGCAGTGAATAGCAGAATAATGTGGACGAAAGAATAAATGGGGAGGGGGGTTCAGGATTGGGAACACGTGTACACCCACGGTGGATTCATGTTGATGTATGGCAAAACCAATACAGTATTGTAAAGTAAAATAAAGTAAAAAAAAAGAAAAAGAATAAATGACCTATTAGAATAATGGAAATTATCCAATCAAAACAAACAAACAAATAAACCCAGAAAACCAAAAAAAAAAAAATGAAGGCAGTAAGAGGGACCTATGGGATGACATAAAGCATGCCAATCTACACATAGTAGGAATTCCAGAAGGAGAATAAAGAGGAAAGGAGATTGAAAATGTATTTGAAGAGATTATGGCTGAAAACTTCCCAAATCTAAAGAAGAACACAGATATCCAGGTACAGGAAGCACAGAGGGTTCCAAACAAGATGAACACAGACAGATCTATACTGAAACCTGTGATAAAAATAATGCAAAAGTTAAGGGAGAATTCTAAAGGTAGCAAGAGATAAATAAAGAAGTTAATTACAAAGGGATCCTCCGTAAGGTTATCAGCTGATTTCTCTATAGTAACACTGCAGGCCAGAAGAGAGTGGCAGAATACATTCAAAGTCTTAAAAGGGAAAAGTCTCCAACCCAAAATAGTCTACTCTGAAAGATTATCATTTAGAATAGGAGGAGAAATAAAGAATTTCTCAGAAAAGCAAAAAAACACAATACTAAACATATCTTAAAGGAAATATTAAAATGTCTTCTCTAAATAGAAAAGAACAAAAAGATATGGCAAGAAAAAAATCACAATTGGAAAGTAACTCACTTGAATTAGTCAGTATACAGTCAAAAAGAAAAAAAAAACCTAGTTGTGAAAGTGATGACAAATACAAAGAACAGCAAAAAGATAAATATGAAGATGTAAAAAAGGACACTGAAATCATAAAATGTGGGGAAGGAGAGTAAGAAAATGCAGATTCTTTTTAATATATCTGAGCCTATATATGACTATCAGTCCAAAGCAAGCAGATATAGGAAGAGATTAACATACTTGACAAAGGGTAACCACAAATCGAAAACACACAATAGATTCACAAAAACCAAAAAGAAGAGAACACAAGCACAGAATAAAAGGAAACCATCAAACCACAAAGAAAAAGAATAGAAACAAACAACAGAGAAACAAAGCATCAACTGGAAGATAAAGTTTAAAATGGCTATAAATATGTACGTATCAATTTTAAATATCAGTGGACTGAACGCTCCAGTGAAACAACAGAGCGGAAGACTAGATTAAAAAAAAAAAAACAAGTGCCTACAATATGCTGCCAACAAGAGACCTACCTTACGGCAAAGGACACATACAGATTGAAGAAGGGATGGAAAAATATATTTCACGCAAATGGAAATGATAAGAAGTGAGAGTCCCAATGCTCATATCAGACAAAATAGACTCTAAAGCAGAGGCCATAAAGAAAGATAAAGAAGGACAATATATTAATATAATCATAAACGGTCAATACAAGGACAGGATTTTACACTTGTCAACATACATGTGTGTAATACGCGTGCGTGCGTGCTCATTTGTGTCTGATGCTGCAACCGCATGGACTGTAGTCCACGGGGCTCCTCTGCCCATGGAATTCTCTAGCCATGAATACTGGAGTGGGTAGCCATTTCCTTATCTAGGGGATCTTCCCTGCAATGGGTCTCCGGCACTGCAGGCAGATTCTTCACCACTGAGGCACCTGGGAAGCCCTACACCTTAGACAGGAGCACCCAAATACGTAAAGTAGATACCGACAGACATAAAGGGACAGATGGATAGGAATACAGTCATACTGGGAGGCCTTAACATCCCACCCACATCAATGGGCAGATCTTCTAGACAGAAAGTCAATGAGGCAACAGAGACCCTAAATGATATAATAGAAGAGTGAAACTCGATTGATATTTTCAGGACATTATGTTAAAAAGAAAACCCAGAGTATACATTCTTTTCAAATACACATGGAGCCTTCTCTGGATTAACCACAAACTAGGGCATAAGACTAACTTCAACAAATTTAAAAGTACAGGAATTGTTTCAATCATCTTCCCTGACCACAATGGCATGAAACTAAAAATCAACCACAGGAAAAGAAATGAGGGGAAAAAAAAAACGATTACATGGAGACTAAACAACATGCTACAAGAAAACAAATGGGTCAACAAATCAAAAAGGAGATTAGAGAAAATCTTGAGACACCAACTTAAAGAATGAACTTCTGGTTGCCAGGAAGAAGGATGGGGGAAGGGATAGTTAGGAAGTTTGGGATGGACATGTACACACTGCTATATTTAAAATGGATAAGAACAAAGACCTACTGTGCAGCACATGAAACTCTGCTCAATGTTATGCGGCAGCCTGGATGGAAGGGGAGTTTGGGGGAGAACAGATACATGTATGTGTATGGATGAGCTCCTTCCCTGTTCACCTGAAACTATCAAAACATTGTTAATCAGCCATATCCCAACACAAAATAAAAAGATAAAAAACGAATACCTTGAGACAAACAACAACGATAACACAACCATGCAAAGTCTAAGGACGCAGCAAAAGCAGTTCCTAGAGGGAAGTTCACAATGACACAGGCCTTCCTCAAAAACCAAACACGAAAAATCTCAACTAAACAACCCAAGCAGCCGACTGAAACAATTGGAAAAAGAAGAAGAGCAAAACCTAAGGTCAGCAGAAGGAAGGAAATAATAAAGATCAGGGAGAAAATAACTAAAATACAGATCAAAAACCAATAGGAAAAAATCAGTAAAACCAAGAGCTGGAGCTTCCCTGGTGGTCCAGTGGTTAAGCATCAGCCTTGCAATGCAGGGGACACAGGTTCTATCCCCGGCCCCAGAAGAGCCACAAGCTGCAGGTCAACTAAGCCTGTGCACCACAACTACTGAGCCTGGGCTCTAGAGCCCACAGGCCGAAATACTGAGCCACGTGCCCCAACTACTGAAATCCACGTGCCCAGAGCCTGTGCTCTGCAAAGAGCCGCCACGGTGAGAAGCCCCAGCACCACAACCAGAGAGTAGCCCCAGCTCATCACACCTTGGGAAAGCCAGTGCCCAGCAACAGCCCCAGTGCAGCCACAAATAAACAACATTTAAAACAAACAACGCAATCCAAAAAGTGGGTGGGAAGATTTCTCCAAAGAAGACATCCAGATGGCCAATAGGCATGAACAAATGGGTCAACAAAGAAACATGCTACTAGAGAAGAGCAGAGAAATAACTCCAGGAGGAATGGAGACGCTGAGCTGAAGCGGAAACAACGGCCGGTTGTGGATGTGTCTGGTGGTGAAAGTCAAGTCCAACGTTGTAAAGAACCATATAGCATAGGGACCTGGAATGTTAGGTCCATGAGTCAAGGAAAATTGGAAGTGGTGAAACAGGAGATGGCAAGAGTGAACACAGACATTTTAGGAATCAGTGAACTAAAATGGACTGGAATGGGTGGATTTAATTCAGATGACCACTATAGCTACTACTCTGGGCAAAAATCCCTTAGAAGAAATGGAGTAGCCCTCATAGTCAACAAAAGAGTCTGAAATGCAGTACTTGGGTGCAGTCTCAAAAACGACAGAATGATCTGTTTGTTTCCAAGGCAAACCATTCAATATCACAGTAATCCAAGTCTATGTCCCAACCACTAATGCTGAAGAAGCTGAAGTTGAATGGGTCTATGAAGACCTACAAGACCTTCTAGAACTAACACCAAAAAAAGATGCCCTTTTTCATCATAGGGGACTGGAATACAAAAGTAGGAGGTCAAGAGACACCTGGAGTAACAGGCTAGCTCAGCCTTAGAGCACAAAATGAAGCAGGGCAAAAGCTAAAAGAGTTTTGCCAAGAAAATGCACTGGTCATAGCAAACACTCTCTTCCAACAATACAAGAGAAGACTCTACACATGGACATCACCAGATGGTCAATACCAAAATCAGACTGATTATATTCTTTGCAGTTGAAGATGAAGAAGCTCTATACAGTCAGCAAAAACAAGACCAGGAGCTGACTGTGGCTCCGATCATGAACTCCTTATTGCCAAATTCAGACGTAAATTGAAGACAGTAGGGAAAACCACTAGACCATTCAGGTATGACCTAAATCAAATCCCTTACGATTATACAGTGGAAATGACAAATAGATTCCAGGGATTAGATCGGACAGACAGAGTGCCTGAAGAACCATGGACAGAAGTTTGTGACATTGTACAGGAGGCAGTGATCAAGACCATCCCCAAGAAAAAAAAATGCAAAAAGGCAAAATGGTTGTCTGAGGAGGGCTTACAAATAGCTGAGAAAAGAGGAGAAGTGAAAGCCAAAGGACAAAAGGAAAAATATAAGCATCTGAATGCAAAGTTCCAAAGAATAGCAAGGAAAGATGAGAAAGTCTTCCTCAGTGATCATTGCAAAGAAATAGAGGAAAACAATAGAATTGGAAAGACTAGAGATCTCTTCAAGAAAGTTAGAGATACCAAGGGAACACTTCATGCAAAGATGGGCTCAATAAAGGACAGAAATGGTATGGACCTAACAGAAGCAAAAGATATTAAGAAGAGAATATACAGAAGAACTGTACAAAAAAGATCTTCATGACCCTGATAATCAAGATGGTGTGACCACTCACCTAGAGCCAGACATGCTGGAATGCTGTCAAGTGGGCCTTAGGAAGCATCACTACGAACAAAGCTAGTGGACGTGATGCAACTCCAGCTGAGCTATTTCAAATCCTAAAAGATGATGCTGCTAAAGTGCTACACTCAATATGCCAGCAAATTTGGAAAACTCAGCAGTGGCCACAGGACTGGAAAAGGTCAGTTTTCATTCCAATCCCAAAGAAAAGCAATACCAAAGAATGTTCACCCTACCACACAATTGCACTCATCTCACATGCTAGCAAAGTAATGCTCGAAATACTCCAAGCTAGGCTTCAACAGTATGTGAATTGAGAACTTCCAGATGTTCAAGATGGATTTAGAAAAGGCAGAGCAACCAGGCATCAAATTGCCAACATCTGTTGGATCATAGAAAAAGCATGAGAATTCTAGAAGAACATCTACTTCTGCTTTTTGACAATGCTAAAGCCTTTGACTGTGTCGATTACAACAAACTGTGGAAAATTCTGAAAGAGATGGGAATTCCAGACCACCTGACCTGCCTCTTGAGAAACCTGTATGCAGGTCAGTAAGCAACAGTTAGAACTGGGCATGGAACAACAGACTGGTTCCAAATAGGAAAAGGAGTACGCCAAGGCTGTATATTGTCACCCTGCTTATTTAACTCATATGCAGAGTACATCATGAGAAACGCTGGGCTGCAGGAAGGACAAGCTGGAATCAAGACTGCAGGGAGAAATATCAATAACCTCAGATAGGGAGATAACACCACCCTTATGGCAAAAGTGAAGAGGCACCAAAGAGCCTCTTGATGAAAGTGAAAGAAGTGAGTGAAATAGCCGGCTTAAAACTCAACACTCAAAAAACGAAGATCATGACATCTGGTCCCACCACTTCATGGCAAATAGATGGGGGAAAAATGGAAACAGTGACAGGCTTAATTTTCTTGGACTCCAAAATCACTGTAGATGGTAACTACAGCCATGAAATTGAAAGATGATTGCTCCTTGAAAGAAAAACTATTACAAACCTAGACAGCTTATTAAAAACAGAGACATTACTTTGCCAACAAAGGTCCATATAGTCAAAGCTGTGTATGGTTTTTCCAGTAGTCATGTATGGATGTGAGAGTTAGACCACAAAGAAGGCTAAATGCCAAATAATTGGTGCTTTTGAAGTCTTGAGAAGAGTTCTTGAGAAGACTCTTGAGAGTCCCTTGGACTGCAAGGAGATCAAACCAGTCAATCCTAAAGGAAATGAATCCTGAATATTCATTAGAAGGACTGATGCTGAAGCTGAACCTCCAAGACTTTGGCCACCTGATGCGAAGTGCTGACTCACTGGAAAAGACCCTGATGCTGGGAAAGGCTGAAGTCAGGTGGCAAAGGGGAAGACAGAGGACAAGATGGTTGGATGGCATCCGTGACTCAACGGACATGAGTTTGAGCAGGCTCCGGGAGATGATGAAGGACAGGGAAGCCTGGTGTGCTACAGTCCATGGGGTCACAGAGAGTCGGACACAGCTGAGCAACTGAACAACAACTATAGGCATGCAAATATGCTCAACATCACTAATTATTAGAGAAATGCAGTTTCTCTAATGATACAATAAGGTATCACCTCACAGCAGTCAGAATGGCCATCATCAAAAGGTCTGCAAAAGATAAACGCTGGGGAGGATGTGCAGATAAGGGCACCCTCTTACATTATTGGTGGGAATGTAAATTATCACAGCCACTATGGAGAACAGAATGTAGGTTCCTTTAAAAACTAAAAACTACCATATGACGCAGCAATCCCACTCCTGGGCACATACTAGACAGAAACCGTAACTCAAAATGATACAAGCACCCCAGCGTTCACTGCAGCACTACATACAACAGCCAGGATATGGAGACAACCTAAATGTACATCAACAGAGGGATGGACAAAGAGATACGGCAGGACTTCCCTGGTGGCCCAATCGCTAAGGCTTCACTCTCCCAATGCAGGAGTCTTAGTTCGATACCTGGTCAGAGGACTAGCTTCCACATGCTCAACTGAGAGTTTGCATGCTGCCAGCAAAGATCCCACATGCCATAACAAGACCAGGCGCAGCCAAATAAACAAATACTAAAAAAAAAATAAGGCACATATACAGGGAGTATTACACAACCATAAAAGGAACAAAATCATGCCATTTGCAAAGATGTAGATGGATCTGCAGACTGTCATACACAGTGAAGTAAGTTAGAAAGAGAGAAACAAGCATCATATACTTAGGCATGCATGCAGTATCTAGGAAAATGGTACAGATGAGCCTACTTCCAAAGCAGAAAAGCAGAAACAGACATACAGATGCAGAGAACAAATGTGTAGACTCCAAAGGGGAAGTGGAGGGATGCGGAATGAATAAGGAAACTGGGATAGACATATACACATTATTATGTATAAAATAGATAACAAATGAGAACTGCTCAACGCTATGTGGTGTCCTAAATGGGAAGGAAATCCAAAATGAGGGGATAAATGTATATGTATGGCTGGTTAACTGCTGTACAGCAGAAAATAACATAACATTGTAAAGCAACTATACCCCAATAAAATTTTTTTAAAAAAGAATGAATAGATAATTTCAACAGACTGATTACCAGAAGTGAAACAAAATCTGTAACTTAAAAAAAAAAAAAAAACAACACCCTATAAACAAAAGTCCAGGACCAGATGGCTTCACGGGAGAATTCTACCAAACATAATAGAACTTATACCAATTCTCAAACTCTCCCAAAAGACAAGAGGAGACAACACTCCCAAATACATTCTATGATGCCACCTGATACCAAAACCAAACAAAAAAATACCACCAAAAGAGAAAACTACAGGCCAGTATCTTTGATGAATATAGATGCAAAAATTCTAGCAAAATATTACCAAACCAAATCCAACAACACATACAAGCAATCATACATCATGACCAAGTGGGATTAATCCCAAGTTCAACAAGCATAGTTCCATATACATAAATCAATGTAATACACCACATTAACGAAAGTAAAAAACCACATGATCATCTCAATAGATGCAGAAAAAGCATTTGACAAAACTCAACATCCATTCACCATAAAAACTCTTACCAAACTGGCTATAGCGGGAGCACACCTCAAAATAAGAAAAGACATTTCTGACAAGCCCACAGCCAAAATAATACTCAGGGCTGAACAGCTGAGAACTTTCCCACTAAAATCTGGAACAAGACAAGCATGTCTGCTCACACCACTTGTATTCAGCAGAGTATTGGAAGTCCTAGCCACGGCAATCAGACAATAAAAAGAAATACAAGGTTCAGCTTTCCGAATCGAAAAGCAAGAGATGAAACTGTCACGGATGCATATAACATGATACTATATATAGAAAGCCCTAAGGACTCCACACTAAAGCTACTAGATCTAATAAAGGAATTCAGCAAAGTAGCAGGAGATAAGATTGACATTCAGAAACTGGTTGCATTTTTTACACTGACAATGAAATCTCAGAAAGTTAATATAAAAAAAGCAATACTTTTTAAAATTGCAGCGGGATTTACTTGGTGGTCCAGTGGCTAAGGCTCTGCACTCCAAACACAGGGTTCAGGCTAGAACCCTGGTCAGGGAACGAGATTCAACAATCTGCCAACCAAGAGTTCACATACTACAACTAAAAGACCCTTCATGCTGCAGCTAAGATCCAGCACAGACAGATAAATAAATGAAAGGAAGTAAAGATTAAATAACGTTGCACCAAAACAAACACTTGAACAAACCCTTAGGAATAAATCTGACCAAGGAGGTGAAAGACCTCCACGCTGAGAACTATAAAACATTAACAAAGGAAATTAAAGTGGAGTCAAACAAATGGAAAGACAGCCTGTGTGTTCTTGGATTGGAAGAATTAATATTGGTAAATAAATGGCTGCTGCTGCTGCTGCTGCTGAGTCGCTTCAGTTGTGTCCGACTCTGTGTGACCCCATAGACAGCAGCCCACCAGGCTCCGCCGTCCCCGGGATTCTCCAGGCAAGAACACTGGAGTGGGTTGCCATTTCCTTCTCCAATGCATCAAAGCAAAAAGTGAAAGTGAAGTCGCCCAGCCGTGCCCGACCCCTAGCAACCCCATGGACTGCAGCCCACCAGGCTCCTTCATCCATGGGATTCTCCAGGCAAGAGTACTGGAGTGGGTTGCCATTGCCTTCTCTGAAATAAATGGCAATACTATCCAAAGCACTGTATGGACTGAATGCGATCCCTATCAAATTACTCATGAAATTTTTTGCGGAACTAGAACAAATAATACAAACACTTATATGGAACAAAAGAAGACCCAGAATTGTCAAGTCAGGGTCAAAAAATTGTCAGGAAAAAGAACAAAGCAGGAGGTATAACTCTCACAGACTTCAGACAATGCTACAAAGCTATAGCAATCAAACAGTGTGGTATTGCTACAAAAACAGACATAGTGAGCAACAGGACAGATAGAGAGCCCAGAAATAAACACACACCCATGGCCAGTTAAACTTCGACAAAGGAGGCAAGAATATACCATGAAAAAAAGAGTCTCTTCAGCAAGTGCTGCTGGGATAGGTGGGCAGCTGCATGTAAATCTGTGAAGTTAGAACATACCTTCACATTATGCCCCAAAATAAACTCAAATTAACTTAAAGACTTCAAGACAGCATAGGCAAAACATTCTCTGACATAAATCGTACCGATGTTTTGTGATGTCGGTTTCCCAAGACAATAGAAATAAAAACAAAAATAAACAAGTGGAACCTAATAAAACTTAGGAGCTTTCGCACAGCAGAGGAAGCCATAAATAAAAAGACAGGCTACGGAATGGGAGAAAATATTTGCAGATGCTATGGCTGACAAGGGCTTAAATTCCAAAATATATAAGCAGCTCATACAACTCAACACCACCACCACCAAAACAAACCAATGGAATAACATGCGAAGGACCTAAACAGACATTTCTCCAAAGACAAAATACAGATGGGCAACAGGCACATGAAAAGATGCTCAACATCACTAATCATCAGAGAAATGCAAATCAAAACTACAACAAGGTATACCCAGGCACCAGTCATCAAAAAGCCTACCAACAGTAAATGCTGGAGAGGATGTGGAGAAAAGGACAGCCTCTTACACTGTTGGGAATGTAAGCTGGTGTAGCTCCTATGGAAAACAGTACGCAGGTTCCTCAGAAAATTAAAAATAAAATTACCATATGATCCAGCAATCCAATCCCACACTGCGGTATATACCTGGAGAAAACTATAATTCAAAAAGATACATGCATGGGGCTTCCCTGGGAGCTCAGTGGTGAAGAGTCCACCAGCCAATTCAGGAGACATGGGTTGGCTCCCTGGTCCAGGAGGATCTGACATTGCCACGGAGCAACTAAGCCTGTGGGCCACAGCTATTGAGCCTGTGCTCTAAAGCCCAGGAACTGCAGCTAATAAAGCCCGTGTGCCCTAGAGCCGATGCTCTGCAGCTCGAGAAGTCATGGCAACGAGGAGCCCACATACCACGACTAGAGAGTAGCTCCCAGCTCACTGCAACTAGAGCAAAGCGCAGCAGGAACGGAGGCCCAGGGCAGCCAGAATAAATAAATAATTAAAAAAAAAATACATGCATGCAGTGTAACATTCACCCAACCACTCACAGACATAGCCACTGTATTGCTCCACGGACCCACTTGTAACCACCAACCAGAGCGACAGAAAAATACTGGCAAGACCCAGAATATCTCGACGTGAGCCTGCCAAGGCCACTTCCTGGGCGTCTAACTGGGCAGTTTCCCTGTACATGAACCTCAACATATAGGGCCACACAGGACAGACTCACAGGTGCTCTGTGTTACCTGGTCATGTACTTCAGGATGAAACATTTGATTCCATTTCCCAATCAACATTTTACTTTCAATATTTCACTGTTGGATTCCCTGCTTGTCAGTGGTTAAGAATCTGCCTGCCAATGGCAGGGGACACACAGGCTCTATTCTTTGTCTGGGAAGATATCACATGCTGCAGAGCAACTAAGCCTGTAGTCCGCAACAAGAGGCGCCACCGCAGTGAGAAGTCCGAGCCCCGTAACTGGAGAGAGCCCTTGTGCAACAACAGAGACCCAGCCCAGCCTAAAATCAGCAAATAAATAAAAACAAAAATTTGAAAATTTTTCACTGCTGTTGTTTTAAGGTCTTCTTGTAGATAGCCTTTATCAGATTAAGAAATGTCCTTCTATTCCACGTTTTCTATGAGTATTTTATTTTTAATGAATGGGTCATGCATTTCATTCAATACGTCATATGATCTACTGATTATGTGATTTCTATGCATTTTTCTGCTCATTTGACAAATTATATAGTAGATTTTACAGAGTTAAACCAACCTGTATCCCTAGAAAAAACCTACAATAAATAAAGTCCCCAGAATTATCACAGTGTATCATCATTCATCCTATTTGTTGCTGGGTTTGGTCTAATAGTATCTGCTTGGGTTTTTGCATCTATTGAATAAACGCATGCATATGATTGGCCTATGATTTTTTTTCTTCAAATTTTTTGGTAGATTTTGGTTTCAGAGCAGCACTGGGCTTATATATTAAAAATTGTTTCCCCCCCGTTTTTTTCTCTTTTCTGAAAAAATTCTTGAAAATAATCATATTTGTTACTAAACTTTATTGTGGAATTCAGTTGTGAAGCATCCTGGCGTTTTACCTGTGGTAAGACTTCATTGAACACTCAGTTAATTTTATACAAAACCCTTCAGATTCTGCATTTCTTCTAGTATAAGTTTAGCTTACAAGCTTTGAGATATTTGTGCGTTCCATTCAAATCTTTAATTGATAAATTTAAAAAATATACGGTCATAGGTTTTTAATACCTTCAAGATTTGAAGCAATGTTCTATTTTCCTTTCTGCCTCTGTCCACATGTACTTTCCTACTGTTTTTCTTAATCGGCCTCCTGGGAGATTAATCAATTTGTTTATTCTTTTTCATAAAAGTGTTGAATTTTTAAAAAGATCCATGCACCCCTATGTTCATGGCAGCACTGTTCACAAGAACCAAGACATGGAAATGACCTGAATGTCCATCCACAGATGAATGGATAAAAATGATGTGCCGCCTGGATACAGTGGAGTGTTACTCAGTCACAAAAAGGAACACTAGAAGACCATTTGCAGCAACACGGATGCAACTAGAGATTATCACACTCAGTCAGTCAGAAAGAGAAAGACAAACAGACATCCCTTACATGCTTAACCTAACATATGGCCCAAATGAACCTGTCTACTCCTGGACACAGAAATCAGAGTTGCGGTTGCCAAGGCAGGGGAATGGAGAGGAATGGACTGGGAGTTTGGGGTTAGTAGATGCAAGCCATTATATATATATATAAAGGATAAAAGCAGGTGACATGGGTTCAATCCCTAGGTCAGAAGATCCCCTGGAGAAGGAAATGTTGATGCACTCCTGTATTCTTGCCTGGGAAATCCCACGGACAGAGGAGCCTGGCGGGCTATATGTACAGTTCATGGGATCTCAAGAAACTGGACACATATTAGCGACTAAACAGTAATAACGACAAACAACAAAGTCCCATTGTACAGCACAGGGGACTATGTCCAATCTTGTGGAATAATCTGTGATGGAAAAGAATATTTTAAAAAAGATGTATGTGTGTGTGTGTATATACACACACACACACACACATAACTGAATCACTGTTGTACATCAGAAATTAACACAACATTGTAAATCAACTATACTTCAATAAAAATGATATTTAAACATTATACCAATATTCATGCTGACAACCCCCAAAGGGCAAGTCCTAGTAAATACCTATTTTATCACTCAATCTGCCCAAGACACTGGGAAAAAATTAAAGAAGGCAGCTGTTAGAACCCAAATCCTCATGAATAAGCTATTGGTCTTGGCCTCTGTAGTATCTAACAATAGAGACAGTCTTGAGGAGGCAAAGAGGATTCAGAGACAACAATGAATGGCACAATCTCAGCAGCAACCCTGGCCTCCGCCCCTCCTTGGGGTTACCCCCCTTGTGACAGCCCATGGTGAGGGCAAGACTAGAACATCTAGATCAGAGCCACTGCCCAGCTGGGAATGGACTTGTTTTAAATAAAGCAAGGAGGGCTGTCGGAAGGACAAATGCCTCCTGCATGGAAAACATCCACTGGGACCCTGCCTGACATGCAAACCAGAGAACCATTGAAAGTGGGGGTGCCCTCGTCCTGAAAGGGACTTAGGTCTCCCAAACCGATGCTGGCAGAGAGGACTGAAGCCTGGCGGGGCCCAAAACCATCCCTGGCTCCCAAAGGACACCTGGTCACTTCCCGGGAGGAGCCTCAGGTAACCCTTAACATTGCAAGTGGGGAAGTTTGTTTTTGTTATTAATAGATCCACCTACTCTGTGCTGACTTTTTTCCCTGGATCCTTGTCCTCCCCACCTGTACAGTAACGAGGATTGAGAAGCCCAAAGCCAAGCGATTCACACGACACACACCCCTCAGCTACTTTCTAGGAAAGTTTACCTTAGCACACCAGTTCCTGCTTATGCCTGAGTGCCCCATCCCCTTGCTGAGAAGGGAGATGTTCATTCAATTCCAGGCGAGAGTTCAATTTGGAGATTCCACCCCCCAGAGGCACTCACAAGGAGAAAGCACTGCTCTTGGCCATGGAGCCCACCCCAGTCACCCTCAGAGGAGGTCTCTCCTTCACCCCGTATTGTTTCTCAGGTAAACCCCTCTCTCTGGGACACTGAGGTTCCTGAAAGTGCTATAATGTACCTTTAGGTCATGTTTCATTGAAACCCAATGCTGATGACCCACAGAAAACACAGTAACCCTTGAGACCTGAGGCCCAGTGAAGTTCAGCATATAATAACCCAGTTCTTAAAATATGGGCTTTTACAACCCAGCCAATTTATGTGTAATATTATGTTGGCACAAATGTAATTTCAGTCTTTGCATTGTTGAAATTTGCCATTTGATATTAGAATACATTCTTAAATAGATGTCATTATCTTATATATCACTTTAACATGCATTTCTCGCTTTATGTTTTTTTGCTGTTTATATCTTCAGTTCAGTTCAGTTCAGTCGCTCAGTCATGTCCAACTCTTTGCGACCCCATGAATCACAGCACGCCAGGCCTCCCTGTCCATCACCAACTCCCGGAGTTCACTCAGACTCACGTCCATTGAGTCCGTGATGCCATCCAGCCATCTCATCTTCTGTCGTCCCCTTCTCCTCCTGCCCCCAATCCCTCCCAGCATCAGTCTTTTCCAATGAGTCAACTCTTCGCATGAGGTGGCCAAAGGACTGGAGTTTCAGCTTTAGCATCATTCCTGCCAAAGAAATCCCAAGGCTGATCTCCTTCAGAATGGACTGGTTGGATCTCCTTGCAGTCCAAGGGACTCTCAAGAGTCTTCTCCAACACCACACTTCAAAAGCATCCATTCTTCGGCGCTCAGTCTTCTTCACAGTCCAACTCTGTGACCACTGGAAAAACCATAGCCTTGACTAGACGGACCTTAGTCGGCAAAGCAATGTCTCTGCTTTTGAATATGCTATCTAGGTTGGTCTTAACTTTCCTTCCAAGGAGTCAGCGTCTTTTAATTTCATGGCTGCAGTCACCATCTGCAGTGATTTTGGAGCCCCCAAAAATAAAGTCAGCCACTGTTTCCACTGTTTCCCCATCTATTTCCCATGAAGTGATGGGATCGGATGCCACGATCTTAGTTTTCTGAATGTTGAGCTTTAGGCCAACTTTTTCACTCTCCTCTTTCACTTTCATCAAGAGGCTTTTTAGTTCCTCTTCACTTTCTGCCATAAGGGTGGTGTCATCTGCATATCTGAGGTTATTGATATTTCTCCCGGCAATCTTGATTCCAGCTTGTGTTTCTTCCAGTCCAGCGTTTCTCATGGTATACTCTGCATAGAAGTTAAATAAACTAGTCTGTTGTTCCATGTCCAGTTCTAACTGTTGCTTCCTGACCTGCATATAGGTTTCTCAAGAGGCAGATTAGGTGGTCTGGTATTCCCATCTCTCTCAGAATTTTCCACAGTTTATTGTGATCCACACAGTCAAAGGCTTTGGCATAGTCAATAAAGCAGAAATAGATGTTTTTCTGGAACTCTCTTGCTTTTTCCATGATCCAGCGGATGTTGGCAATTTGATCTCTGGTTCCTCCGCCTTTTCTAAAACCAGCTTGAACATCAGGAAGTTCACGATTCACATATTGTTGAAGCCTGGCTTGGAGAATTTTGAGCATTACTTTACTAGCGTGTGAGATGAGTGCAATTGTGCGGTAGTTTGAGCATTCTTTGGCATTGCCTTTCTTTGGGATTGGAATGAAAACTGACCTTTTCCAGTCCTGTGGCCACTGCTGAGTTTTCCAAATTTGCTGGCATATTGAGTGCAGCACTCTCAGTGCAGCACTCTTCAGGATTTGAAATAGCTCAACTGGAATTCCATCACCTCCACTAGCTTTGTTCATAGTGATGCTTTCTAAGGCCCATGCTAGACAAAAAGTAAATTTGAGCGATTTTGTTATTCTAGTTCAAAATGGGTTGTAAAAGCAACAGAGATTACTGACATCAACAATGCATTTGGCCCAGGAACTGCAGTGGTGGCTCAAGAAGTTTTGCAAAGGACAGCCTTAAAGATGAGGAGCTTGGTGGGTAGCCATCGGAAACTGACAACCAACTGAGAGCAATCATCAAAGCTGATCTTCTTACAACTACACAAGAAGCTGCCCAAGAACTCAGTGTCAACCATTCTTTGATCATTTGATATTTGAAGCAAATTGGAAAGAAGGAAAAGCTCAATAAGTGGGTGCCTCATGAGCTGAAGTGTGTGCTAAGTCCGACTCTGCAACCCCGTGGAATAGAGCCTGTCAGGCCCTCTGTCCATGGGATTCTCCAGTTACGAATACTGGAGTGAGTTGTCATGCCCTTCTCCAGGGTATCTTCCTGACCCAGGGATTGAACCTGCATCTCTTAAATCTCCTGCATTGGCAGACAGGTTCTTTACCACTAGCATCATGTGGGAGGCCCCCATGAGCTGACAGCAAACCAAAAAAAGTCATTTTGAAGTGTTGTCTCCTTTTATTCTACGCAACAATGAACCATTTCTTGATCAGATTGTGGCGTGTGATGAAAAGTGGATTTTATATGACAACCGGTGACGACCAGCTCAGTGGCTGGACTGAGAAGAAGCTCTAAAGCACTTCTCAAAGCTAAACTTCCACCAAAAAAATAGTCATGTTCATTGTTTGGTGGTCTGCTGCCTGTCTGATCCACTAGAGCTTTCTGAATCCCAGCGAAACCATTACATCTGAGAAGTATGCTCAGCAAACCACTGAGATGCACCAAAAACTGCAATACCTCCAAAAACTACAACACCTACAGCTGGCATTAGTCAACAGAAAGGGCCCAATTCTTCTCCATGCAATGCCCAATCATATGTTGTACAACCAATGCTTCAGAAGGTGAACAAATGTTTATCTGACCTCTCACCAACCGACTACCACTTCTTCAAGCATCTTGACAACTTTTTTCAGGAAAAATGCTTTCACAACCAGAAGGAGGTAGAAAATGGTTTCCAAGAGTTCACTGAATCCTGAAGCAGGGATTTTTATATTATAGGAATAAACAAATTTACTTCTCATCAGCAAAAATGTGTTGATTGTAATGGTTTCTGTTTTGATTAATATAGATGTGTTTGAGCCTGCATATGATTTAAAATTCAAGGTCCAAAACCACAGTTACTCTTGTACCAACCTCATACCCCTGCTTCTGCCTGCAAAGAGGAGAATACAGGCTTGTTCAAGACCTGAAGGTAGTTAATGAGGCAGTGGTCCCAGTTCACTTACTAGTCCCTAATCCACACAACCATACCCCTAAGTTTCAGAAAATGCCAACTGTTTCCACTGCTATACCTAAAGGACACCTTCTTTTGCATTCCTCTGCACTCAGACTCCCAGTATCTATCTTTTTGCCTTTGAGTGGACAGATCCAGATGCTCATATAACTTCCCAGCTAACCTGGACTCTACTGGTCTAAGGCTACAGGGATAGCACTCACCAGTTGGTAAGGGGTCTCTCTTATACTATGTGGACAACCTCCTAATTTCCAGTCCCATTAGGGAAGATTCAGATGATACCACCACTCAGGTCCTCCACTTCCTAGGTGAACAGGATACTGAGTCTCTCCTCACAAGGCCCAGATTTCCATACAACAGATTAAGTATGTGGGAAGTGTGCTCATCCACCAGATGAGGACCAAAAGGAAGTCACTGCAACCCTCCAACACCCACCCCCGACCCCAACAAAGAGGTAACTGAGGACCTTTCTGGGGATGGCAGAATTTTGCAGGATTTGGGCTCATAGCAAAGCCTCTTTATGAAGCCCTAAAAGAAAGTGACCACAAACCCCTCAACTGTGATGAAAACAGCCAACAGGTGTTCCTAGCTCTACAACAAAAATTATGGACCACCTCTGCGTCAGGTCTCCCAAACAGAAAAACCCTTTCTCCTCTATATAGCTGAGAGACAAATAGCGAAAGCAATCTTGAGAAAGAAAAACAAAGCTGGAGGAACCAGGCACCCTGCCTTCAGACTATACTACAAACTACAGTAATCAAGACAGCATGGCACTAGCACAAAAACAGAAACATAAATCAATGGAACAGGACAGAAATCCAAGAAATAAACCCATACACTACAGTCAATCAATATACAACAAATGAAACAAACATCTCAATGGAGAAAAGCTGTTGCTGGGGAAAATGGACAGCTACATGTAAATGAATGAAATTAGAACATTCTTTTAACATCATACACAAAATCTTTTGATCCATCTCCTACAGTAATGGAAATAAAAACAAAAATAAACAAATGAGATTCAATTAAACTCAAAAAGCTTTTGCACAGCAAAGGAAACCATAAACAGACAGCCCACAGAATGGGAGACAATATTTGCAAATGATTCCAAACAAAAGATTGACCCCCAAAATCTACCAACAGCTCATATAACTCAATATAAAAAATAACAAACAAACAAATGATTTTCCATGGTGGTCCTGTGGTTAAGATTCTGTGCTTCCACTTCAAGGTGCATGGGATGTGGAAATTCTGCATGCCACAACGTATGGCCAAAAAAACCCCCCCCAAAACAATCAAAAATCGGGCAGACCCATACACACATTTCTTCAAAGATGTACAGATAGCCAAGTGGGACATGAAAAGATGCTTAACACTGCTAATTATTCAGCTCAGTTCAGTTCAGTTGCTCAGTCGTGTCCAACTCTTTGCGACCCCATGAACCGTAGCACGCCAGGCCTCCTTGTCCTTCACCAACTCCTGGACTCCACCCAAACCCATGTACATCAAGTCGGTGATGCCATCCAGCCATCTCATCTTCTGTCGTCCCCTTCTCCTCCTGTCCCCAATCCCTCCCAGCATCAGAGTCTTTTCCAATGAGTCAACTCTTCACATGAGGTGGCCAAAGTATTGGAGTTTCAGCTTTAGCATCAGTCCTTCCAAAGAACACCCAGGACTGATCGCCTTTAGGATGGATTGCTAATTATTAGAGAAATGCAAATCAAAACTATAATGAGATATCACCTCACACCAATCAGAATGGCCTCATCAAAAAGTCTACACACAATAAATTCTGGAAAGGGTGTGGAGAAAGGGGAAGCCTACTATACTGCTGATGGCAATATAAATTGGCAGAGCAATTATGGAGAACAGGATGGAGGTTCCTTAAACAAACTAAAAATAGAACTATAGTATGAATGAGCAATCCCACTCCTGGGCCTACACACAGAGAAAACCGTAATTCAAAAAGATAGATGCACCCCAATGTTCATTGCAGCACTATTTAAAATAGCCAGGACATGGAAATAATCTAACTGTACATCAACAGGGGAATGGAGGATTTCCCTGTCTGCCAATGCAGGGGACACTGGTTTGATCCCTGCTCTGGGAAGATTCCACATGCCACAGGACAACTAAGCCTGTGCATCACAAGTACCAAACCCACACATAACAACTATTGAGCCGCCTGCTACAAGTATTGAAGCTCATGCGCCTGCAGTCTGAGAAGCCTGTGTCCTACAATGAAGACTCAGTGCAAACAAAAAACAAACAAAAATTTTTAAATAAATTATTTTTTTTAAAAAAAGCAAGGAATGGATTAAAAAAAGATACGGTAGGACTTCCCTGGTGGTCTGGTGACTAAGGTTCCACACTCCCAATGCAGGGGGCCTCTGTCTGAACACTGGTCAGGGAATAAATTCCACATGCTACAGCTAAGTGTTCACATGCCCTAACTACAGATCCCGCCTGCTACAACTACAGATCCTGCATGCCTCAAGAAGACCTGGCACAGTCAAATAAACACATAAATTTTTTTTTATAAAAGAAGATATGGCACATATATATATATAAGGGAATATTCAGTTCAGTTCAATCGCTCAGTTGTGTCTGACTCTCTGTGACCCCATGAACCTGCAGCACTCCAGGCCTCCCTGTCCATCACCAACTCCTGGAGTCCACCCAAACCCATGTCCATTGAGTATTACTTGTAGAGAACAAACATTTGGACACCAAGGGGGAAAAGGAGGGGTGGGGTGCATTGGGAGATTGAGACAGATATATACACAGTACTATGCATAAAACAGATAACTGACAAGAATGCACCGCATAGCCCAGGAACTGCACCCAAAGCTCTGTGGTGACCGAAATGGGAAGGAAATCCAAAAAAGAGGGAATACGTGCATATGTACACAGCTGATTCACTCTAATGTACCGCAGAACTAACAACATTGTCAAGCAACTATATTCCAATAAAAGTTAAAAAAAAAAAAAGATAATTTGGACAGGCCAATCACTACAAGTGAAATATAATCTGTAATTAAAAACAAAACAAAACTTCCTACAAACAAAGCCCAGGACCAGATGGTTTCATAGGCAAATTCTACCATACATACAAAGAAAGACTTACGCCAGTTCTCAAACTCTCCCAAAAGACTGACACGGAGAGAATACTCCTAAATACCCGCTATGAAGCCACCAACACACTGATACCAAGACCAGACAAAGATACCACCAAAAAGAAAATTAGAGGCCAATATCTTTGATGAACATAGATGCAAAAATTCACAACAAAATAATAGCAAACCGAATCCAACAACACAGAAAAAAGATCACACTCCACAACTAAATGGGATTCATCATAAGCACAGTTCAACACACACAGATCAATGTAATACACCACATTCTGGGTCTGGTCTGGTAAGTCGCTCAGTTGTGTCCGACTCTTTGCGACCCCGTGGACTGTAACCTACTAGGCTTCTCCGTCCATGGGATTCTCCAGGCAAGAATACTGGAGTGGATTGCCATTTCCTTCTCCAGGGGATCTTCCTTCTCCAGGGATCGAATCCGGGTCTCCTGCATTGGAGGCAGACGCTTTAACCTCTGAGCCACCAGGGAAGCCCCTATACACCACATTAACAAATATCAAAAACCACATGACCATCTCAATAGATGCAGAAAAAGTATTGGACAAAAGTCAACATCCATTCATAAAAATAAATTATTAGCAAAGTGGATATAGAGGGAACACATCTCAACATAAGAGAAGCCATTTCTGACAAACCCACAGCCAAAATAATACGAAATGATGAGAAGCTGAGAACCTTCCTGCTAAAATCTGGAACAAGACAAGGATGTCCACTCTCACCACTTCTATACAGCATAGCACTGGAAGTCTTGGCCACAGCAGTCAGACAATAAAAAGAAATAAACGCTTTCCAAATTGAAAGACAAAGGGTAAGACTGTCACTAGATGCAGATAACTTGATGCCACGTATAGAAAGTTCTAAGGACTTCACACTAAAACTACTAGATCTACTACTAAATAAAAGAATTCAGCAAAGTAGCAGGAAACAAGATTAAAAATCAGAAATTGGTTGCATTTCTTTACACTTACACTGACAATGAAATATTAAAAAGGTAATGTGAAATATATACATACCTTTTAAAATTGCACTGGGACTTCCCTAGTGGTCCAGTGGCTAAGACTCTACACTCCAAGTGCAGAGGGCCTGGGTTTGATCCCTGGTCAGGAAACTAGATCCCACAAGCTGCAACTAAGATTTGCACGCCCCAGCTACAGATCCTGCATGCCACAACTAAGACCCAGCACAGTCAAATAAATAAATATTTTTTTAAAAAGATGAAGAAATGGCACATATAAACAATGGAATGTTACTCAGTTATAAAAAAGCAATGAAAACTGTCATTTGCAGATACGTGGATGAACCCACAGACTGTCATGCATAGTGAAGTAAGTCAGAAAGACAAAAATAAATATCATATATTAACCCATATAGGTGGAATCTAGAAAAATGGTACAGATGAACCTATTTGCAAAGCAGAAATAGAGATACAGCCATAGAGAACAAACATGGACACCAAGGGCGAAAAGGCAGGGTGGGGTACATTGGGAGATTGGGATAGATATATAGACACTGCTGCTGCTGCTGCTGCTGCTGCTGCTGCTGCTGCGTCGCTTCAGTCGTGTCCGACTCTGTGCGACCCCATAGATGGCAGCCCACCGGGCTCCGTCGTCCCTGGGATTCTCCAGGCAAGAACACTGGAGTGGGTTGCCATTTCCTTCTCCAATGCATGAAAGTGAAAAGTCAAAGTGAAGTCGCTCAGTCGTATCCGACTCTTAGCGACCCCATGGACTGCAGCCTACCAGCTCCTCCATCCATGGGATTTGCCAGGCAAGAGTACTGGAGTGGGGTGCCATTGCCCTCTCTCATATAGACACTACTATGTATAAAATATATTACTTATGAGAACCTACTGTATAGCACAGAGAAGTGTGCTCAATGCTCTGTGGTGACCTAAATGGGAAGGAAATCCAAAGAAGAACAGCAGAAACTAACACAATATTGTCAAGCAACTCTAATCCAATAAAAATTTTTAAAAAATAACATAATTTGGACACACTGATCACGAGAGTATAATAGAATCTGTAATTAAAAAAAAAAAAAAGAAAACAACTCCCTGCTAACAAAAGTCCAAGGCCAGATGGCTTCACAGGCAAATTCTACCAACATACAAAGAAGAACTTACACCAATTCTTTTCAAACTCTCCCCAAAAGACTGAAGAGAACACTCCCAAATACTCCCTATGAAGCCACCAACACCTCGATACCAAAAGCAGACAAAGACACCACCAAAAGAGAAAATTAGATGCCAGTATCTGTGATGAATATAGATGCAAAAGTCTGCAACAAAATATTAGCAAACTGGATCGGTCCAACACCACATAAGAAAGGTCACAAACCACTACTTGGGATTCATCCCAAGTTTACAAGCATAGTTTAACATACGCAAATCAGCGTACTATACCACATTAATAAAGGTAAAAAACCTGGGCTTTCCTGGTGGCTCAGCTGGTAAAAAATCTGCCTAAAATGTGGGAGACCTGGGTTCAATCCCTGGGTTGGGAAGATCCCCTGGAGAAGGGAATGGCTACCCACTCCAGTATTCTGGTCTGGAGAAGTTCATGGGGTCACAAAGAGTTGGACATGACTGAGCGACTTTCACTTCACTTCGCATGACCATCTCAGTAGGTACAGAAAGAGCATTTGCCAAAAATTCAACACCCATTCTTACCAACTCCCAACTCTTACCAGCTGGGTATAGAGAGAACACACCTCAACATACGAGAAGCCATATCTGACAAACCCATAGTAAAAAGAATACTCAGTGGTGAAAAGCGGAAAGTCTTCCTGCTAAAATCTGGAACAAGGCAGGAATATCCACTCTCAGTCACCAGTATCGGAAGTCCTATAGTCCACGGGTTCGTAGAGAGTCGGACGTGACTGAGCAACTAAGCACAACACAGAACAACCACAGCAATCAGACAATAAAAAGAAATAAACGGTGTCAGAATCGGAAAGCAGGAGGTAAAAGTGTTACAAGATGCATATAACATATATAGAAAGTACTAATAAGGACTCCAAACTGAAACTACTAGCTTTAATAAAAGTGGAAGAGTTAGTTGTTCAGTCATGTCTGACTCTTTGCTGCCCAATGGACTGTTGCCCACCAGGCTCCTCTGTCCTAGGAATTCTCTAGGCAAGAATACTGGAGTGGGTAGCCATTCCCTTCTCCAGGGGATCTTCCCAACCCAGGGATCGAACCAGGGTCTCCTGCATTGCAGGCAGATTATTTACCATTTGAGTCATCAGGGAAGCCCACTAGATATAATGAAGGAATTCAGCAAAGTAGCAGGAAACAAGATTAACATTCAGAAATTGGTTGCATGTCTTTACACTGACAATGAAATATTAGAAAGGTAATTAAAAAAAAATACTTTTTAAAATTGCACCAGGACTTTCCTGGTGTGTCCAGTGGCTAGGTCTCAGAACTCTAAATGCAGAGGGCCCAGGTTTGATCCCTGGTCAGGGAACTACATGCAACAAGCTGCAACTAAGAGTTCATATGCCACAAGTAAAAGATGAAAGATCCCACCTGTCACAGCTAAGACCCAGTGCACCAAATAAAGAAATGAGCAAAAATGAAAAAATAAACTGCATCAAAACAAACACACAAACAACCCCCACACAAACAACTATAAAACATTAACAAAGGAAATTAAAGTGGATTCAGAGGGGCGGTCCTAAGATGGTGGAGGAATGGGATGGGGAGACCACTTTCTCCCCCACAAATTCATCAAAAGAACATTTAAACGTTGAGTAAATTCCATGAAACAACTTCTGAGTGCTGGCAGAGGACATCAGGCACCCAGAAAAGCAGCCCAGTGTCTTCGAAAGGAGATGTTTTATCAACAGTGGTGTATAGATGGAGAAGTCTTGAGACTACTGTAAAAATAAGACTGAAAACCAGAAGCAGGTGGCTTAAGTCCAAATCCTGAGAACACCAGAGAACTCCTGACTCCAGGGAAAATTAATTGACAGGAGCTCATCAAACACCTCCATTCCTGCACTGAAACCAAGCACCACCCAAGAGCCAACAAGTTCCAGAGCAAGACATACCATGCAAATTCTCCAGCAACACAGGAACACAGCCGTGAGCTTCAATATACAAGCTGCCCAAAGTTACTCCAAACCCATTGACATCTCACAACTCATTACTAGACACTTCATTGCACTCCAGAGAGAAGAAATCCAGCTCCACCCACTAGAACACTGACACAAGCTTCCCTAACCAAGAAACCTTGACAAGCCACCCGTACAACCCCACCCACAGTGAGGAAACTCCACAATAAGGAGAACTCCACAAACTGCCAGAATACAGAAAGGCCACCCCAAACACAGCAATATAAACAAGATGAAGAGACAGAGGAATACCCAGCAGGTAAAGGAACAGGATACTACTACTACTAAGTCACTTCAGTCGTGTCCGACTCTATGCGACCCCATAGACAGCAGCCCACCAGGCTCCCCCGTCCCTGGGATTCTCAAGGCAAGAACATTGGAGTGGGTTGCCATTTCCTTCTCCAGTGTATGAAAGTGAAAAGTGAAAGTGAAGTCGCTCAGTTGTGTCCGACCCTCAGTGACCCCATGGACTGCAGCCTTCCAGGCTCCTCCATCCATGGGATTTCCCAGGCACTGGAGTGGGGTGCCATTGCCTTCTCCAAGGAACAGGATAAATGCCCACCAAACCAAACAAAAGAGGAAGAGATAGGGAATCTACCTGATAAAGAATTCCAAATAATGATAGTGAAAATGATCCAAAATCTTGAAATAAAAATGGAATCGCAGATAAACAGCCTGGAGACAAGGATTGAGAAGATGCAAGAAAGGTTTAACAAAGACCTAGAAGAAATAAAAGAGAGTCAATATATAATGAATAATGCAATAAATGAGATCAAAAACACTCTGGAGGCAACAAATAGTAGAATAAAGGAGACAGAAGATAGGATTAGTGAAGCAGAAGATAGAATGGTAGAAATGAATGAATCAGAGTGAAAAAAAGAAAAACAAATTAAAAGAAATATGGACAATCTCAGAGACCTCCAGGACAATATTAAATGCCCCAACATTCAAATCACAGGAGTCCCAGAAGAAGAAGACAAAAAGAAAGACCATGAGAAAATACTTGAGGAGATAATAGTTGAAAACTTCCCTAAAATGGGGAAGGAAATAATCACCCAAGTCCAAGAAACCCAGAGAGTCCCAAACAGGATAAACCCAAGGCGACACACCCCAAGACAGATATTAATCAAATTAACAAAGGTCAAACAGAAAGAACAAATGTTAAAAGCAGCAAGGGAAAAACAACAAATAACATACAAGGGGATTCCCATAAGGATAACAGCTGATCTTGCAATAGAAACTCTTCAGGCCAGGAGGGAATGGCAGGACACACTTAAAGTGATGAAAGAAAACAACCTACAGCGCAGATTACTGAACCCAGCAAGGATCTCAATCAAATATGAAGGAGAAATCAAAAGCTTTACAGACAAGCAAAAGCTGAGAGAATTCAGCACCACCAAACCAGCTCTCCAACAAATGCTAAAGGATCTTCTCCAGACAGGAAACACAAAAAGGGTGTATAAACTCAAACCCAAAACAATAAAGTAAATGGTAATGGGATCATACTCATACTCATCAATAGTTACCTTAAATGTAAATGGGTTGAATGCCCCAATCAAAAGACAAAGACTGGCTGAATGGATACAAAAACAAGACCTCTATATATGTTGTCTACAAGAGACCCACCTCAAAACAGGGGACACGTACAGACTGAGAATGAAGGGCTGGAGAAAGATATTCCACGCAAATAGAGACCAAAAGAAAGCAGGAGTAGCAATACTCATATCAGATAAAATAGACTTTAAAACAAAGGCTGTGAAAAGAGACAAAGAAGGCCACTACATAATGATCAAAGGATCAATCCAAGAAGAAGATATAACAATTATAAATATATATGCACCCAATATGGGAGCACTGCAATATGTAAGACAAATGCTAACAAGTATGAAATGGGAAATTAACAATAACACAATAATAGTGAGAGACTTTAATGCCCCACTCACATCTATGGACAGAAAATTAACAAGGGAACACAAACTTTAAATGATACAATAGACCAGCTAGACCTAATTGATATCTATAGGACATTTCACCCCAAAACAGTGAATTTCACCTTTTTCTGAAGCACAAATGGAAGCTTCTCCAGGATAGATCACATTTCGGGCCATAAATCTAGCCTTGGTAAATTCAAAAAAATTGAAATCATTCCAAGCATCTTTTCTGACCACAATGCAGTAAGATTAGATCTCAATTCCAGGAGAAAAACTATTAAAAATTGCAACATATGGAGGCTGAACAACATGCTGCTGAATAACCAACAAATCACAGAAGAAATCAAAAAAGAAATCAAAATATGCATAGAAACAAATGAAAATGAAAACACAACCCAAAATCTGTGGGATACTGTAAAAGCAGTGCTAAGGGGAAAGTTCATAGCAATACAGGCATACCTCAAGAAACAAGAAAAAAGTCAAATAAATAACCTAACCCTACACCTAAAGCAACTAGAAAAGGAAGAAATGAAGAACCCCAAGGTTAGTAGAAGGAAATAAATCTTAAAAATTAGGGCAGAAATAAATGCAAAAGAAACAAAAGAGACCATAGCAAAAATCAACAAAGCCAAAAGCTGGTTCTTTGAAAGGATAAATAAAATTGACAAACCATTAGCCAGACTCATCAAGAAACAAAGGGAGAAAAATCAAATCAATAAAATTAGAAATGAAAATGGAGAGATCACAACAGACAACACAGAAATACAAAGGATCATAAGAGACTACTATCAGCAATTATATGCCAATAAAATGGACAACGTGAAAGAAATGGACAAATTCTTAGAAGAGTACAACTTTCCAAAACTGAACCAGGAAGACATAGAAAATCTTAACAGACCCATCACAAACACAGAAATTGAAACTGTAATCAGAAATCTTCCAGCAAACAAAAGCCGAGGTCCAGACAGCTTCACAGCTGAATTCTACCAAAAATTCAGAGAAGAGGTAACACCTATCCTACTCAAACTCTTCCAGAAAACTGCAGAGGAAGGTAAACTTCCAAACTCATTCTATGAGGCCACCATCACCCTAATACCAGAACCAGACAAAGATGCCACAAAAAAGAAAACTATAGACCAATATCACTGATGAACATAGATGCAAAAATCCTCAACAAAATTCTAGCAATCAGAATCCAACAACACATTAAAAAGATCATACACCATGACCAAGTGGGCTTTATTCCAGGGATGCAAGGATTCTTCAACATCCGCAAATCAATCAATGTAATACATCACATTAACAAACTGAAAAATAAAAGCCATATGATTATCTCAATAGATGCAGAGAAAGCCTTTGACAAAATTCAACATCCATTTATGATAAAAACTCTCCAGAAAACAGAAATAGAAGGAACATACCTCAACATAATAAAAGCTATATATGACAAACCCACAGCAAATATTATCCTCAATGGTGAAAAATTGAAAGCATTTCCCCTAAAGTCAGGAACAAGACAAGAGTGCCCACATTCACCACTACTATTCAACATAGTTCTAGTTTTGGCCACAGCAATCAGAGCAGAAAAAGAAATAAAAGGAATCCAAATTGGAAAAGAAGAAGTAAAACTCTCACTGTTTGCAGATGACATGATCCTCTACATAGAAAACCCTAAAGACTCCACCAGAAAATTACTAGAGCTAATCAATGAATATAGTAAAGTTGCAGGATATAAAATCAACACACAGAAATCCCTTGCATTCTTATACACTAATAATGAGAAAATAGAGAAATTAAGGAAACAATTCCATTCACCATTGCAATGAAAAGAATAAAATACTTAGGAATATATCTACCTAAAGAAACTAAAGACCTATATATAGAAAACTATAAAACACTGGTGAGAAAAATAAAAGAGGACACTAATAGATGGAGAAATATACCATGTTCATGGATCAGAAGAATCAATATAGTGAAAATGAGTGTACTACCCAAAGCAATCTATAGATTCAATGCAATCCCTATCAAGCTACCAACGGTATTTTTCACAGAGCTAGAACAAATAATTTCACAATCTGTATGGAAATACAAAAAACCTCGAATAGCCAAAGCAATCTTGAGAAAGAAGAATGGAACTGGAGGAATCAACCTGCCTGACTTCAGGCTCTACTACAAAGCCACAGTCATCAAGACAGTATGGTACTGGCACAAAGACAGAAATATAGATCAATGGAACAAAATAGAAAGTCCAGAGATAAATCCACGCACCTATGGACACCTTATCTTTGACAAAGGAGGCAAGAATATACAATGGATTAAAGACAATCTCTTTAACAAGTGGTGCTGGGAAAACTGGTCAACCACTTGTAAAACAATGAAACTAGAACACTTTCTAACACCATACACAAAAAAATAAACTCAAAATGGATTAAAGATCTAAACGTAAGACCAGAAACTATAAAACTCTTAGAGGAGAACATAGGCAAAACACTCTCCAACATAAATCACAGGAGGATCCTCAATGACCCACCTCCCAGAATATTGGAAATAAAAGCAAAAATAAACAAACGGGACCTAATTAAAATTAAAAGCTTCTGCACAACAAAGGAAACTATAAGCAAGGTAAAAAGACAGCCTTCAGAATGGGAGCAAATGAAGCAACTGACAAACAACTAATCTCAAAAATATACAAGCAACTCCTGCAGCTCAATTACAGAAAAATAAACGACCCAAT
Organism: Budorcas taxicolor; assembly: GCF_023091745.1. NCBI lineage: Eukaryota > Metazoa > Chordata > Mammalia > Artiodactyla > Bovidae > Budorcas > Budorcas taxicolor. Next base: position 11,643,094 of record NC_068910.1, on the reverse strand, counting down.
CAAATAATAGCAAATGAAGCAACTGACAAACAACTAATCTCAAAAATATACAAGCAACTCCTGCAGCTCAATTCCAGAAAAATAAACGACCCAATCAAAAAGTGGGCCAAAGAACTAAACAGACATTTCTCCAAAGAAGACATACAGATGGCTAACAAACACATGAAAAGATGCTCAACATCACTCATTTTCAGAGAAATGCAAATCAAAACCATAGTGAGGTACCATTTCATGCCAGTCAGAATGGCTGCTATCCAAAAGTCTACATGCAATAAATGCTGGAGAGGGTGTGGAGAAAAGGGAACCCTCTTACACTGTTGGTGGGAATGCAAACTAGTACAGCCACTATGGAGAACAGTGTGGGGATTCCTTAAAAAAAAAAAAAAAGAAACTGGAAATAGAACTGCCTTATGACCCAGCAATCCCACTGCTGGGCATACATACTGAGGAAACCAGAATTGAAAGAGACACGTGTACCCCAATGTTCATCGCAGCACTGTTTATAATAGCCAGGACATGGAAGCAACCTAGATGTCTGTCCATCAGCAGACAAATGGATAAGAAAGCTGTGGTACATATACATAATGGAGTATTACTCAGCCATTAAAAAGAATACATTTGAATCAGTTCTAATGAGGTAGATGAAACTGGAGCCTATTACACAGAGTGAAGTAAGCCAGAAAGAAAAACACCAATACAGTACACTAATGCATATATATGGAATTTAGAAAGATGGTAACGATAGCCCTGTATGCGAGACAGCAAAAGAGACACAGATGTATAGAACAGTCTTTTGGACTCTGTGGGAGAGAGAGAGAGTGGGATGATTTGGGGGAATGTCATGGAAACATGTATAATATCATATAAGAAACGAATTGCCAGTCTAGGTTCAATACAGGATCCTTGGGGCTGGTGCACTGGGATGACCCAGAGGGATGGTACAGGGAGGGAGGTGGGAGGGGGGTTCAGGATGGGGAACACGTGTACACCCGTGGTGGATTCATGTTGATGTGTGGCAGAACCAATGCAATATTGTAAAGTAGCCTCCAATTAAAATAAATAAGTTAAAAATAAATAAAAATAAAACCTTAAAAAAAAATAAAGTGGATTCAAAGAAATGGAAAGATACCCTATGCTCTTGGATTGGAAGAATTAATATTGGTAAATGGCAATACTACCCAAAGAAATCCACAGATTGAATATGATCCTTATCAACATATCCATGACATTTTTCACAGAACTAGAACAAGTAATACAAAAATGTATATAGAAACATTAAAGACCCAAAATTGCCAAAGCAATACTATGGGAAAACAAAGCAGGAGGTATAACTCTCCCAGACATCAGACAATACCACAAAGTTACCATAATCATAACAGTGTGCACAAAAACAGACACAGAGATCAATGGAGCAGAAGACAGAGCACACAGAAATAAACCCTCAAACCCAGAGTCAGTTAATCGTGGACAAAGAAGGCAAGAATATGCAATTGGAAAAAGACAGTCTCTTTAGCAAATGGTGCTGGGATAGCTGGACAGCCGCATGTAAATCAGTGAAGCTAGAACACACTCTCACACAAAAATAAACTCAAAATGGCTTAGACTTCAACCTAAGACATGACACCATAAAACTCCTAGAAGAGAGCACAGGCAAAACATTCTCTGACATAAGTCATACCAATGTTTTCTTAGGTCAGTCTCCCAAGGCAATAGAAATAAAAGCAAAATAAACAAATGAGACCTTATAAAACTTACAAGCTTTTGCACAGCAAAGGAAGCCATAAATAAAAGAAAAAGAGAACTCATGGAATGGAAGAAAGTATTTGCAAATGATATGACCAACAAGAGCTTAATTTCCAAAATATTTAAATAGCTCATACAACTCAACAACAACAAAAAGCCAAACAACCCAATCAAAAATAAGCAGAAGAACTAAACAGGCGTTTCTCCAAAGACAAAATACAGTGGCCAACAGGCACATGAAGAGATGCCCAACATCATAATTGTCACAAAAATGCAAATCAAAGCTACAATGAGGCACCACCTCACATCAGTCAGAATGGCCACCATTAAAAAGTCTACAAATAACAAATGCTGGAGAGGCTGTGGAGAAAAGGGAACCCTCCTACACTGTTCTTGGGAATGTACGTTGGTGCGGCCACTGTAGAAAAGGGTAATGGAGGTTCCACAGAAAACTAAAAATAGAATTAGCATATGATCCACCAATCTCACTTCTGGGCATATATCCAGACAAACTATAATTTAAAAAGATATATGCACCCCTATGTTCATAGCAACACTATTCACAACAGCCAAGTCACGGAAACATCCTAAATGTCCATCAACAGATGAATGGATAAAGATGATGTGGTACAAACATACAAAGGAACACTACTCAACAACAACAAAAAAGAATGAAATTCTGCCTTTCACAGCAACATGGATACAACTAGAGACTGTCATACTAAGTAAAGTAGGTCAGAAAGAGAAAGACAAATACTTAGGATATCATTTATATGCTGAATCTAAAATATGACACAAAAAGTTGGATCAAGATGGCCAAGAAGTAAGATATAGAGTTCACCTTGTTCCACAAATAAATCAAAAATACATCTACAGATGCAATGATTTTCACAGAACATCTACTGAATGCTGGCATAAGACCCAAGACTTCCAAAAGGGCAAGAAAATCTCCACGTAACCATGCAACGGCAATAAAAAACAAAGAAAGGAATCAGGACAGGCCCTGAGTCCCTGGAAGGGCACGGTAAACGTGAAAAGCTTTCTGTATACCGGGAAGTCCGCTTTCCAGCCTGAGACGCTTGCACTAGGGTGAGCAGGAGCTGGGTGCTGAGGCTCGGGCTTCGGAGGTCAGACCCAGGAGAGGACTGGGGTTGGCTGTGTGGGGACAGCCTGAGGGGCTAGGGTGTGGTCACCACAACAGGGAGTGTGGGAAGGAGCCTGGGCTATGACTGGGGTGGGCACAGGAAGAGGGGGGGACTGCCATAGGAGCTTCTTTCTCCACACGCTCTCAGGCAGCAGGGCGCCACCTACACATGCTCCAGGGGTGGGTGTGAGCCTCTGTCACCATCTTAAGACTCCAGAGGCCGACACAGACTGCTCCTGCTGCTGAGGGTGCCGGGATCGGGCACCAACTGCTGCCCCCGCCTTCCTGGAGCCTGTGCAGGCCACGCACCTGCACATCTATCAAGGGGATAACGGCCAGCACATGCTGAGGAAAGAGACAGCAAGCACCCAAACCAGTAACTGCCCTCATGCCAAACCATATGAAACTCACACAAGCAACCCACAGGCACTCTCTCATAAAGAACCATCCCGGACTATAGAAGATAACTATTTCTCCCAAACTCACAGAGTAAGAGGACTTCCCCGATGGCTCAGAGGGTAAAGTGTCTGCCTGCAATACGGGAGACCTGGCTTTGATTCCTGGGTCAGGAAAATCCCCTGGAGAAGGAAATGGCAACCCACTCCAGTACCCTTGCCTGAAAAATCCCATGGATGGAGAAGCCTGGTAGGCTACAGTCCATGGGGTCGCAAAGAGTCAGACACAACTGAGCAACTTCACTTTCACTTTTCACTTTCACAGAATAAGAGAAATAGAGGAAAAATGAAGAAGCAGAGGAACAACTCCCAGTTCAAAGACCAAGAGAATTCCCCTGAAAGAACAATGACACAGATCTCTTCAGTCTAATACTCACTGAGTTCAGAACGGAGGTAATGAAAATATTGAAGGAATTAAGAAAGACTATTGACAGAAATGTAGATGACTGTAAAAAAGGAAATAGAAACTAGAAGGAGGAGCCAAGAAAAATCAGAAAATTCATTTGCTGACACAAAAGCTGAGCTCAAGGCAATGAATAGCAGAATGAATAATGCAGAAGAAAGAACGAATGACCTATTAGATAGAATGGAAATAACCTAATAAAAAAAAAAAGACAAAAAAAACGAAAGCAGCAAAAGGGATATATGGGATAATATAAAGTGTGCCCATCTACACACAGTAGGAATTCCAGAAGGAGAAGAAAGAGAAAAGGGGATTGAAAATGTATCTGAAGAAATTATGGCTGAAAACTTCCCAAACCTAAAGAAGGACACAGATATCCAGGGACAGGAAGCACAGAGGGTTCCAAACAAGATGAACCAATAGAGACCTACACCAAGATATATGATAATAAAAATGGGAAAACTAAGAAGGATTCGAATCCTCCCTCTCTTCCCTTCAGTTCAGTTTAGTTCAGTCGCTCAGTCGTGTCCAACTCTTTGCGACCCCATGAATTGCAGCACGCCAGGCCTCCCTGTCCATCACCATCTCCCGGAGTTCACTCAGACTCACATCCATCCAGTCCATGATGCCATCCAGCCATCTCATCCTCTGTCGTCCCCTTCTCCTCCTGCCCCCAATCCCTCCCAGCATCAGAGTCTTTTCCAGTGAGTCAACTCTTCACATGAGGTGGCCAAAGTACTGGAGTTTCAGCTTTAGCATCAGTCCTTCCAAAGAACACCCAGGGCTGATCTCCTTTAGAATGGACTGGTTGGATCTCCTTGCAGTCCAAGGGACTCTCAAGAGTCTTCTCCAACACCACAGTTCAAAAGCATCAATTCTTCAGCACTCAGCCTTCTTCACAGTCCAACTCTCACATCCATACATGACCACAGGAAAAACCACAGGTCTCCCAAATTTAGAAAAACCCTTTCTCCTCTATATAGCTGAGAGACAAATAGCCAAAGCAATCTTGAGAAAGAAAAACAGCTGGAGGAATTAGGCTCCCTGCCTTCAGACTATACTACAAAGCTATAGTCACCACAATAGTATGGTATTAGCACAAAATCAGAAATATAAATCAATGGAACAAGATAGTAATCCTAGAAATAAACCTATACACCAAGGTCAATAAATCTATGACAAAAGAGGCAAGACCATACAATTGAGAAAAAACAACCTCTTCAGTAAATAGTGCTGGGAAAACTGGACAGCTGTATGTAAAAGAATGAAATTAGATCATTCTCTATACACAAAAATAAACTCGGAAATAAACTTTTGATTGGTCTCCTAGAGTAATGGAAATAAAAACAAAAATAAACAAAGGGACTCAATTAACTCAAAAGCTATGCAGAGCAAAGGAAACCATAAACCAAAGGAAAAGGCAACCCACAGAATGGGAGAAAGTATTTACACATGATGCAACCAACAGAGATTAATCCCCCAAAGTTACAAACAGCTCATATAACTCAATATCAAAAAACAAAACAAAACAAAAAAATGAATTTCCCTAGTGGACCAGTGGTTAAGACTCTGTGCTTCCACCACAGCAGGGGTGACTTCCACCCTCAGGGAACTTCCACATGCCACAACGCGCAGTCAAAAATAAATAAATGAATAAAAACCTCAACAGCCTAATTGAAAAATAGGCAGAAGACCTATACCGACATTTCTCCAAAGAAGACATACAGAGAGCCAAGAGGACCATGAAAAGATTTTTTAAATCACTAATTATTAGAGAAATGCACATCAAAACTACAGTGAGTTATCACCTCACACCAATGCGAATGGCCATCATCAAAAAGTCTACCAACAGGCTTCCCCGGTGGCTCAGTGGTAAAGAATCTGCCTGGCAATGCAGGAGACGCGGGTTCCCTCCCTGGCCAGGGAGGACTGCACGTGCTGTGGAGCAGCTAAGCCACGCCCCACAGCTATTGAGCCTGTGCCAACCCGCTCCAGCGTTCTTGCCTGGAGAATCCCAGGGACGGGGGAGCCTGGTGGGCTGCCGTCTATGGGGCCGCACAGAGTCGGACACGACCGAAGCGACGCAGCAGCAGCAGCAGCAGCAGCAGCACTGAGCCTGTGCTGTAGAGCCCAGGAGCCGCAGCCACTGAAGCCCATGCGCCTGCAGCTTGTGCTCTGCAACGAGAGGCCCCTGCAGTGAGAGTCCCAAGCGCTGCAACCTGCCCCAACTAGAGAAAAACCCACGCAGTAACTAAGACCCAGCACAGCCAAAAGTAAAATAAATGGATAAAGTTGTTTGTTTAAGTCTACAAACAATAAATACTGGAGAGGGTGTGGATAAAGGGGACCCTGCCTACACTGTTGATGGGAATATAAATCGGTAAAGCCACTATAGACAACAGTATGGAGGTGCCTTAAAAAATGAAAAACAGAGCTACCATATGACCCAGCAATTCCACTCCTAGGCATATATCCAGAGAAAACCATGGTTGAAAAGGATACATGCATCCCAATATTCACTGTAGTGCTGTTTACAACAGCCAGGACATGGAAGCAACCTAAATGCCCATGGATAGATGAATGGATAAAGATATGAGATAGATAGATAGATAGACACACCATGCAATATTACTCAGCCTGAAGGAAATAATGCCATTTGAAGCAACATGGATGGACCTGGAGATTATCATACTAAGTGAAGTCAGTCAGGCAGATAAAGATAAATAGCAGATGACATCACTTAATGCAGAATCTTTTAAAAAGAAATGATACAAATGAACTGATTTATAAAACAGAAACAGACTCACAGATTTAGAAAATAAGCTTATAGTTACCAAAGGGGAAAGGCCCAGGGGAGGGATAAATTGGGATTTGGGATTGACGTATACACACTACTATATTTAAAATTACAAAATAAAAGATAACAACAACAAAAAAAAGATAACCAACAAGGACCTCCTGTATAGCACTGAGAACTCTACTCAATAGTCTGTAATAACCTAAATGGGAAAAGAATTTGAAAAAGTATACATATATATATAACTGAATCACTACCCTGTATACCTGAAACTGACACAATGTTGAAAATCAACTATGCTCCAGTATAAAATAAAAATTAAGTGATAATAATTTTATGAATTAGTTACTTTAAAAAAGCAATGGTTTACTGATGGAAGCAGCTTTATACACAAAGGGGTAAGGCCATCTGGCTATGTCCATAGTCAGTCTGTGAACAACTGTGAGCCTGGAGTTCTACCCTCTTACACTTCCACCCAAATGGCCAAGCTGATCCCCTTGGACCAGAGCACTCCAGCTAGGAAAAGGAGGAAGAATCAGTATAGGAGGATTTCCCTGGTGGTACAGTGGATAGGAATCTGCCTGCCAATGCAAGGGATACGGACTCCATCCCCGGTCTGGGACGATCCCACATGCCGCAGAGCAACTAAGCCCATGAGCCACAACTACTGAGCCTGTCCTCTGCAGCAGAATCTACTGCAATGAGAAGCCCGTGCGCCGCAACTAGACAGTAGCCCCCAAGCTCCGCAACTAGAGTAAAGCCCTCATAGCAGTGAAGATCCAGTACAGCCAAAAATAAACAAATGAAATAAAAATTCTAAATATATATATAATATACACACACGCGCTCTGATTCCAAGTAAGGATTCCTACTGCTACACATGCACGCTGTCATGTGGGAAGAAAGAAGATTCCTTACAAAGGAGTCCCTATAAAACACCACCAGAAACTGAAGAACTGGAAGCATTCCAGCTTTCAAAGGAGCTTGCAGGGTCATCAAAGGGGCCACACCTCCTTACAAGGAGAGACACCCTGGCCAGCAAGGCCAGCAAGGCTGCACTCGGGCACAGCTGCAGTTCTCAGGCCTGACAGCACCTCCTTCCTGACAGTGCCACCCTGTACAGCGGAAGAACTCGAGTGGGCTGACTAAACACAAGGGGCTGAAAAGAAAGCCCTCAGGGTGGCTGACTAAAGAAAAAAGCTTCTCATTCCTGCATCAAGGAATGGAAAATAATTAAGCACTTCCACGAGTCCTCCCATTTTAGGGTGAGACTCCCTATCCAAACTGGTTACTTAGGTGTTCCTGGGCAAGGGACTGTCCCACACTGTTAAAAATGTCAGCAGGTCTTGTGAGCTTTGTGGCCACCATGCCCCAAGAAGCTACCGTGTACCTTCTCCCCTCACTCAGCCCATACAACATTGGGGAGTCTATGCAGGGCAAGCCTGGCACATGGACATGCTCACATGCAGGGGATGGAAACACCCATCGGCATTCACAGAACACCTTCACAGGGGGGACAGAAGCTTTCCTTATCAGGACTGAAAGGGGAATAGACGGATCCGAGTTTCTACTTACAGAGAGAGCTGTGAGATCCAAAGCTTACAGAATGATAAGACCTTCTTTCACTGCCAAGGTGACCCAACAGGCTTCCTCAGCTCTGGGTACTCACGACCACCTCCACTCTTTCTGGAGGCCCCAATCCTTAGGCAAGGTGGAAAAAGCAAATCATGTTCTAAAAAGAAGGCGTCCAAGAAAAAAAAGAAGACACTTTCTAAGCTATGCCAAGAGACTTCAGAAATCTGAGTCTCCCTTCTGCCTGTAGCCTTTCTATGGACGAGGATGGCCCTAAAGAGAATTTTAAATTTAGCCCATTTGAAATGACCTATGGGAAGGCCTTTTGGAGTTCAGATCTCATTTGATGAGGAAAGCCACAAATTCATCTTGAGCCAAGTTCAAAGTGCCCTCCACGAATATGGAAACAAAGTGCTGCCCACCCCACAGAGAAAGGTCAACATACACACTACTATATATAAAATAGACGGCCAATGGGAATTTTCTGTATGACTCAGGGAACTCAAACTGGGACTCTGTAACAACCTAGAGGGGTAGGAAGAGGTGGGAGGTGAAAGGGAGGTTCAAGAGGAGGGGACATAAGTATATCTATGGCAGGTTTATGTTGATATGTGGCAGAAATCAACACAATATTGTAAAGCAAATATCCCTTGATTAAAAATAAATAAATAAATAAAAATTCTTTAAAGTAAAAAAAAAAAAAAAAAGGAAAGGTTGAGGTCTCCATCCACTCAGGGCACTCTGTCCCACTAAAAACCTGGAAGGAAGGGTCACTGAGGACCAGATACAACCAAAATGGAAGGGACCATATCAAGTGTTCCAAAGTACCCCATCTGCTGTCAACCTATGGGGAATTACTACTTGGGTTCATCTGTCTAGAATAAAACCTGTATCTTATAAGTCCCAGCAGGAACTAGGAGACCTACTCCTGTGAGTCCATGGAAGACTTCAGACACCTGTTCAAGAGAAGAGGTAAGCGACTTCTTGTGGCTGTGGTGGGTTGGCCTAGTCATCCCTGTGTTTCTTGACTATCGTGCTCTTATTCTGCCACTTTTCAGGAGCCACTCCCCCAGTAAACATCTTTACCTCTGCCAGGTCTGAAATAAAATAACAGAGTAATATGAGGCTAAAAGCCATAATATTCCTGGTGGGACTTATGATGATGGTCATGGCTCGAGAGGAATGAGAAAACCATGCTTTAATAAACAAATATAAAATAGTCGCCAAGGGAGAAAACCTAGTTAATTGTTGGGCTTACCATAAAAGCCTGGCTTACAACCATCATTACAGGTACAAACAGGTACATACAACAGGAGTTTTACCAGTCCCATGAGTTTCCAACACATGGAAACCATTTCCCCATCAACCCCAACCAATACAAGTGTAACAGACAATATCTCTATCAGGCCCAATACCTTGCCCACGTTTTTTTAAAAACTCTTTTTTAAAAAGTGACATAACTTTTCTGTTAATCATGGCTACTTCTTTTTTTTTTTGGTGGCGCCATGCGTAGGAATCTTAGTTTCCTGACCAGGGATCGAACCCATGCCCCTTGCGTTGGAAGCACACAGTCTTAACCACTGGACCTCCAGGGAAGTCCCAATCATGGCTACTTTTGTTACCCAGAAAAGCAGTCATCTTCCAGCTCGAGCTGGCAGAACAGAAGGCCGTGTGCTCATCTCCTGCAAGAGCACCAAAATTGCAACTAGCTGTTGCAACTGACAGGAAGACACTGGAACCCACCGAAAAAAAGATACCGCACGTTCAAAGACAAAGAAGCCACCACAAGATGGTAGGAGGGGCACGGTCACGATAAATTAAATCCCATATCCGCCAGGTAGGTGACCCACTGACTGGAAAACAATAATACCACAGAAGCTCTCACACTGCTGTGAAGGCTCTGAACCCCACATCAGGTGGCCTAGCCTTGGGATCTGACAAAGGGACTGGGAATCCCCAGGTAATCTGCCCTTGAGGATCAGCAGGATTTGATTATAGGACTTCCAGAGGACTGGGTGAAACAGACTCCAGTCTTGGAGGGCACAAACAAAATTTTGCACACACCAAGACCCAGAGGAGAGGAGCAGTAACCCCACAGAAGACTGAACCCAAACTACCTGCTAGTGTTGGAGGGCCTCCTCTGGATCAGCAGGGGCTCACCACAGGGTACGGGGGGCACTGGAAGGTCCCCTTGGCATAAACCCTCCTGGAGTTCACCATTAACCCTACCATAGAGCCACAGACCCCAGGGCTGGGTCGCCTCAGGCCAAACAACTACCAGGAAGGGAGTGCAACCCCACCCATCAGCAGATATATGGATTAAAGCTTTACTGAGCAAGGACCTGCCCACCAGAGCAAGACCCAGTTTTTCCCATCACCAGTCCCTCCTATCAAGAAGCTTACACAAGCCTCTTAGCCTTATTCATCAGAGGGCAGACAGAAGATGCAAGAAGAAGCACAGTTTCACAGCAGCTAAGACAAAATCGGTATTACAGAAAGTTAATCACGATGACGGAGAAGGCAACGGCACTCCACTCCAGTACTTTTGCCTGGAAAATCCCATGGACGGAGGAGCCTGGTAGGCTGCAGTCCATGGGGTTGCTAGAGTCGGACACGACTGAGCGACTTCACTTTCACTTTTCACTTTCATGCATTGGAGAAGGAAATGGCAACCCACTCCAGTGTTCTTGCCTGGAGAATCCCAGGGACAGAGGAGCCTAGTGGGCTGCCGTCTATGGGGTCGCACAGAGTCAGACACGACTGAAGTGACTTAGCAGCAGCAGCAGCAATCATGATGAGAAAGCAGAAAGGTATGTCCAAGATGAAGGGGCAAGACAAAATTCAAGAAAAACAACTAAATGAAGCGGAGATAGGCAACATCCCAGAAAAAGAATTCAGAATAATGATAGTGAAGATGATCCAGGATCTCGGGAAAAGAATGGAGTCAAAGATTGAGAAGATGCAAGAAAGGTTTACCAAAGACCTACAAGAACTAAACAACAAACAAACAGAGATAAATAATACACTAGAAAGAATCAACAGCAAAATAACTGAAGCAGAAGAACAGATAAATGACCTGGAGGACAGAATGGTGGAAATCACTGCCACAGAACGGAAAGTAGAAAAAAGAATGAAAAGAAATGAAGACAGCCTAAGACACCTATGAGACAACATTAAACACACTAACATTTGCATTATAGGGGTCCCAGAAGGAGAAGAGAGAGAGAAAGACCTGAGAAAATACTTGAAGAGATAATATCTGAATAATTCCCTAACATGGGAAAGAAAATAGTCAAGCAAGTCCAGGAAGCACAGAGTCCCAGGAAGGATAAACCCAAGGAGGAACACACTGAGACACACAGTACTCAAACTGACAAAACTTAAAAACAGAGATAAAAATATTAAAAGCAACAAGGGAAAAATGACAACATACAAGGGAACTCCCATCAGGCTATCAGCTGATTTCTCAACAGAAACTCTACAAGCCAGAAGGGAATGGTTTGATATATTTACAGTGATGAAAGGGAAGACCCTACAACCAAGAATACTCTACCCAGAAAGACCCTCCTTCAGATTTGATGGAGAAATCAAAAGCTTTCCAGATAAGCAAAAGTTAAGAGAATTCAGCACCATCAAACCACCTTTACAACAAAAATGCTAAAGGAACTTCTCTAGGCAGGGAACACAAGAGAAGGAAAAGATTTACAGAAAATAAAACAACTAAGACAATGGTAATAGGATCATACATATTGATAAGTACCTTAAATGTAAATAGATTAAATGCACCAACCAAAGACCGTAGACTGGCTGGATGAATGAAAACGTGCATGTATGCACTTCCATTTACCACATCATTCTGCTTGACCCGCCTCAAATTGCATGTAATTATTTTACATTGTTATGTTAACCACGGTTCCATTATGGCTTGCAATTATCTTTTATTTTTTGTCTGGCTATTAATTGTGAAAACTGATAAACATCTTATATTGTGATTATGCAACTATTACTCACTTAATACCATTGTATCATGATTAGTCAACAGAAAAATAACAGAACTCTGTATCACCAAAACCGGGATCTAACAGAAAAACCTGTAATCACCGATATTAAAATCCAGATGCACATCAGAATTATCTTGAAATTTAAAAAAAAATAAAATAAAATGCCCAGGTATTGCTTTTTTTCTCCAGAGTTCCAGGAGTGTTTCTAATGATCAGTCATGTTTAAAAACAACTGGACTATATGATGATCTCTTTCTTTTATCTAGCTCGTTTCACTTTTCTATTTCATATTCAGTGCTTCCATTTCATTTAGTTTATGTTTTCCAATTTCTCCATCCCTTTTTTTTATGTTCTTTCTCAAGCCTTTATCAAGTGTAGTAGAAAAGCTTTTGTATATATAAATATGTATAATACACATATTTCAGAAAACTTATGAATTTTTGTCTAACTAAAAAATTTATGATATTTTGATTCTACTTGTTTGACTTAGTATGCATAGAAGGCTAGATTTATAATTTAAAAAGACTGCAATAAGCAACAAAGATTTACTGTATAGCATAGGGAACTATAGTCAACATCCTGTAATAATCTATGATGAAAAAGAATTTCAAATATAATATATGTGTATTTGCATAACTGAATCACCTTGCTGTGCACCTGAAACATGGTAAGTCAACTATACTCCAACAAAATATATATATCACACACACACAAAAGGCAGTCATGCTTCCAGCGCCACTACACCTCTATAGGTTCTCTTGGCTACGGTGAGCCTCTTAAGAACAATCCATGGGCACCAGATGATAACATTACCACAGCGTTTAGGAAGCCAGACCCAAACTGCATTCCCACAAATGCCTCCACTCTCTGTGCTTAGAATGAAGCCCTGACCCCAGGTGCATACAAGATAGGGATGGAATGGACTAAACCTGGGGCTGGAAATTGTTAGGCTCTATGGAACCTGCTTCCCTGGTGGCTCAGAGGTTAAAGAGTCTGCCTCTAATGCGGGAGACCTGGGTTCGATCCCTGGGACAGGAGGATCCCCTGGAGAAGGAAATGGCAACCCACTCCAGTATTCTTGCCTGAAGAATCCCATGGACAGAGGAGCCTGGTGGGCTATAGTCCATAGGGTCGCAAAGAGTCGGACACAACTGAGCGACTTAACTTTCATGGAAGCTGTGGGTTAAAACCTTCTCACTACATCATCTCATTTAAGCCAAGGGCATGGAATACTCCCAGACGTAACTATCTTGGATATACGAATGGGCCCTTGTCTCTGCACTGCATTCGTAACTTTCCCTTCCATGGATCCAGATGGCTGCTTCCTGGCTAAATTCTTCTATCCCCATTTTTTTTTCTTTGCATGCGGCATGTGACACAACCAAGCATGCAACCATGCATGTGTGTGGAATCTTAGTTCCCCAATCAGGGATCAAACCTATGCCTCCTGCGTTGCAAGTGCAGGGTCTTAACCATCGACTACCAGGGAAGTCCCTATTCTCAGACCTCTGACTGCACCTTCAGGATATGTCTGGATAGCAGCACTCCCCAGAGTAAGCGCCCAAAGACAAGGTACTCCAGGGTAATTCCACCCCTATACATGCTTATCCTTATAAAATGTGTGCACAGGGGAGCCTGTACATTAGGACATTTGGTTCCATTCATTGTCACAATACACAATAATATTTAATATCATCCCAGGAGGGTTATTGGATTAATACTGGCAGGAACTGGACTGGCAGGTGGATTAGTAGCTGCTTGAGAGGCTGTGCCTACCATGAGGTAACCCTAGAAATCTACACTAACCTACACTTTAGGCAACCCAGCCCAGACCACTGGCAATGCCCTAAGTAGACTTTTAACTTCTTTCAACTCACTGGCCAACATTGTTGTGGATAATAGATTAGCCTTGGATCACTTGCTGGCCACGCAGGGTGGCATCTGTGTGGTCATAAACAAAACCTACTGCACCTATATCAACAATTCAGGCCAGATTGAGATGGACATCAAAAAGATTTATTCCTGGTGGTCCAGTGGCTAAGACTTTGAGCTCCCAATGCAGGGGGCCTGGGTTTGATCCCTGGTCAGGGAACTAGATCCTACATGCCACAACTAAGATCCTGTGTGCCACACCTAAGACCCAGTGCAGCCAAATAAATATTTTTTAAAAGGACTTATAACAAGTATCATGGTTACACCGCTACAAGCAGGGAGTAGACCCTAATGCCATCTGGTCCACCATCAAGAGCACCCTCCCTAGCCTTACTTGGTTCCTTACTTGGACCCCAGGTAAAGATCATACTCCTCTTCAGACCTTGCCTTTTTAACCTCCTGGGAAAGTTCATGTCTTCCAGGTTACAACAGTTCCACATCAAAGTGATGGTTAGCAGAGGATTCCAGCCCATACCACCCTCTGAGTTAAAATAAGAAGCTATCCTGCCCTTGGGACCCCTATACCAGACATCCAGAAATTTTTACTACCTGACAGGCAGGGTCAATGCCCCTACTCAACCCTGAAACAGCTACAGAAACCAGATTATTGTCCTTCTACTTCCCGTAAGAATATTTCCCTGTGAGTAAAAGATTCCCCTGGTGGTCCAGTGGCTAAGACTCCCTATTTCCAAGGCAGGAGGCCTGGGTTCAATCCCTGGTCAGGGAACTAGATCCCACATGCCACAACTAAGATCTGGCGCAGCCAAAGAAATAAGTAAACATTAAGAACACAGGAGGGAGGGAGGGAGGTTCAAAATAGAAGGGACTTATGTATACCTATGGTTGGTTCATGTTGATGTTTTGCAGAAACCAAATAAATTCTGCAAAGCAATTATCCTTCAATGAAAACAAATTTGAAATTGAAAAAAAAAAGAATATAGGAGAAAATCTCTGATGGGGAATGAGATAGGAGGGAAAGGGCAGGACACAACCACTAGATATTGAAGGAGCGCAGCTGTTGGTTGGGATGCGGTTAAGATCAAATGGAACCCGCTGAAATCAAGCAGTCTTTGAGAATGACCTGGTCATTGGCCTTCAGCTCATTATACTTTCATTGTAATACCCAAAATCACTCCCCCTTATGCCATGATAGTTCTCAGATGGTTGTAAAAGGCCAAAAAGTGGGCAGTGGCCCAATTCCTGGAAAAATCCCCCCTTCCCCGAAACAAGAGGAATATTCCTCCCACTTGTCAGTATACGAAATTACTTGGCCCATAAGCATCTACGACCCCCATCCCCCGGGGCTGCTCTCACTTTCCGAGGGTCAGCATTCTGACTATAGAGTAAGTGCACTGCGCTAAATAAACTTTCCTCCGCTTTTCTCTGGCTCCATCCTGAATTCTCTCCTGCGAAGAAGCAAGGACCCTTACTTGGCAGTGGTCTGTCCTAAGGACTCCTGCGGGTCCCAGGACGTGACACTTCCCTCTCCAGCAACAGTGAGAGGCCTCTGCCCTCCCGGTGGAGTCTGATCGGGGCTGGGCAGGGATGGGCTCTTTACGCAGCGCTGGGTTACCACTTTCTGCTAAACTCCAAGGGTCTCTAGGAAGGCATGAGGCTGAGGCCCTCTCTAGGACAGGCTAGCGGGCACGTGGACAACACAGCCCACCGGGGACCCACATAGGGTCCCCCTCAGAGTCCCCAACCTCAACACAGCATTAGCGGGGGGACGCCTGGACACACCTGTCTAAGCCCTGGGAAGGTCAGGGCTGCACAGGCCCTCAGGGGCCATTTGTCCCTCCCCCTCCGCCAGGCTCTGAGGCCTGCAAACCTTCCAACAGGAGGGAAGTGGGACTTCTGGCCTGTGTGCTCCGTGTGAGTCCCAAAGCCAGGAACACAAGCTGCTGGGCAACAAGTACGGCTTGGTGATTCAGTCATGGATCCATCCGCGCCGTGGGCTGCACCGGGCGGTTTACTTGCCTCCCGGGAGCTCATAGGCCAGCCCAGAGAAGGAAGAGGAAACCCCCCATGCGGGCTCTGTTCCAGGCACACGTCCTCTCATTTCAGCCTCCCAGGAAGGGATTCTACCCCCCACCCCCCGACACCGCCATCTTATGGGACACGAAGCAGAGACTTGCTGGTCTTACCGGTAAGGGGTTTCCTGCCTCCAGCCCTTCCGCTCCTGTCACTGGGGGGTGGGGGGGTGTCCTCTTAGGTCCCATGGCCACCATCTGGAGTCCCACCAGGCCCCTGTATGCCTGGAGGTGGGATTCTGGGCATGCGAACAAAGTCTAGACCCGCTGAAGGATGGGGATCAGGGAGAGCCGACGAGGGCTGGAAGTGAGGTGACCAGCTTCAGTCAGAGGACAGGGACAGAGGGGCAACGCCCCTGGGAAGAACAAGGGGCAGGGCGTGCCAGTGGGTTAGGCTCGGGCTCTGGGGACAGCTGCTGAGAGAGGGCAATGGCTGGACTCCCGGCCCGTTTGCAGTGGGCTCTCTGTGGGGGTGGGTGAGGTCCTGCCTTGTCAAGCTGAGATGCAGGCAACAGCTCGGAGCAGAGTGGACTGGGTGGACATGCAGGGGGGATGTGTGGTGCCTCCTCTGGCCAGTGCAGGGCTCAGACGGCTCCAGTCCTGGGCCAGTGTCTGGCAGCCTCTTGCTCTGCTCAGACAGCAGGCGGCCTGAGAGAGGTGACAGGTTCAAATCCTGACACCAGCATCCCACATCTGTGTGGCCTTGGGCGGGTGTCCACGTGGACAGCAAGAGTACTCGGTGCCAGGGTGACTCCACGCCAGAGGCACGGGCGAGAAAGGCCCGTGTGGATACCCTACAGTGGTTGGTAGTTGTCTCCTTGGTACCTGGGGGGCATGCCCAGGCCTGCGCCTTCCCCTCCCCTTGCCATCACCTTGCCCCAGATGACAGATGGGGAAACAGCCTGGCCCAAGACCACAGGAAGTCTGCACCTGAAGCTATCTAGCTTCCTGCCCCTCGGTGTCCTGGGCCTGCAGGGAACACCAGGCAGGCACTGGGCTCAGGGCATAGACGAGGAACAGACCTGCCCCAGGGAGGCCTGCCTGTGAGTGTTCAGCCCTGTCCCCGCTTCACCCCATCCTCATTTCAGCCCTCCACCCTCACACCCTCCCTGTCCTTGGGCACAACACCCACTCTGGGCACTGCCACCATCTCGGAAGCCTTCATCCACCCCCAAGTCCCCTGGGCCCAGGGCTGCTGCAGGGAGGCATGGGCAGGGCCAGGGAGGCCCAGTGGCTCCTTTATTCCATCCAGCTCAACTGCAGCCAGACCAGGCTGGGAGTACAGCTCGAAGGAGGCTGTAACCACCACGGGTTGGCCTGACCCCAGACGGATGCCCAGAGGCAGCGTGGGTCTCCGGGGCAGGTGGAAAGGCATGTGTCCCCAGTGTATCTGCTGCCGCTGAGGGCAGGACCCCTCAGAACCCCAAAGATGTGAGAGGAACATGAAGCAAGTGACAGAGAGGCAGAGAGGAAGAGAGGGAGGTGTCGGGATGCTGGGCAGGGGCTAAGCCAAGACTCCCGGCCGCCTTATGTCTGGACCAGGCCTGGAGCCCCAGCTGGGACTCTGTGCCCAAGACCAGGCCCAGCCCACCTCCAGTCGTTGTCCCCAGCCAGCTGAGCAGAGAGGCCCAGGTGGCGAGAGAAAGAGAGAGGGCAAGAGTGCCCTGGCAGGTTGCCATGATCCAGTCTGTGTGGGTGCTCGATGCTAAGGTAGGGGAGGTGTGGCCCTTGGGCTCTGCATGGGTGCCCCCCAGCATGTGTGTACTGGGATGCCCCATCTGCCCCCGCGTCACCCCAGGTCTTAGATCTGTGACACGTGTGTTTCCCAAATGGAGTCCATCTGGACCAGCAGCAACAACCTCCCCCCAGCCACAGGCTTGGTCCACTTTCCGTGCCAGCATCCACAACCACCTCATTGGGGTCCTGCACAAGGACTCGACCTTGGGTGTTTCAGGTCACCCAGTGCCCCCGTCCCCATTAGGGATTCTTGCTAGGAGGACGCTCATGAGCAGAGGGACATACCTGGAGAGTGCGTTGAGGCCCCTCTGGGAGCACCGTGCAGTCTGCCGCTAGGATCATGGATGCTCTGCAGCTCTGGGCCTTGGCTCCTCACCTGGAAAACAAGGACCAACGCTGCGCACACCTCACAGGGTCAGGAGAATAAAAGGCCGTGGGAGACTGCCCATAAGGCCAAGCTCAGCATTGCCCGGGGCACAGTAAGAGCCGCGTTTCTTGGGTTTCTTTTTGGGTTGCTAAAATTGTCATGTGCCTGTTCTGTCCCCCAAGGGGCTAGGCCAGCTCAGTGTGGGGTCCTACTGCTGGCAATGTGCCCCGCCCCCCCACAAACCACCAAGGAGGGGACTTCCTAGGATGGGGGTTTTTCTGGGGGAGGCTGCCCAGGGCTGCTATGCACTGGTGCAGAGGCAGCCAGGTGCCTGTCACCTGAGGAGTGGAGGTCTGTATGCATCTCCCCCTGGGTTGATGTGAGGTGACCCAGTGTCCGAGGGTAAAAGCCCTTCCACACCTGAGGTCCCAATGCCTCCAAGAAAACCCAGGTCAGGCCCCTCTGGGTGTGGGGGCTCCCAGGGGGCTGCGGTAGTGGGGCTGACACAGCTGTGTCTGTCTGTCCGCCTGTCCCTCCACAACAAAGCCCCCAGGGGCTCCTTTCTGCACTAGTGTTCATGCCCAGTGGCTCCTCCCTCTGGCCCTGGAGCCCTTTCCTGTACAATCGAGACCCTTCTCCCTGCCCAGCACGGCCCAGGCTAAAGGGTACCCAGAACCCCCGAAGCTGGTCATGGGCAAAAAAGGCTCTCAAAAGCACCCCCGGGCCCCTAGGCCTGCCAGATGAATTCCAAGGCTCCCAGGTTGCCCCCTTCTCCCCCCGCTACCTTTCATTTGCAGAAAGCATTCTGCAGCTACTTTCCAGAAAAGCCTCTGGCTGGTTCTGGGTCAAATTTACTGCCCTGGATATTAGGGCAGAGAGAGGAGATCCAGGGTTCATCTCCCAGATCAGCCCTTGGTCCTGGCACCACCGTGAACACATCACCCCTTAGTGATACCTTAGTGATACCGAAGGGGAGGGCCGCAGGGCTGAAGTGTCCACGGTGGGGCAAAGACCAGTGGGCTTCCAGCCCAGGAGAGGGGTCTCCTCACTCCTTCATCCTCCCCCTCCTCCCTCTACAGTCCAAGAATTGGGTTCTTCTCTACACTCCCAAAGGTGATACTGTCTTTCTGGATGGAACCACCATGAAGAGCCAGTAACCAGTGTGCAGAGGTGCCCCTGGGAGGGAGATACCAAGACCAGTGTGCCCAGGCCCAAGAGGAGCCTAACCAGCTCCAGGGACTCACAGAGGGGAAATGTCATTATTTCTGCTCATCAGTTTGCTTGTTTTAGACTTAATAATTTGTTCAGAAATGTATATTGAGCCCCACTGAGCACCACTACCTGCAATGTGGGAGACCCAGGTTCAGTCCCAGGGTTGAAAAGATCCCCTGGAGAAGGAAATGGCAACCCACTCCAGTTTTCTTGCCTGGAGAATCCCATGGACAGAGGGGCCTGACAGGCTACAGTCCATGGAGTCGCAAAGAGTCAGACACGACTGAGAAACTGACACACACGAGCGCCAAGGTAGGGAGGTAGGGTAAGCAGAGCAGGCTGGGGTTTCTGACAGTTTGGGGATACCAGCTTTTAGCTGGCCAGAGGGACCCAGAGCTTTCCTCCACCCAGCGGGTTTGTTCTGGTCTCTACCAGGCACCCAAAGCCCCTCTGGGCAGACAGTGCTCTGGACACAGTTCTGAGAACCCTGCATTCCAACCCTCCCTGGGCCACTTCCTAGCAGTTCTGCCTTTGGGCTGGTGCCCTCTCCTCTCTGGGCACTGCCTCCCTCTGGAAGAGGAGGACAAAGTAATGCCTGGCCCCTGAGGTAGAGGACAGGACAGACCCCATGCAGGCAGCTCCTGGGACGTGGCGAGTGCCCAGTGACCCAGCACCCCGTGGATTTCCCCTCCCACCTTTGCTCACTCCCCTTGATGAGACCAGCCCAAAGTCCACTCCTCCAGGCCTTGATTTCCCCAGCTGCGAAGGGGCAAGACAGAATTACAGGGGCCCTGCCATGGCACAGAAAATGAACAGGAAATGCCCATTTCACTCCATGCCCAACGAAGCCCAGCTCCTTGCCCCCGGAGGGCATCAGGTTTTCCCTGGCCAGCAGGCACAGGGGCGGGGTCTGGGTGGCAGAGGGTGGGGTGGGGACTGAGCCCTCTGAGTGACCCTAGATTATCTCCTCCAGACAGCTCCTTCCGCCAGCTCTGCCCTCTGGCTACTGCTTATCTCCCTGATAAATGGCCCCACTGTCCTGCCAGAGGAAGAGCTGTCTGTGTCCTTCAGAGCCCTCCCGGCGGCTCTGGCAGGGCCCTGTCGGTGAGGACCTGGGCCTTGGCACGTCAGCATGGTGGCCAGAGAGAGATCCCAGGCCACTGACCCAAGTCCTGCCAGGTGGGTTGGGGGCTCCAGCCCCTGGGAGGTGGCTGTCTCGCTGCCAGCTACCTTTCTGGGGGGACTCTGGTCTGAAGCATGAGAAAGGCCAGGTCTTGGTGACCTTGAGAAGGCAAGGCCCTGTTCTCGCAAGGCACTCACCATCCTCTCCCACGGGCCCCAGCCCCTGCATGCCCCCCTTTTGACACACACATGGCAGCAGGACACCCCAGCCATGACCTGGCAGCAGAGACGGGCTGCTTTGGTCTGCACATGACCCTAATGTGACCGTCGGCAGACGCTGGCTGGGGGCTGGATCTGCGTACAGGCCGTGAAGGGGGGCAGACATGAGCAGGGACATGTCTGCCAGGTCCTCTGGGACCTCCCAGCTAGAACAGCTGCCTCAACACTGGTCCTGGGGAGGGGTGGGGGTGACTGGCCCAGCCCCCCAGCAAAACAACCAGGACAGGGTCAGGTTGCACCTCTTTGCTGACAGAGATGGACTCAGAGAGCACACATGGAGGACGTGTCTTCCTTTCCCTTTGGTCCACGGCTGAACGTGGGTCCATTGATCTCACGTTCCCTCTGGCTTCAGCCTGACGCCGATACAAGCAAAGGCAGGCCGTCTGTCCACGGCCAGATCCGCAGTGTTCAGCCAACCCTTGGCACGTAGCTGGCTCTGAAGAAATGTCTGTTGATGAATGAATCTTGGCTCCACACACATCTTTGATACTCTAGGTTCTGGCATCCAAACACAATGTTTCATTGAAAAAAATTTCTGCACTTATTTGGTGCTGAGGTGGCTCCCAACACACAGCCAGGGTCACTGCTGTGCCTGTTCACTTCAGAGCCGCCCTGAACCAGCTGCTGCCAATGACTCTGGGGACCGGGCGTGGGGGTGGTTACCTTTTAGGGTCCAGGGTAATCATCTCTGCAACATCCTCAGCTTGTGGGTATGAGAATGCCTTTCAATCTGAGCTGACGTCTGTGCCTGAACTTAAATTTCTATTAATGGAAACACTGGTTTTTACATTTACTCATCATTCAACATATATTGGCTAAGCACATGCTCTGGGCTCATGTGGGGTGAGACCGTGGGATCCAGTGGCAGCCATGAGAAACCCGGCCACTCTTGGTCCTGGGGGCCACCGTCAGTGGAACTAGCCCACGGTTAATTACAGGGTCCGTGTGTGCTCTGAGGAGCAGTGTAGGGGGCTACAGGGACAGGCGCCAGGGGGCTGTCTTGATCTGGAGGCTGGGAAAGCTACCCAGAGAGGAAGCTGGGAAGCCAACTCTGAAGAGTGAGTAGGCGTCAGCAAGTGAAAAGGAAGGGGACGTTTTCCAGACAGAACAACCTGGGCAAAGGCCAGATGGCCAGAGAGGCCATTAAACCCTGAGTGCTCACTGCAGCTGAGTTCCCAGGGAGGCTGGACCAGAGTACACAGGCCATCTGGGGACCAGCAAAGGGGAGGCATGGCAGGTCAAGCAGAACGAGTGGGAGGCCAGAGGTGACTTTGAGAGGTCCCTTTCTGCTGCTGGAAGTTGGTAAGGTAGGATTTCACGAACCCGCAGTCTGGAGCCAATCTCGCTGCTATGGCCAGGGAGGCAAGTTTTTTTATTGCTCTGTCACTTGTCCACACCACTGGCTCTCGGAGGCAGGGGCCGGTCGGTGTCTAATTCATTTCTGAGGGCCCAGCAGCCATCACAAGGTCAGACATATGGCAAGGGGTAAACAGAAGCCTCCTGAGTGAGGGCGTGCACTGACCTGGCGCCCCACCCGTCTGCCCAGCACGGCCCGTGGACTGCCCGCCAGGCCCTAACTCTACCCACTGGCTCGTGTCCTTGGCTGAGCAGGGCCGGGCCCTGCAGGACGTGCTGGACAGCAGGTCACACATCCAGGAAGCGGGCTCCGTGCCTTTCCTCACGCTCCCACGCTGGCCACCAGCCGGGGAAGCTCCAGTCCCGGAAGCCCTCCCAGCATCAGGCTCAGGACTGCAGGCACCACACTGGGGCCAGATCAGACTCAGCCTTGGCAGGCTGCAGAGGCCCAGGGTCCTGCCTGCTAAGACCGCCTGGGGCCCCAGCGTCCTCTCATAGCCGAGGTGGAGACAAGAGGTCCCGGGTGGGATAGAGGTCAGAATGCAGGGAACCTTGGGCGGCACTGGAAGGGGGCAGCACAGCCCACTCAGGGAGAACCGCCCACCAGGTAACAGTGGGCCAGTTCAGCACAGGCGGACAGGAAGCAGTGAGCTCTCTGTTCCAGGAGGGGTGCAAGCAAGACCAGAAGCTGGAGGAACCCTCGTCCTCTCTCCGCCCTGCTGAAAGAACCCCTCACCAAGCATCCTCTCTCCAAGGAGCCCCAAAAGCCACCCCTCCTGCTCCCAGGGGACCACCACTGTGGCTGTGTGGCCTTGGCACCACCCCCACCACCACCTCACTTGCGTCCTCTGGGACACAGGCGTGGGCGAGCTCAGGAGGTGTTTCCCTTCCATCCTCTGCTCTCAGCACCACACAAGGATTGCATTTATGCTCGACATCCCTAAAACAAAAACATGAAAGGTTCCAGCCAATTAGTGAAAGCACAGGAAGGCACCTTAATTTCAGGACACAAAGAAATACCATCAGGCTCCCATGTTTTCCTTGTGGTAAAACAGATTGCTTCTTCAAAGGCCCTAGGCTGTCTGGAAGAGGGGGGAGGCCAACGTGGGAGGTCCCAGGGCCCCCTCCTCTGCCCCCACACCCCTTTATACCTATACCGGAGACCCCGGGGTGGGGCTGTGGGTCCAGCTCTGCTTCTGCCCACTTGTGCACACGCACACACACACACACACACACACACACAAACACACAATCCTCTTCTACTCCCAGGATCACAGGCCTCCTCTCCCCTTCTACTTCTGATGAAATCCAATCCCCGAGCATGACTGACAAGGCCCCTGGATCTGAACAAACCAGTGGCTCCACCCACTTCTTCACACCCCTCCCTCACTCTCTGCTCCTGGCCTTTGCATTTGATGTTCTTTCCTCCCGGAACTCTCTTCCCCTGGCTAAGGACATATGCATCCTTTGGGACTCAGCTTATGTACCCCTTCCTCCAGGAAGCTCTCCCTGACCTCATCAAGGGTTCCCAGGGCCACCTGGGAACAGCCCCTGCCACAGGCCTGCTTATTCTGACATGTACTTCCTGGTCACATGTCTGTCGCTTCCATTGCCACTCAGTGTCTCAGAGCTCAGCACAAGGCCTGGCACAGAGAACGTGTCCGGAAAGTGTTTGATGAATGAATGTCTGATCCCCCAGTTGCCCTCAGAATAACAAACTGGCCTTAACTAGATGCTCTGGTTCTAAGCTTGTTGTCAAACCCCAGGAGGACACAGCCTCACCCTGAGCCTTGATGTAGGTCTGAGACTGGGGCTTCCTGCACCCTGGGGTGGGAGGGTGTGCGCACCCAGAATTCTTTCCTAAGTGGTCCTGTTATTTAGGGATGGGCCAACCGAGAGCCCTCTGAGCAGGAAGCAGGAAGGAGAGCTGGCCCTCTGTTCTCCTACCCAATCCCCAATTTGGAGGACATGCAGCCTGTAATTTGGAAGGCTAATTCGGTCCAGGGTTGGAAGGGAGCGCTCTGTGTGCTCAATGATGCCACGCCCTCCCAGGGGAGGAAGCGTCCTCTCCTCTGCTCTCAGGCATAGGCCACGCTGCTCCAGTGGACCCCAAGGCCTGGGCGGAGCCCCCAGAGCACTGGGTAGACAGCCAGAGGGGAAGGAGAGAGGGAGAACCCTGGGTCCAGTCCCCTTGGCCACTGACTGCCCAGACAGAGGTTACCTTTGTCAGCGAGCCTCAGACATCAAAAAGAACTAGCGGAGGGTCAGCAAGGATCAGGGTCCGAGAGTGCCCCAGACAGCCACTCCAGAGAAGCAGCGGGGAGATGGGGACTGTGAGGCCCTGGCTCAGAAGCCACACTCCGCAGCAACTCCCCGCTCCTGCCGCTGCCTGAACCATCACAGAGTCACTCAACATCCCTCCAGTGTGCTGGGCCAGCATGCCGTTTCCAGCCACTGGACACCGTTCACCTCCTTCCTGGGAAGCCCTTTCTGACCACCAGGCTGGATCAAGAGCCACTTCTGGACTCCCACTGTGCTTCCCACTTCATGGCACTGGGCGTTCTGCCTTAGAGGCGCCTCCCCCATCAGAATATGGGCTCAGTTAGAAAGGGCTCAGAATATGGGCCTGGTTGTGGTCACCTTGGTAGCCCAGAGCTCTGCCCAGGGTCTGGTTCAGCAGAGAGGCTGCTCCACTGACTGCTGTGTGGCCTTGGGCTAGGAGCAGCGCTTCTCTGGGCCTCGGTTTGCCTGTCTGTGGACCACACACACAAGGCAGGATTTTAGTACTCAATGAACACGTGAGTGAATGAATGAGAAGCCAATCTAGATGCAAATCAAACCCTCAGCGGTTTCTCTCCTCACTCAGGCTGCAAGGCTCTCTGCCCACGTACATGCCAGCAGGGACTGGCCTTGGCCTTGGGATGATGTGGACAGAAGGCCCGGGGGATGGTCACAGCCGGCAGGACCTGCAAGGGAGCTGACCAGCTGGAACCCTGATGGTGATGGGGGACAGAGCCTTGGGGGGAGGGCATAAAGACTTCCGGGTGACAGGTGACGTCCCCATCCCCTAACACACCTTGTGTTTGAGGACCCCAGCCTGCCTAGGGGCAGCACCCCGGCCCCAACTCACCCACACCCCATCAGCTTCTCCCAAAAAGTTCTGCTCGGCTCTAACCGTCTGTCACCGGGGCTGGTGATTCACACGCTCCGCTCCTCTTTCCTCTTCCTGACTAATTATAACTCCTGCGTGTTTTTCCCCCTGGAAAAAATGTCTTCTTAAAAAAATATATCCCCAAGACGGCAGTAATTAACTTAGTGAGCGCCAGTGTGCAATTCAGACAGACTCTGAGGATGGCAAGGTCCCAGGTGTGGGGAGAGGTCTTTTGGCCCACAGCGGAAGGGACGTGGGTGGGACGTGGGTGAACAGGGGACGCCTCCAGCAGCAGCAGCTCAGCCCCTCCCCCGCCCCACCTATCGTGATGCTGGGGACCCTGGGGAACTACAGTCACAGGAGCAATCATGGGGACTCCGTGGAGCACCTCTGCATGCTGGGGACGGTGCCTAGTGCCCACCAAGTGCACGGACATTCCCTCCTGACACCTGCTCAAATCAGCCCTACTAGCCCCAGAAGACACAAGACAAGACTCTGCCCAGAGTCCTGAACCATCAGTGGTGGGATGAAACGTGAGCCCTGTGGCGCTGGTAGCTGTGTGTGGTAGGAACCATGGCCAGTGGCCCAAGCAGAGGGAGGCCAAGGGCCATGAGTCCCTCAAGGGACAGGCAAGCTTAGGCCCCTCTGGTCTGTCTCCCCCTCACCCACCTTCTGGGAATCACAGTGGTTCCCCTGGAACTTTGGCCAGAGTTGAGACCACAAGTGTCTGAGCACTTGGTGGGGCCCAGTGAGCAGACGGCAGAGCAGATGTCTGAGCAGGTGCCCCAGCCCGGTGGGGAGAGGAGACACTGCCAGGACTGGGTCCTAGAGCAACAGTGACACAAAGGCTGGGACATCTGAGACTGGGTCTGGAAGCCAGACAGAGACAGAGACGGGGCAGAGATGGAGACCAAAACGAGAGAGTCAGGTCTGAGTCAGAGCCCAGAGGATGAAGATAAACCCAGAGAGAAGAGAGAGACCCAGGGCAGGGGTCAGAGCCCCCGACAGAGCAGCAGAGACAGCTGAGGTAGGAGAGCACCCCAGACCCAGTGCGGCCAAGGGGCTGCTTCAGTCAGAGAACCAGAGGCCTGGGGGTCCAGGAAAGAGCTGGGAGAGAAGGAGTGTTGAAAGCGAGAGAAGAGAGGTGGAGGTCCAAGGCCTCACGTGGTCAGGCTCTGTGGGTGGGGGTCCTAAGGACACGGGGTGCCCCTGGACACTGCAGGCCTGGCATGGGAGTGAGTGTATGGGGCCTGCTTGTTTCTTATCAATCCAGAAAGACTGTCTGGGGAGGTGGCTCCAGAGGGGCTGAGCACGTGGGCATCAGGAGAGCAAAGGTGCCTGGATCAAATGGGCAGAGGGGCCCATCCTGGGAGGATTCCCCTGGTTCAGGCTCTCTGAGGTAGCCCACCTCCCATCTCCACCAGCACAGAGGCGAAGAGCCTCCCCAGAGGCTGAGGAAAATCCAGGCAAGGCTGGCTTCTCCTTTTCTCCTAGGGAAGTGAAACCCTGGGGCTGTCTGTGCAGTCAGCCTGAGCACAGAGGCCGCCCGCTTTGTCCTGCAGAGCCGTGCACCTCCTAGACAGGACCGGGTGGCAGGCAGATTCAGAGCTGCCCCCTGAGCCCAGGATATGGCAGCCTTCCCTGGTGTCAGGCTCGGACAAGCTCCCACACCTTACTCCCCACCAACCTTTAGGAAACACATGCCCTCTACCAGCCCCCATGGGGGATCTGTCCCCCTCCTCAGATTTCTCAGGCAGGGCCAGATTCCTCTCAGCTTAGGACAGGGCTGTGCTTCCTCTCCCAGACCCTCAAGACAGGGCCCGTCTCTCCCCTCGGACCCTCCAGGCTAAAGGAGGACCCTGCCCCCAGGCCCCTGGCTTCACTCTTGTCTTCACACCCCAGGAGGTGTTGACAGCCTCGCTAACCACAGGCGGAGTGCCCCTGGCTCCAGCCATCACCTCCCCCAACTCCTCTGGACACCTGACGCGGCCGCTGCCTGCCCTGGGTCAGGACCCAGTGCCCAGGACCCATGAGCCAGGCAGCTGTCGGGATTTCCGGCTCAGGGGGCCTCCAGGGCTGACACCTCTCAGCCACTTTCTCATCTGGACTCTCCTGGCCAAGTCTCTGCTCTTCCGGGGTCGGCTCTGGATCTTGGAGCATCTGTCATGGGAAGGGAGGGGACATAGCAGGGAGCGGGTGGCCTCGGGTAGCCTTGAGCCCAGAAGACTAGCACAGGCTCCCGGATGTGCCCTTGAGCCCCAGGAAGGAGGGAAGAAGTTGCCGATGATCCCTGGGAGCAGGATTCACCAATGTAGGACAAAGCTGCCCATGCAGGCCCTTCATTCTTTGTCTGGCCACCAGGGTAGGCTGGGGACACTATGGTGATCAGGGCATTTTCATGGAAATATCTGTTTCATGGATCCCTGAGACAAACCAAGAAATCTCCTTTTGCAGTGATATTAACAGGGGACAACATGACTCCAACAGGGGTTTGGAGTTCTGACAAACCGGGTCTGTCCAGTTTGGGCTCCGAGGAGATGACCAAGCATCAATTTCCTCATCTATAAAATGGTACTGCCATTTACTTACTGCTGCGAGAATGCTGTGAATAATCTAGATTACACACGTGAAGCTGAAGCATTGAAAGGCTCTGCTTTCGGCGCCCGGATCCCACTGGAGGCTCCTAACTCCCTGCTCCCCAGAGTCCCCTTTCTCTTCCAGGTCTCTCCTGGCAGAAAGAGACAGGCAGCCAGCCCTCAACCTCCAGCCCTTCTGCAGCCTGCGGCAGACTGAGCCGAGGAGGTAAGGGAGAAGGCCCAGGTGGGGGCAAGGAGCCAGGAGGGCCAGGTGCTGGTCCCCTCCAGGTGGAACCACTGGCAAGCCCCCGGCGCCCACCCTCGGCAACTGGACTGGCTGCATGCCTTCCTGCTCCAGCCTGGAATCCTCAGGCCACACCAGGGCTCAGTCGCCCTCGGCACCCCCACCCTGGCTCCGGCCCCTTCCAGGCTAGCCTGACCTTTGGCCCCAGCTCCTCTGACAAGCAGAGAGGGAGGACACGGGGCCCACCCCCATCGCAGACCATTTTTAGCCCCCAAGGAACTCGGCGTGCTCCCAGCAAGGGTGCGTGGGTCCCAGCTGGGTATTAATAGCTCAGCCGGGGGAGGTGACCGGGACTTTCACAGCCAAAGCCTGGAGGCCTTGCATCCTGGGCAGGCAGGGCCGCCCTCTTGTTGTCCTCCACTGCTCCCCACCACTCCCGTCCCCTAGGGGTTCTCTCACCTCCCTCCAGCCCCCAACCCACGCACATGCCTGGTCCCCCTGCCTTGTTGAACCTCCCTGGGCTACCCTGTGGGGAGGGGGTGACCTCTGAGGTCAGGGGTGGGTGAGTGGCCGAGGCTGGTTCGTGACCAGGCCCCGTGGGAGATGAGAACAGAGCGGCCTGTGATAAGGCTTCCTCCCTGGCACCCTCTCCTCTGCCCGCTGGCCTCTCATTCCTATTTGCCTCCTCCACCCCAGCTCCCTCACCAGCTGCTCTGTGGGCTTCTCCCCACATCTCCGGCCACACTGGGCCCAGAACGGAGAAGAGGCGGGAAAACCCAGCTGACGGAATGGAGGCCTGGACAGTGCTGCCTGCACGTGGCTCAGGGCGGGCCGTGGCGGCCTGAACTGGCTGCACGGCCGCCTCAGGGGCAGCCTGGGCGTGACAGGGCCCTGGGGTGTGACTGGGGATGCAGGGCCTTGGCACGGTTCCTCTCGAGACCCCTACTTGGTGCCACGGAAGCATCTCCCGTACCCGCCTTGACCACTGCCCCTTACTCTGTTAGCTTATCTACCCCTACTCCAGGGCCTACAGTCCCGAGGGTAGAAATCAGCAACACCGACAGAGCGTGATCAACACGGAGGCAGGGGCACGATCTTCCACGTTTCAGAGGTCAGCAGCCACAGCTCCCTTCCTGAAGGCAGGGGCTGGGACTGGGGTCTCTAGTGGCTTTGCATATAACATCCTGACTTATTTATCACGGGGCTCTCTCTGTCGCCATCTCACCACCGGTCACTTCCTGGACAGAGTTAGGACGGCTTCTGAGTCTTTGCAGACCTCTTTCTCAGCTAGCTGTGGCCTTTGGCACTGGACTGATTCTGACCTCTAACCTCTGACCCTACCTCAGCCTGAGGCCTGACCTTGACCCCAGACTGAGCTTAGCTCTCCATCCTCATGAAGTTATGAATCACAGCCCTTACCCTCTGACCCCTGACTCCAAGCCAAGTCTGGACCTCTGGCCCCTGGACAAGACTGATGCCTGACCCTTTGACCTCAGCTCCCGTTTAAGTCTCAGCCCTGAGGCCCAGGTTGACACCGGGCCGCCACCCGCTGGTTCCCGCCACAGGCTGAGCCCCCAGGCCAGCTCCGGTCCCTGCTTGCCTTCCTGAGCCTCAGTCCTGGACTCACCCCGGCTCCCAGCTTCTCAGCCTGGAGGAGGCCCTGCACGCTCCTCACACTCACTCAGCCACCCCCATGCCGAGTTTTGAAGCAAGCTGACACAAGGAGCACATCACACTGGGCGATTTATGACTTGGGCTAGCAGAGGCTGGAAACATATGCTATTTCTGGGCTGGAGCTTGTTGTTTGGACCACGGAGAAGCAGATACCACGGCAGAGGGAAGGGAAACAGACGGGCAGATGGGCCCTAATGCACACAGACACCACGTGTCGGGGCGCAGGGGCCCTGCGTGACCTGGGGCTGGGGCCACGCTCTTCCGGAGCAGAGAGGCAGGTGCGCACACACTCTCCAATCTGGAGGAAGCCAGTGACAATGAGTGGCACACTCCCCTCAAGTCCTGCACTGAGTTTTCTCCCTAGCTGCAGAAGGCACATTCCCAGCAGCTCAGAATGGAAACTGGGTCCAAGTCCCGGCTCTCCTTTGCACAGGCTGTGAGCCCTGGGGCGTGCCGCCTGGTCACAGCCTCCGAAAGTGTCAGCGAACCAAACTATAACGTGGGGAGGTGACACTGCCTTCCTCATGGGGTTTTCTGAGGACACACGCGGAGGCAGAGGCCCAGTGCATGTCTGGCACGTGGCTACAGCTCACAAAGGAGCACCTACTAATATTTTATCAAAGATCTAAGTCCAGCTGTTCCAACTGGAAGGTCAGTGGCCTCTCACTTCTGCTCCCACCCTAGGGCTCCTGGGGGACACAGTTTGGAAACTCTTGACCTAGATTCTGGGCTGGCTGTAGGACCAAAAGTAGCATTAGCTGACGATTTATAGGAGCCGGAACAGCATGGAATTTGTCAGCATGGAATTAGGTCACAGAATTCTTGAAACAGAGGAGCCACAGAAGCCAAAAAACTCAACATCTGAAGGCACAGTGATCTCCTGGGCCAAGAATGGTATGGACCAACCATGAAAGAACGGAGCCCTCCCTTGGACAGCAGGCTGCAGCACCGTCTCATGTCCTGGAGTGTCCTGGAGCGGGTGGAGAGCCTCCGGCTCCATCATGATCTCCATAGCCCCTCATTTCCTGGAGAATTCCTGCTTCCCTATCGCCACTCTGCTCAAGTGTCCAGCAAGTCCAGCTGTTCCCGGGGCCCCCCTCCCAAGCTGGATCACCTCTGTGACTCCTCCAGGACTCCCCGCCTAGTAGCTGAGGTCCCTAGTGGTGAATCTCGGAGGGCCACCTCTGCCCCCTACCCTCAGCCGCCAGACACTCTGCAGAGTGAGCTTCGGACACACCGATGACTCTAGGCCCTGCCGGCTCTGGGCCAACATTTCCTCAAGAGTGAAGCAAAGGAGCTGACCCCATGGGAGGAAGGTGAGCACCTATGCACGGGGAAACCCCTGTGCCCCCGGAGTTTTACCTCCATCATCTCTGATTCAGGAAACAGAGGGTCGCACCGGAGGACATGCCCAAGGCCACACGGCTGGGAAGTGGCAGGGGGTAAGATCTGACCTAAAGCTCCTGCCTGTCCTGAGAGCAGCGGCAAGAAGTGAGGTCCCAAGTGCCGGTGGGCTACGGCTCAGTGAGCGGCCGCAGAGACCTACAGCCAGCGCATCCCGAACCCGATTGCTGGCGGCTCCCAACCTCCACCACGGCTGGCTGAGCCCCACCCCTGGTGCCATTCCCACATGACCTTTCCAGGTGGCTAATGAGGGCTGGGGCACCTCAATAATTGGCCTCATTAGGCGGCTGGGGCTGCCCAGGGGATGGGGTGGCGGATGCTGGGCCCCGCGGGGACAGGCCAGACAACCTCCCGTTAATTACCTGAAAAATCAGACAATTAGGCCTCCTGCCACCCGCCTGCCCACGTCCTGCTGGCCCCTAATTACCGATGACTGCTGAGCAGGCCGGGAGTGACCTGGATTTGGAACGGGGACCAGTCACTGCCATCTCTCCCATCCCCCACCCTGCATCCATCACAGGCTGTGGAGATAGAGAGCTGGGGGGAGGGTTCTCAGGGAGCTTCCTGTCATCCCATTCCCCAGCCATGGACCCTGCCCGCCCACTATCTCTCCTGCCAAGGGCACCTCTGGAAGAAAAGAGGTGGACACGTGGAGCCCTGGTAGCCCTCAGGGAAAGATGGGTGGACTGCTGGGGGGAGGGGGGAAGACCCAGAGAGTGGAGTCCAAGAGGTGTGGGGGCTGGTGAAGAAACTGACCTCCCCTTCGTGCTTGGCTCCTCCAGGGAGAAAATGCCAGACTGCGCGCTGGAGTGGGAATGCCAGAGAGGATGAAGCTGAGAGCCCTCCTGGGGGAGCACCCCTGGCCCAGCTCTGGGGAACCTGGGCCTGACCTAGGGGAGT
This sequence comes from Budorcas taxicolor, assembly GCF_023091745.1. Lineage (NCBI taxonomy): Eukaryota > Metazoa > Chordata > Mammalia > Artiodactyla > Bovidae > Budorcas > Budorcas taxicolor. The sequence continues at coordinate 11,610,995 of NC_068910.1, read as the reverse complement.
GCCCCCACTCAGGAGAGCTGAACCTAGACAAAGCACAACCAGGGTACAGCTTGTGGTGCTGCAGGAGGTGTGAAGAGGAGGGCTTGGCCTGGCTAGGGCGGTCCTGGAAGGCCTCCCAGTCGCGCTGACGGTTAGGCTGGGCCAGGTGGGGGTGCACTGCTGCAGGCGGAGGGGGACAGCACATGTGAGGGCCTGGAGGTGCATCCTTCTCTGCTGAGAGCAGTGACAGAGAGGCAGGGCACCCCTCCGCAAGTATCCACCAGGCACCAGGCCATTGAGTGAGGGCGGCCAGACTGGCCCTGCCCCAGGAGGGCTGTGCAGGGAACGTGGGCTGGGGGCCAGGGATGCAGGCACAAGCCGGACAGACATGAACCCCAGGCCTCGTGCAGCTCACGGTCTCACAAGGTACTTAATGTTCCTGTTGTGGTGTTGTGTGATAGATCACCAGTGTCCGATATATGATGGACGGCTGGATGGATGGGTGGATGGCAGACTAACACCCCCTGGGTGAAGGTGCAGAGCTTGAGACAGAGCCGACCTGTTACTCCCCATCTTTGGCACCCTCCACCTCTGTTTGTCATGTAAGAGCCCTGGGCCAGAAAGAGGGGATCTTCCCCAGGCTCTGTACCTCTCTCCATTGCATTTTACTTCCCCAGCTGGCTCTGGCTCTCCCGGAAGCTGGGTACCTTCCCCCGCCACCAACCTTGCACTCCAAGCCAATCTGACCTTCACCTGCTGATGAGTGAGGGGATAACCTTGTGGGGCATTCAGCTGGAACTGGACACCCGGGGGGGATGTGGGTCCAAGGGTTGGGACTCCTGGATGAATGTGACGGTGTATCAGTGAGAAGAGGCGGAGAGAGGAGCTCAGTCCCCACACCTCACCCACTTGGGTGGGATTATTTGAGGGAGAGGTTGATTACCTTTGTGGTTCTTATTTACTTCTTTAAGTATAGTATTTGACTAATGTAAAACAATGTCTGTGACATTCTTTTAGGTATAACATAAGGGGTGGCAGTCCATGGGGTCTCGAAGAGTCGGACATAACTGAGCAACTTCCCTTTCACTTTTCACTTTCATGCATTGGAGAGGGAAATGGCAGCCCACTCCAGTGTTCTTGCCTGGAGAATCCCAGGGACGGGGGAGCCTGGTGGGCTGCCATCTCTGGGGTCACAGAGAGTCAGATATGACTGAAGTGACTTAGCAGCAGCAGCAGCAGCAGCAAGGAGTAACAACATAAGGGGCTTTCTTGAGAGTCCCTTGGACTGCAAGGAGATCCAACCAGTCCATCTTAAAGGAAATCAACTCTGAATATTCTTTGGAAGGACTGAAGCTGAAGTTCCAGTACTTTGGCCACCTGATGAGAACAGCTGACTCAATGGAAAAGACCCTGATCCTGGGAAAGATTGAGGGCAAGAGGAGAAGGGGGCGACAGAGGATGAGATGCTTGGATGGCATCATTGACTCAACGGACATGAGTTTGAGCAAACTCCAGGAGAAAGTGAAGGACAGGGAAGCCTGGCATGCTGCAGTCCGTTGGGGTTGCAAAGAGTCGGACACGACTTAGTGATTGAACAACCACCACAAAGGAATGTCTGTGACAATACATGATAACCTAACAGACGCTGGTGACCTACCATGCAACAAAAGAATAGGATCAAAGTGCGCTTCGCGAGCCTGTAAGCTCCGTGAGACCTGGGGTTCACGTCTGTCTTGCTTGTGCCCACCTACCCTGCCCCCAGCACCACAAACAGCACCGGGCACCCTGTGAGCCAGCGACAGATTTCATCGGGGGAATCTCCCTGTGTGTGACACCCCTCCCCGACTCCTACCTCCCCCAGTATACCAAGAATGCCCGTTTATCACTCTTGCTCTTTTGTAAGAGCTCGATCATACACATTTGAATGTCTAAAGCAGTACAGTGTTGTTCACTCTGGTGGAGGACTTGGTAAAACGGCTTTGAGCCGAGTGTAGTTCCTGCACTGTGGGCTCTTCCCTCTATAGGATGCTTTAGGGCCCCTGGGTGGCATCCCTGGTCAGGGAACTAGATGCCGCCTGCCGTAACTAAAGATCCCATGTGCCACATCTAAGACCTCGCGCAACCAAATAAATAAAGGTCCGGTTCATCATGTACAAGCTCTAGGAGCTCGGGGGAGTCACTTCTTCTTTCTGAGCCCTGGTTTCCTTGTGTGCAAAGTGAGGGTGACTTTAGGACAGAGCGTTGCAGAGCCCCGTGAGTGCTGAGAGGTGAGAGGCAGGCAGGGTAGTTGCTCGTTTCCCTACTGCAGTTTGGCTCCTTCTCTCCATCTAAGGGGACTGCCAGGGCATCCAACCACCACCCCTACGGATAAGGAAGCTGAGATGCAGAGCATGAAGGACCCCCACCCAGCGCCCCAGAGGTCCCAGACCATTCCTCCTGCAGGGCTGACTGGTCCCCCACCAGTGTGTCCCCCACTGCCTCTGCCGGGTCTGCATGTGCACAAAGGCCAGCCATGCCGTCCTCTCTCCACCCTGAGACCCTGGTCCTGCCATTGAGCCTCCTGTGCTCTGCCTCGGCCCTGGGGTACGAAGCTGGGGAGGGCAGAGGCCAGCATCAGGAGCCCAGCAGGGCTGGCAGCCCACTGTGCAGCCCAACCTCAGGCTCCTTCCTGGGCCTCACAGTGACCTCCCCTGTCCCATGGGCACTGGAGCCCCCACCCTCCCTGACCAGACCCCTTCATGTGGGGACCGCAGGTCCTGCTGGCTTAGGGCCTCCTGGACTCTACCACAGCCCCCAGCCTGCTGTGAGGGGTGGTCACACGTAGCTGTCTCAGCCCTGTACCCAGAGGCTGATGAGGGAGGCCTGATGCTGCCTCTGCAGACAGACTGAGGAGGTGGGGCTGCGAGAGGAGGCTTCGGCTTGCCCAGGGGTCTAGTGCTTCATGCTGCAGTTGCACCCAGCTTTTGGATAAGGATCTGGGGCTCCGTGTCCCACCACAGGCAAGGCGAGCGGAAACCAGGAGCGCCCCCTGCTGTCACTGCTTGCATTCAATAGCGCTGACCTGAGTGGAAGGAGGTCTCCTTCAAACACAGACTTCCTGCTGGAAGGAGACCGCTGCTACTACCCAGCCAGACCGGCTGCCTACGCGGTGCGCGGCCCGAGATCAGGGCCAGCTTTCACCCCCAGCTCTGCTCCGGAGCCGGCCTGAAGAGAAGTGGGTGAGACAGGGCCGTTCCCTTCAGCCCCCGGCACCCCTTCCCACCTGCCAGCACCGCTTTTCTCCTCCTCACAGGGGACCCCTTCCCGGCTGCAGCTCCATCCCCTCCAGGCTCCCGCCCCCGCAGGCCCCCGGGCCCCTCCTCCACGCCGGGGGCGGGCGCACAGTAATTCTAGTTATTTTTAGCCAGCCGCATCCTCTAAGAGACGCAAGTCAAGGGGAAGCCGCCCCCGCGCCTCCGGGAGCTTCGGAGCTTCTTGCAGAAAAAAGATCGCTTAAAACTAGTGCTTGGAGGACTCGCGCCAGACAGGCAGGGCCAGCGCTGTGGCAGGCGGAGCGACGACCCTGGGCCCCTCATCCACGGCTCCCTGTGCTGCGGGCTGGTTGTCAGGGGTGGCCAGGGGCCCGCACGGGCCCTCACTGCCTTCTCTCAGCAAATGTCCTCAGCCGCCCTCTCCTGGCTCCACCCCCGCCACCGTCATCTCATCATCCCTGCCTGCTGGGGGGTGAAGAGAGCATCTGGGGAGCCATCCCCACTCTCTCAGCACCCTCTGGGCGGGGTGCCCTGGGGGTGGGCAGCCTACATGTTTCCAGGGGAGATTTGGGGGTCAGGGAAAGAGCCGGGTATCACCAGCCTAGCCTTCTGGCCGTTTCAAGCCTTGTGGGCGGGGGTGGGGGGGCTATCAAATGGGACAGACCCCCGTCGGCCAGGCCCTGTGGGGATCCCCGGAGCCTCACCATAACCTACAGTGTAGTAGGTGGCACGCTCACCCCTGTCTCAGGAGGAGGTCACGGAGCTACAAACGGATGGAGCTTTTGCTCAAGGTCACCCAGCTGCTAAGTGTCATGCCCTCCAACCTTCACCAGTGGACAGACGGTGAGTGCTTGAGAATGTGACGACCCACTAATGAATGAGCACTGGGGGGGACACGGAAAGAAGGACCAACAGTGCTGCGGAGGAGGGTGCTGTATTGGACCCACCTGCCGTGGACACCACAGCACGCTCTTCCAGAGGCTTGCTCCTCAGCTAGGACGTGGCCCTCCTTTTCCCAAGCTGTCGTCAGCGTGTGTCTCCAGCAGCATCCAAGCCCAGCAGAGCTTCCAGGAGTGGCCTTAATGGAGAAATAGCTGTGTGACCCTGGGCAAGTCACTTTACCTTTCTGGGCCTCTGTTTCCTCACCTGTAACATAGGATTAACAGAAGAAGCCAGTCTGCAGGTGTGGCAAGGATCAATGCAGAGCTCCTGGCTCCTGGCCCTAGCAGAACGCCCCTTTCCTGCCCAGGCCCTGGATTTAGGACACCCACTGTGGGCCAGGCCTTGGGGGCTTCGGGGCTACAGCGACAGCTCCTGGAGGCCCTCATCAGCTGGGGTCCTGTGCCAGAGCCATAAGGAGCAAATGCCAGCTTGAGTCTGCTCGGCCCACAGCCTCCTCCTCACCCTACCCCCACCTCTCCCTGACCTCACAAGGCCTGCCCCTGCACCCCAGCAGCCCCCTCCTCTCCCAGGAAGGCTCCAGAGCCCCTCTTCCAAACCTGAGCCTCCTGCCTAGACGGACTCTCTCTCTTCTGCATCCTGGGGTGCTGTGCCCGCAGCCGCCTCCTGTCCCAGCCCTCAGCTTCTGCATCTCACAGATGCTCCAGGTGATCCTGATAGTAGCCCTGGGCCAGCAGATGAAGGATTTCAAGCTCACACGCCCAGCCACTCATCTCCCAAGTGACCCTGTTTTACCTGGAGCGGGGGAGAGTGAAGGGCAGATGCTGGGAGTTTGGGGGTTTTGCCCAGGGGCCCAGAGCTTGGAAAGGGCAGCACTTGGGTCAGGGCGCTTCTCACTCAGGGGCTCTCAGTGGGACCTTGTGGGTTCCAGTTCTCCTGTGCCCCTCGTCGGATCCCCAGCTCCTTGCGGCTCTATCTGGTGTCCCTTGTTCCTCCCTAATCAGGGCCAGGCCTCCTCCCTCGCTCACTCCATTGTGCCCTGAGGCCGGAAGTGGGTTTACTGAAGCGCTAAGTGGGCAGCAGGCAAGGCAAGCCCAGAGCCTTCCCCAGAACCACCCCCGCCTCCACACTGTAAGGCACAGCCCTCCTGGTCCTCACTGCCTGCTCTTCAAGCCAACAGTAAGAATGCCCCCTGCCCTGCCCCACTCTGACCACCCCGGTTCTGCCTTTGCCACATACTCTCTGTGTGCCTTGGGCAAGTCCCTGCTCATCTCTAGACCTCAGCTGCCCTACCTATAGGCGTGGAGAGGGGATCCAGGCGATCTTCAAGACCCTTGCCCTGGCGCTGGTTTTCTCATCCCTTCCAGGGGCTCCTGGGTCGCAGCCTCTGTGACCTGGGAGAGAGTACAGACTGAGAGTCAGGGGTTTGAAGTCTTAGGGAGGTGATTTCATCATTCATTCTTCTTTCATTCAGAAGAATTCTTGCAAAGGCCACTTCTCCCTTCCCCCTTGCCCCTTAAAGAATCTTCCACATGATCCTGAGCCTGGGGTGGCCCTGGGACTCAGCCCCTGGGCTGTCACAGGGGCTGAGAAAGGAGCCTTCCCCTTCCCCAGCTTCTCTTTAGGCCCAGCTAGAAAGGTGTGCACAGGCTGGAGGGGCATCCAGGCGCAACGGGGCTCAAGGAGAGAGGGGGAGCTGGAGAGGCCACAGTTGCCATGGCACTGCGGTGCTGGCTCCACTGGGGGCTGCTAGTGGGGAAGGAAAGGGTCCCTCCCAGCCCTCAGCTTCATCCTTCCTTTTCAGATGCTCTTTCTTCACCTCAGAGACAGGGCTGAGAGTTGGGGGAGCCTCTTATGAATACAGTCCTGCCCTATCCGGCCTCCTCTCATGCCCACCTGTTCCATCCCTCCCTTTCTGGTAGGTCAGGCCTCCGTGTTGATGAGCATCTCTGCCTTCACACCCAGCCAGTCCCTGTGTCTGAGACCCACAGAACCCAGCCCAGCCCAAGCTGGCAACTGTGGCCTCTCCAGCTCCCCTCTGTCCTGGACACTGCCACCACCACCAACACCCCTTCCTTTCTAGGCATCTTCTGGGAGGGGCCAGTGGGTCTGAGCGGAAGCAGAGCCAGCACAGTGGACACCACTACTCTAGCATCTGTTGCCTGCAGAGGCCAGGGTTTCTCCCAGGTCACCTGTCAGTATCACGGGTTCCTCCATGACCTCACTGGGCACATACCATCCCATGTTCCTCTGGTCCTGGGGTGGGGGCATCTGGACCACAATAGCCCTCCCAGGTGGCGCTAGTGGTAAAGAATCTGCCTGCCATTGCAGGAGATATAAGAGACGCAGTTTTGATCGCTGGGTCGGGAAGATTCCCCTGGAGGAGGACATGGACACCCACTCCAGGATTCTTGCCTGGAGAATCCCACGGACAAAGGACCCTGGCGGGCTACAGTCCATAGGGTTGTAAAGAGTCGGACATGACTGAAGTGATTTAGCACAGCTCTCCATTTGGTTGTGGGACCTCTAGCAAATCAGGCCCAAGGACTCCATCTCCTCATCTGTGAAATAGGGTGATGAGAACCCTGGCAGCTCCCGAGGCTCTAAGCATTTCCCAAGGAAATGCTCAGCCAGACCCTGGGAGGCTTCCTGCCTGCTCAGCATCCCCCCAGTGTCACAGGTGGAGAGACTGAGGCTCTGAGAGGTGAAGTCACTCCTCTGGGAAGCAACAGTCAGAATTTGAACTCAAGTCAGTCTGATATGGAAACCTATTCCTTTAACCCTCGATAGGCATAACCTCCAATAACTCGGATGTAGACTAGCAGGGGCTTCCCAGGGACACCCACAGGCTCCACTTTCTCTATATATATGGTGTAAGTGAGACACCCTATACCACCACTACCAGGAGCCTGGAGCCAGGGAAGATTCTACCTACACAGAGAACCTGCTGAGAATGGGCGTGGGGTTGGGGGCTTGTGGGGGTGATGGGTGCTGGAAGCTGGGGTGTGAGAGGTCCTGAAGGCTCAAAGGGCTTCTTCCCAAAGGACGGGTGCTCCAGGCGGCGACTGGCGGCCGCATTCCATCCGCGGTCCTGTGCTGCCCCCACGTGGCTGACAAGCTAATGTTCTCGGCTGGAGATGTCACATCACCTCATGGGCAGGAACCCCCCCAGAGGGAATATGTGGCCCGGGGCTGTGAAGCTGTCTCAGTGACCGGAGGAATGTGCTACCCCCAAGCCTCTGTGGGGCCGGTCTTCTGCCTGACAGATCCTGGGCCCCAGCCTGGCACTGCAGACTGCCCACCACCTTTCCTTCTTCCAGGAGCTTAGGACCTGAGACTTTTGGAGGAAACTGAACTTGAGAGCTATATTTTCCAACCCTCCATCCCATATTTCAACCTCCATTCCCAGTAATTTCTAATACCTGAGAGCTTGTCACTCTGGGAGCAGCCCATGATGTAGAAAAAGTTCTGATTGCAAAAATGACCCTGATCCGTGGAGCTGGTATTTGCCTCCCTCGGCCATAGCTCTGCCCTCTGGGGCCACAAGGACCAGGTGGTCTCTCACAGGAACTTTCAACCAGATGCAAAGCTTAACCCGGTCTCAGGGGCCTCCTCTCTGACTCCCAGTCTTCTCTCCTAAAACACTGTGGTTCTGACGAGCCACTCCAGTTCCTCCTGTCTGGGCACACTGGCAGTCTCTGTCCTTCTGTAACTTCAGGACTGAGGGGACCCAGCAGCCCTGAGGACTGTGGTGGCCCTCCATCCTGAACCTTCCTCGGAACCCGTGCTCACTGTTAGCATTTACTTCACGCTGACATTCTCCCTGAAGCCATGCCTGCCTCCTCAGGAACCTTATGGGGAATAGTGTGGCTGGGCTGAATAATGACTAAATACTCAGTGTATTCTGCGCACAGTGTTCAGTGCTTCACTCCAACTGTCCGGTTTAACTGATAACGAAACTGAAGATGAGTCAAAGAAATGGAAAGGTATCCCATGCTCTTGTGTTAGAAGAATTGATACTGTTAAAGCAGCCATACAACCCAAAGCAATCTACAGATTTAATGTGATCTCTATCATATTACTCATGACGTTTTCCACAGAACAAGAGCAAATAATCCTAAAATGCACAGGGAACCATAAAAGACCCAGAATTGCCAAAGCAATCCCGAGAAGAAAGAATGAAGTTGGAGGCATAACCCTGCCAGACTTCACATGATACTGCAAAGCTACGGTAATCAAAACAGCCTGGTGTTAGCACAAAAGCAGTACATGTATCAGTGGAACAGAATAGAGAACTCAGAAATAAACCCTGTACACCTATAGTCAAGTAATCTTCAACAGAGGAGGCAAGAATATGCAAAGGTAGTCTCAAGCAAGTGGTGTTGGAAAAGTTGGACAGTTCAGTTCAGTCGCTCAGTCGTGCCTGACTCCTTGCGACCACGTGAATCCCAGCACACCAGGCCTCCCTGTCCATCACCAACTCCCGGAGTTCACCCGAACTCGTGCATCGAGTTGGTGATGCCATCCAGCCATCTCATCCTCTGTCGTCCCCTTCTCCTCCTGCCCCCAATCCCTCCCAGCATCAGGGTCTTTTCCAATGAGTCAACTCTTCGCATGAAGTGGCCAAAGTATTGGAGTTTCAGCCTCAGCATCAGTCATTCCAATGAACACCCAGGACTGGTCTCCTCTAGGATGGACTGGTTGGATCTCCTTGCAGAGAAAAAAGTTGGACAACCCCATGTAAATCAATGAAGTTAGAACAGACCCTTACTCTATATACAAAAATAAACTTCAAATGGCTTAAAGACTTAAATATAAGACATGACACCATAAAACTTAGAAGGGAACATAGGCAAAGCATTCTCTGACATAAATCATACCGATATTTTATTAGGTCAGTCTCCTAAGGTGATAGAAATAAAAGCAAAAAGAAAAAAATGGGACATAAAGTTATAAGCTTCTGCACAGCAAAGGAAACCATAAACAAAATGAAAAGGTAATCTATAGACTAGAAGGAAATATTTGCAAACAGTGCGACTGACAAGGGGTTAATTTCCAAAATACACAAACAGTTCATACAACTTAATGTTAAACACACAACCCAATCAAAAAAATGGGCAGAATACCTAAATAGACTTTTCTCCAAAGAATACATACAAATGACCAACACGCACATGAAAAGATGCTCAACACTACTAATTATTAGAGAAAAGCAAATCAAAACCATGAGGTTTCACCTCATACAGGTCAGAATGGCCATCATCCAAAAGTCTACAAATAGAGCTTCCCTTGTGGTCCAGGGGATAAGAATCTGCCTTACAATGCAAAGGACACAGGTTTGATCCCTGGGCCGGGAAGATCCCACATGCCACAGTGCAAATAAGCTCAAGCACCACAGGCACTGAAGCCCATGAGCCTAGAGCCTGCACTTCAGAACAAGAGAAGCCACCACAATGGGAAGCCCGTGCACCACAGCGAGAGAGTAGCCTCCACTCTGCAACTAGAGAAAAGTCTGGGCAGCAACGAAGCACAGCCAGAAATATAATAATAATAAAAAGAACTGACTTGTCTCTGTGCACTCCCTCCAGGCTGACTGATGTCTTGCCCACTGATTCAGCCATCTGCCTGGATTTGTGAAGGATTTACATTTAATTCCTCAAATATTTATCAGGTCCCCATAGGTACCCTGGAATAACCCCAGACGTCTCTGACCCTGTAAATTTCAATAAGTAGGCCCCAGTGGATCCCACTCAAGCTGTGGGTTGGGTTGTGGCTGGACAAGGCCTGGACAAGATCACGCCTCTGCAGGCCGCAAGGCTCAGGCGCATCACATCCGGTCCCACCCAGACCAAGGTTTGTTGGGTCACAGGGGCCTCACATGTCTGTCTTGTGCCCAAGGCACAAGGGACCTGGCTGACAGACATTCTGCTGAGGCCAGCTAGCAGCTCTGCCCAAGGCTATGCCACAGAAGCCTCCGCACAGACAGAGGGTGAGTCCCTGGGGGAACGGCTGAGGGCTTTACCTTTTCTGTGTTAGAAACCGCTTTGACATTTGGTGATGTTTATTGACCTCCTCTCAGAATAAGATTTTTTAAGTGTGTAAAATAAAATAGGATTACAAAGGGTTTTCATGAAGAGGAAAAGATGTCCACAGGTTACGACTGAATGAATAAAATCAGGTTACAAAAGAGCTTGTATACGCTCTTTGTACATTTATGAAGAGAAAAAGAGACAGATTGGGAGGCGAGAATGAAACGGAGGAGGAAGAAGAAAGAAGAAGAAAGGAATGAAAGAGAGAGGGAGGGAGGAAGGAAGAAAGGAAAGGAGGAAGGAGAGAAGGAAAGGGAAAAAGAAAGGAAGCTAGGTAGGAAAACTTTCTCTTTATACCTATGGCTGGCCCTACCATCTTTTCCCACTATGCACAGCATGGCAGGCCAATGGCTCCCGATCATGGTTCCCTTTAGCCCCCAAAATGGTCCCCTCAGATCACAGCCCAAACTCTTCATCCTTGTCATTGGCTCCTCCCTTGCCCTTCAGCTGGGATTCTGCCCTGGGCCCATCCCCACAGCAACACCGTGGGTACTGCATGGCCGTCATCCACCTCTGAATCTGCCTCCCCATCCGGCTATGGCTCTCTGCTCACTGCTCACTCTGCCAGTGTCAAAACAACCCGGCAACAAGTCCTCAGCGTGTGTCACTGATCACTTTCTAGGAGCTGTGAAAGCTACTGCCAGCTAAAGCCACACAGTGGGGCAGCCTGCTTCCTTTAAAGCTGTCACAGCCTCCTTTGCCAGCCCCTACCATGTGTGCTTCCCTTTCTCAAGGTGTGAGAGTCAAAAACCTTCTCTTCTAGGAATTCCCTGGCAGTCCAGTGCTTAAGACTCAGTGCTGAGGGTGTAGCTTCAATCCCTGGTCAGGGAATAAAGATCCCACAAGAGGTGCAGTTCAGTTCAGTTCAGTTCAGTCGCTCAGTCGTGTCCGACTTTTTGCGACCCCATGAATCACAGCACGCCAAGCCTCCCTGTTCATCACCAACTCCCAGAGTTCACTGCACAAGAGGTGCAGTGTGACCAAAAAAACCCCCAAAACCAGAAAAACCCCTCTTTGCCCCAACTTCTGGCCCCACCTCTCCCACACCCTGGGGCCTTGCACCACTCCCACCTCCTATCGTCCCCACCTCTTCCCACCAGCTCCGTCCGCCTGTTCTCAGCACCCCTCAAGGACTTAGCTGCTGTAGAGACACCTTTCTTCCTGGCCTCAACTGATTTTTGTTCTTTCTCTTAAAAAAAAAAAAAAGTTTGGCCACACCACACAGCATGTGAGATTTTAGTTCGCCAACCAGGGATTGAACCTGTGCCCCCTGCAGTGGAAGGGTGGGTCTCAACCACTGGACAGCTAGGGAAAACCCTCAATTGTTTCTTTGTTGGCACTCGGTCACCCCTGGAGCATCTGAGCCTGCTCTTCATTCCCCTAACTCAACCTGCCAGATTTATCTCCCTTTTCTCAGGAGTGCTTCAGTAAGGAGTCACCTGTGTGTCCAGCCCCCACATCCTCCTTTCTCTTTCACTCCCCAACTCTCTGCAACATGTGTCCATCAGTCCATGAACTTGCCTGCCAAGGAGTGCAAGGAGTGTCCATTCAGGGTGGTGGTGGGGGGGTCATGGGGGTGGAGGGCTCTTAATCTCCTGTTCTACATCAGGTGCTGTGCCAGGCAATGGAAAATGACAGTGACCAAACTAGTCCTGAACTCATGGTGCTTGAGCCAATGAACACATACACAAGTAAATAAAACAGGTAATTAGAGGCTGGGCAAGTTCTATGAAGGAAGCAAACAGAATAAGAGGACACAGCGTAACTGCGGAGATGGGGCAGAGATCTCTGTTCTAGGGGCAGTCTAGGACACCATCCAAAGAGCAGGAAGAAGGCAGTCCACGTGGAGTGGATAGCAAGTGCCAAGGCCCTGAAGCAGAAACAAGTATTTGTGCTTGGCAGGAAAGAAAGAAGTCCATAGGGGTGGAGAGAAGTGAATGATGAGTTGCCAGCATTAGGGGAGGTAAAGAATTCATCTCTAATGCAAGGGGAAGCGCTTGCAGACTTTAAGTGACAAGATCTGATTTGTATCTTAGAAAGTACGCTCAGGGACTTCCGTCGCAGTCCAGTGGTTAGGCCTCCACGCTCCCAGTACAGAGGACAGGGGTTCAACCCTTAGTTTGGGGGAAGATCCCACATGCCACATGGTGTGGCCAGAAAAAATAAAGAAAAGTGCCCTCAGACCCCACCGCTGTGTGGGGAAGAAAAAAAATGTAGGGGTAAGACTTCACAGGGCAATAGAGTTATCAGGAGGCAAGGTTTACTCATTTTGGGTATCAACAGACATATCACATTTAATGCATCTAAAAAGAAAACATCCAGGATAAACGTATAGGTATAGCTGAGTCACTTTGCTGGGCACCTGCAACTCTCACAATACTGTTAATCAGCTGTACTCCAATATAAATTAAAAGTTTTTTTAAAAAAATAAACACCGGAGCCATTGGCTCCCTCAGAATAAAGCAACAAGACCCCTATCTTCACCCGCTTGTTCAAGCCAGAAACTGAAGCGCTACACTGGCCTTCTTTCTCTCCCCAACCTTCTGCATCCCAAGCCCAGTCTAGTGTGTTTCTTTATCCACTCCGATCCACCCCTCGTGTCCCCACTCAGCTCCAGGTCAAGTCCTGTCCCAGATTCCTCCCAGCTCTGCCTCCTCTCCTCTGCTCCCTACAGTTCACTCTCCACACAGTAGCCAGGGGTACTTTTTTCGGCACACTAATTTCCTGTCACTTCCCGCCTCACGTGTGTTCCTCAAGGACCCCCGTCGCCTTCAAGACCTTTAATGAGACCTGAGACTCAAGTCCAGGAAAAATAGGAGGCAAAACCTGAACGAGCCGGCCTTGCCTTCCTGTCTGGATTGTATCCTCCGGGCTTAGGAACCTTTCTTCACAGCGTTGGGGGAAGCTTTTCCAGTAGTGCCTTCCTGCTGCGACGAGCCTATTTCCCGTGCTGCACCGCGGCCTTCCTCTTTCTCTTCCGGTCCCACGCGCTTCGGCATCTGAGGGCCCGGGTGAGTGCTGGCCGCGCGGTATCCAGAGCCATCCGTGACTCCTGGATGGCTGTGGGGCGCGAGGCCTGGGAAGGACTGGGAGACCGGCGCCTGGCTGTGGGGAGCGGAGGCCGCGGGGCGGGGGCGGTGCTCATGGGTTTTCACCGGGTGGTTGCGAGTAGGGAGAATTCAGATTTAGGGGGAGAGCGCAATCTTGCGGCTGGGGGTTGGTTTCAAGGTACCCTTACCTGAGTTTGGAAGGGGGAGACTGGCGTCGGGTCTTGCAGAGTGAATCGAGGCACATGCGTCTGTGTTTCAGCCTCGTTCTGGCTGCACGATCTTCTAGATCAGGGCGAAAAGGTAGACCCAGTCTGGCGAGCCCCCAGCTCTGATCTCCACTCTCGTTCTCCAGGTGCAGACATGGCCAAGTCCAAGAACCACACCACGCACAACCAGTGTAAGTTCCCTGGCCCAGCCTTCATCGAGTGCTCCAGGTCCTAGCAACGATTAGGGATACTTGCCAGGGAAAGAAGGCACATTTTCTACTATGGGCATGAAGCTGATGTTACTTTCAGCATTACCTTTGGGGTTTAGATTTAATAAGCCTCGAGATACCCATTTGCATTCAGTGATAAAGGGTTTCTTAAACAAGTATTAAATAATGGGAAGTTATCATTCTCCCCGGGTTGCCAGCTGTGATGGTTGTCATATTAGAGGAAATCTCTTTCTTTGGTCTAATTCCTTCCCTATCCCGCAGCCCGAAAATGGCATAGAAACGGCATCAAGAAACCCCGATCACAACGATACGAATCTCTTAAGGGGGTGAGTGTGTGCACCGAATCACATGAGTGTGTTTGTTTGGCTCCAGTTGCATAGACAGGGTCTTTCATTCATTCCTGTGCTTAACTGTCCTTCGTTTTAGTTGGACTTCAAGCTTTGCCAGGCCTGTAATAAAGTTTTACTTGGCCTTTATCGGCTTGGAGTATAACGCCCTGGTCAGGTGGTAACCTGCTACCTGAGGGCAGTCTGATCATCTCCCTTGGTCACCCAGAGCCTTTCCAGGGAAAGGATGGCCTTGCCTGTGTGTACCTGGTACCTTGTGAGCACTCCATTCCACTTTGACCACCCATATGACTTGATCTGACTCTGTGCTAGGAAGGCTGATGCCTTGGGGTCTGAGCAGAACTGTGCCCTCTCTCCACTTTGCTTCTCCCCTGTACCATTGGTCTCTCCCCCTCCCCCTTTTCCCTCCCTTAGTCTCTTACAGCTTGTTTGCTGTGAATCTGTTGTACCAACCTTGGAATTTGACATTTTTTGAGGAGGAGGGGGTGGGGTGTCCCTGAAGGGGTTTTCAGGGAAGACTCAACCAAAATCCTGCTGTAGGAATTTCTTCTTTCTTTCTGCGCCTGCATTTGAACTCTCCTGGGCTCTGGGCATGTAACCCTGAAAATGTGTTTTGTGTATAGCATTAGCAGGGTGGCATTACTGACTTTTGGGGTGGTGGTACGCATTTGGCTGCAGATAGTTTCTAAGGCTCAGGTTATTTCTGCATTTAAGGTTGACTTGATGCTGTCTCGACTCCCAATAGGCCTGATAGTCTCTAAGGTGCTGCTATAGAGAGGGGGACCAAGGGTGACTTGGCCCTTACATGCTGCACTCACAGCTGTCAGTACATTTCTTGCCTACCAGGTAGACCCCAAGTTCCTGAGGAACATGCGCTTTGCCAAGAAGCACAACAAGAAGGGCCTGAAGAAGATGCAGGCCAACAACGCGAAGGCCATGAGTGCACGTGCTGAGGCTGTCAAGGCCCTCGTGAAGCCCAAGGAGGTCAAGCCCAAGATGCCAACAGGCGGCAGCCGCAAGCTCAGCCGACTTGCCTACATCGCCCACCCCAAGCTCGGGAAGCGTGCCCGTGCTCGCATCGCGAAGGGCCTCAGGCTCTGCCGGCGAAAGTCCCAGGCCAAGGCTCCAACCAAGGCCAAGCCACCTGCGGCTGCGGCTCCAGCTGCCAAGGGTGCCCAGGCCCCCACCAAAGCTCCGGAGTAGGGACCTTCATCTGCCAGTGTGAGGACAGAAGGACTGGTGTGACCCCCTGGGCTGCTGTCTGCGTGGGGCTGGTGTCCTCCTGTGCTATTTGTACGAATAAATCTGAGACAGGATCTGTCGGTCAGCCTGTGTCTGTGATCCCAGGGCTAGAACTAGGGTTTGGGTCAGGTGGGTACCAATGTTCTGTGTGGGAGTAGAGTTTTAGCCTTCCTGGATTGGTGCCGTGTGTGAGTCAGGGGAAATATGGCCTTGAAGTGCAAGAATGGGACCTGGTGAGTGAGTGGGTGGGTGCCTCTGGGATGCTGGGACGCACAGGTTGCTGGACTGGGCAGGATGGTGAGGAAAGAGAAAAAACCCGAACACCTTCGTCAGGTCTTCAAGCTTACCCAGAAGAAGGGAATTCTGCACTCTGGCCTGAGGATTTCCAGGTTCCTAGCAGGCTTGGGCAGCGTTCACTACTCAGGTCAACGGGCCCCCAGGAGGCCAAGCAGTGGTGGCACTATCTTGTGTGACTGTGCTGTCTTCTCTGCCCCCTGGATCAGCTGTTTACCCCACTGTCTTAGTCCTCAGAGCAGCCAGTGAAGCACCATTCAGTCACACCAGATCCTCAAGACTGGCTTTTGAGTATGGGGGTCATTTGTAGTCCACCATTTGGGGCATTGGGAGGCTCAAAAGGAGTTAACTGATATACCGGGGCAACGGGTATGGTGTATGGTCCCTCATCTCTGAGGTAGTTATCTTTGAAACCGGTAAAGCATATCTTTGATGCTCCCTGAACATCCTTGCTGTTAGTACTTCGGAAGTGGCCCCAGTCCACAGAGACTTTATTGTAGGGCAGGAGGGAAGAGGGCTCCTTGGCAGTGGTCCAGGGTGGAGGTTGGACTGCACAGGGCTCAGCTTTCACTGGGCAGAACCGGCACACTGGCCAGGGCAGGCAGCAGCCGAGTATATATGTCTACCCCACGGAGGAATACAGCCTCGTGCAGCCGTTCATCGTGGTCATGGAGCAGTATGGGTGTGCGGTTCATGGGTGAGAAGCCCAGAGCCGGGACCCCTACCTGCAGGGAATGAGGGGAGCTATTAGGGGGAAGGCCAGCACCCAGGAACCACTCCAGTGCCCACCCTCCTGCGAGCGGCTCACCGCGCGAAGATAGCGGCTGTCCGTGGCAGCGGGGAAGATCTCTGGCTCCAGAGTGAGGTTCCTGTAGAGGGCGAATGTGAATGTTCTGGTCAATGTGGAAGCAGGGAGGGCAAGGGAAGGATTGAAGGAGCAAAGGAAGGTGGAAGAGAGGGGAAGGGGAGAGGAAGGCTGGCCAGCGTGCTCACATGTCTCTGCAGGCCCCACTAAATGCTGCCCACCAAGAGTCTGAGTCATCAGTAGGTGTCACTTGGGGCTCTGTCCACTTCTGTGGGGAGAAGGATGGCAGGATTAGGACAGAGTCTGGGCATCTTGCCCTATTCATAGAGTAGGCTGTGCCTGGCACAGGACACACCCCTACCCACCTACCCAGACATCCAGCTGGCCAGTCTAGCAACAGGCCCTTTTTCAGTCCTTCAAAGGCCACAGGCCAAGGACCTCTGTCCTCCACTTCCCATCCGTCCTCAGATCCTAGCCCAAGTGCCCCTTCCTCAAGAAGGTGGTCCCAGACCTCAGTCTGGTTAAAGACTCCAATTACAAGTCCACACATTATAAGGTCCCACCTTTTCCTGGATCACATGTGTTCATACTTATATAAATAATTATTTGACTCATGTCTATTCCTCTCTTCATGCTGTAAGAACTGAGGGCAAAAAATGTTTAATTCCACTCCCCAGTGTTCCCCAGCACCCACAAGTGGCCTCTACAACTAATGCTTGTTGGTTAGTAAAACTCTCACAGCTAAAGAAATGTCAGGATGTATGCAGGCATACCAAGTATACAGCAACACGCAGCAAACCCAGTCTCCCCAGCTCCTGTGACTCCCCCATCGTAGGCGCCCCCGTCCATACCTGAGCAAACTCGAAGGTGACCCCCTCGCCAGCTGCCTGGCACCAGTCCTGCAGCTGCCCCTCGAAAGCCTAAGAGAAGGGAGGTGAGCTGACCCTGAGGACTGGACTGAGGATCCAGGCTCCCTCCTCCAACCCAGGTGGAGGTGGCACCTTCAGGTCCACATCCGGGGCCACGCGGAAGTCAAAGCTGGCACTCATGGTGGCAGGTACCACGTTATAAGCCACGCCGCCCTCTAGGATAGTCAGGTTCACGGAGGTCACAGCCCCCTCCTTCAGTTGAGGGTCTGACTGCAGCCTGTGGTGAGGGGGCAGGGGCAGCCAGCAGCAAGGAGGAGGAACAGATAAAAAGATGGCTCAACCCCACCTCCTCCCTTGCATGCCCTCCCAGAGCCCCGTGCCCTTTTCCAGGCTGCCTCACCTCTGCCTCTCCTTCTCCCGAAAAGCCAGGATGGAGCTCACAACCTTGTGCTAGGAGAGTGTGAGGTGACATGTGACAGGGGCCCCAGGACAGAGCCTCAGGAACCCCCACACTCCCTCCCCATGGGCCACACACCAGCTTCTCTGCTGCTGTGTCCTCGATGAATCGCGAGCCGTGGCCTGGCTTCCCAGTGCTGGTGACCCGCACCCCTGGGAGAGGCAGGGGGAAGGGGGTGGCTTCAGAATGGGACAGGTTGGAAAAGCAACCAGCCCCGAGATGGGCCCATGGCCTTCCCCTCCTTCCAAACTCCTCAGGCAGGGCTCTGCCACCCTCAGAATGCACAGGGTAGAGCTGGTTTCTGCCCACAGTTAGGGCCTCCACTCAAGCTAAGGAAAGACACGCCGGGGTAGGAAGGGGCTGGGAGGCAGAGGCCCTGGGTTCAAGGCCTACTCAGGCGCCAACGTGCTGGGGAGCCCTGGGCGGATGGACCCCGTCCCTTCTGGCCCAGCCTCCCATCTGCACAGTGATCCCCACCCTCCAAGTGCATACTCACACCAGGGACTCCGCTCACTGTAAAAGACAGTGAAGGCGTCAGTGGGGTTGGCCAGGCCTGAGGAGGAAAAGGCGGTTCAGAGGGTGGAGTGGCCTAGCCTCCACTAGCAGCCTCCCTAACCTCTGCTGGCTGCCCAGTGGCCTGCCACCCTGCTCACCCTCATCCAGGGCGAAGCCAGCCCTCAGGGCCTGGAACTCAGGCCGCTTCACAAACAGCTCCATGCCTTGATGACCCCCAATCTCCTCATCTGTAAAGGCAGCAAGAATGTGGGACAGGGTGGGCCCCAACACACTCTCCCTGCCCCTGAAGGTGGCCCCCACCAGCCACTTCTACCTGGCACAAAGGTCAAGTGGATGGTTCTGGGGAAATGGTGGCCTTCAGCCTTCAGCCTCCTCACAGCCTCCAGGTATCTGAGGGGCAGGGAGAGGGTGTAAGCTGGGTGCTGGGGGGAGCCCTGAGATGCTTGAGCAGGCAGGCTGGAGCCTTGGGCCCTGCTCCGCCACAGCCTAGCAGGTGACTCCAGCAAGTCTCTGTCCCCATCTCCCCATCCAGGCAATGGTCACAGCAGGAATTCCTGCCCAAGGTAAGGGGTCAAGATGTTCCTTGGCCTTGAGGTTCCCCAGTCACGCCTGGGCCCTGCGAGGAAACTGGGAATGAAGGGCACTCACTGGATGCTGACACACTTCATGTCCTGGGCGCCCCTGCCATAGATGTAGCCGTCTGCATCCTTGAAGGCCTCAAAGGGATCGTGGCTCCAATATTCCTGGGGGCATAGGCAGAAAGGGGGACCCAAGCCCCAAATTAACCTACTTTGCCCAACTGTGGTCCCGCCCTGAAGAGGGCTGCTGACAGCCGTCATCCCTCATCTCTGCCTCCCACCTCCACCACCCCCAACCCACCCTGGCATGGAATGGCTACTGGGCAGAGGCTGCCAGAGTGGAGTAATGCTCTATGCGGTCAAGTTTGTGCCAGGACCAGCACTGTGGGCGCCCTGCAGTTGAACGGGAGGGTCTGTACTTTGCCCACAAGGGTTGCTCCATTGTGGGACATTGTGTTCCCACACCCCCAAGACACCTGGAAGACAGGAACCACATCCGTATGGGAGTTGAGCAAGACGGAGGAGAGTTTGGGGTTGGTGCCTGGCCAGGTTAACACGGTCACTACACGGCCAGGTGCCACCTAGAGAGGGCCAGGAGGAGGGGTCGTCAGTGCAGGGCGAGAAGCTGCTTCAGGTCCACCTCCCCGTTCCCATGCAGCGCCGCATGCTCACCTCCACTTTCTGACAGCCCAGGCCCAGCTGGAGGGCTCTCTCTTCAAAGAAGGCCACAGCTGCCCCTGGGGACACAGAGAGCCTGGCTGCCACTTCTGCCTCCCCACCCAGCCTCACCTCCCACGGGCCCAGGCAGAGATGGGGCGGACATCCAGAGAGGGGAGCAGACACCTGCCTCCACACAATTCCTCATCCATAAGAGACCTTTGCATCTCGGTCCCCAAGGAAGAAGATGTTTCTTGGCCAGTGACCCTTTGTGGAAGGCCAGGTGGCAAGTCCAGAGTGAGAAGCAGGTGTCATCGTTACCCTCCTTAAAGATGAGAAAACTGGGACTTTCCTGGTGGTCCAGTGGTTAAGACTCCAGGCTCCCAATGCAGGGGGCACGGGTTCCATCCCTGGTAGGGGAACTAGATCCCCACATGCTGCAATGAAAGCTCCCACACATACCAAGTAAGACCTGGCACAGCTAAATAAATACTTTTTTTTTTTTTTTTTTTAATTTGGGGAAACTGACTCAGAGACACAAGGCTCGCCAGCTGGGATTTGGACTGGACCTAGGTACACAGTTCTCTGGCACCAAGCCTGATTCCTTAAGGGCTGTGGCCTTTGTTCAACCCCAGGAGACTTCCGGGAGCCTCAGCTTCCCCTCCCCAGCCGCAAGTTCTGGGGAGTGAGGGGGAAGATTTCCTTATCTAAACGCCGGTTGTAACTTTTGGAGCAGCACAGGCTGGAGGGGCTGCTGAGAAGTCTGTTGGCCCAGGGAACGACTTAGAGCAGTGGAGGAGACATCTGAGGCAGCAGATTAGGCTCAGCTGGGTGACAGAGGTTGCTGCCTGGTTTAGAGCACAGACCCCGCCCCCGAAGCCCCGCCACACATCCTGAAACCGCCGCTTTCTCACCATAGTCCGGCTCGGGCTGGAGGGTGCGGATGCGCAGGTACTGACGGAAGAGCGTCACGGATGGGTGCTCGCCCTCGCTACCCTCGCTGGCCATGGCGCTGCCCTGCCGTGGTGAGCTGGGGGCAAATCGAGTGGCTGCCTACTCCTCCCCGCACCTGGCGCAGGTGGACTCCATCTGCACGCCGCCCCTCCCCAGGGCGGTTCCCCGGGCATCCCCCGTTACAGAGCCCCCATTCTGTTTCAGGCGCTGTGCTGACCACTTTCAGCACAGCTCCTTATTTAATCCCTCAAGGAGCCCCATGAAGTTCGTGCCTCTGAATGCATACATTGCAGACGAAAACGCAAAGAAGCTGAGACAGCTAGAAAGTAACTGAGCCACGTTTGAACCCACAAGTTGACTCCCGCCGCCCTTCCCCAAAAGAAATTTCCCCATTGCCTGGATTTCACTTCAGGGAGCTCCAGATCCCGCTACCCCTCACCAAGGCCCCCCACCTCGCTCTCGGCTGGTCTTGGCCCGCGCTCGCCGCTTGGCGTCCGCCCTGGACTCTGGGCGGGACTCGGGGTCCTGTGAGGTCTCAGGATCAAAACTGCCCTGGTCCGCCCACCACGTGGCCGGACCTCGCAGGGCGGAACCGAAGACTGCGAATCAGGACCGTCCCAGACTCTAAAGCCCAGTCGGCGAGGGCGTCCCCGCCCGCCAGTGGTTGCAGCCTCCACCAGTGACCTGAGGCTGGGATTCAGGAGCCCGCCCCGGGGCAGCTGCCTCTGCCACCAGCTCCGCCCCGCGCCCGGAGGCGAGCTCCTGGCTGACCCCGCCCCCGCAGGCCCAGTCCCGCCCAGCAGGGCACGCCCCCGGCCCCGCCCTTGGTTCTGGATAGCCCGTCCCACCTCCTGCAACCTCCCGATTGGGCGAGAAAAGAAGAGGGCGGGCACCGACTGGAAAAGTCGCGGCTGCCCGCTTGGGCGCCCCCTCGCTCTCAGGGTTCAGTCCCGCTAAATCCTGCTGGAGCTGGTCCCCACCTGCTCCACCACCCCCACCCGCGAGTCTCTACTTCTCCCCTTTTCACGCTTCAACTCCTTAGGGACGGCCTCCCTGACGGCTTCCACGCTCCCTGTGTGGAGAGGTTTACTGGTTAACAATCTGTGAGCGCCAGGAGGCTGGTCCAGGTACCCTCAGGATCTTGTTCCTGGCAGGGCACGGAGCAGACGGGCGGCGTGCCAGGCACGGAGAAGTGAACGGATGAGCGCCTGTGTGATCGCGCCGCTGTGTGGGCAAAGCTGTGTGTCAGTGGGTGACTGTGTATGACCACGTGAGTGTGAGATGGATGTGACAGATGGCACGCTGAGAGGATGTAATCGTGACGCTGTAGACAGAAGGAGAGATAGGAGACTGCACAGAAGCATACGTGTGGCACGTTCTTGGCTGATCCTGGGCCAGGTTCCTTGGCTCTTCTGCAGCCACCGGAGAAGGACGGTAAGAGGCACAGGTGTCCCACTGGCCACCCACAGGCTGCACACAGTTATAGCTGCCCATTTGTGTGCCTGGCTGTCCTCTGTACGTCTGAGCCAGTTCTACCCTCTGTTCCAGAGGGTGACTCAGCTTGGGGAGGGGCGGGGTTGAAGACTTCAACCTCTGGGCACAGGGGAGGCGGGCTAGGAAGGTAGGGTAAGGTCCATCCAACCCTTCTGGGGTTTAAGTTCAGCTGCTGACCCACATATTCCCAGACAGAAGCAGGCTTGCTGGTTCACCAGCAATGCTATTGTTGGCATGTTGATTATTTTGAATTAAAGTCACTTAAGAAATGTCCAATGCAGGAGGGACATTCTGACCCTCCTCTCTGTCTCCCTGAAAGCAGGAAAGAAATCTCTGTGAAAGGTACACTCCTTGAATCTGGAGATAGGACACCCTTATCTCCAGGGATAGGGAATGTAGGCCAAGAAGCCTCTATAAACCAGCTTTGTTACTTCTTTTAATTTACTACCCCCAAGCCCAAACTCTGTTAATAGATTCTTTACTAATTGAGCATCCAAAATATGTTTTTGTCCTGTCAAGTCCTCACAAATTTATTCTTCGTCTAAAAAGTATAAAAGCTGCCTGCTTTGGTCACTTCTTAGGTCTCATTTCTATGAGACCTCCTTGCACGCAACTAAAATTTCTTTTTCTCCTGTTAATCTGTTTTGTGTCAGTTTTATTGTTAGTCCAGCCAAGAACTCAAGATGGGGAGAGGGGGAAATTTCCCCCTCCCCAATAGTATGTTACAAGATAAACCACATTCACCATCCCCTCCTCTACACATCCTGCCCCTTTTGGCCATGGAACCTACATCCTGATTCACTCATCTCAGCCACCAGACCCTGGATTTCCCATCAATCCCAGTGATCATTTAGCAGGAGTAATGACCCCTCTCAATGACAGTCCCACCTGCCGGCCCTGTGTGGCCAAGTGCTCTGCTTACCCAGACTCATTCAATCCTAAAACCACTTTCTGAACTAGGTGTTACATCATGCCCATTTTACTGATGAGGAAACTGAGTCACAGATTAGCCACTCAGCAGCCATGTAGTAAGTAGCCTATGTCCTCAGCCTTCTCAGGCTGCTGGAGCACTCCCTCCAGCTCTCAGTCCTGAGCAGTCCCACACTTGGCTCCAACTCTCACCTCACCTGCAGCAATGCCAGCAAACAGGACCTGTCACTCCCCAGGTATGACAAAAATGCTTTTTTTTTATTGTGCCTCTGAGATAAAATGAAAGGTCCCAACTGGGTCTAGCCCTCTGGCCTCTGCCCTCTAAGCACAGGGGCTGCTGCCCTGGTACGGACTTGTCCAGACTCTCCAAGTTCCAGCCAGGCCTGGGGCCTGGACAGTGGGTGAGCTCACAGTAGATGGTCAAGGAAAGCAAGAAGTTCGAGGTGGAAGTCTTGTGGCTTGTGGAGGTAGCAGGCGTGGCCTGCATTGCGCAACTTCACCGTGGAATGGTTGGGCAGATGGCGGAGCTGCCGCAGTGACTCCAGAGCCAGGGTGCGGTCCAGCTCCCCATACAGGATGAGAGTCGGGGTCTGCAGGGTAAGGCAAGGGGCCATGATCCTGGGGCCTGAGGGGGACTGACCCTCAAGCCACCTCCTTAGGATATCTTCCCAATACACCCCATCTCTTCCATCCAGGTCAAGGATAGGGCCATGTGTCCTCCAAGTACAACCTATGTCTTTTCCCCCCATGACCCAAGCCAGGGACAGGAAGCCAGGACTTTCAGAGACCCTCCTCCCAATACCTTCACAGCCTGGAATTGTTCCTGGGTGTAGTTCTGGGTGGAGGCAGGTGCAATGGGCACAAATCCACGCAGCTGGTGGTGGCCTCGCATCAGGAAAGGCAGGGCATAGCGGCCACTCAGTGAAGGGCTCACCAACACGGCGTTCTGCACATGTAGGTCCTGCAGCACTCGCTCCAACAGCTCTGCCCGCCCTGCCTCTGTGCTTGCCTCCTTTGAAGGTGCCGAGTTCCCAAAACCTGGGAACAGCAGAAGGCACCAGCTGAGGGAGGCTGGGAAGGTGGTCAGGACTTCCTGCTCACCATAGTGGTCAAAGAGATGGGGACCAGTGGCACATAACATCTGCTACCCCCAAATTCCCAGAAGTTATATTTTTGTAAGGTGATAGGGCTGTTAAGAAAACCATCTTTCATTCATTATATTGGAAAAACTAAAGATTGATAGGGACCTCCCTGGTGGCCCAGTGGCTAAGACCTTATGCTCCCAATGTAAGGGGCCTGGGTTCAATCCCTGGTCAGAGAACTAGATCCTGTGTGCCGCAACTAAGACCCAGCACAGTCAAAAAAAAAAAAAAAATTGATAATACAGTGTTAGGGAAGATGAGGGAAAACGGATACTTTCATGCATGACTGATTGGAGAGTAAATCCATATAGCATTTTTGGAGAGTAAGATAATATTTGTCAAGAAATTTTAAATGTGTGTCTTCTGACAAATCAATTGTCCCTGATGGCTACCCTACAGAAATTATTGCCCATATGCTCAAAGAAGCATGTTCAGGGGCCTCCCTGGTGATCCAGTGCTTAACACTCTGTGTTTCCAATGCAGGGGGCATAGATTCCATCCCTGGTTAGGGACCTAAGATCCCACATGCTGTGTGGCGTGGTGAAAAAATAAAATAAGCAAAGAAAAAAAAAAAAAAAAAAGAAGAGGCATGCCCAAAGATGCTTCAGCTTCCTTACTTGAGCATTTTGACTGATACTGAAAACTCTAAACCAGCCTACACAGCCACTGGTAGAGGAGCGGCTAAGTGAAATCTGTTCATCCCTCCAACAACACACATTAGGATAAGGGAGGGTTACAGTGCCTGGCATGACCCGTGAGACACGGCAGAGGGGAAGAAAACCAGGTTGCGGAGAGATTCGCTAAGCAGGCAGGACACCAGTCATGTTTACAACCCCCACCACAGGACCCTGCATCTCTAGGTCTAAAAGCCCCCCGAGGATCTGGCACCCTCAAACTGCTTAGAGAAGTGACAGGGAAAGAGAAGTGGCATGGGTCTCTGAGAGGGGTCACTCTTGGTTGATTTTTTAATGACAAGAATAACAGCAAGAAATCATTTGTATAGCTGAAAAAGACATAAAGCTACCTAGTTTGTCATAACAAATACAGTGAGATCTCCCCATGTGATCTTTTGTGAGGCAGGTCATGTTTCTAAGTGCTCTGTGACATACAACAATCCACACTGTAGCTTTCAAGGTAGAAAATAAAAACAGCTTTTCGTGTTGCCCCTTTGTGTTGTGACTTGCCACTGCCTGTCTAGACCCTGGGGTGCAGATGCTCCCCAGCCACACCTTAGGGCTTTCCTACCCCTCCAGTTCTACCCTCTGACATTCTGTCCCTTTGTCCCTGCTGCATGTTACCTCCCTGGACCCAGGGGCGGGGGCTCACCTGGAAGGTCAAGGGCCACGGCCCGGTAGCCTCTCTGCGCCAGCAGCTGCAGTGTGCCCAGCCGCTCCCACGTCCGAGAGCTAAAGGCCTTTCCATGGAGCAGCACCACATCCGCCCTGTGGGCACACCGGGGAGTGTGTGTGTCCTGGGAGTTGTTTCTTCCAAGGCTTCTCCCACCACCCTCCCAGGCCCTGAGCACTTGGAGTTGAGTCCCACACGGGGACTCTCCTTGGGCCTAGTCCTTCCACTACACCCTAGGGTAAGCACCTACCTGTGGGCCCGGTGGAATGGGAGGACCTCACGGTAAAAAATGGGGGAGCTGCCAGGGGTGAGACCAGCCAGGATCGTGACATTGGAGTCTCCCCAGAGCCAGGAGGTCTGCTCAGGGGGTCCTGGCAGCCCCACATATAGCAGCAGCATGAACAGCAGGCCCAGGCCCAGGCCCAGCAGGGCAACCTGGGACCGGCTCATGGAGGTCTGTACCACAGTCTGGAGGAGAAGAGGAGACGGAGAAGAGGGTAGAGCTGAGTCCCCATAAAACCCCCTCAAATCCCACCCAGGAGTTTCCAGCAGAGGCAAAGCTCAGCCCTTGCCCTTTCCTCTGCTCTGGGCAAGTGTCTGCGGGTTCACACCCAAGTATTCCACATGCCAGGGTAAGGGCTCAGATACCCCATAAGTGTGAGGAGCATCTGAGATGTCCCCCTGGCATCAGTGGCCACCACCATCCTTGTGCCAGCTAAAACCACTTCCACTCATCAAGGACTTATGACAGCCAAGCCCTGTGCTAGGCCCTTCATATGTAATGCCTCATGAATCCACACAAGAACGCTAGGGAACAGATATGATTATAGGTTTCTTAATAAATGAGCAAAGTGAAGCTCAGAGAGCTTCTCTTCTCTAGATTCTCTTGCCCGACGTGCAGAGTAGCAAGTAGCAGAACTGACGCTTGAGCCCAGGGCCGGCCTCCCAACTGCCAGGCCACACTAACTTTGCCAGGAAGGAAACTGGCGCTGGGAGGTGATGGATGAACTGGTGGTTGGAGGGTCATCAAAGGTGAAAGAGCAAAGGGCAAAGCAATGTCCCACTAAGGGCATGTTTGCAAACAGTTCTGTTTATCAGACTGCATCCAATAATGCTAAAATCAGAATGTGATGGCAATATTTAATGTTCTACCCCAACTGATATTAAGTGGGAAGAGAACTCGTGGAGAATATCCCTGATGGAGAAAGTGCCTAGGCCTGAGTATGGGGCTAGCAGGAAGCATGGCACACTTATAAATGGAAAGGGCAGCAGGAGGCTGGAGCGACAAATGCCTCCTACCCCCCAGCTTTTACGCCAAGTGACCTGTTTCATGGACTCCTCCAGTCTGAGTCTTTGCCAGCCCAGAAGACAGGTCTCAGGACCCACACCCAGAGCAGTCAGCCCTGACTTTGAGACTCCTCTGCCAATTCCTGGCTGTGTACCTTGTTTGTCAGTAAAATGGAGAAAATGACCTTGCAGCTGCTCTCCCAAGCCTTCTATGAGGTTTCAGTAATACAGGGGGCCTGACCAAGGGCTAGCCTATCATCATTTTTTGGGTCTAGAAATCCTTGTTCCTGGATTCCAGTGAACATGTCTTTATTTGAGTGCCTGCTGGGCACTGGCCCTAGATCTGAGCTGAGAAATCGCCTTGGACCTTACCCACCTCTCCCAGAAGTTTTGGGGATGTTTCCCAAGCCCCCAGCCCCAGTCTCCAGGGTCAGGTGGTGACTGGGCAGTGGCAGCCCCTCTGGAGCAGAACCAGGAGCTGCGTGGAGGAATACACTCCTCTGTTCTTTCTGCCCACCACCAGCCTCGGATGCAAGCATCCAACACATCAGCCTAGGTTCCCACCAAGCAGAGTATCCAACGCTGAACCTCTCCTGTGGTGGGCCTGGGGCACCTCTCCAGGTAGGGAGGAATGGGACTGCAGCCGTTGCTATGGCAACCCAGGTAGCTGGGGCAATAAACAACAGTATGCTACAGAGATGGAAGAGGGGGAGAGGAGGCACTGTACCCACATGAGGTCCTCGGCATCCGTTTCAACAATGACACACAGGTGTACAGACATGCACACAAACTCTTGTCCCCAAACACTTTTCCTTTGTACAGGCTAGTCCCTGCATGGACACACAGCCTCCTTGCACAAGCACGGGCCTGTGTACAATCGATACCTTGAAATACACCCTCAAAATCACACATACATCAGTTATCAGGAAGGCAGATGCACAGGTACACACACACACACACACACGCTTTTAAAACCATATGCAGACCCTCATATCTCAAGCACACAGTCATACACACAATCCTAAAACTACACACGTACACAAGAACATGTATTTGGAGGTACAGGCAGGCAGACACCCAAACACAGAGCTTCAGAAATACACATACATACAGGTAGATATACACCGTTAAAGCCACACAGTAGACATACACAGACACAAGCGGGCAGATGGACTGACATACTGCCCCCCCCACCCCCCCACCCCCCCCCCCCCCGGCGCAGGCACACAGAGAAACGGACACACATCACACACACACACCCCCAGGCCCCCAAGAACACACTGCCAACAACTGAGCGGGTGCACACACGTGACAAAGGGACACAAACAAGCACACTGGCTGCCCTAGCGCGGCCCCTCCGGCAGGACTCTGCCCCAGGCTCCGGGGACAAGGGGCAAGGGGCGGGGCAAGAGTGGCCGCCCCGGGCAACCTGCTGGCCTCACTCGCCCGGGACACTTACCGGGCCAACTGGGATGACTGGACCCGCCACCGCTGGGCGGGCTCTGCTCGGATGCAACCAGCGGTCGAACGGCGCCGCGAGGTTGGCGCTGCTTCCACCACTCTGTGGGCCGCTGCGGTCACTAGGTGGCGGAGAGCCTCAGTGCGCTTGCGCAGTCCGCGCTCTCAGTCCCGCGCCTGGCAGCCAAGTTGCAAGGGACACTGGGGGGAGGCACCCCCAAAGCACAGAGGCCCGGCCCCACTTCCCACTGTCCAGATTTTCCAGGTTGTTTTTCGGCCTGAGAGCTGGGGCATAAAGAGAAATCACCCGACTTCTTCCCACCAGCGTGTCTCCACCCTTAGTCTCCGGTCTGTATGGCAGGGTTAAGGATAAGGGTTGTCTTTAGGCCCACAAAGGGTTGTCACCCGCAGAGGGTTGTCTTAAGGACCTAACGTCTGGAATGGAAGCTTCACTGTGTAACTGCCAGATATTAGTATTGTTTTGAAGCAGCCCCGGGCCTCTGGTCAGCCACTTCCCTGACCCCTGCAAACACACACACACACACACAGACACGCATGCACTCAGCCAGGGCCCTGGTGGCCTCTAGGCTCCTTCATGTCTCTATAAGTCATCTATCCTGGTTAGTGACATGTGACCAGCTCCGACCTGTCCCTAGCCTGTGTGGCCAGGCCTGGAACAGGGAGGATGGGAGGAACAGGCAGCATTCCCTCATTAGCACTCTGTGAAGCAGGCGGCACCACTCCCACTCTACAGGCAAGGAAATATGCCCAGGGCAGTTAGGAAATCGATCAAGGCCAGACATTGGCAAAACTTCGCATTCTAATCAGCCTGGCTTCCGCTGTGTTCCAGATTGAAAACTCTGGGCTTGGGCAGCTTAGTCAGGGGATGAGAGGGGGCGGGGGAGTGGGGAGGGAGCAGGAGCGATGAGACCCCAAAGGAACCCTTCTTCTCAAGATAAACCATATGCACCTGGGGCAGGTTGCTCAGGGTCTCCGAGTCCGACCCAGTCTGGGGTACAAGGGGTCGAGGGGCGTGGGGAAACCGAGACCGCTGTGAGAAGATGGGTCTAGCATAGCAGCACCCACCTCCCTGCGACGGACTGCCGCCACAAGCGGGCGCCCCGGAGCACGGCCCAGCCCCCGCCCTCTGGCGGGCCACCTCCCTCCTTCCCCGCACCAGCCCCTTCCCTGCTTCCCCGCCCCGGCCCCAGTCGCCGCCTTCTCGCCTGCCTCCTCGCGCAGCTCCCCAGGTACCTATCCTCCGCCCTCCGACCCTTTCTTCCTTTCTCTAGTTAGACCCCACCCCCACCCACCGCAAAGTTTCTCCCCTTCTTATCTTGGCTCCCCAGGCCCCCTTACTAGGGTCTGCCCTCCTCGGCTTTTGCGTGCACCTTACCAGACCCTGCGATCCACAGCCGAGGTCCTCGGAGGGGAGAGAGCCCGAGGTGGCGGTGCCGGAGAGCGCGCCTGGCCTCGGCGACCGTGTGTTGGGCCTCAGCGGGCAGCGCGCTGACCACCTCGCGGGCTTCGTCGGCCGGAACTCCAAAGCTTTTCCCCGCTCAGCGCTCCGGTTTCCGGCTCCGGAAAATAGATTTTTTTTTTTCCCACTCCAGCCCCGACTCCTTTGGGACTGCGGTGCCAATCCATGACCTATAGCAATTCCAGGAGGAGGAAAACGCTGATAAGCAGAATAGTCAGCTACTTACTGTTGATACGTTTACTATGCTTACTGTGTGCTAGGCACAGGGAGTGTTTTACACGCCTGGCTTCATTTAATCCTATCTACCACCTAGGAGCTAAGTTCTACTGTATTATCCCCAAAGGTAGGAAAGGATAATAACAATGGGAACAATAATTGTAATGGGAGCCCCATGTATTGAGTTCTTTCCAAAGGCAGGCCCACTCAATTATCAGTTTGTTTTTTTTTTTAGCTCATACATTCTTGAGGTGGACGTTCATGTCCCATACTTCAGATGAGGAGACTAAGGCACTTAGGCAGTGGCAGAGGCAGAAATAACACCTGTTTTCCTCACCCAAGGCGTGCACCTAGAGTTCTGGGAGCCTCGTTTGCTGCTACAGGAGAGACCCCTGCCCTCTCTAGGGCAGCCTCCCTGCTCCACGTGGGCAGGGCGTTCTGTGGCACCAGCACAGCAGCAGGTATGGCGGGCGTGGAGCAGCGCGAGGGCGCCATCCAGGTGCAGGGCCAGAGCCTCTTCTTCCGAGAGGCTCTCCCCGGCGGTGGGCAGGCTGCCCGCTTCTCCGTGCTGCTGTTGCATGGCATACGCTTCTCCTCCGAAACCTGGCAGAACCTGGGCACGCTGCACAGGCTGGCCCAGGCTGGCTATCGGGCTGTGGCCATTGACCTGCCAGGTAACTCGGGGGGCGGGGGCAGGCTTCTGGACAGGGGTTGTGGGGGCCTCACTGGGCACCCGGGGCTGGGGGACTGGGGGGATGCAGCCAGGCTGATCCCGGAGCTAGACAGGCTTCTCTAGTCCATGCAGATGCGGTCTGGACACTGCTCAGCTGCATCTGTGTTGCCTGGTGCAGTGTCTCAGGGTCTCTGAGCCTGTTTCCTTATCTGTCATGAGAGATAACCACACCCATTCTGGAGGATGGTTTTAATGGGAATGGACTGAGATGCTCCATATGAGTATGTGACCAGTACGTAACACAGAATAATTAGCAATCAGCAGATGGCAAGTAAAATGTTTTGAAAGAGCTGTAACCACCGGCCCTGTTGGAAGCCCTAAGAAGTGTCCACTGGCACCTTTGGGGGTGGCTAAGCCCCTGGTCATGATCCCACCTACAAAGCCCTAAGTTAGGTCCCGAGGGAGGGAAGGGCAGCGCCAGACTGCCAGTCATAACCTCAACTGGCAGGCTCCAGCCCACGGTGCCAAGTGTGAAAGGGGCAGCATGGCCGACCTGCTTCCATCTCTGGCCATGGCTGGTATGGTTTCAGTGCCCAAGGGCGGGCCTCCAGGACGGGACAGGATTGGTTCTGACAGTGGGTTGGGCCGAACTTCCAAGCCAAGGCCATGAACTAATCCTTCTGCAGAAGGTAGGGACTGACTAACCACAGGGGAGATATGTGTGCAGAGACCACCGCTCGTCCCCTGTCCTGGAGGGCATTTACCCTGCCAGCCCTGGGACAGGTGCCTCTGAAGCAGTTAACTCACTTAATTTTCACAACAATCTCAAACAGCAGATACTTTTGTTACCTCCCAGGTGGGGAAACTGAACAGCGGAGAGAGGGCTAAGGGCACTTTCCCAGGGTTACATAGTAAGTGGATCACCGGGACTTGGATCCAGCCATGTGGGGCTTCAGAGCCTGATTCTTTGAGGACACTGTTCTGGTGGAGGTGGGCACAAACATGGAGGGAAATGCCTTATGCTTGCCACAGGTACAACAGACCTAGGTTTCTGTAGCAATAACTACATGCATGTTGCAGGAACCTGACACAGAGCTTGACCCAGGAGGGCTTTCTGGAGGAAGGGACCATCTCTCTGCTGTCTTCTTACTCACCACGTTTGTCTCTCCCACACCTGAATCCCTGCAGGTCTGGGGCGCTCCAAGGAAGCCAAAGCACCTGCCCCTATTGGGGAGCTGGTCCCCAGCAGCTTCCTGGCAGCTGTGGTGGATGCTTTGGATCTGGGCCCCCCGGTCGTGATCAGCCCATCGTTGAGTGGCATGTACTCCCTGCCCTTCCTCACGGCCCCAGGCTCCCAGCTCCGGGGCTATGTGCCAGTGGCCCCCATCTGCACTGACAAAATCAATGCTGCCGACTATGCCAGAGTGAAGGTACCCCTGTGTGGGAGGCTGAGATGCCCCTGCCAGGAGCAAGGATGAGTCCATCCTGGGGGGGACTGGGTAACCAAAGGGGTAGTTTCTGAGACGAGTTGAACCACCAATCTCTACCCGTGGGGTAAGCGGACAGTAGATTACTATGCCAAGCCCTGTGATGTGTACTGGGGCAGACACAAATTTATGCCTTTCCATACAACCCCTTCACTGGGCCAGCTTGGCTCCCACCATTTGCAGTGACCCCAGGGAGAGACCAAAGTGATGAGGAGGGCTGGAGTTGATCTCCAGGAGGCTGAATCTGGAATGGTAGGTCCCTGTTGACTCTGCCTCCTTTTTCTTTCTCTAGGCATCAGTTCTTATCGTTTATGGAGACCAAGACCCCATGGGTCAAACCAGCTTTGAGCACCTGAAGCAGCTGCCCAACCACCGGGTGTTGGTCATGGAGGGGGCGGGGCACCCCTGTTACCTTGACAAACCCGAGGAGTGGCACACAGGGCTGCTAGATTTCCTGCGGGGGCTAGCATGAGGAGCAGCCCTGCTGATGGGGATGGGCCGCTTGCCTGCCCTGGTCTCGCTCTTGCTCATTCCCTCTCCTTCTCTTTGTGGGTTCCTTCTCATCCTGTACATTGCCACAGGTATGTTTATCTGGGTTCTTTTCTTTTAGGGTCTGTCGTTTCCTCTTCTTTCTCTTGCAGGGACAGGCTGAAGAGGTGAAATCAAGAGGAAAAAATTTTCAGGAATCAAGGGACATAATCTGGTGGAGGGTAATCCATTAGATGAACTTCTATAAGTTTTCCTGCTCAGCTTTCATTCCTTCTGCTCGGTCCAGCTTCTCCCCACCTACCACCTCCTCCTTTGGCTGCTCTGCTGGGTAGCACAGCCCCTAACTCCACCTCTTAGGCCACAAAAATATACATACCCACATGCATGCTTACACATTAGAGTCATGTATGTTCCCAAATATGACCCTTCACTGGGCCATACACACAGCTCTGAGCTGACACTCACGGCAGCGTTGCATTGCACGCACAGACACACACTACTCTGCCACCACACAAGTGCTTACACAGGCACATTCTGCCCTCCCCACCCAGGCAGCACCCCGTGTCTGGGAAGGCAGGGATCCCATGAGACCAGGCCTTGCAGGAGACCCTCTACCAGGGTTAGGGGATGGCTAGCTCTGAACCTCACTAACCCACAGGTTGCAGCTGGCCCCAGATCACAAATGCTCCCAAAGGAGGGGGCTCACCACTTGACCCTCAGATCAGCTCCCCAGGCCTGGGTCTTCTCGGCCTAGCTGGTTTCCTGCTCTGAGGTTTGCTTGGTGGGGAGACCGAGAGTGAAGGTCTGTGAAATAAAGTGATGCAATTAGACCCGCAGGCTCTCGCTGTCTCCAGAGCGCCGCCCCTCCCCCGTCCCTTGGGGACCGCCACTGCGAGCCCCTCCCCCACCCTGGCGGGACCAGATGGTCCCCCTGCCCTTTGTCCACCGGGCCAGATGGAGGGGAAGGGAGATTGGATTCCCCTCCCCACCCCCACACACCCAGGTGCCAAGAGACTCAGCTGTAGGGGAGGTGGAGGTCAGTGGGACCAGGCTGAGCCGATTACAGACAAGGGGAGGTAGATTTGAGTCCCAGGGGGCGCGTCGGCCTGGGGCGCCGTGCGGGGAAAGCGAGAGCTCGGGAACCGCCCAGCTCCCCCCGCCCACTCTTATCCCGTCCCTAGTCGAGTACTCAACTACGCCGCGACCCTGGCCCGAAAAGGAGTTCCGGGGGTAGCTCTGGGGGGAGTCACGGGGCGGGCGCCCCGGGTCACACCGCTCTCAGGCCCCTCCTCCAGCTGGTCCGGTAACCTGTCCTGGACGCACGAGGGCCGGGCCCGGCGGAGGCTGGGGGTGGCTGAGGGGCGTGGGGCTTGGTGGTGGGCGAGAGCCCCGCGCGGGGATGGATGGCGCAGAAGCCAGGAGCGCCGGAAACTCGGCCCCGCAATGGGTCGAAACCTGAGCTCCGAGGGATCCGAGCGGGAGCTGGGCAGAGGCCGAGATGGGGGTGCAGGGGACTCGGGACGGAAGGACCAGCTGGCCGAGAGCGAAGGGACTGGGAGCGGGGCGCGGCGCGGGCAGAACCGTGACCGGGACCGCGCTTCAGGCCGGATCCCCCCTCGCCCCCCACTCCCGGGGGCTGGAGGAGCTGCCGGGGGAGGGTCGCGCGAGCCCTCCCGGAAGCGGCCGCCGCTCGGGGCGCACCGCGGCGCGCGGGGCGGGGCGGGCGGCTGCGGCACTGGGGCGGCTGGGGCGGGCCCGCCGCGCTGTAATCGGATCCGGGGAGGGGGCGGGGAGGGGCCGGGCCGGGCGGGCCGGGGGTGGGGGGGGCGCGGAGCCGGGCTCCGGGCCGGCCGGGCTCCGCGCCTGTCAAACCCCTCATTGTTCGCAGCTGATGTCACTCGCAGTTGTGAGCGGCCGCCTCTCCCGGGGACAATGTGGGACTGAGCGGCCCAGCCGCCGCGCCGCCGCCGCCGCAGGACAGCCCCAGCGAGGTAGGGCGCGGGCCGGGCGGGGCACCACCGGTCGCGAAGTTTGGGGGTTCGGCCGGGGGGTGGGGAGCCCGCGCCAGAGTCCACAGGCCAGGGTCCCGGGTTTGGGAGACCGGGAGACTGCGAGGAACACGTTCCCTGTCCCACACGGGCCCAGGCCTGCACAGGTGGGGGGCGCTGGTCGGCCAGAGGAGCCCCCAGCTACCAGGGAGGGGCGTTCTGGACCCGACACCCCAGATTTGCGGCCCTCATCCCACCTGCTGTTTCTGTCCTTTGGACCTGTTCTTCTCTAGACCTCCTGCCCTGGCTTCTGGTTCTGCTCCACCTCTGTCCCCATCAGCCACTCCGCTGCAGTTCCTGGCTCGGCACACACCCCTGCCCACTCTCTGCAGTCCCTGGGGGCTCCAGACACAGACCTCCAGGCCAGGGGTGTGTGGAGATGTCAGTTTGGTTTGGGCTCAGAATGGTCCCTGGTGCCCTGTGGCTCTTGAGCCCCTCAGCTCTGACCTAGCTTCTTAGCTGGAGTCTTAGGAGGTGCGGGGGCTCTGGCTACTCACTTGAGCCTGGCCCTGGAGCCTGCCTGGCCAGGAGAGGGAGGTGCCCGCCTCCTCACTCCCCTATCCTAGGCCCGCCATCTTGGGACCTGTGGCACCCAGTGCCCCGCCCGGCTCCAGCGCCCTGGGGAGTGGTCTTCAAAGGGATGCACTTAGGACCAGGTGCATTCCCTCCTCCCAGAATTGGGCTCTTGGTCCCCCACCAAGCCCAGGATGATCACCTTCATGTGGGTTCAACAGAGCATGTGTCGCCAGGGGCTCTTCTTCTCCCACAAAGAGTTTTTAGACCCCAAGGACTCCCCAGGACCTTAAACATCAACTCCAGTCTTCACTCTTCCCTGGGATTACCCCCGCTGCTTCAGAGCCAGCACCTGGACCCTATTGTTTTCCCATCAGACAGTCCCCTAGCCCCTTTGGGCCTTGGAACCCCCTCAAACTCCAAGGCGCCCCCATCCCTGCCCCCACCCCCTAGCATTCATCAGCATGCAGGCTCAGACTGCCCAAACACAAGGGGATTGTTCTTCTTGCATGCTCAGGGTGGGGGGCTGGGAGCAGGCGGCCCACACACCCTGGCAGGCCCAGGCCACAGGGAGGCTGGCTTTGCCCCGCCCTGTGTCCCCAGACAGGCTCTGTCCACCCTCCCTACTCCCATCAGCGCCCCCCCCCCCCACACCCCCAGCCTCCATCACCGTTGCCTGGTGGCACTGACCTCTTGAGGAAAGAGCTCTGAGCCGCACAGGTGGACCCCGGGGTTCCGCCAGCTCTGCCAGTTGCCTCATTCTCATGTAGCTTTGCAGACAAGCCCCTTTTTCTCAGGGCCTCAGGTTCCTGTCTGGCAAGGCCCTTTCAGCTAAGACAGGTTGAGCCCGACTTTGTGAAACCTATCCCACACCGCAGCTCTTCCTTCAGCCTCCCTTCTCCATGGGGAAACTCACTCAGGGCCCCCCACAAGTCTCAAAGCAAAGCGCAAATCCCCCACCCCCCAGTGATATGCCCGGGGACCACCTAGACTCAAAGACAGTAGGAGCAAGGGCTGGGGTGCTGAGGAATGGGAACTAGGAGTCCTGCCCAGGCAGATCCTGATTCTCCCATGCGGCTGGTCCCCTGCACCCTGAGTCTTCTCACCCTGCTCTCACAGTTTTCTCTGGGATCCTTAGCCTCATCGCTGGTCTCGAATGCCTCCGAGCCCTGAGTCCTTTCTTCTCCCTTCATACTGAGCCTGGTCCTGGCTCCTGGAACTCTGCAGAGTGGAAAGGCAGACTCAGAATTGCCCAAATGGGGCTCTTAGTGACAGGCATCTTTGAGGAGCAAAGAGGCCTGAGTGATTGGAAGCTTTGGGGAGGGCTTCATAGAGGAGGTGGCATTTGAGAAGGATTTGGACAGAGAGTGGGGAGGATGGGCAGTTGAAGCTGGGATCAGCCTGGGCAAAGGCCCAGAGGCCTGGAGGTGCTAGGCATGTTTTGTAGTCTGGTGTGTGTGGGGGATGGGGTAGAGATGAGACAAGAGAAGTTGGCAGAAGCCGGATCATGAAGGGCCTTGACGGGCTGTCTGGAGATCAGGCTTTATTCCTTGGAGACTGGGGAACCAAGGATGGTTGTTGGGCAGCAGAGTGACCCAGTCTTCAGCGTGGAGAGTAGAAGCTAGAGAGACCTTTCTCAACTGGGGTGAGACAGTGAGGGGATGGGTACCAGTGGGGCTGTACCATGAAGCTGTGCCCATTCTCCTGGAGTCCAGTCTGGCCCTGGGCCTGCCTTGCTTCCCTTGGCCCTGAGGACTCTTGGGAGCGGGTAGGGTGGGGTGCATTGCCTAAGGAAGACTGTAGCATTTCTGGTACCAGCCAGCTTGTCAGAGATTCCTTCTCTGCCTGGTACTGAGTCTACAGGACAGTTCTAGGTCAAGAAACCAGAGGCTGGAGCTCAAGGACCCCACGCTGCTCCCCTGCAGGCCCCTCCTCCCTGGATTCTCCCATAAAGTAGGTATGAATGGCCATCCTGGGAAGCTGTAAGACTGAGAGGATGGGCGTGTGGATCCGAGGATGTTGGGGCAATTCTTGTAGAGGCCTAGCTAATCAGAAAGGCTGAGTGTGCCCAGAGAAAAGGATGGGCAGGGGAGTCAGGGTCCCTCAGTACTGATCCCCTCTAGGCCCAGTGTTGACCACCCCCCCACCACCACACCCTGCTTCGCCTGATGCCCCAAGCCATTCCCCAGCATCACTGGGTGTGGCCAGCATGGCTGCTTTTGGAGTGGGTATAGAAGAAGGCTGTTAGGTTGGGGGCTGGAAGGGGATGTTGGGATGTGAGGTGGGAGTGAACTTGGAGACTGAACCCTTCTCTCTCTTCCCAGCCCAGGTGGGTCTACAAGCCCCAGTTGGGACCGACACTCTGGCTAACAGAGCCAAGGGAATCCCCCAAGGGGCGGGCCAGTCCACTTGAGTTGCTTGGCCCCAGGAGCCCTCCCTTCCCCTGGATTGTTCTTGCTCCAGAACAAAGCCAGGGTGGACACTTGATCCCTGCATGTGAGGGGGGAGCTGGCTAAGCCCCCGGCCCTTTGATTGGGCAGCTGTCATGAGAGAGACAGCTGTGGGGGGAGGGGCAGGAAGGGGCAGCCGCCATGGCTTACACAGCTGTCACCCCCCGCTCCGCCCCCTGCAGCCTGAGTGGCAGGAAGCCAGGGACAGAAGGAGTGGGCACTGGATCTGGGGCGGGGGTCTGGGGAGCAGGAGGGAACGCCCGAGGTCAGAGGCCTGGTCTGAGCTTGGTATGTTCTGCCAGGGAGCCCTGCTGACCAGAGGGGGCTGGGCACCCCCAGAGGTGAGCTGGAGGTCAGTGTGGCATGGTGCGTAGCTGCCATGTGGGTGGCCCAGCAGGGACCTAGGGCCCACCAGGCTGGAGCAGCAAACAATTCCCTAGAGGCCCTGAAAGGGCAGAAGGGGAGCCAGTATGCCTAGTAGAGCTGCTTGTTTTCAGAGCTCCTGGGAGAAGAATTAGAGACCTGTATCAAGACCCTTCTTCTCCCCAAAAGACAGGAAAGACCTTGAGGGTCCATCAGAACAGGAAGGACACAGAGAGACCAGCCATTCCCCTGTCCCCCCAGCCCCCACAAACACACACATAGCACAGATGGGTAAACTGAGGTCCGTCAGGTGCAGGCCTGGCCAAGGTCACTTGAACTTGGGGCAGTGGGGCTCTGCTGTAGACCCAGTTTATCTTTTTCAGGGCGAGAGCCCTAGTTTTGGCCACATCTCAGCCCTCCTGCCCTGTTTTCCCAGGAGCCTTTACTCACAAGAGGTGATGTGGAGATGTCAGGTCTCCCACTGGTTATCACCCCAAAGGAGTGCGTGAGCCCCAGAAAATTCTAGAGCTTAAGATGTGGCTCTGGACAAGTACAGTCTTTTCCAAACACAGCCCATGTCTACTAACCAGGCAGGGATCTCAGGGACTACTCAAGCCTGCTCCCCACCTTTGAAGAGCTGCCCCTGCAACCTTCCCCCAACCCCAAAGAGGACAGCCAGCCAGAGGAGGCAGGCAGGACCCTGCTAGTCTCAGCAGACCCCACCTTTCTTGTGACCTTGGGCAGGTTACAGACCCTCTCTGGGCACCAGGCTCCCCTTCTGTTTGGTGAAGTCTTCCATTCAGATAACCAGTGTGTTCTGAGTAACTTCTCCGGCCTGCTCTGGAACACCAGGAGAAGGTGGCAGTCTTGGCTTCTGCTCTAAGGGGCTCCCAGGCTGGCCAGGGTAACCGAAACGAAGCACGTCATCACGAATGCTCTACTGGGGGAAGTGCTGGCAGCTGGGGGAGTGTTAGCAAGGGCAGCCAGCGTGACGCTGGCCAGGATGCTCAGAGAGCACTGGCCCTGCATCCACTGTTGCCCTCTGAACTCTGGAAAGCCTACCGACAGAACTCGAGCAGAGGAAGGAACAGGTTCTGGGGAGGCAACAGCTACTGGCTGTTTGGGGGGTTCAGGGTATCACCCCCTTAGCACGGATGAAGAAACAGAGGTCTCGGCTATGCAGTGGCTTCCTGAGTCAGCCAGGCTGGGAGACCCACCCCTCCTCCTCCGTGCCCAACCTCAGTCTAGTGGTGTGTGGGGCGGAGGGCGGTTTCTGAAGGGGACACTGGACAGAAGAGCTCTATACTCTTGATGCTGGAGGCAGGATAGGGCAGGAGGCTGGGGAGGAAGGTGCCTAGAGGTCTCTGGGGGCACTCGAGCCCCCGCCCCTCCTGGCGGTAGGGATTTTTAGGGTCAGGGCCTGCTCTTGGCTCAGACTGGGCACCAGGTGGTCCCCTCCCTGTCTTCCTGCTCGGGCTCTGGTCCCCCTTGAGCTCCCCATCAAGGCTGAGCCTCGGCGGGAGACAGCCGCTGAAGGAGAGGGATTTCCAAGCAGGATTAAGGTCCAGGATTAAGTCGGGGCATGAAAAGGGGTCGGGTGGGGAGGGCTGGCGGCCGGGCTAATCCCAGCAGCTAATCTCTGGCTCCTGCTTCCTCCATCAGTTAACAGCCTTGACGTTCTCCCACCGGCCCCCAGTCCTGTTCTTACCCATCACCCAGTCCCACAGGGGAAGCAGTCCCTCCATTTTACGGGTGAGAACACTGAGACTTAGCGTCCAAGTAATTTGTTTCTGGAGCAAAAAGTGCTCCAGGCTGGGAACACCGCCAGCTTGGACACTTAACCTCCCCGGGACTTCGGAGAGGGCTCAGAAAGCCACTGTGCACGCTGCTGGTCCCCAGACACCCCACGCCCACCCCCAGTGCTGAGTGAACCCTGCTCACAGCTGTCGCAGAAGCCTCTGCTCTCGACTCCTAGTGGACAGGCACAGCCCACCCTCCCGGAGTCTTGCTACCTCCATTTCCACCCACCTTTCGAGACCGCCCATGGATGCTCCGGCTCCCTCTCCACCTGCTCCAACCAGGCTCTAGCCAGCGGGGGCTCTGCTTCCTGGACTCGAGTGCCTCTTGTTTGAAGTAACCTTTCAATTTGAACCCAACCTTCAAGGCCCAGTCCACAGGGATCCCCTCTCCCAGGAGGTCAGGGAGGAGGCTACCTCTCTCTGGATTCCCCACAGGCCTCCGAGTTCTTTTTTTTTTTTTTCGATGTACCAGGGAAAGGGAAGAATACTTGTGGAGACACAGGCACCCAACTCATTTTAATTTTTGTGAACTCTGGGGATTGGACTTGGTATCCCCTTTGTACAGTTGGGGAAGCTGAGGCTCAGAAGGGTTATAGATGCTGGCCAGGCTTACACAGCTGGTGAGTCGCACACAGCAAACTGGTCAGTGTGATACTTGAAATTTGTGGTCCATGCTGTCTCCGTGCTCTGGAAGTTTGTGTAGCTTGGCTTTGGGATTCCCATGTAAGGGCAGGGGACCTGAAAGAGAGTGGAGCTCTTCTCTAACCCCTCTCCCACTGCCCCCGCAGAGCCGGCCAGGCCACAGTGTGGACGCATTCCCAGGCAGCCTCAGCCCCAGCCCCGCCTGACAGGATGAGCGGCTCAGATGCGGGGCTGGAGGAGGAGCCAGAGCTCAGCATCACCCTCACACTGCGGATGCTGATGCACGGGAAGGTGAGGCGGTGGGGGCGTGGTGAGGGGGCTTCCCTGTGGCTCAGGAGGGGGCAAAGGGGAAGGTGAAGCAAGAGCTGGCCGGCTTGTGGTGGGGAGTCTGATCTTGGGTATCCTGTCTCCTGTGGAGTCCAACCCACCCCCACCCTCAGTGGGGGAAAGGGCGGTGCCTGGGGTGTGGGTATGCTGCTGACTGCACTCTTGTCTGGTTTGCAGGAGGTGGGCAGCATAATTGGGAAGGTAGGTGCCTCGTTCTATCCTGTGTGTCCCCTTCAACCCGAGACCTCAGCCTAGGAAAGGAAGCAACAACCGCTTGGCCTAAGAGCCATTCTCTGTTTTGTGTCCTGCAGAAAGGAGAGACTGTAAAGCGAATCCGGGAACAGGTGAGGATGCAGTTTGGGAGAGGAGCCCAGGGTACCTGGTTTGGAGGGGAGGGGAGATGCCTGCCCCACCCTGTCCCTGAATCCACCGTCTAGGACCACCGGTCAGTGCCCCTAGAAGGTGGCCACTTCCAGCCTTGGCTGGGGCCTGGTGAGTGGCGGGCAGGCAGGTTCCTGGCCAGGAAGCAGAGAAGGAGCCCCGCTGCCCGGTGCTCATCCTATACCCGCAGAGCAGTGCCCGGATCACCATCTCTGAGGGCTCCTGCCCTGAGCGCATCACCACCATCACTGGGTCTACAGCAGCCGTCTTCCACGCGGTCTCCATGATCGCCTTCAAGCTGGATGAGGTCTGTGGCTGGCTGGAGGGAGGCCAAGGGTGGTCCCCTAGGAGGAAGGGGACTCTGATCCACAGAGTGGCTACGGGCGGGATGGAAGGCCAAGTGGGATGTGGGTGGGCTCCCCTCCTTTGCCCCCCAGCAGGAAGGTGTCCCAGGGGTGGGGGAGCAGCACAGGCACACACGGCCAACCGTGTCTTCCTGGCCAGGACCTCTGCGCTGCTCCTGCAAACGGAGGGAATGTCTCCAGGCCTCCAGTGACCCTGCGCCTTGTCATCCCTGCAAGCCAGTGTGGCTCGCTGATTGGGAAGGCGGGCACCAAGATCAAGGAGATCAGAGAGGTGAGGGGAGGGGGTCTCGAGGAGAGAGCTGGGCTTACGTCTTCCTATCCCTTGGGGAGCTAGGAGCCCGGGCACTTTGCTCTGGGTTATGGGAGTAGCCGGAAGTGGCCCCGTTCTTTGCCCACAGACTACAGGTGCCCAGGTGCAGGTGGCAGGGGACCTGCTCCCCAACTCCACAGAGCGCGCCGTCACCGTGTCCGGGGTGCCTGATGCCATCATCCTCTGTGTGCGCCAGATCTGTGCTGTCATCCTGGAGGTGGGCCCGGGAGCAGGGCGAGAGGGCAGGGGCTGGGCCCTGTGGCTGCCTTGTCATGCCCCCCAGACCTACGCCTGTGGCACCAGGTGGGGCTAGGGCGGGGCTGCAGGGCTGCGTGTGAGATGCTCAAGGACATCGAGCTGTATTTATCTGGGGCTTATGGGGAGGGCCCTTGGGGAGGCCGGGGGGCCTGAGAAGGTCCTGACCGAGCCTTCCCATGTGTGCCTTCCAGTCCCCACCCAAAGGAGCCACTATCCCGTACCATCCAAGCCTCTCCTTAGGTACTGTGCTTCTCTCCACCAACCAGGTGAGGGGGAACAGCAGGAGTGGGACGTGTTACTGGAGAAGCAGGGGGCGCGGAGGAAGGAATGGGGGGTCCAGGGAGAGGTGGGGAGGGGTGACTGCCCACACTGCCCTATCACAGTGACCCCCTTTGACCCACTCTGTCCTCACAGGGGTTCTCTGTCCAGGGTCAGTATGGCGCTGTGACTCCAGCTGAGGTGAGTGCCCAAAGCCCACGGCACCCCTTCCAGAACAGAGCACCCCTCTGACTCCTGACCCCTCTTCTTGGCACAGGTCACCAAGCTCCAGCAGCTCTCGGGCCACGCAGTCCCCTTCGCCTCACCCAGCATGGTGCCAGGTGAGCGGTCCCTGCGGAAACAAGCAGGGGCAGATCCCAGGGGGCCGGGCAGCCCCCTCTGGAAAGGATGAGGGGAGGCAGGAAGGACCCAGACTCAAGCCCAGTCCCTCTTCTTCCCGCCTGCAGGACTGGATCCTAGCACACAGACCAGCTCACAGGAGTTCTTGGTTCCCAATGACGTGAGCATGGGATTGGGGTGGTTTGAGGGGGAGAATAGGGGAGCCCAGCAGGGTGGGGCGGTCTGGGCCTCACCTAGGGTTGAATCCCACCCTCTCCCCAGCTGATCGGCTGCGTGATCGGGCGCCAGGGCAGCAAGATCAGTGAGATCCGGCAAATGTCAGGGGCACATATCAAGATCGGGAACCAAGCCGAGGGCGCTGGTGAGCGGCACGTGACCATCACTGGTTCACCCGTCTCCATCGCCCTGGCCCAGTACCTCATCACTGCCTGGTGAGTGTGGGGTGGGGGTGTCATAGGTCAGGGGGCGTCTCTGCCTGAGAAAGGCAGCGGTCGGGTGGAGAGAGTGGACTTCCCTTCTCCCGGGCCTGTCCTCTGCCTCCCTAACCCTGCCGTACTCATCCACGTTGCGCCATCTTCCCCTGCGTCTGTCCCTCGTGCCCTCTGTCCATCCCTGTCTCTCCTCCCTGGCACTTGGGTCTCCCCATTTCTCCCCTTACCCTATGCTGTGTCTGCTTGTCCTTATCTGCTGTGTCCCGTCCCCATCCTTCCGACCTGTCCCATCTTTTCCCCAAACACACCCATCCATGTCATTGTTTTCAATTCCTGTGTTTCATCTAATCTCATCCCTTGTATCTGCCCTCATTGCCCCCTGTCTCGCCGCCCCCACCTTCCCTTCATCTCCCCCCTCTGCCCCTCTTTCCAGTCTAGAAACGGCCAAGTCTACCTCTGGGGGGACACCCGGCTCGGCCCCCACAGACCTGCCTGCCCCTTTCTCGCCACCCCTGACGGCCCTGCCCACCGCTCCCCCAGGCCTGCTGGGCACACCCTATGCCATCTCCCTCTCCAACTTCATCGGCCTCAAGCCCGTACCCTTCTTGGCTCTACCACCTGCCTCCCCAGGGCCACCGCCGGGCTTGGCGGCCTACACTGCCAAGATGGCAGCGGCCAATGGGAGCAAGAAAGCTGAGCGGCAGAAATTCTCCCCCTACTGAGGCTGGCTGAGGCACAGGTGCGGGGGCAGGCAGGACCGCCGGCAGGGGGCTGCCTCTGCTACCTGCCCAAGGACTCCACCCCGGGAGGGGGTCCCAAACGCCGCTAATGCCCAGACGCATGGATGCACCCCCCCCCCCCCCCGACCCGGTCTGTGGGAGTTCCTGCTCTAGGAGTGGGGGTGGTTTCCGGCCCAGGGTTTTGGGAGCTGTGGCAGCCCCAGGATAGGGGGCTTGACCCCCCTCTAGTTCTGTGCTTGGATGCAGGGAGCATCCTAAGTGCCCCCACTTTGGGGGGGTCACTCATGCACTCCCCATCCCTCAGGGCTTCCCTTCTACTGTCCCCCGCGTGGGGATCAGGGAGGAGGCCTGGGGGTGGCTGGGGGCCTTGCTTCTCTCCCCACCTCCCTGCAGATTCCTGCTGCTTCCACTGATACCCTTTTGACTGGAATGGACTGGCTGGGCTTGGCAGAGGGCAGCCTGAAGAGGGGGCACTGCCAGGCAGCTGGGGGAGTGGCATGGGGGCAGGGGCCGAGTTCTCAGCAGCAGATACTCTGTACAGTTTTTTCAATTCCTGTTTTTGAATAAATATTCTCAGAGACCAGGAAGCTGTGAAACATTGTGGGTGTTGGCAAAACCTACAGAATATGGGTGCAGCCGAGGCCCCAGAGGACCCCATCTATGACTCCATCAGCCCCCCTGGGTCTCAGCCCCTTCCACATGCCAGTTCTGGGGCTTTAGGGCTCTTTGGGGATCATGTAGTCCAGCCTCCTGTCTCTGGCACCAAAATGATCCAGTTTTTTTCTGGGCATTTTTAGAAGCTGATGGAGGAGCCTCAGTAGTTCTGTCCAGCCTCTTCTTGGTGCATATGTCGCAGAG
The DNA here is from genome assembly GCF_023091745.1 of Budorcas taxicolor. Taxonomy (NCBI): domain Eukaryota; kingdom Metazoa; phylum Chordata; class Mammalia; order Artiodactyla; family Bovidae; genus Budorcas; species Budorcas taxicolor. The sequence goes on along the minus strand of NC_068910.1, from coordinate 11,566,465 downwards.
GTTTTTCCGAATGTCCCTCCACTCGTTCTTCCTGCTGTGGCTGTACCCCAGACCCTGCCCTGGTTGGCCCACTCCCTTTGGCTGTGAGCCCTTAGGGCCCTCTTCTCTGTGATCCTGCCCACCTCCGCTTCTTCCTTGGCCTGGGGACCATCTGTGAGTGTCCAGATCTATCCAGATCACTCAAGCTGGAGGAGCCCTTAGACACAGTCCCGGGTACAGTTGGGAAAACTGAGGCCTGGGGAAGGGTAGGTGTGTGTACAAGGCCATGCAGAGTTGGGCCCGGCACTCAGGACTGCTCCCAGAAGAATCTGGGCCTCACCAGGCTACAGGCCCCCTTCTTCCCATTCCAGGGTCAGAACTCCAGGCAGGGCACCTGGCGCAAGCTGTGCTGGAGGCTGGACGGGCCCTTTCCGATACCACCCTGCTTTCTCCAGTCCCGCTCACCTGGGAGACATCTCTCACGTGGCCTCTGACATGCTCAGGCTTTCCCTTTCTGTCAAATCCCGGCCTTGATCAGGTGCCTCAGAAGGGCCAAGAGCAGGGCCCTCTGGAGGTCTCTGGAGGTGCCGCAGGAGGGCCCGCGGGTGCCAGGCCCTTGAAGTGCAGGCTCGCGGGGACCGCGGCAGCGCTCGGCGGGCAAGGCGGCCCAGCGTCCGGCGTACAGGGCGCTGCAGCAGGCCGTACAGGAAGGGGTGAGCCGCGAAGGCCGAGTAGGCTATCCAGGTGACGGCCGCCTCGGCCGCTGCGGCCTGGGCAGCAGGCGCCAAGCACGCACAGCCGTAAGGCAGCCAGCAGGCTGCGAACTGGCCCACGGCCAGCGCCGGAGCCAGGGCTGCTTTGCCCCAGGGCGGGCGAGGCCGGAGGGGCGGCAAGATGGAGAGGCGACTGTCCAGAGAGTCGGAGCGCGCCCGGGACCCGCGTGCGGGTCGTGGGGGCCGCAGGGCGGCCCGGCGCGCCACGAGGAAGATGCTGCCGTAGGCGCCGAGCAGCAGGAGGGCGGGCAGCGCGAAGGCCAGCAGCGCCCAGAGCGGCCGGAAGGGCCCGAGGCCCCCCGCCAGGACCGAGCAGCGAGCCGGGGCCGGGGGCGGTGCGGGCGGCGGCCCGAGCAAGGAGAGCGCGCCCAGCAGCCCGGCGGCCGCCCACACGGCCGTGAGCACTAGGCTGGGCGGAGGCCGCGCGCCGGGCCGCAGCGGATGAACTATGAGGCGGTAGCGCGCCAGGCCGAGCGCCGCCACGCCGAGCGTGCAGGCGGGCAGCAGCGCCGCCGAGAGGAAGCGCGCCGCGCGGCAGGGTGCGGGGCCCAGGCGCACGCGGCCCAGCCCCGGCGGCGGAGCGGCCAGCAGGCCCAGCGGCATGATGGAGGCGGCCGCCAGCAGGTCCACGACGCACAGGTGCACGAGGTAGAGAGCGTCGCGCAGTCCCGGCGTGCGCGACACCAGCACCAGCAGCGCGCCGTTGCCCAGCAGTGCCGCCGCCTCCACGAGAGCCGCCAGGATCAATCCCATCGAGGCTGCGACTTCTGGGGCGCTCAGCCCTGTGGCGTTGGCCATTCGAGCGCTTAGGCTTCGCCCTGTGCTGGGAGGCAGAGAGAGAGAGATGGAGCTTTCCCCTCCCCGTCCCCCATTACCTTCATTCCCATCGCCCACCATCCATCCCTCGCTCCTCTGGCCTCTCACCTCACAGGCTGCCCAGGCGCTGGCTCAGGCGCCCGGGCTGCCATCCTTCTGGGGGCTTGCCTGGCCCCATGGAAGGGTGCAAGGCGGGGACTGTGGCTCTCTCTTCCACACCAGCGACTCAGCCCCTGCTGGAGATGGTACCGGCTGTCACTCTGATGCTGCCCTTTGGAGACACACAGAGCTGGCAAGGGAGGGGCAGGGCCTGGCACCGGCCCCCTGGGTCCTAGCAGCTGCCAGCTTGAGGCTGGAGGCTGTGCTGTGGAAATGCTGGGGGTGCCTGGGGTAGAGGCCCAGAGCAGCCATAGCCTTGAGTGCAGACTGAGGACGTTGGAGTGTAGGCTTTGGAGTCAGCCAGGTCCTATTCTGCTTTTTCCAGGCAGAAAATCTGCTCTCTTATGCCATCCTCCTCAATGAGGGTAACTGGATCATTCAGCCTTGGTACTGAGGGGAACCTGAGGTACCAGGGACAGAAGAGCTGGGAGACCCCTAAGTACCCTCTGGTCCTCAGGAGGGCTAGTTCTCTAGGTAAAGTGAGGGGGTAAGCACAGGACTTGGCACATAGTAGGCTGCTCTGCTGGTATTAGCTTGGCACAGAATAGGTGCTTCAAGACACTGTGGAATTAATGAGAGGAAGCCTTAGAGGCAACTAAAGGCTTTTTTTGGTTGTTTTTGCTGTTAGCAAATGAGTCCGCTTCTGCTAAGAACACCCTGAGTTTTCTTTAGGAAGCTACCTTCCCCAACTCTCAGGACATGTGGTTTGGGTAAGATCCTAACCTTTCATATCATACTCCAGGCACAAAAACCCAGCCCTAGCCATGATATGGCACCCCCCGAACAAGGTATTGGCTCAGGGAAAGACATGTGACTCCAATGGGGATATGTCGCCCAGTCCCATGGCAAAACCCCATCTATACCCTAATAGCTTGCCTTTCTGTCTGAGGCTCCTTCCTCTCCTTGAAGCCTGGTCTGGATGCCCAGGTGCCTCTTCAACATCACTCCCGTACAGAAACTACTGGGCATCTCAAAAGTTCTACACCCCAAAATAGGGCCTGACTCATGGCCCCAACCCCAACTTTCTCCACAGAATCTTCCCCTTCTAAGTAAATGCTGTCTCAGAACTTTCCATCGACACCTCCTTTTCCCACTCACCCCACATCCAAATGATCAACCTGTCTAAATTCAGCCACGTCTCATCGCCATTATGTTCCCAGGCACTGCCAACCCTCACCTGGACCATGGCAGCGTCTTCCTCACTGATCTCCTGATCTTCGTTCCTGCACCTCATGGTAGTCATTTGTCTGTTTGCCCTTAGATCCACTCCCATATTCCCCAGCACTCCTCTGCCTTCCAAGAAACTGATTTCCCAGGCTCCTCTGTCAGTTGGTTTTGGGGTATATTCAGCCAATGGAAGTTACCAGCAGAACTGGAGGGTGGCAGGAGGGAAGAAGCCAGGGTATTTTTCCTCTCATGCTCAGCCTGGATCTGTCTCTGTGGAAGACTTCATCTCCCTCCATAGCCCTGGCTCCCTTCAGGCAGCCCCCTCTGGGATTCTGGCACCTGCTGGAGGAGCCCAGTCTTGGGCACTGGAATTCCATTATCCTTCCAACCTAAGAATGGTAGCAACTTCCTGCTGTTGCTAATCCCGGGATTGACTCACCAGCCCCTCTGGTAGTTCAGCTCCTTCTTTGTATCAAATTCTTCTTGTCTGGAATACATAGAGTGATTTGTGTTTTGTTGATTGGATCTTGACTGACAACATAGATCCACTCTCTATGCAGCTGGCCAAAGTGGATCTCTTTAAAGACAAATCGGATCAGGTCGTGATTCTGCACTCATCTCTCCAAGAGCTTCCTATCATCAAAACAGAATCTCAGCTCCTCTGTGCTGAGATTGCCTGCTCACCTTCCTGACCTCACCCGCCTCCTCCTTGCCTCCCATACTTCCAGCCATGCAGTCTTTGTGCTGGGCCCACATGTCAAACTCCTTTTCCCTTGAGGAAGTTTGCATGTGCTGTTTCTTCCGTCAGAACACCCTTCCCCCAGATCTCTTCATCGCTCACTCTCTCACCTAATTCAGGTCTCTGCCTTCAGTGACCATCTTTCCTAAAATTGTTCCGCTTTCCCATCAATGCTTCTTTAACCCAGTTTTATTTTTCTTACCGGCCCTTTTCCTACTTGAAATTGCATTTCATATCTACGCATATGCTGCTTACAGCCTGTTTTACTAGAATGCAAGTCCCTTGGTAGCAGGGACCTTATCTGTGCCTTGCTTGTGCCTGTGTCTTGCAGGCACACAGTCCGCACCGGCACGGATCTGGGTGGCAGACAACAGGGCATGGATCTCTGGGTTTAACTCACCTGCTGCTGGAATTTGAAGGGCCCTGGTCCAGTTCTCTGTTAGCTGGATGAGACTGGTGCTCAGAGAGGGAAGGAGTGTGTTCTAGATTACCCAGCTGAGTTGTACCTGGAATCTGGGTCACCTGCTTCCTATGTTCCGTCCACACAGTCACTACTTCCCGTACCTGACCACAACTTTGATGTGGGTATTTGCCTCTAGGAGGTGAATCTGAGGACCTGGTTCAGAGGAAAGAGAGGGCATTGGCTTTCCCACTGCCCAGTTAGGCCTGTAGAGCCTAGGGAGGACTCAGCAGGACTAGATGGGAAAGAAAATGAGAACAGGTGCCTGGGGAAGGCAATAGGCAGGGATGGGGACTATGGTGGTTTGGGGAGTGCGTTCTTCCTCCAAAATTGTTCAACTAAATTAACAGTGAAAACATTTAGTAGTTTATCATCTTTTCTTTTTTTTCAAAAAGAAATGCAGGGAGGATAAACCAGAAACTACAGTAGGTTGGTGGGCATGGAGCATGGAGTGAGAGGGCTAGGAGAAGAACACTCTTCTGAGCACAGATTTGGACTTTGGAGGACCATATTAATGGTCTATGTGTTGAAAAAAATAAAAATAAACAAAGATGAGAAAGCCCCCTAAAAGTGAATATATACAGAAACAAATGAACCTGCCTGCATTTCAAATGAATAACCACCACGATGAAGGGAAATTAACTAATACAAGTAATATTTGAACCTGTGTTCAAATTGTTGCTTTGACCATTGACCTTCAGTCTAAAGGCAAAAAAGTTAGCTTGAATAAGGTTTGACAAATCTTGAACTCTACTTAGCAAGTTTGTTTTTCACAGTGGTTATGGGTACAGCAATTCTGAAACTGCTTTTGTGTGGAATTAAGCCAGTAGGTAAATGATTTGAGGTTGATGTGAACCAAGGTTCTGACTATAGGAGAAGGGAGTATAATTATAGATTTGGGAAACAATGGAAGGACACATTGGAATTGGAAAAACAGAGATGATGTGTTTATTTACATGCACATATTTCCTAGCCCTCTTTGCTACCAGGACTTAAAAGCAATGGCACACAGTTCCAAAGAGCATACCTCTGCCCGGATCTTGGATTCTCAATATCATCTCCTGCTCTAGGGAACCCCTGTGGCCAGAGTGGATGGCCTGGGTGGATGTGGGACCCACCCACTCTCAGTTTGTGCCCCTCTAACTACACAGCCTTGAATAGGCTGCTGTATTCATGTTGCAGCCCATCACACCCATCACCTTAGGAGGTGAGACAGAGGCCACAGGCATGCCAGAACCAACAAGGATCAGAGGGAGAGGGAATCACTGGAACACAGGAGGGAGATGTGAGAGCCGGAGGTTGCTATGGGATTGAGGGTGATAGTCGAGCTCCTGCCCGGGGTGGGAGGGTTGGGCGCGCAGCTCAGAGGTGAATCCCTAGCAGGTAGTGCAGGCGGCACTGGCTCTCCTGATAGATGAGATATTCGCTCTGGAGAAAGCTGGAGCTTCTGAACTCTGGGCAAAGCATGGGCTGGCCCTGGGGCACCACTACTCGCTGGCCATCTAGCTCCAGCTCGGTGTCCTGGGTTGGATCTGCAGGGCACAGCAAGGGCCATGGGTGACCCAAAGGCCACTGGTCCTTGGCTTTACCAGTTAGCCCTACCCCCATGCTCTTCTGTCACAGGGAGTGCCCACTCATTCCCCCCGGCCAACCTCCCAACTGCTGCACAGGGTGGGCCTTCTGCCTGGAATCTCCTCCCGCATTTCTCTGCCTGGGAAATGCTTGCTCATCTTTCCATGCTCAGTCAATGGACACCTCCTCTTTGAAGCCCTCCTGGATGCCCAGAAATGATTTGTTGAATCAGTGAGCGTATGTTGAATGACAAAGTGAAGGACCACGGTGAGGAAGCCGGCTTCTTCTTATCCTTCTTCACAGTCCCTTTCCTGCTCACCTTCTCCCTGAAAGCGTCCTGTTTCATCTCAGCCTCACCTCTATGCTTAGGCCTGTCCAGCTTCCTGAGACTCACCAGGCTCTGTGTGGCCACGGGCAATGACACTGTCGAAGCCAGAGGGTGGCTGCTTCAAGCTGGGCTTGTCGACAGTGATCTGGTACTCTCTGCCCAGTGCCACCTCACCCAGGAACATGTAGCCAAAGCAATGGGCCCCGCAGGACATGCCAGTAACTGGGGACACAGGAAGGCTCAGGGTAGGCAGACTGGCCTCTGCCTGACTCCTGGGGCCCCTCTCTGCTGCACTATCATCTCCTTTGGCTTTGCTGCCCAGGCCTTCTTCCATCCTTCCTCCCACCATTTCTCCAGGCTCCTTGTCCCTGCCTGCCTCTTTTCTCCTCTCAGCTCCCTGAGGCCAGGCCTCTGCCACCATCAGCAAGGTCAGTAATGGCCTTTCAGTGACCCTATCTGGGGCGGGGGCTCTTCTGGCCTGCTCTGCTGATTTTGCCACTGGCCTCCTTCAGCCTCTATCCTGGGATCCTCTTGCAAAGATCTCCTGAGGCCACCCTCCTCTCCTTAGGCTCTTTTGCCCTCTTAGTGGGCTCCCAGGCCTTGAGCAACCTTCAGCCCCATCTGTTCTAAGACGACTCCTCTGACCTTGCTCTCCTGAGTGGGGGCAGGTGGTGGTCTCCAATAACGCGGTCAACCTGGCCCGAGGGCCAGGATAGGGAGATCACCTCAGTGAGGACACCTCTGGACAGAAACTTGGGGGGCATCAGAGACACCCTCCACCCTTTCCCACACGCTGCCCATCCCACCTCTCACATACTCATCTCCTGGCTTCTCTCCTCCAGCTCCACTGCCCTGGACTGGGCACCCATCATAGTTGGCCTGGATGGGAACACAGTCTCCCAGCAGCCTCTGACCTTAACCACCCTCCATGTGGCTGCAGCCAGGTTCAACTGTACTCCCCATCTTTCTCTGAATAGGTTCCTTTGATCGTCCTGGGCCCCAAGCCCCCCTTCCACACCAGGCATTTTCTCTAAGCTTTGTTTCAGGCTGTGCTCAGAGATGCTGACCTGCTGCAGCCTCCCAGGCTTTGTGCCACCCTCCGGGCTACTTTACCTCAAAGGCTCCTCTTTCACCATCCCCCTCCCCAGATCAGGTTGGCATCTTCGTCTTATCCATATTGCCTCCCTCAGGAAGCTGTCCTGACCACCGGATGCCTCCTGAGTCCCCCAACCACCAGGATTCCCCACTGCGCTCTCGCGTCAGTAAGCATCTAAGAGATCCTCTCCTGGGTCCACCACCAATTGGACAAGCACCAGGCCCCATGCTCCTTAGTGTCCCCATGCCCACCCAGGACTTGGCTCTGAGGGATGCCTCACCATAGCCAGCCGACTTGCTGTTCTCTGAGGCGAAGTAGATGCCCTTGCCGACCCGGCCTCCAGAATGTGGCATAATGCGGAGCCCACTGGTGAGGATGGCGGCCACCACGGCCACATTGGTGCCATGCCACAGTAGCTTCCGATTGCCCAGCTTGGCATGGACCTGGAACCAATCTGCCTGGGGTCGGGGGAGGTGGGAACCAGGAGAGTCACGCCCCCAAGCTCAGGTGCTTCTGGCTGCCATCAGAGGAGACAACCAAGGCCAAGGGCCCCCTGGCCACTCACACACTCATGCACACAGGCACAAGACCTAGGCCTGGTGGAAACCGGTCAGAGTGGCTCAGCCTACTCCCTAAGGAGTGGGTAAGCCAAGGTCTTCTCCCTCAGGGAGAAGGTAGTGGTGATGGGGGGACTCTCCCTTACCTCCCCTTCTCGGTCCACTTTCCAAACATGTTGAAGAGCAGGGGGCCTGTAGCTGTTGCTAGTCTGTTTTAAGTAGGCATATCACCTGCTGAGACAGCAGAAGTTGGGTGTCAAGAGCAAGAGGCATGTGGACCAACCTCCTCTCGTCCCCCAGTCCCAGGGCTCTCCTCAGGGTCTGGAGACAGTGAGAGAAGGCCCAGGGCGAGGGACCCCTCTGGGCACCTGGAGGGCAGACAGGCAGAGAAACAGTGCCCACTGCTAGCCTGGCTCCTCTGTGGAGCCCGGCCCACCTTGTACTCAGGCGTCTCTGGGTCCAGGAGCTGGAGCTGGCACTTGAGGAGCTGGTAATCGCGGTCCAGTGGGTGCGGCACCTCCTCCACTTTCTTTGTCTCCTCGGGGGTGGCCTGCAGGGTCTGGGCCAGCTCGATGTCCGCCAGGACCTAAGGTGATGGGCACTGGCAGCTGGGCTGTCCCCTTGACCCTCCCGCCCCTCCCATCTGACTAGGGCTGTGGCTCCCCACCTGTGTATCCACCTACTCAGCTGCACCCCATCTATCTGCCTGGCTTTCCCCTCCTCTGTCCTTTGGCCTGCTCGTCACAGTCCACCTCTCTGTCCCCCATCTCCCTTGCCCCGTCTGTCTGCTTTGTGACCTGCCAGCCCTCACCAGCAACATGTCCTTCTTGGCCTGCAGAAGCTCGGGGGAGTTGATGGGCGGGGGCCGGCTGTGGCCGAAGTTGTGGGGAATGACGGTGTAGAAGTGGGAGGACAGCTCCTCCAGGCTGTGGCCACCATCTGCGGGGGCTTTCAAGGCCGCCTCCACTGCCTCCAAGGCCTCGAAACCCCGGGCGGTCTGCTGCTTGCTCAACTTCCCCAGGGGCATCTTCTTCACATCTGGGGGGATGGGGAGCGTGAGGAGACCACCCCGCAGCCTTGCCACCCCCAGGCCCCTGCTACCCTGCCCGCCCCCAACTCCTCACCCAGGTTCATGAGCGCCATGGCATTCTGGAACATGTCCTTGCTGAAGATGTTGGTGATGAGCTTCTGTGTGGCTGCGTCCAAGGAGCAGGGCCGCACCCGCTGAACCACAGCCCTCACCGGGCCTCCGTCCGCCTAGGGGTAGACGACGCACATGGGCAGGAGCAGCTGGGCTGGGCACCTGCAGCCAGAGCAGGTCGAGGCTACAGAGTGAGGCCTGTCCTGAGGGCGCACAGCCAAGCAGTAGCGTCCCCTCTCGGCCCAGGCCCACCCTTCCTCCCTGGCCACTTCACCTGCACCACGGCTTCCTGGGCCTCGTCCTCTCTCTGCACTTCGATAAGTGTATACTTGCCGGGGTGGGCCACAAAGCGGTCCCGCTCTGCCCAGCTGTTCTTGGTCTTGTCCCGAAATTTCTTCTCAAAATCCTTCTTTGCATCCTCCAGTGACACGAAGCGGTTGAGCTTTGACTGGCCCACCTCTCCCTGTAAGCGACACAGCCACAGTGCCTGCCATCAATGCTTGCTGGCCTCTGTTGTGCCAGCCTGTGCCAAGTGCCCCTGGGCGTCAGAGATGGGGCAGGGCCACAGTCAGTGGCTGTGGCCTTTTGGCCTGCATAAGCTGTGGGGACCCTTGGGGGCAGGAGGCATGCACTGAGCAGGGAGAGGTGGGGAGGAGGTGGGCACAGGATGGGTGGGTGGCACTCACCACGCGTCCCCAGCGGGTCCAGCAGAAGAAGCAGCCAGCTTCTTCCAGCAGCTGGATGATGTAGAACTTGTTGTTGTTGCTCCCAATGTTGGTTTGGTTCAGCGTGCAGTCGTGGTCTTCATGCACCTGTGGCCAGAGGGGGTGCAGGGAGGGCAGGCTGGCTCAGGCCACCCCAGGGGTACCTGGCTGGATGCTGACAAAAATCAGACTGCACTGGGGCATCAGAGGAGGCCCTGTCTGGGAACCCTGCCTTAAATGTGGTGGGGGAACACCTGAGCAGCTCAGGGGCTTGCCCTGTGGTCTGAAGAGCACACTGCCTGGATCTGCCTGACCTGCCTGGATCTGATGGGCTATAGCCCTGCCTGACCTCTGGGGTCTCAGGAGAACACAGCTTTCTTGGGAGCCTGGAACCACCTGGCCAGAGCCAAGGCAGTGGGGAGCAGGTCTGAGTGTCCTTGTACCCAGGCGGGAACAGGCATTGGGACTGGCTGGGGACTACCGCTTACCTGGGTTCCAGGGTTGCAGCTGAGTGGACATGAGGGATCCACTCGGGCTATGCACTTCTCTGCGGGCGCGGCCTTAAGGGCCTCAGCAGTGGAACGAAAACTGTCCTCTTCTCCTGCCCCCTGTCGCCCCTTCTTCTCAGGACCCTCATGCTGCACGTGGAGCTTGCGCTTTGGAGCCATGGCTGTTCTGTGGCACAGAGGAGTCCCTCAGACCTCCACGGCCTTTGTACCTGACCTGGCTGGCACAGCACCAACTTGCCCCACCCTGAGTTTGCCTTTGGTAACCTCCCTCTGCCTCCATTTCCTCCCCTTGCCTCCATTTCCTCACCTCTCCCCTCAGTTCAGTTCAGTCTCTCAGTCGTGTCTGACTCTTTGCGACCCCATGAATTGCAGCACGCCAGGCCTCCCTGTCCATCACCAACTCCCGGAGTTCACTCAGACTCACGTTCATCGAGTCCGTGATGCCATCCAGCCAAATCATCCTCTATCGTCCCCTTCTCCTCCTGCCCCCAATCCCTCCCAGCATCAAAGTCTTTTCCAAAGAGTCAACTCTTTGCATGAGGTGGCCAAAGGACTGGAGCTTCAGCTTTAGCATCATTCCTGCCAAAGAAATCCCAGGGCTGATCTCCTTCAGAATGGACTGGTTGGATCTCCTTGCAGTCCAAGGGACTCTCAAGAGTCTTCTCCAACACCACAGTTCAAAAGCATCAGTTCTTCAGCGCTCAGCCTTCTTCACAGTCCAACTATCACATCCATACATGACCACAGGAAAAACCATAGCCTTGACTAGACGGACCTTAGTCGGCAAAGTAATGTCTCTGCTTTTGAATATACTATCTAGGTTGGTCATAACTTTTCTTCCAAGGACTAAGCGTCTTTTAATTTCATGGCTGCAATCACCATCTGCAGTGATTTTGGAGCCCCCCAAAATAAAGTCTGACACTGTTTCCACAGTTTCCCCATCTATTTCCCATGAAGTGATGGGACCAGATGCCATGATCTTCGTTTTCTGAATGTTGAGCTTTAAGCCAACTTTTTCACTCTCCTCTTTCACTTTCATCAAGAGGCTTTTTAGTTCCTCTTCATTTTCTACATAAGGGTGGTGTCATCTGCATATCGAAGGTTATTGATATTTCTACCAGCAATCTTGATTCCAGCTTGTGTTTCTTCCAGTCCAGCGTTTCTCATGATGTACTCTGCATAGAAGTTAAATAAGCAGGGTGACAATATACAGCCTCGACGTACTCCTTTTCCTATTTGGAACCAGTCTGTTGTTCCATGTCCAGTTCTAACTGTTGCTTCCTGACCTGCATACAGATTTCTCAAGAGGCAGGTCAGGTGGTCTGGTATTCCCGTCTCTTTCAGAATTTTCCACAGTTTATTGTGATCCACACAGTCAAAGGCTTTGGCATAGTCAATAAAGCAGAAGTAGATGTTTTTCTGGAACTCTCTTGCTTTTTCCATGATCCAGCGGATGTTGGCAATTTGATCTCTGGTTCCTCTGCCTTTTCTAAAACCAGCTTGAACATCAGGAATTTCATGGTTCATGTATTGCTGAAGCCTGGCTTGGAGAATTTTGAGCATGACTTTACTAGCGTGTGAGATGAGTGCAATTGTGTGGTAGTTTGAGCATTCTTTGGCATTGCCTTTCTTTGGGATTGGAATGAAAACTGACCTTTTCCAGTCCTGTGGCCACTGCTGAGTTTTCCAAATGTGCTGGCATATTGAGTGCAGCACTTTCACAGCATCATCGTTCAGGATTTGAAATAGCTCAACTGGAATTCCATCACCTCCACTAGCTTTGTTCGTAGTGATGCTTTCTAAGGCCCACTTGACTTCACATTCCAGGATGTCTGCCTCTAGATGAGTGATCACACCATCGTGATTATCTGGGTCATGAAGATCTTTTTTGTACAGTTCTTCTGTGTATTCTTGCCACCTCTTCTTAATATCTTCTGCTTCTGTTAGGTCCATACTATTTCTGTCCTTTATCGAGCCCATCTTTGCATGAAATGTTCCCTTGCTGCTGCCGCTGCTAAGTCGTTTCAGTCGTGTCCGACTCTGTGCGACCCCATAGATGGCAGCCCACCAGGCTCCCCTGTCCCTGGGATTCTCCAGACAAGAACACTGGAGTGGGTTGCCATTTCCTTCTCCAATGCATGAAAGTGAAAAGTGAAAGTGAAGTTGCTCAGTCGTGTCCGACTCTTAGCGATCCCATGGACTGCAGCCTACCAGGCTCCTCCATCCATGGGATTTTCCAGGCAAGTACTCTTTCCAGGCAAGAGTACTGGAGTGGGGTGCCATTGCCTTCCCTTGGTATCTCTAATTTTCTTGAAGAGATCTCTAGTCTTTCCCATTTTGTTCTTTTCCTCTATTTCTTTGCATTGATCGCTGAAGAAGGCTTTCTTATCTCTTCTTGCTATTCTTTGGAACTCTGCATTCAGATGCTTATATCTTTCCTTTTCTCCTTGGTTTTTCGCCTCTCTTCTTTTCACAGCTATTTGTAAGGCCTCCCCAGACAGCCATTTTGCTTTTTTGCATTTCTTTTCCATGGGGATGGTCTTGATCTCTGTGTTCTGTACAATGTCACGAACCTCATTCCATAGTTCATCAAGCCCAGATCTCTGCACCCCGGACAGACCCCTTTCTCTAGTCACTGGGGCCAGGCCTGGCCTCTGTACAATTTTCCCAGTTTGGTTAAGGAAGAGGGGCTCTCTACCCTCCCTAGCTCTCCTGTGTGTACTGAGGTGGAAGGGAAAGTGAAAGGAAAATCTCCCCCCTCCCACTTCTGGGCTCCTCCTCGCAGAGCACTCTCTGTTCCTCCCCTCTCTCAGCTGACTTGGACCTGGCATGGTTGCTGGGCTGAGTCACCCCAGCTATGGAGGAGAGAGGGCAGCAGCTCCCGAGGGCAGCATTCCTGAGGCCAGCTCTATCTCTCCAGAGCTTGGGACCCAGTAGCACAGAAACTCTTCCCATCAGACTCAAGACTTCTGGGATGCCAGTCCAGGTTCTAGACCAGTGGCACTGAACTGCCAGAGGGTAAAAGCCAGTCACACCCACCCTGCCCTGCCTTGCCCTGTGGAGGGCTGTGGGCAGGACCATAGGGCACTCACCTAAGAGAAGCACGGATCTGGGAGACGTGGTGGCCACCGGCTCTACCTCCCAGGCAGTCAGTTCTAACAACCCTCTGTAAGCCTTAGGGGAGCAGGGATGAACTGGGTGTGGATAGGTTTCCCGTTATTTGGTCACCAGCCTGATGAGTCAAGAGGCTGGGCAGGCCGAGCCGGGGCAGCCTGTCCCATGGATGGGTGGACACTTGATCTGGACACAGCTAAGGCCCAGGGGACTGACGCACCCTTAGCGGTGCACATCTCGCCCGAGGCATGCCATACGTGTCCACTGGTTTGTCAAGTGACCTTGGCCGCAGGTGCAGGCATTGCCTTCCTCTCCCCGGGACTGCCTGGCTCCCTCTCCCCGGGTTACTAGGGAGTCAGACTCTCACCCTGGTCCCCGCCCCTGACGGGGAGGAGTCACGGTCCAGGGAAAGGAACCCTGCATCTCTGACGCCCCCCAGCGTCCAAGGGGCGCAAACACAGAGAAGGCGTCGGAGTCCGACCCCTCTTCCGACGTCAGTCAGCGGCGGGGCGCATGCGCCACAGTCATTGGCCGGAAGCGCCGGGAAGAGGCTTGCTTCCTTTACCGTCTGAGCCAGGGCGCGGGAGCCTATAGGAGCTTTAGGAGGCGGGGCCACAGGCATTTACCCTATGGGAGCTTGGGGGCGAGGCAGAACCTATCCAAGGACCCAATAGAGCTGTGGGAGGCGGGACCTATAGGGCGGTGGGAGCCTATCACAGCGGGGAGTCTCGTGGGACTGCCAGGGTTTAGCCGCCACGTGAGTTCTCCCGTGCTGCTGCAACACGCACCATGGACAGCATGTTGGCGACAGGGGCGGCTCGTAAGAGGGGAAAGCCGGCCTCAGGGGCCGGGGCTGGTGCGGGGGCCGGCAAGCGGCGGCGAAAGGTGAGCATGGCGCTTTGGCAGGCGGGGGTCTATCCCTCCTATTGGGACCACTCTAATCCCATCCGGGGGTCTCGCCCCCGGGACCCGGGTTGGAGTCAGCTTCGTCCCTTTCTCCGTGCGTCAAATCCTGAAAAGCCTTTCACTTGAGCCAGGGGCCACTGCCTTTCCCAGTGGCTCTCGAGGGACCCTAAGCGACTCTTGGTCAGAGCCCGAGTGGTCGGGACCCCTGACCAAAAACGTATTATGTAATTCCCAGGGCGACTCCTCTGGGGACAAGGTCAAGTCCAAGGGTGGCGGCAAGATGAATGAGGAGATCTCGAGCGACTCGGAGAGTGAGAGGTGAGCTCTTTTTTTCCACCTAGTGGAAAGGAACCCTGGAACCCATGGTGTATGGAAGGAATCCTCAGTTCAAGGGGTGCTAGAACTGGGCCAGAACCCAGGATCTCAGGTCTTGACTCTTTCCTCCACTTTCTGACCCTGAGAACTATCATTTCCTTCTCTGCAGGGTCTCTGTGTGGGGAGGACCCCCAGTCCCAATGGGAGACCTGCTGAACCTTCCTGGCTCGTGACAGGGAGCTGAACTCCAGGCAAGGGGAGGATACAAGAAATGCTCGTTAGTTCTTCACAATTTCAGTTACTGAGAGTGCCAGGCACTAGTTTGTTTTGAGAACAGAGATAAGCCGGCAGGTGAAGACAGAGTGTGTTGTGATGGGAGGTGTATCTTAGAGCTGTGTGTTGTGGGAACAGAGAAGGGGAGTTTAAATAGGGCTTGGAGAGATCAGGAGGGCTTCCTTATGGAGGGGTAGGGAAGGCATTCAGGGATCAGAGAAAAGTCTAGGGGTTAAACGGGCCAGATGGAAGACGGAGAGGGTGGAAGGGCAGGTGGTGCGTGCATCCAGAAGTGAAGGGCTTTGTGTACCTCCCTCATTCCTCAGGTGATGGGGGTGGAACATACTGCGGAGTTCAAAGGGGGCTAGCAAGGTGTCAAGCCTGACCTTGCGGAGTGGAAGCTCTCACACCAGGAAATCCTGGTGCCTTCCTTCACAGTTGGCTTTAGAGGACTTTTCTGGTGGTCCAGTGGCTAAGAATCCATCTGCCAATATGGGGTCAATCCCTGGTCTGGGAAGATGACACATGCCACAGGGCAACCATGCACCACAGCTAGAGAATAGTGCCCGCTTGCCACAAGTAGAAAAAGCCCGGGCACAGCAACAAAGACCTAGCGCAGCCAACAAATAAATAAATACAAATGTTAAATTGTTATTTTTTTAAAGTTGGCTTTAGAAATTCTGCCTCTAAATATTGAGTACGTGTTGGTCTTAACCTGCTTGCAGAAGGACTTTATGTACTTTTTGTAGTCCTGAGGGGACTGTGTGCCAGGCCCTGTGTGAAACACTTTTTTAAATATTTTTAAAATGTGTTGTGGAATGTATTAGCTGCAGAAGAGTTAATGAAATGTAATTGTACCGTAGACAGTAATGATGAAATGATGGACCTCTGTGCACCCACCAGAACTAGACATGTGCAGAAACGTGGAAGACCCAGCTGCCATTCCTGAATTAATAATTTCTTTGGTTTCCTTCCTTCCTTTTTATCTTTCTCTTTTTTTTTTTTTCCTTTTCTGATTCAGGTGTAATTTACATACAGTGATATTTGTTTCTTAGTGTACCTTTCTGTGAGTTGTAACAGACTCATAAACTGCCACCACTATGAAGATATAGAAGGGTTTTACCACCCTCCAAAATTCCCCCTGGCTCCTTTGTAGTCAGTTACTCTCTCTCTCTCCCCTGGTAACTGCTATCCCTAGAATTTTGCCTTTTCCAGAATGTTATATGGATGGAATTATGATGGTGTATGCTTCTCTTGATTTTCTTTACAGTTCTGTCCCCTATGTGTGAACACTAAACAGATTTATTCGTTTGGGTAAACTGAGTAGAAGTGTAGTCCTTGGTTATATGAGGGAAGGGCAGCAAGTCTGTCGGCTGAAGATTTGCTTGGTGCTGGGTACTAACTGGTCTCAAGAGCATGAGGCCTTGGCTTCCTTGAGAATTTCCAATGTCCCTTCTGGGGAAGCTGTGGGTAAGGTCATGGATGAGTCTTGGAAACAGTTGGGGTACCTGACAGGGACTAGATATCTGCAGGCACGTGATCAGAGGGAACGGGCGGCCCTGGGCTTTCTGCTTCTGAGTTCCCATGACCTACCTCCAGCTCCCAGGAGCAAGTCAGCATAGGACTCATCTTCAGTGAGGGGTGTGGAGGGGAAATCAAGATCTTCACAAGGTCCAGCCAGACCCAGTTAAGCTTCACCTGGAATCCCATCCTCAGGGTAGAGGATGAGGCTTCGGCAGTGAGGATGGGGCGGTGACAGTCCCAATACGTCTGCCTCTTGATTCCTCACGTCAGATCTGGGTTGGCGGCTCCCTTGTGTCTGGGGGTGGTTGTTGTTTTGAGATCTATCTTTTCCACTTTCCATGTTGGATCTTCTGTTTCCTGTCTCCCATGCCTGGCTCAGGAAGTAAAGAATCAGCCTGTAATGCAGGAGACCCAGGTTCTATCCCTGGGTCAGAAAGCTCCCCTGGAGAAGGGAATGGCAACCCACTCTCAATATTCACGGAGAATGCTGTGAACAGAGGAGCCTGGTGGGCTACAGTCCGTGAGGTTGCAAAGAGTCGAACATGACTGAGCAACTAACACTTCCACACCTTCCCCATTCTTAGGTCAGTCTTCTTGTTCGGGAAGCACACCCTCCATCCTTAAAAGGAGGAGAAGGGGCCAGTTCTGTGGCACCTTGTACCCCTGAAAATATCTTCACTCATCATGGATGGTTCAACTTGGCGCCATCCCAGTGCTTAGCATTTTACTCTGAATTTTGTGTGTGCAGTTCCTTTGTGTCCTGCTCCGAGGGACGTCTGGAGTCATTTTGATTCTTGACCCTTTGGACATGATCTGATTTTTCTTGGGCCTATAGAACCTTCTCTTTCCCTCCAGAGTTGAGAGACCTCACAGTTGTGTCTTTGGGTTTGGGGTCTATTTTCACCCTTATGTTGGTCCCTGGATGGGCCCTTTCAGTTTGGTAAGTCACCTCTTTTTTTTCAGTTTTCTGTGTGTGTGGCTATGAGGGCTGGCAGGGACGGAGGTGGTCAAGTGGCAGGGAACGCAGTGAGGGGCAGAGTCCTAATGGCCAGAGGAGTGGGCCGAACCTCCTCAAACCCAGGCCGCTCCTGCCCACAGTCTAGCGCCCAGGAGGACTGAGGAGGAGGAGGAGGAGGAGGAGCTGGAGGAGACCGCACAGGAGAAGAAGCTGCGCTTGGCCAAGGTCTACCTGGAGCAGCTCAGGCAGCAAGGTGAGCCCGTGGGCTGGGCAGGTGAGGGACACGGCCTGTACCCCCTGGTGGGTGACTGATGCAGGTACCTGGTGGGCAGCTGGGGCTGCAGGTGCTGGCTGCCCTAGGGGAGGGTGGCGTGAGCTCTGATGGACCTCCCTGGGCGGGCCAGGCTTCATGGGGCTTTAGACTGATCTGATAAGGAAAGCTAGAGGGTGGGCAGGAGGAGATCATCCAGCCCTCCCTGCCCGCCCCCCCCCCGCTGCCTTTGCCCAAGGTGGCCTGAACTTCCATGGGACACAGCCCAAGTGTTCAGGGCCTAGGACTGAGGCGGCAGGTTGGGACAGGAAGGGAGAAGTGGGGTCTTGGCCTGGGTTTACTTGGGCTCTTCTGTCCTCCACAGAGGAGGAGAAGGCTGAGGCCCGCGAATTTGAGGAGGACCAGGTGGCAGGGAGGCTGAAGGAGGATGTGGTGAGTGTGGAGGGAGAGGGGTGGCAGGGAAGGGATGGGATTGGTCTGCTTCTGGGATCTCATTCCTTTGCTCTCCACACAGCTCGAGCAGAGGGGCAGGCTGCAGAAGTCAGTGGCAAAGGAGGTGAGTGGGCAAGGCACTTTGGTGTCAGATTGGAGGGAATCACCTGGGGCAGTGGGCAAATGGCCCAACTGGGGACTCAGGCTGTGGGGTCTTCGCTGTGAAACATAGTGGGCACCTGGCCAGACAGGATCAGTCCTTGCAACCTTGGGTTTGTTGGCTTTCCTTCTTGGCAGCGTGGTGGGAAAGGGTGGCGTGTGTGTGTGTGTGTGTGTGTGTGTGTGTGTGTGTGTGTGTGTGTGTGTGTGTGTGTGTGTGTGTGTGTGTGTGTGTGTGTGTGTGTGTGTGTGTGTGTGTGTGTGTGTGTGGAGGGGGGCCTTCCTGCCCCCAGTCGCAGTGACCCAGCCCCTGTTTGTTGGCTTTCCTTCTTGGCAGCGTGGTGGGAAAGGGTGGCGTGTGTGTGTGTGTGTGTGTGTGTGTGTGTGTGTGTGTGTGTGTGGAGGGGGGCCTTCCTGCCCCCAGTCGCAGTGACCCAGCCCCTGCCTGCCTAGATCCAGGCCCCAGTTGGCTTTCCTTCTTGGCAGCGTGGTGGGAAAGGGTGGCGTGTGTGTGTGTGTGTGTGTGTGTGTGTGTGTGTGTGTGTGTGTCTGTGTGTGTGTGTGTGTGTGTGTGTGTGTGTGTCTGTGTGTGTGTGTGTGTGTGTGTCTGTGTGTGTGTCTGTGTGTGTGTGTGTGTGTGTGTGTGTCTGTGTGTGTGTGTGTGTGTGTGTGTGTGTGTGTGTGTGTGTGTGGAGGGGGGCCTTCCTGCCCCCAGTCGCAGTGACCCAGCCCCTGCCTGCCTAGATCCAGGCCCCAGACCCGGCTGACATTCGAATCTTACGGGGCCACCAGCTGTCTATCACGTGTCTGGTTGTCACCCCTGACGACCTGGCCATCTTTTCTGCTGCCAAAGACTGCACCATTATTAAGTGTGAGTGAGTGCCTGGGTGGGGGCGCAGCCCCGAGGGATCGTCTGGGAGGGCTGGTCTGGGGAGGAGGGAATAAGCAGGGAAGACGGAGGCCTGATGGGGAAAGCTTCTGGAGGCAGGTTTGCTCCCTGAGAGGTGTTTTCTGGGTGACGGTGGAAGTGTCTGCCCAGGAGTGGGGCTTTGTGAGCTCCCTGTCACTGTCATCAGAGATGACGGAGGAGAGGCGGGCTGGTGATTTAACAGGACTGATGCTGCAGGTGGGCAGGTGGACCAGAGGATGCTTGAGGCTCTGCACAGCCCTGGGATTGAGTTCCTGGTCCTCCTGGGTTCCCAGCCTTTGACTGCTGAGGGCTGGCCTCCTCCACCCAAGTAGTAGCAGGAAGAGCTTGCACCATCAGCCCCAAGCACTTTACTGTCCCTTCTCTTCCGGGCTTCCTGGCTGCCCTTGGGGATTACTGGGACCACTTGACAGATGGGGAAACTGAGGTGACTTGTCCAGGGGCTCCCAGTGGATGAGCCAGGTCTTCTGACCTGAGGCCAGGACTTTCCACGGTCCCATGGGGCCCTTGAGGGGGCTACCAGATGCCTACCCCAGTCCTAGCAGCATCTGTCTTCCCCTTGGTGCCAGGGAGTGTGGAGAGTGGACGGAAACTTCATGTGATCCGTCGAGCCAAGAAGGGCGCCGAGGGGCAACCCCCCGGCCACAGCACCCATGTCCTCTGCATGGCCATCTCCTCCGATGGCAAGTACTTGGTAAGGCTGCGTTGGCCCCGGGGGGGGGATGAGAGGTGTGGGCACACAGTGGGTGCCTCTGGCCATGGTCCTTGTCCCCATAGGCTTCAGGCGACCGCAGCAAGCTCATTCTCATTTGGGAGGCCCAGAGCTGCCAGCACCTGTACACCTTCACAGGTCACCGGGACGCTGTGTCGGTAAGGAGCTGGGCCTCCTTTAGTGGACATTTCTCAAGCACCTGAGTGGGCCAGGCTTGGTGCTGGGCTCCAGGGAATGGCGTGAATGAGGCAGAAGGTGCTCATCATAGAACCTGCACATTGGTGTATAGGACAGAAACAGGGGAAGCGATGAGGAAGAGCTGGGGGAGATTGAGGCGAGCTTGCCTAGGGAGGAGGAGGCCTCCGAGGAGTCTGTACCTGCTTGACAAGGGCAAGAGAGTGTGCCTCTGGCTCCACGTAGAGCCCCACAGAGCGCTCTTGAGGGGGGCTCCCTGTGCCAATGTGACGTGCTTTTCAGGACGTCCTCCCTGGGCCGACCTCTGTCCTGGCTGCTGCAGCTCAGGTCCCCTTCTTCCCTCTTTCCATGAACCCCCAGGGGCTGGCGTTCCGCAGAGGCACCCACCAGCTCTACAGCACGTCCCACGACCGTTCTGTGAAGGTGTGGAATGTGGCAGAGAACTCCTACGTGGAGACGCTGTGAGTGTGCCCGGGGGGAGGGCATACACACGTGTGTGTCCAGGTTCACGGGTGACCTCGTCCTCCGTCTGTCCCCCGCTCCAGCTTCGGGCACCAGGACGCCGTGGCCGCGCTGGATGCTCTGAGCAGGGAGTGCTGCGTGACCGCCGGGGGCCGGGACGGGACCGTGCGCGTGTGGAAGATCCCCGAGGAAACCCAGCTTGTCTTCTGCGGCCACCAGTAAGGCGGCCTGCTGTGCCCAGCGTGGGGGGCAGCGTGGGCTGGTGGGGAGGCTGGGCCATGCCCCTCACGGCTCCTTTCTCAGGGGCTCCATCGACAGCGTCCAGCTCATCAACGAGGAGCACATGGTGTCGGGCGCAGACGACGGGTAAGAGCTGCCTCCCGCCCCTGCCCCGGCTTGCTGCAGAGAAAATCCCCTTCCGGAGCTGGAGCAGCCGCTTTCCATAGGTGGGGACATTGAGGCAGAGCGCGCAGGTCGCTCTGTCTGCCTCGCGTGGCTGGTGTGCACTTGGTCCCTTCCTGCCATGTGGCCTCTGCCCTGCCCCTGACCTCTCACCCTGCTCCCTGTCCACAGCTCTGTGGCCCTGTGGGGCCTCTCCAAGAAGCGGCCACTTGCCCTGCAGCGTGAGGCCCACGGGCTGCGGGGGGAGCCGGGCTTGGAGCAGCCCTTCTGGGTGTCATCAGTGGCAGCCCTGCTCAACACAGACCTTGTGGCCACAGGTGGGCTCCCTGTGTGGCAGGGAGGGGGCATCCCCTCCTGGGACAGGGTGGGCATCCCCTCCTGGGATGGGGGGTATCCCCTCCTGGGATGGGGGCACATCCCCTCCTGGGACAGGGTGGGCATCCCCTCCTGGGATTAGGGGGGCATCCTCTCCTGGGATAGGGGGGGCATCCCCTCCTGGGATAGGGGGGGCATCCCCTCCTGGGATAGGGGGGGCATCCCCTCCTGGGATAGGGGGGGCATCCCCTCCTGGGATAGGGGGGGCATCCCCTCCTGGGATGGGGGGGCATCCCCTCCTGGGATAGGGGGGCATCCCCTCCTGGGATGGGGGGGCATCCCCTCCTGGGATAGGGGGGTATCCCCTCCTGGGATTAGGGGGACATCCCCTCCTGGGATAGGGGGGGCATCCCCTCCTGGGATAGGGGGGCATCCCCTCCTGGGATAGGGGGGTATCCCCTCCTGGGATGGGGGCACATCCCCTCCTGGGACAGGGTGGGCATCCCCTCCTGGGATAGGGGGGCATCCCCTCCTGGGTAGGGTGGGTATCCCCTCCTGGGATAGGGGGGCATCCCCTCCTGGGTAGGGTGGGCATCCCTTCCTGGGATAGGGGGGGTATCCCCTCCTGGGATTAGGGGGGCATCCTCTCCTGGGATAGGGGGGCATTCCCTCCTGGGATAGGGGGGGTATCCCCTCCTGGGTAGGGTGGGTATCCCCTCCTGGGATAGGGGGGCATCCCCGCCTGGGATGGGGGTGTATCCCCTCCAGGGATGGGGAGGCATCCTCTCCTGGAATAGGGGGGGCATCCCCTCCAGGGATAGGGGGCATCCCCTCCTGGGATAGGGGGCGCATCCCAGGGTAGGGTGCCGAGGGGCTTGCTCACTGTCTCCCTGTCTCCCAGGCTCCCACAACAATTCTGTGCGGCTCTGGCAATGTGGAGAGGGCTTCCGGCATCTTGACCTTCTCTATGACATCCCCCTGGTGAGTGGAGCTTGAATACCAGCCTGTCTTTACCACTCTCCCAAAGCCCC
Source organism: Budorcas taxicolor (assembly GCF_023091745.1). Lineage (NCBI taxonomy): Eukaryota > Metazoa > Chordata > Mammalia > Artiodactyla > Bovidae > Budorcas > Budorcas taxicolor. Next base: position 11,544,468 of record NC_068910.1, on the reverse strand, counting down.
TTACCAGTCTTTTCCTGCCAGAAGGGTGGTTCCTCAGGGCAGGGCCAGCTGTGACTTCCCTTTGTAGCCCCAGCTCCTACAGGGCCTGCAGAAACTCTCCCTTCTTCCTCTCCCTTCTCCGCCTCCACTCCCCTCCCAAAGGAGTCCCAGGCCCTGTCCTGGGTACTGGGGTAGTGTGCGCAGAGCACAGACGGCCTGGCCCTGTGATGGGCTCTGCATGACTGGTGCCGGGCTGAATGCCAGGCTAGCGTGTAGACTTGGGGCAGCCTAGGGCAGAGTGGCAGTTCAGGGCTTGGTCATGGAGTCTCCTGAGCCAGGATCCAGGCCGTGCTTGGTGCACAGTATCTCCCTAATCCCCACGAACTCTCTGCAAGGCCTGCGATCTGCTTTCCCCATCTCACAGATGTGGAGGCTTAGGCCCAGGCGGCAGAGGGCAGAGCAGGGTGGACCTTTAACTGTGATGCTGGGGCTGTGGTGGAGGGTCTCTTCTCATATCTCACTATGTTGTCCTTCCCTCTTCTCAGGTGGGCTTTGTCAATAGCCTCAAGTTCTCCAGTGCTGGGGACTTCCTGGTGGCTGGGGTGGGGCAGGAGCACAGGTATGAGGCATGCCTCGGGGGGTGAGGGAGGGACAGGTGGCACTGTCTGGGTGGGAAGAGAGGTGGACACTGCGGGGGGCTGGGCCTGGCCTCAGTGGCACCTCTCCCTCCCGCAGGCTTGGCCGGTGGTGGCGGATCAAAGAGGCCCGGAACTCTGTCTGCATCATCCCTCTCCGCAGGGCCCCCAGGCCCCCGGCTGCTGGCTCCTGACACTCACATCCCCTTTATTTAAGTTCTCCCCAGGTCATCCCCTGCTTTCTTTGTATTAAAAGTCTCCCCTTTTAGGCCTTGTCTCCTCCAGCTTCTTGGGTGGGGAGGGCAGAGATGGCTTAGTAAAGGCCTAAGGGCTTTAGCCTTTTCAGGGAATTTGGGGATGGGGCCCTCAGCTGGCTTCTGGCTCCTGGACCCTGAGTATCCTCTGTGACCTCATTAGGCCAGCTTCCTACCCTCTGCTCTGGACTGATTGGGGTCGGAAGCTGCTGACCCCTCAGCTAAGAAGCTGTGGCTGTCCAGTGTGTGTAAAGGCCTGGCTGTGGGGTCTGAGGACTGAAAGGAAGATAGTCAGGGGGCTTCCCTGGTGGTTCAGTGGTAAAGAATCCGCCTGCCAATTGCAAGAGACGGGTTCAGTCCCCAGTCCGGGAAGATCCCACGTGCTGCAGAGCAGCTGAGCCTGCGCGTGTGTGCGTGCTTAGTTGTTGCAGTCGTGTCCGACTCTCTGCGATCGTGTGGACCATGGCCTGCCAGGCCCCTCTGTCCATGGGATTCTCCAGGCAAGAATCCTGGAGTGGGTTGCCATTTCCTTCTCCAGCCTGTGCACCTCGGCTGTTGAGCCTGTGGTCTGGAGTCTGGGAACCGCAACTGCTGAAGCCTGCTCACCCGAGAGCCCGTGCTCCACAAGAGAAGCCAGTGCAGGGACGGGCCTGAGCACCGCAGCTCGAGAGCAGCCCCTGCTTGGCGCAGCCAGAGAAAAGCCCACACAGTAACGAAGACCCAGCACGGCCGAAAGTAAATGGAAATTAAAGTGTTGCCCAACAGACCGTCATGGACGTGTTCCTACAACTCAGGCTGATCGGCCCCACCCAGGAAGCTTTAGGAGCCAGACTGCCCTTGGGGTGGAGGTCGGGCTGGAGGTGGGACCCTGCATTGCTCACTGCTTGGGGACAAGGGTCACAGGTGGGAATAGCTCTGTCCTTGGTCCAGGTGACAGCCAGGCTGCGTGAATCCTGTGAGCACTGCCCCTGCCAGGTAAACATGTCAAAGGAATGTTCATTCTCCTGGTTTCTCTGGATAATTCAGCTCCTGCCGTGGGGTGGAGCAAAGAGGCGGAGAGCCCTGACTGGAGAGCTAGCAGGGCGGTGAAGCCGCCTCTCCTCTGGAAACTCAGTGGAAAATAGGAATGTTAAGGATTCTGCCATACCTTTCCTCTAATGCCTTGAGTCCAACAGCTGAGCCTGTGGTTCTCAAGCAGCAGTGGCTTCCCCCTGGTCCCCCCAGGTCTCCCCCTTGGACAGAGCTGCTCCTTTCATTCTCTTGGGGCCTGAAGGGTCAGGTTCAGACCAAATCCCTGAAAATCTTGTTAGGATCAGAGGATGTTACTAGAATTCACTCCCTATGTCCCCGCCTTAAATGGAGCTTAACGATGGGATACACATACCTTCTGAACAATATTGCAAGTAATATGGAGATGCCCCTTAACCCACAAACCCCTTTTCCATTAGCACATTCCCAGGGAGAATGAAAATAAATGCCCTTGGAATTGAAACTGAAAATAATCCCTCCTATGGCTTCTATTCTTGGCCTTGGTCAGCTGAGACTCTGTAGTTGGGCTCTCCGTCTCCTTCTCCCTCACTCCCTTCCTTCCAGGCAATGGGAAGCCATGAGAGGGTTGAAAGCAAAAACATAAAATGAGCTGGTTCACAGTAAACAGAAAATACAACTCGCTGCTGTGTGGGGAATTAATTAGTAGAGCTTTGGGGGAAAGAAGGGTGGCCACTTAGGAAGCTATATTAATGGCAGATAAGAGGTGATGGAGGTGTGAGAGGGCCCAGCGGCAGGAACGGGGAGACAGGGCTGTGTTTGGGATGTGTTCGGAGAAGTCAACAGACCTTGTTGATGTGTTGATTGTGCAATGAGATCAAGGTGGCACCATAGCAGTCAGTGGTGACATTTACAAAGATGAGGAAGACCCAGGGGAAAGCAGGATCGAGGAGGATCGAGACTTCAGTCTGCAGTGTCCGGTAGATGCAGGGAAGCTGAGCAGGCAGTGAGCTCACGGCTCTGTTTTATAACAAATACGAAGCCGTGTGACTCGGGTGCTGCACTATGCCTCCCACCGCCCACTCCAATGGGCTCAAGAGAGGTGAGCCACTGTAGAGACTCTTAGCTCTGTTTGTAGCTCTGAACCAGGCAAAAGACACCAGGTGGGGCCCTTCCTGGCTCTGCCTCTTTCTGTCCTCTGCAGACCCACCAGGTCATCATGAGGCCCTGGGACTTCCTCAGATCACAGCCCCAGGGTCACTGAAGTGTGCGTTTCTCATTCCTAAAACACAGGTAAGCAGCTTGACCGAAGGGTGGGGAGGGGCTGAAAGAACAGCAGGTAGGGGTTGCTGCTGCTGCTAAGTCGCTTTAGTCGTGTCTGACTCTGTGCAACCCCGTGGACTGCAGCCTACCAGACTCCTCCATCCATGGGATTTTCCAGGGAAGAGTACTGGAGTGGGGTGCCATTGCCTTCTCCACAGGTAGGGCTTAAAACTTATCAAACGGATGCAGATCCCACTAACCACTTCACAGGTTCCATCAGGAAGCCTGCCCATGTCACTGAGGATGCCTCACCTCCGGATCCCCCAAATGGCCTACAGGCACCCCCAGTCTACCCAAAAAAATACAGGAATAAGGAAATTGTGCATGTATCTGTGAATATACTAAAAAAAACATCCAATACAGACTTCCCTGGTGATCCAGTGGTTAAGAATCCGCCTTTCAGTCTTTTCTCCATCCTGTCTTATGTTCGGTTGAATTTGCTCCCTGCAGTCTTCTCACAAGACTTGCAGGATCAAGTGATTCCTGGCCAGGAAACAAAAACGGAATCATCCTATTCCCTAGTGGATTCGAATGAAAACTGGTAATAAAATCAGGCAAAGCTCCAAGAGAGGACGCTGGAGAAGATCCAAGCTGGGGATACAAGGAGTCTCACATATGAAGTGGCAAACATTTATGCTGTGTCAAGATCACGTGCATCTTAAGGGAATCACGGCAATGAGAACATCACCACTGTCTGAACATGTCACGAGCATTTTATGGGAGCAATGGAATGTTTGGCTAGGGGTGTTTCCTCACTAGGGATCCGTTTGCTCAGTAATAAGTATGTGAAACATTAAAAAAAAAAAGAAAAGAAAAGAATCTACCTTTCAATGCAGGGGATGTGGGTCTGATCCCTGGTCAGGGAACAAAGATCCCGCATGTGGTGGGGCAATAAGCCCACAACACAGCTACTGAGCTGGTGAGCCACAACTGGAGAGAAGCTCCATGCCACAACTAAGTTCCCGTGTGCCACAAAGACTCGACGCAGACAAACCATTAAAAAGATAAAAACCCACCAAACCAAGTACTTTAAGGGGGTGAACTGTAGAGCATCTGCATTATTATACATTCTAACAAAGCTGTTAACAAATAAAAATTAAAAGCACACCTGAAATGGAAAGATTCAAGGGTTATAGTATACAGAGATCAACTGTGTGAGCAGTTGTGAAATTCCTGATACCGAATTGCAAAGTTGAAGGAGATACATTTATCTAATTTCAAGACTTATTGTCTTGAAAAACTATAACGTTACAGTAATCAGGACAGGTAAGAATGTAAGAAGAGATAGACAGATCAATGATACAGAATAGAGAAGCCAGAAATAGACTCACATTTACACAGTCTATTGATTTTTTTATGTACCAAGCTAAATCTATGCAGAAAGGAAATGTGTTCAATGGAACAGAAAACTTGACCCCTATCTAACACAGCCAAAAATAAATTAATTCAAGATGGATCATAGACCTAAACAAAAACTAAAGCAAAGCTGATCCAAAGCTTCTAGAAGAAAACCCATGAGAAATATTTTGTGACCCTGGAGTTGACAAAGATTTCTCAGGGCAGAGAAATCACTCAGTATAAAATACTGATAGAAGTGGACTTCATCCAGATTAAAACCATCTGTTCAGGAAGAGACAGCACTTAAAAAGTCACACACGGGGAAAAAGAACATCTAAAATACAGGTATCTGACAAAGGGCTCACATCCAGGGTATAAGAACTATGACTCAGTGATGAAGACAAACAGCCCAATACAAGTGGAGTAAATGCTTGAACCAATACTTCATAAAAGAAGATAAACGAATGGCCACTAAACACGTGCTCCTCGTAGCTGGACCCGTGAGCATCTGAGGAGCGAGGGGAGAAATTAAAGTCCCTGCACTCCAGGGGCACAGGCAGGATTGCACAGATGGAGCCCCGGTAACGAGGGGGCTGAGTCCCAGGGTGGAGGGAGACTCGAGCAGGAGAGGCCAGGGCGCGGGCTGTTGGTGAATGGGGTGACCCTAGGGGCAGGGAGGATACTGGTGCTTTGAATGCCACCAGGACTGACTCACTCAATCCAGTGGGCAGGGAGTCGCTGCCCCAGGGGCCAAGGAGTGGAGGGGGACACTGTTCAAGCAAGGGGCCTGGGGTGAGCATGAGGGGGGTGAGCTTCCTTCTCCAGCCCCCATCTTCTCTATCATTCTTCTCCATTAGCTTTGCGCAGTGGCAATATCGTAGCCGATGAGGTTTATCCGAGGCGCGATTATTGCTAATTGAAAACTTTTCATTCTTCTCCACCTCTACCAGAAGTCCTAAGGAGACCTCTTCAGGGGAGAGCGGAAAAAAGAGAAGAAAGGAGGGGGTCTGTGAGGGTGTCAGTGGGATCAACCCCCTGAATATGCTCCCAGCCCCAGAGCCTGAGGGGGAAGGAAAGAAGGTCTGCTGGTCCTGAGGGGCCTCACAGAGTTCTGCTGTATTGTATGAATGGGTCAGCAATTCAACTCTTCTCTCCTAAGGTAATCACTGCTAGCTGTTTGTGTGCATACCTTTCTCTCTCTTTATCTGCCTTCATAGCTGCTGCTGCTAAGTCACTTCAGTCATGTCCGACTCTGTGTGACCCCGTAGACGGCAGCCCACCAGGCTCTGCCGTCCCTGGGATTTTCCAGGCAAGAACACTGGAGTGGGTTGCCATTTCCTTCGCCTTTATAGCATATATGTATAAATATACATCTTGGTTTTCTTACCGTCCCATCCAGTGATAGTTTTATTTCTCATCTAATGGGATCATAATGATATTCAGCTTTTTTCACTTACAAATACATCTTGGATACACTTTCTCATCAGTACATATAGATAAAATTATTTCTCAACAGTTATGTTATAGGCTATAGTATAAACGGACTATCAACCATTAGATCAATGCCCAATTTTACCAGCTGGGGATGTCACCAATGACTGTCTTTATACGCCTTTATATTGGTGGGCCACTCTTTCCAGTGTCTTGCTTTTGGCCATTTCCAGCAGAAGAGAACGGACGCCACTGTTGCCTCTTCCTTGGACGGGGCTCAACTGTTGGGAGCCATGAGGGTCCTTGTGTCATAACTGCCCTTATGACATCACAGGTCTGCCCCCTGACTCTTTTCTCCCATGCCATGACTAGAGGAACACAGACCTGAGGGGATTTGAACCATCTACACCCAATCCATGTGGAACCAATGGTGAGTACGACAGAGGCTGACACACTAGGCATTTTGGGGATGTCCCCATAAATCTCAGGGTGAGAGAACTCCCCCTAACTTCTGAGTACTCTGGGAAGCCCTGTACACTAGGGCTGTGTGGCTTGGTTATTGGAGAGAGAGGGAGAGCAGCCTCACTCTTGCCTTTCCTCTCTCTGCTGATTGCAGGAGACAGACCAGCCTAAGACAGTTGATGAAAACGCTGAAAATAAGCCTCAGGAGAATAAGGGGCTGATGGAGAAAAGTTTACCCTCAGAACCATCGCTGACATTAAAGAAGACAGAGGTAAGAGGAGCCCTGACTTGGATGTCTCCGGGCTTCATGTCCTCATGCTGTGGCTAGTGTCTTTGGTATGTTCCAGAGCCAAGGACAGGAATAAACTCTTTCTTATCTGCCGCCTTTTCCCACTTTTTTAAAAAAAGGCTAAACAAGAGGATGAAGCAGCAACAAAGGGAGTGGATGATGCTGATAAGAGATCAGGAGGCGTGTGATCCCCTCACCCCGATGACAGGGGCTGGAGTGCGGATGTGGGAGTTGCGTTTGTGGAATGGAATGGCCAATATTCTGTTTAGAAGCTGGGTTTAATCAATGGTGTGCATGCGTGTGTGTGTGTGTGTGTGAGTGCATGTGCACGTGTGTGCATGTGTGTGCATGCACACGTGTGCATATGTGCATGTGTGTGCGTACGTGCATGTGTGAGCATGTGTGTATGTACATGCATGTGTGTACGTACGTGCACGTGTGCACGTGCACACATGTGTGCATGTGTGTGTGCATGTGTGTGCGTGTGTGTGTCTGAGCATGTGCGTATCTATGTTTGCTTGCTAATTAAGGTTTAAAGTTTGAAAGTCAAGAGAAGTGAAGATGAGGAAGAGATGAGAGGCAGCATTTTATGGGATGGGGGAAACTTTAAACACTGTGATATTGCAGAGGAAGAGAGCAGGTTGTGAATTGGAGCTGCAACCAAGCATGGAAGGGCAGGGTAGCAGAGGAAGCCATTTCTCCAGTAGGTGTGTGGGGTCTGAAGGGAAGAGTCATGGATCCTGGTTGGGTGGGCAGTCTCAGGTGGACTTTGATAACACGCTGATTATGGAATTCTGGCCTGAGGTTGGCCAACTTGACCCATGTAATACTGGGTAGGCAGAACAAACACATGAAAAGATGCTCAACATCACTCATTTTCAGAGAAATGCAAATCAAAACCACAATGAGGTCCCATTTCACAACGGTCAGAATGGCAGCGATCCAAAAGTCTACAAGCAATAAATGCTGGAGAGGGTGTGGAGAAAAGGGAAACTTCTTACACTGTTGGTGGGAATGCAAACTAACACGGCCACTATGGAGAACAGTGTGGAGACTCCTTAAAAAGCTGGAAATAGAACTGCTATACGACCCAGCAATCCCACTGCTGGCCGTACACACCGAGGAAACCATGATTGAAAGAGACATGGGTACCCCAATGTTCATCGCAGCACTGTTTATAATAGCCAGGACATGGAAGCAACCTAGATGTCCATCAGCAGATGAATGGATAAGAAAGCTGTGGTACATATACATGATGGAATATTACTCAGCCATTAAAAAGAATGCCTTTGAGTCAGTTCTAATGAGGTGGATGAAACTGGAGACTATTATACAGCAAGTCAGAAGCCTATTATGAAGCAAGTCAGAAAGAAAAACAATAATACAGTATACTAATGCATATGTATGGAATTTAGAAAGATGGTAACGATGACCCTATATGCGAGACAGCAAAAGAGACACAGATGTAAAGAACAGTCTTTTGGACTCTGTGAGAGAAGGCAAGGCTGGGATGATCTGAGAGAATAGCACTGAAACATGTATATTACCATATGTGAAACAGATCGCAAGTCCAGGTTTGATGCATGGGACAGGGTGCTCAGGGCTGGTGCGCTGGGATGACCCTGAGGGATGGGATGGGAAGGGAGGTGGGAGGGGGGTTCAGGATGGGGAACACATGCACACCCGTGGCAAAAAACACTGCAAAAATTAGTTAATTAATTTAAAAAATAACAGGTAACCAGGACACATATACTCCCATTTTACAGATGGGTGCTCTGAGATTCAGAGGTCAGTGTGATGTATCCATGCCCAGTAACCAGAGGGGAACAGAGAAAGGACACCTACTTGGCCTGCGGGTCCAGCCAGCATCCTGCACAGTGCTCCTGGGGATTAGAGGAGGAGTGGTTGCTCATAGGGCATCAGGGACCCTTCGTGGCACAGCCTGGGGCTGAAGTGGGTGGGGAATATCCTCTCAATGTATCGTTTCTTTTTCTCATTAGGTCACAAAACCCCAAAAGAAGCCTCCCGTGAGTGATCCAGAAGCAGTAAAGATCCAGGCCTGGTGGCGGGGCACCCTGGTGCGCAGGACGCTGCTGCACGCGGCGCTCCGAGTGTGGATCATTCAGGCCTGGTGGAGGGTCAAGCTGACGCAGCTGCAAGAGAGCAGGCGGCGGGCAGCTCTGGAGACCCTTACACGGAAGGAGTGGGCCGCAGTCAGGCTGCAGGCCTGGGTCCGCATGTGGCGCATCCGTCGGCGCTACTGCCGTCTGCTCAGTGCCGCCCGCATCATCCAGGCCTACTGGAGGTGCCGCCCCTGCACTTCCCGGGGTTTCATCAAGGGCTACTACAGAGTCACAGCCAACCAGCTACATCTCGAACTCGAGATCTTGCTGGGCTCAGGGCCTTGCATTGTGACGGAGTGTATTCCCCTTCCAATAAAGCAGTGAAGTGGTCTTTACCCAGCCTCTCTCTGCTTGATAAATGCCAGGACGTTGGGGCCAAGGGTGGCAAATGGTTAGCATCTCACATGCTAGCTCTGAGGAGTTGGCACGGGTTGTCTGAGGAGCTGAGCTTTTCTGAGGAAGAGGATTCTGAGCCCTAGTTCAGACTGAGCAATTCAGTTCAGTCGCTCAGTCGTGTCCGACTATTTGCGACCCCATGAATTGCAGCATGCCAGGCCTCCCTGTCCAGCACCAACTCCCGGAGTTCACTCAGACTCACGTCCATCGAGTCAGTGATGCCATCCAGCCATCTCATCCTCTGTTGTCCCCTTCTCCTCCTGCCCCCAATCCCTCCCAGCATCACAGTCTTTTCCAATGAGTCAACTCTTCTCATGAGGCGGCCAAAGTACTGGAGTTTCAGCTTTAGCATCATTCCTTCTAAAGAACACCCAGGGCTGATCTCCTTTAGAATGGACTGGTTGCATCTCCTTGCAGTCCAGGGGATTCTAGATTGTGATTGATTAGGAATGTCTGACATAGGCAGGGATGTTGGGAGTACAGATCTGCCATGTCGCCAACTCAGAGAGCACCACTCACGTTTGGTCAATGGAAATGGTGCCTCTCCCCAAGGCTGGGTATAATGGAAGCCTGGGGAAGGGATGGGTGGTCCCACACAGCAGCACATTTGCCAGGAATTCATTCACCCCAGTCTATTTGCTCCGGGCATGACCTCCCATCCTCATGACTGAGGGGAGCCCACCTACCCCAAGGTCTTGATCCTGGTTCCTGTTGTTTCATAAACTGTGCCCCCCACCCGACCCCGTATAAATGGAGGATGAGAAAAGATGGAAGAGGCAGACCACCTCAGATCAGTAGGTGGCAGGTTTAGTAAGCAAGGGAACTTATTTACAAGGCTCGTCTTGGGCAGCTGCAGACTAGATCTCTGTTCTGCACTTGCGTGCCAGCATTTTGAAAGTTTATATACAGGCCTTAATGGGGTTCAGCCACATATACCATCCAGATATTCTCAACAACACATGACTCTCAAGGCTGCATCCTTGAAAATGCCTCTCACTGTGGGAATGGTGGGTAGATCATACACTTCAAGGATAAGGGAGGCAGCATTCAGTTCAGCTCACTCAGTTGTGTCCGACTCTTGGCGACCCCATGGACGCGTGTCAGGCTTCCCTGTCCGTCACCAACTCCCGGAGCTTGCTCAAACGCATGTCCATCGAGTCAGTGATGCCATCCAACCATCTCATTCTCTGTCGTCCGCTTCTTCTCCTGCCTTCAATCTTTCCCAGCATTAGGGTCTTTTCCAATGAGTCAGTTTTTTTTGCATCAGGTGGCCAAAGTACTGGAATTTCAGCTTCAGTATCAGTCCTTTCAATGAATATTCAGGACTGATTTCCTGGAGGATTATTGACTGGTTTAATCTCCTTGCAGTCCAAGGGACTCTCAAGAGTCTTCTCCAGCACCACGGTTCAAAAGCATCAATTCTTCAGCACTCAGCTTTCTTTATAGTCCAACTCTCACATCCATACATGACCACTGGAAAAACCATAGCTTTGACTAGACAAACCTTTGTTGGCAAAGTAACGTCTCTACTTTTTACTGTGCTGTCTGGGTTGGTCACAGCTTTTCTTCCAAGGACAGGGAGGGGGTGACGGGCATCCAATTGCCCAGGTCTCTTTTGTGTGTCAGCGGCAGCATGTCTTTTCAACGACCCCTTCCAATAACTTGCTGCTCACTTTAGGGGCTGTAACTTCACACTTGGCCTCCGAGTTAGAATCTGAACCCCAAAGTGAAAATGGTTAGAGTGCATGGCTCCTGTCCTCATTCCTGCCTCAAACTCTGTCCCTCACTCATTGACCCTGAATGGAGGCTTAGACTCATTCTCTTCCAGACCTTACTGATGTGGGAGGTTCCATAGGCTTGGGGTTGGGGGTGGGGAAAGAAGGCATTCCACTTCTAGCTGAACCTTCTGGTGAGTGTCAGCCTCTAGGTGATCACAGACCCAGAGCTGAGAAGGCAGAAGCTGGGTCTTCCTCACCCTCTCCCCAGTTTCTGCAAGAAGTGGTCCTCTGACAGTCCCTTCTTGTGACAAGGTGCCACCTGGGGTTAGACTGGGGCCTAAGTGATGATAAAGGGCCGATTAAGAGGTCAAGCCTAGGCTGTCCTTCTGCCCATCCAGGCACTGCTGTTTCATGGTTCTCTGCAGAGAGAGGTGGTCTGAGGTCTTGCATTATTCCCCATCCAAGCTGCAAGCCCAGAAGCCCTACCTGACCCGGCTCCATCTCCTCTGCCCTGGCAAGGGGGTCCCTCCGCTCACATTTCCCAGAGGCCTCCTGCTCCAGCTCTCTGTCTTGCACTGGGGCTTGAGCTGCGTCTCTCCTATTTTTTGTCCCTCTGTGTCCTGGCCCTGTGTCTCGCTCAGGTTCTGGCCTTTCTCTCTTGCGCTGAAGGATTTCTGTCCCCTCTCCCCTCATTTCCCTCTCTTGCGTTCAGTGACTCAGAGCTAAGAGCAAGAACTTTGGAACCAAACTGAGCTAAGTCACACCAACGTGGCTTTCCCACTCACTGCTGCGTGGCCATGGATATGTCATTTTTCCTATCTGAGCCCGTTTCCTGAGCTGTGAAGTGGGGCTAATAATCCTCATCGTTCAATGTGACTGTCAAGCAGCATAAAAATTCAGCCTTAGCAAAAGAATGAGGAAAGAAGGTTACATTTACACACCTTAAAAACTGGCAGTCAGAGTGGGAGGGGACTCATGTTTAGTCCAATTAAGAACACCAAAGTCTCCCTACCATCAAAATCAACTGCAAATACTTGGGGGCTTCCCTGGTAGCTCAGTGGTAAAGAAGCTGCTTGCCAGTGCAGAAGACATGGGTTCCATCTGTGGTCTGGGAAGATCCCACACGCCATGGAGCAACTAGGCCCGCGCACCACACCTACTGTGACGGTGCCCTAGAGCCCAGGAGCTGCAACTACAGAGCCCTGACGTCACAGCTACTGAAGCCCGAGTGCCCCAGAGCCCGTGCTCTGCAATGAGAGAAGCCGCCGCAACTAAAGAGAAACCCACACAGCAACGAAGACCCAGCGCAACCGTAAATAAATACATGACATTACAACATTTTTTAAAAAGGAAAAAAGGTATATACATGAAACTACTACCAATAATTACATTAGGAGTGCGAGGGTGCGTGCTGAGTCACTTCAGTCGTGTCTGGCTCTTTGCAGCCCTATGGACTGTAGCCCTCCAGGCTCCCCTGCTCATGGGATTCTGGAGGCAAGAATACTGGGGTGGGTTGCCATGCTCTTCTCCAGGGGATCTTCCTGACCCAGGGATCAAACCCACGTCTCTTACGTCTTCTGTGAGAAGAGTTGAATTGCTGATCCGCTTATATAATACCAGGGACCTCTGTGAGGCCCCTAGGACCAGCAAACCTGCTTTCCTTCCCCTTCAGGCTTGGAGCTGGGAATATATTCAAGGGGCTGATCCCATTGACACTCACTGACTCCTCCTTATTTCTTTCTGCCCCTCCCAGAAGGGATCTACTGAGAACCTCTAGGAGGAAACTCTGGTAGAGGTGGCAGAGAATGGTGGGGATAGGGTAGGAGAATGGGGAGAGACCCCAGAATGCTGGCCTTTCTGTGGGTTGCCCGCAGTGGTCCTGAGGGCTGCCTGTGTTTGGTTTCCTGTGCTGTGCCCCTTACCCCGGCCCCAGGAGATGTGCCCTCATCATGATCAAGCCAGCACACCTGCGAAAGCTCCCCTGGGATGATGTTGGCCCTATGCTCCTCCGCCCCTGAGGAGGCCCCTCCCTGCCCACTGGCTTGAGTCTGAGCAGGTCCTGGTGGCATTCAAAACCCCAACACCCTCCTTGCTTCTAGGCTCACCACATCCACGAACACCCCAGTCCCTGGCCTCTTCCCTAATCAGGTGTAAGGTCTCCGCACCTCAGTTTCTTGTGAAGTGGGGTGAACGTCATCAGCGTCAGCGGTGACTAGGGACTAGACTATGGCGGCAGGCTAATGGGGGCGTTAAACTGATGTGGGTCTCCCAGGGGTCTGGCCAACACCTCTATCTTCAGACGGATGCTTCCTGTACCTTCTCTGTCCCGTGCATTGTACTCCACTATTTCCCCATTCTCCAGTAATCTTGTTCTTTCTACTCTCCCACTCATTAACTTCACACTGACACTCCCTTTCAGCCTTCATCCTCCTCTTCTCTTCAACTGCTCTCCCCCGAGCCCCACACTGACTTTCTCCACACTCCCTCTTCACAACACAGTGCAGTTCTCAGTGACCCCCGGGGCTGTGACCCTGAGGGGACCAGGGCCTCACTGTAGCCAAGTGGGTCTTCAGAGGCCAAGAACAGACAGAGGTGGGGCCCTGCTTGTGCGGTGTCTGACTGACCCCCCGTCTCCTCACTGCGGTCCTCAGGGAAAGAAGAAGAAGATAAAAAACTGTTTGAGGCCACTTGAGCCTGAGATGTGGGTCCTGGCTGGTCCTGAGGTCTTAGGGGTTTTCTGGCCTGTGTGGTTCTTGCTTTTCCAGGGACCTAATAACCAGGAGACTTACAGATAGGTAAGTTTAGCCACAGGAAAGGAGTTTACTTTGTTCCCCTAACTCTGATATCCTCATCAGAGATGATCATTGTTAATTTTTGTGGATATCTTCCTAATTTCTACCACCTTTTAAAATAATACCTTTACAAGATATGTATATAAATCTATGCTTTTATTTAGTTCATTTTGATTTGATGAACTTGCTAATCCTGCTAAATCTTGTACACGCTTCTATATCAGTACATAGAGGGCACACTCATTGCTTCTAACTGTTATTTGGTATACCATTGTTCAAATGAATTGAAATCAGGACTGCCCTGGTGGTCCACTGGCTAAGGCTCCGCACTCCCAACGCAAGGGGCCCGGTTCCACCCCTGGTCGGAGAACCAGCACCCACATGCCACAGTTAAAAGATCCCAAATGCTGCAATGAAGGTCAAAGATCCTAAGGGCGACACCTCACCCGGCGCAGCCAAATGAACAAACAAATAAAAATACCCATGAAAATAAATGAATTGAATTTTATCATACTCAGTGAAGTAAGTCAGAAAGAGAAAGACAAATACCATATGATACTCATATGTAGGATCTAAAATATGACACAGATGAACTTATCTATGGAACAGAAACAGACTCACATAGATAACAAACTTGTGGTTGCCAAAGAGGAGGAAGAGTGGGGGAGAGATGGACTGGGAGTTTGGGATTAGCAGACACAAACTATTATGTATAACATGGATAAACAACAAGGTCCTACTGTGTAGTGCAAGGAACTATATCATATCTGCTATGATAATCCATAATGGAAAAGAATATGAAAAAGAATGTGTATATATTATATATAACTGAACCACTTTGCTGTATAGCAGACATTAACACAGCATTATAAATCAATTACTTCAATAAAATAAATAAAAAAATAAATGAACCGAAACCCTCTTAACGAATACCAGGCAGGCTTTAATGAGCAGCGTTATATACCTTTGCATCAGTGGGTCAGTATTTGTAGGTGTTCTTCTTTGTAACCAGAACTGTGTTCGTTTAGGTAGGAAAGAAAGGACAGGTTCTTAAGTTTTCCTTAGAAGAGGCTCAGCCGTTGGGAGTCATTCTGGTGCCTGAGTCATAGGTGCCCTTATGACATCACGCTCTCTCCTTCCTCCCCTCCATCTCTTCCGGCCAGAGCACTGGCTGGACAGCAGACCTGAAAGCGATGGGAACATCTAGCCCCTAACCATGGGTAATTTCGTAGAGTTAAGACCTAAGGCGGTTTGACTATCCAACCCAAACAATGGGCATTTAATGTCTTATGAGGTAGATCTACCCAGGCTTCCTGGAGCTGGGTACATCTCCCATAGCTACCTCAGGGTGGGACCCCTTCTCATGTCTGAGATCCTAGGAAAGTCCAGGAAGCCTCGTGTGTGGCTGACTTGGCACCTAGTGGTGGGGAGAGCATCCTTACCTTCATGTTTTTCTCTCTAACCTCTGATAAGGACAGCAAACCTTCCAAATTATAATCACAGGTTATGATGAAGTCTCATTGATAGAACAGAGCTTGAAGGAGCAAAGGAGAGGAGAGCAAGGGATTCCACTTCCAACACCCTACACACCAGTGCCACTGCCCTCCCACCCCTCCCTGGGTAGAGGGATCTGGGATATTGTGTTGGGGAGAGCCTTGACTTGTTTAATCTCTGGCCCTTGTGGCCCAGTGGGGTGACTCAAAGGTCTGTGACCATGTAATTTATTTTCCAAAGACAGATGCTTCAGGGAGTGAAAAGGCCACTTATCAACATCACACCAGGACGACAGGCATAGACCCAGAATATGCTAGGCAAACTGGGACGAATGGCCACCACACACAGAGTAGGAAATGGAGAGGGGTTGACTCCTCCTTGGCTGTCTTTTCCCCCTATTTCTTCCTTAGGTGGAGAGTCCAGCCAAGGTGTGTGCTGAGGAGGAGGGCAGAGAGGGTGAATCCAGGCCTCACAGGGTTGAGAGTCTCAGAGTGGGGATTGTGTTTGGGCAAGGCAAAGGGCAAGGTACAGGAAGACTGGGGTGTGTGTGCGTGCACATATGCGCATGCATTTTGTAGTGAGGTATGTGTTGACTGGTGTTAAGAGCCTAAAGTGTGTGAGGTGCAGGAATCTTTTAACGTTTTGGTGAGGCAGAGGGAGGCAGCAGGCAGGTTTAACCTGAAGTCAGAGGTGAGACGGCAGGGAGAGCCAAAATGCCACTCTTCCCGCAGACGAGAGGTGGCTGAAGGCAAGAGTCCTGGTTCTCAGGTAGGTGGTCAGGTCCAGGCGAGATGTCTGTCTCTTTCACTTCTTGATCAGGGTGTTCCTGCTGTAGACGGTCAACCAGGTCTGTGCAAAACTGGGCAAGGTTGCAAGTGTGGGTGCACCTCTATTTTACAGACGGGGACCCCGAGACCCTGAGGACAAGATGAGGTTCCCATGTCCATTAACCGGAAGTGGCAGAAGCAGGACACTTAGTTGATATCGAGGTGCAGCTGCTGCTCACAACAGAGCTCCCGAACGTCAGGGAAACGGGCCCCTTTCTGCCACAACTTAGGGCCAAAATGTATGCATTTCTTAAGTGTCCCTGTTTTCTCTTTTAAGGCCCCAAAGTAAGAATCGTGATAAATGAAGAACACAAGGCGGTTGTTGCCATTCAGGCCTGGTGGCGGGGCACTCTGGTGCGCAGGACGCTGCTGCATGCGGCTCTCAAAGCGTGGATCATTCAATGCTGGTGGAAACAGAAGCTGGTGCAGCTGATGGAGAGCAGGCGACGGGTGGCCCTAGACGCCTTCGCAAGGCAAGAGTGGGCAGTGGTCAAGCTACAATCCTGGGTCCGCATGTGGTGCGTCCGCCTCCGTTATTTACGTTTGCTCCATGCAGTCCGCATCATCCAGGTCTATTGGCGCTGGCATAGTTGTCACACCCGTGGTTTTATTCAGGGCCATTACAACCTCAAAGAAAACCAACTGAATCTTCAACTTGAAATCTCTTTGGGTTCACAAGCTTGTAGAGTACAACAATGCATACCACTTCCAATAAAGGAATGACCAGGTCTGCTATGTCTGTGTCCCCAGCTCTTTTGTCAGACATACCTCAAGAAGGTCATTAGGGTAAGGATGGCAAATACTTGGCATCTCGTAAATCAGCTCTGAGGAAGTGACAGCGGTTGCCTGGTGTTCGGTGTGGAGGATTTTGAGAGTCTGGTGCTGGATGAGTGGGGTCTGTGGTTGATTAGCAATGTCTGCTGCCATGGCTAGGACAGTTGAGGTCGCAGGGCTGCCAAGTCGGCCAATTCCAGGGAGGCTCCTTCAGTGTGTGGTCTGTGTAAACGGTGCGTCAATGTAATCGTGCAACACGGAGGCCTGTGTCATCTTTTGCTCTTTTCCCCAAAGTCTTTAAAAACTACTATTTAAAAATGGTGCTAAATACATACATCATAAAGTTTCCCATTTTAACCATTTTTGAGTAAAGAGCTCAGTAACATTAAGCATATTCACATTGTTGCACAGCTATCACAACTGTCTCCAGAACTTTACCTGCAAAATTGAAACTCTGTACCCACAACCTCCGGCAACCACTGTTATACTTTTTTGTCTCTATGAATTAGATTACTCTAAATGCCTTGTATGAGTGGAATCATACAATATTTGTCCTTTTGTGATTATTTCACTTAGCATAAGGTCTTAAAGGCTCAGTTGTTTAGAGTATTTTTATATTAATGCTACCCTCTTGCCTTTCTCAGGGACTGTTTCTGTTGATTTACTTTTTTCCTTTGAATAGGCCATAATTTTCCCTTTCTCTGTATGCCTTGTAGTTTTTTTTTTTTTTTTTTTTGCTGTTGTTGTTCTTGTTGAAGATTGGACAATTGAGGGAGCTTCCCTGATGGCCTTGTGGCTACGACTCCATGCTCCCAAAGCAGGGAGCCTGGGCTCAGTCCCTGGTTAGGAAACTAGATCCCACATGCCACAGCTAAGAGTTTGCATGCCACAGTTAAGCCCCAGTGCACCCAATAAATACATGAAATGAATGTTAAAAAAAAGGCTGGACATTTAATCTCACAGTGTGGTTCTTCTAGAGGTCAGATTTTCACTCTTCCCCTGATTTTGCTGTTTTTGTTGGTTTGTTGTAGGGAGTCTCTGTGATGAGGATCAAAGGGAAAGTGAAGTCGCTCAGTCGTGTCCAACTCTTTGCGACCCCGTGGACTGTAGCCCACCAGGCTCCCCCGTCCATGGGATTCTCCAGGCAAGAGTACTGGAGTGGGTTGCCATTTCTGTGTAAACTTAAGGTCATCTTTGGGTTTTTCTGGGCCTGCACATTTCCCTGGGCATACATGGTAACTTTTAAAATTCTCCTTTATATGTGGTTGCTTTTAAGTGTCCTAGTCCTTGATTGTCTAGCTTCCAAAAAGGGAAAAAAAGAAAGGAGGAGGAGGAAGAAAAGGTTCTCTTTAAATCCCCTGGAAGTCACTTCAGGTGGAGGGTTACGGCGTTGCAACAATTGTCTGTGGGACTTGAAACCGTGGCCCCTGCCTCTGTTTCTGTACCTCTGTGATAACAAGCAGCCATCAGCAATCTGAGCACAGATCCCCAATATTGAAGCACAGACTCTTTATTGCTCACCTTGGATTCTGCAAGCTTCGTACACATTTCTCTAGAACTCATTTACGGCTGCCTGCCGTAGTCTTGGGGGTCAGGGGGTCCGGGATGGATAGCCTGTACCATGATAAGGGCTGAAATTAACCAAAATTAGCCACACTTTACTGTCTAAGTTTCTGGAATTATGCCTTCAACTAGACCCTAAAGACTCTACTAGTAAACTGAACTAATAAATTCAGTAAAGTTGCAGGATACAAAAATCAATGTACAAAAGTCAGTTGCATTTCTATATACTAAAAATAACCTATCAGAAAAAGAAATTAAGTCTCATTTACAACTGTATCAAAGACAATAAAATACCTAGGAATACATTTAACCAAGGAGGTAAAAGATCTATATATTGAAAACTGACGGAATGGAAGAAGATATAAATAAACAGAAAGATATCCCATCTTCAGGGCTCAGAAGAGTTGATATTGTTAAAATATCCTTACCACACAAAGCAATCCACAGACTCAGAGCAGTCCCCATCATAATTACAACAGCATTTTTCACATAAATAGAAAAAAAGATCCTACAATTTGCATATAACCATAAAAGATCTTGAGCCAAAGTATTGTTGAGAAAAGAGAACAAATCTGGAGGCATCACATTTCCTGATTACAAATTATATTATAAAACCATAATAATCAGAGCAGAATGGTATTGGAGAAAAAAAACCAGACTCATAGACCAATGGGACAGGATTGAGAGTCCAATAATGAACACATACATATATGTACAGTAAAGT
The DNA here is from genome assembly GCF_023091745.1 of Budorcas taxicolor. Taxonomy (NCBI): domain Eukaryota; kingdom Metazoa; phylum Chordata; class Mammalia; order Artiodactyla; family Bovidae; genus Budorcas; species Budorcas taxicolor. The sequence goes on along the minus strand of NC_068910.1, from coordinate 11,525,359 downwards.
AATATTTGACAAGGGTGCCAAGAAAATACTATTGATAAAGAATTGTCTTTTTCAGTAAATGGTGGGAAAACTGGATATCTACATGCAAAAGAATGAAATAGAACCACGCTTTTACATCACATGCAACCAACTCAAAGTGGATCAAAGACTTAAGTGTATGACCTAAAACCACGAAACCTCTAGAAGAAAAGAGGGGAAAAACTGCTTGACATTGGTCTTGGCAATTATTTTTTTTATATGTGACATCAAAAGCACAGGCAATGAAAGCAAAAATAAACCCAAGTGAGACACAGCAAATTAAAAAGCTTCTGCACAGCAAAGGAAACAATCAGTAATATGAAAAAGCACCTTACGGAACAAGAGAAAATATTTGTAAAACATGTGTCTGATAAGGGGTTAATAGCTAATATATACAAGGAACTCAAGTAACCCAATAGTGAAGAAAAGCAAAAAACAAACAACAACAAAAGTAAACCTGATTTAAAAACGGCCAGTGACCTGATTAGACGTTTTCCAAAGAAGACATACAAATGGCTAACAGATGAAAAAATACTCAACACCGCTAATAATGGACATGCAAATCAAAGCCATGCGAAACATAACCTCATACTTCTTAGAATGGCTATTATCAAAAACATAAATGGTACGTGTTGACGAGGGTGTGGAGATGGGGAAATCCTTGTACATTGCTAGTGGGACTTAGAAGTAAAAATCCACAACAAAACGTTAGTGGATCAAACCCAAAAATGTACAAAAGAAATTATGCACCAGGACCAAGTGGAAATTTATATCAGGTGAGCAAAGCTTCTTCACTTTTATTTATTATTTTTGGAGAGTGAAGGAGGGTTTTTAAACAATTAATTAATCAGGCTGCATTAGGTCTCAGCTGTGGCACGTGGGATCTTTCAGTGCAGCACGTTGTGTTCTTTATTGTGGCGCAAGGGCGTCTCTCCAGTTGTGGCCTGTTGGCTTTTCTCTGTAGTTATGATGTGGGCTCCGGAGTGCACGGGCTCAGTAGTTGTGGTTCAGGCTTAGTGGCTGCGGTGTGGCAGGCTTAGATGTCCCCTAGCATGTAGGATCTTGATTCCCTGACCAGGGATAGAATCTGTGTCCCCCGCACTGGAAGGCAGATTATTAACCATTGGACCACCAGGGAAGTCCCAAGACTACTTTAAACATTCAAAAAGTAATTGATCCACCATATCAACGGGCCAGAGAAATCATATGACTATTTAATATAGACAGAAAAACCATTTGACAAAATCCAACGCCTATTCATGATAAAAACGAAATTCTTAGTGAGTTAGGAATACAGGGAACTACCTTAACTTGATAAAAAGAAATCTTTATCTAACATCACACTTTTACTGTTTCTTGGTATGGTGAGTGATTTTCTACTGTATGATGGACATTTTGGATATTAGGAGGCTCTTGATGCTATTTAAATCTTCTGTTCTAGAAGGCAGCATCCTGTTTAGGTTTAGCATGTAGATGCTGGCCTACTTTTGTGGACCCTATTTCCAATGAGAACATTCTTTTCTGGGTTCCTTCAATGCAGTTCTGGTCTGCTTTATTCTTTTGGTTCCACTGGATCCCTTCTGGTGCCCCCTGCAAGGTTGAAGGCATTTTTCTAGGTTCCTTCTTGTCATTAGATGGAGGGTTTAGGATGTTGGACTTCTGAAGTAGAGAGCAATACTCTGGCCTGTTCTCTGACCAGCTGATGCCAAACGGGTTTCCTACCCTGTCTCTCTTGGTGCTGCTGGATGAGAGAAGGGCCTACTTGGACTGCACTTTGCTGTTGGGTAGAGGGCCAGGAGGCTCCTGTTCTGGATCTTCTGTGGCTGGACAGACAGCCAGGGGCTGCTGGCTCTGGATTGCCTTCTGCCACTTAGTGGAAAGTGAGGAGATTCTAGGCCTTTTGGAGCTGGGGTACAGGAGGACCCCACTCCCTCTTCCCATCTAGTTTGTGGTGGGAGATGCATTGGCCTACTCAGGTTCTGCTGTTACTGTTGTGGGCAGATCAAGCCTGCTTCTGTTAGTAGATGAGAAATGCAGTGGGTTAGCCCATGTAGGTTGTGCTGTTACTGCTGCTGAGGACAGACTACGTCATCCCTGCTAGCAGATACAGGGTGTGGTGTGGGTGGATAAGCCTGGGTTCCACTGTGGCTGTGAGCAGATTATGCCTACTGCTACCAGTGAGTGTGGGGCATGGGATGGGCTGGCTTATATGGGTACTGGACTCACTTCCGTAGGCAGTTCATTCTGCTGCTGCCACTGGACATGGATCTCCCTGCTGAGTCTCTGCTGGGCTTCTCTTCTTTTGACCAGAGGGAGCATGCTTCTCACTTTGTTTTGTTTTGCTTTCCCTATGCCTGTTGTTGGTACTAGGTTGCAGACATATCTGACGTCCAGTCTGAGATGTATGGCAGAGAAGACAAAACCCAGGGAATTCATCGAGGTGCACCTTTAAAAATCTTGAGATTCCTAGATAATCTGCCATCTTTCCACATTTCAGAGTCCTTTTATGATTGTCTGTTGAGTTATTTCCAGAGTGTTTAGTTTGTATTCAGAGGAGAGGAAAGGGGGAAAAATGAGTTACACCATCTTGTAGAAATGGAAGCTCTCACTCCTAGGTTTTTAGCCAAATAGAGTGCAAAACTTGTTTACACACACACACAAAACCAAATATGTATAGCAGATTAATTTGTAACCACTCAAACTGGAAGAAACTCCAAATCTTTCAACTGGTAAAAACCTGATAACATTCTTAAAATGGAATACCACTCAGCAATTAAAACAAATGAGTACACACAATAGGAGAGAGAAGTCTCAGACACACTATGCTAAATGAAAGGAAGCCAGACTCAAAAGGCTACAAAATATTCCTTTTATGATGTCCTGGAAAAGGGAAAACAATAGGTACAGATCAGTGGTTACTAGAGTCTGGTGGAGAGTAGTGGGCGAGTACAAAGGGGTACAGAAGAGCCTTACTTTATGTATCTAGAAGCTCAGTTATCGGGTACATATATATTCTATCAAGGAATCGTTGTGACTGTTGAAAGATATAATACTGATGTTATATTTTTTTACAAAGTTCTCCTATTAAGGACATATATTAAAGCACTTATGGATTGAGTGGTATGATTTTTATTGTTTGCCTTTAGAAATTATTTTAACAAGAATGAAGTAGCTAACTCTGTAGCCTGATGTAGAGAGAATGCATAAGGGCAGAGAAATGACCACTGGATTTGGTCAGCTCGAATGCTGGTGATGTCCATCAGTGCAGTCTCAGTGAAGTGAGCTGGGCACAAGCCTGATTGGAATGGGTTGAAGAGAAAATAGTGGGAACAGAAATGGAAACAGTGATGGCATGTTTTGCTGTTAGGAGAAACAGAGAACTGGAAAGAAATTAAGATGGCATTTTTAAAAGATGGAAGAGGTAGACATTGATACTTTGGACAATAGGGTTATGAATGTAGGATAAACACCTCGAGATGGCAGCAGGATAGTGGAGGGGTTAGCCTTTGATGGGATCAAAGACTCTTCATTTATTTCAACTGGAGGGAAGGCAGCATGTGTGGTCCATATGGAGCTGGGCTGGAGAATAAGGTGATAAGAAGATGGGGGTCCAGTCTGTTCCCATTTCATCAGTTAAGTATGCTGCTGCTGCTGCTAAGATGCTTCAGTCGTGTCCGACTCTGTGCGGCCCCATAGATGGCAGCCCACCAGGCTCCCCCGTCCCTGGGATTCTCCAGGCAAGAACACTGGGGTGGGTTGCCATTTCCTTCTCCAATGCATGAAAGTGAAAAGTGAAAGTGAAGTCACTCAGTCGTGTCCGACTCTTAGCAACCCCATGGACTGCAAGCCTACCAGGCTCCTCCGTCCATGGGATTTTCCAGGCAAGAGTACTGGAGTGGGGTGCCATTGCCTTCTATGTCAGTTAAGTATGTGGTAACATATATCATCATTTTGGAGTTCAAGGGGAGAAGTAGAATTGGGCATTCAGAGAGGAGGTACTATGAATTATTCAATTCAGAAAAAACGAAATGCAAACACACCAGAGAAATTTATTGGGAAATCTGTCCAGTGGAGGCCTGCAGTCATGAGTATGAACTGGGACCATGCGTCATGGTTGAGTGTGAGCTGCGTGTCATTCTACTCTTCTGCAGGCACAAAGCAGGTAGATGATTAAGTTCATTCCACACACCTTTGCAGAGATTACAATAATTAAATATAGAATCTGAACTGGATAAAGTAGACACAAGGGCTTGTCAGGGATGATGGCTATAAAAAAATGGTAGAGTAAATGGATTGGAAGATCTTATCACATCTGAAGAAACATTCTATTAGTGATATTTGAAAAGTGAAGAAGAGAATAAAAAAAAAGAATGAAATTAAAAAGCAATTTGGACAACAGTACAATTATTGGTAATGGTAAGGTCTAGAGCCACACTATTCAATGGAATAGCCACTAGCCATGTGTGGTTATTTAAGCTTAAATTAATTTAAATAAAATTTTAAACTCAATTCTTTAATTGCACCAGGCACATTTCAAGTCCTTCATAACCATGTGTGGCTCGTGGCTACTACACTGAACAGTACTGATACAGAACATTTCCATCATCACAGAAATTTCTATTGAGTAGGACTGGATTAGTAGAACAGGAGTGAGAATGGAGACAAGAGTAGGCATGGGGGTAAAATCAGTGGGAACCCTGTTTGTTGTACAGCCCTCAGGGAGAGGAGTTCTGGTAAGGGAATTGTGAAGATGGAGTTGAAGTGTCATGAACTCCTGTTTTCTGCCAGTCCCCAGGGTCATCACCGGCTCATCAGCATGCCCAGCCTCATCGACACTAAGGCTGGCCTCCTGTCCTTCACCTGGGGCTGCACTACACTCCTCCCAGAAGAGTCAGCCACATGTTGGCCTTTCCACTAGGTGATTGCCAAAGACACCTTTGTCTAAGGCATCTGAGGCCACCCCCGCCAACCTCAGGAGGACAGAGAAAAGCCTCAGTGTCCGTTCTCACGTGCAAAGGTACCCAGAGTCTTCAGGAAGATGCAGCTTACCTGAGTCTCAGATTCCCAGTGAGAAGAAAGGAATGGGGTTGGGAATTGGGAGCTGGGACTTCTGACCCCGTTATATATACAGGTAGACTAGGACCTCAGTTTCTGTTTTGACAACTAAGTACGTGGCATATGGAACTGTCAGTCCAGAACAGGGTTTGTGGACACAAAGGGAGAAGCTCACTGAAGTTCTTTCCCAGGGAGAAGAGGAGGCAGCATAGCTTAAGTCCTAAAATTTCCATTAGCAGAGGGGAAACCATGAGACATACTTTATGTCCGGTTAGACCTTTACTCTGGGACGGGGGACACAGTGCCCCCTCTTGCCATCCCTTAGGGGTTAATGATCTCAATGTGAAACTGCAGGTGAGTGGCTGTGACTACACAGTGGCCCCGGAGGAGGGCACAGGTCTGGCAGTTGTGGCACTGCCAGTGGTGCTGGATGACATAGATGGCACTGAGCACCTGGCAGTATCGCCAGTGGATGCGCCACATACGAACCAAAGACTGGAGCTTGACCACCGCCCTCTCTCTGTGTGCATAGGCGATCAGGGCTGCCCTCCGCTTCTTCTGCAGCAGCCTGTCCATCGTCAGCCTCCACCAGCTCTGAATGATCCAAGTGCTCAGGGCTGCATGCAACAGTGTCCGGCGCACCAGGGTGCCACGCCACCAGGCCTGGATCTTCTTGGCTGCTCTTTCTCTTCTTCCATTTTTAGTGTTCTAGGCAGAGATAAGAGCGACCACTCAGAGAACTGCCTGCCACCAACTTGTAGGATATTTCTGGAAAGGGCCTGGTTCTCTTCATTTCCCTACTTTGGAGAGTTCAGGACAGTAGCAGGACACTGATCAAGAGGCCCTAGGTGCTGAGTTCTCCTCTGCCAATAAGGACACATCTCCTTGCCCTCAGAGTCACAGCAGCCTCCTCCTGACTACCTCTTAGGTGCATGGATCAAGGCAAAAACCATTAGTAACTAGAAGCAAGCATTAGGGGTATGAGGGACTTTGTTAGTCATATTCTACCCCATCAGTGCTTATTGGGTTTTGGAGGTTTGGCTTCATAGTGCTTTTGCCTGGTATTCTCTGCTAATTCTAGTCCTACTGATTGATTGCTTTCTGCCACAACAGTGTATTTCAATATGGTTGTTGGCTTTTAACACCCTCATCATGTATTCTACTCCCAGCTTCTACATGTTGAGAACATTCTTTCTAATTCAGGGTCTTCACATTCTCATCTCCCAGCTAGTGTGTTTCTTGATGGCTTTCCTTTTCTCCATTCACTCATCATGTCACAGTCAAACCCAGACCCAGAGTTCTTGCTGAGAACGGAGTGGAGGGAAAAGGAACCAATGTTGAGTTGACTCCTGACTATCTTAAACTCAAAGATAACTGTGGCCTAAGAGGCACAATTCCACATCCTCGTGACACTGACATAAATGTCCTGGATATCTGTACATTATACAGAGATTTTACCTACCTCTCTTTTCTTCTGCTGCTCTTTCTTCGTCATCATAGTTATTTCTTCATAGTCCTCAATGACAATTTGAATTAAATGGCCCTCTTTCTGTTATCAGAAATAAATGGGAAATGAATGGAAGAGTGAAAGCTACTGTTTCTCTCTATGGCTCTGCACAAAAGCTACCTACTGCCTCACATCCCCCCCCTTTTCCCAAACCCATAAAGTCTTGGGTGAGTCCTACCCACCCTCAAGCCTGCTTGAAGTATCTGAACACATCTCTTACACAAAACCGAACCCCCATGGCTTCTCTCTTGATGGTTCCTTCGTTCGTCTACTTCCCAAGGTCTGGCACAAGTCATATGAGGGGGAAAGCCCTGAGTTAACAATGGCTTTATGACATGAGGATTAGGATATCTGCACATAGGCTGAGTCTTCCTCAGAAGCAAGATCCATGGGAACTTGTATTACCTGTCCACTTCCCTTCTGTCAGAAACGTATCAGAGCTCAGAGTAGAAAGATAGGGCATTCGTATACTATTCCTCCAGTGAGGCCCATCCACATCCTCTCTTAAAACTAGTCACACAGGAGGGCAAGACGGACCATGGCAGTATAGCTCCATTCAGCTCTCTTGTGTCTCCTCAGACTTAGCACTTCTTGTCTTCCCTGGATTCAGGTTTTAGTAACTCAGTGCACCATCAGTCAGCTCAGTTCAGTTCAGTTCAGTCGCTCAGTCGTGTCCGACTCTTTGCGACCCCATGAGTCGCAGCACGCCAGGCCTCCCTGTCCATCACCATCTCCCAGAGTTCACTCAGACTCACGCCCATCAAGTCCGTGATGCCATCCAGCCATCTCATCCTCTGTTGTCCCCTTCTCCTCCTGCCCCCAATCCCTCCCAGCATCACAGTCTTTTCCAATGAGTCAACTCTTCACATGAGGTGGCCAAAGTACTGGAGTTTCAGCTTTAGCATCATTCCTTCCAAAGAAATCCCAGGGCTGATCTCCTTCAGAATGGACTGGTTGGATCTCCTTGCAGTCCAAGGGACTCTCAAGAGTCTTCTCCAACACCACAGTTCAAAAGCATCAATTCTTCAGCGCTCAGCTTTCTTCACAGTCCAACTCTCACATCCATACATGACCAATGGAAAAACCATAGCCTTGACTAGACGGACCTTAGTCGGCAAAGTAATGTCTCTGCTTTTGAATATACTATCTAGGTTGGTCATAACTTTTCTTCCAAGGATTAAGTGTCTTTTAATTTGATGGCTGCAATCACAATCTGCAGTGATTTTGGAGCCCCCCAAAATGAAGTCTGACAATGTTTCCACTGTTTCCCCATCTATTTCCCATGAAGTGATGGGACCGGATGCCATGATCTTCGTTTTCTGAATGTTGAGCTTTAAGCCAATTTTTTCACTTTCCTCTTTCACTTTCATCAAGAGGCTTTTTAGTTCCTCTTCACTTTCTGCCATAAGGGTGGTGTCATCTGCATATCGAAGGTTATTGATATTTCTACCGGCAATCTTGATTCCAGCTTGTGTTTCTTCCAGTCCAGCGTTTCTCATGATGTAGTCTGCATATAAGTTAAATAAGCAGGGTGACAATATACAGCCTCGACGTACTCCTTTTCCTATTTGGAACCAGTCTGTTGTTCCATGTCCAGTTCTAACTGTTGCTTCCTGACCTGCATACAGATTTCTCAAGAGGCAGGTCAGGTGATCTGGTATTCCCGTCTCTTTCAGAATTTTCCAGAGTTTATTGTGATCCACACAGTCAAAGGCTTTGGCATAGTCAATAAAGCAGAAATAGATGTTTTTCTGGAACTCTCTTTCTTTTTCCATGATCCAGCGGATGTTGGCAATTTGATCTCTGGTTCCTCTGTCTTTTCTAAAACCAGCTTGAATATCAGGAATTTCACGGTTCACGTATTGCTGAAGCCTGGCTTGAAGAATTTTGAGCATTACTTCACTAGCATTGTGAACCATAGGAAACTAGAAAGAGAGACCAGCTGGATCTAGAAAGCAGTAGAATAAAAGCAACAATATAAAACTAATTAAATAGAAAACAATAATGAGTAGTGCGAGGTAGATTTTGAAGGTGATATCTTTCAAATTGGAGCTTCCCTGGTGACTCAGTGGTAAAGAATCTGCCTGCCAATGCAGGAGACTTAAGAGAGGCAGGTTCGACCCCTGGGTTGGGAAGATCCCCTGGAGGAGGGCACAGCAACCCACTCTAGTTTTCTTGCCTGCAAAATCCCCTGGACAGAGGAGCCTGGTGGACTACAGTCCACGGGGTCGCAAAGAGCCAGACACGACTGAAGGGACTGAGCCCACCCACACAGAGCATATATGTCAGTGCCAAACTCTCACTTTATCCTCCCCCTCATGGCCTCATAACCATAAGTTTGTTTTCTGCATCCATGACTCTACGTCTATTTTGTAAAAAGTTAATTTGTTTAGTTAGGTCCCATTTGTTTATTTTTGCTTTTATTTCCAATATTCTGGGAGGTGGGTCATAGAGGATCCTGCTGTGATGTATGTCGGAGAGTGTTTTGCTTATGTTCTCTTCTAGTTTTATAGTTTCTGATCTTACATTTAGATCTTTAATCCATTTTGAGTTTATTTTTGTGTATGGTGTTAGAAAGTGTTCTAGTTTCATTCTTTTACAAGTAGTTGACCAATTTTCCCAGAACCACTTGTTAAAGAGGTTGTTTTTAATCCAGTGTATATTCTTGCCTCCTTTGTCAAAGATAAGGTGCCCATAGGTGTGTGGATTTATCTCTGGGCTTTCTATTTTGTTCCACTGATCTATATTTCTGTCTTTGTGCCAGTACCATACTGTCTTGATGACTGTGGCTTTGTAGTAGAGCCTGAAGTCAGGCAGATTGATTCCTCCAGTTCCATTCTTCTTTCTCAAGATTGCCTTGGCTATTCAAAGTTTTTTGTATTTCCATACAAATCTTGAAATTATTTGTTCTAGCTCTGTGAAAAATACTGTAGGTAGCTTGATAGGAATTGCATTGAATCTATAAATTGCTTTGGGTAGTATACTCATTTTCACTATACTGATTCTTCCAATCCATGAACATGGTATATTTCTCCATCTATTAGTGTCCTCTTTGATTTCTTTCACCAGTGTTTTATAGTTTTCTATATATAGGTCTTTAGTTTCTTTAGGTAGATATATTCCTAAGTATTTTATTCTTTTCGTTGCAATGGTGAATGGAATTGTTCCCTTAATTTCTCTTCTATTTTCTCATTATTAGTGTATAGGAATGCAGGGGATTTCTGTGTGTTGACTTTATATTCTGCAGCTTTACTATATTCATTGATTAGCTCTAGTAATTAAACTTAAAAGCTTCTGCACAACAAAGGAAACTATAAGCAAGGTGAAAAGACAGCCTTCAGAATGGGAGAAAATAATAGCAAATGAAACAACTGACAAACAACTAATCTCAAAAATATACAAGCAACTCCTGCAGCTCAATTCCAGAAAAATAAACGACTCAATCAAAAAGTGGGCCAAAGAACTAAATAGACATTTCTCCAAAGAAGACATACAGGTGGCTAACAAACACATGAAAAGATGCTCAACATCACTCATTATCAGAGAAATGCAAATCAAAGCCACAATGAGGTACCATTTCACGCCAGTCAGAATGGCTGCAATCCGAAAGTCTACAAGCAATAAATGCTGGAGACGGTGTGGAGAAAACGGAACCCTCTTACACTGTTGGTGGGAATGCAAACTAGTACAGCCACTATGGAGAACAGTGTCGTGATTCCTTTAAAAACTGGAAATAGAACTGCCTTATGACCCAGCAATCCCACTGCTGGGCATACACACTGGGGAAACCAGAATTGAAAGAGACACGTGTACCCCAATGTTCATCGCAGCACTGTTTATAATAGCCAGGACATGGAAACAACCTAGATGTTCATCAGCAGACGAATGGATAAGAAAGCTGTGGTACATATACACAATGGAGTATTACTCAGCCATTAAAAAGAATACATTTGAATCAGTTCTAATGAGATGGATGAAACTGGAGCCAATTATACAGAGTGAAGTAAGCCAGAAAGAAAAACACCAATACAGTATACTAACACATATATATGGAATTTAGAAAGATGGTAACGATAACCCTGTATGTGAGACAGCAAAAGAGACACAGATGTATAGAACAGTCTTTTGGACTCTGTGGGAGAGGGAGAGGGTGGGATGATTTGGGGGAATGGCATTGAAATATGTATAATATCATATATGAAATGAGTCACCAGCCCAGGTTCAATGCATGATGCTGGATGCTTGGGGCTGGTGCACTGGGATGACCCAGAGAGAAGGTACGGGGAGGGAGGAGGGAAGGGGGTTCAGGATGGGGAACACGTGTATACCTGTGGTGGATACATGTTGATGTATGGCAAAACCAATACAATATTGTAAAGTAATTAACCTCCAATTAAAATAAATAAATTTATATTTAAAAATATGAAAAAAAAAAAAAAGGAACTACCAGTCCTTGGCCTGGAGGTTGGGAACCTCTGCTGTAGCAGATCCAAAAAGAAAAAGAAAAAAAGTTAATTTGTACCTTTAAAAAAAAAGATTTCACATGTAACCGCTATCATATGATATTTGTCTTTCTGTGTCTGACTTACTTCACTTAATATGACAATCTGCAGGTCTATCCATATTGCTGCAAATGGCATTATTTTATTCTTTTTATGGCTGAGTAATAGTCCATTGTATAAATGTATGATACCTCCTTTACCCATTCCTCTGTTGATGGACACTTAGGTTGCTCCATCTCCTGGCTACTGTAAACAGTGCTTCAGGGAACATTGCGGTGTATGTATATTTTTGAATTAAAGTTTTCTCCAAGTATATGCCTAGGAGTGGGATTGCTGGGTCATATGGTAGTTCTATTTTCAGTGTTTTAAGGAACCTCCATACTGTTCTCCACAGTGGCTGTATCAAATTACATTCCCAACAACAGTGCAAGAGGGTTCCCTTTTCTTCACACCCTTGCCAGCATTTATTGTTTGTAGATTTCTTGATGAAGGCCATTCTGAAGGTATCAAGTGATACTTCATTGTAGTTTTGATTTGCATTTCTTTAATAATTAGTGATACTGAGCATTTTTTTCATGTGCTTTTTGGCCATCTGTATGTCTTCTTTGGAGAAATGTCTTTTGTAAATTTTCTGCTCAGTTTTTGATAGGGTTGTTTGTTTTTTGACATTAAGCTTCATGAGCTCTTTATATATTTTGGAAAGTAATCCATTGTCAGCTGCTTTGCTTGCAAACATTTTCTCACATTCTTAAGTTTGTCTTTTTGTTTTGTTTATGGTTTCCTTGAACTCCGGGAGTTGGTGATGGACAGGGAGGCTTGGCGTGCTGCGATTCGTGGGGTTGCAAAGAGTCAGACACAACTGAGTGACTGAACTGAACTGAACTTGCTGTACAAAAGATTTTAAGTTTAATTAGACCTCATTTATTTTTGTTTTTATTTTCATCACTATAGGAAATGAATTTAAAAAAATCTTGCTGGAAATCATGTCAAGGAGCATTCTATGTTTTCCTCTAAGAATTTTGTTGTGTCCAGCCTTACATTTAGGTCTTTGATCTATTTTGAGTTTATTTCTGTGTATGGTGTTAGGGAGTGTTGTAGTTTCATTCTTTTACATACAGTTGTCCAGTTTTCCCAGCACCATTTATTGAAGGGACTCTTTTTCTTCATTGAATATTCTTGCCTCCTTTGTCATAGATTATGTGACCACGGGAGTGACAGTTTATCTCCAGACTTTCTGTCTTGTTCCATTGATCTATATTTCTGTTTTTGTGCCAGTACTGTGCTATTTTGATTACTGTAGCTTTGTAGTATGTCTGAAGTCAGGAAGCCTGATTCCTCCAGCTTCACTTTTCTTTCTCAGGATTGCTTTGCTGGGATTTCCCTGGTATCCAGTGGTTAAGAATTCACCTGCCAATGCAGGGGACATGGATTTGATTCCTGGTCCAGGAAGATTCCACATGCCACAGGGCAAGAAAGCCCATGTGCCACAACCACTGAGTCTGCCCTCTAGAGCCTGAAAGCTGCAACTGCTGAGCCTGAGTGCCCTAGAACCCATGCTTGTGCCTGAGAGTGTGTGCTCCACAACAAGAGAAGCCATGGCAATAAGAAGCCCGTGCACCACAACTAGAGTAGCCATTGCTCGCCACAAGTAGAGAAAGCCTGCCAGCAGTGATGAAGACCCAGCACAGCCAAAAATAAATAAACAAATATTTTAAAAATTAGCTGCTCAAAAATAAATGTATTAATTATAATAAATAGAGATGGCATGCTGACTCTAGAGTGGGCAGGCTTCAGTAGTTATAACGTGTGGACTCAGTATTTGCAGTTTGCAGGCTCCATAGTGTGTGAACTTCAGTATGGTTCATAGGCTTTAGAGCATAGGCTCAGTAGTTGTGGTGCATAGGCTTAGCTGCCCCATGGCATGTGGAATCTTCCCAGACCAGGGATCGAACCCACGTCCCGTGCATTGGCAGGCGGGCGGATTCCTAACCACTGAACCACTGGGGAGTTCACCCATGAGCTTCTTACAGACACCAGAAAATGTTTCAACTTTGTGTTCCACATTGTTCTGCTGTGTTTTATCCAAATGAACCTTTATGAGCCAGCTGCCATTCAGTTTCTTGCAGATTCTCTTGCCTGTAATCTCACTTGGGGAAACCAAATCTTCCAGGATCACATCATGCACGGTTGTCGGACTGCAGCTCCTGGGATGCTTTTGCTTATTTTTTTGTATGGCTTTTTTGAGTTGGCTTAGGCAGAATTCTCCTCTGAGCAACAGATGACGTGTTTCCTGCTGGACTTCTCCAAGTCATGCAATAGTCAGACCTGGAATTTTTGGAAATATTTCATTTGAGGAATAAGAAAAAAGATTAAAAGAGCTTTTTGACCAACACTAACTTCAGTGGCCTTGGCAGATGTGATGTTCAACTCCCGCAGCTGGGTTTTCAGGTCTGAGTTCATCTCCAACTCCAGGAGGGTGTAGAAGATTTCAGACTGGAACTTGTCCAGCTTCTCACCATTGGGCTTCATGATCTTTGCCCTGGAAATGAACATGGCTTTGATCTTGCCAATGTGGCTGACACTGTTTTCCCCCAACACTTGGAGGCCTAGGCCTCAAGAGAGATTGTTAAATCCAGGAGGCAGAGGGGAAGAGGCAGGAATAGCGTGAGTGGAGAAACAAGAACCACAGAGAAATGGTAGAAGCCTAGAGTCCTAGGAAGCACTCTCATAATTTCTTAAGTGATAAGAGCACGAAGAGTGTCTTTTGTTCTAATATTTGGTCTTTGAACTGGATTTTGATAGAGTTCCTGAAATTCTTATGATTTCCTGGGTGTTAGAAGTATCCTTTGTTCCAATGTGGTGACTCTGGGAGAGCTCCTGGATGGACTAATGATGAGGCTGGTCATCAAAAAGATCAAAACAGGATTAAAACACGGAATTTTTAGTTTAAACCCTTTTTCTTGAGAAGGGAAAGGCCAGAAATAAGGTTTTCCACAAGTGTCAAATATTAAGTATTTTTTGTGAGCAGTAAAGGAGACACATAGGAGAAGACTCACAGGAGGCAGAAAGTGACCTTTCCCATTCAGAAGGGTAAGAATCATAGATTTTTCTACTGTAGTGGTGTTCCCTAGATAAGTTGCCACAGCATCACTTGGAAATATGTTAGAAATACTCATTCTTGGGAACATGATATACTGAGCCAGAAATGATGGGTGGGGTTCACAGTCTGCTTTAATTAAACCTTCCATGTCATTGGGACCATTGATGAAATTTGAAAAATATTGCCTTGACAATTTCCCTGTAGACCCATGATAGGATCTTTTCATGGTGAGACTACCCACTTTCTTTAGAAGGTAGAGTGCAGAGGTTATTCTTCTTTTTTAAATATAAATTTATTTATTTTAATTGGAGGTTAATTACTTTACACTATTGTATTGGTTTTGCCATACATCAACATGAATCCACCACACGTATACACGTGTTCCCCATCCTGAACCCCCCTCCCTCAGAGGTTATTCTTGAGTGAAGGCTGACAGACACATGCTTTGCCTGAGTAGAGTAGAGGGCAAGAGAAGAACCTGACCAGTTCATCTATTCCTCATGCAGCTGTTTCATAAACAGCTGATGATTGCCCATGGCTTCCTCCTGCTGACTCGTTGAACTAGGCAAGTCATAACACTCCACTTCTGGCTCTCAGGTGACCAATCCATGCTTAGATTCACTCTCAGATCATTCAAATTCTAGATGAGGCAACAAGAGAAACACACTGAGATGGGGGCATACTGGGTTTATTTGGTATTAGCAGAGCCACCAGGAAGGGCACTGAGAGAGTGAGGTAGGAAAGGCCATGCTGTGCAGGCTTATGTAGCCCAAGGCAGGTAGGGGGACTTTTGGAATTCAGTTCAGTTCAGTTCAGCCACTCAGTTGTGTCCAACTCTTTGTGAGCCCATGGACTGCAGCATGCCAGGCCTCCCTGTCCATCACCAACTCCTGGAGTTTACTCAAACTCATGTCTATTGAGTCGGTGATGCCATCCAACCATCTCATCCTCTGTCGTCCCCTTCTCCTTCTGCCTTCAATCTTTCCAAGCATCAGGGTCTTTTCAAATGAGTCAGCTCTTTGCATCAGGTGGCCAAAGTATTGGAGTTTCAGCATCAGTCCTTCCAAGGAATATTCAGGAATGACTTCTTTTAGGACTGACTGGTTGGATCCCTTTGCAGTCCAAGGGACTCTCAAGATTCTTCTCCAATACCACAGTTCAAAAGCATCAATTCTTCAGCGTTCAGCAGGCAGATTCCTAAGCAAATACATAGTTTCGTTAAGATAGCTTAAGAAAAACATTTCCATGAGAAAAACACATTGGTTAACTCAAGGCAGAACCGGGTGTCTCTTTTAATTTTTTTGTAGAGAAGGAAAAAATGTATGCCACTTGCAGTTAATTTCCTCCTACTGCTTAGGGACTTCTTGCCTTCCTACCTATTAACCTCTCATAACCATTGATTTACATGGGGTTGTCCAACTTTCCCAACACCACTTGCTGAATAGATGTCTTTTCCCCATTATATATTCTTGTCTCCTTTGTAGAAGATTTTTTTAAAGATTTATTTTATTTTATTTTTAGCTGTACTGGGTCTTTGTTATGCAAGGGCCTTCTCTAGTTGTAGCAAACTCCCTGGTTGTGGTGTGCAGACTCCTCATTGTGGTGGTCTCTCTTATTGTGGAGCTCGGGTCTAGGCACACAGGCTGCAGTATTGTGGATCCTGGGCTGTAAAGCACACTCAGTAGTTGTGGTACACAGGCTTGGTTGCTCCACAACATGTGGAGACCAGGGCTCAATCCACTGTCCCCTGAATTTCAGGGTGGATTCTTAACCACTGGACTACTGGGGAAGCCCCTGCTGAAGATTAACTGACCATTGGTGTATGGGTTTATTTCTGGGTTCTCTATTCTGTCCCATTGATCTATAGGTCATTTTTGTGCCATGTTGTTTTGACTACTGTAGCTTTGTAGTATTGTCTGAAATCTGGAAGGGTCATGTCTCCTGCTTTGTTCTTTTTCCTCAGGATTGCTTTGCCAATTCTGGGTCTTTCTGGGTTCCATATAAATTTTAGGATTTTTTTGTTTCAGTTTTGTGATAAATGTCATGAATAATTTGATAGGGATTGTGTTAAATCTGCAGATTGCTTTGGATAACATGATCATTTTAACTTAATTCTTCTAACCCAAGAGCATTCCCATTTAATTTAGGCCAATTCCAAAAGCTGGAATCAAGATTGCTGGGAGAAATATCAATAATCTCAGATATGCAGATGACACCACCCTTATGGCAGAAAGTGAAGAACTAAAGACCCTCTTGATGAAAGTGAAAGAGGAGAGTGAAAAAGTTGGCTTCAAACTCAATATCCAGAAAACTAAGATCATGGCATCTGGTCCCATTACTTCACGGCAAATAGATGGGGAAACAGTGGAAACAGTGACAGACTTTATTTTGGGGGTTTCCAAAATCACTGCAGATGGTGACTGCAGCCATGAAATTAAAAGATGCTTGGTCCTGGGAAGGAAAGTTATGATCAACATAGACAGCATATTAAAAAGCAGAGACATTACTTTACCAACAAAGGTCGTCTAGTCAAAGCTATGGTTTTTCCAGTAGTCATGTATGGATGTGAGTTGGACTATAAAGAAAGCTGAGTGCCAAAGAATTGATGCTTTTGAACTGTGGTTTTGGAGAAGACTTTTGAGAGTCCCTTGGACTGCAAGGAGATCCAACCAGTCCATCCTAAAGGAAATCAGTCCTGAATATTCATTGGAAGGATTGATGCTGAAGCTGAAACTCCAATACTTTGGCCACCTGATGTGAAGAGCTGACTCATTTGAAAAGACCCTGATGTTGGGAAAGATTGAGGGCAGGAGAAGGGGATGACAGAGGATGAGATGGTTGGATGGCATCACTGACTCAGTGGACATGAGTTTGAGTAAACTCCAGGAGTTGGAGATGGACAGGGAGGCCTGGTGTGCTGCAGTCCATGGGGTCGCAAAGACTGAGCAACTGAACTGAACGGAACTGAAGCTTGTCTGACAGAGACCTTGTGACAGTGTTGGAGCCGACCAGATCAGTTCTTTATTGGGAAGGGGATGCAGTCCGTAATCCGACAGATGTGTGATTCCAGACAGATCTCAAGCTCAAGTCCCAGCTGGCTTGCTGTGAGTTCATAGCTGCCCCTAAAAATGCCACGGGTATGGCAATTATGCCAGCGCCAGTAGACTTGGATGATGCGGACAGCGTGGAGCAAACGGCAGTAACGAACCCGGATGCACCACATGCGAACCCAGGACTGTAGCTTGATCACTGCCCATTTTTCCCGAGCATAATACTCTAGCACAGACAATCGCTTCTTCTCCAGTAGCCCTTCCAGCCTCTGTCTCCACCAGTACTGAATGATACACGCTCTGAGTGCTGCATGCAGCAGTGTCCTGCGCACCAGGGTGCCCCGCCACCAGGCCTGAATCTTTATAGTTTTCTGTTCTTCACCTTCCTTTTTAGGGAGGGCCTGCAAGGAAAAAGAAGGGACACTCAGCTCTGGCATGAGCCAGGAAGGGGTCCTGATACTTCGTCAACAATGGCCAATTGCTCAGTAGTTCCTGAGCACTGGGCAGGCCACTGGCTGGAGCCAGAAGACCAGACAAGTTCTCCATCTCTGCCACTCTTAATTAACAGACATATCACAGCTGAACTTGGAGTCTCACAGTCCTCATATGTTGCTTGGGGGCACACCTGCCCTAGCTGTCACCTGGTTCCTTGGGCTTGTTTGGCCAGTCTAGAACAAGAACACCACGGTCTATGAGTCAAAGGGTTATTCTGTTGCACCTCGGGCCTGATACCTACCTGGGAAGCATATCACTTCCCTTCAGACCGCACCCACAGGCTGGAGAAGGGGCATCCTTCGCTCTCCTTTCACGCCTGACACCAGCTCCGATGCACAAGCTGCTGGCTTCTCTGTCAAATCACGGGATTAGATGCTTGCCTGTCCTGCACACTTTGAAGCCCTGCTCATTTATTCCTCACTTTCACTTCTTTTGGTTCTCACATCTTGAACTTCAGTTAACACATATATATACACTCATGTAAACACACAGGCACTCCCACACAATTCTAGACTTGGGTTTCCCTATAGTTGACTATGTATCCCCCAAACACAGCCCTCACCAACCCACTCCCCAACTTGGCATAGCCTGGGGTTCCCACTTTGCAGGGTTTCTTCTCCCTGTAATCCATGTCTACATGTCTGTCACCCACCTTTTCAGACCTAGAAGAAACTAGGACAAAAGAACAACTGAGGATGAGTCCATTTTTATTCATTCCAACTCTGGACAGGACAACCACTCATCTTGGTTGGACTGGGACACTCTCAGTTTATGACTGTTGTCCCTGAACAATAATCCCTAGCACTATCTTTCACTCACAAATAGAGTTTGCTTTGGGTGACAAATTCCCTGCTCATCCCATGCTATTGGTCACAGAGAAGACAACTGTCACTCCTGGGTGACTTTAGACACATTGCAGGTTGGGGTCCCCCTCAACTTTGAGGGGCTGTGTTGACTTACTTTTGGTTTAGAGGGTGAAGTTTTTGGTTTGGAGGGTGGAGGTTTTTCTGTCTTTTCCTTTTCTACTTTCATGTTCATCAGTGCATTTTCCTGTAATCAGAGTTAAAAGGGGAAAGATAAGGGTAGGTTGTTCTCTGTAAATTCTATGCTGAGTCCACCACATGCTCCACCTCCTGCCTTGCCCAGAGACCCCAGATATAGGACTTGAATCCTTAACAACTGTGGAAATTCACCTTCCCCTGCCTGCAACTTTGGGTAGGCTTGACTCTCTCTCTTATGCAACATCGAATGCCCATGACTTGGGAGTATTGGTTCAAACCCCTCAGGCCTGCGATCCCTTAGATTTCCCCATAGCTGGAAGGCAGATGGTTCTATCAGTGTCAGGTCCGTACTTTTCCTTGAGGTCCATGCAAGTTGTGTGTAGCAGCTGTTCATTTCTATTGCTGTGTAGTATACCATTCTATGAATGTACTATGATTTATTTAGTCGCTCACTCATTCTGGTTGTTTCTGAGTTTTTAGCTGTTATCTAACTACGAAATTTTGAAGCTTTTGTTTGAACATATGTTTTCAGTTCTCTTGGGTATGTATCTAGGTGCTGGGTTATTCATAATTCCATAATTAACTTTCTGAGAGACTACCAAACTGTTTTCCACAGCAGTTACTCCATTTTATATTTCCATGAGCAATGTGTGATAGATCTAGTTTTTCTAATCTTCATTCATCTCTTATATTGCAGATACTGTTGTTATTGCAGAGATGGAGCCAACAGCATTTCATGATGGACTGATGTGGAGGGAATGAATGGAGGAAACTAAAAGTGAATATTCAGAGAGGATTCCTCTGAATCAAGCAGACTGGGTGAACGGTCAAGGGAGGTATCCTTTTTTTTTGGCAGCACCGTGTGGTATGTGGGTTCTTAGTTCCCTAACCAGGGATTGAACTTGTGCCCCCCTGCGGTGGAAGTGCAGATTCTTAGCAACTGGACCACCAGGGAAGTCCCTAATTTTGGTCATTTTTGCTAACAGTCTCTCTCATTGAGTACTTTTGATGAGTATCATTTCTATGGAGTTGGGGGTAAGGAAAGCCCAATTGGAGTGAGTTTAGGAGAGAATGGGAACAATAGAAGGGGAGGCAGTGACAACATATTTTGCTTTGAGGGATGTAAAACCTGGAATATGAGATAGTCAAGCATGGACTTTTTAATTATGGGGGATAGTTTGTAGGCTGATGGGAATGACTTGGTGAAAAGGTGGAAACTGATTCAGAGAAATGAAATTACAGGATGACATCATTGCAAAGGTAAGAGGTGTCAGTGAACAAAAGATAAAAAAGAGTACAAGAAGAACAAAGTGGAGGGGGTAGCCTCAGATAGGGCGAAGACAGTTCATTTCAACTCAGGGAAGGCAAAAAGTGTGGTGCAAATGACGCTGAGATAGAGGATGAGATGATAGATAGCACGATGGGTTCCCGTCTGCTGCTGTTTCCTCTGTTAAGTGTGGTAATATCATCATTTAAGGTTAAGAAGAAAAGAGGGAGAACCGACCATTTGAAGAGACAGGAAATAATGTAAAATCTTCAGGTCAGGAAGCAAGATTATAACCTATTTACAAAACCAAAATAGTCACAGATGTAGAAAACAAACATGTGGTTACCAAAGGGTAATTGGGGGAAGGGATAAATTAGATCAGGATTGACATATACACATTAGTATATATAAAAAAGACGAACCTTTTGTATAGCACTGAGAACTCTGTTCAATATTCTATAATGACCTATATGTCAAAAGAATCTAAAAAGAGTGGATATATGTATATGTATAACTGATCCACCTCGCTGTACAGCAGAAACTATTACATTGTAAATGTATGATCCATCAGAGGGCAGACAGAATGAAAACCATAATCACAGAAAACCAACCAAACTGATCACATGGATTACAGCTTTTTCTACTCAATGAAACTACGGGCCATGCCATGCAGGGTCAAAGCTAGTGGAGGTGATGGAATTCCAGATGAGCTATTTCAAATCCTCAAAGATAATGCTGTGAAAGTGCTGCACTCAATATGCCAGCAAATTTGGAAAACTCAGCAGTGGCCATAGGACTGGAAAAGGTCCAGTTTTCATTCCAATCCCAAAGAAGGGCAATGCCAAAGAATGTTCAGACTACCTCACAATTGCACTCATTTCACATGCTAGCAAGGTCATGCTCAAAATCCTCCAAGCTACGCTTCAACAGTACATGAACCGTGAACTTCCAGGTGTACAAGCTGGTTTTAGAAAAGGCAGAGAAACCAGAGATCAAATTGCCCACATCCGTTGGATTATCAAAAAAGCAAGAGAATTCTAAAAGAACACCTACTTCTGCTTCACTGACCATGCTAAAGCCTTCAACTGTGTGGATCACAACAAACTGGAAAATTCTGAGAGAGATGGGAATACCAGACCACCTGACCTCCCTCTTGAGAAACCTGTATGCAGGTCAAGAAGCAACAGTTAGAACTGGACATGGAACATCAGACTGGTTTCAAATAGGAAAAGGAGTACGTCAAGGCTGTGTATTGTTACCCTGCTTATTTAACTTATATGCAGAGTACATCATGAGAAACACAGGGCTGGAAGAAGCACAAGCTGGAATCAAGATTGCTGGGAGAAATATCAATAACCTCAGATATGCAGATGACACCACCCTTACAGCAGAAAGTGAAGAACTAAAGAGCCTCTTGATGAAAGAGGAGAGTGAAAAAGTTGGCTTAAAGCTCAACATTCAGAAAACGAAGATCATGGCATCTGGTCCCATCACTTCATGGGAAATAGATGGAGAAATAGTGGAAACAGTGACAGACTTTATATTTTTGGGCTCCAAAATCACTGCAGATGGTGACTGCAGCCATGAAATTAAAAGACGCTTACTTCTTGGAAGAAAAGTTATGACCAACCAAGACAGCATATTGAAAAGCAGAGACATTACTTTGCCAACAAAGGTCCATCTAGTCAAGGCTATGGTTTTTCCAGTAGTCATGTACGGATGTGAGTTGGACTATAAAGAAAACTGAGCACCAAAGAATTGATGCTTTTGAACTGTGGTGTTGGAGAAGACTCTTGAGAGTCCCTTGGACTGCAAGGAGATCCAACCAGTCCATCCTAAAGGAGATCAGTCCTGGGTGTTCATTGGAAGGACTGATGTTGAAGCTGAAACTCCAATATTTTGGCCACCTGATGCGAAGAGCTGACTCATTTGAAAAGACCCTGATGTTGGGAAAGATTGAGGGCAGGAGAAGGGGATGACAGAGGATGAGATGGTTGGATGGCATCACCGACTCAATGGACATGGGTTTGGGTGAACTCCGGGAGTTGGTGATGGACAGGGAGGCGTGGTGTGCTGGGGTTCATGGGGTTGCAAAGAGTTGGACACGACTGAACTGAACTGAACTGAAAGCAATTTGAAATAGTAATTTTATGTATGTTCTAATAATTTAAAACAAGCCTTGTATTCTATATGCTTTTCCATTTATTTTCATCAAAATTTGATTGTTTTACAAAATAATTGGCCTATGATGGATTGAACATTTTAAAAAATGGTCCTTCCCCATAGACAGCCTCAGAAACAATGGTCTTTAGTGCAATCACAGGAGTGAATGACTAAGCTAGGGTGGAAGTCAAAATCACAGGGGGTGAGAGGCAAGAAGCATGGGGGCATCATCCAGTCAATGTGGACGTCACTAAGAATGGTGTCATACTTAGAGTGGAGGTGTCTGATATCAGTGGGAGCCTTATTTGTGTTTAGCACCCTTGAGAAGCTTGCAATGATGGGGGAGGGTAGAGGCAGTACTGAGGTTCCTTAAGATCATGGTATCTGCTATTTCCCGAAGAAAATAGCATCCAGATACAACAAAGACCCCATAATGTGCTGCAACTAAGACCCAACACAGCCAAATAAATTAATTTTAAAAAAGAAAATTGAATCTAAATTAGCATAAAGCTTGCAAAACCTGTGTCAGTCATCACTCAGGCCAGCCTCCTGTGGTTTCTTTGGGCCGCTCTGTTCCCAGGAGAGCCAGCCAAGTGGCTGACTTCTGTCTGGGGCTTGCTAAACACAAAGCCAATGGGTGCAATCCTCGCTGGGTCCTAGTGGCAGGCTGAGCGTGTGTAGCATGTCTTCACTCTCATATGAGCAGGTACCCAGAGTCTTCAGAAATACGAAGCCTAATGCCTCCCACTTGAGAGTTTAGGAGACAAGGCTGATGATGGAGATGTGGAATGGGACAGCTGGCTCTGCATATATGAGGTCACCCTCAGGCAGCAGTTGCTGATTTGGATAGAGCGGCACATGGCTACTGTGGGTCCAAACAGGGGCCACAGGCACTGAGGGGCGGGAGTGGGGGTAGGAGGGAGAGATACCTATATTGAAGTATTCTCTGAGTAGAAGAGGGGCAGGGCCTGAATCTTTGGGGTCCCCATCCTGAGAGAGTCACTGAAACACACAAAACCTGGTCAGACCTTTATTGGGGTGGTGGAGCCAGTTCTCCACCCTATAGTATTCTCTTAGATTGATAGGATTTCAATATGGAACTCTGGCTGGTTGAAAGCACCCCCGTATTGTGCCTGTGAAACATCACTGGTCTGAAAGGTGAAACAGCTCTTTGGAGCTTGTAGTATGCATACAGCGTTGCACACTTGGCAGTAACGTTGATGGCACTGCCACATGCGAACCCAGGACTGGAGCTTGACTGCTGCCTGCTCCTGGATTATATAGATCTTCAGTGAGTTCTGCCGTCGCTTATACAACTTCCTCCACAGGACTGTTCTCCACCAGCACTGAATCATCCAGGCCCTGAGGGCGGCTGCCAGCAGGGTCCTACGTACCAGGGTTCCACGCCACCAGGCCTGTATCTTCCCAGCCGCCTTCATCCTTGCTATCTGACGTTGTTTTGCAAGAAGCAACTAACCAAGCAAAGCAGAAGACTCCCAGTGAATTTTTCACCATCAACCACAGCTGCGGTGTCTGCCACAAAGGACCTCTGATTGTCTCTCTGAACAATCAGCCTTTTTCCTGGTGGTTCTCAGGGCCCAGGAACCTTGGGTGGGGTTCTGGCTCTACATCTGTCTTGTCTATGCCCACAAACACATCTGCTTACCCTCTGAGTCAGTGTCTTTGTCTGTATAAAATGAGGATATACTTGCCCTGTGGTCTTCACAGGTTCATGGAATCAGTGGAAACACTTTCTGATCCAGAAGACCAGACATGGATGTGAGGAACCAAAGGGTCCTCATGAGGATTAAACTCCTGAGTTTGTAGCTTGTATCTTAGCCCAGATTCCAGCCTGTAACGCTACCTCCATCACAGCCCCGCGTAGCTTCCTCCACTTCATTTCTTTTGACTTCCACTACTCTTTCCTGGGGGCTCAGATGGCAACGAATCTGCCTGAAATGCGGGAGACTGGCTTGGATCCCTGTGTCGGGAAGATCCCCTGGAGAATGGAATGGCAACCCACTCCAGTATTCTTACCTGGAGAATCCTGTAGACGGAGGAAACTGGAGGGCTACAGTCCATGGGGTTGCAAAGAGTCGAATATGACTGAGCAACTAACACTTTCACTATCTCTCAATCACTCTCATATCCTTCTAGGCCCAGGATGCCCTTTCTCCAGCTCTCCAGTTTTCACTGTGCTGTGTCTCACCTTCCATATGGCCTGTGAGTATCCTGATTGCTTGCTTCTCTAATGTCTCCCTCCCTCCCTCACCCAGAATATGGAAGGAATATACCAGGACAGGAAGGCACCACTGAGCTGATTCCTGTGAGACTAGAGATGAAGCCTTTACTTCCAGGGACCCTGGGGTCAGAAGGCCAATGGTCTGAGGTTCCCACATGCTCCTGGGCCCCACCTACCTTCCTTTTCCTCTCTTTCTCTAGATCGTCATTATCAGGTTCAGGCTTCTGCAATCAGAACGTAGGGAGAAAACATGAGTGAGGACCAGTCTCTGTGCAAAGTTCCCAAAGCCCCAGCTCCCTGTTCTTTTCCAGGGTCCTTGAAGTCATCTAGTGCTTCTCTCAGCCATGGGGCAACTCCCCACCCTTGGGGAAGGGAGTGTCTAAGTCTTACAGAGCATTTACTGCCCATGGTTTTGGGGCAGTGTTTCAGGTGTTCATATCCCTCTCTGGTCGCTGCTCCATTGGTCTTGGCAGAGGCAGGGAGGATGGTAGATGAGGAGATAGCCATGATGTCACAAGGGCAACTATGACCCAAGGACTATGTTGCCTTCTCCAGGCTCAAACTTGTTGGATAAAGTGGAAACACTTGCATTTCCATCCTACTAGGGATGCACCAGGGTCTTTGGTAGAACCACATCCCCTGAGAGTGTGTCTTGTCCCAAGAATGATCTCTGGTTTGGTCCACCCACAAGATCATCCTGTCCTCAGCTACGAACAGAGCAGCTCCCATAATGCAGAGGGAGGTGCACAGGCTCAGGCTGCTCTCCACACCCTCCCATTTGCTCTGCAATGGTGCCCTTCTTCAGCAGGTGAGAAAGTCCCTCCTCTAATGGGGAAGAGAGTGGGTATGGATGGTGAGCAGAAGGGGCCAAGGAAGGCTTGGGATGGATGCACCTCAGTCAATTTCTGCTCCCCCTCTCCAGCTGCTGTCCTTCTATAGCTGTTGAGCTGCACTTAGCAGGCCAATGTTACATTCCTTATAACAAAAGAAGCCCTTTCATCCTGTCTGAAATATAGTGGGCAGGAGGAATTTCCCAAATGATCATTACCTAGGAGACAGGTAATATCTCAGACTCCTCCTGTAGTGGCAGTGGTCATTTAAGGTTAATTAGGTATTCAGGCTTGCTTCAAAAGCCATCAGTCTTCTGACTGTCTCCACAGTCACTTCCCAGCCATGTTCACACTCTTTCTCCCCAGATCTCAGTTAACAGGCTGACATGGCCTCTTCATTTCAAAGCATTATCTATCAACTTTCCACCAAAGATGATTTAGTTTTTCTGCCCCATTCCAAACAACCCCACATTTTCCTCCCCTCATTTTCCCTATGAGGTTATTTGCAACTTAGGTCTAATCATGACTTAGTGTTTACATTATCATGACAAGAGAGTGCTATTGACAGCCATACCATGAAGTACACTCTTGATTCCCTTTCCCTTCCCACACAGCTTCACAGAAACTCTTATTATGAAAATGTTTATATATATATATATATATGATTTGATAACAGTGTCTCTATATGTACTCATGACCCAGAATAATCTGTTTTTATCCTCTGAATTAATTTCCAAGTGACCTCCAAGGATTCTCTACAACAGACAATGCTCCAAGGAGCATCTTCCTATCGCTCAGCAGCTGCGGGAGGCATTCTCCAGGGTTACACACAGGGTGACTTGCTGAGTCATAGAACAGGTGGCTCCTCCACACCACAAAATCCCGACAAACTGCTCTCCACAGTGGCAGATCCGACCTAACTTCTGTTAATCACTAATTTTTCTTAAACTGAAAGATGCAAAGTGGTGTCGCCTTGCTGTTTCACTTTGCATTTCTCTGACTAGAGACTTGTGTGAGACAGTCTGTGAGACTTCTGTGAGACACAGTGTGACTCAAGGGTAAGTATCTAGGTTCCAGTCTTGATATAGATTCTTTCTGGCTGTGTGAACTTGAGGCAGGAGATAGGTGGGCTCCAGGCTGAGCAGCTGAAGTTTGTCCCCTGTGGACAGATACTCCCAGGATGAAGATAATAGCAGGAATAAGAGAGGAGCTGAGCCCTGCCTAGACAAAAGATAAAGAGACCACATATTTCTCATTCTCGAGGTCAAAGAGATCTTTCTGACTACACATGAGCAGAAAGGCCAGAAAGGGAGGAGGCACCACCCCATAGTAGATGATGTCAACCTATCCTTGGCCTCTTCACTAGACTCCATCTTGGCTAAGAGATGCACGCACACACATAGGAGGACCCTGAGTTAAACCAAATACAGACTCAGAGCCAGGAAAGGGCAAGATGACTGGCTAGAAGAAACCTGTAAGAAATGCCCCATATAAGTGATTCCAACTACCATGAGCATAGGACTCTTTCTGAGCCTGCCTATGTGATTCATTTGTACTTTTTCCTTCTAATAAACATTTCACTTGCTTCAATACTTTCTGTGGAAATTTCTTCACGGAAATTCACCTTCTGCAAAGCTGACAGGCCAGGGCCTTGTCACTGGCCACTAGCTTTTAGTACTTACACAAATCTTATTAGTCAGATCATAGAGCAATCCTCTAATTTTTCAATATTTTCTACATTATCTTCCAACTCTCTCTTTCCTGTGTTACTTTTGAGAAGACTTTTTCCATTTTTTTAAGAGTCAACTTTCAGGTGCTCTTTCCTGTTCTCTGAATATTCTTTAAATGGCATACCATTCTTTTTTTAAAATTAATTAATTTTAATTGGAGGCTAATTACTTTGCAATATTGTGGTGGTTTTTTTCCATACATCGACATGAATCAGCCATGGGTATACATGTGTCCCACCATCCTGAACCCCCTGCCACCTCCCTCTCCACCCCATCCCTCTGGGTTGTCCCAGAGCACCAGCTTTGTGCTCTGCTTCATGCAGCTAACTTGCACTGGTCATCTGTTTTACATACAATAATATACATGTTTCAATGCTTTTCTCTCATATCGTCCCACTCTTACCTTCTCCCATATGGTCCAAAAGTCTATTCTTTACATTTGTGTCTCTTTTGCTGTCTTGCATATAGGGTCGTTGTTCCCATCTTTCTAAATTCCATATATATGCATTAATATACTGTATTGGTGTTTCTCTCTCTGGCTTGCTTCACTCTGTATAACAGGCTCCAGTTTCATCCACCCCATTAGAACTGACTCAAATGCATTCTTTTTTATAGCTGAGTAATATTCCATTGTGTTTATGTACCACAACTTCCTTACCCATTCGTCTGCCAATGGACATCTAGGTTGCTTCCATGTCCTAGCTATTGTAAACAGTGCTGCGATGAACACTGGGGTACATGTCTCTTTCAATTATGGTTTCCTTGGTGTTATGCCCAGCAGTGGAATTGCTGGGTTGTATGGCAGTTCTATTTCCAATTTTTTAAGGAATCTCCACACTGTTCTCCATAGTGGCTGTGCTAGTTTGCATTCCCACCAACAGTGTAAGAAGGTTTCCTTTTCTCCACACCCTCTCCAGCATTTATTGTTTGTAGACTTTTTGATGGAAGCCATTCTGACCGGTGTGAGATGGTACCTCATTGTGGTTTTGATTTGAATTTCTCTGATAATGAGTGATGAGGATCTTTCCATGTGTTTGTTAGTCATCTGTATGTCTTCTTTGGAGAAATGTCTGTTTAGTTCTTTGGCCCATTTTTTGATTGGGTCGTTTATTTTTATGGTATTGAGCTGCATGAGCTGCTTGTATATTTTAGAGATTAATTCTTTGTCAGTTGCTTTATTTGCTATTATTTTCTCGCATTCTGAAGGCTGGCACATCATTCTTATTTCACGGATTTATCATCTCTTATCAGTCTATAAAACTATGGTTGCTAGCTTGAGTTTTTTTTTAACCTTTTTCTTCTGTTCCTAGTACTGGCTCTATTTCTTTTAAGCCCTTTTTCCTGTTTGTGTTTTTGTCTTAGTCTTTCATGTGAGCAGCCTTATGAAAATATCAACGATTTATGTTAAGTTGCCTATTTATGTATCACAAGAGAATGCTACTGAGTGTCCATGGTGGGGCTTAGGATGCCATTCAGTAAGGGCTAATAAGGCAGAGTTGGGTTTCATTTCAAACATCAGTAATCATTTGTTTTATTCTTTGGAGCCTGTGGTAGATTGCATTAGAGGCCTTATATTCACACCTTTTGCTATGGGACTTTGAAATTTCTTTGCATAAGGGAATGGAATCTGTCCTCCTGTGTGTTGGGTCTGGCTATGTGACTTGCTTTGGCCAGTAGAATAAAGGCAGCATGACATGAAAGTTTGACTTTGGCTTTGAAAGGTTTTGTCCATTAATGTTTGCTATTTCACATTTTTGCCATTGCCAAGACAAGGAAATGCCTAGGTAGCTTGCTGGTATGAGGAGAAGGATGAGAAATGTAGAGCAGAGCTTCCCCAGTCAAACCACCCCAGCTGAACGCAGCCTAGCTTTACTGCTGCATGCAACCGAGGCTTGTGGCAGTTTGCTATTCAAGCAACAATAATGGACTGATTCCCCAGAGAAGAATCCCAAACTTTGAGTCAGAGAGTAGGAAATGAAAGTTGACCACAGGCCTTTAGGTAGCTGAGTTGGCACAGACGGCTTGAGGCTTCACTATTCAGCCTACACACTTCCAATCAGTCCCTCCATGTTAGTAATGGCACTTCACCTCTGCCTTCAGCAATGTGTGAAATCCTTGAGTCCGGATGTTCTTTGCTTTAAATTATCCAGAAAATAAAACTCTCTCTTGCTAGGGGAGAAGAGGGGCTATCACCCAATGATACACATGAAGGAGGGGAATGGCATGAAGGGGAAATTCTACAAATCCTTGAATAAATGTTTAATCCTCACCTTAGACTCTTAACAGCTGGTGCCTCAACTTCACAGTATGTTATTATTACAAGTTTATAATGTATTTTATGTGACTGATCATTTTCCCAGTCTCTTTTTCTGTGGATACTTATTTATTCTTCAAAATGATACTTTTTCCTCAGTTTGGTAATTTCCCCAAAACTTCTAATGAGATTTTTACTGGAACTGAGGTTAATTTACAGATTAACTTAGAGATAACTGACAACTTTACAACTTTAAGTCACCTTATCAATGACTGTTACTTTTCCTATTTTAGATCTTCTTTTATATCCTTCTGAGCTGTGCACAACAGCAGCATATGTAAATTCAAGGATATGCCCTTAAAGAGAAGTAGCATGCCTTTCTCCTTCTCTTTCATCTCTATTGGCTAGATTGCAGCTCTAATTATTGATCTTGAAGCTCCCATTTTGGATCATGACGTGACCTGGGGATGAGAGGCCATATATAGCATAGTAACAGATTGTAAGGGGAAAAGATTTCTTACCCTGTGGGTACTGTACCAGGCTTGGAATACCTGTTTGTAAACTTAAACCTCTTTTTGTTTAAACTGTTACTTTAGTTCTGCTTTCATCTACAGCCACAACATAGTTAAACTCTACCCCAGTGATATGGATAATGGAGTTTCCTAAAAGAGTAGTCACAGCATCACCTGAAAACTTGTTAGAAACACTCATTCCTGGGAACATGATATGATGAATCAGAAATGACAGGTTGGGCCCAACAATCTGCTTTAATGAGACCCTCCATGTCATTGGGACCATTGGTAAAGTTTGGAAAACACTGCCCTATTTCCTGTAGATCCAGCATACATAATAGGATCTCTTCATGGTAAGACTGCCCACTTTCTTTAGGAGGCAGAGCTCAGAGGTTATTCTTGAGTGAAGGCTGACATACACATGCTTTGCCTAACTGGAGTAGAGGGCAAGAGAAGGACCTGACCAGTTCATCTATTCCTCATGCAGTTGTTTCAGGAACGGATGATGACCGCCTATGGCTTTGTTCTGCTGACCAGCTGAACTAGGCAAAGGATAAAATTCCACATCTGGCTCTCAGGCGACCAATCCATGATTAGATTCTCACTCAGACCATTCAAATTCTAGATGAGGCAACAAGAGCAAAGCACCGAGATGGGAGGGTGCTGGGTTTATTTGATAGTAACAGAGCCACCAGGGAAGGTACTGAGAGAGTGAGAAGGCCAAGGCCAGGCTGTGTGGGCTTCTGTTGTCCCCAGGTGGGTGGTGGGGGGTAGTTTGGGAATTGGTCTAAATTGAAGGGAAATGCTCTTTGATTGACAGAAATAACACTGTTAAAATGGCCATGCTACCCAAAGAAAACCACAGATTTAATGGATTCTTTATGGAACTGAGCCACCAGGGAAGCCCAGATTTAACTTACCCACGTAATTTTTCACAGAACTGGAATATATAATCCTAAAATTTATATGGAACCATAAAAGACTGAGAATAAATCCTGAGGAAAAAGAACAAAGCAGGAAGCATAACCCTGCCAGACCTCAGATAATACTATGAAACTATAGTAATCCAAACAACATGGTACTGAGACAAAAACAGACTTATGGGAAAAAAAAAACAACAGACTTATGGATCAAGAGAACCAAACAGATAGCCCATGATCAATTAATCACCTATGGTCAATTAATCTTCAACAAAGGAGGTGAGAATACATAATGGGGAAAAGACAGTCTCTTCAGCAAGTGCTGTGGGGAAGTTGTACAGCCCCATGTAAATTAATGAAGTTAGAATACACCCTCTCACCTACACACACACAAAAACCTACAAATGGCTTAAAGACGTAAATACAAGACAAGATACCATAAAACTCCTAGAATGGAATATAGGCAAAATATTCTCCAACATAAATCATATCAATGTTTTCTTCAGTCAGTCTCCTAAGGCAACAGAAGTAAAAGCAAAAATAAACAAAAGGGACCTAATCATCTACAAGCTTTTGCACAGCAAAGGAAACCATTAACAAAATGAAAACAGAAAACTATAGACCACACTATGAAGGAGTTTCCCTGGAGTTGGCTGACTTGGCAGCCCTGCAACCCCATCTCTCCTACTCATGGCAGCCACTGCTAATTAATCACAGACCCCACCCATCCAGTCCTCGGCTCTTAGAATCCTCCTTCATATGGGACCCCAGATAACCTCAGAGCTGACCTGTGAGATACCCAGTACCTGCCATCATTTACTTTGACCCTTCACTGAGACAGGACTTCCGGAAGCTTGTCTGACAGAGACCTTGCAAGTGTTGGAGCCGACCTGATCAGTTCTTTATTGGGAAGGGGATGCAGTCCGTAATCCGACAGATGTGTGATCCCAGAAAGATCTCAAGCTCAAGTCCCAGCTGGCTTGCTGTGAGTTCATAGCTGCCCCTAAAAATGCCACGGGTATGGCAATTATGCCAGCGCCAGTAGACTTGGATGATGCGGACAGCGTGGAGCAAACGGCAGTAACGAACCCGGACGCGCCACATGCGAACCCAGGACTGTAGCCTGACCACTGCCCATTTTTCCCGAGCATAATACTGCAGCATAGCCCGTCGTTTCTTCTCCAGCAGCTCTGCCAGCTTCTGTTTCCACCAGTACTGAATAACACATGCTCTGAGAGCCGCATGCAGTAGCGTCCTGCGTACCAGGGTGCCCCGCCACCAGGCCTGGATTTTTATTGCTTGCAGCTCATTGCTTATAACCACCTTTTCGGGTGGTTTTGGCTTTTTTGTCCGGGGTGGAGGCTACAAGAAAAAAGAAAGGACACTCAGAAAATGTTCCCAACCCACATCAGCCCTGGCATGAGCTAGGAAGGGGTCTTGATATTTTGTCAACAATGGTCAATTCCCCAGCAGTTCCTGAGCACTGAGCAGGCCACTGGCTGGAGCCAGACGACCAGACAGGTACCCTGTCTCCACCACTCTTGATTAACAGACACATCACAGCTGAACATGGAGTCTCACAGTCCTCATTTGTTGCTTGGGGGCACACCTGCCCTAGCTGTCACCTGGTTCCTTGGGCTTGTTTGGCCAGTCTAGAACAAGAACACCACCATCTATGGGTCAATGGGTTATTCTGTTGCACCCCAGGCCTGATACCTACCTGGGAAGCATATCACTTCCCTTCAGACCACACCCACAGGCTGGGGAAGGGGCATCCTTCGCTCTCCTTTCATGCCTGACACCAGCTCCGATGCACAAGCTGCTGGCTTCTCTGTTAAATCACAGGATTAGATGTTTGCCTGTCCCACACACTTTGGAGCCCTGCTCATTTATTCCTCACTTTCACTTCTTTTGGTTCTCACATCTTGAACTTCAGTTAACACATATATATGCACTCATGTAAACATACACGCACTCCCACACAATTCTAGACTTGGGTTTCTAACACCCAGTTGTGGATGTGACTGGTGATGGAAGAAAAGTCTGATGCTGTAAAGAACAATATTGCATAGGAACCTGGTGTTAGGTCCATGAATCAAGGAAAATTGGAAGTGGTCAAACAGGAGATGGCAAGGGTGAACATTGATCGACATTATAGGAATCAGTGAACTAAATGGACTGGAATGTGTGAATTTAATTCAGATGACCATTATATCTACTGTGGGCAAGAATCCCTTAGAAGAAATGGAGCAGACCTCATAGTCAACAAGAGTCCAAAATGCAGTACTTAGGTGCAATCTCAAAAATGATCGAATGATCTCTGTTTGTTTCCAAGGCAAACCATTCAATATCACAGTAATCCAAGTCTATGCCTCAACCACTAATGCCGATGAAGCTGAAGTTCAACGGTTCTATGATGACCTACAAGACCTTCTAGAACTAACACCCAAAAAAGATGTCCTTTTCATCATAGGGGACTGGAATGCATAAGTAGGAAGTCAAGAGATACCTGGAGTAAAAGGCAAGTTTGACTTTGGAGCACAAAATGAAGCAGGGCAAAGGCTAACAGAATTTTGCCAAGAAAAAGCACTGGTCATAGCAAACACCCTCTTCCAACAGCACATGAGAAGACTCTACACATGAATATCACCGGATGGTCAATACAGAAATCAGACTGAGAAGTGAGGCAAAGGAGAAAAAGAAAGAGATATCCGTATGAATTCAGAGTTCCAAAGAACAGCAAGGAGAGATAAGAAAGCCTTCCTCAGGGATCAATGCAAATAAATAGAGGAAAACAATAGAATGTGAAAGACTAGAGAGCTCTTCAAGAAAATTAGAGATACCAAGGGAACATTTCATGCAAAGATGGGCTCAATAAAGGACGGAAATGGTAGGGACCTAACAGAAGCAAAAAATATTAAGAGGTGACAAGAATACACAGAAGACCTATACAAAAAAGATCTTCACGACCCAGATAACCAAGATGGTGTGATCACTCACTTACAGCCAGACATCCTGGAATCCAAAGTCAGGTGGGCCTTAAGAAGCATCACTAGGAACAAAGCTAGTGGAGGTGATGGAATACCAGCTGAGCTATTTTAAGTCCTAAAAGATGATGCTATGAAAGTGCTGCATTCAATATGTCAGCAAATTTGGAAAACTCAGCAGTGGCCATAGGACTGGAAATGGTCAGTTTTCATTCTAATCCCAAAGAAAGGCAATGCCAAAGAATGCTCAACTACCCCACAATTGCACTCATCTCACACGCTAGCAAAGTAATGCTCAAAGTTCTCCAAGCCAGGTTTCAACAGTACATGAACCAAGAACTTTCAGATGTTCAAGCTGGATTTAGGAAAGGCAGAGGAACCAGACATCAAATTGCCAATTTCTGTTTGATCATAGAGAAAGCAAGAGAATCCCAGAAAAAACAATTACTTCTGCTTTATTGACTATGCCAAAGCCTTTGACTGTGTGGATCATAACAAACTGTGGAACATTCTTAAAGAGATGGGAATACCAGACCACGTTGCTTGCCTCCTGAGAAATTTTTATGCAGGTCAAGAAGCAACCGCTAGAACCAGACACAAACAACAGACTGGTTCCAAATTGGGAAATGAGTACATGAAGGCTATATATTGTCACCCTGCTATTTAACTTCCATGCAGAGTATATCATGTGAAATGCTGGGCTGGATAAAGCATAAGCTGGAATCAAGATTGCCAGGAAAATATCAATAACCTCAGATATGCAGATGACACCACCCTTATGACAGAATGCAAAGAGGAACTGAAGAGCCTCTGATGAAAGTGAAAGGGGAAAGTGAAAAAGCTGACTTAAAACTCAACCTTCAGAAAACTAAGATCATGGCATCTAGTCCCATCACTTCATGGGAAATAGATGGGGAAACAGTGGAAACAGAGACAGACTTAATTTTCTTGGGCTCCAAAATCACTGCAGATGGTGACTGCAGCCATAAAATTAGAAGACGCTTGCTCCAAAGAATAGCTATGACCGATCTAGACAGCATATTCAAAAGCAGACATTACTTTGCTGACAAAGGTCCTTCTAGTCAAAGCTATGCTTTTTCCAGTAGTCATGTATGGACGTAAGAATGAAAGTGAAAGTTGCTCAGTCATGTCCGACTCTTTATGACCCCATGGATTATCCATGGAATTCTCCAGGCCAGAATACTGGAATGGGTAGCCTTTCCCTTCTCCAGGGGATCTTCCCAACCCAGGGATCAAATCCAGGTTTCCCACATCACAGGCAGATTCTTTACCAGCTGTGCTACAAGGGTGACAAATTCCCTGATCATCCCATGCTATGGGCCACAGAGAAAGACCCCTGGGTGACTTTAGTTAGATGCAGTGCAGGTTTGGTTCCCCTTCAACTTTGAGAACCTCTATTGGCCTACCTGTTCTGGAGGTGATTCAGGTTTTTCGTTCTCCTCTTCCTGCCTCGCTTCATGTAGTAATACGGTTTCATCAACGTTTTCTATTACAATTTGACAAACGTGGCCATCCTTCTGTAATCAGAGTTTAGAGGGGAAAGATAAGAGTAGGTTGCTCTCTGTAAATTCGGTTCTGAGTCTACCACATGCTCAACCTCTTGCCTTGCCCAGAAACCCTACATGTAGGACTTGTATCCTTAACAACTGTGAAATCCACCTTTCCCTGACTGAAACTTCGGGTAGACTGGCACTCTCTCTTACACAAAATCGAATGCCCATGACTTGGAAATAGATGGTTCAAATCCCTCAAGTCTGCAATCCCTTAAGTTTCCCATAGTTAGGAGTTAGATGGTTCCATTGCTCTCAGGTCTGTACTCTTCCAGCCACATCTCAGGCTGGAAGAAGGGAAGACAGGAATGATGTCATAAGGGCACCTATGACTCAGGCATCAAAATGGTTCCCAACCATTGAGCCCTTTTTGTGAAAACATGTAAGTTCTGTCCATTCTTAATGCTATAAATGGCCAAAATGGCAGAATACTGAAAATATTGGCCCACTGGCGCACAAAGCTGTACGAAGTTCATCATTTCATGCCCGTTGATAAAAACATACATTTGAGACAATTTAAATATTCATCAACAGGGAATTCAACTGCATGGGTTTCAGTTCAATCAAACAATGGAAGCAAATAATATACAGAAAGAATGAGTTTGGAGCAAAATCTCAAGTGTTTTACAAAAGCTGTACTATGACTAAGAAGCACATGAAATGATGCCCAGTATCATTATTGATGATGGAAATAAATTTAGAACCACAATGAGATATTTTTTAGACACTCTAGAGAATGGCTAAAGTAAAAGACTGCTGCTGCTGCTGCTGCTAAGTCGCTTCAGTTGTGTCCGACTCTGTGCAACCCAATAGACGGCAGCCCACCAGGCTCCCCCGGTCCCTGGGACTCTCCAGACAAGAACACTGGAGTGAGTTGCCATTTCCTTCTCCAATGCATGAAAGTGAAAAGTGAAAGTGAAGTCGCTCAGTCGTGTCTGAAAGTGAAAGACAGTGACAATCAAATATTGATGAGAATGTACAGTAGTTGAATCTCTTATATACTGTTGGTGGTTATGTATAAAACAGTATAAATACTATGGAAAATGGTTTGGCAGTTTCTAATATATTTAAACATATCTCCACTCTATAACTCAGCAATTCCACCCCCAGATATTTACACAAGAAAAATGCAAACATGTTTTCTACAAAGGATTTGTGCAAGAATGTTCATAGCAAGTTTATTCAAATAGGTCAAAATTGGAAACTATTGAAATGTTTACCAAAACTGACTAGAGAAAGCAACTTTAGTATATTTATATAATGAAGTACACAGTGTTAAAAGTGAACAAATCACTGAAACACACAATAACATAGGTGAATCTCAAAAACATGCTAAATGAAAGAAGCCAGACAAACTATTTACAGGATGATTCATTTATTCAAAATTTTAAAATAACCAAACTTAAACTATAGGTGAAATGATTCCAGATAAAGATTATACCTAGAGTAGAGTTATAAGATGTATTGCTTGCAAACAACACACACACACACACACACACAAAACAAACAAAGAAAAATGTGCTCTGTCTTATTCTCGGTGGTGCTTACTGGGGAATACAGAACTGTGAAAACTTACCCAAATCATCTATTAAGAAGTGCTTAAGAGGAAAGATCAAGATGGTGGAAGAGTAGAATGTGGAGTTCACCTTCTCCCCACAGATACATCAAAAATATATATACATGTGGAACAACTCTTTCGGAACATCTACTAAACACTGACAGAAGACCTCAGGCCTCCGAAAGGGCAAGATAATCTCAACATAACTGCACTGGACAAAAGAAAAAAGAAGAAAAGAGAAAGGAATCTAGACAGGATCTGTACCCTTGGGAGGGGGTTGTGAAAGCGGAAAGATTTTCAAACACTGGTAAGTCCCCCTCACTAGCAGGGGGATCAGCCATGACAGAGAAGCTTTGGAGCTTCAGGGGAGAGGGTGGCAACAGGTTTGCAGAGAGAAACTCACACAGACCATCAGTGCTGACAGGGGGTGTGCAGGTACATAGCCCACATGCATGCTTCCAGGAAGGAGGGGCAGTGGTTGGCTCCTGGTCTCAGGTCACTTGGCAGAGGTGGCTGACCACTCCTACCACAGGGGATAATGGCCAGCACACACTGAGGACAGACAATAAGCATCCAAACCAAAACTAGCCCTCTGCCAAAAAAAAAAAAATTAAATTCAAACAAGCTATGCAGGGACACTCTTGCATATAAACAGCCCTCCAAGAGTACAGGAGAGGTTTTTGAGGTTTGATATAGTAATATATATATGTACAAGATTGTTTTAAATTGCTGGTCTCTTCCTTGCCTGGAGGAGTTCCTTTAGCATTTGTTGAAAAGCTGCTTTGGTAGTACTGAATTCTCTTAGCTTTTCCTTGTCTATAAAGCTTTTGATTTCTCTGTCAAATCTGAATGGAGCTTTGCTTGGTAGAGTATTCTTGGTAGAGTTCTTCCCTTTCATTACTCTAAATATATTATGCCACTCTCTTCTGGCTTGCAGAGTTTCTGCTGAGAAGTCAGCAGATAACTGTACAGAAGTTCCTTTGCATGCTATTTGTTGTTTTTCCCCATGTTCCTTCAAAAATTTTTTCCATTGTCTTTTAATTCCCACGTTAGGGAAGTTTTCAGCTATTATCTCTTCAAATATTTTCTCAGGTCCTTTCTCTCTCTCTCTTTTCTCCTTCTAGGACCCCTATAATGCAAATGTTGGTGTGTTTAATGTTTTCCCTGAGGTCTCTTAGGCTGACTTCATTGATTTTTAAAAATAATTTATTTATTTGGCTGTGCTGAGTTTTTATTGCTTTGGAGGGATGCTTTTCTCTGGTTGTGGAGAGTGGGGACTACCCTCTAGTTGCAGTGTGAGGGCTTCGCAGTGTGGTGGCTTCTCTTGTTGCAGAGCATGGGCTCGAGGGCACGTGGGCTCGTAGTTGTGGCCTCCTGGTTTTAGAGCACAGGCTCAATAGTTGTAGCACATGGGCTTAGCTGCTCTGTAGCATGTGGGATGTTCCACCAGGGATCAGACCCATGTCTCCTGCAATG
The DNA here is from genome assembly GCF_023091745.1 of Budorcas taxicolor. NCBI lineage: Eukaryota > Metazoa > Chordata > Mammalia > Artiodactyla > Bovidae > Budorcas > Budorcas taxicolor. Next base: position 11,487,121 of record NC_068910.1, on the reverse strand, counting down.
GCAAGCAGATTCTTTACCACTGAGCCACCAGGGAAGTCCCTAGAGGTCTCTTAAAGTATCCTCACTTTTAAAAATTCTTTTTCCATATTTGGACAACCTCTAGTGTATTTTGTCATTTAGTCATTTAGTCATCAGCTCCGTTTGGTTCTTCTTTATATTTTCTCTTTGTTGAAATTCTAACTGTGGCTATCTAAATGGTCTGAGGAGGCTGGGTCCCTGGTGTTAACAGGCTAGAGAAAGGATTCCAAAATGGTGCTTACCATTGCAAATTATTATCATAGTTGAAAGAGCTTCCCAAAATGGCTGGTGTCATAACCTCTATCCACAGGAAGATCCCCAGTTGCATTCTGCCTCTCCAGAAGGGTTTCCAAGATGAGCAAGTGGGTCTGACCCAAGCTCTTTTCAAGCTACTGCTTCTGTACCTGGACTTGGAATCTTTTGAGATTTTGCATTCACCCTTTCAGAGTCAAGTTTGTTTCCCATAGCCCTCTGGCTCTTCTCAAAATAAGCCCCTCTGGTTTTAGAAGTCAGATGTTCTGAAGGCTCACCTTCCCAGTGCAGGATCCCTGGGCTGCAGAGTCTCAGACCCCTCAAGCCTTGGGGAGGACTTCTGCGGTTGTGCTCATTCCTTCCATATGTGGGTCACCCTCCCAAAGGTTTGTCCTGACTATATTGCATTTCTGGCCCCCTGCTCATTTTGTTGTGGTTTCCCTTTATGTCTTTAGTTGTGGAAAATACTTTCTACTACTCTTCAGGTCATTATCATAGACGGTTTCTCTGTAACTACTTGTAATTCTGGTGTGCCTGTAGTAGGAGGTGAATTCAAGGTCTTCTGATTCTGCTCTCTTGGCCACTACCCATCTCTCAGGTTGTAATTTTGATAGCTATGCTGTTCCTCTCCAAGATCCATAAGTGGCTCTTTCAAATAATGTGTTATTCCTTTTTTAAGGCTAAGTGGTCTTCTCCTGTCAAAAATATGAACATTGAACTTTCCTGGTGGTCTAATGGTTGACTCTGTGCTTCCACTGCAGCAGGGGGCTCGGGTTCAATCCCTGGCTGGGGAACTTAAGATCCCATATTCCATGTGGTGTGGCAAAAAAAGTGTAATTATATATATTTTTTATACTAATGTATACATTAACTTAATTCCTTTAAACTATCTTAAATCTTCCCTTTAGTTACTGTGTTTCTGCTTGATGGGCTTAGGGAGGTTTTTTCATGCTGTTCGTCTCCCCTAAAGCTTGATGATTCCTGGTTGGGTGTTCATCCTTGAGATTTCCTTTAACTTACTGATGAGTGCTTAGTCCCAGATTCCACAGATTACATGGGAGATGTGGTTTAAATTGTTTAGGTGAGATGTAAGTGGGAAGACCCCCAGGAAGGAGTCTTCTTGTACAAGAATGTTAGATGGTACCAGGCTCTGCCTCTTCTTCCCAGGCCAGTCAGTGCCTCCCTGAAGACAGGTCCTATCTTGCCAACTGCATGTCACAGCAGCAAAGCTGGCTGCTCCTACTACAGATATATTCCAACTATATTCCTATGATAATGCACAGCTTCTGCTGCCCCCTGCACAAGCTGCCTCCTACCTTGCAGAAACTGGATGGCCATTCTCCACTTATATATGAAATCTTTTTTAGATCTTTGGTTCATTTTCTTTAAGTCTTTTCATATTTGCCTCTGTTCTTTAAAGTGTCCATATAATTTCTGTTCAAAGACGCTTACTCCTTGGAAGAAAAGTTATGACCAACCTAGATAGCATATTCAAAAGCAGAGACATTACTTTGCCGACTAAGGTCCATCTAGTCAAGGCTATGGTTTTTCCAGTAGTCATGTATGGATGTGAGAGTTGGACTGTGAAGAAGGCTGAGCGCTGAAGAACTGATGCTTTTGAACTGTGGTGTTGGAGAAGACTCTTGAGAGTCCCTTGGACTGCAAGGAGATCCAACCAGTCCACTCTGAAAGAGATCAACCCTGAGATTTCTTTGGAAGGAATGATGCTAAAGCTGAAACTCCAGTACTTTGGCCACCTCATGCAAAGAGTTGACTCATTGGAAAAGACTCTGATGCTGGGAGGGATTGGGGGCAGGAGGAGAAGGGGATGACCGAGGATGAGGTGGCTGGATGGCATCACTGACTCAATGGACGTGAGTCTGAGTGAGCTCCAGGAGTTGGTGATGGACAGGGAGGCCTGGCGTGCTGCGATTCATGGGGTTGCAAAGAGTCGGACATGACTGAGTGACTGAACTGAACTGAACTGAACTGAAGATCTCTATTTCTTTAAGGTACTATGGTTTAATTGCTAAATTGTGTCCAACGCTTGCCACCCCATGGACTGTAGCCCACCAGGCTCCTCTGGCCATGGGATTTTCCAGGCAAGAATACCAGAGTGGGTTGCCATATTTTTCTCCAGGGGATCTTCCCAAACCAGGGATTGAACCCGGGTCTCCTGAACTGCAGGCAGATTCTTTACCGATTGAGCTACCAGGGAATTTCCAAGGTACTATTAGAGGTTTTTTAAAAAGGTATGCCTTAAAAAAAGGTATAGCTTTTCCGTTATTCCCAGGAATTTGCAGTGGGAGAGGAAGGTCTGAACCTGTGCTCAAATATTTTAATCTATTTTCTCATGGACATTTTCTGAGTTTGCTTTGTGGTCATGTTTCCTTAACGTTTGGGGTAAAAATACTGAAGCAGATTTTAGCCAGTGACTAAGAATTTCCTTATGATTATACAGTGGAAGTGAGAAATAGATTTAAGGGACTAGATCTGATAGACAGAGTGCCTGATGAACTATGGATGGAGGTTTGTGACATTGTACAGGAAACAGGGATCAAGACCATCCTCAAGAAAAGGAAATGCAAACAAGCAAAATGGCTGTCTGAGGAGTCATTACAAATAGCTGTGAAAAGAAGAGAAGTGAAAAGCAAAGGAGAAAAGGAAAGATAATACCCATTTGAATGCAGAGTTCCAAAGAATAGCGAGGAGAGATAAGAAAGACTTCCTCAGTGATCAATGCAAAGAAATAGAGGAAAACAATAGAATAAGAAAGACTAGAGATCTCTTCAGGAAAATTAGAGATACCAAGGGAACATTTCATGCAAAGATGGGCTCAATAAAGCACAGAAATGGTATGGATCTAACAGAAGCAGAAGATATTAAGAAGAGGTGGCAAGAATACACAGAAGAACTATACGAAAAAGATCTTCATGACCCAGATAATCACGATGGTGTGATCACTCACCTAGAGCAAGACATCCTGGAATGCGAAGTCAAGTGGGCCTTAGGAAGCATCATGAACAAAGGTAGTGGAGATGATGGAATTCCAGTTGAACTATTTCAAATCCTAAAAGATGATGCTGTGAAAGTGCTACACTTAATATGTCAGCAAATTTGGAAAACTCAGCAGTAGCCACAGGACTGGAAAAGGTCAGTTTTCATTTCAATCCCTAAGAAAGGCAATGCCAAAGAATGCTCAAACTACCACACAATTGCACTCATCTCACTAGCTAGTAAAGTGATGCTCAAAATCCTCCAAGCCAGGCATTAGCAATATGTGAACTGTGAACTTCCAGGTGTACAAGCTCATTTTAGAAAAGGCAGAGCAACCAGGCATCAAATTGCCAACATCTGCTGGATCATCAAAAAAGCAACAGAGTTACAGAAAAACATCTATTTCTGCTTTATTGACTATGCCAAAGCTTTTGACTGTGCGGATCACAATAAACTGTGGAAAATTCGGAAAGAGATGGGAATACCAGACCACCTGACCTGCCTCTTGAGAAACCTATATGCAGGTCAGAAAGCAACAGTTAGAACTGGACATGGAACAACAGACTGGTTCCAAATAGGAAAAGGAGTATGTCAGGCTATTATCACCCTGCTTATTTAACTTATATGCAGAGTACATCATGAGAAACACAGGGCTGGAAGAAGCATAAGCTGGAATCAAGATTGCCGGGAGAAATATCAATAACCTCAGATATGCAGATGACACCACCCTTATGGCAGAAAGTGAAGAGTAACGAAAGAGCCTCTTGATGAAAGTGAAAGAGTGAAAAAGTTGGCTTAAAGCTCAATATTCAGAAAACGAAGATCATGGCATCTGGTCCCATTACTTCATGGCAAATAGATGAGGAAACAGTGGAAACAGTGTCAGACTTTATTTTGGGGGGCTCCAAAATCACTGCAGATGGTGACTGCAGTCATGAAATTAAAAGACGCTTACTCCTTGGAAGGAAAGTTATGACCAACCTAGACAGCATATTAAAAAGCAGAGACATTACTTTGTTAACAAAGGTCCATCAAGTCAAGGCTATGGTTTTTCCAGTGGTCATGTATGGATGTGAGAGTTGGACTTTATAAGAAAGCTGAGTGGCAAAGAATTGATGCTTTTGAACTGTGGTGTTGGAGAAGACTCTTGAGAGTCCCTTGGACTGCAAGGAGATCCAACCAGACCATCCTAAAGGAGATCAGTCCTGAATATTCATTGAAAGGACTGATGTTGAAGCTGAAACTCCAATACTTTGGCCACCTGATGCGAAGAGCTGACTCATTTGAAAAGATCCTGATGCTGGGAAAGATTGAGAGCAGGAGCAGAAGGGGATGACAGAGGATAAGATGGTTGGATGGCATCACCAACTCAATGGACATGGGTTTGGGTGGATTTCGGGAGTTGGTGATGGACAGGGAGGCCTGGCATGCTGCGGTTCATGGTGTCGCAAAGAGTTGGACATGACTGAGCAACTGAACTGAACTGTGCTTCAATGTATGTATTTTTTCTTGATTTTTCTGTTCATTAATTCTCTCTTCATCTTCGTGTAATCTTGTTAAACTCACCCATTGAATTTTCTAGTTGGTTGTTGTGCTTTTCTGTTCTAAAATTCTCCACTTGACACTTTAAAAGTAAGTCTCAGTTTTCTGCTGAATTCTCCTTTTGTCTTCTGTTTTCATTAACACATTAAGAATATTTATTTAAAAATTTTATATCTGTGCTACTGCTGCTGCTGCTGCTGCTAAGTCACTTCAGTCGTGTCCGACTCTGTGTGACCCCACAGACGGCAGCCCACCAGGCTCCACCGTCCCTGGGATTCTCCAGGCAAGAACACTGGAGTGGGTGGCCATTTCCTTCTCCAATGCATGAAGGTGAAAAGTGAAAGTGAAGTCGCTCAGTCGTGTCCGACCCTCAGCGACCCCATGGACTGCAGTCTTCCAGGCTCCTCTGTCCTTGGGATTTTCCACGCAAGAGTACTGGAGTGGGGTGCCATTGCACCTTCATTATTTGTCTACACTTGTGAGTCTAATTCTCCTGTCAGTTATTTCTCTTATTTTCAAGCTTTTTTTTTTTTTTTTTTTTTGGTCTTGAGTTTGGTTATTTTTTATTGAGTGATGGATGCTGTATAAGAAAAATTTTCAAAAATAAAATCTCTTTCTTCAGAGATGATTAACATTTGCTCTGGTAGGTGACTGGAGCATTAAAAATCCTGGGGTTGCCTTAAACCAGTTTCTGAGATGATGTGAAACTGACTTTTCATCATTGGAAATGTTAGTCTATTTCGAATTCACTTTTCTCCTGGTATGTAAGTCCTCTTGGCTTCCAACACGAAACACTGGGGATTTACCAGGATGCCCGCATTCATGGCAGTCCTGGTCTACAAATTCTGTGCCTCCTCACAAAGAAACTGTCAAAAATTCTGCTCAAAAATTCAACTTGTTGGGACTTCCCTGATGGTCCACTGATTAAGAATCTGTGCTTCCACTTCAGGAGGCACAGCTTTGATTCCTGGTCAGGGAACTAGGATACCACATGCCATGGAATTCAGCAAAAGAAAAAAAAATCATCTTGTTGAGTTTTCAACAAGTCACCATACTTCCCACCATGTCTACCACTAACCAGAAAAGTAAATAAGATGCCAATGTTGAGTTCACCTTTTTATTTTTTGAATTGTGCCCAGAACATTGAACACTTGTGACATCAACAATCTAGATTTCTCTTATTTATATGGAACACCCATCTATTTTCTGCTTCCCTAAAAGTGCTTCAACTTTTTCAGCTTTAATTCTAGTTACCATTTACTTTTTTATTGTCATAGGATACACGTAATACAAAATTTACCATCTTAACCATTTTAAGTGTACAGTTCAGTGGTATTATATATGTTTATCCTTGGAGAGCAAGGAGGTCAAACCTGTCAATCCTAAAGGAAATCAACCCTGAATATTCATTGGAAGGTCTGATGCTGAAGCTGAACCTCCAATACTTTGGCCACCTGATATGACTCACTGGAAAAGACTTTGATGCTGGGGAAGACAGAGGGGAAGAGGAGAAGAGGGTAACAGAGGATGAGATGGTTGGATGGCATCACCGACTCAATGGACATGAGTTTGAGCAGACTCCGGGAGATAGTGAAGTACAGGGAAGCCTGGCGTGCTGCAGTCCATGGGGTGGCAAAGAGTCAGGCACAACTTAGCGACTGAATAACAATGCTGTACACTGTCACCACCATTCCTCCTCATAACTCTTTTCTTCTTGTCAAATTGAAACTCGATACCCATTCAACAATAACCACCCATTCCTCCACCTCCAGCCCCAGGTAACCACAATTCTATTATGTAGAATTTGTATTTCTTTACGACTTTTAACTACTACAAGTATCTCTATGATTTTAACTGCTCCAAACACCTTCTATAAAGTGAAGTCATTCAGTATTTGCTGTTTTGTGACTGACTTACTTCACTTAGCATAATGTCCTCAAGTTTCATCTATATTGTGGCATAAGTCAGAATTACCTTCTGTTTTAAGGCTAAATAATATTCCATTGTATGTATATACCACATTTTGCTTATTCATTTATCCACTGATGGACACATGGGTGCTTTGATATTTTAGCTGTTGGGAAAAATGCTGCTATGAACATATGTAAACAAATATTCTTCAAGACTCTGGGATGGAACTGCCACATCATAATTTCATCTTTAATTTTTTTTTATACAGCAGCTATATCACCTTACATTCCCACCAACAGGGTACAACAGTTCCAGTTTCTCCACATTCTCATCTCCGTTTGTTATTTTACATTAAAAAAAATAGTATCCATCCAAATAGACATAAGGTGGTTATCTCACTGTAATTTTGACTTGCAACTCCTTAATAATCAGAAATGTTGAACATTTTTACCTGTATTTATCGGTCATTTACATATCTCCTTTGGACAAATGTCTATTCAAGTCCTTTGTTCATTTTAAATTGGGTTTTGTTGTTGAGATTTAAAAGCTTCTATGTGTTCTGGATATTAATTTCTTACCAAATATATGATTTCAAATATCTTTTCCCATTCCATGGATTGCCTTTATACTCTGTCAACAGTGTCTTTTGACACATAAAAATTTTAAATTTTCATGCAGTCCAATTTGTTTTTTTCTTTGTTGCCTGTGCCTTCAGTGTCATATCCAAGAAATCATTGTCAAATCCAATGTTGTACAATTTTTTACCTCTTTTCCTCTAAGAGTTTTAGAACTCTGATCCACTTTATTTTTTATATGGTGTTGGATATGGGTACAATTTCACACATATGCATGTAGATATCTGGTTTTCTCCATACCAGTTGTAGAAAGCACTGTCCTTTCCCCCAGTGAGTGGTCTTGGCATTCTAGAAAAAAATAATTTGAATACATATGTAAGGGTTTATTTCTGAGCTCTCTTTTCTATTCCATCGGTCTTAATGCCAGTACCATACTATTTTGATTACTGTAATGTTGTAGTAAGTTCTGAAACTACAAAGTGTAGGCCCTTCGGCTTTATTTTTCTTTTTCAAGATTTTTTTTTGGATATTCAGGGTTTCTGAGATTCCATATGTTTTTAGGTTAGGTATTTCTATTTCTGCAAAAAAAATGTCATCAGGATTTTGATAGGGATTGCACTGAATCTATAGATTATTTTGGATAGTACTGATATCTTGCTAAGTCTTTTGATATATTAACAAAGTATATTTCTACTTGTTTATATTTTCTTTAGTTATTTTCGGCAATGCTCTGTAGTTTTCATTGTATGAGTCTCTCACTTTCTTAGTTAAATTTGTTCCTAAGTATTTTATTCTTTGTGATGCTATTGTAAATGGATTTTCAGGGATAATTTTCTTTTAGGATTGTTCATTGTTAGCAACTGATTTTTGTCTTCAATTTTGTAGCCTGCTACCTTGCTGAATTAATTTAACACTGTTATAACAGTATTTGGGGGACTTCCCACATGGCACTAATGGTAAAGAACTCCTGCCAGTGAAGGAGAATAAGAGACTAGGGTTTGATCCCTGGGTTGGGAAGATCCCCTGGAGGCGGGCATGGCAACCCACTCCAGTATTCTTGCCTGGAGAATTACATGGACAGAGGAGCTTGGTGGGCTACAGTCCATAGGGTCACAAAAAGTCAGATACAACTGAGGCGACTTAGCATGCATACATGCATAACAGTATATTGTTGCTTGTTCAGTCACTCAGTCGTGTCTGACTTTTTGTGACCCCGTGGACTGCAGCATGCCAGGCTTCCCTGTATTTCACCATCTCCCAGAGCTTGCTCAAACTCATATCCCTTGAGTTGGTGATGCCATCCAACCATCTCATCCTCTGGCATCTCCTTTTCCTCCTGGCCTTCAATTTTCCCAGCATCAGGGTCTTTTCTAATGAGTCAGCTCTTCACATCAGGTGGCCAAAGTATTGGAGCTCCAGCTTCAGCATCAGTCCTTCCAATGAATATTCAGGATTGATTTTCTTTAGGATTGACTGGTTGGATCTCCTTGCAGTTCAAGGGACTCTCAAGAGGCTTCTCCAACACCACAGTTCAAAAGCATCAATTCTTCAGCGTTCAGCTTTCTTTATGGTCCAACTCTCACATCCATACATGACCACTGGAAAAACCATAGCCTTGACTAGACGGACCTTTGTTGACTAGTAATGTCTCTGCTTTTTAAGACACTGTCTAGGTTTGTCATGAGTGAGTGAGTGAAGTCGCTCAGTCGTGTCTGATTCTGTGACCCCATGGACTGTAGCCCGCCAGGCTCCTCTGTCCATGGGATTCTCCAGGCAAGAATACTGGAGTGGGCTGTCATTTCCTTATCCAGGGGATGTTTCCGACCCGGGGATCAAACCCAGGTCTCCCGCATTGCAGGCAGATGCTTTACCCTCTGAGCCACCAGGGAATCCCTGCTGCTGCTAAATCGCTTCAGTCGTGTCCGACTCTGTGTGACCCCATAGACAGCAGCCCACCAGGCTCCGCCGCCCCTGGCATTCTCCAGGCAAGAACACTGGAGTGGGTGGCCATTTCCTTCTCCAATGCATGAAAGTGAAACGTGAAAGTGAAGTAGCTCAGTTGTGTCTGACTCTTCACGACCCCATGGACGGCAGCCCACCAGGCTCCTCCGTCCATGGGATTTGCCAGGCAAGAGTATTGGAGTGGGGTGCCTGGTTTGTCATAACAGTGCGTTAATGGAACCAAAAGAAACTCTGGTGCTGATATTTTTCCTGCCTCCAGAGGGAGCTCATCAGCCAAAATAAAATGCTATGGAAAATACTTTTAGAAGGCATGCTTTGAAAGGTTTTTCTTCATGTGATTTGGTTGTGAAAAGGAAAGGGGTTCCCTCATAAAAATTCTTAGAGCTTAACACTTAAAATTTTGGAAATAAAATTTCCTCACCTACTTTTCACTTACTTATCCTCTCCTTCCCCTGCCAAAACTGTATTGGTTTGGGATCTATTTATTAAAACATTAAAATGCAATACCTGATTTGTTTGTAGGATAATTGACTGTCATTAGGAAATATAGTCTTTTTAGGCCAATAAAATCTTTGTATAAGTAGTGGATACAGCCGAAAAGTGTATTGAGTTAGGAGGCAGAAACTACAATGCCAAATTCCCAAGTGAGGGTCTTTTCCAGTTTCAGCACCCATTAAAATCAACATCAGAGGGAACTAAGCTTCCAGACCAGAAGATCACTGCAGGACAAAAGGGTACACCAGAATTTTGCTCAAGTAAGAAAAACCAATAGTTCATAGAAAAAGAAACAGCAGGAGGGAAACGATTCTGAACATATGCAAAGATGCTCAATTCACACATTAAAAAAAAGAAAAAGGTTAACTGGTAATGACAGGTCCTCCAAGTTGGTAAGAGTGAAGAGAAACAGGCAGTATTATATGTTGTTGGTCACAATATAAATTGGCAAAACCTCTTTGAGTAACAATTTGATAAAATCCATCAAAATGAAAAATGCACAAACCCCTTGATCCAGCAACTCTACTCTGGGAATGTTTTCTTCAGAAATATTCCCAGAAATCAGCATCTATTTGACATTAAAATCAGGTTAGGTAAGCATAGGAAGATTATAGGCCAATCTGGCTTGTGAACCTACATGCAAATATTAACAAGTTGAATCCAGTGATCATTTCAAATAATACTTAAATGAGTAAAATTTACCTTATGAATGCAAGTGTATTTCTCATTTTCTTAACTATAGACAATATAAGCTGAGTCATATTTATTTAAGCAGAAAATAAAAGTACTGAAACAATATTTATTTGCTCACCAGATTTTCAAGAAGCATGAAGAGTAGTCTCACAAACAAACAGCAGGTAATTCCCTGGCCGTCCAGTGGTTAGGACTCCATGCTCTCATTGCTGAGAGCTGGGGTTTGATTCTGGTTGGAGAAATAAAATCCCACTGTGTGGCCAAAAAAAAGAAAAAGAGAGAGAGAGAAACAAATAGACCAAAGAAAAGCTACATATCCAGTACCAGAGAAACCCCACAGCCTAGAACTAGCCTGATGAAGATTCCACCATAGGCACAAAGGATGCTCTCTTCGTTCTCCACATCCCAAGCTGCAAGTTGAAAAATCCTAGTGGGTTTGACTGGCCAAACCTGTCGTATGTTTGCCCAGCAGCCAGGGAAGCTGGAAAAGCAAGAAATTGGCATTTACATCTCTATAATTAGAGGCAAGCTGTCTTCCACCAAGACAGATAACACAGGTAGTCTCCAAACACAGGGCTGAGATGCCAGGTAGTCTTAAATATGGCCAAGGCCCACCACTATGAGGAAATTGCTAGAGTGGAAAAAAAAAAATCTATTGATGTAATTCACAATGTTAACAGATATAAGAGGGAAATCATTTAATTCTCTCTATAGTTGTAAAAAGAAAAACATTTAATAAAATTCTTCATTAAAAAAATTAGCAAACAACCTAGCTTAAAAATGGGCCAAAAACCTTACCAGACACCTCACCAAAGAAGATATACAAACAACAAATAAGCACATGAAAACATGCATCACACCATACATCATCAGAAACATGCAAATTAAAAAATAATGAGAAACCACTACATACATACCAGAATCGCCAAAATCCAGAACATTGGTAACACCAAATGTTAGTGGGAATATGGAGCAACAGGAACTCTCATTCATTGCTAGTGACTGGGAATACAAACTGTTACAGCCAACTTGAAAGACAGTTCAGTAGCCTCTTACAAAAATAAGCACACTCTTCCCATATGATCCAGCAAACTCGTTCCTTGATATATACCCAAAGGAGCTGGAAATTTATGTTCCCACAAAAATCTGCACACAGATGATTACAGCATATTTATTCATGATTGCCACAACTTGGAAGCAATCAAGATGTCTTTCAGTAGGTGAATAAATAGATAAACTGTGACTCACCTAGATAATGGAATATTAACCAATGTTAAAAAAAAAAAGACAGCTATCAAGCCATGAAAAGACACAGTGGCTCAATAAATGCACATTACCATGTGAAAGATGCCGATCAGAAAAGGCCACACACTATGATTCCAACTATATGACATTCTAGAAAGGCCAAAACTATGGAAATGGTGAAAAGATCAGTCATTGCCTGGGGTTGGAGGAGAGAGGGATAAATATGTGAAGCACAGAGGACTTTTAGGGCAGTAAAAATACTCTGTATGATACTATAATGGTGGATACATGTCATTCATTACACATTTACCTATATCCCTGGAATGGACAAGAAGAAAAGTGAAAATTGCTCAGTTGTGTCCAGCTCTTTGCGACCCCATGGACTATGCAGTCCATGGAATTCTCTAGGCCAGAATACTGGAGTAAGTAGCCATTCCTTTCTCCAGGGGAATCATCCCAACCCAGGAATCAAACCCAGGTCTCCCACATTGCAGGCAGATTCTTTACCAGCTGAGCCACCAGGGAAGCCCACAAGAAGAAGAGTGAACTCTAATGTAAATTATAACTTTTGGGTGTCAGTGTAGGTTCAACAGGTGTAATAAATGCACCGCTTTGGTGAACAATGTTGACAGTGGAGGAGGTTACACATGTGTAGGTCCAGGAAGTAAATGGGAATTCCCTGTACCTTCTGCTCAATTTTGCTGTGAACCTAAAACTGCTCTAGAAAATAAAATATTTTCAGAGAAAGACAAATCCTGTATGATCTCACTTATAAGTGGAATCCTTACAAAAAAAAAAAACAACAACAACAACCAAAAAACTCATTGAAAAAGAGATCAGACTTGTGGTTACCAGAGGCAGAGAGAGGGGAGGAGGAATTGGAGGAAGGTAATCAGAAGGTACAAACTTCACTTATAAGATGATTAAGTACTAGAGATGTGGTATACAACATGATGACTATAGCTATCACTGTATGATATATAGTAAAGTTGTTAAGAGAATAAATCCTAAGAGTTCTCATCACAAGGAGAAAAATTCTTTTTATTTTATCTATATGAGAGGATGGATGTTAGCTGTGGTAATCATTTCACAATATACATAAATCAAACCATCATGCAGTATGCCTTAAACTTTTACAATGATGTATAAATTCTCAATAAAACTGGAAATAATAAAGTATAATCTTAAAAAATAAAGCCTAAAACCATGAGTATATTAGAATAGGAAGAAACATAATTAATTTGAAAAGTTTAGCTAAGAGAAACCTCCCACCAATACTCTTATTAGTGGTAAAGCACAAAAAGTATTAAAGTCAGAGAGAAAAGTGGTATCGCTCCCCTCAAATCCTTTTCAACACTGTATTGGAGTTCTTGAGTAACAACAACAATAAACTCAAATTATTAAAACCAAGAGCAAGTAGGAACCTTATAAAATAAAAAAGAATCAGAAGGGAATACTATGAATAATTGTATGCCAACAAATAAAATAACCTAAGGCAATGGCAACCCAGTCCAGTACTTGTGCCTGGAAAATCCCATGGACAGAGGAGCCTGGTGGGCTGCAGTCCATGGGGTCATGAAGAATCGGACACAACTGAGAGACTTCACTTTCACTTTTCACTTTCATGCATTGGAGAAGGAAATGGCAACCCACTCCAGTGGTCTTGCCTGGAGAATCCCAGGGACGGCGGAGCCTGGTGGGCTGCCATTTATGGGGTTGCAGAGAGTCGGACACGACTGAAGCGAGTTAGCAGCAGCAGCAGCAGAACACATGCCTAGAAATACAAACTACCCAAAGTGACTGAAGAAGGTCTGAACAGACCTATAACAAGCAAAGAAATGAGTAAGTAATCCAAAACTTCCAATAAAGAAAGTCCAGGGCTGGTTGACTTCATCGGTGAATTTTATAAAACATGAAAGAACTGACACAAATTCTTCTAACATTCTTTCCACAAAAAGAAGAAAAGGAAACTCTTCCTAACTCATTCTTTGAGGTCAGCATTACCATGACACCAAAGCCAGACAAAGACAGTATAATAAAACAAAAGACAAATACCAGTTATGAGTACAGATGTAAAAGTCTTCAGCAAAATACTTGGAAATCAAAGCTAAAAGCATACTGATAGGGTTATACATCATGACCTAACAGGATTAACACCAAGAATTCAAGGCAGGTTCAATATACCAAGACCAATGTAGTAATATACCATATTAATAAAATAAAGGGGGAAAAGTCATAGGATTATCTCAACTGATACAGAAAAAGAATTTTACAAAATCTAACATCTTTTTGTGATTAAAAAGAAAACCATTCAATAAACTAGGAATAGAAGGGAACTTCTCAAACTAATCAAGGGCAGCTATGAAAAAACTACAGTTAATATTATCATATTTAATGGTGAAAGGCTGAAAGTTTTTTCTCTAAGATGAAGAATAAAACCAAGATACCTTCTCTCACCACTGCTACTCAACACTGTACTGAAAGTTTTCAGCTCAGTTCAGTCGCTCAGTCGTGTCCGACTCTTTGCGACCCCATGAACCGCAGCACACCAGGCCTCCCTGTCCATCACCAACTCCTGGAATCTACCCAAACCCATGTCCACTGAGTCAGTGATGCCATCCAACCATCTCATCTTCTGTCATCCCCTTTTCCTCCTGCCCTCAATCTTTCCCAGCATCAGGGTCTTTTCAAATAAGTCAGCTCTTCACATCAGGTGGCCAAAGTATTGGAGTTTCAGTTTCAACATCAGTGCTTCCAATGAACACCTAGGACTGATCTCCTTTAGGATGGACTGGTTGGATCTCCTTGCAGTCCAAGGGACTCTCAAGAGTCTTCTCCAACACCACAGCTCAAAAGCATCAATTCTTCGCCACTCAGCTTTCTTTAGAGTCCAACTCTCACATCCATACATGACCACTGGAAAAACCATAGCCTTGACTAGATGGATCTTTGTTAACAAAGTAATATCTCTGCTTTTTAATATGCTGTCTAGGTTAGTTATAACGTTCCTTCCAAGGAGTAAGCGTCTTTTAATTTCATGGCTGCAGTCACCATCTGCAGTGATTTTGGAGCTCACCAAAATAAAGTCAGCCACTGTTTCCACTGTTTCCCCATCTATTTCCCATGAAGTGATGGGACCGGATGCCATGATCTTCGTTTTCTGAATGTTGAGCTTTAAAGTTTTAGTCACGGCAATTAAGCAAGAAAGGCAACTAAAATTCATCCAGAGTGGAAAGGAACAAGTTAAACTATCTCTGTTTGCAGATTACATGATTTTACATAGAGAAAATCCTAAAAAATCCACCCAATGCTCATAATAGTACTATTCACAATCACCAAAGAGTGAAAACAATCCAAATCCCTGTTAACTTAGGAATATATAAACAAAATGTATCTATACAATGGGATATTATTTACCATAAAAAAGAATGAAGTACTGATACATTCTACATGGAACCCTGAAAACATGCTCAGTGAAAGAACCCCAGACGCAAAAGGCCATATAGTATATGATTTTATTTATATGAAATGTCCACAGTAGGCAAATCCATAGAGAGCATAAGCAGATTACTGGTTGCTAGAGTGTGGGGTGAAGGAAAGATAATGGCAAGTAACTACTTAATGGGTACAGGGTTTCTTTTGGGGATGATGAAATTAGAATTAAAATGATGAAATTAGAAACTGGACTTAGATAGTAGTGATGGTTGCATAGGGGCTTCCCTGGTAGCTCAGTTGGTGAAGAATCCGCCTGTAAGGTAGGAGACCCTGGTTCAATTCCTGGGTTGGGAAGATCCACTGGAGAAGGGATAGGCTACCCAATGCAGTATTCTTGGGTTGTATATAACACTGCGAATGCACTAAAAGCAACTGAATCATAAACTTTAAAATGGTTAAAATGGTCAATTTATGTTATATGATTTTTACCTCAATTACTTTAAAAAGATACACAGAAACACATAAAGCAGTTTTCTATTTCTTAAGGTACATGGATGTTCTGTGTCCATAAATGCATAGCTAATTGTCTAAGATACTCTCCAAACTAGGAGCACTAATAATATAAGGCAGAAATTTATTTTTAAATGTATGAATTAAAAATAAATTACTTAAACTATCATGGAAAAGAATCTGAGAGTCCATATATATGTATGGATAAAACTCAATTTGCTATATACCAAAAACTAACAGAGCACTGTGCATCAACTATACTTCAATAAAAAATTAATTATTCTTAATATCAAATTTTAACTCTGTGCATGGCATAAGGTCTGAAACACTATCGCTGGGAGTAAATTTAAAGGAAATTCACTTTCTGCCTTATATGTCTGCATTTTTCTGTATTTTAGAAACAGACATACTGTGTTTATAATTCAAGGGAGAAGAGAAGGCAGAATCTGGAGAAGGGAGCAGTGAGGAAATAGAGACCAAGGAATGTGGTCTGTGAACACTTTGTAGGATAGGATCCTTTCAGGGGGTGCATCTTCCTGGCTTTGGCCTCATACCCTGCCACTTTGTGAATAACTACAAAAGCGTGAACGCAAAAGGGGCTGACAGGTTTTTCCAGAGACTTCTAAAGAGATAAAGCCAGGACATTCCGGCAATAAACAACCAGGCCAGAGTTGGGTAGGGGAGAGAGCCACAAGGAACAGTGAGATCTAGTGTTCTGACCATGGCAATCTGACCTGCATAGACTGAGCCTGAGTGCTGGCCACAACCACAGCCCCTTTATAAGTGACCCCTTCAGAATCCAGCATATTGGACTGGAAGTAGATGCCTGACACCAGGACCGATGGTTCATTGCAGTGATGCAGGCCTTTGAATGGCCGATACCAGCGTTCCACTCACTCAGATTGACAGACATTAATGGAGGCAACAGGGTCCACTCTTGAGGACTTTTCAGTTCAGTTCAGTTGTCGCTCAGTCGTGTCTGACTCTGCAAGCCCATGAATCGCAGCACGCCAGGCCTACCTGTTCATCACCAATTCCCGGAGTTTACTCAAACTCACGTCCATCGAGTCAGGGATGCCATCCAACCATCTCATCTTCTGTCGTCCCCTTCTCCTCCTGACCCCAATCCCTCCCAGCATCAGAGTCTTTTCCAATGAGTCAACTCTTTGCATGAGGTGGCCAAAGTATTGGAGTTTCAGCTTTAGCATCATTCCTTCCAAAGAACACCCAGGACTGATCTCCTTTAGAATGGACTAGTTGGATCTCCTTGCAGTCCAAGGGCCTCTCAAGAGTCTTCTCTAACACCACAGTTCAAAAGCATCCATTCTTTGGCACTCCGCTATCTTCACAGTCCAACTCTCACATCCATACATGACCACTGGAAAAACCACAGCCTTGACTAGACGGATCTTTGTTGACAAAGTAATGTCTCTGCTTTTGAATATGCTGTCTAGGTTGGTCATAACTTTCCTTCCAAGGACTAAGTGTCTTTTAATTTCATGGCTGCAATCACCATCTGCAGTGATTTTGGAGCCCCCCAAAATAAAGTCAGCCACTGTTTCCACTGTTTCCCCATCTATTTCCCATGAAGTGATGGGACCAGATGCCATGATCTTCATTTTCTGAATATTGAGCTTTAAGCCAACTTTTTCACTCTCCACTTTCACTTTCATCAAGAGGCTTTTTAGTTCCTCTTCACTTTCTGCCATAAGGGTGGTGTCATCTGCATATCTGAGGTTATTGATATTTCTCCCAGCAATCTTGATTTCAACTTGTGCTTCTTCCAGCCCAGAATTTCTCATGATGTACTCTGCATATAAGTTAAATAAGCAGGGTGACAATATACAGCCTTGACGTACTCCTTTTCCTATTTGGAACCAGTCTGTTGCTCCATGTTCAGTTCTAACTGTTGCTTCCTGACCTGCATATAGGTTTCTCAAGAGGCAGGTCAGGTGGTCTGGGATTCCCATCTCTCTCAGAATTTTCCACAGTTTATTGTGATCCACACAGTCAAAGGCTTTGGCATAGTCAATAAAGCAGAAATAGATGTTTTTCTGGAACTCTCTTGCTTTTTCCATGATCCAGCAGATGTTGGCAATTTGATCTCTGGTTCCTCTGCCTTTTCTAAAACCAGCTTGAACATCTGGAATTTCACGGTTCACGTATTGCTGAAGCCTGGCTTGGAGAATTTTGAGCATTACTTTACTAGCTAATATGACCTAAAGAAGTTGGTTGCTTGAAAATAGGACTGGAATCTGTAAGACACCCTGATGGACAGTGCCATGGCAATTAGTACAAGTGATGGTACGAGGCCTCAAATACACATAAACAGAAGCCACAGTATGTGGCTTATGCAGAAAAATGAGGAATATCATGCATGTTAAAACTAGAGCCAGAATGGCCTTTCAAATCCCAAAGGACGCACAGCAGCTCTGCGTCATCTGCTTCTGCAGTTTCAGTCCTAACTCTGAATTCTAGAAACTCATGTGAGCTCCCATGAGCCCTGGCCACACAGTTGTATTCTTAAAGCACAGCAGGGCAGACCCAGGTTTTGTGGGAACTAAAGTTTATATACATTGGAAGGCCTACTTTAAGAAAAAGAATACAAAATTATAGACTTAAAATCAGGCCAGTGAATAGGACAAGTCAAGACAACAAATGACACATATAAAAGAGGTGGCAGAGATCACAAATGTAACAACGTATATATTAGTTACCTGTCCTACCTCTGTGGTATTTCCCCTACATTTTTTGCTACATAATCTTTTATTACTTCTTTATATGATGATTTTTCATATGATTTGCTATAGAAACATTATTGACTTTCCAGATGCATAAAACAGGATTTCTCATGCCCGCATGTACACCATTCATAGAGTTCTGGTTGGTTCCCTGTAATCACTGTTCAGTTCAGTCCCTCAGTCGTGTCTGACTCTTTGAGACCCATGGACTGCAGCACACCAGGCCTCCCTGTCCATCACCAACTCCCAGAATTTACTCAAACCCACGTCCATTGAGACGGTGATGCCACCCAACCATCTCATCCTCTGTCATCCCCTTCTTCTCCTGCCTTCAATCTTTCCCTGCATCAGGGTCTTTTCAAATGAATCAGTTCTTTGTATCAGGTGGCCAAAGTATTGGAGTTTCAGCTTCAGCAACAGTCCTTTCAGTGAATATTCAGGACTGACTTCCTTCAGGATGGACTGGTTGGATCTCTGTGCTGTCCAAGGGACTCTCAAGAGTCTTCTCCAACATCACAGTTCAAAAGCATCGATTCTGGAATTCTGATAAACTCTATTTTACAAAATTTATACCAAAACAGAAAAAAAAAGCTTGGAATATTTATAACCATCTCACTGCATTGTCAAATATTATATTTCAAGACAGAACTTCAATTTTAATCAGGCATCAATGAAAACAGAATCTACTACTTAGGATTTTACATGTCTAGAAACAGTAAGAATTTTCTAGGGACCAGTTTTTGTCTTTGAACTTTTCAAACCTTGCTTTTCCTCCATTGTACCTACACTTCTGGTGCCAGGCACTGCAGGGAGTGTCCCCATCGCCATAGCTGCACTTCTGTCCCCATATCAAAACCATGACACAGGTGAATGGATGTTGTAACTGGTAGGAAAACTCCTGGAAGTCATTGCTAGCAGAATGTCTAACAAGAATATACCTATTCCCAGGGGTGACTGTGAACCACATAAATCTATCACATTAACCCATACTAAGTATATCCCAACTCAGCTTCCCCTTAGTCACATTCCAAAAGAAATTGCAGCCATTCCATGGCACCTGACAAGAAAGGCTGACAAAGGGGGTCAGAGAAGGGGAGACAGAAGCCCTCTCCAACTGCAGATAAAATATCTTGCTTCCACAAATTTAACAAAACACATACTAGCCCATGAACACACTACGCATGTCCCTCCCAAAGACCCTGACACTTAGGCTTCCAGAAACCCACACTGGTGATGCGTGTGTGTGTAATCCCTTACTTGAAGGAAAGCTGAATGAATCTTTCTCTCCACTGACACCAGCAGGACCAGAAATAAGTGGCTGGAAGGTGTAGAAAAAGCAAGGCTTAAGACACCAGCTGAGTCTGAGAAATAAACTGGAAGCAAGAAATGATGACAGCCCCCCCCAAAGTTACGGGTATCAGTAAATAAGGTGGCTAGTCAATCCATTAGAAGATACAAACAAAAGAAGAGGAGAAAGAGATGTGGGTGAAATGTGGGTGAACAGGACCTAATGAGGGGAGACTTGTGTGCAGGTGGGTGGAGTCTAGTGATGGCATGTCTAACAGTTGAGGGCGGGGCTACAGACTAGGGTGGCCTAACTGATAGATGAGTGGACTCTAAAGACCAGGGCCATGGACACACAAAATGTGAGTGAGGCTCATACAGAGGGGATCTGTCCAGAAGATAATGAGCAGTGTCTAAAGGTGAGTAGGGTTTGGAAATAAGATAGATGGGGCCCAGAAATAAGAGGCCAGGGCTACCTGGGCCATGCCCCCTTTCCTCCCAGCACCAGAGGTGGGGTTAGGAATGGGAGGGTACCCCACTGAGCATCTCCATGTTCTTCCTTCCCCCAATCAGTTAGAGAAGGCAGCCATAAAGATTCAGTCATGGTGGCGTGGCAACATGGTACGCCGGACGTTACTGCATGCAGCACTCAGGGCCTGGGTCATCCAGTGCTGGTGGAGGTCGATGCAGGCCAAGATGCTGGAGCAAAGACGGCGCCTGGCACTAAGACTCTACACCTGCCAGGAATGGGCAGTGGTGAAGGTGCAGGCACAGGTCCGCATGTGGCAGGCCCGCAGACGGTTTCTCCAGGCACGCCAAGCGGCCTGCGTCATCCAGTCTCACTGGCGCTGGCATGCCAGCCAGACCCGAGGCCTGATCCGGGGCCGCTATGAGGTCAGGGCCAGCCGGCTAGAGCTCGACATCGAAATCCTCATGACCTAGGGTGCTGGCAGAGCCAAGGAGACTGGATCTCTCTTCCAATAAAGACATTTACTGACCATGGTCTTGCCCTTTGGAAATTAGACCCACAGAAGAGGGATCGGCCCCTTATCTTCCTGCCTTCCACCCTCCAAAAAAATGATTTCCTGGCATAGTCTAAAGCCTGTCCCAGAACAACTCACACTAGGCCCTTGCTCCTAAAGTAAACCTGACCAATCTTGTACCCAAAAGAAAGCTCAGGGCTCAGGGCTGGCTCTGACACTTGAGCCAGCCTGATCCCAGCTCCCACCACAATTTGGGCAGACACTGGGCTTTACTCTTCTGCAGCCCCTGCCAAGCCGTTTCCGTTCAGATTAGGACTGGCTGCAGTCAGAACCAGCTGGGAAGGGCAGGATTCCACAGGCTTCTGATTGGCAGGGCCCTCAGGGCCGGCACAGAGCTTGGCAGTGAGCCAGGAGGACATGGTACCCCCAGCTGAGCAGCAGCAGGACAGGCGCTGTGCCTCAATGGGGGACAGCCAGCTAAAGCCAGCCCCTGGGGAAGACCAGGGCAGAAGCAGAGAGGCTGCAGCTGTGCCTGCTGCCTCCCTCCCCAGAGGCTAAGAGACATGGCTCCCTACACCCCAACCCCACCCTGTGCTGGCCACTTCCTGGGAGAACCAAGCATGGAGTTGGTATGGCGGGGAGAGAGACTGAGGATTGGAGTGGATAAACAAGCAGAGGAAGAATAGGGGTGAGCAGGCAGGAGGGCTATCCCTCTGCCATCAGAGGTCATTAGCTTGGGGATACAGCTTCTAAACCTTATCACATCCTCAGAAGCAGCTGAGCTGGCCTTCGCTCAAGATTCCCTCTTTCCCCAACCCTCTCACAAACTACCACACCCTCTGCTGAGCCTGCCTTGAGTGGGTGCTGATGTGTCTATGCTTTGCTGAGGCTCTTATTCTCTCTTGGAATTTATGTCTCAGTCGTCTCTGAATATGTTCTCTCAGCCTCTGCTTTGTCAAACATGCCCAAGTCCATCACTCTCACCCTATGTCAGGTGTGACACTTGTTTGAACCTGCATCCCAGGAGTCTGAGGTCCATGACCCTCCCCAGGATTTTGCAGAGGGTGGCCTTGCATAAGGGATGGGAGGACCAGCTGGGGAGGTGTACAGAAGCCAGAGGTTTCCTTGGGCCTCGCAGCTGGGTAAGGTTCTCCCTCACCCCAGGGCTCAGTGCGTGTGTGTGTGTGTTTGGGATTCAGGGCAGGGTGTCCCTAGAATAGGTGTGACAGATGTGAGGATTCAGGGTTCAGTTCGACATCCATCACCTCCAGTAGCAGCAAGTGTCAATGATGCAGCTAGGTTCCTCACTCTTCCAAGGGGCCCTTTTTGGGAGCTTCAACACAGCTTTCTCCTCCCTTACTGGCAGTGGTGAGTGGCAGGAAACTGGTTAGGTCTACAGACTGAACACGGCAGGAATTCTGCATGACTTAGCCTGTGAGGCATTCACCCCTGCAGTGAGAGGTGTTTCCAGTCTATGCTAGCAAGAGTTTAACTCTGATTTACAGCCTACAATAGGCACTGGAATCCCCTAAGATACTGGAATGCCCTGATGCCTAGGCTCACCCAGATATTCTGCTTAATCTGGGCTGGGGAGTGGCCTGGGCACTGAAATTCAGTATGCATCCACAAGGTGAAAACTGATGAATTAAGTCCTTCCCAGCCCAGGTTACAGTCCCCTACTCGGCTCGTGTGGTCCCATCTGCAGATGGTCATGTAGAATTCCCAGCTTTACACTCAGTGGGCTCAAGGAAATCAAGGTTTTCTGCTCTCTGATGAGCTAAGCATGCAAAGTAAAACAGGGATCTAGAGGCAGAGCTACCCTGGGTTCAAAACCTGTGGAAGCAGGAAGGTCCAGCACCTCCAGACAGCTGGGGTCTGAGACGGGGAAAGTAAGCTAGGCCTCTAGTCCCAGGTGGACAGTATCCCAGGAAGGTGGCACCACACAGGTGTCAGTAATGGAGACTGTGGGGCAGTCCAAGAAGGCCAAGTGTCATCCAAAGTCTTCACCACCACTGCAAGAGTCCCTTCAAAGATCAGGGGTCTTGAGAAGCCAGGGATGGTCTAACCCTGTAGGTGCTGGGCATCAGAGGGCCCCACGCAGAGGAATGAAGCACAGAACAGGGGTCAGGAGAGAAGCTCTTTTGGCAGCAAGGTCTGTGGCTAGCTGCCTGGATTAGCGGGACCATCCTTCCCTCCTTGGCAAGGATGAGACCACAGTGGGCCTTCTTTCAGGCAGACCTCTCAGAACCTCATAGACCCTCTCTTCTCTTCTCCACCATCACTGAGGACGGAGCTGCATAGGAACTCTTCCTGAGAATACACTGAAACAGCAGAAGCGGGAATGGCAGGAGCGAGACGGCGGCTAAGAGGCAGGTGTGGGCCGAAGAGCATTCTGGGGGACTTGGTGTCCCCACACACGCTCCTTCCTCAGGTGACATGATGGCCCCAAGAGATATGTGACCCAGGCCTGATCAACAAAGAAATCTTCTGACCCTCAGACTGGTCTAGCCTCCTGGGCCTCTAAGAAGGTAGTTCAGTAAGTGAAAGCCCATCCCCTACCAGTCCCCTCCTGCCTGGGAAAAGGACTCCCATGTTACAGCTAGTCTCCTTGCCCCACAATGCCCACTCCATGCTCTCCAGCCCCTCACCTGATGCATCACCAACCTCAGTCCTGATCCCATCACTCCAGGGTCTCCATCCTAAATTTTCGTCTTTCTCTGTCCCACATGCCAAACCCAAAATGAGATGCCACAGCCACTGCCATGCATGCCCAGAAGCTTGAGTGGACCAACCCACATCCCCCTGATCACTCACACACATTCACACACATTACAGGAGGCCTGGTTCTGACCGTATCCCCCCACTCCCATTTTGCCAGGTGAATGCTGCTTAGTCTTTGTTCAGCTTTGTTTCTAAAACTCAAGTTTGATGTAGAAGGGCTGGACTGAGTTGAGAAGAAAATTTGCTTTCTGGGCACTCCCAAGCTGGGCTTTCATATAAACTGTTCAGAACAAAGAACTTAGGATAGAGAATATCCCTAAAGGGGGTGATAGATGTTGACAGTGAAAGGAGGTGGAGCACAGGGCCCACAGAGAAAGTTCCAGCCATACAGGAAGAGACAAAAGTCCATTCAGAGCCCTGAGATAGAGGAGTGTCAAGGGGCTCAGGTACCGCTGCAGCTGCAGCCAGATCCTGCCCTTGGCCCCTCCTCTCAGGCTATCTCAGGAGACACAGGGGAACCTGGGGGAGGCTGTACGACTCAGAGGCAAAAGTAGTACATGCCAGAGAAGGGAGAGTTCCCTGGTGGCCTAGTGGTTAGGATGCTAAGCTTTTACTCCTGTGGTCCGGGTTCAATCCCTGGCCAGGAAACTGAGATCCTGCTAGTAGTGTGGTACAGCCAAAAACAAAAAGCCAAGAAAAGTACTGAAGGAGTGGGTCTGAGGGCTGCCCTCACTGAGCCCTGTATACTCCTTACGGGACTGGGAAGGAGCCAAGAGTCCTGGACCCCAAGATGGGAGAGGCAAGATATCACAAAGGGGCCTAGGACAGAGACAAGAAGCCATAGACTGTGGGGACCTTACCATCCAAGGCCAAGGCAGGGACCATGGGTATCAGAAGGTGAATTTATGTCTGTGGGTGGAGGACACAGTAGTATTATCTATTGGGGGTGGGCTGAAAACATGGTTTCCACAAGAGCAGGCAGAACCACCTGCAAGATCCAACCCTGGAGGGGAAAGTGGGAGGTATCAATGAAAGATATCTGGCTATGAACTGGTAATTGCTGTTGGAATGATGACTACTCTGTCTCATTCTGAGATGTGTTCGAATATTTCTACAATAAAAACATTAAAAAATAACTTTAGTATAAATAATAGAAGGATGAAAATTACTTAAATAACTTCCATAATAGTTAGGAATTGTATTGGGCTCTTAGGAACAGAAACCTGAAAACCAGCAGCTTAAACAAAATAAAAGTTTGTTTTCTTCTCCCATAAATAAAGGCCAGGAATGGGAAGGCCAAGGTGCAGTAGCTGCATAGTATCAAGAGGTTCCATCTTCTCTGTTCCCACGCTGCACTCCTGGGATGGGACTAGTCCTCTTAGTCCAGGATGACTCCTAGAATTCCAGCCATCAGGTCTGCGTTTCAGGAGAGTAGGTGAAGAGCAAAGAGAGAAACACTTACGCCATTCATTTCGTTTAAAGGCCTTTCCCAGAAGGCTCGCTCACCCAGCCTCCTCCGCTTATATTTCACTAGCTAGAACTGTTACCAGACCTTCCCTGCTACAAGGACACACTGTCGCCAAGTGTATCCAGAGAGGCTAGATTCTGCTCTGATGCAAACTTTCAAATCTCAATGGCTTAACTGAAATGTATTTCTCACTCACACAAATCTGCTGATCTCCAGGCAATTCTCCATGGTTGTCTCTCTGTGTGCTTGCTCAGCCTTCCAGGCTGCTCCAGGCTTATGCCACCTCCACGTGGATATGAACTCCTGTGATTACACTCATCCAAGTAGGGGCAGGAAGGGCTGGAGAGACGAGTACTAGCCTTGCAGTCTTCCACTTAGAAGTGTCTTATTTCACTTCTGCTCCGTTTTATTGGCTCAACACCATGCAGCTGTGTCTAACTTCAAGGAGAAGGATAATGCAATCTTCCAACATGCCTGAAAGAAGAGGGAATAAGAAGGTGGCGAAGAAATTAATGTGCCCCTCGTCATGGCGCCATTTATGAGATAAAAGAGAGAGTAGATGGGGTGGTGGTGACAACCAGCCTCAGGCACAGCTCCTAAAACATTATAGAAAAAGTAGAAAACATCTTGACCAATTCAACAGAATGGAAAAAATTAATAAGAAAGCAGGATAGAAAACGCAAAGATGGGAAGAAGTCTGTATTAAATAGAAATGGGTAAAATTTAATCTATTAATATTAACGGAAATCTCACATTAGGTTTTCAAATATAGCCAATCATATGTTGCTTTATAACGGACACATCTAAAATAAAAAGCTGGACACTGAAATTAAAACAACAGAAAAAGATAAAGCAGAAAAGAACATTTAGCTGTTTAAAAACACATTTACCCTTCTCTCTCCTAAGATCTACGAAAAATGAAAAACTAATTAACTTCACACAAAAAACTCACAATTGTGAACAGAGTGAAACAAGGGCCATTAGAGGCTATAGGACCACAACTCTGGAAAAAGGAAAGAGGAAAGAGGTACCAGATGAAGCAGGAAGAAGGAAGCTGAAGAACAAATGCTCAGCGGGCAAAAGGATGAGGGACAAGAACTCAAACGCAGACATCTGACTCCAGGACGTGGGCCCATTCTCCCAAATGCTTCCTCCATGAGACTTGCGGCTCTGGTGTAAGAAAGTCCTAATAGGGACTTCCATGGCGGTCCAGTGGTTAGGGCTTTATGCCTCCACTGCAGGGGGCACAGGCTTAATCCCTGGTCAGGGGACTGAGATCCTGTTAGTGAGGTGGAAAAAAAAAAAAAAAAGGAAATACTGATAGAATGAAAGAATACAGAGCTCATACTCCTACATTTAAAGGATAAAATGAGTATTAAGGGCAATGAGCAGTCTTGCCACCTGAAATTCTGCAAAATATCATAGTTGATCATTCCAAGTAATATAAACCATTCCAAAATAGAGAAAGAACAGAAACTGTCTTTATGACACTGGCATAGCAGTGTTATCAAAACCAGACATGTATTCTGAGGATCTAATGTATTAACATGGTGACCATAGTTGATAACACTGTTTTACACAATTGAAATTTGCTGAGAAAGTAGAACTTAAATGTTCTTACTACATATAAATATAGATATATAATATGTTAGTTAACTAGATGGGAAGAATCCTTTCATAATGTATTTATACATAAAATTATCAAAGTGTATAAATCTATTTGTCAATTACATTTTAATAAAATTGAAAAAACTAAAAAAATAATCTAGACTGGCATATTATAAGAGAGATAAATTAAGATCACCATCTATAATAAATATAAATGTAATATATACCTAATAAATATAAAAATTAAAATAAACATAAACCCTAAATAGAATATTAGCAAATAAATATAGATATATAATATGTTAAATAACTAGATGGGAAGAATCCTTTCATAATGTATTTATATATAAAATTATCAAAGTGTATAAATGTGTTTGTCAATTACATTTTAATAAAGTTGAAAAAACTAAAAAAAAACCCAGACTGGCATATTATGAGATAAATTATGATCACCAGCTATAATAAATACAAATGTAATATATACCTAATAAATATAAAAATTAAAATAAATATAAACCTTAAATAAAATATTAACAAATTACAAACATTAATTTTTGTTTATTTGTGTTTTCGTTTTTTGGCCTTGTGTGGCTTATGGGATCTTATTTCCCCGACCAGGGAGTAAATCCCAGCCCTACCCAGTTAAAGCAGAGTCCTAACCACTGGACCACCAGGGAATTCCCCAAGATTTAAATGTATAAACATGACAAAACAAGGATTTCCCCAGGAAACCAATAATGATTCAACACTGAAAAACTCCATCATGTTAGCTGATTGATTAAAGGAAGAAAAAAATCACATCATCAAAAGCAAGCACTCATTCTCATTTTTTTAACATTACTAGTAAAATGTAAAGAAAATAAATGTAAGGATATAGTAAGGATCCAAATACAAAATATAGTAAGGATCCAAAGAATAAAAACATATAAGGATCTCACACAACTCAACAGCATAAAAACCAAAAGGTCAATTTAAAAATGGACAAAGGACTTGACAGACATTTTTTCAAAGAAAATATACAAATGGCCAACAGATATATGAAAAGGTGCTCAACATCACTAGCCATCAGGGAAATGCAAAGCAAAACCACAGTGAGGTACCAGCTCAAATCTATTAGAGTGCCTATTATCAAAAAGATGAGAAATAACAAGTGTTGGTGAGGATATATGGAAAAAAGTGAACCCTTGTGCAGTCAGTGGGAATGTAACCTTGGTACAGCTACAGGGGAAAAAAGTATGGAATTTCCTGAAAAAAGGAAAAATAGAACTACCACATGATCCAGCAATCCCACTTTCAGATATACTTGAGAAGGAAATGAAATCAATATCTCAGAGAGACATCTGCACTCTCATACTCATCACAGCATTACTCACAACAACCAAGACACGGGAAAAACCAAAGTTTCCACTGATAGATAAATGAATAAAGATAGTATTGTTTTGGCTATTTTGAGTCTTTTGACTCTCCATACCAACCTAAAATCAACTTGTGGTTATCCACAAAACAAATTCCAGGATTTTGTTTGGAATTGCGTTGAATCTGTAGTTCAAGCTGAGAAGAGCTAACACATTGACAACGTTGTGTCTTTCTATTTATATAGTGAATATCTCTCCACTTATTTAGTTCTTATTTTATATTTTACCAGGGTTTTATAATTTTCCTCATATAGATCTTATACATATTTGGTTAGATTTATACCAAGTATCTCACTTTGAAGGACACTGTGTAATAAATTATAAGTTTTTTAATGTCAAATCCCCCCTTTTTATTGTTTTTATGTAGGCAAGCAATTGACTTTCGCACATTAATTTTGTATTCTTCAACCATCCTATAATCACTTAGTTCCAGGAACTTTTGTTACTTATTCTTTCAGATTTTCTATATAGATGATTGTGTCATCTGACAAAAGTGATTTTATTTCTTTCTTCCCAGTTTGTATACTTTTTCTTTCCCTTTCTCATCTTATTGCATTAGCTAATGGTGTTGAAAGCAATGATTTTGGTCCTGATCTCAGCAGAAAAGCTTTAAGTGTGATGTTAGCTGTGTTTTTTTGTAGCTGTTCTTTATCTAGTTGAAGAAGCACCCCTCTATTTTTATTTTGAGAGTTCTTCATTATGGATGTTGGATTTTGTAAAACTATTTTTCTATATCTTGATATGATCATGTGATTTTTTTCCTTAGTCTGTTGAAATTATGAATTACATTAACTGATTTTAAAATTTGAACCAGCCTGACATAGCTGAAATACATTCCATTTAATTGTGGTATAATTCTTTTTATACATAGTGAGTTTCTATTTGCTAATATTTTGTTGAGGATTTTTACATCCATGTTGGGGAGGAATGTGGGTCTACAGTTCTCATTTCTCATAATGTCTTTGGCTTTGGTATTAGGGTAATGGTGGTTTCATAGAATGAGTTAGGAAGTATTCTGTTTCTATCTGAAGAAATTGTAGAGTACTGATATAATTTCTTTTTTAAAAGTTTGGTAGAAAAAAAAAGTTTGGTAGAATTCACAAGTGAACCCATTTGAGCCTGGTACTTTATATTTTAGAAAGTTATTAATTAATTATTGACTCAATTCAATAGATATTGACCTACCAGATTATCAATTTCTTTCTGTGTATTTTGGAAGATTGTGTCTTTTAAGGAATTAGTTTGCTTCATCTAGGTTCAAATTTGGGAGCACAGAGTTGTTCAAAGTATTCCTTTACTGTGCTTTTAATGACTATGGTATCTGTAATGATGACATTAATGTGGCATTTCACATTAGTTTGGGGGCAATTATCAGACATTACTGCTTCACATACGGCTTATGTTCCTTCTTCTGGCATTGCCATTGTGTGTATCTTAAATCTTTTGTGGTTGTTCCACCATTCTTGAATTTTCTGTTGTTTTTTTCCCCTCCCCAGACTTTTTCTCTTTGCCTTTTAGTTTGGGAAGTCTATTGTCATATTCTAAGCTCAGAGACACTTTTCTTAACCATGTCCTGTCTACTAATGAATCCATCAATGGCATTCTTCATTTCTGTTATAATTTTTTTTTATCTATAGAATCTCTTTATTGTTAGAATTTCTATTTCTTTGTTTACATTATCCATCTGTTCTTGAATGTTGTTCACTTTCCCTATTAAAGCCAATAACATATTAATAATATATTTGCTAAAATTCTTGATGTGGTAATTTCAGCATTCTTGCCATATCTTTTTCTGGTTCTGAATCTCATTTAGTCTCTTCAAACTGTTTGCTTCTTTGGTTATTTTATGTTAGTTTTTGCCTTTTAGTATGACTTGTAATTTTTTTGTTCAAAGATAGGTCTGAGGTACTGGGTAAAAGGAACTGTGGTAAATAAACCTTTAGTAATGTAGTGGTAGGTTGTGGAGGGAGGTGAAGCATTCTATCGTTTGGTGGTTATGTCCCAGTCTTTTGATGATGCTGTACCTCTGGACTGTAAAGTTCACCAATGCTTTTCAGTCTTTTTCTTCCTTGCATGGAACAGATTGGCTGGAGGAACTGGGGTTGTGTATTTCTCTTCCCACATGTGGTAGGCAGAGCCAACTATAATTGAGTACTTCTCTTCGATCTTGTAGGTTAGATTGTGATATAACACCAGCAGGTTAAGCCTGGGTAAAAAGTTTCTCCCAAGGGCAGGCCTTGTTAAGGAAACAGAATGCTGTTGCATACTTAAAAATAATTTATTTCCCCTCCCCCTGTCAAAAGCACAAGGGTATATTTCTCTGATATTCACATCGAGGACCTGGTAGAACTTCTGGAGATTAAATTCACAAAATGTGAGGGCCGCACGACGACTAGCCCCGTGTTTTTCTCTCTCTTGCTTGTCCATGTTGAACCCTCGGCAATTCCTCAACTATAGTTTAGGTCTTCCTGTCCTCACACCGGTTCCTATGGAGGTTTCTGCTCTGATAAGTTGTAATTCCCTGTACTCAGCTATCTAGAGCTCCAATTATTTGCCCTGTGACCTCACTTCTCTGACAGAATAAGAAGTCTTTTTGATTTTTTAGTTCATTTAGTTTTTCACTTGCTAGGATGGAGTGAAGACTCCTAAAGTCCTCACATGATGGACTGGAAACCATATATACTATCATTTTTTCTTATTCCAGTTATTGTATTTTTTGTATTTCGGTTAAGTTTTATTTGGTTTGTTTCTAAATTTGCTTACTATGTATATTTGCCTGTTTCCTGATGACTTTTATTTTTGGCTGTGCTGGGTCTTTGTTGCTGCATGGGCTTTCCTCTATTTGTGGCGAACAGGCTTCTCACTGCACTGGTTTCTCTTGTTGCAGGGCACAGGCTCCAGAGTGCACGGACTTCAGTAGCTGCAGCATGTCAGCTCAGTAGCTGTGGCTCCTGGGCTCCAGCGCACAGGCTCAATAGTTGTGGCACATGTGTTACATGCTCCACAGATGTGGAAGCTTCCCTGGTCAGGGACTAAACCCGTGCCTCCTGTATTGGCAGGTGGGTTCTTGACCACTGAGCCACCCGGAAAGCCCCTCTTGATGAATTTTTTATATTTGTCTTTCACTTATTTTAAAATATTGCAACAGTTACTTTATTTCTGAGCTTGACTATATCAATATCTTAGGTCTTTGCAGATCCATTCCTGCTAATTCTTACTCTCATGGTGCCTTCTTTCTTAGTGTATTTATATTTAGTAGGGTTTATTATTATTATTATTATTAATGCAAGCTGCTCACTTTGCCTGTGAGAATTACTTGATTTCTGGGATAAACATAGGTTCCTACAGAGAGGATTTGGTAGCTTCTCTCAGACAATCGGGCAGGCAATTAGTCTAGAAGGACTGCAAACTAAAATCTCAGCTTACATGTTTTTTGGTAATCTAGGTCATATGAATTCTGGCTGAAAATCTGTAAGAGGGATGTCTCTGGTTATAAATCCTCAGGAGCTACTTTTCTTCTTCTATACAGTCCCCAAAAAGAGTCTCTCAAGAAATGTTCTCTGCCATGTTCAAGGGTTGGAGGGGTAATATTTACTTAGTACATACATGGAGAAGATCTTCTGTTTGACTTCTCACTTGCGGCATGTCTTCTTGTCCCCTGAGCCCTATAATGCTGTGATAACCAGGGCTCAAACTCACATGGTTTGGCAAATATGCTCAAGACAAAAAGGCAACTTTACAACTCCAGTTACCTTTATGAATTCCCATTTTGATTTGGTTTTGAGTTTCAGTATTCAGTTCAGTTCATTTGCGTCCAACGCTTTGCAACCCCATGGACTGCAGCACACCAGGCTTCTCTGTCCATCATCAACTCTCGGAACTTGCTCAAACTCATGTCCATCAAGTTAGTGATGCCATCCAACCATCTCATCCTCTGTCATCCCCATCTCCTCACGCCTTCAATCTTTCCCAGAATCAGGGTCTTTTCAAATGAGTCAGTTCTTCACATCAGGTGGTCAAAGCACCGGCCTTTCAGCTTCAGCCTTAGTCCTTCCAATGAATATTCAGGACTGATTTCCTTGAGGATTGACTGGTTTGGTCTCCTTGAAGTCCAAGGGACTCTCAAGAGTCTTCTCCAACACCACAGTTCAAAAGAATCAATTCTTCGGTGCTCAGCTTTCTTTATAGTCCAACTCTCACATCCATGCATGACGACTGGAAAAACCATAGCTTTGACTAGACAGAACTTTGTTGGTAATGTCTCTGCTTTTTAATATGCTGTTTAGGCTGGTCATAGCTTTTCTTCCAAGGAACAAGGGTCTTTTAATTTCATGGCTGCAGTCACCATCCACAGTGATTTTGGAGCCCAGAAAAATAAAGTCTGTCACAGTTTGTTGTGATCCACACAGTCAAAGGCTTTGGTGTAGTCAATAAAGCAGAAGTAGATGTTTTTCTAGAATTCTCTTACTTTTTTAATGATCCAACAGATGTTGGCAATTTTATCTCTGTATTATTTTCAGTATTATTATTTATATTATTATTATCTGCATTATTTTCAGTATTATTAGTTTCAGTATTATTTTCCATCTTATCATACTATCAGTGCTTTTAAAATATAGTTTTAAAATTTTATTCAACATTTTAAATTGTTTTCATGGAAGCATGTGTTAAACATTTTAAATTGTTTAAATTTTAAAAGCATGAAGATTGATCAGGATTCATATGCCAATAGGTTGCTGGAAACCTAATAGCCTAATGGATGCCATTTTCAAACCCAATTTGGTCAGATCCATAATCGGTTTTAATAGATATATCTTGGTCAATAGATCCTGCAGAGAGAAATATCCCACAGCATCTGTATTCTGTGCTATATATTCTTCATGTCAATCAGATCCCATTAAAACCTGATCCATTACAAGATGGCATGGCATGAAAAAAAATCTCTGCTCAACAAGGATGATCTGGATCAGTCAGACTCTCGTGAGCTAGAATCTGAGAGTAAATATGGAGTGAATCATTGAACATGTGCTGAGCTTTCACATGTCTTAGATTCTATCAGATAGAGAGCAGAACATGAACATTCTGAGGAAACTAAAGCTATTAAATAGAGAAGACCCATAGAAAGAAGATGAGGACACTAGTTAGCTGACAGAAGGAGAAGGTAACAGAAGCAGAGAAACTCACAGGAGCCGAAGAGATCAGGTTCACAAAGTTCTGAGTGCTGAAGAAGCATCCCACCCAGTTCTATGATTCTACAGTCTTTCTACAATTCCAATACTTTGATCCCTATGGCCTATCTTCCTAGGGATCCCTAGGATCCTCTCCCCAATCCTTGCAAACATGCTAGCTTTTGTGACATTCCTTGAAACTAACGGAAGCAGTAAAACCCTTCTGTGACTATTTCATCACAGCCATGATGTAATGCCACCTTTATGTTGAGCACATAAATTCCAGGAGAACATGGTCAGCAAGGAAATCTTTGCAGACTTGTCCCTCCACCTGTATGAGCTGAGTTACATATGATCTTGGTATGGTTTCACTTCTGGAAAGCAATGAAGTACCATCCATAAGTGATTAAACAAGCAAGTAGAATCTGGCAGTAGGTCTTAGGTCTTGCTACCATATCAACGGGACTAAACCCAAAGTCTTGGGATATATGCTATATGAACACATTAAGTTTGACATATCCCCTATGTTGCTATCCTGTTTACTCTCAGTTGTGCAGAACAGAGTTAACATAGCAGGCCTGAGAAAGCTTCCTTAGGGAGACATGCGTCAGCTATTCACTAGTGACAGGAATCCGGATTTTGAGAATTCCACAATTCCCTAACTGATAAGGTCATTTACTGCAACTAAACTGTTTGTACAAGCAATGTAGTTTATGCTGCTTTCCTTATGAAGGACTCTGGAATTTTGGTAGAAGCCATCAGAGGGTGTCTGTGTGACTGAAACTGTTAGTTGCTCAGTTCAGTTCAGTTCAGTTGCTCAGTTGTGTCTGACTCTGCAAGCCCATGAATCGCAGCACGCCAGGCCTCCCTGTCCATCACCATCTCCCAGAGTTCACTCAGACTCACGTCCATCGAGTCCGTGATGCCATTCAGCCATCTCATCCTCTGTCGTCCCCTTCTCCGCCTGCCCCCAATCCCTCCCAGCATCAGAGTCTTTTCCAATGAGTCAACTCTTCTCATGAGGTGGCCAAAGTACTGGAGTTTCAGCTTCAGCATTATTCCTTCCAAAGAAATCCCGGGGCTGATCTCCTTCAGAATGGACTGGTTAGATCTTGCAGTCCAAGGGACTCTCAAGAGTCTTCTGCAACACCACAGTTCAAAAGCATCAATTCTTTGGCACTCAGTTTCCTTCACAGTCCAACTCTCACATCCATACATGACCACTGGAAAAACCATAGCCTTGACTAGACAGACCTTTGTTGGCAAAGTAATCTCTCTGCTTTTGAATATGCTATCTAGTTTGGTCATAACTTTTCTTCCAAGGAGTAAGCATCTTTTAATTTCATGGCTGCAATCACCATCTGCAGTGATTTTGGAGCCCCCCAAAATAAAGTCTGACACTGTTTCCACTGTTTCCCCATCTATTTCCCATGAAGTGATGGGACCCCATGATCTTCGTTTTCTGAATGTTGAGCTTTTAGCCAACTTTTTCACTCTCCTCTTTCACTTTCATCAAGAGGCTTTTTAGTTCCTCTTCACTTTCTGCCATAAGCATGGTGTCATCTGCATATCTGAGGTTATTGACATTTCTCCCAGCAATCTTGATTCCAGCTTGTGCTTCTTCCAGCCCTGTGTTTCTCATGATGTACTCTGCATATAAGTTAAATAAGCAGGGTGACAATATACAGCCTTGACGTACTCCTTTTCCTATTTGGAACCAGTCTGTTGTTCCATGTCCAGTTCTAACTGTTGCTTCCTGACCTGCATATAGGTTTCTCAAGAGGCAGGTCAGGTGGTCTGGTATTCCCATCTCTTTCAGAATTTTCCACAGTTTATTGTGATCCACACAGTCAAAAGCTTTGGCATAGTCAATAAAGCAGAAATAGATGTTTTTCTGGAACTCTCTTGCTTTTTCGATGATCCAGTGGATGTTGGCAATTTGATCTCTGGTTAGTTGCTCAGTCGTGTCCAACTCTGAGACCCTGTGGTTTGTAGTCTGCCTGGCTCCTCTGTCCATGGAATTCTCCAGGCAAGAATACTGGAGTGGGTTACCATTTCCTTCTCCAGGGGATCGTCCCAACTTGGGGACTGAACCCAGTTCTCCTGCATTGCAGGCAGATTCTTTACCATCTGAGCCAAAAGGGAAGCCCCTATGTGAATGAACCCCAATAAAAACCCTGTGCTTCTAGACTCGTTATCGTCCCTGGCATCTATGTTGTCATAAGTCATTGTTGGAGGAATAAAGCACTTCCTGTGTGGCTCTAATAGAAACTTAGATCTGGTTTCCTCTAGACTTCACCTGTTCTGTCTTTTCCTTAGGTTATTGTACCTATATCATTTTACTGGAATAAATCTCAGTCACAATTACATCTATATGCGGGATCCTATGAGTCCCAGGGAATCACTAAAGCTGGGTGCCGGGAGCCAGCACGGGAGATCTCACCCATGACAAGGTCATGTGGAAGAGAACTGTTAAACAAGGCTTCAGAACTCAAGGGGCTCCCTAGATCTGCTCGAGCATCTACCCCCAAACCAGAATCTGTCTGTTTTATTATTTCATGACTTTCACCAACTCCTCTGACATTAACAGGGGGCTATCCCCGACCACCTTTCTCTGGAGAAAATCAGCTTAGGGCTCTAGCTAATAAATCTCCTGGACATGAGAGGAATATTTCAAATCAAACCCCCTCTGTTAGCATTCCAGCTTGCTTGGCAGGTTTATCCAGACTCTTGTAGCTACGCATATGATTGTTCACAGCCTCCCAGTTGTGAGAGGCAAGGGAAGCCTAAAACATAGAGCCTTTCAAAGAGTTAAAAACTATTAGAATAGTGCTGGTGTAGGATTTCATTATTGGGCCAATGCTTGTTGCTAAGTTCCCATATCTCTTATCCACTGTGCACCTGGGAGTGCATTAGTTAACATAGTTGGAATGTAAGAAAAACAAGTGTAGCCTTGAAATTAACCACATCAGACCTTTGAGCTAATTGGTTCTTTCTTTGTTGTAACTCACTGCACCTTTGCTCCGTGGGAAATGTAACTTGTTTAATACTTTCTGAGGCTGACATAGATTAGAAATATAATGAAAAAACATTTCAAGGGAAATAAGTTTTCTGGTTGAGCAGCCTTTATCAAAAGAGGGTCATAAAATGTTCACAGTCCTCCAAGGCCAGAAGATAATGTGCACAATATTGTTTATGGGAAAGGTATGCAGAAAAAATCCTGGTTTGATAAAGACAAAACAGATGTAATGTTTGGGCTGACTCTGTATGACTTTGCATCTTTCATTTCCCTCTATGTACAAGTTAAGGTATAAAAGTCCCTTTTGAAAATAAAATAATGGGCCTCACTCACCAAAGAAGCTTGGTAACCCTGTGTTTTTCTTTTTTTCTCTCTTTCTTTCTTTCTCTCTCCCTCTCCCTCCCTCTCTTTTTCAAGCTGATCCCTTGGAACACAGAGGCTCTCTACGTTCACTTTCCTTCCTGGGCTTCTAAGACTTTACTAGCTTTCTGCGTAAACCAAGGAATATCAGCCTCTTTCTCTCCTCTATTTTCTTATCTACAACATTCTCTCCTTATCTCTCTCTAAATCATTTGCCGACGCCATTTCTCCTTCGGTTTCCCCTGGATCCTGCAGGGCTGAACCCCAGCACCTGGGGATGCCAGTGATTAGACAGTTTGAACAACACAGCAGTGTACAAAATTCAGAAAATAAAAGTCGTTAATTTATTGTGCAAATATGAGGACACAGACTTAGAGGGTGCTGGTAGCAACAGAAGGAGGAAGGACTGAAAGTAAGTTAAGAAACCCAGAACAAGAGACAGACGAGGCCCGAGTGAAGATATGTGGTACAATATCCCTGCTCTTCTAAGTATTATAGCTAATAACAGGGAAGGATTATTGATGGGCTACAAAAGAAGACGATCATGGTGTGGATGGGACTGAGACCCTATATTTCCATCATCAGCTCTGCTCTGTCTCTGATAGATGTGGAGTGGATAGAAGCCACAACCTACTCCACGGCACTTGTTACAGAAGACACAACCATGTGGTAGGTATAAAACCCCTTATGTCACAGTTATGACTATGATCGTTTAACTCACCTCTCCCTCTCTCCCTACCAGTGACACGACTCTCAGCAACCATATGAGTGTTGGCTGTCATCCAGAGCCATGGCCAAAACTACTCTGGTGGTTTCCACAAGATCTGGGCTATCATATTTAAATCCTGAGATAGGATAGGAAGCCACAAGGAATAAAACACCACATCTTCTACTCATCTACGTAATAATAACAGAAAAGTGGCCAATATGTTAGATTGAAGACATCGGAGACACAATCCTATGGCAGCTGGAGTAGGTAAGTGTACTTACTAGCACAGAAGCAAAAGATACATGGAAGTTCCATAGGAATAAATAGAATCTTTTCTTTAAATATGAATGCTTATTATCCCAGGGCAGAGAATCTGGCCTTTTTGTTGGATCCAGAGTCTTCCACAGCCAGTGCTCAACACTGTTCTCTCACTCCCTCTCACCCTCCCCTTTCCAGACTTGGGGGAGGGTTGTTTCTGAATGAAAGATGGAGAATGGTGTAAGGAAGAATCAGCAAAGTTTGAACAAGGAGTAGGAGAAAAGGACAAGAATAGGGATTAGGAGGAGTTGTATATGGAAGACCTGGGCTAGAAATATGTGGTAACAGAATAAGAGTAAAGGGGTGAGGATCAAGAAAAGAGAAGTTGGGGAAAGGATAAGAAACACCCAAAGTCTTCTGGCTGAAGAGACGGCAGCATATAGGAAGCCACAAGCCTTGGGTGGGGACTGGTAGTGTTAGCCATAAAAGAGTTGGAGGGTGACTACCTGGGTGGAGTCTAGGGAAAGGAATGTGACCTGAAATTATGAAGGTTGGCACAAGAAAATTTCCGAAACTCATACAGTCTCCTCCAGATCTAACACACAAAAAGTAGAAAGAACAGGAAGCCAAAACTCAAAAAATAAAGTGATATGCCATCAGGAGAAAGGGGTTACTATTCAGGTGTCCTGGCTCCAAGGCAGCGTCCAGCTAACTCCCATGAACTCTGGGCAAGAGCTGATTGTTAAAAGAAGAATCCAGGCTGTCCAGAGAGAGAGCCTGGGACTGAGAAGGGTGACAAGAAATTCTGTCTCTGCCTAGAAAAGAGCACAAAAAGAGCAAGAGTATCCATGAGGCTAATAGGCCCAGGAATGAAGTAGCCTGGTGTGCTGGACATTGTTGCATATGGACCTCAGGGAAATTCAAATCAAAACCATGATGAGACAGCACCTCATATCTATTAGAAAGGCTATTATCAAAAATACAAGATAATAAATTCTGGCAAAGATGTAAAGAAAAGAGAACCTTTGTGCACTGCTGGTGGGATTATAAATTGGTGCAGCCACTATGGAAAAAACTATGACGTTTTCTCAAAGAGTTAAAAACAGAATTACCATTTGATCCAGAAATCCTACTTCTAGGTATAGAATCTAAAGGAACTGAAGCCAGGATCTCAGAGAGATATCAGCACACCCATGTTCACTGCAGCATTACTCACAATCACCAAGATAAAGACACAACCTAAATATCCATCAACAGTTGAATGGATAAAGAAAAGTGATATGTATACACACACACACACATACACATAAAGAAAATGAGTGCACACACATATACATATATTGGAATATTATTCGGTCATAAAAATGAGTGAAATCCTGCCATTTGCAACAACCTGGATGGAGCTGGAGGACACTGATGTTGTTCAGTTGCTAAATTGAGTCCAACTCTTTGTGACCCCATGGGCTGCAGCACGCCAGGCTTCCCTGTTCTTCACTATCTCCTGGAGCTTGCTCAGATTCATGTCCATTGAGTTGGTGATGCCATCCAACCATCACATCCTCTGTACCCTTTTCTCCTTTTGCCTTCAGTCATTCCCAGGATTAGTGTCTTTTCCAGTGAGTTGGTGGTTCTCATCAGATAGCCAAAGTACTGAAGCTTCAGCTTCAGTCCTTCCAATGAATATTCAGGGTTGATTGCCTTTAGGATTGACTGGTTTTATCTCCTTACTGTCCTTGTAAGAGTCCTTACAAGGGACTCTCAAGAATCTTCTCCAGCACCATAATTCAAAAGCATGAATTCTTTGATGCTCAGCCTTCTTCATGGTCCAACTCTCACATCTGTACATGACTACTGGAGAGGACATTATACTACATAGGACAAATACCGCAGGATCCCACCTTTATGAGAATTTAAAATAGTCAAACTCATAGAAAGTAGAATAATGACTACCAGGGCTGGGAGGAGGGGGAAATGAGGAAGTATCTCTGAGCAAATTCTGGAGATCTATGTACAATATAGAGCCTATATTTAACAATATTGCATTATACACTTGAAATTTGTTAAGAAGGTAGATCTTATGTTAAGGGCCCTTACCACAAAAGAAAGAAAATGATTTAACTTAATAAATAAAGCAGTGGAAGGAATCTTTTGGATCTGATGAATGTTTATAGCTTTGATTTTGGTCATTATGTGGGAGTATACTTACCTCCAAATTCATCAAGTTGTATATATTAAATATGTACAACTTATTGTATGTCAATCATGCCTCAATATAGTGGTGTTTAAAAGAATTCTAAGAGAATACTCGGAACAGTTGTACCCTAACGAGAAGAACACAGATGAAATGGACAAAATTCCTAGATATACACAAATTATGAAAACTGACCCAAGAAGAAATAGGAAATCTGAATAGATCTATAACAAAGAGATTGAATCAATAATGAAAAACTTCCCAATAAGAAAATTTAGTATCAGGTTGCTCTGCCACTGAATTCTAAACAAATATTTAAAGAATTAATATCAACCCTTTTCAAACCTTCCAGAAAAGAGAACAGAAGAGAACACTTCCTTAATCATTCTGTGAGGCCATATTACCTTCATAGCAAAGCCACAGAGGGACGCTACAAGAAGACTGCATACCGGCATCCCTTATGAATATATTAATAGATGCAAAAATCTTCAACAAAATATTAATAAAGTAGATCCTACAGCAAGATAAAAGGACTGCACACTGTGATCAAGTGGAAATTTTCCCTGGGACTTAAGGTTCAACATACAAAATCATGTAAAGTAACAAAGCACATTAACAGAACAAAGAAAGGAAATTCACATGATCCTCTCCATGCAGCAAAAACTTTGACAAAATCCAACACCCTTTCAGGATAAAGACATTCAGAAAACAAAAAAATGGAAGATCCTCAACATGGTAGAAAGTACTTATGAAAAAATCCCAGCTAATATCATACTCAAAGGTAAAAGACTGGCAGCATTTTCCTCCCAAGATTAGGAACAAGACAAGAAGGCCCACCTCACAGTTTTTCAACACTGTACTGAAATTCTAACCAACAATTAGATAAGAAAAAGGAAAAGCATCCACATTGGAAAGGAAAGAGTAAAGTTATCTCTGTTCACAAATGACATTATCCTATTTATAAAACATTCCAAATAGGGACTTCCCTGGCGATCCAGTGATTAGGACTCCACACTCTGCTTCAGGGGGCACAGGTTCAATCCCTGGCCAGGGAACTAAGATATGGCATGCCATGCAATGAGGCAAAAAAAAACCCCCCAAACTCCTAAATAATTGTTTTAACTATTAGAACTAATAAATGAAATCAGCAAAGTTGTGGATACAAAACAACACACACACACAGCTGTGTTATTATACATCAGCAATGAACAATCTGAAAGGAAATTAAGAAAACAATTTCACAATTTACAATACTATCAAAAAGAATAATACATCTCAGTTCAGTTCAGTCGCTCAGTCGTGTCCGACTCTTTGCGACCCCATGAATCACAGCACACCAGGCCTCCCTGTCCATCACCAACTCCCGGAGTTCACTCAGACTCACGTCCATCGAGTCGGTGATGCCATTCAGCCATCTCATCCTCTGTCGTCCCCTTCTCTTCCTGACCCCAATCCCTCCCAGCATCAGAGTCTTTTCCAATGAGTCAACTCTTCGCATGAGGTAGCCAAAGTACTGGAGTTTCAGCTTTAGCATCATTCCTTCCAAAGAACACCCAGGACTGATCTCCTTTAGAATGGACTGGTTGGATCTCCTTGCAGTCCAAGGGACTCTCAAGAGTCTTCTCCAACACCACAGTTCAAAAGCATCAATTCTTTGGCACTCAGCTTTCTTCACAGTCCAACTCTCACATCCATACATGACCACTGGAAAAACCATAGCCTTGACTAGACAGACCTTTGTTGGCAAAGTAATGTCTCTGCTTTTGAATATGCTATCTAGGTTGGTCATTACTTTCCTTCCGAGGAGTAAGTGTCTTTTAATTTCATGGCTGCAATCACCATCTGCAGTGATTTTGGAGCCCCCCAAAAATAAAGTCAGCCACTGTTTTCACTGTTTCCCCATCTATTTCCCATGAAGTGATGGGACCGGATGCCATGATCTTCATTTTCTGAATGTTGAGCTTTAAGCCAACTTTTTCACTCTCCTCTTTCACTTTCATCAAGAGGCTTTTTAGTTCCTCTTCACTTTCTGCCATAAGGGTGGTGTCATCTGCATATCTGAGGTTATTGATATTTCTCCCGGCAATCTTGACTCCAGCTTGTGCTTCTTCCAGCCCAGCGTTTCTCGTGATGCACTCTGCATATAAGTTAAATAAGCAGGGTGACAATATACAGCCTTGACGTACTCCTTTTTCTATTTGGAACCAGTCTGTTGTTCTGAATAAATTAACTCAAGAAGGCGAAAGACTTGTACATGGAAACTAAGAAACATTGCTGAAAGAAATTACAGAAGACCTAAGCAAATGAGAAAACATCTTGTGTTCATGGATTTGAGGACTTAATAATTTTTGTTATGATGGCAATACAGTTGGCCCTCCCTATCCACAGATTCCACATCCATGGATATGAAGGCTATATCTGTGAATACACTATACATCCACTACACTTTGCCATCTTATATAGGGGACTTGCGTATCTATAAATTTTGGTATATAAGGAAAGTCCTGGAACCAATCTCCACAGATACTAGGGACAACTGTAGTCCACAGAGTGGTCTACTAATCCAATGCAATTCCTATCAAAATTTCAATGATCTTATTTACAGAAATGAAAAAGCAGATCTTCAAATTACTATGGAATTGCTATGAATCTTGAATAGTCAAAATAGTTTTGAAAAATAAGAACAAATTTGGAGGACTGACATTTTCTAATTTCAAAATTTACTTTAAAAACTACCATAATAAAAACAATGCAGTACTATCACGCACAAAAATAAACTCGCAATGGCTTAAAGGCTTAAACATGAGACATAACACCATACAACTCCTAGAAGAAAGCTTAGGCAAAACATTCTCTGACATAAACCATACCAATGTTTTCTTAGATCAGTCTCCCAAGGCAATAGAAATAAAAACAAAAATAAACAAATGGGATCTAATAAAACTTACAAGCATTTGAACAGCCAAGGAAACCATAAATAACGAAGGAGGGAAGGAAGAAACGACAACCTATGGAATGGGAGAAGATACTTGAAAATGATAAAACAGAAAAGGAATTAATCTCCAAAATATACAAACAGCACAACAACAACAAAACAAACAACCCAACTGAAAAGTGGGCAAAGACCTTAATAGACGTTTCTCCAAAGAAGACATACAGATGGCCAGTAGACACATGAAAAGATGCTCAGCATCGCTAATTATTAGAGAAATGCAATCAAAACTACAACGAAGTACCACCTCACACCAGTCAGAATGGCCATCATTAAAAACTCTACGAAATGCTGGAGAGCATATAGAGAAAAAGGAATACTCCTATACTGTTGGTAGGAATGTAAGCTGGTGCAGCCACTATAGGAAACAACATGGCACTTCCTCCAAAAACTAAAAACAGAATTACCATATGATACAGCAATCCCACTCCTGGTCCCAGACAAAACTAAAATTCAAAGGTACACGTACCCCTATGTTCACAGCAGCACTGTTCACACTAGCCAAGTCATGGAAACAACCTAAATGTCCACTGACAGATGAGTGGATACAGGCGATGTAGTACGTACATACAGCGGAATACTGCTCAGCTATAAAAAAAAGAATGAAACGATGCCATTTGCAGCATCATGGATGCAACCAGAGATGATCATACCGAGTGAAGTAAGCTAGAAAGAAAAAGACAAATACCATATGATATCACTTAGCTGTGGAATCTAAAATATGGCACAAATGAATGTATCTACAGAACAGAAACAGACCCACAGACATAGAGAACAGACCTGCGGTTGCCAAGGTGAAGGGGGTGGGGGAGGGAAAGACTGGGAGTGGTGGATTAGCAGATGTAAACTATTACATATAGGATGGATAAGCAACAAGGTCCTACTGTATACCACTGGGAATCATATTCAATATCCTGTGATAAACCATCATGGAAAAGAACACGAATGTCTATATCTGTCTAACTGAGTCACTTTGCTGTACAGCAGAGATTGGTACAACATTGTAAATCTACTATCCGTCAATTAAAAAAAAAAAGAAAACAGCGCAGTGCTGGCATAAGGACAGACAGTGCTGGGACAGCTACATATCTGTACGGAAAAAAGAAGCTGGACTCCTACCAAGACACAGAAATTAAAAAGGATCAATGACCTAAAGATAAAAGGCAAACCCATAAGATTCTTTTTTTAATATCTTTTTATTGAGGTGAAATTCACATAACATTAGCCATTTCAAAATGTACAATTCAGCGCCATTTAGTACAATACAGTCCCAACGTTTTGCAACCACCATATCTATTGCAGCAAGAGCATTTTTGAGAGGGCTCGTGTAGGGAAAAGAAGTTTTACATGGATGCTGGGCAGTCATTGGGTGAAATGCAATGTGTTTGCCCACCACCTCTTGCTTTGAACAACCCTGCCCCTTCTCCATGGGGTGCTGGTTGGATCTGTCAGTCCCCAAACCACCTCCTACACCCACTTAAAGGGGAGGGCATATGATCCATGGTATCCCACAGGCAGTAGAACCTGTAAAACCATAAAATTCGTATAAGAAGACAACGGGATAAATCTTTATGAGCTTGGATTTGGCAAATGGATTCTTAGATATGACACCAAAAGCATGAGCAACAAAAGAAAAAAGATAAATTCATTCATTAAAATTAAACAAACAAACTTCTGTGCACCAAAGGACATTGTTAGGAAAGATAAAGACTGGAACTTCCCTGGTGGTCCAGTGATTAAGACTTTCACTGCAGGGGGTGGGTTTGATCTGTGGTCAAGCTCAGGGAACTAAGATCCCCCATGCTGCATGCATGGGGTGGGGGTGAAGGGGTTAGGGAGCCATGAGGGGGGAAGAAAGAAAAGAACGAAAAGAGACAACCTACAGAATAGGAGAAAATACTTTCAAATCATATATCTGATAAGGGTCTAGTATTCAAAATATATAAAAGACTCTTATAACTCAACAACAAATATGCAAAGAAGCCAATTTTAACATGGGCAAAGGACTTGAATAGACATTTCTCTAAAGAAGTTATGCAAATGACTAACAAACCCATGGAAAGATGTCTTGTAAGAATTGAGAAGAGGTACTCAATTAAATATTCATACATGACTGTTTATAGCAGCACTATGTGCAATAAATAAAAGGGGGAAACTACTCACAGCAGCACTGTTCATAATAGCCAAGTCATGGAAACAACCTAAATGTCCACTGACAGATGAGTGGATGCAGTGGATGTTCATCAGAGGATGAATGGATAAGCAAAATGTAGTGTATACATACAATGAAATATCATTCAAC
Organism: Budorcas taxicolor; assembly: GCF_023091745.1. Lineage (NCBI taxonomy): Eukaryota > Metazoa > Chordata > Mammalia > Artiodactyla > Bovidae > Budorcas > Budorcas taxicolor. The sequence goes on along the minus strand of NC_068910.1, from coordinate 11,442,267 downwards.
CAAGAAAATGAAGTTCTAATAAAACACAGATGAACACAAAACACATTATGCTATGTCAAAGAAGCCAGACATACAGAGTCACACATTGCATGATTGCAATTTTATGCAACATCCAGGATAGGTAAATCAACAGAGATAGAAAGTAGACTGACGGATGGTTTTGTGAGGGGCTGGAGAAAGGAGGAATGGGGAGTAACTGTTTAATCACACAAAGTTTTTTTGGAGGTTATAAAAATGTTTTGGAACTAGATAGAGGTGATGGTTGTTCAACACTGTGAGTTTACCAAATGCCACTGGATTGTTCACTTTAAAATTAGTTTATGTTATGTTAATTTTACCTCAGTCAGTTCAGTTGCTCAGTCTTGTCTGACTCTTTGCAACCCCATTAATCGCAGCACATCAAGCTTCCCTGTCCTATCATCAACTCCTGGAGTTTACCCAAACTCATGTCCATTGAGTTGGTGATGCCATCCAACCATCTCATCCTCTGTTGTCCCCTTCTCCTCCTGCTCCCAATCCCTCCCAGCATCAGGGTCTTTTCAACTCACTAAAAAAATTTTTTTACCTCACTGAAAAAAAATAGTACAGATAAAAAACAGGGAAAAATTTCACAAACTTCAAGCAAGCAAAGAATTTCTGACCAGGATATAAAAAGCACTAAGCATTTAAAAAAACTGATAAACTGTACTTCTGCCAAATTTAAGTCTTTGCTCATTAACAGAACAAGATGATTAAAAGCAAAGCTACAGAGTGGGGAAAGGATTCACAATACATTTATCTGATAAAGGACTCATCCTGAGTATATAAAGAATTCAAACATATCAATATTAAAAGATAACCCAATAAAAATGGGCAGAAGGCCTGAAAAAAATACTTCAAAAAAGATCTATGAATAGTCAAAAAGTACATAACATGTTTGTTATAGTTAATAACCAGAGAAATGCAAATTAAAACCACAGTAAGATACACCACACACACACATGCGTGTGAGTTAAAGGACTGACAGGTGACAAAGAGATGGAGTATCTGGAGTCCTCATATATAGCTGTAAAACAATGCAATTACTTGAGAAAAAATTTGGAATTTTTAATAAAGATTTTCAAAAAACAAACAAACACTGACCACCCCCCCGCCATGACTCAACCATTCCACTCTTAGGCATTTACTAGAGAGAAGTGAAAACGTATGTCCACAAAAAGTCTTGCCCAGAAGTGTTCAGTGTGTGTGTATACATACATATACATATATATATATACACATATATCCTTAAAAATTGGACACAATCCAAAATATACATCAACAGGAGAATGGATAACCAAATTATGGTGTATTTGTATAATGGAATACTATTAGGCAGTAAAAAGGAACAGAGACCTGATTCTCACACCATGAATAACATGATGGTAAACAGAATGAGAAAAAAAAAAAATCAGACACAAGAACATATATGGTATGATTCCATCTTAGAAAGCTCCGTTACAGGCAAAAACTCATCTATAATGATCAAAATCAGAACAGTTGTCTCTAGGAGGAAGTGGGAAGGGGCTGGAAAAGGGGCTTCAGGGAACTTTCACGAGTAATGGGAAATCTAGATTTGAGTGATGTTTACATGAGTGTACATATTTGTCAAAATTCACAGACATGTACCCTTAAAAATCTATGCATTTTAAATATGTAAAATACTTCTCAATATTCGTTTTAAATCACACAGGCATCAGACTTTTCAAAGCTAGAAGACAGTAAAGAAATGTCTACCAAGTTCTGAAGGAAGGAATGTGGACCATGAGTAAGGTGGTCAAAAGGTACAAACTTCCAGTTATAAAATAAGTAAGGACTAGGGATATAACCTGGAGGAAGAAATGACAACCCACCCCAGTGTTCTTGTCTGGGAAATCCCATGGACAGAGTAGGCCGGTGGGCTGTGTCCATGGGATCACAAAAGAGTCGGACATAACTTTGTGACTAAACAACAACGGAGAGGGATGTAACATGACTATAGTTGCAGTGGTGCGTGATACACATGGAAGTTGTGAAGAGAGTAGATTCTAAGAGCTCTCATTACAAGGAAAAGTTTTTTTTCCCTTAAATTTTTCTTTTTATTGTATCTACATGAGATGATTCTCCATGCAAGAATACTGGAGTGGGTTGCCATTTCCTTCTCCAGGGGATCTCCCCAACCCAGGAATCACACCTGGGGCTCCTGCATTGGCAGTCAAGTTCTTTACTGCTAGCGGCAGCTAGGAAGCTATGAGATGATGGATGTTAAATAAACTTACTACAATAATTATTTCACAATATACATAAATCAAGCTTTTCTGATGTACACCTTAAACTTACATAGTGATGTGTGTCAATTATATCTCAATAAAACTGGAGAAAAAAGATACAAAACAATTTTCTTTTAATTTAAAAGAGCTTGTTGGTTTACAAATCGGCCCTGTACATGGAAGACAAGGAGAGACAGAAGAAAAGAGGGAGATCACTCCAGATAAGAAGGTGGCATATTTAATAAGCAAGGGCACTTACTTTCAAGGTTCACTTTGGGCAGCTGCAGACAAGTAGATCTCTGCACACACCAACCAGGATCTTAAAAGTTTATGCAGAGGCCTTAATGGGGTTTGGTCATGTACCATCCAGATGTTCTCAACAACACATTACTCTGTCAAGGCTGCATCCTTGAAACAGATCCCACTATGGGAATGGCAGGCAGACATACATTCCAAGGACAGGGAGGAGATAAGGAGCTTCTGATTTCCTGAGTCTATCTCAAGGGTCAACCAGCATTATGCTCTCTGGATGACCTCCTCCAACAGAGCCTAAGGAGATTAAACAACTAAATATAATGTAGTGTCCTGGATGAGGTCCTAGAACAGAAAAAGGACATTAGGTAAAAACTAGGAAATCTGACTCAAAATATTTAAACCAGTCAACCTTTTATTCAAGCAAATAAGCCAAGAGGCAAACATCCTAAGATATGTTCACTTTGTAAAAAGATTTGAGATTTACCTCTATGAATTGTGTACATTTTTCAATAAAAATTTACTTTACATCTGTTAATGGGTATATTAATAAAATCTATTTAATATAGTTATTGGATAAAATGAAATAACCTATGCACAATATGTATAATAACATATATATATAAGAGATTCTTGAACACAATAAATAATAAATGTTGTTTATTGTTTACATTAAAAGGATAAGAACACTCCTAGTTTACATTTTTAAAATTCTGGAACGTGAGGGAAGAAGAGAATGGGAGTAAATATGAAAAAATACTAGGCAGAAGTTGGTAATTCTAAAAGGCAGCTAATGGGTCCACTGAAGTATTCTACTTTTTACATATAATTTTTCATAATAAAAAGGGGGATATAATCACTGGAAGCAAGGGAGTCTTTTTACTAAGAAGAATTTCTATTAAAATTTGGCAAAGTAAACTAATAAAACCTAAGATTTGAGATCTTCCCTGGGTGGTATGGTCAACATGGTGAGCAGGAAGACCCTAAGCTCATGGGTATAATGAAATCACAACTCTATAAAGAAACTATTGATAAGAAAAGTCAGAAGACTAGCAGAAAAGATCTACAACTAAAGATATAAAGAAAGAACCACAAGGAGTAGGAATGGGAGAGATGTGGTAGAGTCAAGACCCATATCCCCAGATGGGAGATCCACAAACAGAAGAACAATTATAATTGCTGAGGTTCTGTCCAAGGAGTGAGTGATCTGAGCCCTGCATTGAGCTTCCCAGCCCAGGAGTCTACTGCATTTATAAACAATTAGAACAAACAATCAGCAAAAGAAATTAATAAAACAATTCCATTTACAATCACATCAAAAGAAATAAAATACCTAAGAATATATCTAAAGAGGTAAAAGATCTGTATTTGGAAAACTTTAAGAGGCTGATGAAAGAAACTGAAGATGATACAAACTGATAGAAAGATATATCATGTTCATGGATTAGAAGAATTAACACTGTTAAAATGACCATACTATCCAAAGCAATCTACAAATTCCATGCAATCTCTATCAATACACCAATGGCATTCTTCATAGATCTAGACCAAATAATTCTATAAATTTTAATAAAATGCAAAAGTCTCCAAATAACCAAAACAATCTTGATAAAGAAGAACAGAACTGAAGGTATCACACTCCCTGATTCCAAACTATATTACGAAGCTACAGTCATCAAAACAATATGCACTGGTGTAAAACAAGACACACAGATCAATGGAACAGAGCGTCCACAAATGAATCCACACATACATGGGCTCATTATATTAATGATCATATGGGCAGTTAAACTATGACAAAGGAGGCAAGAATATACAATGGGAAAAAGACAGCCTCTTCAATAAATAGTGTTGGTAAAACTGGACAGCTGCATGCAAAAGAATCAAACAGGACTACTTTCTTACATCATGTACAAAAATAAATTCAAAATTCATTTAAAAACCAAACAATATTGTATGTCAACTATACTTCAATAAAAATAAAAATAAATAGATTAAAAAATAAAATAAAAGGCTTAAATTTAACACCTAAAACCATAAAACTTCTAGAAGAAAACATAAGCTGTAGGTTTTTTGACACCGGTCTTGATAATTTTTTTGGATGTGTCTACTCAGGCAAGCGAAACAAAACCGAAAATAAATCAATGGGACTATATCAAACTAAAAAGCTTTTGCACAGTAAAGGAAACTATTAACAAAATGAAAAGGCCACTTACTGAACTGCAGAAGATATAACTGCAAATGATCTATCTGATAAGGGGTTAATATCCAAAGTATACAAAAACTCAAACAATTCAAGATAGAAAGAATACACCCAACTCTCACATCCATACATGACTCCTGGAAAAACCATAGCTTTGACAAAACGGACCTTTGTTGGCAAAGTAATGTCTCTGCTCTTTAATATGCTGTCTAAATGGCAACACACTCCAGTACTCTTGCCTGGCAAATCCCATGGATGGAGGAGCCTGGTAGGCTGCAGTCCATGGGGTTGCTAGGAGTCGGACACGACTGAGCAACTTCACTTTCAACTTTTCACTTTCATGCATTGGAGAAGGAAATGGCAACCCACTCCAGTGTTCTTGCCTGGAGAATCCCAGGGATTGGGGAGCCTGGTGGGCTGCCGTCTCTGGGGTCGCACAGAGTTGGACACGACTGAAGCGACTTAGCAGCAGGCTGATCATAGCTTTTCTTTCAAGGAGCAAGCATAAATAAAGTCTGTCACCATTTCCATTGTTTTCCCATCTATTTGCCATGAAGTAATAGGACCGGATGCCATGATCTTAGTTTTCTGAATGTTGAGCTTTTACTCTCCTCTTTCATCAAGAGGCTCTTTAATTCTTCTTCACTTTCTGTCATAAGGGTGCTCTCATGTGCATATCTGAGGTTACTGATATTTCTCCCGACAATCTTGACACCAGCTTGTGCTTCATCCAGACCATCATTTCGCATGATGTACTCTGCATATAAATTAAATAGGCAGGGTGACAATATTCAGCCTTGATGTACTCCTTTCCATTTTCTTCATTACCTCCATCATAGTTTGGTCTCAGGTCAAACAACAGGGAGGGAACACAGCCCCACCCATCAACAGAAAATTGTATTAAAGATTTACTGAGCATGGCCCCGCCCACCAGAACAAGACCCAGTTCAGTTGTCTGACTCTTTGCAACCAGTTCAGTTCAGTCATGTCCGACTATTTGCGAGCCCATGAACAGCAGCACACCAGGCCTCCCTGTCCATCACCAACTCCCGGAGTTCACTCAGACTCACATCCATTGAGTCAGGGATGCCATCCAGCCATCTCATCTTCTGTCGTCCTCTTCTCCTCCTGACCCCAATCCCTCCCAGCATCAGTCTTTCGCAATGAGTCAACTCTTCGCATGAGGTGGCCAAAGTATTGGAGTTTCAGCTTTAGCATCATTCCCTCCAAAGAAATCCCAGGGCTGATCTCCTTCAGAATGGACTGGTTGGATCTCCTTGCAGTCCAAGGGACTCTCAAGAGTCTTCTCCAACACCATAGTTCAAAAGCATCAATTATTCGGTGCTCTGCCTTCTTCACAGTCCAACTCTCACATCCATACATGACCGCTGGAAAAACCATAGCCTTCACTAGATGGATCTTAGTTGGCAAAGTAATGTCTCTGCTTTTGAATATACTATCTAGGTTAGTCATAACTTTTCTTCCAAGGACTAAGTGTCTTTTAATTTGATGGCCGCAATCACAATCTGCAGTGATTTTGGAGCCCCCGAAAATAAAGTCTGACACTGTTTCCACTGTTTCCCCATCTATTTCCCGTGAAGTGATGGGACCAGATGCCATGATCTTCGTTTTCTGAATGTTGAGCTTTAAGTCAACTTTTTCGCTCTCCACTTTCACTTTCATCGAGAGGCTTTTTAGTTCCTCTTCACTTTCTGCCATAAGGGTGGTGTCATCTGCACATCTGAGGTTATTGATATTTCTCCTGGCAATCTTGATTCCAGCTTGTGTTTCTTCCAGCCCAGCATTTCTCATGATGTACTCTGCATATAAGTTAAATAAGCAGGGTGAAAATATACAGCCTCGACGTACTCCTTTTCCTATTTGGAACCAGTCTGTTGTTCCATGTCCAGTTCTAACTGTTGCTTCCTGACCTGCATACAGATTTCTCAAGAGGCAGGTCAGGTGGTCTGGTATTCCCATCTCTCTCAGAATTTTCCACAGTTTATTGTGATCCACACAGTCAAAGGCTTTGGCATAGTCAAAAGCAGAAATAAATGTTTTTCTGGAACTCTCTTGCTTTTTTGATGATCCAGCAGATGTTGGCAATTTGATCTCTAGTTCCTCTGCCTTTTCTAAAACCAGCTTGAACATCTGAAAGTTCACGGTTCACATACTGCTGAAGCCTGGCTTGGAGAATTTTGAGCATTACTTTACTAGCATGTGAGATGAGTGCAATTGTGTGGTAGTTTGAGCATTCTTTGGCATTGCCTTTCTTTGGAATTGGAATGAAAACTGACCTTTTCCAGTCCTGTGGCCACTGCTGAGTTTTCCAAGTTTGCTGGCATATTGAGTGCAGCACTTTCACAGCATCATCTTTCAGGATTTGAAACAGCTCAACTGGAATTCCATCACCTCCACTAGCTTTGTTCATAGTGATGCTTTCTAAGGCCCACTTGACTTCACATTCCAGGACGTCTGGCTCTAGATTAGTGATCACACCATCATGATTATCTTTGTCATGAAGATCTTTTTGTACAGTTCTGTGTATTCTTGCCACCTCTTCTTAGAGGTTCTAAGAGGTTCTCTTCTTAGAACAAGACCCAGTTTCTCCCAAAGTCAGTCTCTCCCATCAGGAAGTTTCCGTAAGCCTCTTATCCTTATCCATCAGAGGGTAGACAGAATGAAAACCACCATCACAGAAAACTAATCTAACTGATCACATGGACCACAGCCTTGTCTAACTCAATGAAACTATGAGCTATGCCATGTAGGGCCACCCAAGACAGATGGGTCATGGTGGAGAGTTCTGACAAAATGTGGTCCACTGGAGAAGGGGATGGCAAACCACTTCAGTATTCTTGCCTTGAGAACCCCACAAACAGTATAAAAATGCAAAAAGATATGACAGTGAAAGATGAACTTCCCAGGTCAGTAGATGCCCAAGATGCTACTGGAGAAGAGTGGAGAAATAACTCCAGAAAGAATGAAGAGATGGACCCAAAGCAAAAACAACTCCCAGTTGTGGATGTGACTGATGGAAGTAAAGTCCAATGCTGTAAAGAACAATATTGCATAGGAATCTGGCATGTTAGGTCCATGAATCAAGGAAAACTGGAAGTGGTCAAACAGGAGATGGCAAGAGTGAATATTGACATTTTAGGAATCAGTGAACTAAAATGGACTGGAATGGGCAAATTTAACTTAGATGACCATTATATCTACTACTGTGGGCAAGAATTCCCTAGAAGAAATGGAGTAGCCCTCATAGTTAACAAAAGAGTCCAAAATGCAGTACTTGGGTGCAATCTCAAAAACAACAGAATGATCTCAGTTTGTTTCCAAGGCAAACCATTCAATATTACAGTAATCCAAGTCTATGCCCCAATCAGTAATGCTGAAGAAGATGAAGTTGAATGGTTCTATGAAGACTTACAAGACCTTCTAGAACTAACACCCAAAAAAGATGTCCTTTTCATCAGAGAGGACTGGAATGCAAAAGCAGGAAGTCAAGAGATACCTGGAGTAACAGGCAAATTTGGCCTTGGACTACAAAATGAACCTGGGCAGAGGCTAGAAGAGTTTTGCCAAGAGAACACACTGGTCATAGCAAACACCCTCTTCCAACAACACAAGAGAAGACTCTACATATGGACTTCACCAGATGGTCAATACAGAAATCAGATTGATTATATTCTTTGCAGCCAAAGATGGAGAAGCTCTATACAGTCAGCAAAAACAAGACAGGGAGCTGACTGGCTCAGATCATGAACTCCTTATTGCCAAATTCAAACTTAAATTGAACAAAATAGGGAAAACCACCAGATTATTCAGTTCAGTTCAGTCGCTCAGTCGTGTCTGACTCTCTGCAACCCCATGAATCGCAGCACGCCAGGCCTCCTTGTTCATCACCATCTCCCGGAGTTCACTCAGACTCACGTCCATTGAGTCAGTGATGCCATCCAGCCATGTCATCCTTGGTTGTCCCCTTCTCCTCCTGACCCCAATCCCTCCCAGCATCAGAGTCTTTTCCAATGAGTCAACTCTTCGCATGAGGTGGCCTAAGTAATGGAGTTTCAGCTTTAGCATCATTCCCTCCAAAGAAATCCCAGGGCTGATCTCCTTCAGAATGGACTGGTTGGATCTCCTTGCAGTCCAAGGGACTCTCAAGAGTCTTCTCCAACACCACAGTTCAAAAGTATCAATTATTTGGTGCTCTGCCTTCTTCACAGTCCAACTCTCACATCCATACATGACCACTGGAAAAACCATAGCCTTCACTAGATGGACCTTAGTCGGCAAAGTAATGTCTCTGCTTTTGAATATACTATCTAGGTTGGTCATAACTTTTCTTCCAAGGAGTAAGCGTCTTTTAATTTCATGGCTGCAATCACCATCTGCAGTGATTTTGGAGCCCCCAAAAATAAAGTCTGACACTGTTTCCACTGTTTCCCCATCTATTTCCCATGAAGTGATGGGACCGGATGCCATGATCTTCATTTTCTGAATGTTGAGCTTTAAGTCAACTTTTTCGGTCTCCACTTTCACTTTCATCGAGAGGCTTTTTAGTTCCTCTTCACTTTCTGCCATAAGGGTGGTGTCATCTGCACATCTGAGGTTATTGATATTTCTCCTGGCAATCTTGATTCCAGCTTGTGTTTCTTCCAGCCCAGCGTTTCTCATGATGTACTCTGCATATAAGTTAAATAAGCAGGGTGACAATATACAGCCTCGACGTACTCCTTTTCCTATTTGGAACCAGTCTGTTGTTCCATGTCCAGTTCTAACTGTTGCTTCCTGACCTGCATACAGATTTCTCAAGTGGCAGGTCAGGTGGTCTGGTATTCCCGTCTCTTTCAGAGTTTTCCACAGTTTATTGTGATCCACACAGTCATAGGCTTTGGCATAGTCAATAAAGCAGAAATAGATGTTTTTCTGGAACTCTCTTGTTTTTCTGATGATCCAGTGGGATGTTGGCAATTTGATCTCTGGATCCTCTGCCTTTTCTAAAACCAGCTTGAACATCAGGGAGTTCCTGGTTCACGTATTGCTGAAGCCTGGCTTGGAGAATTTTGAGCATTACTTTACTAGCATGTGAGATGAGTGCAATTGTGTGGTAGTTTGAGCATTCTTTGGCATTGCCTTTCTTTGGAATTGGAATGAAAACTGACCTTTTCCAGTCCTGTGGCCACTGCTGAGTTTTCCAAATTTGCTGGCATATTGAGTGCAGCACTTTCACAGCATCATCTTTCAGGATTTGAAACAGCTCAACTGGAATTCCATCACCTCCACTAACTTTGTTCATAGTGATGCTTTCTAAGGCCCACTTGACTTCACTTTCCAAGATGTCTGGCTCTAGATTAGTGATCACATCATCATGATTATCTGGGTCATGAAGATCTTTTTTGTACAGTTCTTCTGTGTATTCTTGCCACCTCTTCTTAATATCTTCTGCTTCTGTTAGGTCCATACCATTTCTGTCCTTTATTGAGCCCATCTTTGCATGAAATGTTCCCTTGGTATCTCTAATTTTCTTGAAGAGATCTCTAGTCTTTCCCATTCTGTTGTTTTCCTCTATTTCTTTGCATTGATCACTGAAGAAGGCTTTCTTATCTCTTCTTGCTATTCTTTGGTACTCTGCATTCAGATGCTTAGATCTTATATCTTATACCAGATCATTCAGGTATGACCTAAATCAAATCCCTTACGATTATACAATGGAAGTGACAAATAAACTCCAGGGATTAGATCTGATAGACAAGAATGCCTGAAGAACTATGGACAGAGGTTTGTGACATTGTACAGGAGGCAGTGACTAAGACCATCCCCAAGAAAAAGAAATGCAGAAAGGCAAAATGGTTGTCTGAGGAGGTTTTACAAATAGCTGAGAAAAGAAAAGTGAAAGGCAAAGGAGAAAAGGAAAGATATAAGCATCTGAATGCAGAGTTCCAAAGAACAGCAAGGAGAGATAAGAAAGCCTTCCTCAGGGATTAATGCAAAGAAATAGAGAAAAACAATAGAATAGGAAAGACTAGAGATCTCTTCAAGAAAATTAGAGATACCAAGGGAACATCTCATGCAAAGATGGGCATAATAAAGGACAGAAATAGTATGGACCCAACAGAAGCAGAAGATAGTAAGAAGAGGTGGCAAGAATACACAGAAGAACTGTACAAAAAAGATCTTCATGACCCAGATAACCATGATGGTGTGATCATCTACCTTAAGAGCCAGACATTCTGGAATGCGAAGTCAAGTGGACCAGTTGAGCTATTTCAAATCCTCAACTATGATGCTGTGAAAGTGCTGCACTCAATATGCTAGCAAATTTGGAAAACTCAACAGTGGCCACAGGACTGGAAAAGGTCCAATCATTCCAATTCCAAAGAAGGGCAATTTCAAAGAATGTTCAAACTACTGCATGATTGCAGTCATCTTACACACTAGTAAAGTTCAAAATTCTCCAAGTGAGGCTTCAACAGTATGTGAACTGTGAACTTCCAGATGTTCAAGATGGATTTAGAAAAGGCAGAGAAGGTTTGACAGACAAATTGCCAACATCTGTTGGATCATCGAGAAAGCAAGAGAGTTCCAACAAAATCTTCTGCTTTATCGACTATGCAAAAGACTTTGTGTGGATCACAACAAACTGGAAAATCTTAAAGAGATGGGAATATGAGACCACCTTACCTGCCTCCTGAGAAATTTGTATGCAGGTCAAGAAGCAACAGTTAGAACTGGACATGGAACAACAGACTGGTTCAAAATTTGGAATGAATATTAGATGACTAAGTTTGTTCAGTTGTTGTTTAGTCGCTATACCATGTGCGACTCTTTTACGACCCCATGGACTGTAGCCCTCCAAGATCCTCTGTCCACAGGATTCTCCAGGCAAGTATACTGGAGTGGGTTTCCATTTCCTCTGCAGGGAATCTTCCCAACCCAGGGATCAGACCCTGAATTGTGCCTCCTGAATTGGCAGGCAGATTATTTATCACTGAGCCACCAAACAGAATTTAAACATGATGAAACTGATGAAATCTAACAGGGAAAAACTACTAACCAATGCTGTAATTTCATTTTAATGCAGTGTAAAATGACTAATTAATGAGAAATGTTCTCAATTTATCAACAAGGAATTAATCAATCAATATAGTCTAAAATGAGAATATGATTAATAAAAAAAAATCAGTGCTGCAAGACCACCAGGGTGAGTTTCAGATTTGTGAATCAAACTCACAAGACACAAGAGACTGTCCCAGCACCAAATTTATTTCACTTGGAGAAATGATCCAGGACAGGGAGCTCAGTGTCCCAAGGTTCATGAGACTCAGAGTCTCTCATACCATCATCCCTGAGGGATGAAAACCAATGTGAGTACAGACGCGAGCACAGAAAAGCTACAGTGTCTGGGCTCCCTTCTCTGAAATACCTCAACAGCCCCATAACACCTGTGTCTGTCTGCCTTGCACTCATCCTTGCATTGGCAATGCACCAATGACAGGTTAGACAATCAGCAACCCTCAGACCAGATGCAGCGGGCCTCAGAAAGGGCTAGCATCAACTCATCCTCCTCTTGTTCATGTTGCAAGAAGGTTGACCACAGGTCAAACTCTCCTTCAATTTCCTGAGACTAAAGGAATATTCACCTCTAAATTTCACTGTCTCTTTTCTTAAGCATACAGAGATCTTTCAGGGGAAAAATATCTTTAGAGGTGAAGAAATGTATGTGTAGTTCAGACTTTATTCAGTTTCACTTCACATTCACTTTCTTCAATTAGAATAAAATAAAATAAAATCTTAACTAAAAAAATGATCATAAACATATGGCATGATCCCATTTTTATGAAAGTATTTCTATCTCCATACTATCTGTAAAAATGCATAGAAATATCTTTAGGATGCTGTAAAAGAAATGTCAGTGATGGTTATATTTGAGTGATGAAATGAGGCAATATTTTTATTATTATTTTGTATTTTTCTGCTTAAATTGTTTATGAGAATTGTTTTCACAGAAAGAATAAAGCAATTTTTCTTTAAAACAAAAACCAAAACAAAGAAAAAAACCCTGATATCTTGGCAAGAGTCCTCAGGTTTAAAGCCTCCATATTTACTTTCTTCCTCTTGCTCCTCCCACCTCCCTGAACCCCAAGCTGCCTCTATGTTACTCCTCCCTCTCTTATCATTCCCTTTAACACCCATGCCTCTTTTCTCCTTGCCCTGCTTTGCCCAGTTCTAGCCCCCATTCCCTAGACTGAGAAAATGCCATCGCTGGCCCACAAGGGTGGGAATGGGAGGCTCCTTCCCTTTTTCTGTAGGAGGTTGGGGGTGGGCACATTTTTTTTCCAGACCCTCAGTGTCCCTTTCTTTCCCCCCTACTTCTCACGACCCCTGCCCCCAGGAGCGGAAGTGAGAGCAGCCACAGTGAGGCCGGAGGAATGGACAGAGAGCTCTGACCTGAAAGGAGCTCTGTGGCAAACTTCTGACACAATTTGGCCAGGGGAAGAGCTCGAATCTTCTTCCAGGCTCTGTGTCATCCCCTCAGCTCTACTTTTTGTCCCCAACACCTCTGCTATCAATACATCACTAACTTCTTGAGTTGCCATATTCTCTCAAGGATCTGCCTCTGCGGAGGGTTCACTGCCCCGCTACCTTGGACCAGGAGGAGCAGCGAGCAGAGTGGCTTGAACCACTCGTACCCAAGCTCCCTGTTGATAGAGATCCAGGTCCACCCAGACAGGCTGACAGCTACCTACAGTTGACCCCAAGAAATTTCCCTCCAGGACTTTCCCGGTGGTCCGGTGGTTAAGAATCTCCCTGCCAATACAGGGGACACGGGTTCCATCCCTGGTCCGGGAAGATCCCACATGCCGCGGAGCAACTAAACACGCGAGTCTAGAGCCTGTTGTCCGAAACAAGAAGCCACTGCAGAGAATCCTGCGTGCCTCAACGCTCGCACCTCTGGCGCAACTAGAGAAACCCGTGCAGCAACAGAAACCAACCACAGCCAACAATGATAATAACAAATAATTAAAAAAAGAATCCACCTGCCAATGCAAGAGACAGGTCCGATTCCTGATCCCGGAAGATCCCACATACCGCCGTGCAACGAAGCCCGGGAGCCGCAACTACTGAAGCTCGCGCGCCCTAAAGCCTGTGCTTCCCAACAAGAGAAGCCACCGCCATCAGCCCGGGCACTGCAACGAAGAGTAGCCCCAGCTCCCCGCAATTAGAAAGAGCCAGAGCAACAACCAAGACCCAGTGCGGTTAAAAACAAACAAACAAACAAAAAAACCATAAATAAATTAAATTTTAAAATTCCCTCCATTAAAAAACACACACGCACACCTCCCTCTAGCGGGTGACTGGGTCATGAAGCGGACTAGAGAAAGAATAGGGACATTTCAGGCACACAGTTAAGAGTGTAACACCGCCCCTTCCCCACAGCTTCGCTAACGGACTTAAAGTTGCCCTTATGCTTCAACTAGTCTCCATCCCAAGCTCACTCTGATTTGCGCGCCTCACTCCGCGCAAATGGGGGGGAAGAACTCTGTCAGATACGTTTCAACCTCGCCGCTCGCTCCTGCACTTCTCATAGTTGCAAGGTACGTCAGAAAAAAAGCTGCCAGCCATTCTCACAGGCAGCTACGGACCGCAACCACAGGAGCTTTCCCTCAGGGTTTGCCTTATTCACCATTTAATTAGCCGCCAAGACGTTCAACTGTGCGGAAATACAAAATGCAGCCTTACTTAAACGGACTGTGAGAGACTTCGCGCTCCGGCCTTGCCGCGTCCCTTCAAGAGCCCTCTGGCGCCACAAGCCGTCTGGGTGTCGGGAGCCGGGAGGTTCCGCGCCGCGTCGTCCGGGCCGCTAACGTTCGCTGCGCAGCCTCTCGCACCTTCGCGTCGTCTGGCCCAGTCGCGCACGGTCGCGGAGTTCAGCCCACCCCGGCTCTGCGGTCTTCCACAGCGGCCAGCAGCCGGCCCCGCCCCTACCCAGCCTCGCCCAATGGCGACGCGGCGGAGGCGGGACTCGGTTGCCCTCGGGGGCCACGCCCCCGGGATCCACGCCCCGGCGGTAACCCTCATTTGCTGCGGCGCCGGTCTCTCTCCAGGGTTGCCCGATTGGAAGGGTCCTCGAAGGGACGCCGGGGCCTCGGTCCCCCTAAAAGCAGACACGGTGCCTCCACCTCGCCCCACCATATCCCCTCCCTGAGCGGAGTCCTGCTGTTGGCTGGTCTAAGGGAGGAGGGCTCAGGTGAGATTCTCCGCCTACAACCCCTGCCGTGGAGTGGGGATGCCAAGGGAAGGGACGGAGGAGGGGCCCAGGGAAGGAAAGGGACGTGGCCCACAGATTGAGCACCGACTTTAGGAATTCTTCACTCGCCTCCTGCCCTTCTTTCCCATCCCCAGGCCTCTGGGCCCTTCTCTCTGGATGGGTAGCAGGAATAGAAGGAGATTCTTCACTGACTACCCGTTTGTACCTTTTAAGCTGTGAACCATGTTCGTTGTTGTTGTTTAGTCGCAAAGTCGTGTCCGACTCTTTGCGACCCCATGGACTGTAGCCCACCAGGCTCCTCTGTCCATGGGATTCTCCAGGCAAGTATATTGGAGTGAGTTTCCATTCCCTCCTCCACGGATCTTCCCGACCCAGAGATTGAACTCCAGTCTCCTACGCCTCCCTTATTGCTGACAGATTCTTTACCAATGAGCCACTGGGGAAGCTCGGAAACACAGGACGCCCAGTTAAATTAGAATGTCAGATAAACAATAAAAATGTTTAGTATAAGTATATCCCAAATATGGGATATACTCACACCAAAAAAAAGCTTTCATTGTTTACTTAACATTCAAGTTTGACTGGGCATTCTGTATTTTATTTGGCATCCCTACACCCCAAATATTGGCTCGAGAGGGAAAGCCACTCCTACAATTTTCTTTTTTCAGTTTTCTGTTTTCATTTCTTAAATTGTTAGCCCAAAGTTAAATTGTTAGCCCACAGCCTCACTAGTCTATAGATGCAAATGAATTCACTTAAAAATAACAAATGTCCTTGGCCTGCCCGTCTCCCAGTGCAGGACTTCGTCCCTCTGAGATACTACCCTCTGCGGTTTCCCCCAAAGAGGTTCCTCAGCTCCTGTGGTAGTCGGGTGCCCACAGCCCCCTAGGCCCCATGAGGGCAGCGGTTGCTTGGCTGCGTAGTGCGGCCGAGCCTGTGTCTCAGCGCCCTCTGCTGGTAAATCTCAGACTGCAATCTCGGGGGCTGCCCGAGGACGCTGGGCTCCACCATCCAACAGCTGAGAGAGTTCTTCTAGGAAGAGAGAAAGGCCTCTTCTCCCTCCTTTTATCGGACTAACAGCAGATGGCCTCTCCAACTCCCCTCTCTGCCCCACCTCATCCTTCCTCACGATGCTCAAGCCTCCTCTTGCCTCCTCTTGGCTCCCTCCACCTCAGATGTCCAGCCTGGCTCTGCACTGACCAGAGGCTCCTCAAATGCTACAGGAGCCAAGGGTCACAGTCAGCTGCCGCTCCTGCTACATCGCTCGCACTGCCCAAGTTCTGCCCTAGACGGCCAGATGAGCGTGTATCCATGTAAACCTCCCATCCTCACCCCAGTGGTGCTTTGGCCAGTCTGTGGCAGCTCGTTTCAAGGAAGGATGACTTATTCATTTTCTGTCTCTCCATCAGGCAGGATTCGGTCCTCCTAGCACAGGCACAGAGCAGAGTGAACAAATTCTAGCAAAATGAAGGCTGAGGGGCTGGGGCGGGGATGAAAGGACCTCCCTGAATCAGAGGCAAGGTGTGATTTTCTTTTTTTTTAATAAAGACACTTCGTTTACAGATAATACAAAATAAACCACAGGACAAACTACTGTGCAGGGGGAGGGACAGCCCCTATTTTAACCCCCCTCCCTATCCCAAAATAAGTTATATAAAAAATTTAAAAGGCCCTAGAAGGAAGGAGGGGTAGGGCTGGAAGCACCTTTGCTGATTGGGTATTTGGGGCCTGCAGTCCTCAGCCACTCTATTCCAGGGCAGAGCAGACCCTGGCTCGCTCCCTTCCAAGTCCTGGGCCTGGCAAGGAGGGAACACAGCTACAAGGGCAGTTGGTGGTCATTATTGAGGCTCCCAGGCCAAGGATCCCGGCATCTGACTCTAAAGGGTTGGAGTAAGGGTGGCGAGTGGCGCTGGGGGTGGGCACGGGGTTGGCATTATTGCAGTGCTCCAGCCATCTTCCTCCTGGCCCTGGACACGGGTCTGCACCAGGTTCTGGGGAGCAGCCATGTCAGGGAAGGAGTATGGGGATCCTCAAAGCGATGATGTTGTTGAGTCCACCACCTCGCGGCCGTTGCAAACAGTGGGGACAAACTGGGAGCCAGACCCTAGGAAGAGGAAACTGGAGGTTGGGGCTAGTCCCGAGGCCCCTTCACAGTCGGTGGGCATCAGGGAGGCAGGACTGCGGGGAGCAGCTCACCACCCCCCACCACCCCACTCCTGTTCAGCCTCATCTAGGGGGCACTCCACCCCCAGCTAAGGAATCTCAGCAACCCAGGAAGTGGCCCCCAGGCTGAGAGCTGGGGCGGGGGCTTCTCACAGATGGACGCTGACCTTGGCCGAGGCTGGAGCTGGCTCTGGCAGCAGCGCTGCCGAAGCGGCTGGTGGGCGTGCGGTGGCTGACCACGTTCTTTTGCGGCTGAAACAGGATGATGTGCAGCTTGGGTGCAAACAGACAGCCGAGCACCACAGAGCCACTGAGGCTGACCGACACGCACATGGTGGTGGTCTGCACCTGCAGTGGGAGAAGTCAAGGATGAGTCTGTCCCACGGGCCTGGCCCTGGCCCCGGGAACCCTCCCCGGGTGGTGGGGTAGGGAGCAGGGGGACCAAAGCATCCGGCCCTGGGCCTTGGTCCATTTGCCAAGCCCCAGAGAATTTTCAGGAAGGTTGGGCACAGTCCCAGCATCAGCCTCAGTGCACTGTCTTCCAGGAAGACCAAAATTCTAGCTGTGGGGTTAGGCTAAACACGCAAGGTGCATGTATGCATGGGAGTGTTTGTGCAGGCATGTGTGTGTGTAGGGATGCAGGCGTGGAGTGCTGGCATGTAATCGCGTGTGTATCTGTACACGGGCGTGTGTGCAGGGGTTGGTGAGAGTGTGCAGTTGTGTGTCAAAGTGTAGGATGCATGTGTACAGATGTGTGTAGGTGGGTAGATATGGATGCATGCCAGCTGTGCACTTGTATGTGAATGTGGGGATACGTGTGTGCATGCGTGTTTGGGATCGGTGTGTGTACCTCCCGTCTGAGTCCTTAGCCACTTATGACTGGCATGCAAGTGCAAACGATATGCAAATGCAGGCTGAGTCACAGCAGATTCCCTCCCCAGCTCCGGCCTCCACCGCCCAGGCGGGTGGTCCAGCAGGTGCTCGAGCAGCCAAGCCCAGCTGGCCCTGGCCCTGCCCACCGTACCTCTGTCCTGAGGGAGGGGGCCTTTGCAGGGGCTGTGGCCTCGATTTTCCTGCTCCTTTAATTGTTAAGATTGTCAGCACAGACCCTGTTCTATACTCTCATGCTGAGTGACCTAAGGGAAGGGATTGAACCTCCCTGAGTCTCCATTTCTTCATCTGTAAAATGGGGAGAGCCACGGAATTTACTCCAGAGTCACGAGGACCACCCAAGACTATCCTCTTATTGTTCAGAGCGCCCCTCACCTGTCACCTCCTCAGAAAGCCCTTCCCTGAGCGCCCCATCTGAAGCAGCCATTGTCCCTTGAAGCTGAGCAGACCATGGAGGATTCAGTGCCAGTTGGAATTTTGCTTGGAAGCCACCAACTGGGGTACAGTTTTCACCTGCTTTGACCTTCCCGAACTCTACATCCGAGATCACCTCCCGCTCCTTGCTTCACTTTCCCTGACTTCCCTGGTGTCATCTCTCAACCCCAGAGTCACATATCTCTGGGGGTGCCGCGTCACACTGCCCAGCTCCGAGGGGCCTCAGAGCATCGCACCCCTTGGAGCTGCTGGCTCCACAGCCCTGCCCTGTCGTTCCCATTCCTGCCTCCTTCTCACCTCTGCCTACCTTTCCACCATGTACACCCCCCACTGCAACTCAGGGAGGCAGAGGGGAGG
The DNA here is from genome assembly GCF_023091745.1 of Budorcas taxicolor. Taxonomy (NCBI): domain Eukaryota; kingdom Metazoa; phylum Chordata; class Mammalia; order Artiodactyla; family Bovidae; genus Budorcas; species Budorcas taxicolor. The sequence goes on along the minus strand of NC_068910.1, from coordinate 11,423,423 downwards.
GCAATGCAGACCCTCCGTTCCAATCAGTTTCCGTATTGACTGTCCTCCCCACCTCCAGCCTACCTATTCCAACCTGACTGCCCTGCAAAGTTCAGTTCCAGGACTCCTTCTAGGCCCCACTCAGCCTTCCCACCTTGCCCTCCAGTCCCAACTGGGCCACCATAAGCTGTAAGCTCCTGGGTGAGCATTTAACCTGTTGGAGCCTCAGAGTTATCAGAAGACTCAATGAGGTGCCAGGAAACAGAAGGTCCCATGTCCTGCTCTGCCCCCCTCCCCCACTTCAGCCTGCCCTGGAGCAGGTCGCTCACCCGGTAGTCACTGGAGGTGACATAGAAGATGGGCAGGAAGGCCAGCCAGATAATGCAGGTGGTGTACATGGTAAAGCCGATGAACTTGGCCTCGTTGAAGTTCTCGGGGCACTTGCGGGTCTTAAACGCGTAGAGCGTGCAGAGCGCAATGAGGAGCACGTTGTAGGCCAGCGAGCCCAGCATGCTTGCATCGCGGTGGTTACAGCGCAGCGTCACTACCTCCCGCCGCTCAGGGGCTGTCTCCTTGCCTGTGCCCGGGGCCTCCACCACCAGCCAGGTGGCCACGATGAGCAGCTGGCCCGAGATAAGGGCCAGGCAGATGGCCACCTGCGAGGCAGGGCTGATGCAGCGCGGCCGCTGGGCTCCCTCCCGGGCCCCGCCGAAGATGCGCGCGATGCGGTTGGTCTTGGTGAGCAGAGCTGAGTAGCAGACGGAGAAGGCAGTGCCCAGACCGAGGCGCCGTAAGGTGCACACCGCTGTGGACGGCTTGGCGATGAAGACGAAGGTCATGCAGTAGCAGAGGAAGACGCCGCCCAGCAGGATATAGCAGAGCTCTCGGCCCGAGGCCTTGACCACAGGGCTGGCGTCGTGCCTCACGAAGACACCCAGCACGAAAAGGGTGGCCAGGGCGCCTAGGCAGGCGATGGTGACAGGTCCCACGGCCCAGGCGTCGCCCCAGCGGATGTACTCCTGGGGCAGCTCGAAGCAGCCGGTGAGGCTGGCGTTGGGCCAGTAGCCCAGGCCACAGTCGGCGCAGGTGAACTCGTCCAGCCGGTACTCATAGGGCTGGCAGGGAATGCAGAGCCAGCAGCAGACCTCCCCCGGCTGAACGCTCTTCACCTCGTTCTGGAGGCAGGGCTCACTGCAGCGGGAAGCGGGCAAGGGACCGGCTGAGGGTGAGGCCCAGGGGATGAGGCTGGTGTCCAGGGTCAGGCCTTCTGCCCAGTAGCCCACCTTCTGGTAGCGATAGCGCCCACCGCCTGCCCGCAGGTAGGTGAAGATGTTGTAGCGACCAATACCGTCCCCAAAGCGGTCGAAGCGGACCTCGCTGTGGGTGTCAGCTGGGCGGAAGGGGGCTGGGGTTGGGGAGGGAAGGAAGAGAGGGTTGGATTGGTGGGTCATCCTGATGTGACCTCAGCCCTGACATGGAACCCAAACCCCAGAGCTGAAGTCAGTCCTTGTCCTTCGGATCCTCTCCCCAGCACAAAAACCTGCCTAACCTCAGCCATTTTTCTAAATGAGAGGCCTAAATAAATAACAGACCCCAACCCCAAGCCCCAAACAGAACCCCAGCCTTAAAGTTCAGGCATCTCCACAAACCTAATGCCCACACCAACTCAACCATGACTCCCAAAACCCAGTCTTGGACCTTCCAACCCAAACCCCAACTGTATCCCAAAACACACCACAACCTTCTCTCCAAACTTAACATGGAGACCCCCAAAAGCTAAACTTGACCTTAGGTCTAGTCCTGGTCCTACTTAATCCCATCAGTGATATCTCCAGCTCCAACCCCCGACCAGTCCTAACACTGATTGCAGTATAAGCGAATCCCAACCTCAGTGGTCATCTGGAACCACTAATGTTTACCAGAATGTGCTTGGCAGGCAGCTCACAAATCACTCCACTCCCCACCCCCATCCCCCTGTGATCCTCACATCGCCCAACCAGGCTGAGAAGGCAGGGACCCCATCATTCCAGGTCCCAGTGACAAGTGGCGTTCAAGTTAGCAGATGATATGCTTAAGACCCCATGGTGAATGGTGCAGCCTGGAGTCAAATGCAGGTCCCCCACGGCCTCTACTCTTTCTACCCAGTCCTCGAAGTCCTCAAAATCCAACATGAGCCCTACTATAAATTCCACTTAGCCCAGAGGGCTAAATTTAGCCTTGTTCTAATGTCAACCCAATCAGACCCAAATGCAACACTAACCCCCAGCCTGACTCTCCCATAACTCTGAATGTCAATCTTATAGGAATTGCTACTCTTCTTGATCCTGATCCAGAGATCCAAGCTTTGTCAGCCCTGGCACCCTCTCTCGCTGTTCCTGCAGTCATTCTTTCTGAAGCACAGTGATGACCCTGTGGCATTTATTTTTCTTGAAGCTGGAACTTTTATTAAGGTAACTTTTGGTTTGAAGAGACCATGGCCACCTCGAGTGGAAAAGCAAGATTAGGAATAGAAATTTTCCTGGAAAATAGAGGGTCATCCTGATGCACCTTTATTCTCATGCTCTCTGATATCCTGCTGCCTGACAATGGGCTTGAGGTCTCCCGATCCTACTCCCTGCGTGATAAAGAGGCAGGAGATAGAAGGCAAGGCCCAAGCAGGAAGCAGAGACCCTCACAGTGCAGAGCCAGGCCAGGTGTCTACTCTCTGGAAGAATCTCAGGAAGTGGCACCTCAGGTCTGGCTCCTGTTGGAGTCTTCCCTGCCTGGCTGGCCTTGTCCCAACTCTGACACCAACCCTTTGGGTAAGTCCCTGACTTGCGGTGGGCTGTATTTTCCTAGCCATGTGCTAGAACCTGAGGGCCTGCTCCCTCTCACCCTCCGAGAGCCAGCAGCCTGGTGGACCTGGCCGGCACCATTACCATCGAACTTGACGTTGAGCACGAAGTCTTTGTAGAGGCGGCGCCCGTTGACGGGCCGCATTGCATCACAGAGGCGGGTGGTGTTGGGGCAGAGGGCACGATGCATGTTGTGCAGGGCGTGGGCCATGGCGTACACAGCGTTGACCACAAACATGATCTTGGACTCTTGCTCAAAGGGCACGGCCCGCAGGGAGTGAGCCACACAGTCTTGCTGCCGGAAGCTGCAGCGGAACCTCTGCTCCCAAAATTCACGGAACCAGGGGTTCCGGCTGTTGTTCCATGGGTCCAGGCTCTGGAAGTAGGAGGCAAAGTCACTGATGGGGTAGGAAGCCAGCTCTATGGTGATGGCGCCTTCAGCAGCACCCTCACTGCCTGCCACCACACTCTCCAGGGCCCCCCAGCCATCGCTGGCAACCCAGGTGAAGCTGGCATTGAGGCGCTGGGTGGCAGCGAGGAGCTCGCGGGCATCCTCGGAGCGGGTGAACAGGACAGCCACACGGGCACTGGGCTTCTGCAGCAGGGCTCGCACCACGCCCTCGAAGGCCGCACGGCTCATGGCGCGGCCCACCTTCTCCGAGGTGGCCACGCAGATGTTGCGGGCGCGGGCCTCTAGCTCAAAGGCTTCGATGCCTGTCTCGCCATAGTCACCCTCGGATGCCACGGTGGATACGTAGGTCCAGTTGAAGAAGCGGAGAATCTCAGCCATGGCTTTGGCTTGGAAGAAGTCGGGGGGCACTGTGCGGGCAAAGTAGTCATAGCGGGACTTATCACTCAGCTTGGCACTGGTGGAGGCATAGCTGATCTGAGGGATCTGAAATAGCCGCAGGAGGTTGGCCACCTGCAGTGGGGTGGGCGGGGTGGGGGCAGTGGTCGAGAGGGCAAAGATAGAGACCAAGTCAAACGCTAGAGACGGCTGTGCCCCTCAACCCAGCTATCAAACTTTGGGATCAAGTGCCCATGTGGTCATCTATGTCATGATGTCATGATGTCTCCCTCTCTCCAAAGACCTACATCGTCTTGATGTGTCTTCCCCCTGGGGGCAGCAAGTTTCCTGTCCCTTCCTAAGGGCTCAGAAAGACCTAGGGCCAAGGCACCGCGGTCCTGAGCCACATTTGAACCCCTCCCCTGTCTCCCTTCAGATGCACAGCTGTAGCAAAAGGAGAGAGCTAAGGAAAAACCTAAGTCCTGAGTGGAGATTGGTTATCCGTTGGCTGCACAGGGAGGAGGCACTGGATGGCCTCTGGGATGCTCAGGGGTTTTAAGCTCTCTATCCCAGAGTCAATGCTGATGGGATAATGGAAAGGGAAGGAAAAGGCTCCGCAAAAAGGAAGACTAAGATTTGAGGGCTCCATAGCCCTGAGAGCCCAAGAGTGGGTCTCTATTGGATGCCTGAGTCGGAGATTAACAAGGCTTCCTGCCTACCTGGCAGCCAGTCTCTCACCCTCAGATCCCTGGGATGTGCCCCTAAGAGTGAGGTCCAGCCAAGAACCTGGTGGCATGGTGGGTGAGAGCAGGGCGTGGCCCAGGTTCCACAAGAGGGAGTCAGGTCCTGTGTTTGCAGCTGGGACATAGACATTTACTCGGGCGGTGTCAGCGCCTTCCCTCTACTGTCTGACTCTGCGCCCCCAGGCAAGTTAGGAAATTCCCTGAACCTCAGTTTCTCATTCCTGCCTTCCAAGGTTGCTGAGCTGATTAAGAATATTGATGTACATGAAGCCACAGTGCCTGGAAGATGATAGGGATTTCGGTGAGAGAGAAGGGGCAGGAATGTGGACGAACCATTCCAGAGAGGTGCAGCCGCAGGATAAAGGACTGAGCCTTGTTTTGACCCAGACAAAGAAAAAGCAGATGGACGCTGAGCTGTGGGTCCTGCTGCGGGAGTCAGGTAGCTTGGGGTGAGGCAGAGGTAACTGGGCTCCTGGAGGTAAATACAAGGGGCCCTGAAAAGAATTGTGCACAGGGGGTGCTGGGAAAGCACCCCAGAGGCCCCTGAAGACATCAGCAGTGGGAGGCTGCCTCCCCATCCCTGCCCCTAGGTCAGACTACAGATGGAGGTGCTGGTGCAGCCACGCCTGTCCAAGCTACCACTGGCCACATCCAGCAGCAGGCCCAGCAGAACCGGTAATTCATTCCCTGCAATAGGGGTATGAGCAGGCCTCCCTCCCCACCCCAGGCCAGAAGCTGCCTCCCTGGTTCAGACTCCTGCTTCCTCTCTCCTAAATAAGCATTCTGAGTCAGGGGTCCCGGCCTGGCTTCTGATGGCAATGCCCTCTGCTGGCATCCTCGAGGCAGCTGAGGTCCCTAGACGAGGCCCTCCTTGCGACTCCCAACACCAATCTCAGCTCTGGCCTCATCTTCCAGCAGCCTAGGCTGGCACTAGACAGGTAAGGGTCCAGGCAAGAGGTGGAACCCAGTCAAGGACAAGAAGGATCCCCCTGGGCCGCAGCAGCCAGGTGCGCCAAAGGCCATCAGTTGTGCCTTCTGCTGACCCCTTGTGGGAAGAACAGGAGGGAGGGCCTGGGTCCCTCCCCCTCACCTGGTCATCCTGCACTTACTGCAGATCCTGGGGTACCCTCCTCCTCACCTCCACACACATCCTGCTTCTCTTCCTTCTGGGGCCCCCTCCCCTGTTTCTCTTCTCTGGGTTGCTCTTGGTTTCTGTCTCCCACTTTCCAATATACAGAGAGATGATCTGACAGTCCCCGAGGTCCTTGGCTGAGAGCCCTACGTTCATGTCTCCATTTTATGAGCTCCTGGACTTGTGGCCTGCCTCTCTCTAAGCCTCAGTTTCCTCATCTATAAAGTGGCTTAAGAACAGCAGCAGCTAATATTGATTACACTCTTATGATCTGCCAGCCCCCTTGATTCACGCTTTGCATGTGTTACCTCATTAAATTACCACCACACCCCTAAGAGTGGTAAGCGTTATCCCATTTTATAAGGATGAAACTGAGCTTCAGAAGAGAGAAATAATGTCCAGAGTCACACAGTGAGTGGGAAAACCAAGATTCAAAACTAGAGTTCTGACACAAAAGGCCTGGCTATTAAGCTTCTTAGGGCTGTTAAACATCAGATGTGTGTGTGTGTCTTGGAAGTGGGATGTTTTCCTTGCATAATCTCTAAAACTTGACCCCCACTTTTCCACAGGGGCACTCTCTTAGACTTCTTTGAAAAGCTACTCAAAGGAAGCCTCTAGTCGTCTTCCAGCGCACAGTAACCCAGAGTCCCTGCTCAGCTGGAATTCCAGGTGCCCGCCCCCTCTGGCTTCCCTGCCCAGCCTCCATGTCAACAGCCCCCATGTACCTGGATGGAGACATCGCTGTAGGAGCCGCCAATGACACCAGTGATGGCAGTGGGAGCATCACCATGGGTGGCATAAGAGCCGTCAGGGCAAATGTGGCGTGAGCCGTCGGCACCGCGGCTGAGTGAGGCACGCACAAAGTCAAGTGCCTGCTCCAGAGCATGCGTGTCCTTGGAGCAACTGTCGAGTATGTGCGCACCCAGGCGCACTCCTGGGAGCAGACTCGGGTCACGGTTGATACGATCCAGCGCAAAAAGCATGGCCTCCAGACGCTGGATGCCGCGATGTTCATTGACAGGGCCACACTCCTCTGCTGGGCCACCCTTCTGATGTACCGGAAACAGCCCACCCAGAACCAGGTCCCCCTCCAGGGTCAGCACCTTCTTGGCTGGGCCTTCAGCCACAGCGCCCCACAGCAGTAGCAGAGCCAGGAGCCCAAGCAGTGATCCCATGGCCCCAGAGGGGATGGATGGGTCCGGCAGACCTGGGCCTCCAGGGGAGGAGGGCAGAAGCAGCAAAAGCAAAGAGAGGTGGAAATAGACCAGGAAAGGACAGACAGGAAGAGGATGAGGAGGGACCCAGCTCCTGCAGAGAGAGAGACAGACAGACAAACAGGTAGGGAGAAGTGGAACTTGAGAGTGGCTAGCCCTCCTGACTCTGCTTCCCCTAAACTTCTTTCCCAGGGACTGAGGAGCCAGGGAGAGGTGGTGCCCGTAACTAGGATGAGAAGCTCCTGGGACACCCCTTGGCCTGTCCCCCAGTCCTGCCTGGATCTGGGGTTGGAGATGGGCTCTGCGCTCATCCTAAATTTAGCAGAGGTGGAGGAACTACACAGGGTAGAGGCCCAAACAGAAAACAGAAGACCCAGAAGAATGTCCAGCACCCTGCACAAACCTCCTGGGACCCCAAAGTCAACAGCTTTGCAGCAGAAGGTCACAGTTACAAACTTGGGGGTCCAGTCCCCATCCCTGGGTTTCCAGAGAGGAGCCATTGAGGGCTGAGAACCCACCAGGGAAGCGGGAAGGAAGAAGCTCTAAATGGTAGTCTCGAACTCTAAGGAAGCTCAAATGTGTACCCAAGGTTCCCAGCCTCTCCTCCTGACTGAGGAAGTAAATAGAGACTCTGGGTCTTGAAAGTTAGACAGCGAGGTAGAGAGGCTGGCCCCAGGGAGGGACACTGAAGTGGCCACAGGTCCTAAGGTCAACAGGGAAAGTAGATGTGAGTGTGTGTGTGTGTGTCAGGGGTGGTGGGCAGTCCATCTACTCAAAATCTCAGAACAGGGTTCAGGGTGAGACTTTTGGACACCTTAACACTATGTATATAGACTGCCATTTGAGACTTTTTGCCTTTGTTTTCTCTTCAATTCACAACCAAGCAGAGAAAGTCACCACCTCCAATCTCCCTGTCCTTGGCCTCAGGGCCCTGTTCACCCTGGCCCTCAGAGACTCCTGCCTCCCTCTTCCACTCTGCACCTCATCATTTGTGCCCCAGCTGCCCACCCAGACACCCATGCCACACAGGCTCTCACAATAGCACAGGCTCGGGCAGGCTAGGAGAGGGAAACTGAGCCTGCAGAAGGGCAGAACTAGTCCAAGGACCCCACGTCCTGGCCACAGAGACAAGGGCTCTTCGCTTGGCCCCCTCAGCACCCAGGGTTACTCTCCTGCTGGGGCCAGGCCAGGGGACCTGTGATCCTGTGCATCCCCAGAAAGAAGCAGCTCAAGCAGGCAAACAGGAGAGAGAGGTAAGCATGAAGACCAACACAGACGGGGGCACAGACCCAATGGGAGCTGAGTCCAAACGAGTCAACCACAATCCGCCCACAGGGGTGGCTGAGACCAAAGCTCCAACAGGGACAGAACCTTGAAGGGGAGAGAGAACCTCAGAAGCAGGGCAGCCTGAGAGCCTGGGCCACAAAATTTGGGGAGATGGAGCCTGAGAGGCTGAGACACAGAGGCACAGACAGAAAGACTGACCAAAGGACCGAGGGGTAGGAGGAACGAGGGAGCAAGATGCAGGGCGTGCGATCTTTGGGGAAGAAAGGCGGGACGCCTGGGGCTGCCTTCCCGCTTCCCAGAGCTCCTGACTAGCGCTGTCTGGATGCCCTGGCCAGTCCCTGCCCCGGGCGCCCCGGAACTCGAGAGCCCGAGGGACCCCAGGATCGATACGGTCGGTGGCGGCCGCAGCAGCACCCGGCTTACCCTACCTTGCGCGCTCCGCTCTGGCGTGGAGAAAAACCGAGCGGAGCGAGCCGGGGGCACCGGGTTCCAGCTCCTGCTGGCTCGCTAGCTCGCTCGCTCGCTGGCTCGGCAGCTCTGCGCTCTGCCCGCCCGCTCGGCCGGCCGCTTTCAATCGCTGCCCGCCCCGCCCCCGGCCCCGGCCCGCCCCCAACCCCTCCTCCGTCCCTCCTCACTCCCGATCTCCCGCGCCCAACCCGGCCTCCGCCTCCCTCCATGCGCCTGCAACACTCCCCTGCTCTTCAGGAGCGCCGGCCCGACGCTGTCCACCTCGTGGTGCTGAATCCGCGGGCTCTCCTGCCCTCTGCTAGAGCAGGTGCCTCGGGGCCCCTCCGCCCCAAGTCAGACTGAGTCCCAGAAGACCAGCGAGCATGAGGCACGCGGCTGGGAAGGTCACTGAGCCCAGTGGGGTGCGCACAGTGCTGTGGGTTTCCATCTGTGAGAGTGGGAAGGCTGGCTCTCGGGTTGTGGGGTGCCCCTAGGGGATAGGTAATGGGGCACGTGGGACCAAGGGGGAGCGCTTAGCCTGCTGCCTCCCTGTCCTCACGTCCCTTCTCCCTACCCACTCCCATACTGCGTTCCCATCCACATGCCAGGGCTGGGGTTAGGGCATGTCTTCAGCCCCGACTAAGAGCTGGGGCCTGAGTCACTAGAAGGAAGAGATGGAGCGAGAAGGGGTCGGGGGAGGGGGGAAAGGGTCAGAGGAAGATGGAACCTTCTCTTCCTTCCTGCAGATGACCTTTAAAGCCATTATACCCCCCACACCCCCCAACCCTGACCTCCCCTGACCTCTCCACGAATCTCGACTCTCATGTGTAAAGGGTATTAATGGCAAAGAGATACCAAGCTTGGGTGGGGGGTGGGGTTGCAGGCCCAGGGACTTAGGGTCAACCCTGAGAGACAAGCTGGGGCCAGCAGGGGGATCTGGGAGGGGAGGGGGCTGGGGAAGAGGCTCCTGAAACTGGAGGCTGTGTAGGAGGGAGCGGTAGCAGGAGCTGGAGCCCACACAGCAGGGACAGCTCTGAGAAGACATTCTTGACTCTTGTTGCCTCCTGCAGCGGAGTCAGAAAGGATGCCCCTGGGTAGGGGCCAGGGATAATCGGCATCGCCAGACTATACTGAAGGATTTGGGAAGGTGGGGTGCTGCACCGAGATGTAGCCCCGGAGCCACTCTGCACACACGCTAACTAGCATGTGCAAGCCGCACAGGGTCTCTCAACATGTGTTCCCCAGGCGCTGCCCTTTCCTCCACAGGTGTCAGGAGAGGCAAGGCCAGCTCGGACGCAGGCCTGTGAGCACACAGCACATCCAGGTGCCTCTGGTACACACAGCTACATGTGGGCTTGGGGGATTCTCACCGAGGAAGGACAGGCTTTTTCCCTGGACACAGAAGGCCAATGCCCCACTGCTCTGGAAAGCGCACAGCTGCGCGACAGACCAACACATCAAACCCAAACAAACACAAACTCCATCGCTAATGGGAGGCGAGGTGGCAGCAGGAAAAGGGTGCAGAGCTGTCAGACAAGGCCTCGGAGACAGACATGCTGTCTTCACCTCCTGCTGCTCTCACCCTCTCCGGCTGTCTCAGCGCAGCTGCTCCCTGGGGTCCGTGAGCGATGGGCCGGGTCCCTGGAGCAGAGGGGTTGACAGCAGCAGGGTGCTGAGGTGAGGGGACTGCACAGCAACCCCAGCCCACCCACCAAGGCAGCCACGCCAAAGACATCGGGCCTTAAACACAGCGCAAGCCCGGGTGGCCTGGTGTGTAGCCTGCAGCAAGTGAGCCACGCGGCCCTGCTGCAGCACATGGACATGCAGTTACACACCCAGGTGTGCACATGCACGCACACACCCAGCCTTACATGAAGAGCTACACGTGTGCACATGGCCGCACACACAGCATTACACGCAAACACACAACTGTACGCACAGACACAGCTCTACACGTGGACACAGCTGTCCACAGGGACATGTCCACACATATATGGCTAGTCACGGACACACAGCTGCAGAGACCTACTACAGCTTTATATATGGACAGAGAAACACACAGCTTTCCACTTGAACACACCCCCACACACAGGCAGCTGTACACACAGAGCTTATATGGACAAGCCCTGAGTGATGGTTCCAAACAGCCAGGTTCTCACCCCTGTAGCACAACTGCACTTAAGACACTGCGCACAGGAGCACGTGCAGAGTCACACCACCATCCACACAGCCAGCCACGCCCTGGACCACCGCCACCTGACCCATCCGCGGTTACACATAAAAAACCAAAAGCACGCGCGTGTGCTTGCACACACGCGGGTACACAGGCACTGGCAAGGATGTCCTCACCGGCTGGGCAGATGGCCAGGGTCAGCACCTGAGCCATGGACACGAAGGCGCCCCTCTGTGGCAGGCAAAGGCGGGTGGAGGGCACCCGAGGGTCAGCTTTCACGCCCCTTGTCCCGCCTGGCCTGCTCTCCTGAAGCCTGGGGGAGACCCTGGGGCTGCTGCAATGGAGGAGCAGCTGTCAAGGAGAGCTACACAGCAGGGGCAAAGGGCCTCCAATTCCCCCACCCCACCCCACCCCAGGGCAGCAGGGCACCTTCCTCTTCTCAGGTCGGGGGTGCTCCTGCCCACTCCGGGCCTATCTGCACAGGACTCCCCAAGGGGGAACAAACACAGCACAAATCCAGGTGAAACCAAGAAAATCATTTTTTTTATTCCGGGTCCCGGAAGCTCAACGTGAATCTGAATAAAAAGATGTAACAGGGGTGGCAGCCCCAGGGGCTGGGTGCAGATAACAGTCCTGGGTCCCCTGGCTCTGGGGGCCGAGAGGACAGTGAGGAGCAGGCTTGGCCAGAGGCCTGGGGCGGAAGAAGTCAGGGCTGTGTGAGAGCCCTGGCCCCAGCCTGAGCCCGGGAGGTGGAGGAAGAGGACTGCAGAGATGCTCAGTTCCATAGCAGCGGCGCCACAGGGAGGTGCAGGCCGCGGTTACTCCTCGCCCTTCTCCGGGGTACTGGGCTCCCGGGGCCACTTGGGAGCCCCCAGGGGCTCAGTCTCAGGGCTGAGCCGTGGCTCCCCCAGGGCTCCCTCGCCCTCCAGGTCAAGCTCCTCGAAAGATGAGCCGCTGGCACCTGACTCGCTGTAGCTGTGCTCGCTGCGGGTGTCTCCATCGTCCCAGCCGCGGCTGGGGGACATCCCGGGGGACAGTGTGGCCGCTGAAGTGTCCCGGCTGCCAGGACCCAGCTCCAGGCTCACAGAACTCGTGTCGCTCATTGTGTCAGCACCTGGAGGGGGAAGGCGGGGGCTCAGGTTAGCTGGGACCCCCACCCTCTCCTCCAGGGAGAGGACTGAGGCTCTCTGACCAGCAACAGCGACTCAGCCTGCACAGTGCGCTCATGAATAATGAAGCTGCCCCAGGCTCAGGAGGCTCGTTCCCACGGCCCTCTGCCCTGCCTGGGGGTCCACTGACAGGGCAGAGCCAGACAAGAGGGGCCGGGTGGGGTGGGGGGGAGGGGGAGAAGGTCAGCCTGCTGCCCCCCGATCCCCCCGCAGCCCATTAAGGACCCTTCAGCCCTGACCTGAGGAGCTGAGGGTAGAACAAAGACTCCAGTAGAGTCCCCTCCTCCACTTCCCCTTTCAGGCTTGGAGACGGGTTTGTCCAAGGCCAGAACGCTGCCCAGGAGGCCCGAGGACAGGGGAAGGGACCAGGAGGGCTGCTCTCCTGTGCCGCTGCCCATACGCAGGGCTCCCCAAGGGGCAGCCGTGTCCCTGCCCCTGGCCTGCACTGAGCCCCAACTTGAGGAGGATGCTAAGGGAGGAGTTGGATGAAGAAGTCCTGAGAAATTCTCAACAACCAGTTACAGGGGAGGAGGGTGTGGGGATGAAGCATTTTAAGGACTTTCTTCCTCTATGCCTGGGTCACCCCAGAGGAGCCCTTACCCATCCCCAACTTCTAGTGGCTCCTGAGCCCCAAAGCTGCAGGAGGGGACCACGGAGCACTCTGCTACCTGCTGGGGAGCCCTGAGATCCATCCTAGCCTGCTCCTCCCATCCCCAATACATCCTCCGGGCCAGGTTCATCTGCCCTCTTCTGGAGCAGCCTCTCAATTCATCTCCTCAGACCAGAGGCACCAAAAACGGCTGGGGGCGGCAAGGAGAGGCAGAGAGCTCAGGTCCACTGTGTGTAGGAATTCAGACCGACAGAAGGTGGACATGCCTCCCTTCCAGTGGGAGAGGGAGGGGGCAGCAGTCAAACATCACAGAAGGTGAGGGGTGGGCCAGCTTCCACAGATCCTGTCTCCATGGTGATGGAGCCCCAAGCCCGGCACAGCTGGGGACCGCTTGGCATTTGGACTTGGCCTGGAACTTTCACTGAGCCTCAGCTGGGGCTCAGGGTGGGTATGTGTAGGGGGTCTACTTCCTAAGCCTCCTCGGCCCCCAGATGACTCTGGGCCCTACTGCAGGGGTGAGGTGAGCCCTGCAAGGGCCAGGTTGCTGGCCCAGGGCCCTAGTCTTGCTGGGGCCTCAGTCCTGGCTCCCAGGGTGGAGGTATTCAAGAGTGAGCCAGGACAGGTCCCTGAGTTGTGGGTGGTTCTCTCTGACCCTGGGGCAGGACAGCAGTCCCTCTTTTTCTCCTTAAATGATGACTGGGGCCCCAGAGGCTGCAGGCCTGAATGGAGCAAAAGAGGGGAATAATTTCTCCCTGGCCCCAATAAGTTTAACCTGCCCACATAGCCAATGGCTCTCTAGGAACCCAGGTGTGGGGACCCACCTGCTTGCCAGCTGCCTGCCTCCTCCCTCTTCCAGCCCCTTGGCTACCGGTGATCAAAGGAGGAGCCCAGGGCTGCCCCTTCAGGCCAGCCTGCCAGGGGAGAACAGGTCCCGGGCACATGTGGACACCCCGACTAAGGAGTGCAAGGCAGGGAAGGAACAGCCCTCCAGCTCCATCAGGGTCTGTGCAGGAGCAAGTCCGAGTCCTGGGCCTGTGTCTCCGGGCAGGACAGACCAGACCAGGCATGGCAGCACCCAAACCCCCCAGGCTGCTGAGGCAGAGAATGAAGCTGCCACCTCACCCCAGTCCCTCTCTCCTCCACTGCCCACAGCCAGTGCAAGGAGATCAAATATTCATCGCCTCTCTGGAGCTAAATAATACATCAATGTAATAACAGGCAGAAGGCAGTTAATCACCCCTTTCACCTCTGAGCCCAAGTGGGGGCCACAGCAGGGAGGCAGAAAGGGACAGGCCAAGTCTCGGGCAGCCAAGCGCCCACCACACACCACAGTGCAAGTGGCATGCACCTGGCAGGCGGACACCCGGAGTCCACCCCAGGTGCCAGGGCAGACCCTGTCAGAGGTGGGCAGACCTCTGGCCCCCAACTTCAGGGAGTGGGCGGGCAGGCTGGTAGGGAGGACAGGCCGAGAAGCTGGGGGCGTGGTAGCGAGGCTGCAGCCAGCTGGAGCGGGTGCCAAGTAGTCCTTCAACACCCCTGGCAGGCAGTGTTTGGAAGGGGAGCTGGGTGGGTGGGCCAAGGAGGCGGGCAGCAGAGGGAGGTTGAAGGAAGGTCAGGGTGTTCCCCTTCCTGCCCTGGGGACTGCCAGGGTCTGCTGACCTTGTGCCACGTCCTGGGCCCACAGTAGGGGTGCTGAAGAGTGTCTGCCAGGCGCTACCAGGCGGGTGGGAGCAGTGCCCCATGGAGGTAATTAAGTGGCAGATGAAGTTAACTGTGTTGGACATGGCCCCTAGGGAGTGAAGACAGCCTCCCGATACCCGCCCCTGCTCGCGCCGACACGTGTCTCTCAGGGTGACCTTGGCTGTTGAAGACTGGATGGACAGAGGGAGCCTCCCAGAGCAGGAGGGGAAGAAGGCAGTCACTCCCTGGTCCTGCGCCACTCCCACAGGTCACGGACCGCCAGGTTCCCACAAGGCTCCCAGCAGGGCCGAGGCTGAGACCCTCTAGACCACTTGGGATGTTACCAGCAGGCCCCCTGGCCTCCTGGGGACAGCCCAGGGGTAGGCTGAGAGCACGCAAGCCACTTGGTGCCCGGGCCTGGGGTAGGAGGGCTGGCTCTCGTGGAAGGGGCGGGGGCTTGTCTCCTGTCTCCCTCTGCGTGCTCTCTGGCTCCTCCCTGAAAGGGACAAAGCAGCTGGCTCTGGTCGGGGCCCAGACCAGAGGGACACCGTGTTCCCCTCCTTACCTTCCACATCCAGGGTCAATCTCCCTTCTAATGAGCCTGACCCAAGCAATGCCTTTCCTGGGCAGCCTCAGCAATGCCCCCACCCCGCCGTGAGCATCCAGCTGTCTGTGATCTGAGCTTCCAAGGGTTCTCCTGCTGCACCTGAAGGTGAAGGGAATCCAGGGCAGGATCTCTAACTGCATTGCCAGGGAAACGTGTGAAGCCACGTCTCCATGGATCCGTGTGTCTAGGGACAGGCAAGTCTGCACATGGGGAGCTGGGTCCCTTCTGCCACCTCTGCCAAGCCAAGGTCTGGACACCGACAGGGCCACACAGCCAGGGAGGAGGCTCTTTCACCAGGCCCACACATCCAGGAGGGGGGATCCAGGTGAGACCCCACCCTCACCCCCGACCCTGTACCTGTGCCATCCACCAGGGCGTCATTGGCCTCTGCAGGCCCCCGGCTCTTCCGCTCTGTCTCCTTCACCTCAGGCACATAGAAGTCTCCCTGCCGTGCCAGGGGGCACATGAAATAGATCTGGTCTTGCTGGTAGATCTCCAGCCGTGGGTGGGCACACAACTTCCGCTCCTTGTTGGAGAGCACGAAAGGCAGAATGAGCCCTACGGGGCCTCTGATGTGTCCCCAAGTGGCCCCAGAAACCGTTCAGTTTCCTCCCTCCCGGGGGGCTGGCTCCTCCTGCCCCAATCTCCCCCAAGTTCCAAATCTCTGCTGAGGGAGGCACCCACACAGCATCCTGTGGGCAGGGCCCACACCCCAGGGGGCAGTGCTCTAACGACCTGGGAGTCCTAGACAGGTGCTGAAAGGACTCAGGAGCCTGGCACTGCTAATCCTGGTACCAAAGGCTGTTCCAGAAAGTACTGTCTCACAGAGCCTTGAAGCTGAGCACCCCAACTTCCCTAGGACAGGGACCCCAAAATCTGTGGCCCCAGGCACCCAAGCCAAGGTCTTACCTGCCAGACTTGCCATCCCTGGACCTGACCTCCTCTCTGCCCTGGACAAGGCTGTCTTACCAGCCAATGTTAGGGGAGGCCAGGGCCTGACTCTCAGGCCTCCAGTCCTTGCCCTTGCAGGCATGTTACGGACAAAGCCTGGACAGGGGCTCCAGGCCAGCCAAACCCCTCTCCCACTCCCATCTCCCTGCCTGTTTAGGTCTATCCCAACCTCTGAGACTACTGGACATGGCTGGTTCCCACACCTTCTCAGACCTGGGTCCAGGATTTCGGCGGAGGTGGCAGACCCTAGGCTGGAGGGACAGACAGGACAAGCGATCTAACACTGGACACTGCCCGACACCCCAGTGGGCTGAAACACCAGCTTATAGGCCCTAAGTGGAGTCAGGCAGTCCACTCCTGTCTGGACACAGAACCCAGAGCTCTGCAGCCCCCAACGCATGTGGAAGTGGCATGGACGCATGAGAGAGCTGCCCTGACACGGGCAGACACACCAGGACAGCTGCCCCCCTCCCTGCAACAGAGCACAACTACCCACCAAGACGACTGCGAGGCCCCTGCCCTGCCACTGCTCACCCGCCAACCTCCACAACACGGCTATTTATAGCACCCGCCCGGCTCTCACCATGAGCTCTGAAATGAGCCTTCCACTTAGCAGTAATGAGAGACTTACTGCCTGGTGGGGAGAAGCCTCTCCAGGACTCCACTTGTCAGCCTGCCTGGCCAAGCTTAGGCTTGAGGAACCCCTCTCAATTGAAACAAGGGGAAACAGGTAAAAATGAGCCCCCGGGAGAGAGAAGGAAGGAAGGTTTATCCAGCCAGGGCCCTCAGCAACTGGCTGGAGGCCATGTGGGGGTGGATGTCCTGGCCCAAGGTCTAGCTGCAGCTCAGCCTGTGACTCCATGGAAGACCCGGACAAGGCCTTTCGTCCCAAGTCTCTCTGCACTCAAACAGAGTAAGCCACCCTAGCCCTGACGCGTCCAAGAGCACTGAAAGGAAGTCATTATTTTTAACAGTTTGGATCTGATCTTATTGCTAACCTGGGTCATCTCACAAGCCCACGGTCCCAGCTCTTCCGACCTCCGAACACACCAGTGGCTGCCTCTGGTTTTCCACCCATCCACACAGCCACCCCAGCCCTGGTCTTCAGGAGGAGGGTGAACAAGGACACAGCATCAGGAATGAGGAGCTACCAGGCTCTGGAGCCCCCATAATGCCAGCACTTGGGGGCAAGCATGTGCCAAACCTGAACCCCTCAGTGTATTGGGTCACGTCACCAAGGCCAGGGGCAGGGAGGTTCCCTGGAGAGGTCCAGGTCATGCCCTGGGAGCTAAAGGTAAAAAAGGGCCCCCCCAAACCCAGTCGGGGCATGGCCTTCCCCAGCATGCCAGGCTCTGGGCATCAAAGGGTCCAAAAGGAAGCTGCCGAGCGGCCACCACAGCAGCAGACCACTTGGAGGCCGTCTCTCAGGGCTGGAGACAGCGGGCTTTGGGGGAGGCTTGCAGGAACCGAGGCTGTGGGCACCCAGAAACTCTAGGGACAGCCCTCGCAAACGCTCAAGCCACCTGCCGAGCTTCCCTTCTGCAAGCGACA
This sequence comes from Budorcas taxicolor, assembly GCF_023091745.1. Lineage (NCBI taxonomy): Eukaryota > Metazoa > Chordata > Mammalia > Artiodactyla > Bovidae > Budorcas > Budorcas taxicolor. Next base: position 11,406,259 of record NC_068910.1, on the reverse strand, counting down.
GGGGTGATAAGAGGGATCAGTGCCCTTTCCGCCCTCTCCTTGAGACTAGGCATCAGGGTGGGTAGCACCAAGCAGCCACCCTTGCCACCTGCTCTGCCAGCCCCCTCATTGGCAGGCGGGAGGCAGCTCTGTGGCTGTTCTGCGCATCTGCCTCCTCCGGAGAGCCCGGCTCTGAAGTTGCCTGGCTGTGGACAGCCCTGTTGCCATGGAAACTGCACCCTCCATCCTTGCTGTCGCCTTCATCTCAAAGCCGTCCGCGAGAACAGAGGAACAGGGGAGACAGAGGAGGGAGAGAAAACTGGCCTGGGGCTGGCCGGGCCTTCCTGCCCTGCCCAGCGTTCCCTCCTCACAGCACTCCACACAGAGCGCCAGCTGCCCAAGTCTGTCCCCAGGCCCCTGGAGGGGCAGCCTCATACCGCACCCAGCCCATTCCTACCCCTGCCACCTGGGGGTGAGGGGACCCTGGCCCTCCCTGTTGGAGAGAGGCATGGAGCTAATTAAAATCTCATTGACAGCTCAGCCTTAAATCATTTTAACACATGCCAGATCCTGTCAAAATTCAGGATCAGAGCAGAGAAGGGGCAGGAAGAAGGCAAAGGCACAAACTTCCAACCCAGGCCCAGAAGCAGGTGGAGGGGCTTAACTGTCCAGTAGCCTCTCCTTGAGACCCCTTTCCACGCTTTGTCCACTGACCAACAATGAGTCAGGGACAGAGAGTGGGGGCAGGAGTGGCCAGATGCTCTGTCCCTAAGTGATCAGGCAGAGAGAACAAGCCCTTTCCCGCCCAGACAGGGACAGCTTCTGCGAGACGAGAGGAGAGCCAGGGGCCAGCTCCCAGGTCCTTGCTGCACCACCCAGCAGCATGGTGATGACCTGGTGAACACTTGAAAATCATCGGAGGAAGGCAAGGCCAGCTGCCTCTCCCTCAGCCAGCCCCAGGGAGCCCTTGGAGAACTGACTGCCAAGGACACCAGGCCAATGCCACACTGGGTTGCAGAGAGGGGCCTGGATGGGCCTGGAGTCTTCCTAGCCCTAGGCTCACCCCCTCCCACAGCCCAGATAGTCAGAGGCTTGAGAAAGCATCGCCAGGACAGGGGAACCTGCTCTGACCACTGAAGCCACTGGTCATGTGATAAGCCACTACCCAGGGCAACTCGCTCCCACACACAGACTCAAGGGGATCCTAACGCCTTGCTCCCAGGTGGGAGAGACTGAGGTGTCTACAGTTCTCCTCACCTAACAGGAAGAAGGCAACTATTCATGCCAAGGTGCCACCGGCAATGGCTAGAGACTGAATCTAGCATTCCAGTCCCTCAGACACATCTCCAAGGCCTCCCTCCCACCTGGGCCTTCCACAAACAGAAACTAGATGGGAGACTTGGGACACCACCCATAACGCAGGGATTTCCAGGAGACCTGTCATCAGCACTGCCCCCGCCATGCCTGCACTGGCATCACAGCCCCATGGGAAGCCGGCTGACAAGGGAAGGAGCAGCGTGCCAAGGTCACCGTGGCGCCACTGTCTCGGCCACCCTGGAACACTCCACATACTCCCTCCTCGCCTCAGGCTGAGCCCACATCCCGGGGGGTGCAGCTCAGGCATCCTGCAAAAGAACTAGACTGGCATGCCAGGCCCAGGCTCCCCCCAGGACCCACACTGCCTCCCTGATGGTTCTTACTGAATGAGGGGAGGGAGGCGGGAGGAAGAGGAGGACCGGAACTGCCCTCATTTGGTGCTCTGCTCTCAGGCCATCAGCCTGTGCCCTGGCCTGGGCTCGGGGTGGGCAGCGTGTGGCGTGCAGAAGAGGTCAGGCCGGGAGCCGGGGAGGCAGGATGGGTCCCAAACCTGGGTGCCCAGAGCCTGGGTCTGCTCAGAGATAAGTGGCCTCAGATCCCCAAAAGGGCATGGCCATGGGTTATGCATCTCCTAGAGGAGCCCTAGGCCCAGAAATGAAGGAGGGCTGCTCTATCCACCTCCACCCCATCACTGCACTCTACTTCCTGTCTCACTGGGGTGAGGGGCCCCGGGTCTTCCTGTTCACTGAGCGGCCCAGGCCGACCTGCCTCTCCACGCCGGTCTGGACAGCTGGGCAGCCACACAGCCAGCACACAGCTGTTGCATCCCACCGAGGTGGCGGCATCTCTTCACTGGGTGAAGTCAGGCATGCTCATTTTTAATTACACAGACACTGACGTGCACCCGCCTGCACACAGCAGTCCCTGCAGGTGGGGGCTCAGACCCTGGAGGCCCCTTAGGCAGCCGGTCTGTGCAAAGCGATGCGGGAGGCGCAGCAGGGGCTGCGGCTGGAACGTGGCACATTGTCATTATTCTGCCCGGGAACTTCTGTCAACTTCCCTCTCCCTGGATCCCTCTCATCCCCAGTGGGCCTTCCGACCACCTCTGGCCCAGAACCTAACTGTCTGGGGCAGAAGGTGACAGCAGGACACACTCCGGAGACCCTGAAGTGCTGACAGGGGGGCCATCAGAAGGGCTGGTGAGCCCCCTCCCGCCTGGAGCAGGAGGGCTCAGAGCTCTGCAAACGAGAGGCAAAGGGGAAAAGCAATGAAATGGGGCTGCTGGGAGCAACAGGACCGAGCAGGCACGAAGTGGCAGAGAGAGCTCCAAGCAGGTGCCTAGGGCCTCGGTCTGGCTATGGACAAATGGGTGGGTTCCCCCTCGGACTCAGTCTTTACTGTTTAGCTTTTGTGACCCCGTGGACTGAAGGCCACCAGGCTCCTCTGTCCATGGGATTCTCCAGGCAAGAATACTGGAGTGGGTTGCCAGTTCCTTCTCCAGGGGATCTTCCCAACCCAGGGATCGAACTCTTGCCTCCTGAATCGCAGGGGGATTCTTTATTGCTGAGCCACCAAAGATGTCTGGGTCTCAATCTGCCCAACTGTAAGATGAGAGTCTAGAAGAGATGATCTCAAAATAAGTGAGGAACTGGAAAAGAGGAGTAAAACCCTGCTACTTAAAGACAGGACAACTGTGCACCTGAAAACCTGAAGAAGAATCAATGGAGAAACTACCAAAAATATTAAGTTCACAGTATTAACAGAAGCACAGCCCGTTTGTCTTTGCACTCGCCAGCTAGTTAGAAGACAAAACAGAAGCAAGAGATGAAGGCCCTCTTGGGGTAGGGTCTCCCTGAGGGCGGAAAGGCCCGCCCTGGCCCCAAAGGCAGGGGAAGGCAGAGGAGCCAGGCCTGGATGGGGCAGGAGTCTGGGGAAGATTGCAGACAGGGAAGGTGTGAGGGAGAGCGGGGCGCGGTGCCTGGCACCCCAGCCTGCTGTGTCTGCTGCCGCCGCTGCCTGAAAACTTTTCATTTTCACCTCAGAGCCGGCAGCTTGCCATGCAATTTACACCTCTGCTCATATCCCTGCACACCCAGGCCCTGGCTTCCTGGGCAGCCCAGGAGGGGGACCTCAGCAGAGTGGAGACTAGGGTGACTGGGGTATGGAGAAGCCGAGGAGGGTGGTTCCCTCTAGGCAGGCATGGGGGCACAGGCCCTTACGCACCTAATACCTGGGTCGATTGGGAAGGCCCTGACCCACAGCCACGCCCAGCCTTTCCTCAGGGTCCACATGGCCAATACTCAATCCCAGCTCAGCCCTGCTCTGGCCTTCTGGGCCCTTGTGGAGCAGGAGCAGACGGCTGAGGAGTTGTGGGGGTGAGGACTCCCAAGGGCAGCTTGTGGGTTCAGACGTGGGATCCTACCACTCTCCTTTCCAATCTAGAAGGGGAGCCACAGCCTCCTAGATGACACTGCTGCCGTGGCAGGCTCCACAGCCCACCCCTCTCCGAGATCCCACCGCTGTTTGCAGCATCTGTGCAGTCAAGGACCTTGAGCCCCGTTCGGCTTATGAGCCAATGAAAATGTTGCTGATTGATTATCTACCAGCGGGAAGGCTGCTTGGTGCAGATGGAGCCGTGAAGTCAGGCGCCTGGGAGCCAAGAGCAACCAGCAAGTGCCAGGGGGAAGGACAGGTGGGCCACTGGGCACAGAGGAGTGGGGGGAAAGGGAGAAGCTAGGGGAGGAGGAGAAGGCCCTGAACTTCTCATCTCCGACTGGCACCTCCACTCACCTCTCAGGGAAGACCCTCTTTCTGGAGCCTTAGGTTTCCTGTCTGCATATACAGACAGGCAGTTTCTCCTGATCTGAGGGTTCCACTAAAAGGCAGAGCTCTTCTGCTGTGGAGGGACCTCCCTCCTTGGAATCTCTCCTCCTTCCTTGTTCCTGGAATCCCAAGTTCTCTGGAGAAGAGTAGAAGAATTCTTCCCTGGGAAAAGCCCATCTGCCTGGGGAAGACTGCTCTCCTGGGACTGCTGACGGCGCAAGCCCACAGCACCATCCAGACAAGCCTCAGCCCCCAGGGTCCTGCAGGGCTGCCAAGCTACCATATCCGAGCTGGTATTTCGAGAGCGGTGGCTCCCACGCCCGCCCCAGCAAAGGCTGGCTTTGTGCTTTCATTCCTGGGGTAGGGCAGTGGGGAGGGGTGAGCCAGAGAGGCTGAGGAACAGGTTCCAGGGCCCGGGCAGAGGGGAGAGCCTCAGCCTCCTGCGTGGGCTTCCCTACTCAGCATCCAGGGATGACAGGGAAGCCGAGCCCCCGTGCGTGTGTAGGGGGAGGTGGGGTGGAGGTCTCCTCCTGGCTCAGGGGAACCTGGGAATGGCATCACTGCTACTCTCTGCTGAACTGCTGGTACTGAGAGTCTGACTGCAGCCTCTGACTCTTCCTCTCTCTCTCCCAGTGCTCTAGCCTTGTTCCAAAGCCAGCCCGGAAGCTGTCACTCATCTGCTCACATACCATTCGTGGCTCCCTAAAACCTGCAGGACCCAGCCTCATCTCTTGGGCCCAAATTCTTGCTCCTCCTCTGCACCCCGGCCACAGCGGATACACAAGCCACGCCCCCTCACTGCCTCTGCTTGGTCTGCCTTCCTACCTAGAGAACGCTACCCATCCTTCAAGGCTCAGCCCAGATTCCACCCTCTACCCTCAAAGGTTGCTTTGCCTTTCCCAGTGAACCCACCTCTCCCCTCCCCACCCCACGCCCCTGAGGCACAGCTAAGCCTTGTGGCCGGGAGAGATGGTGGGAGGAGAGCGTCCTGGGGGCTTACCCCTCAGCCCCTGTCCTGGTGGCACTGAGCTGCGCAGGCCAGCGAGCAGGTGGCAGGAGCATGGGACGCGAGCTGGCCTTGGAGCCCCGGGAGGGAGCCTGGGAACGGAGACGTCGCCACCTCACTGAGGGCGAGGACGTGGCCCCAAGAGGCACGGCAGCAGCTGATTCCTGTGCCCAGAACAGCTGCCAAGGTCTCCCTTAACGAGTCCCTGCTGGGCCAGTGGGCAGCCAGGCTCTTCCCGCCCCTGCTTCTGGCTCCCCCAGCAGGCTCCTACATTGACAGCCTCGGCGGCTTACTCTGCCCACCAGGGCTGGAGACAGAGGATTGGGTGGGTGTGAGGCCACCGGGCTGCTATCCCAGGCCCACTCTGGGGACCACTCCCAGCGCAACCCAAGTTTGTGACGACTCCTCAGCCTCTTGCGCCCAGCCCCAATCACAGACAGGGCAGAGTGACAAAAGTCGCGCAGCCATCCGCGAGTCTGTCCAGGGGAGACGCGGCCACTGCTTCAACCCGAGTAACCTTCAGTCCCCTGTCCTCAGTGTCCTGACTGGTAAAACCAAGGGGACGCTGGCTTGACTAGGATCCTATGCCTGCTTCCCAGCTGGTTCCTCCATGGCCCAAACAACACCACACAAAAGAGGGCTCAGTGAATAACTGTGGAGTAAGTGACTGAGCTGAGATACCAGCAGGGCTTTTCCTACTAAAAATAAGGTTCGGAAACCCTCCCACATTAGCTCAGCAAAGGTGATGGGCAGGGAAAGAGAGGACCCCAAATGCCATATCCTACGGGGACTTCCTCACCTGGATTCCCACCGCCAGTAGCACCCTGCACCCTGTTGGTATTCTGACCTCAGCGGGGACTCAAACTGCTCCCACCACTGACTCCCTCAAAGTCACCCGGACAGGTTGAGGGAAAACAAACACAGGCGATCTGGAGCCACTGGAGGGCCCAAGACTCTGACCACGCTGCTGGGAGGTGCCTCCCTGCCCACAGCCCAACAGGCCGACCACCTCTGCAGGCACCCCACGGAGGCCCCCGCTTCTGTTTTCAGCTGGCCGTCCCTGGACACTGCCGGCCTCTCACCCACCACTTGAGTTCAAGCACAGCCCTTCTGGGGAGATCGCCACCTTGACCCTCCCCTGGGCTTCCTCCAGGTCCAGCTTCCAGCTCCCCCACAAAGTCCTCTTCTGGGAACCCTCTGGCCCCCACCTGCACAAGGGATGAGGCCTGGCGCCTCCCAGCTCCACTCACACGGCAACTGCAGTGGAGTCCTCAGGATCTAGGGCGGACGTGTGGTCGGCTGGGGACGGTGGAGGCAGCTGCCCAGTGATGCAGATGGGGGTTTTCAAACCAGGCAAGTCTCAAACATCCTCCTCCAAAAAAAAGCTCAGGAGGTCATCTGATGTGTCAAACCCCGAGGCAGAGCTAGCCCGGCTGAAGCAGGTAAAGGTCTGAGTGCAGCCCCCACCCCTGGCTGCCAGCCGCGGGGGCACCAGAGCATAGCACCGAGGCTCCTGACCCCAGAACAGTTTGAGAACTGAGGTCTGCGGTCTCTGCTCACAGCTGTCCCTGGCAGGATAACCCCGTCAACCCGGCTATCCCAGGACTCTACCACCAAGCTGCCCCCACTGGGGGAACTCTCCTGCTCTGCCTGTCACCCTTCTCCAGGGCCCGCCTGCATTTCCCAGCCAAGCAGCCTCCACACAGACAATGCTCTGTCTCCCCAGATTCAAGAGATGTACAGACTTCAAAAGGACCCTCTCTTGAAAACTCAGGAAAAGCAGAGACCTGGGGAAGAGGGTTTGTGGAAAAGATCATACATCCTGTTAGAAGGAAGTCAGGCACAGGGGGCTTTGCTGGCCAGTCTAACATTCCCCGTGATCTCCTCGCCAGCCACAGACAGACAGGAGCCAAGTCTCAGTGACCTCACACACCATCCCACACAGGGACCCTGGGCCTCCAGCTCTGCTCTGGTCTGTTTCGCGTGCCCCAAGCATTCCTTGGACGCTCATCGAGACTGGTCCCACCTGGAGGTGAGTCTTGAGACCTCTGTCTGCTGCTCTGGGCTGGCGTCCAGGGCCCACCCCTTCTGTAACCTTAGAATTTCAAGGGAGCTCAGTCCCTGCCTTCAGTTGACCGAGAACACCCCTCCTGGGCTCTGCGCAGGGTCTCCTCCTGCCCTGGAGGCTTACTAATTCTCTGGACTGCAGAGGAGTGGCCTGACAGAGCTGGGGCGTCTTCCACCAAGGGACCCCTCACACACATGCTGCCCCGGAGTGCCTGGCCTGGGGCCCCAGTGGTTCCCGTGGAGGGAGGCAGAGTCTAGCTCCTACAGCCTGCCAGACTGCCAAGCTGGGAAAGACTGGCCAGAGAGCCAGGGGCTTCCCCACAGACCACAGGGCTGGGATCCAGCCGTCCTTCCAGAACTCCCACAGAGGCCTGACAAGTGCTTTTCTCTGGGCTCCTCACAGAGACCCCCAGGACCTTGCTGTTCCATGGGACCAATCCTGTCCCCAGCTCAGAAACATCTCCCGCTGCCAGGACAGCAGCTGCTCTCCACGCCCCATCTGAGGCTCTGGGATCACACACCTTCCGTCCTCGCCCGAGCCTCTGGGGAAGCAGGTGAGGCTGCCTCTTCTGGAGACTGCTTCCCTCACCCTTCCCGAAATAGAAAGCCAACCGGCTGCTGTCACTGTGTTTGAAGCAACTCCGCAGCAGACCCAGCCTCCTCCAGAGAGAAGCCAGCCAGGTGGGGAAAGAAGACGTGTGCACATGTATGTACTGTGTATACACAGACGTGCATGCACGCACGCACACACACACACACACACACACACACATATACACAGTTAAAGGCAGCCAGCTGTCAGGGTTGGGAGAGTTGAAAGGGCCCAGAGTCTTTTCAGCATCCTCTCTTCTCTGGTTCCTGGCGGTCAGCGGGAAGAGGAGAGCTGTGAGAGAGAGCCTTACATTCTCTGTAGCCATCCAGGCTGAGAGCCACAGGGCCAACCCCCGGCCACTGCAGGCGGAGACCAACAAAGAGAACCTGCCCCTTCCTCGTCTTTCACCTGGCTTTGTTTCCCAGGATGAAAGATCAGGCTGAACACGGGGGCAGAGGTGACCCCATCCGCAGAAACCAGCAGAGCAGCTGGGCCGTGCCTCCGCTGTGGGCAGCCTGGCGTCTCTCTCTCTCCCCCAGCTGGTGGCCCAGCCCACACAGCACGCCTCACAGACATCCCTGAGAAGCCCCTTGCACTGCCCTGCACCTGTGGCTTCCGCATCCCAGGCAGGAGAGGGGATGGTACACCCCCTGCTGCCGCCCCAGCCCCAGGAACACTGAGCCGGGAGCACAGCTGACAGGCCCCCAGGAAGGCAGTGGTAGGAGGAAGGGCTTTCATCAAAGAGGTGACGTCAGAACCAGGCAACTTGTGAAGCTGTCAGGGGCCGGGAAACGTGGACAAAGGTGTCTAAAAATAAACCCCCGAAGCCAAGAAAAGGCTCTGGTGGCTGAGTGGCTCGCCACCACACCACATGCCACACGTCCTGTTCTGAGGTCCGGAACCCAGAAAGTCTCTTCCCAGGGGTGCTCCTCCAGACGGGCCCTTGAATCTGAGGACGATGCAGACAGGACCGGAGACACCGCACACCAGCCCCTCCTGGGGACAAACGCTGAGTAGGCCTCGGGCACTGATGCCTGCCTTCCTGCCCTCACCACCCGCCAGCTCCCCCAGGGCCCCTCACCCTGCCCCGGGCCTCCAGCCCACCCCAGGCCCCTGCGCCCTTCTGGCTGGCACCCTCCAGCCCACAAAGGCGACCCTCCTCCGTCCTCCCCATGCCCCTTCCCCGCCACAGCAGCCCTCCTGCCTCTCTCCCCCGCCCCGCCCACCACAGCCACAGCTGGCGACCCCGGGGCCCCAACCTTTCGTTCCCCAGCCCTGACACAGACTCTCATGCCCCCTCCACCAGGGCGTGTCTGAGCTCCCACATCCATCGCCAAGGCCCTGTCTCGTTTCCCGAGATGCTCTGGAGAACAACAAGCCACCAGGCTCTCCCCAGACCGCCAGGCTCACACTCCTGTCGACTCTGTCCTCCTGTTCCCCGACCCTGGCCACGCCGGCCATGCCCCCTGCCCAGCCACTGCTGCCGCGGCCGTCCTCCGGGGCAAATGCTGTCAACAGGCGCAGGTCGCCAAACATATCCACCCTCTGTTCCTAACCCTCTGTGAACCCCAGACTCCACACATCACTGCCGACCCCACACCCCACCTAGGATGTCCCCCAGGCAGACCCCCCGACACAGCCCACAGAGCTGGTTGCCCCTCATCTCCTCCCTCCGCCTTTCTTACGTCAGCGGAGAGCACCCTACACGCTCACCCACCCACCCTGGCCAGAGGGGACCGCGGCGTGACTCTCCCACTCCTCCTCCCTCCAGTCCAACCCACCCACAACGTCAGCAGTTCTACCTCCAAAACAGACTGCACATCTCCACTTTGTCTGCATCTCCGCAGCCACTGCCCCAGCCCAAGCTGCCACCATGCACGACAGGACTCGTAACAGCTTCAAGCATCTCCGCCCGGCCCCCACGAGCCACAACCCGGGTTCCAGCTGAATGCTGTACAGACTTCCCACTGTCTTTAGAGCAAACCCATGCTCTTCACCCTCGCTCTGCCGAGAACGTTCCTACCACCCCTCCAAGGGCTCTTCTAGGATTCTTGCCTGAGACGTCACCTCCTCCGAGAGGCCATCCCTGACCACTCTGTTCACTTGGTTCCCTGCCTTTTCTCACCCTCTCCTTTCCTAGTACACATCCCATTTTTGTCTGACATTATCACCAGCTCCACCGCCTCACTGTAAACACCTATTTCATACACCAGGATCTCACACCATGTCCAGCATAACACCTGGCATAGACATATGAAAAATACGAGGCGAACAGATGAATAAGCCATCGCTTCCAAGCCCAAGTCGGTGTCATCTCCCTAGCACCCAAGTTTCCAAATGTTTTAGAGGAGGAGGAGGAGGAATTTACAGAAGGGAAAGTCTGTCTCGGGGCCCTTGGTCTGCAAGCCTCCAGCAGGATGGGGCACGGTGGGCCTGGAGTGGGAGCTGAACACTAAGGATGTCTCCGGTCCAAGTCAGAGCTTAAAGGACACGGCTGGACTTTTCAACAAATTCCCTGTGCTCTTGGGAGATGCTTGGGACCCACAAGGTCTTGGGTGTGTAGAAGAAATGTCAGTAGCCTCTGCCCATCTTCCTAGCTCCACAGGCACCTGCTCCATGAGGTGCCACCCTCCCCAGACCACCTTTCCCCCCAGGCGAGGCAGGCCTCCCAGTTCCCACTCAAAGGACTGGCTGTCCCTTCTCACACACACACACACACACACACGACTTGTGTCTCACCTTGATGTAGGCATCCAGGGCAGGATGGACCCGGCGGGGAACCAGCCAGATGGACAGGGGGGTGGTGTAGGGGAAGGTGGCTGTCACCACATGGCTGGGCGCCGGGAAGCAGAACACCTTGAAGCCAAATTTCTGATAGAGTCGGATGAGCTCAGGGGAGGGCGACTGCTCACCTTCACTCAGAATGCTGCCCACTGCACAGCGGCACTTTTCAGGGGGCACCTGGGGAGGCAGAGCAGGGGTGTCAGGGCTGGCGAAGGACGGAGGCCCACAAGCCTCTTGCTTCCTGGCTTCTGGGCCAGCTGGGGCCTGGGGGAACTACCAGCTCTAACAAGCCACACAGCCCAGACCCCACAATGGAGCTGACAGTTTTCCTGCTGAAACCCAGGCCTGCGGCATCCTGTCTCATGCATCCTCCACTGCCCAGGGCAGGCCCCTGCTGGCTGCAAAGAGGCCACAGGAGCACTGGTCAGGAAGCAGAGTGAGACCCTTGGCCCCAGGGTCTTGGGCAGGGCTGGCCCCCATCACCAGGGCCTCCGTACCTCTGTTCCAACCCATGCCCTTTCCTAAACCCTGCCCCACTTCCAGAGCCCCTTTATTGGCTGAGAATGCTGGTTCCCTCCAAATCTCTCTGGGCCCCTAGTACCTACACCTCACTGTGCTCTGCTCCCCTCCCTCCCCTGGCTCCCCCAAACTGCAGGCAGATAAGGGCTCCCAGGCTCTGAGACTTCCTAGGGTTGACTCCAGGCATGCAAAGCCCAGTACTTACTTTTCCTCCTGGCATCAAGGGGCCCCGGTGTGTCTCACCTCCTGCCGCCTGAATCTGCACTAGCCCCCAGGAGTATCTGTTCCTAAACCCGAGAGACTTACCACAGACCTGGGGCTCTCTGTCTCAGGTTTCCCTCGATCAGAAGGCCCTCCCTGGGGCCTCCTAACCCCTCAGTTTAAACTCCTTCTACCTGCACGTTCCCTCTCCTCAGCCTGCCATCCCAGTACCGTGGAGTCATGTTTGCCTGTCTCTGCCCTTCCGTGGCCCTTTCCAGGCCTGGTCAACAGTCCCCTAAGGGACCCTCAGCCCTGCCCTGCCTTTCTGTTCTGGCCAAGTCAGCCCTGACCCTGGAGTGTCACTTTGCCTGAAGTGGACACCGAATCCCACCTCTGCAGAGTCCCTGGGGGGCACCCCAACTCTCTGCAGCTCGGTCCCCTTGAATCCTAGGTCGTTAGGCATAGCTCAGGGCTTTGGGGGCAGGCAATATGGGGCAGTGGTCAGGACCACAGCTTCTGGAGAGAGGGAGGCCTGCATGTGAATCTTGAGTCCCGTGTTCTGGATGAGTCCCTTGGTTTCCTGAAGCCCAGTGCCTAGATAACAACTTACAGAACTGTATTAAATGAGACACTTCCCAGGAGGCCTTAGCATGGTCCGGCATTTGCCATGGTCCACATGACAAGCGCTCCATACGTGTCAGTTATAGTAGCTATGACATAGGCCAAACAATAGGTAACCACTGGCCTAGAATGCCCATTTACCCAAACCTCCGAACATGCAGCTCCTCCCTGCGCACCCTTCAGGCCCAAACGCCCTCCGGATGGCCTTATCAGGGTGGCTCGACAGCAGCCCCGTGCTGTGACCTGCTGCCTCCATCAAGCCAACCTTGCATCACTTCTCTCAACCCGATGCTTCCCCCACCCTCCCCAGAGGAGCTGAGACTGCTGCAATACCACCTCTTGTCTCTAGATGGTGCAACTGCCCCACTCACACCCAAGACTTGAGGCTGGACAGAATGCCAGGCGGCTCCAGAGGGCAGGTCTCAGGCTGACAGACCGAAGGACAGTGCCTGCGCCGAAGCCCATCTTCCTGTTCCTAAACTAGTGACCTATGCCATACAAAAGAAACACCTGCTGCTGCTGCTGCTAAGTCGCTTCAGTCGTGTGCTACTCTGTGCGACCCCAGAGATGGCAGCCCACCAGGCTCCCCTGTCCCTGGGATTTTCCAGGCAAGAACACTGGAGCGGGTTGCCATTTCCTTCTCCAATGCATGAAAGTGAAAAGTGAAAGTGAAGTCGCTCAGTCGTGTCCGACTCTTAGCCACCCCATGGACTGCAGCCCACCAGGCTCCCCCATCCATGGGATTTTCCAGGCAAGAGTACCTGGAAACATCTACCACAGGCTAAACAGAGAAATGGATGGAAGGCCAACTGACAGTCCCCTCTCCAGCCCCTGGCCTACCTGGGTTTGGGCCCCACGGTCTTGATCACCTCAGTGGCTGCAGCTCCAATCCTCCTCAGCCCCCCAAAGGCACCAGGACACTGTGATCATCCTGCTTAGCACCTCTCAATGGATCCTCCCAATTCACCTCTATCTAAGATGAAACTCCTGAGGCCCGCATGCGAGGCTGTCTCAGAGCGGTCCACAGTCAGTGTTGTGTACACACTGCCCGGCTCTATCCACACACTCACCGAGCACACCTTCTCTGCATCCCTAGCCCTGAGTAGGGGCCGAAACCCAGGTGGGCAGGCGCCCACTAAGCATCTGAGTGGCAGAGGGAGAAACAAATCCAGGCTCTGGCCAGCCAGCCTTGCCAGCCTCCTCTCCCACCACACCCCCACACATGCCCACATGGAACTATTTGCAGCTCGCCAAACATGCCACATCCTCCCATGCTTCCTCCCTTTGCGTAGGCTACTTCCTCTGCCTGGAATGTCCTCCTAACCCTATTTCTGAGTCCCTTCTGCCTGGGAAACTCCCCCATCCTTCAAGATTCAGCTCAACCCTCCTCCGAAAGCTTCTGCTGCTCCTCGCTGGGCAGGCCCTCCTCTCTGATCCCCAAACGCTCACTGCAGGGAACAGGTCTTGGGCTGCCTGTAACTGGTGGCCTCTCCCTCTCCCCACCACTCCAGACCTCTAGGCAGAAGGGAAGTTCTTCAGCAACAGTACAGGTATGCCTACATGCACACACATGCACATATGGGCTCTGCATCATGAGCAAACCTCTGCTCCCTCCACTTTGATAGAGGAGGAACTCTTGTCATGGGGGAGGGAGGCAGCCAATAAGGAGACAGAGCTCCTGAAATCCTGGGCACAAGTGCTCCTTTCCTGCCTGGGCACCTTTTCAATTCTATGTGAGAACACTTCCTGCCCCTCCCCTGTCCGAAGGGCTAAGGGGCAGCCTAGGAGGTTACCCAGCATGCCCACCACCTGCTGAGCAGCCCCATACCGAGAAGAGTTGGGAGCCAGCCGAACCAGGTACCAGCAAGGAAGAGATGGGACAGGTCCTAAGACCAGCTGGGCAGTGGCAAGATTGGTCTCAGAGCAGGGGAAGGCTTTCCTGGGCTCCCAGGACAGCCCAGGCCTTCCCTCAGGGGAATGGCTCACTGAGGTTGTCAAGGGCCCAAAGAGGAGGAGTGTCCTGATGGCTGGAAATCCCACCCCCTGTGGTTCAGTGCAGTATCCTTATTGGGCCTGACCTTCGGAAGGCAGCCTGGGCCTTCCAGATCTAAAGGCCTTCTCCCTTTCCTCCCCATATCGATCATTTGGGTAGCTAAGCTCAGAACAAGAGCTGGTGCTCACAACTAGCACCAGCAAGGAACCACACCAGGGAGACAGGGTGGTGGCCAGACCTACCACCAACTTGGGTTAAGTGAGGGGCCCATCCAGAATCTGCCCTCAGAACACAAGTGCTAGGAAAGAGATCCCAGAGTACCTCCTTCAGGCTGTGAGGCCTCCTGAGCCCTAGCCCAGTGAGAAGAGGGCTTGGAGCCTACAGCTTTCGAGTACAGTCTGACCCCACTGGCGCTTCTGGAAAGGCCTTGCAGTACCCTGCTGTGTGATGTCAGTGAAGAGATGGTCCCTGCCTGGCCACAATCTCAATGAATCTGGAAACTGGACAAGATCAATAAATTTCAGGATCCAGGAAGGAAAAATGGTTTCAGCTAGCCCAGACCAAACCCAGCCCTCAGGATCAATAGGAATGGCCCGCCTCGGGTCTGTAGCCTGCATAAGCTGACGGGAAGCTGCCCTGTCCACCAGTCCAAGGCCCAGAAGGCTACTAGACTCCTTCCTGGCAGGCCCACCCAGCCCAGAGCTGCCAGGGAGTGGGAACAGTGGGGCAAGGCCCTTCACTTGCACTGGTGTCCCCTGTAGAAGAGATCAGCCAACCCTGTCCATTACTACAGGGTGAATGGTGGGCTCGTACCCTCCTGCACGTTGCAGGTCAACACAGCAAGCCCCCAGATCCAACCTCCCTGAGAAGCTCAGCCCCAAAGGTACAGTGGAACTGGCACTAGGCAGGAAATGGTGACACAGACAAGCGGGTCAGAGCACAGGACCCACACTTCAGGCTTGAGGGGAGGGAAGTCAGCAGGATGCCACCCTCCAGAGGGGGGACCAGGGGCTTCTGGGAGCTCCCATCTAGAAGTCTTTCAGGGCCTTTCTATTTTCACCCCCAAGCATAATCCTAAGGATATCAGCTGGCATCTGACATGGTGCTCACCACTGGCCTCAATTGCTGCCTTCTAGGCATCAGCTCATTATATCCCTGAGACCCAGGAAGTAAAGCTGTTCAGCAAAGGGCATCCAGCAAGGCAATGTTGGCATCAGGGTTCAAACCCAGGCAGACTGACTCCAGAACCACGCCACATACAATCCACAGCCACTGGGGAGCCCAGGAAATAGGCCTTGCCAAGGGATGGCCTGGGGCTTCCCAAGTGGCGGTAGGGGTAAAGAATCTGCCTGCCTCTGCAGGAGATGAAAGAGATGCGGGTTCAATCCCTGGGTCAGGAAGATACCCTGGAGTAGGAAATGGCTGCTGCTGCTGCTGCAAAGTCGCTTCAGTGGTGTCCGACTCTGTGCGACCCCACAGACGGCAGCCCACCAGGCTCTGCCGTCCCTGGGATTCTCCAGGCAAGAACACTGGAGTGGGGTGCCACGTCCTTCTCCAATGCATGAAAGTGAAAAGTGAAAGTGAAGTCGCTCAGTCGTGTCCGACTCTCAGCGACCCCAAGGACTGCAGCCCACCAGGCTCCTCCATCCATGGGATTTTCCAGGCAAGAGTACTGGAGTAGGGTGCCATCGCCTTCTCCGAGGAAATGACACCTCACTCCATCATTCTTGCCGGGGAAATCCGATGGACAGAGGAGTCTGGTGGGCTGCAGTCCACGGGGTCACAGAGGAGTCACAAAGAGACGACTCAGTGACTGGGCACAGGGCGGAGGGGCCTGCACAAGGGCTTCTCCCCACACTGCACCTTCTCACACGGCCCAGGACAGCTGCAGAAGGCCAGGCCACAGGCAGGCAGAGTACCTACAAGCATCACGTGTCCATGGCATAAGGCCCTCAGAGGTGCAGATGTGGCGGGTGGGTGTGTATGCGCACGTGCCAAGACGGCTGAGCACCTAACAGGAGCTGGGTATGTGGCCTTATCTAGTGCCCCCCAAAAACTAAAATTCTGAAGCAGAGATTCTCAGAAAGACCAAGGGACTTGCTCAGTCACATGCTGGTAAGCAACGGAGCCTTGATTCCAACCCCGAAGGCTACGTCCAAAGCCCTTTCCTCCACTCCTCACCCCTTCTCCTTCCCAAGGCCAGCTCTGTTGGGAGCGCGTCTCGCCTTTCTACAGCTGCCTGCAGTTAACCTGCTATGAGCAAAGGCCTGGGCTGCATGTGGCAGGACAATCGCCATGGGATAGCTGGGTGATGATGGTCTGGGCCTTCAGGAAGCACCAGCTCAGTCCACAACACCCTTGCCTGTCCTGAGGGTGCAACCCCTCACCCTGCCCTTCTCAGGCTCCACGTGGCCTCAGTGCCTTCAGGGGGAGCAGGGGACTCCATCCCCATACCCACCGAAGAGAAAACACGGCACAGGCCAACGTCAGGAAACTCTTACTCAGCCCCTGCAGATTTGGTGACCCCCAGGCCGACTCTCACAGAGACTAGGGGAAGAAAGAAACTTCAGTGTGGTCCAGCTTACTAAAGGGGCCTCCCCAGTGGCTTATCCATAACGAATCTGCCTGCCAACGCAAGAGATGCAGGTTCAATTCCTGCGTTGGGAAGATTCCCTGGAGAAGGAAATGGCAACCTGTTCCAGTATTCTTGCCTAGGAAATCCCATGGACAGAGGAGCCTAGCGGGATACAGTCCATGGCCTCACAGAGTCGGACACAACTGAGCATCTACACAACAACAAGCTAACTAAAGGCAGAACCCAAGCACCACCAGTCCCCTCCCCCACCCCCTCCATGCCTGGAGCAAGCACTCCCTCCTAGGCCTTGATCAGGTAAGCTGAACAGGCTGCCACGCCCCACTTGCCTCAACCAAGCTCCCCACAAAGGGCGGGCAAGCAGGTTACTTAAGCCCCAAATAGCAGCAGAGGTGGCAGCAGCAGAGGGTGGGGCAGGAGGAGGGCCAGGCTGTCAGACGGGACAGGCCCACAGGCATGGTGACAGCAGCCCGACCACTAGGGCCTGGTCACAGGTCAGAACTGGTCAGGATCAAATGAGGTGTGCAGGGTCCTCTCCAGCGCCTTGCCAACAACCAAGGCTCCCAGAGGGACCAGGCCTAGGAGGGGAGGCGAAAGTCACTGTCCAAGTAGGAGAGAGAGAGCACGACAGAACTGTGTGTATGTGTGTGTGCGTGTGCGCGTGCCACCAAGGCCCTCAGGGATGGAAAACAGAATGATTCCTCTGGCACAAGAATCACTAGCCCAGATTTATAGGCTCCTCCCATATAGAACTCCAAGATATAGGGCTCGCCAGCTAACTGACATCCACACATAGACATGTCTCTCCAGGATATACACGTTCAAGCAGCATCTCACGTGAAAGGGTCCATCCACAACAATGCCAAAATCTTACCTTGTTGGTGCCCTTTCCTGTGTTACTTCCTGGGCCCTGAGCCAGACCAGGGGAGCCTTGCCAGGCCTTTCTGAGGAACCAAACTCCCTCTGTCCAGGTGAGACCTGGAAGGGGCGTGGCTGGGAGCTGTCAGTCCACACCTCACCGGGGTGGCCACCCCTCACCTGGTCACTCACTGCCCCACTCACAGAGCCTGAAATAGCCTCACTCCCTCCCACACTCAGAGAAGCCAGGTTCTGGCTCCTGTTGTGTTGTGCTGGGCTGTGCTGGGGAGGGCGCAGTGGGGATGGGACACTCCACAGCTCAGCCACATCCTGTCCCTTCCTCCTGTGAATCACAGCACGCAGGGCCCCATGCTGGACACTGCTGTGCTGGGGGAGGCAGCCAGGGAGCACAAAGCTTCACTTCTCGGCCTTCCCCAGGACTGGAAGAGGCCTGTCCTTCAGGCTTCCCTGACACCTCTAATACCCATGGAGAGGGCCTGAAGGCTGCATCCCTTGGTCCCCACTGTGTACCAGTGCCCAAGACAGAGTGGCACAGACCAGACGCTCAAATATTTGTTAGATGCAAATAAGAAAGCATAAGGAAACTTGGTGAGATAGTACTGCACCATTTGCTAATGACTGTTCGTCTCCTCCCCATGCTATCAGCACTATGGACCCAGAGGCCCCAGTTCTCATGGACCCATCAATCTGTGGTAGCCATGAGAACACGAAACCTGGGGGTCCAGGGTCCCCTGAACCTTCTAGGATCTCTGCCCGGGAGGTGAGCCATCCCAGGTGTTAGGGTGTGACTCAGCTCTGAATGGGGACACAGGTTACTTCCCGAGTGACCCAGGACTGGGATAGACAGGATCAGAGGGGCTGCTCTGACTATGTGTTCATTCTCTGTGCCAACCCGATGGTCACAGCCAGGGCTAGGGCCTAGGCCTGGGTTATGAGTGCCCAGCCTAACAATCCTCCTCACACCTAATTAGCATGAGTGTTTTTTCCACCCATTTTTTGTTGTTACCACTTCTGATCCTCAACCACAGCACCTCCGGGCACTGTGCTGTGCTGTGCTTAGTCACCCAGTTGTGTCTGACCCTGCAATCCCAGGGACTATAGCCTGCCAGGCTCCTCTGTCCATGGAATTCTCCAGGCAAGAATACTGGAGTGGGTTGCCATGCCCTCCCCCAGGGGATCTTCCTAAACCAGTCATCGAACCCAGGTCTCCCGCATTGCAGGCAGATTCTTTACCAGCTGAGCTACTAGGGAATGCCTCACCTGTCACTTGATTTAACCCTTGCCAGCCAACCTAAAAACAGGTGTTTTTAACATTACTCTGAAGATGAGGAAATGCAGGTTCAGACAGGTTATGTGCTATGCCCCAAATCACCCAACAGGACAGTGGTGAGACAGAATCAGAACCCAGGACTGCTAACCTCAAGGCTGTGCTCTCAGGCCATGGGCCCTCAGACTGGTACCCAAGTCAGGATGTGCCTAGCCAAGCCTGGAAATCAAGACCCAGCCCAGAGAGTCTATCACATCCCCAGGAGAGCTGTGTGGTTGACTTCTGGGAGGTGGCTGGGTTAGGAGGCCACGGGGAGGGTGCCCCATGCCAGGATTCTTCTACCTCACTCTTCCCTGAGCCAGCCTTTGGCAATGACCCAAAGGTACCACAGCCCTCTCCCATTCTGGAATTAACACCTCCAATCCAAGAGGTAACATACGGCTTCTGGAACAGGACATGCTGATGAGGAAAGACAAGGACCCTTGTCCCTCCTACTGAGCTCCTGCAGAGGGTTCCAACTGGGTCAGATGTGGGAGGAGGGGCAGGGACCAGGGGAAGGTAGTGGAGAGACTTACACAGCAGAACCTGGCCAGGGTCGGGGTCCGGCGTCTAGTCTAGGAGCTTCCCACAGCCCAGAGCTGCCCCATCCCACTCGGGTCTCAGTGCCATCTCCCAGTCATGTGACCTCGAAACTTCCATGTCTGCTCATCCCTCAACCAGGCCAAGCCGCCTCTCACCTGGACTCAGCCCAGTCTCAACGGCCCCCTGCCGCTCTCCTCCCCTCGCCATGTACTTAGCTTCCTAAATCAAAAGTGGCAAACTCTGCTTTACCTGTCCTCCCAACCCGCTGTTCCTCCCACTGCCTGGCCCAGCCAAGCCTTCTACATCGCTCTCCACCCACGTGTTCACTTGCCACACTTCCTGTTAAGTGCTCTGCAGTTCCCTTCGCCAGAAGGCCCTTCCCAGTAAAGTAAAATTATACTCATGGCAGACCTCCTCTCTGAGCCTCCATGGGAGACTTGAGGCAAACCCAAGCTCAAAGTTCCATGAACATTGAACACAGTACAGTGTCTTGGTGGACATTCATTTTTATGGGCTGACTTGCCAACCCCACAGTTTCCTGAGGGTAGGGACAGGTGTGTTCATCTCCAGAGTGCAGGTGTCAAGCAGAACCTGGCAGAGAGAGGGAGTCAGCATATCCTTGTTTCGACTGAGCACCCCAGTGAGGCCCGCTCAGCACGCAGTGTGGAGGCTATAGGCCTTGCCCACTTGCGCTCTCCAGGCAAAGAAACCAGAGCGGGGGATTCCCAACACCTGGTTTGCCAAGACTCAGAGCTGCCAGCCCATGCAGCAGTGGGCAGCACCACCCCCACAGCATGGCAGGAAGCCACATTGGTGAGCCCTGACTCACCACAGGCTGTAAGTACAGCCAGACACCCACAGGGTGCCTGTGATGCCAGGTTAGTCCTGACCCCAGCATCCCAGACAGCTCACCAGGCTCCAGTTGCCCCCAAGGCCCTCTCTGAACTAGGCAGCTTGACATCCAAATACCTTGTCCCTGGGTGAGGGACCATCATAATGACTGTAAGATTTTATTTCCTTTCAGCAGAAGAGCTGAAAGAGGGAAGGCAAAGAAACAAGTGTGTGTGTGTGTGTGTGTGTGTGTGTGTGTGTGTGTGTGTGTGTGTTAGTTGCTCATTGTGTCCAACTCTTTGCTATCCCATGGCCTGTAGTCCACCAGGCTCTTCTATCCATGGACTTCTCCAGGCAAGAATACTGGAGTGAGTAGCCATTCCCTTCTCCAGGGGATTTTCCCAACCCAGGGATTGAACCCAGCTCTCCTGCATTGCAGGCAGATTCTTTACCTTCTGAGCCACCAGGGAAGTCCCCGATGAAACAAGATACAACCCCAAAGAGAGGGCAGCATCTGAATGGCCTGGCTTTAGAATGCTGGCTTCAAATGGGAATGAAAGAAGGCCAGAAGAGGAAGCAACAGGGCAAAGCCCCGGCAGAGCCTAGGGACACACAGTGGCACTCAGAAGTTCGTGGGAGCCGCAAGGCAGGGACACGAGACTGGGACAAGTAGAAAGCCAGCACATGGGTGCATGCAGCAAAGTCCAGACTAGATCTGGAAGGAGCTTCAAGGTCAGAGAGGAGGTGGTCGGCACAGCCAGCTCAATGATTTCCCCACCCATTCCTCAGAAACCAAAACATCCCTAGCCCAACAAGCCCTGCCCCACATCTGTCCAGGGGGAAGAACCCCAGCCAGGGCACAGGAGGCTCCTTACCATGTGGGGGTTGTCATAGTAGACAGCAATGGAGCGGAGCTTGGGGGAGATGCTGCAGCTCTCCGTGAAAAGCGGCCCAGTCTCACCGTAGGGCCCCACGTGGAACTTGTAGGCCACGGTGACGTTGCGGATGGGGGGTGAGCCAGCACTCACTGTCACCCCAGCCAGCAGCCCTGAGTACCCGGCAAAGGCCAGCAGCGTCAGCAGCAGCAGCAGAGTCAGGCCCCCAATCAGGCCCAGGAGGAGCAGGTCCGACATGGCTCTGTGCCCCCCACGCCACACCCCAAGGCAGCTGCAAAGGAGACAGAAGGGAGAGGAGGCTGGTAGCCTGCTCTGACCAATGTGCCTGCCTGCCCGCCAGCCAGCTGTGGCCCAATCTCAGCCCTGCCTTGGGTGCTCTGACCCGGGAGGGGGAGGCGCCGGAGGTGTTTACACACACAGTGACCTAGAAGGGAGCTACAAAGGATGACTGAAGCCACAAGCCTCTTTATTTCTTAATCACAACTATGGAGACTCTCCGAGCAACTCTGTCAGCTGGCAGTCGTGGTCACACCTGGGGAAGCTGAGTCACGGAGAGGCGCAGGAGTGAGTCAGCAGGGGACATATGTCTGGCCCATCAGGGGCAGCTGATCGTACTTCGGTCCTGATCAGCTGCCCCTGATGGGCAGATGTCAGCCTGCCCGCCAGCCTTTTCCCCACACTGCCTCTTCCTTACAACTGAGACACACTGCCTGCCCAGCCTCCCCAAACCTTGTGAGCCACTGCCAGAGGGAGGAGGGGCAAGCACAGGGCCCTCTTATTAAAACTAGGGAAACCATGAGGAATGAAACCTCAGGGGGAAAAAATGTGCCACAGGAAGGGGCTCGCATAGGAAAGTCTCTTTGACTAAACACATCTGTTCCAAGAAATACTGCTATCCAACAAGCTCATCCATCCAGAACCAAAGGAGAGGCCAGGTTAAAGGGGGCCTGAGCAGCCAGAGCAAAGTCCAGCGCTATGCTTCCTGGACTTGCTGAGCTCCCCAGGCTAAGAAGCTTCATCCCACTTCTCCAGTCTACAGAGCAGAGGAAGAGGCAGAGGGAAACAGACTAGAAGTGGACACACAACAGGGAGGGTGCATCCCATGGGGGAGGGGTGCTGGCCAGGCAGGAAGTCAGACGTGGGGTCCAACGGCTGCTCCGCCCCGCCCCCTTCCTTCCCTTCTCCCCAACAGCTCTGGATGTTTGGAATTTCGTTGTGGGGGTTCAGCTCTCCCCCACTGACCTCCTGTACTAGATAGTTCACAGAGAGGCATCATGTAGGTTTGCTAGGGGGTGTCTTTTCCTTTCTGTGTATGTCATTTATCTGATGATTCTCCCTCTTCCTCACTGGACTTTCCCTGCTTCACCTATTTGCTATCTGCATGGTATAAGCAATAAAGATACTCGTTTTAGGGGAGGGAAAAAAAAAAAAAGCAGAGAAGATATCCAAGAGCAGGCTGAGGGACACAACCCATAGGCTGGTGTATGAGCCATTCCAGACAGACTGCCCAGACCTCCATGCAACTTGGGGCCAGAAGACTAACGCTCTTAGAGGGTTTGACCTCCATCACCCAGGGTGGGGGCGGTGGGGGAGGAACACACCACAGAGAAGACTATAGGGTTCAGGAACAGAAAATCAACCCTGCAGCTCTATGGAAAACTTAGGTGTATGGAATAATTTATTCCCTGTGGATTCTGGGTCTCAAAACTTCTTTCAGAAGAACTGTCTTTGCAGTCAACGTGCACAGAGCGTTTGTCTCACAGAAACGGACAGTAAACTTCTAGACCGTTGGCATCATGACCTTGCGTTGTATCGCAATGGTCTTTTCACCCACCCTTCCTCCTACCCTACAGTTGCACTTTCGGATGCATTCTTTGTCTTCCTCAACTCGCCTTCAGTTAGTCTCACACCTGATTTCTTTGATGATGATAAGAAAGTGAAAGAAAGAAAGTGCAGTCGCTCAGTCTTGTCTAACTCTTTGCAACCTCATAGACTGTAGCCCACCAGGCTCCTCCGTCCATGGGATTTTCCAGGCAAGAGTACTGGAGTGGGGTGCTGTTTCCTTCTCCGGGGGATCTTCCCAACCCAGGGATCAAACCTGGGTCTCTCACATTGCAGGCAGACGCTTTACTGTCTGAGCCACCAGGGAAGTGGCACTGTCTGAATATTAAAACACAGCTACTTCATTAATCCTCAAAACCAGATGGGTATGGATCAGAAAACAAGTGGTTAGAGATTAAGAGACTTGCCCAAGGTCACAAAGGTACTAAACAGAACTGCCTGGACAAAATGCAGGCAATAAGAATCCAGGTAGTCTGATTTTCTCATTTCCACGTCTCTCCTCCCTGGGAACAGGACTTCCAGAAAAGCTCAAAAATTTAATCTATATTGGACATCTCTGAATGTCCTGAATTGGACATCTCTGAATAGGAGAAGGAAATGGCAACCCACTCCAGTGTTCTTGCCTGGAGAATCCCAGGGACAGGGGAGCCTGGTGGGCTGCCGTCTATGGGGTCGCACAGAGTCGGACAGGACTAAAGCGACTTAGCAGCAGCAGCAGGACATCTCTGAACCCAAGGCTCTTAGCTGGAAGCTCTCAGCATCTAAGTCTCCCACTTGTCTTGGGAGTCTCTGGCCCTTGCTCTCTCCGCTGCACACTTCCTGTCTCTTCAAAGGAGCTTAGTTCCTGGAACCCTTCTCTTCCTCTCACTTCCTAAACTTCCTAGACACTTCCTAAACTGGTCAAAAGAGGCGGGGAATGTACCTGGGGTCCCCGCTGAGCTCTGGGCAGCACGGAAAGGAGGTGGGGCAAGGGAAAGGGAAGAAGAAGGGCTGGAGAAGCTCACCTCTAAAGCCAGGCTCACTTTAGCAACTCATGGCATCCAGCGCGGCAGGGGCCAAAGCTCCAAGTGCTCCAGGGCTGAGGGCAGAAAGAAAATAACCACTAAGCCGGGCGCCCTGCCCTAACTGATCTCTTATCAGGGAACGCCCACAGGGGCCTCGACAAGAACTCTCCCCTCCACAAGACGTGGTGTACCTCCACCACGCCCTCAGACCCCTTAGGGAAATCAGAAGCCAGATTCCGCCTGAAAAATGTCAGCTCTTCACTAGACTTCTGGGCATACACCTCTGTACTTGGAGCGTCCTCTTCCTGGAGGGGTCCAGCCACCGCGCCTGGCCCTAAGCCAACCCCTGCCGCTGACCCTGGGCAGGC
This sequence comes from Budorcas taxicolor, assembly GCF_023091745.1. NCBI lineage: Eukaryota > Metazoa > Chordata > Mammalia > Artiodactyla > Bovidae > Budorcas > Budorcas taxicolor. The sequence goes on along the minus strand of NC_068910.1, from coordinate 11,382,095 downwards.
TGTGACCCCTCTCGGTTTCTCCTCGGGTCAGAGAGGCCGGAGCAGACAATCTGGGAGGGCCGCCCCGCGCTGGCTTCCTGAAGCAGCTCACGTGCGCCGCGGCGGCTGGCCCGCCCTTAAAGGGCCAGCCACAGGCAAAACTTTTAGCGCCGAAGATTTGAGAATCAGAGGGGCCTGCGAAGGGAGGAGAGGCTGCCTCCACTCTGCAATCACGGCGTCCAGCCCCGGCTCACCCTCGCCTCGCTCTGTAACCAGCCCTTTCCTTTTCAGCACGACCTCTAGGGGTCCCACGCACCTCTGCAACTTACAAGGAAGTTAAAGTTTTCAGCCACCGCTGTGTGGCGCGGCCTCAGGAGACAGGGGCGGAGTTTACGTGCGGTTCTGGTCCAGTTGTCGGACCCCGCCGCCCACCCCCACCCCTTCGCCCGCCCCGGAGTCCCTAGTCTCCGGTTGTGCCGTGCACCGGTGGCCGAGGCAGAGGGTGGCCCGAGATGGTAGAGTGGTCCAAGGTCGCGTTCGGGCCCTTGGATGAAGCCGGGACGAGCTGTGGGCGTGATGAGATGCAAAAAGCGGTTGGGCCGGGGTCACGGTGGGGACGCGGGTGGCCCTGAGGTCGCGCCCAGGCGCACGGAGGTTCCAAGCCTCTGGCGCGTGTAGAGCCACCCCGGCGAGGACACCTCCCAGACCTGGCCCTCACCTCAGCGGCCACCAGCCGCCGACGCCAATCCGCGCACGCGGCTTGGTCTCGGAGCCTGCGCGCGCCCGCCGCGCACGCTCGCTCCGCCCCCTCTCGCGGCAGGACGTGGCCGTGGCCGTGGGCGCGTGCGCGCGGGGCCCAAGGGCGGGGCCTGCCCCGCCCGCCCCGTGTCCATGGCAACAGACGTATGCCTGTCCTGCTGAGCGGTCGGGGGCCAATGCCCCCCTGTACTTTCATGCCTCCCACAAGCTACTGGGCTGCAGGTCGACGGTGACTTAGAAACGATCTTTTAACTTCTGGACTGTCGAGAGTGCCACGACAGGAGGGGGGAGTAGAGAGGCAGTCTGGGGTCCCAAACGGCTGCACCGGAGGGGATCCTTGGCAGAGGTTGGGAAGCGCAGCACAGCAGTACACCTCTGGCCTTTGTTTCACCCTAGGTACTGTCACTTTGTCTCACTGAGGGCTTCCCGACAGACCTGGGAACCGAGCAAGGCAAGACCACTTGCTCCCATTTTACAGCTGAAGCTCACAGAGGAAGTGGGATCCCATCTCGGACAGCGCAGATAGCAGCTACCTCCAAGACTCGGCGTCTACCTCTCCCCTCTTCTGCCCCCCTTCCCCCCGCCAAACGGAGCACAGAGGTGATCATTCTTCCATCCAACATTTATTGGGCATCGCTTCCTGCTAGTACAGTTCTAGGGGCTGCGGATACTAAATGAACAAAATCAAGGCCCTGACCTCCTGAAGCTCACCGGGGTGGCGGGGGCGGGGGGGGGGGGTGCACTCCACCTTCCAGGTTCCTCCTTCAGTACCCTAGAGGTGGATGGGGGAGGCCCGTCTGCCCTTTTAAGTTACGTACTCTACACATACACACACACAGTGTGCGTGCTCAATCGTGTCCTACTCTTTGCGACCCCATTGCACGGTAGCCCGCCAAGCTCCTTCCTCTCCATGGAATCTTCCTGGCAAGAATACTGGAGCGGGTGGCCATTTCCTAATCTAGGGGATTTTTCCCCACTCAGGGATTGAACTGTATCTCCTGCATTGGCAGGCGGATTCTTTACCACTGCACCAAACCCCAAGTCAACTGTAAGCTCCTTGAGGACACGTTCAATCTTCAGCTAGTGTTTTTGCTGCTGCTAAGTCACTTCAGTCGTGTCCGACTCTGTGTGACCCCATAGACAGCAGCACACCAGGCTCCGCCGTCCCTGGGATTCTCCAGGCAAGAACACTGGAGTGGGTTGCCATTTCCTTCTCCAGTGCATGAAAGTGAAAAGTGAAAGTGAAGTCGCTCAGTCGTGTCCAACCCTCAGCGACCCCATGGGCTGCAGCCTTCCAGGCTCCTCCGCCCATGGGATATTCCACGCAAGAGTACTGGATTGGAGTGGAACTACAAAAACAACAAAGCATTCTTCCAGGGCCCTGAAGATAAAACCTCACCCTCCTGAGAGGCCCAGTCCTGCAGTGGAGGGGATGGGGCAGGGGACAACTCTGCTCATAAGCTTATCTACATGACAGGCCAGATCAAGAGCTACTTAGGTGCTCCTCACACAGAGGACTGGTTGGGAAGTGAATCATTTTTTGGGGGGATCCCACTATACTAGCAAAGGGTAGACCGAGCATATGGAGGCACTTGTAGCTGGTTTCTTTTCCTTCTACTTCACACTGTTCTGTCCACAGGAAGGGAAGACTGAACCTCATCTACAGGGCTCTGGGCCAACCAGAATGGGTAGCTGACTTCTCAGAGGCACTCAGGGCTGGGCTGGCAGATTGTGGCAGTTGTGTTCTACTGGTGGATATTAGGCAGATGATCAAACCCTCTGGGTGCCCCCAGGCAAATGGATATGAAGGCATTTCCTGTGTGACCAGGAAGGGCTGGCTACTGCCTCAGACAAGACAGCCTCTCTCTGCATGGTCAGTTCTGCTTCTCAGAAGCTGATGAACTTCTCCCAGGAAACCGTTGTCTGGAGAGGCCCTTTCATCTTGTCCTCTCTGTTCACTTCCTTGAGCGTGGTAGGGGAACTCCAGAGCCCCATGTCAGAGTTCAGGATGTGTCTTAGGAGCCTCAGCACCTCTGTGGTGAAAGCAGAGTTGGCCTGTGACTGGGGCTGCAGGCTACCAGGCTTCACTGCAGGCCGCTCTCAGCAAAGCCAGCTCTGCCCTTGGTAGGGTTCCTGCAAGGCCTCTCCTAGCCACCAGGGGACAGCAGTCCAGGCACTCTCCACTACCCCTAGTAGCATGTCGGAGCAGAGCTGATCACCTAGCCTCTGGGATCATCTCCCTCCCCCATGCTCCAGTCTGTCCTGTCTCCCAACAGCCTGTATTCTTTCATGAGCCCAGATTTGGCCTTGGTCTCCTCCTTCCTTCCCTGTCCAAACAATTCCCACAGAAGCTCTTTAACCTTCCTGTAGTAAATTCCAGACAGTGTTTCCCCAAACAGGAAACAAAGCGTAGACAACCTCCTCCTCCTCCCTCTTCAGGTTGGTTCTCTCTGAAGCGGTGATTAGATCCTCTAATTCAGATGAAAAATGGAGAATGCACATGCAATGTAAGATGCTCTGCAAGCCCTGCCGCCAGCCATCTCCCACCTTCTGAAGGCCAACCCCTGGCCACTCACAGCCTAGTTAGGGCTACCCCTGCAGGACTCGCCATGACTGAGGGACCAGCCAGCCTCAAGCCACCTGGAGTCAGCTTTGCTATTTCCTCTAGAGCCAGGAAATGCAGTTTTCTTCAGGTGAGTCAAGGCAGAAAAAGTCTAGTGAACACCACAGCATAAAAAGAGCCTGCCAGCCAACTGTCTTCTGTTCCCACCCCCAGAGGTGCCATCTCAGCATCCACACTGCTCTAAGTTATATCACCCAGCCACAGAGCTGTTCAGACAATTCCTTGATTAAACAACACTGCCTTCTTCAGTTTACATTTTATTTTACAAAAAGAGAAATAAAGAAAACTGATAGGCAGTTATACTGACTTACAATTGTTCTGTTTGCTTTTTTAAAAAAGTGACATGAAACACAAGTAAAAATAAATACGTCATAGAAACAGCCAGTTGCCCAGTCTCTAGGGCAGGAGCACCTGCCCTGCTGAGAGAGGAGGGAAGCCCGTGATCACACCAGCAGCTGGAGCACTCAGCTACAGGTGCTCCTCAAAGCCAGGCGCAGGTCCCAGGCCTCAGGGGGCGTCCTGAGGAAAGAAGACGGAAAACCAAAGCCAGGTGCCAGGTCCCTGGGGCCACCTCATCTCCCCCTGACTCCCCCTGGCAGCAATGTGGCCTTAGTGGTTATCCATTGCAACCCCCTCAACCCACCGTGGACCCCCTTCCCCGACCCCTCTGGAGAGGGTACAGGAAAAACACAAGTCGGGCAGGCTGAGGGGATTCTTCTGGTGAGTCCCCAGCCCACCCTGAGTAACACAACCAGACAAGTCAGTTTACACCCGTGTGCACATAAGCACATCTGTGCACACACACACTCTACCACACACACACACACACACACACACACACACACACACACACAAACCTGGACTGAGCTCTCTTCCAGGGGAGGGCCCTAGGTCAGGTCACAGTATGAGGTCCCCTCTTCTGAATATTATCCCAATAGTGGTAACGGAGTACTCAGATCTCCCCCGGCCCCATCACTACCGCCTGTCTAGTTACCTCTCCCCCACACACTAGATGATGATAGCAAACAGACCTCTGAGAGAGGAAAGGAGACCAAGTCCCCAAACCACAGAGAAGGTGGACTCTGCCTGCTCAGCAAGTTCATCGTTAAGACTCGGGTATTCATAAAAGGACTAGAGCCAAGCCGGTGGCACAGCACACACGCAAAGGGGTCACAGTGGAATATACAGGGCAGAAGAGTCAGTCAGGAGAGTCTGCAGGTGAGTGAGTGGAGAGCATAACCTTCTCAGACAGACCATGAGGTGCAGACATCTTTCTTGGGAACAGTCTGCCAAGGGCCAGAAAAGTCTGCTAGGGACCTAAAGGTGGCAGGAGTTCCTCTCTCGGGAGTTTTGGTGCAAGGAGAGTCACTGAGCTGGGTGCACAGGAGGCCACTGCTCAGAGAGGAGAGGCTGGTCTCCTGTAGAATCACAGGGGACTGGGAAGCACGAGGGGGTTATGAACAGAAACAGAGAAACAGGAATGTAAAGCCCCAGAAAACCTTCCCCCAAGGGATGAGGACTCAATTCAGAGCGATGCCAGGCACGCACAGACAAGAGTGCCTTGCTCCGACTGCTGTGGGAGTGACAGTCCCACTCAGACTGCTAAAAGCTTGGTTGAGTGTTTCAACCTATCAGCAAAATGTTACCCCAGCTACTTGCTTCATGTCCTGGAGTGGGAAATGTTCATATTTAGCTGTGAATCACAAGTATATATAGATTCTACACACTAGTTCCTAGGCAGTAAGAGTTCTAAGGACCAGAGATATCCTGAAGTCAGAAGATGCTTAAGACAGATGCTTGAGAAGCATAACTCGAGGCCGTGAGAACTCTGCAGATATCTAATTTGAAAATGATATGGATCCAACATGGTTCACTTACTTTCTCACTTCAATGGCTAATCTGTCTCTGTTGAATTTTTATCTACAAAGAAACTGAGACAGCAAATCAAGCATTACTACAAGTGATGTAATCCTGAATCATTACATAGTACTATATCCCCAAGATTGAGGACTTAGGCTAAACCAGACAGACGGGGCATGAGAGGCCCTTGAAAACACACTATGGAAGACAGCAGTGAGGGAAGATGGCTAAACCTGATCTGCCCTCCCTCTTACCATCCTTCCCTTACTCAAGCCAGAATGGTGGGTGGGCATCACTGCCAAGTTGTTTCTCATCAGAGGAACAGTAAAACATCATTCTTAGGTCCTGAGACAGCTCCTGCTTCCCTCACACATGCATGCACGCTTGCCTACCTGCACACAGAGATAGCAGAAATGTCAGAGAAGTGTTTTCAGGTTCATTTTTTTTTTTTTTTGTAAAGGAAAACCACGAAACCAGCAGCACTCTAATTTCCCATGATCCTAGCCCTACTCCCTTATGCAGCTTACTCCCTATAAGCTGCATAAATCAAAGAAAACCTTGTCTACCCAGGACAGCCTCCCAAAACTACGGCCTCTCCTGAGGTGAAGCACGACTCAGCCCCTAGAACCACTGGGAAGAGGGCAGGCTTGTAATGGCACTGAGAACACCCATTTGCTTCCCGGTACCTTTAAAAGCCCATCCCTCCAGTGACTGATTTTAGTTCCTTGCTGGGATAGTTTCTGGAGTCTCACAGTCTGCTGCTGTGATTTCCTAGAGGCAAACTCAGAAATAACCCTCCTTCCCCAAACACACACACGTTCTCTGGGATCCCAGTGCTCCGGGGCCTTAGAGACATCATTTGTAGCCCGGGTGGTGAGTGTTCCCTGCAAATCAGAGATCCAGGCTAGCTTACTCCCTCTGCACCAGCCTCAGCCAGAGAGCCCACTCCAACTCAGCCCCTTCACCATTCATTCTTGGGATGCATCCAAGAAAGCACTGTTGGAACTGCTGTTTTTAAATTATTAAAAATAATTTGCATAGCTAAATTGTAGATCTAAGGCTTCTATGAAGAGGAGAGTTAAGTATCTGACAGGGTGCTTATGAAAACAGAAAGCAAGCTCCTGAAGTTCCACTTCTGGTGTAACTGAACAGTGCACGCATACGCACACGCACACGCACACGCACACACACGCACACGCAACAGCCATCTCCTTGTCTCTTCTTGGGGATAATAACCCAGAGTGTGCTAAGACCCCCCCAACAATGGAAATGGGCTGTTCAGAAGAGCTGCAGAAGCAGCTACTATGAGGGGCGACCCGGCTAAGCTGCCCCCAGGGCTCAGAAGAGGCAGGCGCGGCAGCTGCCCAGCCAGTGAGGAGGGACCAGTGGGAAGGCGGTACAGCTCTGAAGCCAGTCAAGGCTTGTTTTCCCTAAAGAACTGCCCAGCAAGGTCTCAGCAGTAGGGACAGAAAAGCCAAAAGGAAGACAGTGCTTAAGCTTAAAGACTAGATACCCCTCAGCCTCCAGCACTGGTGATAAGGGGAGACTCAGAATGACCGATGTGTTATGATGATTTAAGGCTTCTACAGAGGAAGGGCTCCTCCACGTTCCTTCAAAGAGGATGGAGGTAGCAGACACCAGGGCCCACACTGATCACCCGATATGCTGAGGAAGCCAAACATTTCCCGATATGAACTCAACTGTCTGTTCTGTCAACCCAGCAGCCACCTACACCCAGCTTCACTTTTCAGCATAGAGCCTGCCTCTAGGGTCATCCCAAGAGGACACACCTCCGAATCTGGGGTCACTTACTTTCCAATTGCAAACTCCATGATCCTAAGTTTCAATCACTGTGTAATGAGTCGCATCATCACTAATACCCAGTTGCAGGATTCCCCGAACTTCCTGAGAGGCCATTTGCTGAAAACATAGTTGCTTAGTGTAGACCTTGATCAAGGCTGACTCTCTTTCCTTGGTCAATTCGCCATCCACTGGGATTTACTAACCAGCAGCTGTGGGGTCTGAAACATCTTAAACTTTCCCTTCCCAACATCTACCCTCCTTACCCTAACCTCCCCTCCCACCCACCCCCCAAAAAAAGAACCAAGACACATGAAAAGTCCAAATAATAAATAATTGCCCATAAGAAATAAATTAACATGGAGCTCTCTAATGGGGAAGGAAAGGAAAGGCCAAGAAAGGCCGCCAGGACGGGCAGCTGGGGGCACGGCTCCATCTTCGTGAAGAACGTCTTTTCTGGCCACAACTCCACGACCTCCCGCTCACACTCTGCAGTGCTTCTCCCTCCCAGCTTCAGCACACTGACACTCTCTCACACGCCCAAAAGGCAGATCTTGCTCAGAGAAAGCCACTGGGGAAAGAGAGATTGGTAATGCCCGTTTTCTCTGATCATCTCCCCCCAGTCTTGAATCAAGTGTGGCTCTGATAACCGGGGACTTGGGTTAGCTGGGCCTGGTCTTCACCCAACTAGAAGGAAACTTGTGGTTCCCATGGCTCTTCTCCTGGGCTCACCCTGATGTTCATAGTAATAGTTGCCATGAACCACCATGCTCTGATTTCCATTTTATAAAAGATAAATTCATTTCTTAGTTTCCCCCTTAGTCCCTCCCTCCCTCCCTCCCTTCCCACCCACCTGCACCCCTGCTCTGTTACATACATGTAAGTACATATACACACACATACACACACACGTACACACGCACACACACCTGGTCTGCTTCTTTCCCATCCCCTAAAAAGACCCCACTCTGCATGGAATCTCAGTCTGCCCACCCTTCTTCTCTTCCCCTCCCTCCCTCCCCTCCCCTTCTCCAGACCAAGCTAAGTCACCCAGTAAGGCAGCTCTCTCGGGAGAGAATGTTCCCAAAGACAGAAATGGGACGTGAGCTTCCACCCTCAGACGGGCAAGCAAGCAAGCAGACAGCATGAGCAAGGCAGGCAGGAAGAGAGGCAGGCTGCCCTGCCCCTCCATTCCTGTTTTAGGTCCCTGATTTCCCACTATTGCTGCTCTGTTGGAATTTTTTTTTTTTTTTTTTGCCTCTTTTGTTAAAACAGCAACAGAGCCCTGCCACCTATGGTCAACCACCCTTCTTTGAACTCTTCCTTTCCCCTCTTGCCAAGGGCCCTATTCTCAGAAACCCCAGATTGCTGCCTTCCGTCTGGGTGGGCGACCTGCTGGGGGCCCCGAGTGAGGTGGAGAGGGGATCCCCAGCTATTTCCCAGTGACCTCTATTACATCATCGTCCTTATCCTCATCATCATTGGAGCTGAACCCCACCTCAGCAACCTCATGAGAGTCAAATGGAGGCACCTGGGACCGGAGGAGGCCACCAGCTGGGTAGCCTGTGTGTGGGGATATGTAGCCGGGGTAGACAGACATGCCCCGAGAAAGGTTGCTGGGCAAGACAGGGGAAGGAAAAGGCGCGAACATCCTTGGCTCGGACAGGAGTGGCTGTGAGAATGGGAGTGAGTAGCTGGGGAGTATCCCTGTTACAGAGGGGTTGAGCATGAAGGAGGGGTTGCTGGCAGTGACTGAGGTAGCCGTGGAAGAGGAACTGACGGGGCCTGCTGGCACCAGAGGGTCAGTAGTCACTGGAAACACCAGGCGGGCATCTGCCAGCAAATTGGACAGCTGGTAGTAGGAGGGGGTACTGCCCATGAACAGGGAGTTCTCCCCAGCCTGGGAGGTGAAGGGGGGGGTGAGGTTATGATTTAAGGAGACGGGTGGCATGGCAAACCCGCCAGAAACTGGATACCCGTGTTCATACGGCTGCACGGGAGCTGGCAGATGGCCCTTCCTGGACCGCCGGCGGGCTGACTCCTGGGCAGCAGGTGGGGTGGCCAACTTGCGCTTGTGGCCCCGTAAGTCCAACACTGGGTGCCTGTCGCCACAGGGCTGGCCGGTCACCAGGAGGGAACTATTGAGGCAATGAGCCCCATGTCGAGGCTCAGTCCCGAGGGTCCCAGGAACAGCACTGCTGTCCACAAGTGGAGCCGGGGGGCCAGGCAGGGCGGCACTGGAGCTCGGGGAGCTCTGGCGGGACTCTCGGGCAGCAGCCACATCCGCATACTGCTGGAGCTCGCTGATGATCTCCGGGCTGTCTGGAGAGACGGGCCGGGCCAGCCCCTCGGGCTCAGGGGCTTTAGGTGATGAGGCACTGTGTCTGCCGTTGCTTGTAGATTCGAGAGAAGGCCCCTGGGAACCTGGGGACAAAATGTAGGTAACTGAGAACCAGAATGGCCAGGGAGGGAAGGAGAGGATAAGACAAAAGTCCATTAGGGAAAAAACCCTGTCCTGTGGTTCTCAAAATTCAAATAGTTTCCTGTACAAACAATATAATCTAGTCAACTTTTCCCAGTCACAAAGAAAGAAGTCTTTTGATCTAGGAAATAAGTCCATCCAAGGAAAGACTTGTAATCTCGCTGTAGCTCAGTTCCCTGTAAAACTCCACCAAGGTGAATCCTATGAAATAATGGATATGAAATGCCAGATCATCCTTTCAGTCAAACACTTTCTGGGGACAAAGATGGTCAGTGCCCATGATGGGAAAAAAAGAGGAAAAGGAAGTTTAAAAAGCAGTCTATCCTGGTTAAAAACAAAACAAAATCCATGGCCATGAAAGATGACTGGTACAACTAAGAAATCTAAAACGGCAAGGCTAGTAGGTAATTATTACAGAATTGTTATACTTTTTTTTTTACTGTGATAATGGTGCTGTGATTAGGAGGAGTACACATTAATCTCAGCAAATGTGTACTGAAATATTTAGGGGTAAAATGACATGATGTCTTCAACTTACAAATAGTTCAAATAATAGGAAAGGAGAGAAAGGAAAAAGTTTCTGAAAAAGGTATCAGCCACCGGCTAGAGCTGCAGGGTACGTGGGTGCTCACAGTGCTTTTCTTCAACTTGTCTGGTGTCTTGACAATTTCCATGACAAAAGCTGAGAGCAAGAACAGTTTAGTTTCACACCTCATGGTGGGAGGACAAGTGAGACCACTCCCCTAGCTAGAGGGGACTTTTGCAAGAGTTCTTAATGTTGTTTCTGCGCCACACGTATGTTCTTTGACCTGGCAATCTGACTTCTAGGAATTTTTCCTATAGATACACCACGTGACTGTGAACCAGAAGCATAACGGAGGAGCAGAACAGGTCCAGGCACAGGGAACTCGGCAACGCGCTGCGTTATACCCATCTACCTGCATCTTGTGCAAACCTTCACCGAGGAACATCTCAAGGAAGGATAAGAAACAAGCACTGAGACGCACCAGTGAACGAAGAAAAGAACAAACAGTACATTACAGGAAGTTCAGCATTTGTTTTCGGAATACAAAGTTACATACATATATAGTATGTGCATAACATATATTGTTTTAATATATACACACGTGCACATACATATCCCTGTACCATGTACATGTATAGAATATAGAATATCTCTTGAGAAAAAGACAAAAAACAAGAATAAGCACTTCCAGGAAGGAGCAACAGATGGCTGGGAGTGCAAGGGAAGAAAAACTTCTCACTTTACTCCTGGTGAACCATGTATATACATTGTCTATTCAAAAAATAGTAACAAACCAAACCTGTCAAAAATGCCACGTAGGTCAATGGAAAGTAGAAGCCACTATACCTGAGGCAGCCATCCGACCATCTTCAGGGGCCTTTGGTTTGCCAGTCGCCCGGACAGCAAAGATTCGCCCATCGCTGGTACGGATGTATGTCCCTAAGGAGAAGCATGAGGCAGACTATGAGGAGCAGACATGCAATACAGCCAGCCCTGGGAACTCCAGGCTTAGCCACTGTGGGCTCAGAAAGAGCTATAAAAGTGGTCTCACACTTTCTCTCAAAATCCCTGCAGTGAGGAGTGGGATGACTGAGCTGCGGACCCAATATTACTCCTTTACTCCACAAACACTGTGTGACTAACATATACCAGACACTGTTCCAGACACTCAAGTATATACAAGACAGAAAAGGGCCCTGTGTCTCATGGAGCTCAACTCTGGAGGGGGAGACACACAGTCATACTAGGAAGTATCGGGAAAGGGTAAATGCAGTGAAGGGAATTAACAGGGTGCTGTGAAAGACAGTAAGTTGGCTCCCTCTGTTCTGGCCCAGGGCCTCCGGTCTGGGTCCTCCTCTTGATTGGGGAAGAAACAGCCTCACTGCCTCAATAACTGCCCTCCCTTGGTAGGAATAAATCAAGATGGGCATTCTATTCCCATGTGGCACTAGTCAACCTTCCCTTGGTCTTGGGCATGTCTTCTGATCTAGTTTTTGGTGCCAGGGCTGCCTCTTGGCCAGAGGTCACCATATTTTTTTCTTAAAGCATCAGTTGGTAAATATTTTTGGCTTTGTGAGCCGAAAGGGCTCTGTTGCGACTACTCAACTTGGCTGCTACAGCATGGCAGCTGGGCATGGCAGTGCTCCAAAGACCTTTATGGACACTGATATGTGAATTTCATATACTTTTCATGTCACAGAATAAATGCTCTTTTGATTTTTTTCCAACCAACTGAAAATGACTGAAGATATAAAACCCATTCTTACTTCACAAGTATAGTAACAGCAAGCAGGCAAGATCTGGCCCGTGGGCCACAGTCTGCATACCACCACCGCCTCCCAGCTCTAGGCTAGGAAGAACCTAGTAAGGGGGCTGTGGACGACCTTCTCTGGGTATCATGTATTTCACAGCATCTTTTCCCTGAAACTAAGGGTGCTTTAACCCAACAGAGACTAGGGCAAAATCTCCTTACTAAACAAAGACCCTCAGGGAGCATCACAGAGCACAAGCTGACATGAAATAAAGGCTTTAACTGTATTCTGACACCAGCCGGGATTTCTCCAGAAATCCCATCTGGAGAACTTCATGAGGCCAGAGGCAGCAGACTTTTCAAATGACCACACTCGAAAATTCTGTCATGTAACCCAGGTATACTAATTCATCCACCCACTGCATTTCCTAGTTGGAGATGTCTACTTCACCCTAGTCAAGCAGCTAAGACAGCACAGCGATACAGGTGTTTGCTTCTAACCTACTCCATTCTACCTTGGGCCTCTCCGTGTGCCATGCAGCTGTCAGACATTAAGCTTTTGATCGCCAGGACATCCATCTTGGATAACAAACTGACAGCTGTCAGGCACAGCTGCTAGCTCAACTACGAGATAAGCCACCTGGCTGCTCTCACCCTTGAAAAGTTCCTTATTAGAAAGCCTGGGGTAACCTGGATAAATAATCCTTGAGTGATTCTCGCCTTTCCTTTCCCACACACCAATTCCCACTCTTATGTTTTAAATTCACCAATAAAGAATAAACCTGTGAAACCCCAGCCACTTTTGGACCCTAATAAGACAGAGACCCAAGCCCACACACTGACTTTCTACCTACCACCTTCCTGTGTGGCCCTGGAGTATGCTGTGTGCCCTAGAGGACCTGTGAGTAATAAGCCTTGTGTTTTCAAAGTTGCCTGATGGTGGTTGCTGAGGTGCATCCTGCCATCGTGATAAGAAAAACAAGGGCTGGTCCAGTCACAACACTGGCTCTCAGGAAAGGTATGCGGGGCTGGCCACAAGCAGTGCAGGACCGGACGAGCCTCTCAGGCGTTCCTGGCTGGTGCTATCGACAGCTGAGACCAACGCAGAGCAATGAGTTTCTTCAAACCCACTGTGAGAGTCTCCACAAAGAAGATGGCAAAATACAGAAAGGCAGGGACCACAACCCCTTTCTTTTAAGCCACTGACAGCTATCCTTTAAGCCCACCCCAAACTGGCTAAGCTCCTAGAAATGTTATTTTCTCAGGCTTCCCCTACGTTCCCCCACTCTTATAGGATGATTCCTATCCCTGCTCCAGCTCAAGCCATATGTCCTGATTCTGCTGGCCAGCTCACCACTCTCAACCAAAGAGAGGGGAGGGGGCTCCTCAGGCAGGTGCTCACCTTTCGTCCCACGGATGATGTGGATGCTCTCGCCAGCATTAATTCTTGCCTGTACGTCTGTGGAGCTGTTGAGCCCGGGAATAACAATATCTAGTGAAGACACAGACCTCAGATTTAGATTACATGGGGCCTGACTGAAGAAGGGGGAGAAAAGGCCAAGTTCACATCCACCCTTCGATCCTCAAGGGTTTTCCTAAAGCACCCCAGTGGAGCAGAGGTCAGAACCAAGGAAGGGGAAGCAAGCAGTGCTGCTCCCAACTGCCTCAACAAAGAATACCGTGAAAACAAAACACTTTTCAGAAACCTGATCATCCTTCTCATCAATTTTCCTTGGTTTAATTTAAAAATTTCAGTTAAAAAAAAAGTTTCCGTTCAAATGGTTATTTCTATTTCCTTTCTCCTCCCTAAGCAATTTGCATGTATCTGCTCCTATCACTTTAGGTTCCAAGAGGCCACATGTCTTCCTTGCTGGTATTACTCCTCACCTAACTAAAGAATGAAGAGAAGAGTATTTTCAAGAATCAGGAGAGAAGTAGGATTATGAGAGGCTGTCTCTCTTTTTTTTTTTGGCTGTGCCACATGGGATGTACCTTAGTACCCCAACCAGGGATAAAACCGGTACCCACTACAGTGCAAGCACAGAGTCTTAACCACTGGACCACCCACCAAGTCCCGAGAGGCTCTTTGTTTTTAATTTGTTTCAAAAGAAGTCTTTTTTACCATGAATATCTGTTAATTTTCATACTCAAGAAAACCAATTAAGATATTTTCACTAAAATGAATTATCATCAATATTTCTAGATAACAAGATGAAAAACAACATCATGAGGTGCTTTCCTTTCCAACCACTCTGAACCACAGAATCAACTGCGGGGATGAATGCGCTGCCCACCTCTGACTGCTGGCCCCTCATGCTCGATCCACATTAAACTTACAAAGAACAAAGTAAGGTCTTTAACTAAGGACGCTGAGAGCTGTCCTTCATGCCCAGCTGACCCGACAAGCCAGGCAGGACTCAATACACTGACCCCTCACTCTGAAGACAAACCCTATGTCCAGTGACATTCCCACAATCTCTAGAAGATTCCGTGTCCATCCCACCCACCACATTCAATAAAACCCAGTACTGTGTTGTTACTCTTAAGATATTTCATTAGACTACATATTCTTCATGATTAGGGACTGCTGCCTTCTCTATTTCTACTTAGAGTGCCAATGTAGTATTGCCTAGAAGGCAGACATTATTTAATCAATATTCCCTGAATGAACAGAGGGATCCCCTGGTGGCTCAGATGGTAAAGAGTCTGCTTGCAATGTGGGCGACCTGGGTTCCATCCCTGGGTTGGGATGATCCACTGGAGAAGGAAATGGCAACCCACTCCACTATTCTTGCCTGGAAAACCCCATGGATGAAGGAGCCTGGCAGGCTACAGTCCATGGGGTTGCAAAGAGTTGGAAACGACTGAGTGACTTCACCTTCTTGGGCTTTCCTCATAGCTCAGTAGGTAAAGAATCTCAACAGAGGAATTTTAAAAGGGACAGCACCCCTGAAAGAGAACTCAGAAGCTCCCAACCTGTTGTGGTGACCACCTTCTGCACAAGGACTCCCGCACGCTGCAAGTAGTTGATCGGGAAGTTCATAGCTGGGTTTGTGCTGGAGGCAGAGCTTACACTGCCTCCCAGCGGGACATGCCGTGGCATCATGGGGATCGGGGTGGACTGTACGGGACGAACACTGGCCACGGGCTTCTCATCACTCTTCAGGGTTGGCTGCCTAGGAGAGAAAGACAAGCACACCAACAGTTTGGCAAAACAGCCCTTACTTACCTTTCTGCAAGACTGCTAAGCCTCTCCAGACTTCCTCTTTCTATAGCCAGAGAGCTGCTGACAGAAGGATCAAAAGAAGCCACAGGGTATGGCCAATTAAAAAGGAGACTGGAGACAGAGCAGAGACAGACACAGCGAGGGATAAAACCTCTCGGTGTCTGAGAAGAATCAGATGTCAGTGGAATAATGTCTTCTTGGAAATGTGAGGTGACATCTGCTCCTCTAGAATTGGGACTGCCTGTCTACATGCATCAGGAGTTTGTCCTTAGAAGTCAGAAGAGGCAAAGAGTCATGGTGAGGGGTGAGGGGCGCACGGGTGCATGGTGCGTGCTAACTTCAAGACAAATGGGGACAAATGGGTGGAATTTTCCCACTCACCAAGAAAAAAAAGGCCACAGGACATCACATGTGCTGGTGACCTTGAGCACATCTGTCCAACATTAACTGTCATCACCCTCTGAATCCTCAAGTTTCGTAAGTAAGGCAGACACCTCTCTCCTCTGCATTACTTTTCAGTGGACTTCTCCTGGGGCCAGTCCCCAAAATGGCTCTACAGTCATAGCCACCACAAAAGCAGGAGCAGGCGAAACACTGCGCACAGAGGTCGCGCTTCTAAGTGGCACACGGCTGTGGCCAGCCTGAGCCCTGCTTGTGCATCTCTTACTACCAACACGCCAAAATGCTGTCCTGTGGTCAACGAGGCATTCCTCATTCCTTTCAGCTGGATGCTGGTGCCTTGAGGAAGCTACTCATTTAAGGGTTCTGAAACTAAGTCCCTGTCTCTAAGCTTTCTAAAGTCTGTGGGCTTTAGTTCTGGGAAAGAGACCCTCTGGGACTGGTGTGTTCTTCCTCATCTGACGGAAAACCGGCGCATAACAGAACACACTTTTGTGTCACGCTGCTGGAGCAGGCCTGCACGAGTGCCCAGTCACTGCTCTCAGGCCGCCTCTAGGCAAGCCCTGGGGCCCTGCAGTTGGCCAGGATAGGCCAGAGAGCACAGCACGCTCACTGGGGTCTGGGGCCCTACTCAGACATCAGTGGGGCTCAGGAATCTAGCCCAAGGCCCATATTCTGCAGAGGCTAAGGCTAGGAATTTGGGTGGGAAGGCCTCCTCACATGTACCCAGACAGAATAAGGAATCAGCAGGATCAAATGCTGTGAGAGGCCGATGCCCTCCACAGGGCTGCGGTTGGGCTAGAAAAGGAGCTGGCATCTCCTTACAGCCCAGCCCATTTGTCACACCTTGTCTCCATATGGTTTTTCTCCCACTGGGTTCAGACTTAGTCCATCCCTGTTGTTACAAGGAAAGGCCCAGGAAAGAGAAAGAAAAGGGGTAGAGGACAAGAGAGGGGAATGTGAGCGGGCAACCGTGTCTTGGAAAATGACACAGAAATAAAGTCTGAAGTCTTTGAAAAGATAGTAATTTTCTACTCGGAAGCATCTTACACATAAAAATTGGCAAATTTAATCACAAAAGTTTAGTCGTATAAAATCTTACATGGCTTCATTCAGTTCCTTTAGAAGCTCATTTGGCAAGCTTTTTGAACATGGAACATTCAAAAGAAAAAGTTCTAAAATCTATCCTTCTTAAAATAATTACTAGTATCTTTAACTCAAGGTAATCAAACAATGTAAAAATGCAAACCAAGCAAGCAGGAAGCTGATGTGATAAAGGCTATGAGGCACTCTGTCTTCTACTGAGAAGATAAAAAAAAGTACTGATAACTATTCTATAATTTCCTACAAAAAGCCTCTGTCCCTGCTTATCAACTGGCTTCCATGCTGTTCCTATCCTTAATAGTTTTGGAAACTATACTCAAGAAAAAGATCTTTTCGCTCAGGAATAAGGCACAGACACGGAATGAGATCCCATTAAGAGCACTGGAATTCCTTGAGTACGATTCAAGGCCCAGAGAAGACCTGGCCTTCACTCTTGAATTTCACTGCGAAATGAGGGCTAGGGCCAGGATGCTGCAGATAGGAGGCGGCTGTGGGGGAGGCCTGGGAGTCTGTGTTAGGGGAAGCTGTGCCTCCTGGGGGGCCAGAAGGACTCTCCTGAATCACAGGACCAGCAGCTCACTCTTCCAGCCAGAACCACTTAAAACACCAGGGCTGCAGTACTGCTTCAGCACCTCATCCAAGAGCAGAAACTGTCCATTCAAGGCAGCCTAAGAGCAAGTTGTAGGCCTCCTTTTATTTACAAAAGGAACAGTTGAGAGGTCTGGGCCTGGCCCAGCAGCACGCCTTCCTCCCTTTGCAGTGACTCACCAGTTTCTCTGACTGAAGGCAGGGATGCTGGTCAGGCTCTGGTCGCTGGCCGGGTAATACTGCGCATATGATGGGCGGGTGTAGGGGACTGACGTACGCTTGTCCTCCTCGTAGCTCTTCTTTGCTGCCTTTTTCTCAGCCTTGGTCAGCTTGTGATCCTTTCGGTTAAGGAGCAATGACTCATGCTCAAAAGGCTCCTGGGGACACAGGAGGATGTTGATTTAATTACCAGTCTTTGTACCAACATGAACGATATACAAAAAGCCTTACTTTGAAACCATGAAAAAGCTGGCTGTCTACAGTACTTAGCAAAGAGCCTGCTCTCAGACTCATAGGCACATTTACTCTTTCTGTCAAGAGCATAAATTCTCAACTCTAACCTGGCACCAGCTTTAGACAACCTATGTCTGCCTTCCATATCAAAAGAACAGGAGGGTTCAGAGAATCACCAGACTACATTTTCAGAACTTCTTTCGGCTAGGAAAACTCACCATGGCCAAATTATCCTCATGGCTGAGCTCACACTGCTAGGATGAGACAAGGATAGGATAGGCGATGGGGAGAGGGGAGGGGGACTGTCTGGGGCAAGAAAAAGAACCAGCTGAGTTAATCTGCATGAAATAAAACTCTGGATGAAGCAACCAGGCTTGCCTCCCTCAGTGGAGAGTGCAGTACTGGGGCACATGCACACTGGGGTCCCACCTTGGTGATGAGGTGAGGGTATTTCAGACAGGCAAGTTGGAGGACTGGCTCCTTGATCCCCTTTACATTCAAGGATGTTTGGGGAGCTGGCTCCTTCTCCACGAAGTGCAGTAGGTTCTCCACCTCCTTTCGAGTAAAGTTCAGCATCGGATTGAGATCATCCACCACCCGATCTAGAAGGGAAAAGCCATGAGGAAGTCAGGTCTCGGCAAAGGAGACCACAAAAGCACCGCTCCAAGGATTGGCAGAGAGAAGGCACGTGGTGGGTGGCGTAACTGTCACTAATATCTAAAACACCTCAGGCCACTCCATACCTAAAGGTCAAACAGCAGGTCTGAGACCCTCATGAAACAGAAATATCTTAAGAGATACCTGCATAACCAGGCTCAGCTCTTATCATTAAACCCATCTTCAACAATTTGAGCTAAACGTCCTCATAAGCAATTATTTGCATCAGAAATCAAAAGCCTGCCTGTGTTTCCTCATCCTGCCCCTCTCCTCCCCTCCTTTGATATAATTAGAATGGCAGTCTGTATAAATGTCCTCTTCTGAGCCTGAGAGATGGCCTACCTGACATGCCCTGCTTCGAAATCTGACGGTCATAGATCTTCTTTTCGAGGGTGAAATCAGCCACAAGACGATAGATGTGACAGGGCTTTTTCTGGCCGTAACGGTATACCCGACATACAGCCTGAGCATCATGGCAAGGGTTCCAGGAAGCGTCAAACACCACCACTCGGTTGGCACCAATCAGATTCACGCCCAAACACCCAGCCCTTTAAAATACAAGCCAATAATCACAGAAAGTGACTAATTTTACAGACAGTTTTCAGATAGGTTTTAACCCCTGTCACTCCTACCTGAATATCATCCTCTTTATCCTAAGCAGAACATATTGGAGGATTCTGCTGAAGAACAGTACCTTCCTCAGGCACTGAAAGGGTGCCCTGAAGTTCCAACACAGAAGTACCTACCAGCTCAGAAAGAAAATCCACTCTCCCATCCCTCTGTGATGAGTGAGGAGTGATGTCACTGAGTGAGGGGAAGTGTCTGTGTATCAATGTTTCTGATGTGTTTGGTCTAACAGCTTGGGAGAATGACTGGTTTATACCCTATCAAGGGCATTCTGATGCAGCAGGCAGCACAGCCTTCAAGCTGCCTGGCATGAGACAAATAATGCCATCAGTCTTTTACAGTTATATTGCACTTTGTACTTATTAAAGCATTTTCACACTCATCACATCGTCTAAGCCTCAGAACAGTCCTGAGAGAAAAGCTAATTATGACCACTGTGAATGAAAGTCTCAGAGAAATTCATGACACTATCATTATTACCCTCCAAACAAAATTTCCTTTGGGGGCCCCCTCTCTCACCTCAAAAACAAGTCACAAATCTGAGATCTCTATCTCTCCTGACAGAACTTGGACAAGCCTTTGGGGTTCAGGCCCGTGTGGCCAAATGCCCTGAAGGCAGCCCTCTGACTTCCCCATTTCAGGATCCACTCACCTTGTGGAGAGAAGGAACAGCCAGGTGGTGAGGTTGCTGGGATCATTGAACTGATTAATGAGCCGCTCCCTCTCAAAGGCAGGGGTGCTACCATCTAGCCCTAGAAGAGAAGGAAACAAACAAATGGACAGATGAGGACAGGGATACACAGAGAAATCAATGGGCAAACGGATTTTTAAAGCAAAACAAGACAAACACCACAGTGCTCAGATTCCATGCCCTGGACATTCTGTAGGCACCTACCATGAGACCCAGGCACCTATCAGCTGTGTTTCTCCCGTTAGTACCTTGGGTCAAATCTAAGGCCAAGGTTCCTAGACTTCAGAGTGCATAAGAATCACCCTAGTTAAGGAAGCCTGGTAAGAACTGGTTTAAGGTAACTGCTCTGCCTCAGTCCTGTGAGTGAGTACAAAAGGACCAAGGGTTTTATGTTTTGATAAGGAAGGATGATGTTCCTTCACCAGGCAGGAATCCACAGTTAACAAACTCCTAAGGCTAAGGAGTTGCTTGAAGGAGACATCAAAAAAAAAAAAAAAAAAAAGATTTGGAGCAATGGGATGGGACACTGGAATGAAAGGAGGGACGCTCACAAGAAAGACAAAAAGTAGGCTTCAGTTAAGAAAAAGGAGTAAGGGAGGAGGGGTTACATTTGTCACCTGGAGGAAAGCAGAGAAGAAGGCAAAACTAAGGGCATTAAATACTACATGGAGAACTGAATTACTACTGATGTAGGAAGCCTGGTATTAACTGCCTGGTATTAGAGGCTCCCTCAGTCAACACCCCAACCTGGCTTTCAACCTGAGTTGAAACACAGGTCAGCACTGATTCATCATGGGACAAGCCTACAGTCAACACACAGATCTTGGCTGGCTGGAGTCTCCTCACCATCCCCTGACTCTCCATTTCTCTCAATCTTTCCTTTAGGCCAGGGCTTCTCAACAAAAGGGATTTCCCCACCTTGCTCCCCCATAGGGAACATCTGGCAATGTCTAGAGACGAGTGGGTCGTTATAACTGCATGGATGCTACTGCCATCTAGTGAGTGGAGATAGGAGATGCTGCTAACACTCTACAATGCCAAAGGCAGGCCTCTGTAACAATTAACTGGCCAAAATGTCAATATCTGGTCAGTAAGTGCCTGAAGTCAGTAATTTTCAACTTTTTCCTTTACCACCCCATTAAGGAGCCTTTAAACATTATTTTTTTCCCCCAATCACCATGCCCTCCATTAAATTTTCATACCACAGATATACTGTATACTATATAATTAATTCATTATATGCATATTTGTGCTTTATAACTCTAAAAAGTTCCCATTTTTTGGTCCCCTGGTGACCCGATTTTCACCTCCTTAGGGACACCTTCTCCCCCAGTGAGAACACATGATCTGGGCTTGTGCTCACTGTTCTTGTGTGGCCTAGGATGATCTTTAGGCCACACCAGCTCTGTATATTCAATTTCTCTCCATCTTTGCAAGTCGAGTCCAAGTTCCCCCTTCTCCAAGCACCCTCACCGTGTCGATTCTGTCCGTTGTAGAACTCCCATGAGGGCAGTCAGCCAGTGCTACCTTAAATCTGTTCTTGCATGCCAGGGTGATGGCAGGGCGTCCGCCTTCAACATTTCTGCCCTCCTCGTACCTGGCCTAAGCTCCCCAGCCTTCTGTAGTAACTCACACACGGCAGCTTGCTTTTAGTATCTCTCTGCTCCCTAGCTAAAGCACAGATCTTCCTGCGCATGTGATGGAGAATGGAGGACGGAGGAGGAGAGAGGAGAGAAGGAGAGGAAACCCTTAGGCAGACCTTGCCAAGGCTCTGCAAACAAAGCAGCAATGAACTCACGGAAGTAGCTGACGTTTCGAATCCACTTCTGTACTCCTTGCCCCTCAGCACCAGGTAGACAGGGCACTTCTCGCTTCCCTAGGAACTCCTCGATTAGAGCCAACGTGGAAAGGCTCTGGCTGAAAGGGACACGTTTGGTTCAGAAGGTTCCCGGACCCGAGGGAATCTCGCTCCCCAGTAGGCTCCCCTCTGAGAATGAGAGCTCACGCATCCAACTACCCACAAAGAACCACCCTAGCTCATGAGGGAAAACAATCATCCACACACTTATCACCAGCACCCCACCAAAAAATTCTCTAACCTAGTACTTCCTTGATGGAAAAAACCCTGAGATTTAGCTCGGTACAGAGTAACACATGGCATCAGCATTAAAAACCAACACTGTATGAATATACATGAGGTCGAATTATAGGCCACACGCAATATTAGGATTTTACTAAGGAGACAGATCATTTAGCTGTTTCCAAGTTAAGCAGAAAGCTAAACCATAAAAGCAGCAGGACACTAGGCTCTGGCAAAGTCAGAATCCCTGCTTTTTCATCAGAGTATGTCACAGATGGGAACCCCCACTCTGAGACTCCCAAGCCAGGCTCCTGCCACTTAGCTCTCACCAGAGCATAATCTAGTTGGAACAAAAGAGAAGCAATCTGCTTTACGCCTGTTTCTCTGAGAGGTGAGGCCTTGATGGGACTCAGAGCTCTCTCAAAACTGGGAATAAATAACATCATTTATTTGGCCTTATATACAAAGCTTTAAAAAAAGGTAGGGGGAGGCTGGGGATATAGAAGCAGATTTGACCAGAGGTCAGCAAATGTTTTCTGTAAAGGCCCAAATAGTAAATATTTTTAGGCTTCATAGACCATACATAGTCTGTGCTACATATGTTTCTCTCTTTTTTTTTTATTTTTAAATTTTTAAATTTTTTATTTTTTCTGGCTACACTGTGCAGCTCCTGTGATCTTAGTTCCTCAACCGGGATTGAATCCGTGAGCCCTGCAGTGGAAGAACAAAGTCCTAACACTGGACCGCCAGGGAAGTCCCTGCATATGCTTCTTTGAAAAAACAAAAACAAAAAAATTCTTTTAAAATGTAAAAACTAGCTCTCAAGCTATACAAAAACAGGCCAGATCTGGCCTGGGTCACAATCTGAAGGATTAGACCATGATTTCCAACATAGGAACCTAAGGCCTCAAGTTCTCTGCAGAGAGACTGCACTGGATAAAAGAAGAAGCTCTGAGAAACGAAGTGCGAGACGCACTGGTTGCAGAGGCACGGACGCAAAACGAGGCCAGCACAACCCGGACAGTCTCAGGCTGCAGGCGCTGTGTCAGCCTTTACCAAAGACACACACTAGGGAATTGCTGTTCCTACCTGAACACAAGGATCTTGTCTCCAAGCTTCACACTTTCCTCAATCAGGTGGAAAAGCAGTACCATCTTGGGAGAATTCTCCAAGACACCAGTTTGGTAATTAGTCAAAAGGTCCTTGGCCTGTAGGGGAGGAAATGAGGCAGCTTGGAGCAGGCCGTAGCCAGACTACCAGAAATACAATTCTCACCCTCAAAGGCAGTAGCTCACGGGCAACCTGAATAGGTCCCTGCAGAGATCTCAGTGGACAGTGCACTGTGCACGCCCTACCCTCTCCCCACGAAGGCTCTCCACCATCCCCTTTCAGCAGTGGTGTATGGATCTGCCTGACTCACCCATTCATATGTGACAATGCTGTTGCCTCGCTCCTGGAAAGGGTTGAAGCCGACCCCTTGGAGGAACTTGCTGTTGGTCGCCTCTCCCACTGAGGAGGCCAGGGCGCTGTCCTCCACCTTGCCTCTTGTTCCCTGTGACGGGCAGCGGGCACTAGTTCCCGCTGAACCAAGCTCTTCCACGTCCAGGTCTTGCTCATTGGCCAGGTTCTCCTTCTGAAGGGCTTCATACAGCACGTCGGGATGATTCCAGATCTGAGGTTCAAGTTAAAGGGGAGGGCAGAGAACAATCTAAGGGTGTCCCACGGAGTCTGGCAACAGGCACTTGCCCACACACACCTCCCACAGCACCCACTGTCACACCCCAAATTAAAGTCTCCCCAACCCCATCACAGCCAAAGAGCCTGTACATTTTCACTAACCGACTCTGATTTCCATGATACATGAATGGGAGAATTCACACCAGGAGGCATGGCAGTATGTTTGGTACATGACCAAAAAGGCTGTCACAAGTCTTGCCTTCTTACTTAAACAACAACATTCCTGTTTCACCATGTGGTTACAGTCAACTACTGTATGAAACTATGAAATCTCTCCTATGAAAAAATGTTTCTAACTTAAGATGATGATCAACTATAAATCATTTCAGGGACATTCTTGGCAGGAATTGAGAATTCCTGAGGAAAGGGGGTCGTGTTGGGGGGTGTGTGAGAAGGGTACACCAGCACCAAAGCATCCTCACAGACCATGTCGGCTTTAGCTTCCTGGCCCTGATCCAGGAAACAGTTTGAAAGTCATCTGTCCCCAGACACACACCTTCAGCTGATTTATTAGAGCAGTGGGAATAATACCCAACAAGGTTAGTTGAGAGCTGTCAAACAGATCCCTTGTGAGGCAACTGAGAGCACCTGGCCAGGTCAAAGACAAGCCGGGGTTCGCCAGCCTGTTCACAAGGCCAGTGCTAAAGATACTAGACTTTGCTGTCCCCAAA
The DNA here is from genome assembly GCF_023091745.1 of Budorcas taxicolor. Classification (NCBI taxonomy): domain Eukaryota; kingdom Metazoa; phylum Chordata; class Mammalia; order Artiodactyla; family Bovidae; genus Budorcas; species Budorcas taxicolor. The sequence goes on along the minus strand of NC_068910.1, from coordinate 11,358,083 downwards.
CCATCTCAAGCATTATCAGAATGAAACAGATCTCAACCTGATTAAACACAGAATTAAATGGAAGGTACTCCTAATAACGTGCATGTCTAAGCTATGTATTTCTTGAATCCTGATTACGCTAGCAGTCAAAAACTCTGTCCCATGATGTTTCTCCAATCACTCCATGTCTCAGTTGAAAAACAATCAGTGAGAAAGGAAGTGGTTTCTCAAGTTCGGCGTAAGAAGCTGTGCAGCTGCACAACTGCAAGGGGCACCATTTACATTACAGTCTACGAGCGGCACTCCAGGTAACTGCTTTGCCTCGGAGCCCCCAGTGCAGTGAACTTCTTCCTTCATCAAGGATTCCCAGCAGGCATGACTCCCTTGGGACCACGAGCATCCTTAGTCTGTATCTAAGTATTCCCCCAAGGCCTCAACACACCTTGCAGCATACACAGAAAGCCTTGAGAGGGTTCAGCCCCAGCCAGCCACTGCTACCACAGTCCCGGAAGCGGTCCATAAAGTGTGTGTACAAATCTCGCTGGATCTGAGAGAGCCGCACCAGGATCACATTTTCTTCCTTGGCAGGCAGATGAATCTTCAGCACAGTGTGGCCTCTCCTACAAAGGTACAGATCAGAACTGACAAGGCAGTGTGGCCAGGAGGTGTCAGTGCAGGATAACAAGAGAACCCTGCATTGGTGCCACACATCCTTCTTTAGGACCTCAACATTCACAACAGCCTTGTAATAATGAGGACTGGCTCAGCAACCAGCAGCAAGAAACTTATTTTGAGGGTAAAAACTAAAGCAAAGAGGCAGAGTGACCTGTCCCAGATGACTGAACGAGAGACAGAGACCAGGGAACTCCAGGTCCGTAACCTGGTCTAGGGCTGCTTCTCTAAGCTTTCTCCACACATGCCGTCTTCACAAGGAAAAACAAGGGAATGCTTCAGGCTGGCCAAACCTACATCTTCCAAGACGCTGAAACTGGTGAGGCCATTCCCCTGACAACCATTTTATTCTTTCACTCAAGTCCTTGGCATGGTAGCTGTCTCTTGCTTCTCTGAGCAAGTAAGGCAGATATCCCTAGTAACTTCACAGATTACTTCTGAGACATGCATTTCTGGGCCAGACTTCCAGAGAATGAACCACTGGATATCCACCATCTCTTACTTGCTCAGGAAAAGCTATTCCGTGAAAGCAGAGGTTTACTACTGCCCTACGAGAAAGGGGTCCTCCCACCATAACCACCTTCCCCCCTTTCAGGAAAGCCCTGAGGGGTCTGTTCCACCAGGACTCTCCACGGATTTGGAAAATCTGAGGATGGCTCACCTCTGCACGAAGCCCTCCAGGAGGCTGTGTAGGACGTGGCTCCGGTACCGCATGAGGCGGACGTCCTGAGGCGTGCTGTCAATACACTGTCCATTCAGGATGGGGCGCTCAAACATGTTGCTGAACTCCTGCCGGGTGCCGAGGAAGTCTGGGCGCACGAAGTCCACCATGCACCAGTACTCGATGAGGTTGTTCTGCAGGGGGTACCCGGTCAGCACCACCCGGCGGCGGGAGCGAATGTTCTTCAGGGCCTGGGAGGTGCTGGCCTGGCAGTTTTTGATGCGGTGTCCCTCGTCACAGATCACCACATCAGGGCCAGGGCGGCATAAGGCCTTCTCAAACTCTAGGGAGGGAAGAGGATCCGGAGTAAGAGGGTGAGAGGGCTTGCTCTTAGTCAACAATATGAGAAGTAGGGGTGCACCCTGGAGGAGACAGAAGAAATGAAGGAAGCAGGAAAGCAAGAGTCAGCCCCCAGTGGAGAAAGGGAGCCGGCCATTCCAGTTCCTGCGCATCTGCTGTGACACGTGACCCTGGCCGACTGACTCTTGCAGTGAATCCTCTTTCCCTCTTTCCTTTTCTTATTTTCTTTTCCCTTTAGGCTAAGAATAAAACTGAGTCGCATTCCTAGGGCTTACACCAACTAGGTAGCAGACGGCATGACTTTCAGAGTACTAGTCCAAAGGATTAAAAATGCATCTGGGATGATTCTGATGGGAATAACCCAGACACTTCCACAGGCTCTCATCACTGTCTTGGCGTCACCTGAGAGCTGGCTGGTGGGAGCTAATTAAAGGACAAGGTCTTCCTGGAGTTACTTGCTGCTCATTGCTAAATGTCAAAGTCAGCCACAGAAGCAGGGAAAACAGAATCTCATAGATGAAGAGATCTATGAAATGAAACAGCCTCTAAACCTTAAAAGTACTTTTTTTCCCCAAATAGGCCAAACGAGAGAAGAGAGCTAGAGCTATGAGAAGAATGGCTTTCACCAAAAAGAAAACTGTGATAAAATTCCTTATAAAGTCACACAAACAGTACTGCCACTACTCCGTGTATTAGTTATTTAAATCCTTTATATTGTCTTAATGCTGTCTCAGAACATTCTGGGAAGCAGTAAAGGGAGCAGCTGCCCTTCTAATTGCTCTGTGAAGACATAGGGGAGTCTTGCCCAAGCCAGTCTGTGGCCTGGCCGACCCAGAATTTTACTGTCTGCAGAGAAAGCAGGACCTTCCAAGAGCCGCTGGCCAGAGCCAGTCTTACCTCAGGGTCCAGGATTTCTGGTTCATTAATGTTCCCCATGTGATTAGGTACTAGAGCAGACACGACTTCTTTCCCCCAAGTAATCCCCTAGATATCCCCAGAGAGGCCACCCACCTCTTCGAAACTCCTGCTGTCGGTCTTCCTCATCCAGATCAATGATGACCGGGTGAGAACGTTTCTTGGCTTTCTTCGGTCTACCTGTGGCAAAGGATTTCTTCAGGGTGAGGAGCCTGTACATTTCGTACCCCATCAGCAGCACCCCTCCCTCTGACACCCAATCAGCCATCACTTTAGCACGAGCTGCCATTGTCCTGCAAGAGTGAACAGAAAGAACACATTATTGCTTCGTCGGCTCTGCAGGAAGAACTCCTCGCAGTCAAAGCTGTGCTGATGCACAGTCAGAAGTCCTTGCCACAGACTTCATGTGGCAGCATCACAGGGCTGGCCAGCTGCCCAAGGACTTTCCCACTATAGACATACTAACTGCACTGAGGACAGACGAGGTCTCTGGTGATGGTTAAATAGCAAAAACCAGAAATTCAATGTTACAAATAAAAGTGACAATCCCCTTAGATGTACACATTGTTGTTCAGACACTAAATCGTGCCTGACGCTGAGACTCCATCAACTGCAGCACACCACGCTTCTCTGTCCTCCACTTTCTCCCAAAGTTTGTTCAAAGTCATGCCCACTGAGTCAGTGGTGCCATCCAATCATCTCATCCTCTGCCACCCACTTCTCCTTTTGTCTTCCATTCTTCCCAGCATCAGGGTCTCTTCCAGGGAGTCGGTTCTTCGCATCAGGTGGCCAAAGTGTACATGCATGACTATAACACTACATTTGAGGGAGAGCTGCAAGTTATTATCATTATATACAAAGTAGTAAAAGCAAGGGCAACATTCTGCATTTCACCTGCCCAGGCCCTGGTGAATGAAGAGCCAAGGACACACAGTAAAGGAAAAAGAATAGCTGAGACCGGATGCCACTCAGCACATCCCTCTCCTCCTGAACAACTGCACTCTGGCTCTATTTCATTAACCGCAAGTGGACTAACAGTCCTGAAATCTAGAAAGGAGCAGGTGATCGGCGACCTATGGAGCCACCCACAGGCTCTTCATTATCATGTGTGTGACCAAACATCCCAAAAGGTGACCTCCGCAGAGAAGAAAGTCTACTTTCTCAGTTATCCGTATCAACAAGGGGAAAGCGTGGCATGCATAGCTGGCTTGGATCAGCATCAGGATATAGGTTTAAATTTCTGGAAAGCAGGTTGAATTTATAGAATGGAAATATAAATCATTATATTTAGATCCAAAACAAACCAAAAAAATGGTTTGCATCTTTTAAAGCTTGGAAGTTGTACCGTTAAGGGTCAAATATAGATTAGTGCTTGTAAGAGGAGACTGATGGTTAGGTTTCTAATCAAAGATGAATGTAAAAAGTGAAAAGATAGAAGACAGGAAGTTTCATACTACATGTTGAACTACATGGGAAAATGTGACCACGCACACAGATTTTCCAGGATATAAAAACATCTTTGAGCAGAATACAACAATTTCTGTGCTACATAGTAACTCTGACTATTGAAAAACCAGGGAGAGAAAAAATGAGTAGCAAGAAGAAGAGAGAGGGGGATACATCAAGAAACCAAAAGGAATCTGGGAGGACAAGGCACATACCCAGAGAGACTGACGGCCTTGACTCCAGACCCTGGGAAGAACTCTAAAAGGAAAAGGGCGAACGGAGGGCAGGCCACCTACTTGTGCTCATCATTCAAGATGTGAACTTTAAAGAACCGAGGCTGGACTTCTTCAGGCTTATTGTCAGCTGGAAGGGCTTCAGGAGCTGGGAGCCACATGTTGAACTCTGCCAGCCAGTTCTGAAGAGTATTAACCTGTCAGAAAGTTAAGTCCAAAAAGGGTGTTTTAGGGAAGAAGCTCAGAGCTGAGCCTACCAGGCTTTTTAGTGCCCATAAGGTACTACCCCAGAGCTCTGCAGAAGGGTGAGCAAGTGGTGCCCGCCCCAACACTTACCGGCACAATGGCAAGGACAGTTTTGGCTGGCGTGTGGCGGAAGAGAACGTCGATGAAGGAGATCACTTGCAAAGTTTTCCCCAAACCCATGCTGTGGGCCAGGATACAGCCAAAGCCACTACTGGTCTTAAATCTCTCCAGGGACTCAACCAGGTTATCGTAGAGGAATCGGATCCCACCAATCTGACAGGGAACAAACACAAATATCTTTGGCTGGCAAAGACCAAGGGTCTAGTTTACTTTGGAACTAGTCAAAATTAAGTAAATGAGCAGACGTTAGACCAGACAGCTGGTGTGAGTGGCTACAGAAGTTTCCCAGAACCCTGGCTAGTTTATTGGCCGGTGACATTCTTCTTGGAGAAAACAGAGAAAAGCACTGACCTAGGACAGAAGCCCGTCTGAGGCAAGGATCCTGGCCACCAGATCCCTGCTTGGGCTTTCACTCACTCTTGGTCTGGCTGCCCCTGGTTGCTTACTTCAAGGCAGCCCATTCCATGAGGAGCAGTTCTTACTGTTAAGAGTTCTTCTGTTGAGTCAACCTCTGCCTTCCTGGAGCTACTTCTGGTCCTGGGTCAACACAAAGTGCTCTGAGCCTTCCTATCAGAAAGTCTCTCAGACTTCTGAGTCTCACGCCTCTCCTGGAGCCACAAGTTCCCACCAAGGCACTGCTCTTCAGAGAGTATCTTGATCAGTCATCTCATAGGAGGTGGCTCAAGATTATTAACCCAAGAGATCAGCACCTGTTACATGACAAGGCATGTCTCAGGCTTGTCCCTTCCCACCCACCAGAAACCCTGAAGCATCAACTGCTAGGAGGAAGAATCGATCAGTAGCTGCCCATAGTACCAAAAGTACTCCACAGGCTGCGATGCTAAGGACCGCCAGCAGGTGATGCCCACAGCACGGAAGCTGAGAGGAGACAGGGAGGAGAACGCAGATCTACTGCACCTGATGAGGTTTCACCGCCCGTGCCAACTGAGGGGCCAGGAAGACATTCTCCTCCTCCGGAGGGTGGTTCAGGTTGACAAGGACCCGCCCCAGAGCATCGCGCTGATTTAAGACGTCATTCACATGGGTGCCACCCTTCTCCTCTTCCTCATCTTCCTCACTGACAGACTCACTGCTGTCCACAATGTGCAGAGTATCCTCCTCTCCAGAGCTCAGTTCAATCACCTCTGAGACAGCCAACAAAGTAAAATGAAAACAAGGACTCAGCGAGCAGGTATAACTCGCTGCAACTTAAGGTAAGGGAGCATGGAAACAATGTTAGAACTTGTTACCATTCATAAAAATTTTGATTTTTAATTGTTCTCTCTTCCAGCTTCAAGTTAAGACAAGGGAAAAACATATTTACCAAGGAGACTGAGGGAAATTTGTCACAGTCAGACCCTAGGCGGAATGAGGAAGGACGGAACTCTTTTCTAATCGGGGGGAAAGCCACTCTCTCGGGGTGAATACTGGGTCGAGAGGAAGGAGGGGCGCCTCTGGCTCCACCTTACCATCTCGACTGCTTTCTTCATCCTCGCTGCCACTGCTACTGTCCAAACAAATGACTTCCTGGGTCAAGACGCGAGGAGGCAGTTGGGGACCATCGCCTGCTCTTAAGACAATTTCCTCTGGGTGGGGGGAGGTGGAGATGGGAGAGAATGTCAAGAACCACATTTAGCTGAAACCTATTTTCCAAAATGATTTGCCCTCCTCCTCCTGTGTTGTTCTTGGGGGGACTATCCCCCGAGGAGACAAGTAGAGGACATCTTAAAAACCTCAACCCTCTTCCCAAATTCCCTTTTCTCTACCAGCTTTTACTTCTAGCACTCACCTGACCACTAGAAAATGTCCTAATCCTTTGGTACATTAAGATCCAGAGTTCTGGGGGAAAATCTAAATAAGACCAATTTGAGGAAGTACCAAGTTAAGTATCCATCTTAACTTTTCAAACGAGAGCCTTCTGCTTGTGTGCTTCTTGGACAATGAATGGACTGAGAGGATTCCTGAGAGGCCACCATCTGATTCCAGATCTGTCCTTGGCACTGTGGGCACCGAGGGTCTCTCCTCACCTGGGTGCAGGGCCCCTCCTGCCCCCTCCACAGCTTACCGGGAAATAACTCGAGGGGGACTGTGGGAATGGGGGCTGCGTAATCCTTTCTCTGCTGCTCCAGGCGCTTCCTTCTTTCCAATTCTTCCTGTTGTGCTGCTTTGGTAACTGGCTCCAACTGATCCTCCCGGAGAAGCTTTCTAAACATTAAAACAAGAGCGAGCACTTCAGTTCACTTGTGGTTGGGTAAGGCAATGTCAAGATAAAGAGGGAAATTGTCACTGCTGGGAGAAGAAGCCACGTCAGTGCCATTACACCCATGCAGCGAGTAAGGTGAAAGAGAAAACAAACAAAACACACATAAATAGGACTTCAAGGCTCAGGAGCTTTGGGCTAATATGTTTTTCATACTATTTAACTTTCTGACAGATCACCCTGCTGACTCATCTCGGTACCTCACAGATCAAGAGTGAAATAGAGTAATATGTGATCCACAAAGCTGGAAAGCAGTACAGAAGACAGAGTTGCTATATGGGAAAATAAGACTGTGGATGATTTTGCATCTTTATTTCCCAAACTTAAGAGTACATTTTCAAGTCATCATTCTGTTTAGAAAAAAATGAGGGTAGGAGGAGAAGGAAATGGCGATCCACTCCAGTGTTCTTGCCTGGAGAATCCCAGGGATGGGGGAGCCTGGCGGGAGCACAGAGTCGGACACGACTGAAGCAACTTAGCAGCAGCAGTAGCAGGAGGAGAAAAATATCCTTTGTCTCCTTTCAAGAGGAAAACTCACGGGCAGAAGAAAGGCGTGCTGGAGATTTGAACAGGTAAGGAAGTTCACATCTGCTGATTTCTTAGGTTAAAGAAGCCTTGGTTTGGACTAGACAGTGCTTGTCCAACTGATGTTGAGTTCTGAGAAGATGAGAACTCAAACTCTTTCATCTCCTCGTATTTGGAAACATAAGACAAAAATAAAGGAAATAACAGACTCCAACCAGAGCATCCTATGGATGCTTCCCGGGCCTCCAGACGGTGGGACATCCCCAGAGGTGCTTGAGTGCCAATCGCATCCGCTCTGCATCCTCAGATAGTCCAGACCCAGTGGTCCTGAGTTGCAGCTTCACTATTAATTGGGGCACATAGCCTACATTTTTCTCCTTGGGAAACAGAACTCTCCTGATCAAACCAGTATTTCAACTCCCTCCCTTCTCCTCTCCCCCAGAGCATAGCTCACCGTATGTTTCTTCTCATGTGGGAGGGTTTCTGAGCTCTCTTCTTTTTGGGGTCCTCGGAGGCAAGGCTCTTGCCTTGGTGGCGCCTAAGCTGCTCTGAAGGCTCAGACTGAGATGAGGTAGTTGAAGTGCACCGTGGTGGCTGCTGCCCATCTTCTCCCAGCTGGGCACACTCAGTACCACACATGTCTTCCAGGGATGGGTCTGAGGAGACAAATGGAGAGAGGTGCCAGGGATCAAGTTTACTGGAGGAAAAGTAGGTTCTGATGCCAGACACGCCAGGGTCAGATCTCAACTCAGCAACTTATCAGCGGGTGAGCTAAGAAGGAAAGTTACATCTCTCTGAACCTCAATGGACTTGTCTATAAAACGAGGATAGTAATTTCCACACTTCAGAGCTGTTGTGAGGGCTAAATAGAGGGCATGCTTAAAACCAAGCATGGCCCAGAGTAGGCTCACAACAAATGTGAGCCATCACTCTTGGTGTAATTTAGCACTATGTTCACAGTGAGGAAGTGTCAGGGCCTCAGACCACTCAGAAAGGGACATCGAGTTTCAAATACAGCTCACACTCACTTGTACGACTCTAAGCAAGTCTCATCCGGCCAACAGGGAGACCATTCCTCCCATCAGTGCCTTAAAGTGTTCATTCAATTTGCCACCCAATTAATGAGAGCTCACAACACGGCAGGTACTGTCCTAGATGCTTCAGGAATATTTGTAAGATTCTTTCCCTCCCAGGAGTTTGTCTTCTAGACATAATAAGGCAAGGTGTGCTAAATACCATCACCACAGGAGGAGCAGGGCAACTCAAAGCTGAAGGCACCATATTTGAGCCAGAAGGAATTAACTAAGCCAAGGATAACTGTGTTAGGGTCATAGGAACATGAAAGGTACTGTTTCATAGGATAATCACACAAGGAATTACATGGAAGGTAAAATGTAAGTGAGAACTTAAAAGATGAACAGAATGACTAATGGTATATTCCTGCCTTCAGGATGGGGGCCAAGTGGGAAGAAATTCCTGGCAGAGGCAATGTCATTTGTGGTATCAACCACCAGCAAGAACTGGGGTTGGTGTGGGAGGGTCCCTGTGCACACCCCTCTCCTCATCAGCTGAGCTGCATTCTGTTCGCGGGATGGGCAAGTCCTGCAGTCACTCAAACCTGTTCCCACATCTGCCAGAGCCTCTCAGATACAAGCTCTACACAACCAAAAGGTCTCTCCCAAAGGTAAGAGAGGTTCAAAACAAGAGCAGAAGTGCTGAAACCTGGGTGATCTAGTCCATGCCACTTCCATGCCACTTGGCTCCCAGGCAGCAAGGGCTCAGGAAGTCTGCCTTTTGGTGGGATTGCGTTATTTTGGATTTACCAGTTTTCTACTAATATCCTTTTTCTGTTACAACAGGATGCTATCTAGGATAGATATCACATTGCATTGAGCTTTCAATGTCTTTTCAGTCTTCCCTAACTGTGGCAGCCTATTCTGGTCTTTCAAGAACTTGATTTTCGTTTTTTGCCCACACCATATGGCTTGTGGGATCTTAGTTCCCCAACCAGGGATCAAACCCAGGCCCCAGCAATGAGAGCGCTGAGTCCTAACAACTGGACTACCAGGGAGCTCCTGACCTTGATACATTTTTGACGAATACTGGTCAGGTGGCTTTGTAGACTGTCCCCAAATTTCAGTTTTTCTGATGATTAGTTTGGAGGTTATGACTTTTAGGAAAGAATATCACACAGGTGAAGTGTTCTTCTCATCATGTCTGATCAGGGTAATGATATCAACATGAGTTATTCCTGGTGACATTAACCTTGAAGTGGTATTTACTGGACTTCTCCACTGTAAAATTATTATTTTTCCCCTCCCATACTTTATTCATAAGAGGCCAATCACTAAGCCCAGCCTACATTCAGGGGGAAGAGAATTACACTCCATTTCCTGGACGGAAGGGCATCAAAGAATTTCTGGACATATGTTAAAACCACATACAAAAAAAAAAAAAAAAAAAAAGAACAGAGTTAAAACAAAAACCATAAACACACACAGACAAATGTTTTTTTGGGGGGGATACTTTGAGGCTTTGAGAACACAAATATCCTCAAAGGTTTCATCCACTAATTTTAACATTCATCAGTGGATTCTACCTAGAGCAATTATTACGGTGGTGTTCTAACAGTGGTTTTCTATTTCCGTCTTTCCTTACACACTTATTATCTGGAATTTTTCTGTAAGGGAGATTTGTCCCTTCTCCCTCATTTATATATTCAACATTAAAAATATATATATCAGTACAGACTCAAGAAGAAACATTTAACTCTGTAGACTTCAGTAAAGAGAGGTCAGGGATTTCATACATCTCATTAAGTGAACCAGTAAGTGGAGGCCCTCAAGCTGAAAAAAGACATACCAAGATGGGTCATCATCCTATGAACTTAACCACCAAGAAATACCAAAGGGCCATCTCACCAGTCAGTGACTGAGTAAGAGAATCATGAGTGTCCCAGATACTGCTACTGCTCACCATACCCAGCGTGATGTAGCCCCTCGCCACCCTGATACCATTCTGGGTTCCTTACGGTCTCTTTCATGTTGATGCCAGATTCCAGAACAGCATGGAGTTGGGAACTAACGTTTCCTAAGAGATAACAGAGCAAATGGGCTCAGTATGGACACTGAAGCCAGACTGCTGGGCTGTAAACACCAGCTCTGTGCCTTATTACAACCTTTCTGTTCCTCAGTTATAAGAAGGGAATAGTAACTGTAGTGTCATTCCTCAACCTCAGAGGATTGTGGCGATGATTATGTCAGGTGGCCTAAATAAAGCGCTAAGACAATACCTGCCACACCGTAAACACCATATAAAACCACGGCTGCTTTTACTATGACTACCATTAGTCCAGGTACAAAGAATGGGTTTGGTTTCTTCTCTTCTCCGTTTCCTACAATAATTCTACAAGGTGAATTTTGCTCCCCTCATTCTAGTCCCCCCCCATTCTAAATATGATACACTGAAGCACTAAAAAGTTAAAAAGATTTGCCTATGGGTATACAGGAAATAAGCAGAAAAACAGGAGCCGACAGTTAAGAGGATGAACTTTGTAGTCAGGCAACCCTGGTGGTAAATCCTGGCTCCGTCACTTATTAGGTCTATGTTCATGAGGTCAACTTCTCTGAGTCATAGTTCTCATCTGTAAAATGAGGATGTAAATAGTTCTCTCGTAGAAAATATTATTCATTAGTCTGCTGAACTCCATGGAACTCCATACTCCCACAACTACATCAACAGTCTGGGAGCACACAGAGCTCTGGGGCTTGGTCAGTCATGCTGGGTGGCAGTATTTCTTTGTGTGGAGATCTCAAACTTCAATTATACATCCTAATCAAAGATCAGAAATAAGACAGGAAAAGGAAAAGCAGAACTGACATATGCAAAGTGTATTTTGTTGTTAGAAAATGAGTATTTCTTACAAAACACACACCCCACATTCTAAATCTTTCCTCTTAACACTGCCACAAACCAGACAGCCTCTCCTGTCCCCTTGCTTTTAATTTAGCCTAACATGAATTTGAGCATCTGCTATGTACCAGGCCCTGGGCCAAGGCACAATGGAACAGTCCTCACGAGGACACATGTACACACCTATACGGTGGAGTGCTTTTCAGCAATAACATCTGAGGAAAGGACAACTAATTCACCTTGCCTATCAGCGGTTAATGGGGGCACTTCCTTGGGAAACGTGAGGCCTAGGTTTAATCTAACAGAATGGATAAGCACCAGCTAGTAAAGGAAGAAAAGAACATTCTAGACAGACAGAGGAGCCTAAGCAAGAGGAATTGAGACGCTAAACAAGGTGGAATGGCTAGGGAAGTACACGCAGCTCAACACTGGCTAAAGTGAGTTAAGCAAAAGCGCAGCAAGAGTGGCGCTCCCCCTGCACGGCAGCTTGACCCACACACCAATTCCCACCCAGGGCTGGGCTGGCACACTTCAAGTTAGTGTTTTGCTGGGTCCTCTGACCTGGTTAGATAACGACCTTTGATGCTCTCCTGGTCTTAAGGCCTTTTGTTTTTGTTTCTATTTCACAAGCAAATTTATTGAGTAACCATTTGGAGGAACAGCTGGAGGCAAGATTAGAATCTAGGCAGGATACAGTCAGAGTACAGTGGGCAGGCAAAGGGTTTGAACTTCATATACTGGGTAGTGCAAACTTGGTGCCAACTATTGTATTTATTTCTTCTGGTTTCTGCCTTGCAGAGTGGGCTGTCCCTTGGAGGGGGAAGAACAAACCTGATAGCCTTTGAATGTCACACATTTACTACCTAACACTCCAACTTGTGAGGCCTGGCTGTGAATTTCTGTCTGGCAAGGGTTGAATGTAGCCAAGCACAGTAGCAATTTGCACATGACCAAACACAGTAAATACAATTTTCATGCACAAAGAGTTCAGACACAGGTTTCCCCCTTCCTTTATACACAGCACACAGGTCTAAATCAGTTTCTCACCACCTACCATTCTTTGAAAGAATCCTCAGCTTCTGTGTTCAGGACAGGACAGGACAGAGTCGCTCAGTCGTGTCCGACTCTTTGCGACCCCATGGACTGTAGCCTATCAGGCTCCTCCATCCATGGAATTTTCCGGGCAAGAGTGCTGGAGTAGATTGCCATTTCCTTCTCCAGGGGATCTTCCTGACCCAGGAATCGAACCCGGGTCTCCCGCATTACAGGCAGACGCTTTACCGTCTGAGCCACCAGGGAAGCCCCTGAGCTTCTGTGTTCAACAACCACTGTTTGCTTGTTAAAGTGGCTTTAGTTTACAGCTGTGCCCAGATGTGCTAGTATTTAAAGTCTGTTGTCATGGAAGTCAGTGTTTTACAACTGTTTCATTACTGCTTCACAACACTTACTGTGAAGCTTCTGGTCTCTACACAGCATTATAACATATACCAATGGTCCCCAACATTTTTGGCACCAGAGACCAGTTTCGTGGAAGACAATTTTGCCACGGACCAAGGTCGGGGGGAGATAGCTTCTGGATGATTCAAGCATATTACATTTATTGTGCATTTAATTTCTATTATTACATCAGCTCTACCTCAGATTATCAGGCATCAGATCCTGGAGGTTGGGGACCCCTGATATACACTACATCTTAAACTAATTTTAATAATAATAAAACTGTTATTTCAAAATTAATATAATCGATTTTCCCTGAGTCAAAACATAACTTTTCACTGTGCTCTTTTGTACCTTCTAAATATTGAACCGCGTGAATTTACAACCTACCCAAAATCATTAATTTGACTTTCAAATAATAAGTCACCCCCAAATTCTAAAATATAATCCACCAAAAGTCACCAAGGAAAAAAGATTAGAGTCCACAAAGAAGTAGAGGCATGTGCTTCGACAAAAGAAAATTAGTGTCTCCAGTGGTTTGAAAGTCAGTGACTATTACCACCCAACCTCAGGATCATGGAATCAGATCTAGTGGCAAATGCCTCTGAACTTTCTCCCTCATGCAAGCCAGCTGTGAGCAGCAATCACCGAAGCTATATAAACACCAACAAACACATAAGCTTCTCAGGAATGAGTTATAAATCCCACCATAACAAATATGATAGGCAACTGAGTAGCTTTGGGAAAAAAGAAAAAAAAAAACCACCTACATTTCACTCATAAGGGGTAAGGCACAAACACTTCCAGGGCCTTTTCTCCAGCTATTCCATTTCTTCTTTTGCCTCAATCTTATCTGTATAAACAAAGATCAGTGGATTCCAAGTCTTACCACGTACCTCCTGACATGATGTGGAAGGATATATACACCACAACCTATGATGTACGTGTGTCCAAACACCGAACCTGAATCTGAAAACACCTAGATATGGCACTCCCAGTTTGCAAAAATGCAGGGAACAAAGGACTATGTTAAACTTGATAAACAAGACCATATGGATGCACTCAGCAAAGTCTAGAGACTACAGAATGAGTGAGTCCTTTTCTTCTATCAATAAATTGCAAGAGGAAAAAAAACACCAAAAGAGGTAGATCATATCTTAGGGACTTCATATGTTAGAGAACAGATTAAATACACTCTGAAGTTTTTATAGATAAAATCTTTAATAAATTTATTTAATAAGTAAATAAAATTTTAGTTTATTTTATAGATAAATTTTATTTTTTTATTTCTTTATTTAATAGATAAAATCTTCTATAGATTTTACAGTGTTAAGGAACTTCAGTTCAGTCCAGTCGCTCCAACTCTTTGTAACCCCATGGACTGCAGCACGCCAGGCTTCCCTGTCCATCACCAACTCCCAGAGTTTACCCAAACTCATGTCCATTGAGTTGGTGATGCCATCCAACCATCTCATCCTCTGTCGACCCCCTCTTCTTATGCCTTCAATCTTTCCCACCATCAGGGTCTTTTCAAATGAGTCAGCTCTTCGCATCAGGTGGCCAAAGTATTGGAGTTTCAGCTTCAACATCAGTCCTTTCAATGAATACTGAGGACTGATTTCCTTTAGGATGGACTGGTTTAATCTCCTTGCAGTCCAAGGGACTCTCAAGAGTCTCCTCCAACACCACAGTTCAAAAACATCATTCTTTGGCACTCAGCTTTCTTTATAGTCCAACTCTCCTATCCATACATGACTACTGGAAAAATCATAGCTCTGACTAGACGGACCTTTGTTGGCAAAGTAATGTCTCTGCTTTTTAATATGCTATCTAGGTTGGTCATAACTTTTCTTCCAGGAGCAAGTGTCTTTTAATTTCATGGCTGCAGTCACCTTCTGCAGTGATTCTGGAGCCCCCAAAATAAAGTCTGTCACTGTTTTCATTGCTTTCCCATTTATTTGCCATGAAGTGATGAGACCAGATGCCATGATCTTAGTTTTCTGAATACTGCGTTTTAAGCCAACTTTTTCACTCACTTTTTTGACTTTCATCAAGAGGCTCTTTAGTTCTTCTTCACTTTCTGCCGTAAGGGTGGTGTCATCTGCATATCTGAGGTCACTGATATTTCTCCTGGCAATCTTGATTCTAGCTTGTGCTTCATCCAGACCAGCGTTTCTCATGATGTACTCTGCTATAAGTTAAATAAGCAGGGTGACAATATACAGCCTTGACTTACTCCTTTCCTGATTTGGAACCAGTCTGTTGTTCCATGTCCAGTTCTAACTGTTGCTTCCTGACCTGCATACAGATTTCTCAAGAGGCAGGTCAGGTGGTCTGGTATTCCCATCTCTTTCAGAATTTTCCACAGTTTATTGTGATCCACACAGTCAAAGGCTTTGGCATAGTCAGTAAAGCAGAAGTAGATGTTCTTCTGGAACTCTCTTGCTTCTTCAATGATCCAGCAGATGTGGCAATTTGATCTCTGGTTCCTCTGCTTTTTCTAAAACCAGCTTGAACACGTGGAAGTTCACGGTTCACGTACTGTTGAAGCCTGGCTTGGAGAATTTTGAGCATTAGTTTGCTAGCATGTGAGATGCGTATAACTGTGTGGTAGTTTGAGCATTCTTTGGCATTGCCTTAGTTTGGAATTGGAATGAAAACTGCCCTTTTCCAGTCCTGTGGCCACTGCTGAGTTTTCCAAATTTGCTGGCATATTGAGTGCAGCACTTTCACTTTCACAGCATCATCTTTTAGGACTTGAAACAGCTCAGCTGGAATTCCATCACCTCCACTAGCTTTGTTCATAGTGATGCTTCCTAAGACCCACTTGACTTCGCATTCCAAGATGTCTGGTTCTAGGTGAGTGATCACACTATCGTGATTATCTGGGTCATGAAGATCTTTTTTGTACAGTTCTTCTGTGTATTCTTGCCACCTCTTCTTAGTATCTTCTGCTTCTGTTAGGTCCATACCATTTCTGTCCTTTATTGTGTCCATCTTTGCATGAAATGTTCCTTTGGTATCTCTAATTTTCTTGAAGAGATCTCTAGTCTTTCCTATTATTTTCCTCTATTTCTTTGCATTGATCACTGAGGAACTAATACTTCCAAATAACCCACGATGGGGGGAAACAGATGGAAGAAGACTAGACCTGCATTCATAATGACTGAAAGAACGTCACAGGAAGAAAATTACAAAGAACAGCGGAAAACATACTTTAAGAGAAAAAGCAAAAGCGAAAGTTGATTCTTTGAAGCATAAATGCTACATCATCAGAGAGCCACCATCGGCACAACCACAACACAGGCCTAAACAGACCCTTCCTGCCTACCCCTGGGGCTTATTCCCTTTTTTTATTGTTTACAAGGTTCTTACCCAGATCTGAAGTTAGTAACCATTCAACAATTAACCTGTCTCTCCTTTTAGACTATTGCTCCTGGAAGGCAGGAATTCTGTCCATATCATTCTCTAACGTATCCTTCAAGCCTAATAAAAATGCCAGCTGCCCAACAGATGCTCAATAAATGTATGCTGAATTTTTTTTTAATGAGCCTGTTTTTACTTAAAAAAAAAACTACTAGAGAAAAATACACATGACTAAAAAAATCCACTGAAGTACATTAGTTCCTATTCAGTATGTTTATGTCCCATATCTTCAAACATCATCATTTACGAGCACATATTGAAGTTCTCTATAGACTGAGCTTTCCCTGACTCAATAAATGTCAATAAAAGCCAATACGTTTGCCAATAAACGTTAAAAAGTTAAAAACTTACACAAAGCAATATGTGATTCACTTTTAAAATAATCATGGAAGCCAGTTTAAGGGGGAAAAAATTCTCAACCTAGTTGCTCCTTGGGAAGAAGTAAATCTTCATAGCATTGATGCTGAAAGGAACTAGAGAATTCTAAATTAAACATCTTTTAAAGTGACATCTGAGATCAAGGAGACCGATATCACGCTCACTCACTCATGAGAGACAACCTAAGGCATGAAGAAAAGAAATGGCCAGCCTTTCCACTGGGCTCTCACAGGGGAAGAAGACAACTGCTCCTCATTGCAAAAGATACCAAGACCGCACAGCAGTTCTCAGTCTCAGCACTGTGGACATCTGGGGATAGATAACCCTTTGTTGTTGGAGACTCTCTTGTGCACTGTTAAGAATGTTCAGCAGCATTCCCACCACCTCCATCCACTAGATTCTAGTGGCACCTTCCCAGTTGTGACAACCACAAAACATTGCCAACCGTCTCCTAGAAGACTAAATCACTCCCTGTAGAGAACCACTGCTTTTAGCACAAAGTCAAATCACTAAAGAAACAGTTATTTGTAAGCACAACGACACCTCTTTTCAACCCATCTGAAATTCTAGCCCTGTGCTGCTGACAGATTTGATTTTGACCCTACTCAGCATGATGGAGAAGGCGACGGCACCCCACTCCAGTACTCTTGCCTGGAAAATCCCATGGATCGCGGAGCCTGGTAGGCTGCAGTCCATGGGGTCGCGAAGAGTCGGACACGACTGAGCAACTTCACTTTCACGCATTGGAGAAGGAAATGGCAACCCACTCCAGTGTTCTTGCCTGGAGAATCCCAGGGACGGGGGAGCCTGGTGGGCTGCCGTCTATGGGGTCGCACGGAGTCGGACACGACTGAAGCGACTCAGCAGCAGCAGCAGCAGCATGATGATGAAAATTTTGGGCCATCTCTGCAACCACAGGCAAGAATTACCAAATTCTCAGCACATCAGTCACAAAGGTACTTCTGGGCAAAGGCAGAGAGAAGACTAAGGCGAAAACCATGAAGAATTCTAGTTTAGTTTCTGAATAAGATATAGAGAGTTAATGAGAAAATATAAAGTGAATACTTGGCTTTACTAAAATCTTACAGACAAGGTAATGTCTAGAATAATTTCACAAAATCAAAATTTTTAAAATCTAAATTAAATCCAAGGACACTGATGGAAACCACATTCCAATATTTAAAATTTGCCTCTCCTATGTCTTCTAACTTTTACACTCATGAAATAAAAGACTATCAAACAATATGAAAGACTGCTTAAACAGACTACAATAAAATACACAATTTTTTTTTAAACAACAAAGAGCACTGTGAGCAATGTTGAGGTAAGTCACAGACCAGATGCTATTAATGGCATAAGTAGTAAGGGATCAGTGTATCCAGAATACTTACACAAACACTTAAACATGAAAAGCATCATTACCCCAGTCAAAACTGGCATCATTACTTCAGAAATCTGAGCTGACTCCTGAACTATTCCCCTGCTTTCTGCAATCACTCAACTTCATTATTCCATATTCCAAGAAAACATCAACTAACATTCTATGGCCTTATGCCAAACATGAATGCTGAATCACGTACTCAGCTTGACTTCCCCCATTCCTTCCACCCCCCAGAATTCCAATAGCAACCCCACACCCGGCCACCACCACACATTAAGAAGAGAAACCCTGCTGCTGCCCGAGGAGCAGAAGGTGGAGAGAGAGCCAACTCCCGTCTGGAAATGGCTGCCATTCTTGAGGAGCCACACACCAGCCGAGGCAGCAGGTGACTGGCAAGCGGCAGCCTGCAGCCGGCTTCCTGAGGAGACAGCCGTCCCTTCCAGACTCTGCCAAAGGCCTCAAGAGACAACAGGCTAGTCACTCGTTCCTCAAGAGTTCTCGAAGAGTCTCTCAACTCTCTAGTAACAATTTAAAAAAGAAATGGGATAAACATTAAAAAGAGAATGAAATTTTGCCATTTGCAACAGCATGCATGGACCTGGAGGGTATCATGCTTAGTGAAATAAGTCAGAGAAAGACTCATACTGTATGTTATCACTAATATGTGGAATCTAAAAAATAAAACAAACTAGTAATTTAACAAGAAAGAAACAAACTCACAGATACAGAAAACAAACCAGTGGTTACTAGTGGGGAGAGAGAAGGAGCTGTGGGCAAGATAGGGGTAGGGAATTAGGAGGTACCAGTCACTATGTATAAAATACATAAGATACAAAGATATATGGTATAGTACAGGGAATATAGGCAATATTTTATAACTATAAATGGAGTATAATCTATAAAATTTTTGAGTCACTATGTTATATACCTGAAAGTAACATAATATTGTAAATCAACTACATCCCTGTCTGAAAAAAAATAATAAATTGGCTAGGGCTATGAATGGGAAAACAGAGGCAATAAATTTTTTTTTTTTGCTTGTTTCCCAAAGTATGAGTGATCCAAACATAGGAAAAATAAAAGGAGAATTAAAGACTCAAGCAAATTATTCCTGGAAACTTAAGAATCACTAAACGGCCAGTGCTTTCTCCACCTGCATTCAGCACTATGGGGGAGTAAAGCGGGTCCGTATGCTGCAACTGCTTGATGGGTGTCAGCGCTGGAGCTGGTTGAAGAGCCATGTCAATCCATGCCAGGCTCCCTGCTCTTCTGGAGGGCTCCAACTGGCAGCCTCTCTCAGGGAGGCTAGCAGACAGTCTCCTGGCATCTCCAGTAAACCTGAGGGCCGAGAGTTAACAAAACCTGGGCACCCACAAAGTGAGGATTTAGGGAGAGGAATGAAGAGAACAAGCCTGCCTGCAACTTCGGGGGACTGCAGCCCTTCCCTCTGGAGTTCAGGCAGGTAAAGCCCTACATTCTCCTCCCGGAAATCCATTTTGAATGGTGACGGAAGCACAAAACAACGCGCAAATCTTCCGGTATGTGCAAACTCCACTAGGGCCCCTGTAAGAGTACCCACAACAAACAAGAGGGAAATAGGGCATGCCCGCTGTTCCAGAGGGAATGGGCAAAGAGTAACACCAACAGCTCTAATTCTGCTACTTTCATTTGAGAGAGGACTTAGGTATGCACACTAAGGTGACCATCTTCCGAAATTTGCTACTGTCTTATCTGTTAAGCCTAAGAGAGTAGAAGACAGTAAAACTGGTCCTATGAACAAACAAAAGCTTCCCCTGTAAGCGTACAGTGGAAAGGTGGGGCGCGAAATCCATATAACTCCGTTTATTTTTTCACTCTGCTGATGAATGCTTTGAAGTACTGAGGCATGACCACAAAACACGGACACACACACTTCCCAGAAGGATTCAGTAGCTGAGAAAGGGCCAGTCTTCCACAAGCAGAGCATCAGACATCATGCTGGGAAAGCACAGCAGGCAAGAGAGAAGTAAGGTACCTTTACAAACTCCCAAAATTAGAGAGTACTGCTCCAGCACAGAATTTCCCCCACAAAACGCATTCACATATAATTGAAACAGTTAAACGATTCCCATCAGACTCTTAACAATAAGAATTTCTGATTTGAGGGCAGAATACAAGGTAGGTTGAGAAGTGGATGCTGTGGAGGGCAGGGCTCAACCATCAGCTCCCATACCCCAGAGAGCAGCATTTAAACCGATGCCTTGGCAAAATAATAAACTATTGCATGTCACTGACCTCCTGGACTGTCTCCTTAACTTAAGCCTTAAATGTTAACTCTATGAATGCAAAGGCTGGAGAGAAAACTCAGACAGATAAAGCACTTTCTGACCACATTAGAAATAAGATAAATCTTAAAAAAAAAAAAAAAATTTCCTTAGGGTCACAGAAACTGCAAAGACAATATGCATCTATCCAGGAGCACACTGAGTCTGCTTCCTGATTAAAAGACCAGCTGGAACATAAGTACAACGTCTCTAAGCTGGAGGAGCACTCGCCAGTGGCTCTCCCAGGACCTTTCACTCCACAGGGGAAGCACCCCATAGATCTCTACCATATATGATCACTGACGACGATAAAACCTTTCCTCTCCTCATCTTCAAACACAAATTCTGTGCCTAAAGAAGTTACCTAAATACCCCACTTGGCTTCCCTCCATACCGTTGTACTCCCTGGTCTGGATTCTGACACCAGACTCCAAAGGGTCTCCCTGCCTCTGATTACTCCTCCTTCGATCCACACTGTAAAAAGAGAGCTTTCTGAATCTGACCATGTCAGAGTCTCCACCCACCCAGGATCTCCTAAAATACCTTAAAGCTGTCCCTTCTACCCACAGGATATGGTCTAGAACGCTAAGGCCTCCCGATTCCTGGCACCCAGCCTTCCTTCTGGCCACCAACACCTGCACCCACACCCCCTCCGCTGCCTACTCTCCAGCCTCTAAAGCACAGAGCTTTTGGGGTCTCAGGCCCTGGCTGCGGCTGTGTCCCTCTTTCCCCACCTTTTCATCTAACAGCTATGTGTTAGAGCCTAACGACTTACTTCTTTCTAACCCATAGCCTCTTTTGGGTCCTCACTCAAAGGTTAGCCTCCAGAACACCCTCTCTAGGTTTCTTCCCTTTTTGTTTCAGCATGTGCCCAACTGCTAAGCTGTAGTGTCTGTCAACATAGCTGCAGAGAGAAAGTTAATAGCTGCTGCTGTCTCTTGGTAAGCTGCTCAGGGAACTTCATTTAAGCCTGGCACGTTCTGCTTCTGTATTCTA
Organism: Budorcas taxicolor; assembly: GCF_023091745.1. Taxonomy (NCBI): domain Eukaryota; kingdom Metazoa; phylum Chordata; class Mammalia; order Artiodactyla; family Bovidae; genus Budorcas; species Budorcas taxicolor. The sequence goes on along the minus strand of NC_068910.1, from coordinate 11,336,833 downwards.
AACTGGACCAAAGATTATTTGAAGACTTCATGAGATGATTCAAAAAATACTGAAAAGCCTTCTCCTCCAGAGGGTTGCTGGGTAACTCTGAAGTCAGGGCAGGCACGGTAACTGGGGGATAACTGTAGTCCCAGTACAGGTCTGTGGTGAGTCTGCTAGACATGTACCCCACCCCATGCCCCGTCATGCCCAAGTCCATCTAAAACAGCGCTGGTCACTAGCTCTGCTCCCAGAAGCACTGGGGCCCAGCCTACCTGCAACGCTTGTTATCTTTTGGCTAGATTTATTCATGTTACCAATATAACTCATTCAGTCCTCAAAATGGTAAATACAAAATACTACAAATATTCCCACTGTACAGATGAAAAAAAACGTCCTTCACAAAGCTATATTAGTTTGAACTTAGGTGTCTGATCTGGCTCCAGAGTCCCTGCTCTTAGCCACCACCCTGCACAATTTTTCCTGTACTACCATTCCCCTTAAAGTTACAAAGGAAGAAAACAGAGTTCAGAAAGAGTCATACATGTACTGTGCCTTGATTTACAACAAAGAATAAAACAAAACTCTAATGCAGAGTAGAGCAATTAACCATATTGGTGGGGGATGGGGGGAATGAAGCTTGACTCTAACTCACACCACACAGAAATCAATTCCAGATGTATCCAAGACCCAAATGTGACGGTAAAACATGAAACATCTAGAAGACAACAGGAGAATATCTTCACGACCTTGGGGTAGACAACTATTTCTTATACAAAGCACAAAACAAAAAGAGGAAAAAATGATAAATTTGACTTCATTAAAACTAAAGCATCTATAGATCAAAAATACAATTTAAAAAAGATTATAAAACTGTAAAAAATACACAACTAAGAGAGTGAAAAATCAAGCAATATAAATGGGAAAGGTGTGTCATGTGTATACATCAAAAAGACATCCAGATATAAAAAATTTCTATAAACCAACTAAGAAATTTATGAAAGAAAGAAAAATGGTAGAAAACATGGGTTCGGGCACTTTACAAAAGTGAAAATGATCGTGAGCGGGTGGAAAAGAGCTCAACACCTGAAGTAATTCAGTTCAGTTCAGTCGCTCAGTCGTGTCTGACTCTTTGCAACCCCATGAATCGCAGCATGCCATTACTCCTGTCCATCACCAACTCCCAGAGTTCACCCAAACTCATGTGCATTGAGTCCGTGATGCCATCCAGCCATCTCATCCTCTGTTGTCCCCTTCTCCTCCTGCCCCAATCCCTCTCAGCATCAGGGTCTTTTCCAGTGAGTCAACTCTTCGCATGAGGTGGCCAAAGTATTGGAGTCTCAGCTTCAGCATCAGTCCTTCCAATGAACACCCAGGACTGATCTCCTTTAGGATGGAGGAAAATGGAAATTAAAACCACAATCAGATACCAACCCGCCCCTCCAACCCCTTGGATTGCGGGGAAGGAATGTTAAAGGCCCTACAAAATCACTCTGAACAAGAGGGTCAGGGTCTGACATGTTTTCCTGATGCAGGGTTACAGAACAGGCCTGCCCCCGGCACACTCAAACTCTGCCCCTTTGCGTCCCTAAGCCTAACACACAGAAAGGAGGGACAAGAACAAGCACCCAAATCGGCACTGCTTCATTTCCAACAGGGAGGCCATCTAAATACTGACACAGGCTATGCTGAAAAAGCAGTCCAACAACAGATATGCAGGTTTTCTCCAAAAAAAGTGACACGTTTCTAGGGAAGAAAAGGAAGACAGAAATACAGAATACAAAGATCTGGCTTGAGGGACTTCCCTGGCGGTCCAGTGGTTGGGACTTGGTGGTTCCACTGCAGGGGGTGCAGGTTTGATCCTGGATCTGGGAACTAAAATCCCACAGGCCGTGTACCACAGCCAAAAAACAAAAAAAAAAGATCTGGCTTGAATCTGTAATTTAAGGAATGCTGCTCGTCATCCATGTTGAGAGCAAAATGCTGAAGTGCAATAGAGTGTTCTCTTAACACTGTCTTGTCTGTCTTGGTGCATTCAGTTGCATAGTCTAACTGCTCCCACAGGCGGATTCACAGCCCTTTTCTCTGTTTCAGTGATTCCTCTTTGTTCCTAAAAACATGACTTCCCTTCCCTGTCTTCGACCAGAACAAGAGAACAACAAATCTAGAATTCAGGTTGCAAACTTTTCATTTTGTGGAAGAGAACTTAAAGGCTCAGCAAGGACTTTCCCAGGATCACAGAAGTGTAGATGAAGACTGCTTTGCCTGGTGGGGTGCTCCTCTCTATCACACACTAGAGTGCTGGGGCAAAGGCTTTCCCGGGCCACAGTGACAGCTTTAGCCAGTATGGACTGCCACCTCTCTCTCCTACACCATCAGTTTCTCCCTCCCACCCTGATCAGTCCCACTGGCAAAAGAAAGTTTAAAAGATAAAACCTGTTCTCCCCCTATTCTGGTTTGAGCCCCCACCACTGCACTGAAATTGATCATTCTGGGCACAAGGACCCCACACTGCTAAATCCAATGTCAATTCTTAGCCTTATCTAACACAATTGATCACTTCCTCCTTGAAATGACTTTTGTTTTCCTATCTGGATCCCATAACATCTTCTCCTGGGTGATCTACTACCTCAGTGGCCATTTCCTTTCAGTCTTCTTTCCTCAATCATCCTCATTCCCTCCCCACTTCTGCTGTCACGTGCTTAGTCGTTCAGACCATTTCTCTTATTTTTGGAATAATCTTACCCTGTCCTGTGATTTAGGTACCATTCATATACAGACATGCCCCACTTTTTTTTTTTTTAACTTAGAGTTCTCTGAATTTCAACTCAGCAGTCTAACTGCCCTGTGGACATTTCAACTTCGAGGCATAAGACATGTCAAACTTGTTTCTCCAAAATCAAACTCCCGTCTGTCTCCAATCCATGCCTCGCCCCTGATTTTCCTAACCTTAGAAAATGGCACCTTAAAGTTGTTCAATAAAAACTCAGAATCCATCCTTATCTTCCCTGTTACTCTGACACAATCTGTATCTATTTCATTAACCAATTCTCTTGGCTCTATCTTCAAAACATACGGAGAATCCAACTACTTCCACCAACTCCACCAAGCCATCATCTTTCCTGCCTTGAATTCTGATATATCTTCCTAACTGGTCCCCCTGATTTTGCCCTCATCTCCCCAACAGTCTAGTCCCCTACATATCAACCAGAGGGATCTTTCCTCTGTTCAAACCCTGCAATGGCTCCCATCTCACAGAATAAGGCCCCACACATAAGCCTCCCTCATTATTAATCCTCCCCAACACAGTGGTACCTCTGTTACTATGAAAGGACCTATACTGACACATCAGTATCACCCAGAGTCCAGAGTTTACATTAGGGTTCACTCCTGATGTTGGACAAATATATAATGACAGGTATCCACCATGGTAGACCATCCAGAGCAGTTTTACTGCCCTAAAGTCTTCTGTGCTCCACAGATTCATCCCTCCTCTCCCTCAAACCTCTGGTAACAACTGATCTTTTTGCTTTTATTTTTTAAAATAAAAACTTAGAAAAGTAAAAATGAAATACCATGGAATTATGAAACAATCCTGGTTTTGAAAATTTTTAAATGGCACATGCAAAAAAAAAATGCAATGGGATTCCAGCTTTGTAGAAATATACATCTGAAGAGAAAAATAACTGAAAAATAAGATATCAATATTCTTGCTATCTCTGGCTGATAGAATTCTATCTGATTTTTATATTCTTTATAGTGTTCTATATTTCCAAAATTTAATTATAGGTGCATATTACTAATAATCAGAAATTTATTGTTAAATAGTAAACTCAACAAGCAGTTGGGCATCACAGATTTTGAAATATTATCCAAACTCCAGACACATTCTTTGAAGAAGGATCTAGGATATGAGGCAATCACAGGGTTCATAACATTTACTTAAAACTATTCTTAGAAGAGAAAGAAATCTAGGCTCAAAATAGGGATGTCTAGTGTGACAGAAAGGCCATTATAAACAGTGAAAACTACAACCTCCATAACCTATGCTCCTTGTGAAGGGCCCTGGGGGCTTCCACGGGAGGGAGGAAACATTGGCTAGGATTCCCATTATATTGCTGCAACTATCCCTCCCAAGTGCCATTCTTCATGACGCAAAAGCCGCCCACTCTGATCTTAGTTTAAAACTCTGGAAGTTCCCGACACTTCTTCCACTTCCAGCTGCAACTGCTCCTGCAGACTGCTGGTGCTTACTGATACACTCGGGAGTCACAGTGTAAGTCTGAAACAGCAGCTGTCAGAACTCAAGCAAATAAACCCAGGGTTCCAGGTATATCTTGAGCCACCACCACGGCCTTACACGCTCAAGCCCCTACCTAGCTCACCCCAGAGCACCCTGTCCTTTGCTCTCTGTCCTCTAGCCAGCAAGGCCTCCATCTTCCTGAGTCTAAACAAGCAGAGCTGTTCCCACCCCAGGGCCTTTGCCCTGGCCCTGTGCCTAGGATACTTTACCCTGATTCTTTACACTGCAAGCAAAGAGGACAAATAGAAGGGCGTGAGAGAAGCAGCACAAGTCAGACTCCCTGCAGGAGACTACGAGACGCAGGGGTTGAGAAGGAGATCAGCTTTCCTTACCCAGGGGTCCAAGGTGAAGGGGGTCACAGTTGGCATCTAGGAGGCTAGCTTTCTGTCAATATGATGGCCATGAAGCAGGTTCCGGAAGCACTAAGCATGTCACACCCCTAGCTGCTGTGCAAGGAAACTAGTGTCCTGATGTGCCATGGAAAACAGACAAGAATAGAATGAAATGGGGGAGCGGGGGGAAGGCCTATGTTCTAAAGAGATGTGCCCATCAAATCAGTCTGTGTCCAGATCCTGACTCACTTAAATAAACCAGGACTTCTCCAAGTTTTCTGCTGAGGAGTCCTGAATTCCTACAGAAAATGTTCTTATCCCTTAGGGCACCATCTAAAGCATTCAAACTCCACTCTCAAATTTATTTGAAGAAAATCTAATTTAATCTTAAAACTTCATGTGAATACTGATTTCTATGCCCAAATTTCCATTACATAAAAAAAATTTTGTTTCGGTCCATACCAAAGTACTGAAGCCCCAAGCCCTGACACTCCTCCGCAACTTCCCAATAAAACTGACACTCCAGCAAGGCCTGTCATGTTTACAGTGAAGCTCCATAAACTCCTAGTGTCCCTTCCACAACCTAAGGAACCAAGTTTGGAAATAAAACTCCTTGGTAAGCAATCATTCCTAGAAGAGCCAGTAAATGGTTTAAGCCTGTAGTTTTTGACTGGGGCTTGGGTTTTACAATGAAATTCCTATTAAAAAAAAAAATCCTACTCTTTCTTAGCTGAACAAGGCTGTTCACAACATGGGCCAAACAGCTTGGATGAGCAGAGGGCTCTCAGAAGAAAAGGGTGGTGGAGGACCCAGTTCTCCTACCAAAAAACCAAGAAAATAGCACAGAAACCAGTACAACTAATGAAGTAAAAAAAAATACCAGAGGAAAAGAAATGGGGCATCTGGTTTTTCCTTGTAATAAATACTCCGTAAGAATAAGGGTAACCTAAATGGACTGGTGGGGGAGGGGAATCTCATCATTAATTACGATTGTTATACACCTGGAGATCAACTGAAATTTTGGAGGGAAACCAAGAATTGAATCCAGATGAATATTAATGGGAAATACATGAAGTTCTTATTAAACGAACATATTAAATTTTAAGAATCTCCCCCACCCCCCAACCTTTACTGTACATTTAGGCCCAGGTTTCCTGCTATTTTTCTCTCCTGTCTCCCCGCTGCAAGGAGATAAGAAACTACCTTGGGGAAATGATATTAGGATTTTTACCAGTCGCACAGACAGACCCTTGGAACTATTCCTTGGTCCAGATACTCTATTACCTACAGTTGCCAACTACACGAAAGGAAGAATGTACTGCAGGCCTAAAGGGTAGAGTGACATTGAGAAAGACAAATGAACCGCAAATCAACAAGCAAAACACAGGTAAATGAAAACATATCATCACCCGTGCCACACTCTCACATCCAATGCAACACACATTAAGTAGTAACTGAAGGCAAACTTTTTTTATAAAGGCCAGATAATTCCAGGAGTTTCCTTCATCTAAATATTTCTAAGCACCTTACCTGGATCAAGATATTAGAGCTCATGCTCAGCTGGAATACCGAGCCAAACAACCACTGCACAAGGAAAGCCAATTTCCAGACAGAGCAGGTTTGGAAACTCTGCCTCTAATAATGACAGACCCCCGAAAGAGCTGACCTCTAACTTTCCCCATCATTCCAAAAGAATACACAAAAGAAAAACAGGAATGACATGCCAATCCAAAACGTCTCACAACATGCCACAGGTCCCCTCAGCTGTGATGAACAGAAAGCACTATCCTCTTCCCCACTTTTTTGAAGACAAAATCATGAAGCTGTTCCCCAATAGCCAAAGCCACCACGTTCTATCATAGCCAGTTCTCAGACTAATGCCTCACAAGTCAGCTTTGGAAGGTCAGTATCAAGGGGCAGACAATGCTCCAACTTAATGTAGCAAAGCTAAAAATATCTCAACTTCCTCCATTCACTCACTAGTCTGCTCCTTCCATCTTTGCAAAGGTTTCATAATCCTCCCAGGCTTTACTTAGTCCATCTTCAATCTGCCCCACATAGCCAATAAATAAATCCCACTGCAACAAATCTGACTTTGTATTCCTCATGTGCAGATCAACTGACTCAAAAGTTCAAACCCTCACTGACCCTTCCCATAAAGCTCCGTCAGAGACCTAACTGGTTTTCTTGATCTGCAGGCCATCTCTGTTGTGTACTGCTAGAATAACATTCCTAAAATAAAAGGTCTAATGGATGCTCCCGCAGTAAAACCCTCCATCAGTTCCATGTTGCCTCTAAAATAAATTCCAGATCCCTTCATGCTCTGACCACAGGTCATCACTGCAGGCTCACTCTGGTCATCCTCCTAAAGTGCTCAGCTCTACACCAAGTAGACAGCTCACCATTCTCTACCACATGCCATGCCTTCCCTTTATTCAGGCCAGTACTTCTAACTGTCCTCTCATCTCTGATCAACAATACCACCAACTTCTTCCTGCAAAGCACTCATTAAGAAGGAATGCAAACACATCACAGGCAGGGAATTATATGAATCTATGGAGTCAGAAGCAGCATGGGTTTGAAATAGGAGCACCACCTTGGAAACCAAAGGCCCAGCTTTACCATTTTCTTACTACGTTACACTGAGGAAGGCACTTCCCTTTCTAAGCCTCAGTTTTCTCATCTGTAAAATGCACCCACCCTACTTAACACACAGGATTACTAAAATAATCAAGTAAGACAAAACATTTCAAAATGCTTCTGAAGGGATGGAACTAAAGTAGTACTTAGAAATTTAGTTTTAAGTGCTACTAGGAAAAAAGATGCTTAAATGAGCTAAGCATAATCTTAAGAAGCTTGAAAGTAATACAAAATAAACCCCAAAGATGTGGGAGAATATTCTAAAGTAGAAATTACAAAGAAAACAAACATAATATAGAGGCTCACCAAAGCCAGAGGCAGTTCTTTGAAAAGGTTAGTAGGATAGTTCAGATGTTTCTGTCAACTATAAGAAAGTGCCGTCAAAGTGAAACACTTCAAACAGAAAGGGCTGTAGTAACAGTTTCCTTTTTGAAAGGGTATCTCAGCTGCAGCACTATTGACATTTGGGGCCAGATAACAGTGTGGCAGGGAGCTGTTCTATGCAGTGCAGGACGGTCAACAGGATGGCTTATTTCTACCCACAAGACGCCAGTAGCATTCCTCCTCCACTCCCAGGAGTCGTGACAACCAGAAATGCCTTCAGACTTTGTAACCTGTCCCCCGGGAGGTAAAATCAACCCAGGTTGAGAAAAACTGTTCTAAGAAAACAAAAGGGCCACATCACACCACACCAGCTAAAACTAGACTATTCATAGCTATTCCTAATTTTAGAATGGCTGGCTGCTCTGCCCGTTAGAACTGCAGGATAACCAGCAACCCGAGATAGCAGAGGCAAGACTGAAGAAAATAGGCAGGTCTTGGATGTTTCGGCACAACTGCACAGAGTGTTCAAGATGAGAGGACCAGGAAACCTGTAAGAACGAACACAGTGGCAGAAATACCACAAGTAGCAGAAGTCTCATTTTTATTTCAGGGGAGCAGGTGTTGGGGGTGGGAGGGGAGGGCTGTAGTGTTCAAACACTATAGTGAAACATAAAAACCGTGCTTGCAAGGAACTCTGCTCAATTTTATGTGGCAGCCTGGATGGGAGAGGGGTTTGGGGGAAAATGGATACAGGTATATGTATGGCTGGGTCCCTTCCATGTTCACTTGAAACTATCACAACATTGTTAATCGGCTATACCCCAATACAAAACAAAAATTTAAAAAAAAAAAGCGCTTGAATCAAATTCCAAGAAGTAAGATACCCTAACGGGGCCAAAGGAGACAGCACCTATGGAAACTTTTTCTTACTCGCTCTGAAATTCATAAGCAATAAAAAGAAATCATTTCAAAATTTTAAAAAGTTATCTCATCAAATACATTTTCTTTTTTAAAAACTCCAATACAATAAGTACATTATTCAGAGACAAATCACAAATTCTTGCCACTTTCAAATAAATAATAGTAAAGTTCTCAAATTTATACCATACAATTTTTGAATAATTAAGAATCTGACCAGGAGAAAAGGAATCCAAGAAGCCAAGTGGGAAAACAGTGTGTATATATCCATTATACTCACCGGCAGCACCTAAAATCCAGTCTAAACCTGATGAGAGTTCTAGAGGTGCCTGAAAACATAAATTTTGAGAAACCAAATGATATAAGAGCAAAAAGTGATGCAGATACCTAGGGATTCTAATGCCATCTTAAGAACCATGAGAGGCAAGCAAAACAGTCTAATGGTATACCTATACATCACTATCTTCTGTAATTTCTCCTCAATCTACTTTATGGACAGGAACTATAAAACCAGTGGTGGCGAGACTCCAATAGAACAGGCTAGCAGTGGATCGCAAAAGATGCGGTCCGGGTGAGGGCAGGGAGTGAAATGGTAATTTGCCTGCCAGAAGTAAACTGAAAATGGGGCAGAGACTTCTCGATAGTTTACGTGAAAGAAAATTGATCCCTGAACTGTATGGCAGCTGTTAGGATGATTGAGAATTAAAGACATTAACATCAACAAAGAAAAAGGAGAGATGTTTATTCTCCTGGAATCTGGAGGATGACAGGAGTGCATCTTCACCAGGCTCCAGCAGGTCCAAGGAATGACAATCTACTGCAATTTCAGGTATAAAACTGAATACTGGTGTCTTATAAAAAGGCACATTTTACTCCTCGGATAACAGGAAGCTTACAAACGACTAAATCCTGTGCCATGAAAGGCTAGCATTAACCGAGAAGCTGGTCAGATGACCTAACGCTAGACTAATGATGAAAGAAAAAGTCTAATGCCACTTCAACAAGTTGGGAATAGGCGCTCCCGGTGACGTGACTCGGGTGGTGGAGGAGTGCCGGGCTGCTACCGGAAAGGAGCGGAGCTCCTGGGAAGCTATCCCACCACCGGGAAGTCATGTCGGTCGCTGCGGTGGCCGTGATGCGCTCCACCCCCGAGTCCCCACTCCCGGGAGCCCCGGCCTCCGAGTCGGAAGTAGCTGAGCAGAATAGGAGGGCTCTAACGCCAGGAGGACTGCGGTGATGGTGTGCAAGGACTGATTCCCAGAGCCTTGCCTGACCTCTGACCCATAAGCATGGGGAGGATTGGCATCTCCTGTCTTTTTCCTGCTTCCTGGCATTTCAGCACCTCTCCAGTGGGGTGTCCCCGAATTCCAAACACCTACTTATGTCAAATTATCGTCATCAGCCTTCTGGCTGCTGCTGTCTCACTTTTATACTTTTCTGTTGTCATAATCCGAAATAAGTATGGATGGCTCTCCAAAGACAAGAAGTTTCAAAGGTACTTGGCACGAGTTACTGACATTGAAGCTACAGACACCAATAACCCCAACGTGAACTATGGCATCGTGATGGACTGTGGGAGCAGCGGGTCTCGGATATTTGTCTATTGCTGGCCACGGCACAGTGGCAATCCTCACGATCGTTGGATATCAGGCAAATGAGGGATAAAAACCAAAAGCCTGTGGTCATGAAAATAAAACCCGGTATGTAAACAATAAATATCTGCTTGGTAACCAAAAAAAAAAAACCAAGTTGGGAATAAAGAAAGGGTGACCCAAGCAAACCAAACAGGAGTCCAGCAGGGGTCTAGCAGCTACACAGGGGCAGTTCTCTCCCCACTGGAACAATTTATGGTTGCCTGAAGTGGCTGAGAGGCAGACCAGCACTGCAGGAGACGGGGTAAGCTTTCTGAACCCATCAAGAATCTCTCCCCAAATAACGTCCTCAGGTTCACAGAAGGAGAATCGTGAATGTAACTGAGGAAACTCAGAGGCCACCCACAGTTACCCCTGATGGGTCTGTGGTCACCAGACCACAAAGTTTCACCACAGGAACTCTGCCACTGACTCGCTCCACGACTTCAACAAGTATGCTCCACTCTCAAATGTGCACATGGCCAAAGATGAGGTGAGGGCTAAAGGCCCCTCCAGCACCACAGTGAAGCTCACACAGAGGAACAATTCATTTCCTGGGGAAGCGCATATGGATTCACTGTCGCTGTGTTTCAGACTTTGCCTTCTCATGATGGATGACCTGAGAAATCCAACCGCAAACACCCAGCTGTCTCAGCAAAAAATTTAATAGAGGAAAGGGAAGCAACCGCGGTCACACACGAGAGTCACTCACCATCCAGCAGGTCTTCCCCATCATCCCTGCCATGCTCCTCCACTGCCACCTCCTCCTCCTCCTCCTCCTCCTCTTCCGCATCCTCCAGCTCCACGTCTGGGTCCAGGTCTGGATCGCTCCCTGAGGCGGATTCGTCTGACATGGCTCCCAGAGGTCCTCAGTGGACATTACCGTCTCATGGTCCACTGCAGGGGTCCTGGGAGGAGGACAAGAGGCAACAGAATCACTAAAGGATTCACTTAGGAACACACATTTTTCAAAGAGAAAATGTCAAGGATGAATACCCTGGTTAGGTATGGAGCTAAGCATACCTAAAATCTCAACCTTTCCCACAAGGACACTGGCCCTAAGACATACTGTGGTGACTCTCTGCCCAGCTCAAGACTCTCTTACCTGCTTGTTTGGTCCCTTTAAAGTATTTTCTTGTCCAAACACCCTATATACTTCAGAATCTCCATTGGTTCATTCCTTCATGCATTAACTGCTTCCTGAGCACCAACTCAAGTCAAGGCTATGGTTTTTCCAGTAGTCATGTATGGATGTGAGAGTTGGACTATAAGGAAAGCTGAGCACCAAAGAATTGATACTTTTGAACTGTGGTGTTGCAGAAGACTCTTGAGAGTCCCTTGGACTGCAAGGAGATTAAACCAGTCCATCCTAAAGGAAATCAGTCCTGAATGTTCACTGGAAGGACTGATGCTGAAGCTGAAACTCCAATACTTTGGCCACCTCATGCGAAGAGCTGATTCATTTGAAAAGACCCTGATGCTGGGAAAGATTGAGGGCAGGAGGAGGAGGGGACGACAGAGGATAAGATGGTTGGATGGCATCACCAACTCAATGGACTTGAGTTTGGGTAAACTCTGGGAGTTGGTGATGGACAGGGAGGCTTCGCGTACTGCAGTTCATGGGGTTGCAAAGAGTCAGACACAACTGAGTGACTGAACTGAACTGAACTGAGCACCAACTCTTTACATCTCTGTAGATATATATACATGTATATATATTGTAGCAGGCACTCAGGCTTTGGGGACACAGTACAAAGTAGAGAAAAGTATGTCAGAAGGTGGTGTGTGCCAGAAGCTATTATCTTATATAGTATGGCGGAGGTGGGGGTGGGGAATGGGGACAGGAAAGTTCTCACTGAGCAGAGGCCGGAAGGAACAGAGAGCCACATAGACATCTGCAGGGACTGTGTCCAGGCAGAGCAAGCAGCAAAGGCGAGGTCCTGGAGGAGCTGGGAGTGCTCAGGGAGTAAGGAGAAGGCCCTATCTTGGAGCACAACAAGGAAGATGGTCCATTCTCCCATCACCTGAATAAAATGCTCACGGGCAACTGACTACTCATCACACTGTCACTCCTCCTGAGTAGGTAGAGAGCCTCAGAACACCCGCGCCCACAGCTCAGCTCTCAGGCTCTGCCCTAGCTCGTGGCCCAGTTCCAGCTCCATTTCTTCCAAGAAGCCTTTGTCCACTGTGCCAGTCTTCTGGGATCACGTTCCCTCTTCTGAACTCCAGCAGCCATGCTGACCAGGCTGACCTTCACTGAAGGCTTCATATGAGTTACTTGGCAAAGTGTTTGCCTTCTTTGGTTTCTCACCTCCTGACCCAGTAGTAAGCCCCTAGTGGCAGGGATTTAGCTGGGAACTGTTTCTTTGTATCCTAGAGCTAGAAGCATGTCCTGTTCAAATCATTCCTATTCACATTCCCTCTCTCCTGCCAATCTGCTTGCTCTATTATATTTAGTACGTGTCAGGCACTGCGCATGTTTGTCCACCTCTCTCTCTCCATTTTACTATTAGCAAAAGTCCTTTCTTCTTGAGTGAAGAGAAAAAAACAGGATAAAGAGAAAGCTAGCTGTTTTGTGATACAGCAAATACAACAAAATATTAAGGTGAAGATTCACCAGTTCTTTCCATTTTTTGGTATATTTCAAATTTTTTATTACAAAATGTGGGGAAGAGGGGTACAAGATAAATAATCTTTCGTAAGACAAACAGATGTAGACAACCACATCCAGAATCAGGTCATCCTAAAATTACCTCCCAAAATTAGAAAAAAAAGAAAGAAACACAAGTATCTCAATTATTCAACACAAATACCATTCTAGACCTGGAATCTCTTAAAGTTCAGACACAATTTGAAACAGAACTTCTACGTTCTCCGGAATAGAAACAGAAACAAAACAAAGCAAACTGGATCCTTTAGAATTTTGGAAAACCAGAATTTAAGACTGCTCAGTGAAAAAGCACAGCAATTATGAGCGTGTGCATCCTGACAGGTCACATACTTAGCCTCTGAAGACAACAAAAGCAAAGAGCAGCTGTGGATGGTTCAGTAATAGAATTCAAACTTTTGCATTAATAACATACTTGCAAAAACATTTACAAAGGGCATTAAAGTACAGGGAAGAAAAGTGACACACAAATACACGTTAATGTAACTAATGGTGAGCTACCATTCACTGACAAAGCAAATTTCAAGTCTCTGAGGGAAATCTATGTCTTTAGTTCATTAAGTTTGAAAAAGGAAGTAGTAAACCAATCAAATATCAGCAGGTTTAGAAGTGAAATTTATTTCTGAATATTAGTATAATGATAATTCATTAGCAACTACTCTGTTTGGAAGTCAATGTTCATAATCAGCATAAACCCCCTGTTTCATTCTACACTGCTTGAGGTAAGTTATTTTGCGGTGTGCCTGGCTAATTATGGAGTGGCTTTTAGAGAACAATTTTTAATTAGCAAGTACCTTTAGGTAATCTGAATTCCTGGCATTATACAGAAGAAATTGTGTGGTGATGGAAAAATGACAATCACTTAGAGGTTAGCAATAACAAGGAAAAGCCTCCTGCAAACCCAGTTAACAAACATCTTTAAAACCATCTCAGCCCCAAGCTCCTGACAGACAGAAGCAAACATCAATTAAACATTCAACCACCACATATGTTGTTAAGACTATGAAAGACATTGGTCCAGCCCCCCTCTTAAAACTATTTTAAAAAAGAGGACACTTTTAAAATAGTACCCAGGCCATCAGATGCCCATATCAGAGAAAAAACTGGCAAGTAATGGCTCTCTTGCTGCTGCTGCTGCTGCTGCTAAGTCACTTCAGTCGTGTCCGACTCTGTGCGACCCCACAGACGGCAGCCCACCAGGCTCCCCCGCCCCTGGGATTTTCCAGGCAAGAACACTGGAGTGGGTTGCCATTTCCTTCTCCAATGCATGAAAGTGAAAAGTGAAAGTGAAGTCGCTCTGTCGTGTCCAACTCCCAGGGACCCCATGGACTACAGCTCACCAGGCTCCGCCGTCCATGGGATTTTCCAGGCAAGAGTACTGGAGTGGGGTGCCATCGCCTTCTCCAAATGGCTTTCTTAAGTCCCACCAAATTTGGTTTTTCTCTTTCCCTCCCTTCTACAGGCCACTAGATTTCTTTACAAAGACAACACAATGAATTCTTTTCTCAGCTCTTCAGAGCCACACTAACTACTTAAGGGGAAGGTTTGGCTGTTACTGATCACCTTCAAAAAAGCAACAAAGGGAAAATGGCAGAGGAAAAGCTGATCCTGTAGGCAGCAGCACAGTCAACTGCACTTTGTCTCTAAGGGGCTCCGCCCCGACACACACACTTCCATGTGGGCATAGCCTTTCAGAACACGGGGAAAGCAGCCCTGATTTTAAAAATTAGCTCTTGGGGACTTTCCTGGCGGGCCTGGGCCTATGGTTAAGAATCCGCCTTCCAAACAATTCCAAACTCATTCTACGAGGCCACAATCACCCTGATACCAAAACCAGGCAAAGACAACACACAAAAAAGAAAATTACAGGCCAGCATTACTGATGAATATAGATGCAAAAATCCTCAACAAAATTCTAGCAAACAGAATTCAACAACACATTAAAAAGCTCATATACCATGATCAAGTCAGGTTTACTCCAGGGATGCAAGGATTCTTCAATACACACAAATCAATCAATGTGGTACACCATATTAACAAACCGAAAAATAACCATATGACCTCAACAGATGTAGAAACAGCCTTTGACAAAATTCAACACCCATTTATGATAAAAAAAATGCTTCAAAAAATGGGCATAGAAAGAACCTACCTTAACATAGTAAAGGCCATATATGATCAGCCCACAGAAAACATTATTCTCCCTTTTTTTGCTTCACCCAAAACTCTTCCCCTGGGATTTGATTCTGCACCGTACAGAGAGGCTGAGCTTTCAGTAACAACCTCACTTCTCTGATAGATCTAAGAAGAATTGTTGATTTTTCAGTTTGTTCTGCTGTTTTACTTGTTGGGATGCAGTGGTGACTTCTAAGACCCGTACATGCTGGATTGGAAGCTTGAAGTATAGCCCCATTCTCTCTGGTCAAGAACTAATTCTTTTACCTGGAGATGAAGAGAGAATGGAGCTGGCTGCTGCTCTGATGGACCCCAGAGATACAGCTCATCTGAGGTCTTAGTTGCAGCATATGAGATCTTCATTGTGTCAAGCAGGATCTTTTGTTGTGGTGCACAGACTCTCTAGTTGCGGCACACAGCCTTCAGAACTTGCAAGCCCACCGGACCAGTCTTTGCCTCCAGTTCCTCCCATCTCCTCCAGCCCTGCACTCAGTGCCTGCCATCCTACTTTCTTCCCTAATCCTAGGGTTCTCCCAGGTCTCTTGCTGACTGCTCTTCTCCAAAGGCCCGCTCCAGGGAACATCTAGAGAACATCCAGGGACACGGCAGCAGTCACATAACACAGGAGTGCCAGCAATAATGTTGTTTTGGAACTTTGTCTACAAAATCTTCTCCAAACTGTTGCTGGGAAAGAAGACGATGGTAAGAGTTGCTCACCCTGATGTGAACTGTGGCAACCAGTATAGAGGGGTCTGTTGGCTGGAGGAGGAGCCCCCCAAGCCTCATCAGTGTTGGGAGTGTCCTGAGTCTTGGCCCAGGTGGGACTGAGCTTCAGATCAAGTCTTTGGGAGGCACCGTTAGAAGATACGAAGCTGCCTGGAGCTGGGGTGGAGCTACCAGTAGAAGAACCAGGGAAGGAAGCAAGCAGAGGATGGCAGTGTGGTGAGGGCTGCAGAAGTAGAACCAGAGATGCTCATGCTGGAGTAAGTCTGGGAGAGCACCAGCATTACTGTTTGCAATAATTCTTTTAAATTATTTTGAGAGATACTTTTTTAACCTTTAAGAATCAGTGTAGTTACATTTATAATATTTTCCGTATCAGTTTTTAGGTGTTAGAAACTGGCAAGAAGCCTGAGAGGAGGCTTAATTCGGGAAAATCTATCTTTTTCAACAGTGTCAATGTGAAAAACATTTTTACAAATGAATTTTGGCTCTCAGGCACTGATAAACTGAGGTATTCTAGTGTATGATATGGCCACCATCTTCAAATGAAAAAGCAAGCACTTGCTGTCTTTTGAAATATCTGCTGTATCTATGCTGCTATGTGTGCATGAGTTAACCTGCTTTTATGGTTGTATTTTTTGTGTTGAATATCTATTTTGAGTCTGCATCATTATACTTTGATTATTCATAATTTTTCACTTTATGTAACTAATGCATGTTGACAATAAACTGTAAATAAAATAAATGTAAAAAAAAAAAAAAGAAAAAAAGAAAACATTATTCTCAATGGTGAGAAACTAAGAGCAGTCCCTCTAAGTTCAGGGACAAGACAAGGGTGTCCATTCTCACCATTATTCAACATAGTTTTGGAAGTCCTAGCTACGGCAATTAGAGAAGAAAAAGAAATAAAAGGAATTCCAGATTGGAAAAGAAAAACTAAAACTCTCATTATTTGCAGATGACATGATACTATACATAAAAAACCCAAAAGAAACTATCAGGAAATTACCAGAGCTAATCAGTGAATTTAGCAAAGTCATGGGATACAAGGTCAATACACAGAAATCACTGCACTCCTATATACTAACAATAAAAAACCAGAAAGAGAAATTAAGGAATCAATCCCATTCACCAATGCAATGAAAAGAATAAAATATCTAGGAATAAACCTACCTAAGGAGACAAAAGACCTGTATATGAAAAATTATAAGGCACTGATGAAAGAAATCAAAGACGACATAAACAGATAGAGAGACAGTCCATGTTCCTGGGCAGGAAAATCAATATTGTGAAAATGACTATACTACCAAATGCAATCTACAGATTCAACGCAAAAGTGAAAAGTGAAAGTGAAGTCGCTTAGTCATGTCCAACTCTTTGCAACCCTGTGGACTATAGCCTACCAGGCTCCTCCGTCCATGGGATTCTCCAGGCAAGAATACTGGAGTGAGTTGCCATTTCCTTCTCCAGGGGATCTTCCCGACCCAGGTATCAAACTGAGATCTCCCGCATTGCAGGCAGATGCTTTACCCTCTGAGCCACCAGGAAAGACTCACTTTTACTTTTTCAGAATAAAAAATTTCACAAGTCATATGGAAACACAAAAGACCCAGATAGCCAAAGAAGTCTTGAGAAAGAAGAATGGAGCCGGAGGAATCAACCTTCCTGACTTCAGACTATACTAAAAAAGCTACAGTCATCAACACAGCATGGTACTGGCACAAAAACAGAAATACAGACCAATGGAACAAGATAGGCAAGATAAACCCACACACCCACGGGTATTTTAGTTTTGACAAAGGAGGCAAGAGTATACAATGGGACAAAGACAGTCTCTTCAATAAGTGGTGCTAGGAAAACTGGACAGCTATGTGCAAAAGAATGAAATTAGAACACTTCCTGATGTCATACACAAAGATAAACTCAAAATGGATTAAAGACCTAAATGTAAGACCAGAAACTCTAAGACTCTTAGAGGAAAACATAGGCAGAACACTCAACATAAATCAAAGTAAGATATTCTATGACCCACCTCTTAGAGTAATGGAAATAAAAACAAAAGTAAATAAGTGAGATCTAGTTAAACTTAAAAGCTTTTGTACAGCAAAGGAAACTACAAACAAGGTGAAAAGACAACCCTCAGAATGGGAGAAAATAATAGCAAGTGAATAACAGCAAGTGAAACAACTGAGAAAGAATTAATTTCCAAAATATACAAGCAGCTCATACAACTCAATACCAGAAAAACAAACAATCCAAGCAAAAGTGGGAAAAAGACCTAAAAAGACACTTCTCCAAAGAAGACATACAGACGGCTTAAAAAAACACATGAAAAAATGCTCAACAGTGCTTATTATTAGAGAAATGCAAATCAAAACCACCATGAGATACCACCTCACACCAGTTAGAAAGGGGATCATTAAAAAGTCTACAAACAATAAATGCTGGAGAGGGTGTGGAGAAAAGGGAGCCCTCTTGCATTGCCGGTAGGGAATGTAAATTGATACAGCCACTATGAAAGATGGTATGGATATTCCTTAAAACACTAGGAATAAAACCACCATATGACCGAGCAATCCCACTCCTAGGCATGTACCCCGAGGAAACCAGAACTGAAAGAGACACATGTGCCCCAGTGTTCACTGCAGCACTATTACAGCAGCTAGACCATGGAAGCAACCTAGATGTGCACTGGCAGATGAATGGGTGAAGAAGCTGTGGTCCATACACACAGCGGAAACCAGACAGGAGAAAAAAGTTGATACGAAAAAAAATGCATTTCCTCATTTCCTCCTCATCCCATGAGAGACACTGCTTCAATCTTCAGTGAAGAGGAGTGCTGCTTCTAAGACACAGACATACCAGGAGAGTGACTTGGGCCTTGCTGCACCTTAAAAATGACCTGTATTCCTACAGAGCAAATTCTGGGAATCAAATTCTATTTTAATGAAACTGGAGAACTAGCTATTTAAAGGAACTCCAAACAGAACCACTTTGATAGGTAAATATTCAATCCCTAAATAATATGTTAACCTTTACAGTTTAATATATTGGGTTTACTTTTGAACTGTTGTGTTGGAGAACACTCTTGAAAGTCCCTTGGACATTAAGGAGATCAAACCAGTCAAACCTAAAAGATATCAACCCTGAATATTCATTGGAAGGAATGATGTTGACGCTGAAGCTCCAATACTTTGGCCACCTGATGCAAAGAGCTGACTCACTGGAAAAGACCCTGATGCTGGGAAAGATTGAAGGCAAAAGAAGAAGGCAGCAGAGGATGAGATGGTTGGATGACATCACTGACTCAATGGACATGAGTCTGAGCAAACTCCAGGAGATAGTGAAGGACAGGGAAGCCTGGCGTGCTGCAGTCTATGGGGTCACAAAGAGTTGGACATGACTGAGTGACTGAACATCATCATCATATTGGGTTTGCTAAAAGGAAGCTATAATTATGAAGAAACACACAGCCAAACCCAGTGAGCCTCTCACATCAACCTTGAGAATGAGGGAAGAGAGTTTTCTGCCCTGCTAAATTAAAAGACAAGGACACCTGTCTGTAAAGTGCTGCCTGACCAAGAACCAGTGGAATTAATCATGTGTGCACAGCCCTCAGACACACCCTTGGCGGGGAGATACACAGAAGGAAACAAACACACACACACACACACACACACACACACAGAAGCTTTTTTCATAAAGCTGACCATCACACACACACACACACACACACACGGGGAGATACACAGAAGGAAACAAACACACACACACATACACACACACAGAAGCTTTTGTTCATAAAGCTGACCATCACTCACACACACACACACACACACACACACACACACACACACACACACAGCCTTTGTTCACAAAGCTGACCATCCCTGAAGAGTCCAATCTGAAAACTGCAAACACACACGGCTTCACCGGACAGGCAGCCGGTGAAATTCCAGAGACGTCTTAGTGGTCCTCAGTAGCATCCTGATTTTGCCTTTGATATAAAATAATCCATTCCCAACTGCCATATCCTCATTAATTTTGGTGACCCTGAGTAATATTACATTTCCTCAAGTGCTCTCAAAGCAATTTAACAGCAAGTACCACTCACATCTTTTCTCCATTAAAAATATAAACAAAACCATGCATTTACGCTAACATACAAGGGGAGGGAAGTTTTCAGAGCAAGCCAACATTCAGCCCAAAACTTGAAACAACAGCCCTTCAAAGAAACCTATTAGTCAAAGAATCAAAGAGGGGGAGAAGAGAGTTCAGTTCATATATAGAAATTCCTGGATATCTATTACAAGATTCTTCAATCTGCTGTGAGAGATCAACTGTGGATCTTTAAAGTTATTTCTAAACACCTTTCCTGTGCAAGATGAAAATCTAAAGTGTTACTTCAAAATTCCAAGCTGCCCAAATGCCTTTTGTTGATCTTTCAGTTACTTTAAAACATTTAATACACATAAGCAGTCACAGAAGCTAAGCTGACAGAGATCGAAATATGTTTTTCGGAACTCAAATGAGACTTTCAGCAATTAAGACAAAAGAAAGAAAGAAAGATGAACAAACATACCCAGGCCTCCAAGGAGCTGGGCCACAGGAGACAACTCTTCCAAAAGGCAATGCAAGTGAGCCCAGCACCAAGCACAACAGAGGCGCTGAAGCTGCGTGTAGAGAGGCCTAAAGGCTAGCCACAGCTCGTGGGCAACTAGCTGCATTACCAAATGTTCTCCCAGAGCTTCTTCCATAACCCCTCTTACTCCAGGGAGACGAGAGATGGGCCTGAGTTCATCTTTAAGACCTCTTCCAGATTCTATGACAGTAGTTCTTAAAGGGTGGTCCTGGAACCCCTGAGGGTCCTTGAGATCCTTTTAAAAAGCCAAATTCCTGTATGGGTTAAACAGCCATTCAAAGTGCAAGACAGACCAATGGATTTCAATGAAACAGAATACAAAAAGTTCCTTGATAACGGTTTCAAGCTCTCTGTAACCATTAACCTTGTATACCAGAGTTTTGGTATAATACCAACGAATACCCACAATTATATGAAAAGGATGTTAAAACACTCCTGTCTTTTCCAACTACATTCTCCATGTACTTCAACAATATAAAAAGTCAACAACAAAACAGTCAGTCACAACAGAACAAATGCAGAACCAGATCTGAGAACCCAGCTGTCTCGATTCAACCAGAGATTTTCAAATTTTTGAACATGTAAAACAATCCCACTCTTTTAATTTCTTTGTTTTGGAAAATAGCTATTTTTCATTTAAAAGGTTACTTATGTTAATATATAATTATTTTATTATTTTAGAATGAATTAATATATTTTATTTCTCAGCTTTCGTTTCTAATACAACAAATACTGACCAGAAAGCACTCTGGGGTCTTTAATAATTTTTAAGAGTATAAAAGGATCCTAAGAGCAAACAGTTTGAGACCTGCCATTCTAATACAACAAAACTCTAAGATCTGTGGTCTTCCCCCCCCTCATTTTCAGGTATCACAAAGAGAAAAATTGGCTTTAAGGAAAAGCATAACATGCAGAGAACCACATTACATGAACATTATAAAATCTTCCATAATATTTAAATAAAAACCAAAAATTAATCCGATATATAAAAATGATACAGGTTATTTTATAAATGTAATTAATCATCAAGGGCAAATTTCCTTAGTAACTGAAGTTAATACTACATTGTTGCTTAGTCGTTTCATTGTGTCTGACTGTTTTGCTGCCTCATGGACTGCAGCGCACCAGGCTGCTCTGTCCATAGCATATCCCAGGTAAGAACACAGGAGTGAGTTGCCATTTCATACTCATGAGGATGTTCCTGACCCAGGGATCAAACCGTGTCTCCTACAAGTCTCCTGCACAGCAGGCAGATTCCTTACTGCTGAGCCACCAGGGAAGACCAATGCTATATTTGCAAAGTCAAATTTTCACTTTTACCACTGAATCTCTGCTATCCACTCTCCCTTTAAAATAGCCAAGGGCTGAGGTACACTTGCCCTCCTCGTAAATCCCCCTTGGCTTATGCCCTTCATTCAAGAAGTTACTGAGAAGCACATCCCTGCAAGAGTCAGTCCCAGGAGTTTTGAGTAAGTGGGAGTTAAGCCCTAGAAGGCCACTGCTGAGGGGAGCAAATGAAAGATTCATTTCATTCTCCATGGAGTCAGCTGAAAAAAAAAAAAAGCGGGGGTGGGGGGAGGGTGAACGGAGGGAAGGGGGAAGGGAGGAGGGGAGAGAGAGAGAAAGAGAATAAACAATTGAGCTGGGAAGACAGGAGCTAAAACAGGGATGACAGATTTGGCTATGAGAAGCCTGTGTGACATAGACACTGCTCCCGAGAGAAATGTGGGTTCTGGAAAAAAGTCCCTCGCTCACACACACGCACTCCACATATGTTAAAACATCAGATCTGTGTAATCTGAGGGTGGAAAAAAAAGTTAAGATCCCTGGATCTCTAAATGCAGGGCATGAGGCAAGAATAAATGCAATTCTGGCTAAATATGTCACCATTCAACTCGTGAGCCCTGTATCTCTTTCCACACAGCTCTAACTTCTTAAAACAGGGATTTCAGAGATAAGGACCAACTTGGCAGGGGCATGGATGGCCCACTTACCCGAGGCTCCCTGGAGCCTAAGCCAGCCCAGTTCAGATGA
Organism: Budorcas taxicolor; assembly: GCF_023091745.1. Taxonomy (NCBI): domain Eukaryota; kingdom Metazoa; phylum Chordata; class Mammalia; order Artiodactyla; family Bovidae; genus Budorcas; species Budorcas taxicolor. Next base: position 11,314,464 of record NC_068910.1, on the reverse strand, counting down.
ACCTGAAAGCAAGTCAGGTTTATCTACTGGCTGGTGAGACTGAAGAGGCTTGGAGAGAAGCCAAATCATGCTTGATGTCCCACCACAACTGCCTCCACTCCTCTCACCAGCCTCTTCCCTGAGCCCTCTGAGACCACCCCCTCTCCTAAGACCCCTCCCTTTCTAAGAAATCTATCATGAAGCCACAGAGCTCAGTCTGTGTGCTTCAAAGCCAGACAAGCATAAGCTGTGCAGAGTGAGGGATGGCTCATTCACCCCTCACAGGCCTGCAAACATTCAGCATAAATTCTGGTAAAGACATCTCTGTATCTAGTCAATCTACCCACCAGACACAATCCTGAAAAGCTCTATCCAAGTAGCATTTCAACAAATCAGAGCTTTTACAAATAAGACTACAGCAGGGACCCTTACCTGAATCCTTCCATAATATAGCCACTAATTTTCTGAATTGATGTTGGTCACTTTAGATTTTCAATAATCATTTATTTTAAAAAAAAGTTATACCTACCTCATATACAGGCTATATACTGTGGTTTTTCCAAAATTGCTGCCTACTATAAATAAAATTTCTAATGTATAACTTATTTTGCGTTATGTACTCACAAATTGTATTTCTATAGCTACTCAAGTTTTTCCACTTTGGCTTTGTCAGTGACACGGGCACCCTGTGCGCTTAGCTCCATAATGACATAGGTAAACTCTTCTGCTTCCACTTCTCACAGTTCTAAAATGAATGGTAATGCTAGTCAGGGGTAGACACCTTACAGTGCCTATGCAGCAATACAAAAATACATTTGGTTTTTGCCCCTGGTTCCCAGCACAGAGCTCCCAAAACCTTCGGAATTTTCTGAGTGACAGGAGTGTCTTTTGTTATTCTTACCGAGCCCCTTTAGACCAGACCTGAATTTAGGTTAGTGAATTTCTAGAGTGGGATCCCTAGAAAGCCTCAAGATGGGACTGGCCAGCAGTAAGACCAAATGACCAGAAAGAACTTTCAGCCTCACCCACCAAGCTCCAAGATGGGGGCAGGGAGCTGGAGACGAAATTCTATGAAACCCCCTGAACACTGAGATCCAGAGGGCTTCTGGGTCAGTGAACACACTGAGGTGCTGGGAGGGTGGCACCTAGAAAGGGCACTGGCGTATGGCAACACCTCCTCCCATACCTTGTCCTACGCTTCACTTCCATTCGGCTGTGCTTGAGTTGTATCCTTTACAATACGCCAGTAAACACACGTATAGTCTTGAGTTCTATGAATCGTTCTCGCAAATGTTTGAACCTAAAGAGGGGCTCACAGGAACCTCTGATTTATAGTCTGTCAGTCAAGGACACTCGTGACTGGGATGTGACGCAGGGGCAGTTCTGTGGGACTGTCCTCACCCTGTAGAGTCCGCACTAACTCTGAGTAGTTAGCATGAAAACTGAACTGCTGAACACCAAGCTGGGATCCAGAGAATCAGAGAACTGGTCATCGGTGCTGGGAAACATCTCAGGGTCACGAAGACTTATAAGTGACAAAATCACAAGAACTTCTATCTGCAAAGAGCAACAGAAAATTTAAAAATGCATTATTTCTTGACTTCCCACGTGCAAAAATAAAGTGTGGCATTTACTGCAATGGCAACAGGTAACCTGTGCCTTTAAACAACTAAATGTCACTTTTCAGTTGACTTAGATTAGTAATTACATGATACATGAATTTGTAAACAGGAATCCATAGTGAGTTAACCCCTCAAAGAACAAAGGAAAAAAAGAACCATAGATAAAACCAAATCTGTTATCAACACCATTTTCCACATTTTCACTGAATAATAAAAACTGATTCTGAGAATCAGGAAAAAAATGAGTGGAACCAAGGAGGATCATTTAGTGACCTAAGCAATTTAAAATACGCATAGAAAAACAAGGGCTTCCCTGGTAGCTTAGACGGTGAAGAATCCACCTGCAATGTGGGAGACCCGGGTTTGATCCCTAGGTTGGGAAGATCCCCTGGAGGAGGGCATGGCAATCCACTCCAGTATTCTTGCTGGGAGACTCCCCATGGATAGAGGAGCCTGGTGGACTATAGTCCATGGGGTCGCAAAAAGCTGGACACGACTGACTGACTAAGCACACAGAAAAAGAAACAAAAATACATACAGAGTCTAACCATCACCTGTCTATTAGATATGTCTCCCTCCCTTGGCCCACATACCCACTTAAGACAACCAAGCCTATTAACAGCTATGAAAATGTGGAAGAATTGAATTACACTAATGAGTTCCACTCAAACACAATCCCTGTACTCTGAAGGTGGCACCACCTTTCTCTAGAGTGCACGGGGAAGTCAGATCAGAAGTCAAGAACCGAGAGCCTCCTAGGACTAGCTGTGTACATCTCACCACATATGTAAAGTAATTCTCTAAGGACTTTCAGATTGAAGGAGACTACATGCAACACTGGGTCTTGGACCTGGAGAAGAAAATAGCTATAAGAGCCAGCACTGAGAACAGCAGTTGATGGACTAGGGATTAGATGGACTATGGATTAGATAACAGCAGTGTACCAGTATTTGATTTCCTGACTGTGAGGACTGTTCTGTGGTTACAGAAGAAAATGTCTTTAGGAAACATACAATCAAGCATTTAGGGGTAGAAGTAAACAGATAATCTAAAAGACAGTTAACAAGGAAGGGAACAGAATCATCTATTCCTGGTTCTCCAGATTTAAACATTTAACAAATACAAAATATCTTATTTCAAAGTACAGATTCCACAAGATCACCTAGCTAACTATTCTCCTTAGAAAATTAGTAACAAACTTCCTTTCCTTTAAGACACAATAACTTAGGGTTAAACAGGCTAATTAGCCTCCTAGGATCATCATGAACAGACAGTATGTCCTCTCGCTGGGGGGCAGGCGTCCCTCCCTCTTCCCCTGAGCCCAGCCAACAACTGGAACTATCTCTGAGGCAAATCTCACTTGGGTTCCCCCTGGAAGGCTCTAGCGCTGAGCAATGGCAGAAACAAACAGTACCCCACAGGCAGGTAGAAATTGGATGCGCTAGCTTGCCCTCCCTCTGTGTAGAGGTGGCCCAGTTCAGAACTATTTCTAAGGAGACTTACGTAATCAATCTGCATTCCGTGTCTCACTGGTCCTTTATGGCCAAGGTTATGTGCCCAGTCCTTAGGCTCTCACACACACAGACACAGACACACACACCTGCTCTCTCGCTACAACACTGTAAAAATGCGTAGTTTAAGATTCACCACTGAATCAGAGTTATAACCTAAGCAAACCTGCACTCTAAGTCTCTCCCCTAGTCTAACACTGGGCATGAGCACTGAAGAAACCAGTGACAGCCAAATCTTAGCAAAGGTAAGTGGGAAAAAGTGTGCATCTGACCTAAAGCCAACACAGTGAAGTAGGAAAAAAGGCTTCTTCTTTCAAATTAATACTCCTATAATGTCTCTGGGGAAAAGCACATGGAGTCTGGACAAACTCAGGCTATCGATTTTGCAAGTAAGAAGAGAACCCACAGGAAACCCTCACTTCTGTAAGCCGAAAACAATGGATACTAACCATTGGGAAGAAGGGCCATGTGTCAGAGACTATAGACCTGTGTGCCTCCCATCACTCTTCAGATAAAGATGCCATTCCATGGAGACAAGACCAAACTTCAATCTCCCAAACGAGAGGTGATACAATGGAGAGAACAAAATAATTCACATGGTGACATTATGGCAAGGAGATACTGTCATGATAGAGGCGATGAAGGGATGAAATAAAAGCTTAAGGAAATATTTTAAAGGAAAAAGTGACCGACAGTTATTTGCTGAAAGAATGGTCAAAGGGCCAGCAATTCATTCAGGCCAAAGCTTAGGCATCTCCTATGATAAAGACACTGTGCCAGGCACTGAGGGGGTGATATAAATACATGCCTCGAAAAGGAAAATTTAGATGTAGAGCAAGAAGCCGTAGGAATCCAAAACAGAAACAACAAAAATGTCATTTCTGGACATCAAAGATGTCTGTAGCATTTGAACAAATAACAAATACCTAATCAAACCTAATCCTAATTTAAAATTACATCCCTAATACAAAAATGAAAAATGACATTACTGTCCCATCAGGAGATTTACAATACATTTTTCTCCCCTAATTACGTTAACCATCTGCCCTAAACACATCGAGTACCCAAGGACACTCATTACCCTCGTCCAGTTAACAGTACAGTCTGGGCGGCATGGTTTCTCTCAAACCAGGGTGAGGCTGTGCCCTGGGATTAGACCTCAAACTTCCGCCTCATCAGCACTCACTGTGCCAACTGCCAACTTACAGCAGTTGGCCACCACCACCCAAGAACAACCTAGGCGACTGAGAGCCAGGAATAAAGGTGGAACACCTAGAGCCAACTGCCAGATCTCAAGGACAGGGTTTTCAGGCCTGCATTTGGGAAAGAAGGTGAGTAAAGTTCCAATCTTCTGGTCATTCAGCCAACAAGCAGTCATTAAGTATTCTTGTGGCCTATTCTCAAGTGGACACTGCCCCCACGCTGCAGCCAAAATGAAAATGCCCCCGAAAGAGAAGGGGAGTGATTAATAGAAAAATGACAGGATAGGGAGCTCATTTTCTCTCCTGCTCACCACAAAACACAAGAAAAAGGAGTGCAACTCATTGTTACATAACAGTGAGGCTGAACAAAAGGCCCAGCTAAGTCAATGGCTCATCTGCAGAGCATTCTGAACCCAGGGTTAGAGGCTGCCACTCGGCCATGCTAACAGAGAAAAGAACTGAACACCCTACATCACAGCCATTTCCACACTCTCCTCGTCATCTCTCCATTAACTACAAATAAAACCACTGACTTCCATAACAAACAATTCTGACAGGTGGGCCTCTTCATATTCCAAAGTCCCTGTTTAAGACAGTTCTGCTCTTGGTGAAGCCCATGTCATTATTTCTGTACCAGTGTGGATAAGGCAAAGTAGGCAGGCCTCTACTTAGGTTTTTGACCTGATACTAGTGTTATATTAATACAAGCTGTATTTTACTCTTTAGGGTAAATAAAATGTTGACATTTTAAAAATAATTATACATTTTGAACTTGGCTTCTAAAAGACGCCACTCACACAGAAGGATGGAAAGAACCTATGCAGTTTTAAATACCATTAGTGCTGCTGTTATCTTGATCAAGAACTGCGAAATGTGCTCCATTTCAAATTTCAGAAAGAACACAAACCAACACTAAGTGTGCCACTTTATAGCTTCCCTGCTGATTCCACTTTTGCAGCAAAAGCCCATAAAATTATCTGAGAAAGAAATGATTAACTGAGAGTGAGAGCTTGACTATTGGGTATACCACAGTCTGGAGTGCAGGACTGCACCAGAGGAAGATTTCAGGTCAACAGCCCTAGAAACCATCTGGTGGAAACCAGTAAGAGTGCAACACAATGAGCAAAGTACATCTACCAAGTTGGACGAGGACGTCCTGCTTGGCCCCTTGGCAGTGGAAGAGAGCCTGCAATTTTCTCACTGCGAAACATCTGGAAATATGGAGGAAATTATAATCAGCATCCATTCTGAATGCACAACTATTCCCACACAGCAAGTAAGAGAAACCCCCAAGAACCAACAACGAAAGGCAAACTGAGACCACAAAAGCCATGAGCTCTCTCACTACAGCAGTCCTAGGTGAAGAGGAGGGTATCAGTCTTGGGGACGGGGTGGAGCAGGGAGACACAGAAATAATACCCTGGGTTCAAAGAAGCTGAAAAGAAGGGACTGAGACCTCTATATATACTCTCATGAAAGAGTGGTCTAGGGGGAAAAAAAAATCTAACCACCAACACAGAAGACAACATAAAATCTTGTGTCAATTTAGGTTGGAGGGAGAAAAAAAGATGTCCAATGGGAGTCTGTAACTAGGACTGTCCTCAAACCAGTCTGAGGTTGAAATACATACTTACATACTTACTTACTTACATGGTCTAAGAAATTAACCAAAACTAAAGTGGTCCCAAGCAAGGGATGCTTCTGCATTGCCTAGAAGTAAATTTATAACATCTCTTGGATATACCTCAACCAGGACCACTAAGATAAAGCCTTATTGAAGATGAGCTCATAATTCAAAAGTACAGAGGAGGGACTACTCACAAAAGCAAGAGTCGAGAGGGCCAGATTCCTAAAGCTCTACCTGCACCGTGACGAGAGAACACCCATGCAGGGATGTATCAGAAGGACAAAGGCTCCCTTCTGCTCCATAGCCTGACAGACAAGGGGACCATTCCTGGGGTAGGCCAGTTACCTGCCCAGAAAACTGATAGTACTGTTGCCTCAAAGCCTCTTCTCCTCAAAAACAAAAGAAGTGGGGCCAATGGGCACTGGGTGTTAAGCAACTCTATAGACAAAAGGTCTGAATCTCAACAGAAGAGAACCTGAGCCTGAGGAAGCACAACCTTTATACATGTTCATGAAGCTCAATCCTGGCAAGTTATATAGACTTCCCAAAGCATCTGAGACTGCGCTGGACAGGAGGGAAAAGTCCCCTTTGTTCTCCTCTCTGGACACTGCCTTCAGGCGTCCTACACCCTCCATTATCATCAACAAAATGGGAAGAAATAAAGCTTCCTTCATTCGGATTTGTAACAAGGAATCAAACACACGATCCTCGTGTTTCCTAACAACATCCTATTATAAACACGCACTACATGCTCCACAAAGCTGTGGCTGCTCCCTTTTAACTCTTTTTTACCCCCTCTTTATAACATCATATCTGGGCTAGTTTCTTCAACAGGTTATATCTGGTTTACCCAAGAAGCCACATATATCTAGATTTACTGAATCTTAATATTATTAAATTGCCTCTTCTGTAGAGGGTTAAAGGGTGGACTCCAAGAACATCTCTTACACTTCGGCTCTACGCCATCTATTTCTAACGCCTCACTCTGTATTTGATTAGGCATCCTAGGCAACAAATCTCACACTCTCAGTTACATCGAAAGGAGAATCCCAAATCTACCACATTCTGCTAACTGTGGCCCACAGTGGGCATTTGTCGGTTCCCTGTGTAAGGGAGACAGACAGATTGCTTCACTGCTTTGGGGAAGCTACTCCTGATTTGTGGATTTCCTGAGCTCTTACCAGGTTCTGGCAGCAGTTTCAAACACTTCAGAAGGCTTGTATATATACAACACATTAACATTGGGATAAAGATGCTATAACCAGCTCACAAACCCTGAAAAGCCCATCAGAAGGTGAACTGATTATTCAATTTTGCTTTCCAAAAGTTGTCTCCTCTGGGCTGCCTCGAAACAACAGGAAGTAACTGACTTTTAAGGAAGATTTGAAAATAACAACAGCATATTTAGAGAATTACATGAGAGGAACCTCAGTGAAGAAAAAGGGATCATCATCTGTAGAGGACAAGCTGATATTCTACTGAGCAAGTAACTAAAGGCCCTCCCATACCTGGGCCTTTTCCAGTATCAGGGAAAAGTCAGTACTTTCTTTATCAGCAGACTTAACAATCAGTTAAAATTCACTAAAGATACTACTGAATGCTTATGCACAGAAAAGAGTTTGAAAGCAATAACATCTTAGCAAAACGATGAAGGAAAAACTATGGTATTTTACATTCGAACTGCTGACTGTTGATTTTTGATAATCACAAGGGGGCAGGGGGTGGGGATATGCAAAAACCATGACTTAGAAACCAAGAAGTTCTTTTACTAAGATGCACATTCTCTGTACCCTGACATAAACAGGCTCTGAAATCTAGAATCAGGCTGTTCTATAAAGCTTCAGAGAAAGAGAAGCGATGATGACTGAGAGCCAATACTTGCAAAGTGCACACACCATATGAAACCAAATCCATTATCTAAAGATTCAGCCTTCTAGTCAGGGTACTAGTTAACAAAGAAGAGTGAATAGCAATGGAGGTCTAATTTGAAAAGGGAGGGAAAAGATGGTTCCACAAAGATAGTTCTAACACATCCAAATGCCAAAACTCAGAAAAACCTTGGGCTGTTTTTAATAATAAGTTACATTCCTCATGTCAGAAATTGACCCTTAACTAAGTTATTAAAATTGACAAAACAGCTCAACAAGAAGCTTTGGTGGTCTCTGAACATCTTTTTCCAGACAGCGATACTTTCCAAAATTCTACTCAGCTCAACCAAAACATACTAAACAACTATCATCACCGGGGACACAAAGAAGGAAACACAGGTCAGGACAGATCAAGCATTAAGAGGAATGAGGCCCAAAGTGAGTTCTGAAGAAAGATTTGGACAGTTAGGTAATGTGGGGCAGGTAGGGCTTTCCAGGTGGCACTAGTGGTAAAGAACCACCTGCCAACAATGTGGGTTCCATCCCTGGGTCAGAAAGATGCCCTGGAGGAGGGCATGGCAAGCCACTCTGGTGTTCTTGCCTGGAGAATCCCAGAGGAGCCTGGCAGGCTGCAGTCCACGGGGTCACAAAGAGGCAGACATGGCTGAAGAGGCCGAGCACACACAGAGCGGGGCGGGGTGGGGCAGGGAGGAGATGCTGAAGACAGAGACGAGGAGGCTCAAAGATGCGACTGTGTGAACAATCAGTGATAGACAAAAGCAGACGTGAAATCAAACAAATCCAAGAAGACTGCATTACCGCAGCATAAAGCAGGAAGTACGGGGGAAGAGTCAAAACCAAACTCGGAAACGCAACAGGATCTAGATCACCAAGCACCCTGTTGAGACTGGATATTATCCTACAAGAAGACCAAAATAAGATGACCAGCTCTGGGTACTATAAACATCCCTCTGCACCACAGAATATAGAATATAAAAGCACAGGAATATGCAGTTTCAAGTTGGAATCCCATGCATTTTTCAGTGCGGCCCCAGGCAAGTCACCCCTCAGGGCCATAGATGCCACACTCCAAAAACGGAGGCACTCCTTACCTTCAAGGATTATTAAAGAAGAAGGTGGTGAATGAATATAAATGTAAAGCGTACTGTCAAGTTACACAGTTCGGTTTTTAGCACAGTGTAAGCACTCAAAACATGACCTGGAAGAAATATTTGCTAGATGAAATGGAATATGAAGAGACGGGAAATAGCCAGTAAAAATGCAAAAAAAAACCAGAGAAAAGATCAGATTTGAGAACTATTAGGAGGTAAAGGGCTAGCAGGGTACTGTTCTTCAAGCCCCAGTGAAAGAGTAAAAGACCCGTGAGGCCTCTTCCAGGTTTCCCTAATGGGGCCTAAGGAGCTGCTGTCACCTCCCCCTCGGACACCAGCCTAGACTGGAGACCAGATGCTCCAGCACAGCCTCGCTGTTACTATCAGCACTGCTATCATGGAGAGGGAACTCTTGGACGTCAGAGAGACTCCAGCTAACTGGAGCGAATTATTTACTTTTCCCTCATTTGGGGTAATGACACCCACACTTCAGGTGCTGGAAGTGTTCGTGCAGTATGCGACCCAGCAACATGATAAGGACTCAATAACTTAACACAAACGAATCCTATGCAGACATGCAGCTTCTTTTACAGTGTCTCTCGTGAAAACACTACAGCCTTATCTCAGCTCCAGCCCACCTGAAGCCTTGGTAGCTGAGACTGTACAAAACCCATCAGTGTGTTGGTTCTCATATACGCAACCAATGGCCCATTTAGGGAGAGCCTATTTTTATTTCCAAAATGTATGCAACATCTTCCACCATAAAATGTGCTATCTGGTCTCCAAACAAATATAACTGGTTTCAGAGAGTTCAACTCTGGAAACAACAGCTGGGATGCCATAGTTTTACCCGAAAGTTAAGTTAGAAAAACTTGGCCCCAAGCCCAGAAAACAGGCATTCCTCCTAGACAAAACTGGATAAACCAAGTCTACAAACAATGAGTGGATACAATAGTAGGGAAGGAAAGACACGGAGACAGCCAGAAAAAACCACAGCAAAAGGCCAACCCTTAGCTCAAAAAGGGAACCAAGGAAGACTCGAGAATGTACCAGTTCTGAAGCAGGCAGGGGAAGCAAAACATACCAAGACACCGAAGTTACTAAATGAACAGTTATCTAAAACACAGATTGTCTCCCTGCTATGCCAAAGATAAGCTTTACGTTAGCAGGACAAACTAAATGATCTGTTCACACTTAAGATTCAAGATCCCTTAGAAGAGGTTAGGCAGCTGGAGAGAGACAAACTGGGGAAGGAAGACTATCACTGGAAACAAAATTCAAACACATTAAATATGAAAGAGTAGCAGTTTCTACTTCAACAGGCTAATTTATTGATGCTGCAACTGATTCATAGATTTGGCTTCTTATAAGGACTGTATTGACTGTACATGTCACAAGGTATTAGTTGCTACTTTCACTTATGGAATATGAAGAGAAATGAATCTTCAAAGGAGAAAAACTTGCCAAAATGCCCTTGACATGGAATTGTTCATTAAGATGCTGCCACAGCACATGGTTTTGATAACAATAACAAAAAACGCCACAAGCCTTCCTCTAAACATCTAAAAAACACTGTTTATAAACACTTAATCTGAAATCTCTACTGCAGAGTCATTAGAAGGGCAGGTCTAACAGGGGCAGCTGACAGATGAGATCCGGTCACAAGTCTCCGACAGAGGAATCTGCAGTGAGCACGCCGATCGGGTCAATCGGCGAATTCCAGCTTGCCCTAACCAGAACGTGCAAGACAGTTCTGGAGAAGCTCATGAGCAAATCCATCAAGACATGAACACATGGCTCTGCCGAAGATCTTCCGACCTATCAGGAAAAGTCTTTTTGAGAACATAAAATAGATACAGTAGAGCAAATTTCAGAGGTAGATTTTCAAGACCATCTTAACAGTATAATGTTGTACAACAAGTGGAAAAAAAAACGTAATAAGCATTTAGATCCCAGTTTTAAAAACAGAATTACAGATTTGCAAGTATATATATGCATAGCTAAAAAAAAAAAAAGACAAGGAGGAAAAGCACCAAAAGGTTATCAAACATTTTTATCTCTGGGTGACAGTTTTACCAAAAAAGGTATTATTTTCTTCTTTATTCTTTTGTTTTACAATAAATGGATATATGACTTTATAACTCTAAGACCAATATCTTCATACGTGTATTCTCTCTCTACGAAGTCATCAGTGAACAAATCCTGTTTGGCCTCACCCCCATCCTGAGCAGCATCGTATTTTCAGGCTGTGACTACTCCTATCGGTAGCCACATCCAGTGACCAACAGGCAAGCCCTCACACTGCCAACCACAGCTCACCGACTATCTGCCACAGAGATCCCGTCTTAGCTAGGGTTCACATGAGGGCCTAAAGCAGCATGTAAAAAAGATCATCTATAGTCAGAATCATCCTTCAAAGGCCTTTCCGATTGTCCACAAAAACACTGTATGAATAGTTTTCTGTATGTATTCCCAGAGAAAGTGAAAGTGTTAGTTGCTTAGTCGTGTCTCTTTGCGACCCCACGGACTGTAGCTCACCAGGCTCCTCTGTCCATGGAATTCTCCAGGCAAGAATACTGGAGAGGGCAGCCATTCCCTTCTCCAGGGGATCTTCCTCACTCAGGGATCGAACCCGGGTCTCCTCCACTGCAGGCAGATTCTTTACCATATGAGCCACCAGGGAAGTCTATTTTCTATAAATGTATACACCAGAAATATTTCCAAAAGAGTATAATATTCAGAAATTAACCCTTCATGTATTTTGCTGCCTGAACCAGTTCAGCAATTCTTCATGGGCGTTCAATTCTTCCTCCCTGCCGTCCTACTACTGAATACGTCCAACTCAGCATCACACCACCTAAACAGTGATCAAGAATTCTTGACATTTATAGGTTGTGTCAATCATTTTAACTGTAACAACACCGACTGCATCCACTGCCTTTGGGTACTCACTCACTGAGTAAAATGGTGAGTATAAACTATCCCATTATTTAAACCACTATTCGTTACTTTCTGTCTTCATTTGTAAAGTGCATGATTGAATTTAAGCAAGGTAAAAGGTTAGATATAATTCCATTACATTAATTACAGCACCTCTGTACTGGGAGTGCAAAAAGGGAATCTTAAGTGTTGTTGGGCTTAGTGTCAACCTACTTAAGGTAAGACAGGTAAGAATATAAGTGCCTAATGAATGATAGAGATCCCAAATATACCAGAGTTCCGAGAAGAAAGCAACAGAGATTGAGGTTTAAATGCTGTTAGAAGGCTTCCTGGAGGAAGCAGACCTTGAGACAACCCCAGAAGCAAGGCTCACTTAGATAAGTGCAGAGGGGAGAAGACATTCCACACACGAACCATGACTTGGATCTGAGAAGTGCTGAAAAGGCAGAAAATATTTCTAAGTTTTCTGGAAAAGGAGATAAAATGACTCATCATTAAGCATCTACTACTGGCCAGTACTGGCAGGTACTGGAGATCCAGAGATGAGAGAACCTGTTCATAGAGTGACAACTGGAGCCCTCCAGGAATCATCCAGTCAACTGACACAGACATGTAAACACACACCATGAGCATGAAAGAAAGTGAAAGTGTTACTCAGTCGTGTCTGACTCTTTGCAACCCCATGGACTGTAGCCACCAGGCTCCTCTGTCCATGGGATTCTCCAGGCAAGAATACTGGAGTGGCTTGCCATTGCCTTCTCCAGGGCATCTTCCTGACCCAGGGATTGAACCCAGGTCTCCTGCAATGCAGGTGGATTCTTTACTGCCTGAGCCACTAGGGAAGCCAAAGTACAATGTATGGCCAAAGTTTTTCTTCCAACAACTGATGACTAGATAGATAAAATGTATATGGCATATCCGTAGAGGGGAATATTATCAAGCAATAAAAGGAAATGAAGTACTAACATGGGCAAGTTTTGAAAACATTATGCTAAGTGAAACAAGCCAGTCACAGACAGCCACATATTGTATGAGCCCATGTATCTGAAACGCCTAGAATAGGCAAAACCATTGAAACAGACAGTAGATTAGCCGTTACCAGGGGATAGGGAGAAGGGAGAAGAGGGAGTGACTGCTTAATGAGTACAAGTTTCTTTTTGTAGAAAAGAAATGTTCTGGAATTATACAGTAGTGATAGGTGCATAATCTTGTGATGTAACAAAAATCACTGAATTAAATACTTAAAAATGGTGGAAATTTATAGTATGTGAATTATATTAAGGAAGAAGGAAGGAAAGGAGGGAGCGAGGTGGGAAGGAGGAAGGGAAGAGGTAAGGAGGGAGGAAAACGCTCTATAGGGCAGAGAAGGAAATGATTTTGCTGAGAAAGGGTGGTGACGACTTCCCAGAGGAGGCAACAGATCTGAACGTCAAAGGGCAAACGGAGCTTTCCTTAAGAAGAGACTGATGAAGTCATTCAGAGAGAGGGAGATACGCAGGAGTACAGTTCTGCAGGACTAGCAGCTGGGGAGCTCATGAGGAAATTGCGAGAGATGAGAAGTAGGCCGGATCCCAATCCAGCAGTGTCCTGAGGACCGTGTTTAGAGTCTGAACTTTGTCCTATATACGGACTGGCAAATATGTGGCACTTGGCACCACTTTCTGTCTGCACCCCTGGCAGACATAACCGTTATGCCATTGAGCGCTTCTCTGCTGAGCTCAGAAGCAGACTCAGTGTCTATCTCCATGCAATCCTCCCTACAGTCCATGTGCCCCCAGTGGGAACCCCACTGAAGGATCTCAAGCAGGGAGGTGTCACTTGAATTCCCAATTTTTTTTTTTTTTTTGATGGTTTAGTATGGTTTATTAAGCTGTGCCTTAGTACAGACGCTGGGGCTTGCCCATGGTGCTCTTAATGTACAAGGCCCTGACGTTCTGCCAATTTTTCTTGAGCAATGATACCAGGAAGTTGACAGCTAAGTGGATGTTGTACACAAGCTCATCATCTGTCATCTTCACGTGGCCAACAGCCACTGCCAGACACAGCACCTTCTTCATCTGGAACTTGATTGTGGACTTCACTTCATCAACTTTGGCCACCATGTTCTCATTGTGGGTCAGCAAGGAAGGGAACTTGCCAGCCTTGTTCAGGCCTGGGCCCAGGATTCGGGGGATCTGCTTGATCAGAGACTCTGAAGCCAAAAAGGCATCATATTTCTTGGCCAGCGTCTTGACCAGTTTCTTATTCTTGTTGAGTTTTTTCAGTGCCTCGATGTCCATGTGGGGGATATCCACAGCCTTGGCCTCATCACAATGCTGCTGGTCCCACAAGACACACATGGAGAACTTAGGGCGGGGAGTGGACTTAAGCCTGACAGTGCCCGAGAAACGTTTGTCCTTCTGAGAGTCATAGTTCACAGGCTGATCTGAAGCTCCACCGTCTCCAAAAACTTTCTGCGCTTGCGCTGGTTCCCGTGCAGGACTTCCCGCACCGCCTCGTAGAGGGTGTCGCGGGAGACTTTGCTGCTCATAGTTCCCTACGCCGCGATAACCGGAAAAGAGCTGAACTCCCAATTTAAAACGAACACTGGTAGCTTTGTGGAGGCGTGGAGGCAAGGAGGCTAAGCAGGAAGCGGTTTTAAGAGTCTGGACAAACAGTGAGGAGACCCTGAACTAACACAGTGGCAAAGTGAAAGGAGACAAAAGGGAATCTTAGAGACCAAGGAGGCAAAACCAGTAAGACTACAGCAGCCAAGCGGGCCGTGAGGGCGGCCTTGCTCACCACTATCTCCTAGCATCCATCACAGAACTTGATATACATGGGAGGACTCCACAGATCGCGATCAAACGATTGTTTTTTTCTACATTCTTTCACTGAATCTTCACAATAATACCGTGAAGAAAGCAATGTTATTCCCACTTTCCAAATAAGGAATCTAAGTTTGAGAGAGGTTAAGTGACCTGCCAAATACACCCAGCTAGAGAGTTGCTGTTGCTGCCGAGTCGCTAAGTCAGGTCAGCTCTTTGACCTCATGGACTGCAGCACGACAGGTTCCTCTGTCAGCCACCATCTCCCGGAGTTTGCTCAAATTCATGTCCACAGAGTCGGTGATACTATCGAGAGAGTGGGAGCATGCAGGTCCAACCTAGACTTCTAACTCCAAGCTCTGGTCCTTGATCCAGGGCTCCAGCTTAAATGATGGAGCAGCTAACAGTGTTAATGGTGAAATGTCAGAAACAGCCGGGAAACGGGCTGGGGGTCAGAGATACAGATTCGGGTGTTCCTGTCACATTCAGGTAGCTGAGGCCTCAAGTAGGGATGATACTCAGGGAGTGTAGGAAGCGGGGGAACCAAGTCAAGGATAGGTCAAACCTTGAGGGAATGTTGAAAAGGAGTCTGGACAGGGAGTCAGAGAGCCAGGGAAGAACCAGCCCAGGAGGATGCTATCGGGAAAGACATCAGCAAGGTGGGCATGGCCTAGATTAAAATCTACAGAATGTCAGATCCATTAGATGGAGGGGGAACCACAGAGAATCAGAAGACGCAGGGGAAGCATTCTAAACGGGGTTGAAGGCTGCCTGGTGTTTTCGAAAACCACAAGGGCAACAGAATCTGGAGAGTT
The DNA here is from genome assembly GCF_023091745.1 of Budorcas taxicolor. Classification (NCBI taxonomy): domain Eukaryota; kingdom Metazoa; phylum Chordata; class Mammalia; order Artiodactyla; family Bovidae; genus Budorcas; species Budorcas taxicolor. The sequence continues at coordinate 11,298,981 of NC_068910.1, read as the reverse complement.
TGTTAAAAATACACAGACCACCAATAGCAGGGATCTTGTGAGAGTGACAGTCTCACTGAGCCTCTATTTTCTCATCTGTAAACTGGAAACAACAGTACTGGCTTCATAGTATTATAGGGAGGACTTTATATGCTTGAAAAGAGGCCCCACAGTTGACTGTGACACAGCTTGAAAACTGGCTTTTAGGAACCCCCTGCTACAGGAAAAACAGATTTTTACCTGGAGAGAGATGGGTGACAGGCAACCCTTTCAGAAGGACTATATAAAAATGAGAGAAGGAAGGAAGGAAAGTCAGCCATTATAATCCTGGACTGGACATGGAGGGCCTGGGTGAAGAACAAAGAAACCAGAAAGGCTGAAACAGGGATAAGGCATTACTAGGGACAACTCACAGGAAGGGAAAAATTACGTGTGAGTCTTAGGCTTGAAGTCTGGCATACCCTTCACCAGAATCAGAAAGAACAATAGAGGGACAGCTGGTTTGGGTGGCTGGGGAGAAATGAAAAAAAAATCCATGCGAGATATTTGGTAAGTGCTAGAAAATAAACATAAAACATATAAGGGCCAACTGGCAGTAAACATGTTTCGGACAAAAGAACAGCACACCAGTTCAGAATGAGGCTCATCTCCAGGATGAGATGGCTTGGGTCAGAGTCCCAGCACTGCCACTTTCTAGCTAAGGGATGCTAAAGAAGCTACTTAATTTCTCTAGATCTAGGTGTCTTTATTTGTAAAACAAGAATAACAGTACATGTAGAAGATTTTAAGTGAAAAAATACACTAACAAGCACACACAGCACGTGGTGCATCAGCTTCCAATCAACGCTGACGACTCCCTTCAGCTGCTCCACGATACCACGCAGTGCGAGGGCCTCCCCACCGGCTCCAGTGGGAAAGAGCCCATCTGCCAAGGCAGGGGGTGCGGGTCTGCTCCCTGGGTCAGGAAGATCCCTGAGAAGGAAATGGCAACCCACTCCCACATGGGAAATCCCATGGACAGAGGACCCCAGTGGCCACAGGGTTGCAAAGTCGGACACGATTTAGCGACTAAAGACAGCGACGACAACAATGTAGTGTGGCCAGCTGTGCTTTGGAGAAGCTGAACTATTACCCAAGAGATCTCTCCAACTCTGAGACAGGACAGGAAAACAGAGGATTTTTTGAATTTCAAGACTGGAATTAATTGCAAAACTATTAGTACAAAGAATTGTGCCAAGACACTGTAGGATGAAAAATTACCCAGTGTGTAAATGTGGTGCCTATACTCAAGGAGAATACACGGGAAAGCAAGAAAAATGTATATACACAAACACCTGAAGTACCAAGCATACTGTGAAATGTCACTGATGCGCTGCCAGTCATGGGAGTCGAGAGAGGGAGAACCACCTCCAACGTGGATTCACCTGAACTTAGTCTAGAAAGATGGTCAGAAGTTTAACTGGCCACAACACAGGCTCAGAGGAAATGACTTCAACAGGACAGCCAAAGGAAACAACGTGAATCCAGATGCAAAGCTGAAAAGGGCTAAAGGGACATTCCAGAAAGAGCCAGAAGTCAGGACTAACTGAAGAACTAGCCACAGAATAACTGGCCCCATGGTGAGGACAAATGCGAGGGAAAGGCCACAGGAGAAAGCATGGGCTTCCTGAGAGAGGCCAGGCGGGAAAAGCCAGAAGCTTGTTTGGGGAGCAGAATGATGCATGTGGTCCCACATACGCTGAGCAAGACATTTCTGAAAGCACCTTCTCACAGCTGCTGATACAGCTGCACAGGACTTCAGACTCTAATCCAGCCCTACCATCCATCTGACTGAGGACGCCAAGATCAAGAGAGGTGAGTCAACTGCCCGAGCCATAGAGCGAGTGGCGACACTGGGCGCAGCTCTGGGGGGCAGACTCGGTTCACGGCACGTTACGCTCACCCACACGACCAGAAAGACACGGCCAAAAGCCAGGGTGAAATGAAACCAGGGTTATGGAATCGAGTCACCTTGACAGCCTCAAGTGGTGGGAGTGAAAGAGCTAGATTTCTGAGGGTCAGACCACAGAGGGAGCAGAAGAGGAAAACCAACAAACCTGGGTTACAATGAAAATAAAAACAAACATAAACAAATGGGACCTAATTAAATTTAAAAGCTTTTGCACAGCAAAGAAAACATAAACAAGACAAAAAGACAGCCCTGAGAATGGCAGAAAATATTTGCAAATGAAGCAACTGACAAGGGATTAATCTCCAAAATACATAAACAGCTCATGCAGCTTAACTTCCAAAAAACAAACCATCCAATCAAAAAATGGGCAGAAGACCCAAATAGACATTTCTCCAAAGACAGAGAGACGGCCAATAAACACAAAGAAACAAGCTCAATACCACTAATTATTAGAGAAATGCAAATTGAAACTACAATGAGGTATCACCTCATGGCAATCAAAATGGCCATCATCAAAAAATCTACAAACAATAAACGCTGGAGAGGAGGTAGAGAAAAGAGAACCCTTCTGCACTGTTGGTGGGAAGGTAAACTCAAACAGCCACTGTGGAGAACAGTATAGAGGTTCCTTAAAAAGCTGAAAACAGAACTACCATATGACCTAGCAATCCCACTACTGGGCATATATGCAGAGAAAACTATAATTCAAAAAAGATACATGCACCCCAATGTCCCCTACAGCACTATTTACAGTAGCCCAGTCACAGAAGCAACCTAAATGTCCATCAACAGACAAACAGATGAAGATGTGGTGTATATATATATACACACACACGGGATTATTACTCAGCCATAAAAAGGAACAAAATCATGCCATCTGCAGAGATGCGGGCAGATGGACCTAGAGATTGTCATACAGAATGAACTACAGAGAGAGAAAAATATCATATAATATTGACTATATGTGGAATCTTGGAAAGTGGTGCATGTGAAACTTATTTCCAAAGCCAAAACAGAGACACAAATGTAGAGAGCGCATATACGGCTACAGGCAGGCAGGGGTGACGGGATGAGCTGGGAGACTGGGATAGGCAAATGTACACTGCTGTGTATAAAGCAGCTAACGAATGAGAGCCTACTGCACTGCACAGGGGACTCTACTCAGTGCTCTTTGGTGACCTAAATGGGAAGGAAATTCAAAAACAGGAGATACACGTTAATGGATGTCTGATTCATTCTGCTGTACAGCAGAAACTAATACAATATTGTAAAGCAACTATACTCCAATAAAACCTTAAAAAAAAAAACAAATTGTCCAAGTTAAATAGCCAGTATCAGAACTAGGATTAAATATCAAGTCCTCATTATTAAGGATAGAAAATGGCAAGGTGGACTTCCCTGATCGTCCTGTGGCTAAGAATCTGCCCGCCAGTGCAGAGATACAGGTTTGATTCCTGGTCTGGAAAGCTCCCACAAGTCTCAGAGCAACTAAGCCCACGCACCACAACTAACAAGCCTGCGCTCTAGAGCCTGGGAGCTGCAACTACTGAAGCCCGGGAAAACCGGAGCCCGGGTTCTGCAACAAGAGAAGCCGCCACAGTAAGTCTGTGCACTGCAGAGAAGAGTGGCCCCCACCTTGCCACAACTAGAGAAAGTCCCCATGCAGCAGCGCAGACCCAGCACAGCTGAAAAGAAAAATAAGAATTTTTTTTAAAAAGAGAAAATGGCAAGGTGATGATGTTTAAGAAATAAAATGCTCTCAACAGAGATATGCACTCATGTCATGACAAAGTCTGAGATTAGCTTTGAAATATGCCAGCAACAGAAAAAAAAAAAGTGGGAAAGATAATTGAAAGAAAAAACTGGGGAAATATTAATCATGACCAAAATTGAGTGATGGCTACATGGGATTCCTTATACTAGACTCCCTGCTGCTGTGTATGTTTGAAATTTTCCATAATAAAAAGTTCACTTACACACAGCTTCCCTCTCTGCAAAGGGAAATCAGTCGAAATGAAGAGCAACAAACATCAAGAAAAAACATCTTTGTCTGGGCAACAAGGAATTCACTCAGAGTTGGTATTCAGGAGAAAAACAGGACCAGAAGCCAGATCACAAAGGATGAAGAGGTATAGCTAAAGAAAGAAGTGAGGAAATGGCTATGAAACTGAATCTTAGATAGAATGCCCAGGCATAAGAAGGAGAGGCTAGGATAGCATGAAAGGCCAAACTACTTTGGTTCTACCTTGTTCTGCTGCTGCTGCTGCTAAGTCACTTCAGTCGTGTCCGACCTGTGTGACCCCATAGACGGCAGCCCACCAGGCTCCCCCATCCCTGGGATTCTCCAGGCAAGAGTACTGGAGTGGGGTGCCATCACCTTCTCCGGTTCTACCTTGTATGTAGGTAAAAACAAAAAGGGGAAAGAGGGAGGACAGGAAGATACTAGAAAGAAGACGAGTGAGCAATTAATTAATTAACCAATCAACCTATATATGAAACAAAAACATTAAACTATGCTCATCCCCCTTCAATAAGGAAATATAAATAAAAGTGAGTTGTCTAGGATTCAACTGTCAAAGATTAAAATTATTTATAATGCTCCCTGTTAGAGGAGAAATATAAACTGATATAATCTTTCAAAAGTTATGTGATAATATCTAGTAAAATTATAAACAAACACAAGTCTTGACTTGTTAGGAATTTTTCCAGTTGCAGGAATCTATCCCAGGAAGTACACAGGGCACAGAAAGATATATACAATGCACACAAAGAGGTATAGGAAGATATATCTCAAGGATGTTACTTCAAAGGTAAGAAACAAATGGCTATCACCAGGGGACTAGGAAAACTGATAAAAACATATAATACTATAAACTATTAAAAGATACAACAGAGATGTGTCAGACACATAGGAAAATGCACAAGAAAAAATGCATTAAATGAATACGCAAACTATTAAAAAAGTAGGTATACTGTGATTCCAATTCTGTGAAAAAGGAATTATTTTATCTCACACATATACAGAAACACAAATACGTCCATATCAGCATATGGTGGTGGTTTAGTTGCTAAGCCGTGTCCAGCTCTTGCAACCCCATGGACTGTAGCCTGCCAGGCTCCTCTGTCCATGGGATTCTCCAGGCAAGAATACTGGAGTGGGCTGCCATTTCCTTCTCAAAGGGATCCTCCCGGAGATATCAGCATATACCCAGTGGAAAAAAGTGTGGATAAACATAAACCAAATTCATGAGAGTAGTTAACACTGAGATATGGGATTATGGGCTCCTTTGCTTATTTAAAAATATCTAAATTTTAACTGTACCCATATATTACCTGAATAATCAGGAAAAAAGTTAAGGACTTGAAAGGAGAGGGAGAAAAAAAAAATCAGTGAGCCCTCAGGTGAGGTCACAGGTCAAGAAGGAGGGAGACAGAGAGCAGGTCTAGGGCCTGAGGGAATAAGGAGCCTGGGGACCTGTGCAGCCGCCGCTGTGGGAACCGCGGTCTGCGAATGCAGCAGGACAGCACCTGCCGGGCAGAGACAGCTCAATCAGTGAGGCAGTGGGAGCTGCTGACAAGCACAGCAGCCCAGGAACACTGGGCAGCCGAGGGGCCGCCAGGGAAGCCGGGGAGAGAATTCAGGGTTGGCAACTGGCAGAGCAGGCAGTGCGCAAAGGTTCAGGCACGTTCTCAGATCCGGGCAGGGCAGCACAGAAATTGTGGACCACGGCAAACCACAGCGAAGAGAAGCTGGAGAGACGGTGCGATGGGAAGGCACTAAGCTCAACCCAGAATGACCCCTGAAGGACTCTTCCAGACGTTCATTCTTGTTCCAGTTTCTACACATAATCCCGTTAGGAGGAAGATCCCAATTTGAGTCACTGGGTCTCAAGTGCAAAACCATCTCCGCCTGCTTCTGGGTGTTTCTCATAACCCCTAAAGGATCAGTGAGGAAGGCAGGAGCTCCTTCTGGGCTCCCCACCTTCCCCTGGCACCCAGCTCTTCCAGAGTCACTAGGCTGCTGTTAACAGAGCAGAGGCTCCACTCCCTGGGTGGACTGTGTATCCTCTACTGGCCAGAAACCTGGAATAAGGGGGGACTGGAGAATCCCAGCGATGGCGGAGCCTAGTGGGCTGCTGTCTACGGGGTCGCACAAAGTCAGACAGGACTGAAGCGACGCAGCAGCAGCCGCAGCAGCAGTCACCTCTAACTAAAGCCCTAACAGTATCCCCTGAGCACGGTAAGAAGGGCCCCAAACTTAGAAAACCTGGCATGAAGCTCCAGCTCCTTCTTACTGGCTCTGTGCACTCGAGAGCAAGCCATTTCACCTCTCTCTGTTCTAAATTACAATATCGTACATATACAAACTATATTATACTTATAATAGTAAAGGAAACATTCTTCAATTCTACCTGCTTACCACTTTCATCAATGGTGCTGTAAAACCATAAAAGGATGCAAGTACCTTCAATGTGCCTATTTGGATGAAATTGTTCATAGTTTTATTGCTTTTCATCTATAACAATTTTCTTCTCAAGATTTCAACACTGCTCACGAATTTCTTCAATTTAACAGTTGCTTGCCACATTTAAAGTGCCTTATGCTTTGTCTCAGCTTTCCTTTTTCTCTCATGTCAATTTTATCTTTAACTACAGTTACTTGCCACGCTCTCCTTTCCTGTGGTCTGTTACGTCACTTACAGGAAAGAATAACTGCATTATGCAGGCTTCAATAAAGTTCCTTACACCTGGCCAGTGCGATTCCTAGGTGGTCTGATCAACCATGGAAATTAATTTAAAGTGATTTAGATAGTATATTCTCAAGTTATTTTACAACTAAAAAGAGCCAAGAGGGTGACTAAATGAATTGGCACAATTCCATTACTTCCAGGTTAGTAATTCAGAACAATAGAGCTTTCTAACAAAGAACTAATATATCAGTTTCAGTGTTAGTACAGTGGTAAGCTGAACAAAAAACTCAAACAGCTAATTTCACAATCACGGAGTTGAAATTCTTCAATAAAATTTGGGCAAACGATATATCCTGAATTATGACGATACTGAGCTCAGCTGGATCTTCAAAAAGTCTGTCAGCTGACAAAAGTCACAACATCCTGGTGTTAAATCCATTACTCACTCCCAGGCTGGAAGTAGGTGAATGGAGACTTTGTAGCCCAAACTAACGAGTCACTGCTCTTCCCACATGAGGACAAAGTGCTCAGAGCAGTAAATGGCCAATGGAAGATCTGGATAAACTAAAGAAGTGTCACGTTCTCTTCAAGGGAAACTTCTGGCAAGACCCAAAGAGAGAAGGTAATAGCTCCCCAGCATCAAAATCATTAACATTCAGAATAAGCAACACGTTTTGAAAGCAAACTAGAGCACTGCTTTCAGCAACCTGGAAACATAAAGACGGGAGCACTGCTTCAGCCAGGATCAGGTTTGCCCATGAAGCTGGAACTCTCATCACATCACCAGAGTCACAAGGAATAATTTCATGACACTTCACATGCAGAGGTCATTCATTTGTTCACTGAACATTTACTGAGTAGCTACTTCTGTAACAGAAATGGTTAGGTACTGGGATGTAAAGTTAAACAAGACCAGGTCCTGCCCTCCAGTAATTCACAATGTAGGCACAGAAAATACACAAAAATACCCAAAGTTAAGGGTACACCGGTTATGAAAGAAGCTTTCACAGATTGCAATGGCCATACAAAAGAAAGGCACTCACCTTAATCCGGAAAGAATCAAGGAAGGGCTTTAAGTGATGGTGGGGCCTGCATTCCTAGTAAATTTAAGCCTAAGGGTCAAACAAGCACTAGAATGGGAGGGAAAATTAGTGAGAGGAATAGCTTGAGAATCCTGGGACCTTCAAGGAGCTCACATGACTGGAACCTAAAGTGACAGAGGATTTGTGGCAGAAGAGGGACCGGAGAGTAAGACATCACAGAGGCCAGGTCACAAAGGTCCTTGTGAGATGTTGAAGTAGAGACATACCAGGATCTAAATATTCGCGTATTTCGAGGCCAGAGGTATATTATTTACTTTTAACTAGAGTTAAATACTACTCTGAATGGAGGGGAATTTGATGAAGAAAGACTGGAAGAGATTCAGGGCCAGTTATTTTGAATCATTTCTGTCTGGCTCATTCTTATTTTTCTCTCAACTTTTTTTTTTTTCCCCTCTCACGAGGAAAAAATAAAACTGAACAATTCTATAACAAAGCCTGTGAACCTTCTGTTCATCAAAAACATTTCTGAACAGAGTGCTAGATTCTATCAAACTAGCCCAAATTAGACAAATTTCTCCAGCATCTAGAGCCTTTCAGGCAAAAAGACCAAAGTCAAGTATCTGATGCCAACAGAAGAAAGCTAGAGAAATACCCTGATTAGGGGCCACACAGAACATGTTGCTGCTTAGCAAATCCCAGCACTTTGTCACTGGGAATGCCCACTGTTCCCAAAACAAGGACATGCCAAACAGTTACCTCTGGGCATCTCCATAGAAACTGCCAGGAAAAAATCTACCAGTGCCAGGAATGACCTTGGACTTTATAGTGTGGACTCAACAATTCTCTCACCTGACCAGGGTGCCAACAGCAGTAGACAGAAGGTTGCCTTCCTCACTACACAAGGAAACTGAACCTCTCAGCCATGTACAGCACTCAGCCACACTCCTGGCACTAATACTACTGAGAAGAGTATCCGGACATAATGATAGACACTAACCACTACTAGCAGCAAGCACTGACCACCCATGAAGCATTAGGCCCTCATCTCCAGTCCTCGTTACAACCTGCAGAGGTTATTTTATTAAGCCCCATTTCACAGACTGAAAAAAATTTAAAAACAAGGCACAAAGAAGTTAAAGCTTACCTAGGTCAAAAAGCTAGCAACAGGTACAGATGGGATGACTTCAAAAACCATGCTTTCCATCATCCTAGACACCTCAGAATTTTTCCAAAGAAATCAAACACTCTAAGCCTTCTTTCCAAGAGTCTCTGAGGTCATCCATCTGACTAAGAGGTAGTCAAAAACATTTTTCAGCAATCAGTTTGCCTCCAAAGCAACAAATAAGTTTTAATTTAATTTAATCAACTGGCTATTCCTGATGGAAAGTGAGACATATTTCAAAGGATTTATTATTGACATGCCTTGATTTTAAATCTCTTATTTTTGGCCAAAATACACATGCAGCAAGACAGAGAAGAGAGCAAAGGACAGACTTTCATTTAACTAGATCAGAATGGAGATTAACAATTACAGCAAAAAAGCTTTCAAACATAATTTATGAAGTAAAAATTAACAGGCAAGGAATATCAAGTAGGCTGAGCCTTACCTCAATTTTATTCCTCCTGTTCTAGAGACAGCACTCCCACCATCAGCAGACACTCCCAGTCTATATACAGTGAACCAGACAAAGGCAATAAGCAACACCTTCATGCTCTCAAAACCACAGTGGGAAGGAAAGTGTGATGGCTTCCTAAGGAACCTAGGCACACATACAGTATTTGTAAATCACAGCCCATCAAGATACAGCCACAAAATGTTTACCTTGTGGTTTGTCTACAGGCATACTTCAGGTTAACAGGTGTATGCAAATTAAATAATCCAAAACAATCCCATATCATTGTGAACTTCTCCCATGGAAATATATAATCGTCAGTAGTCAGAATCAAAACTTTATGAACTACTATTATTAAAACAAGAATAACATCACCATGGCGGAGGTGCCCAACACAGGGCCTGGCATAATTCATAGATACTTGTTTATGGAAGAATGAATTACTTACAGGAGAAAAAGACAGGGAAAGAATAATTCAAGGAAAATACATGATTTTTTAAACATTAAGGGAAAAAAAAATCCCCAGAACCATCAGCAAAACTACAAATAGAATTACCTCACATCTCATCTGAAAATTTATACTCTAATATGCTCCAAAGAGGCAATAGAACTCCTAACACTAAACAAACTCTGAAAGTACAATGACTCTGACACTTATTTTTCCCCACACGAGGTTTGATACCTCATCTACAGACAACACACCAACTTTTGAGAATATTCCATAGAGAACTCTGGTGCGTAAAATAGATGCAGGCCTTAGCTACTTGGAATTTGCATATTGCCTTTCAATGATACAGATGAGACACAGTGTCCAGACCAGACAGACAACACTTCTAGTGAAGATAATGTCCTGGGAGAGTTGAAATGACGGTCACTAAGATTTAGCAGATTTAATGTAATGACTTCGTGGCAGTAGGAGAATATGAAGTTTCATGGATTTAGGGATAAAATGAACTTTTGACAAACTGTAAAAGAGTTTGCACATCCCTTTCTCGAGCTGCACACGTTAAACAATGACACACAAGTCAGTGAAAAGAGGCCCTGAAATTAATTTAGATTTAGAAAAAGTGAGGTGAAAAACCCTAAAATTTACATATATTATGCTAACTTTGTCTATCATTATAAACAACAGCCATAGTGTTGAAAAGAAAGCATGAGTCACAATTCAAAAACAAGGGAAAAAAAAAAATGAACAGAGGAATGCTTTGGGTCCAAATACCACAAAGAAATTTTTTACTTAAAACACAGTTAATGACAGCTACCAGTCTGACTCGCAGTAAAAAGGAATGGTCCACACTTCTATTCAGGAACAAACTCGATTTAGCCCCCAGACGCCGCCTTCTAGCCCCATCTACCTCAGTGCCCAGCCTCCAACATAACTCAGCCACAACCACTAGCAAGTGGCAGGAATTCTAATAGATCTGAGTCACCCCTCCCCCGCAGAAAGAGGTCATTCTCTATCAGGAAGCCCACTCTGCAAAGGTCCCTTGTTTATCTCACAGGCTGCCACCACCAACGGCCCACAAAAAGCCAATTCTCCAACCTCAGCAGCCTACCAACCCTCCTCTATACTCTCCAGTTCACAACTCCGGCTTCACCCTAACGCCAAGGAAGCCAACATGACTTACTGTGACACTCTTGTGACAAGTTCCCTTTCCGAGAATCACTCAACTTTGGGATGCTGGGCCCTGGAGAATCCATCTCTTCGCTCAACTCCCCTGTGCCCAGCTGAGCTCCTTGCCTTTCCAGGAACTAATCACCGGTTACCTCAGGGAAGCTAAATACTCAACACCCTTTTCCCCTCAGCCAGATCCCGTTCTGCCAAGTTCACAGACCTGAGCGGGTGGGGAGGAGGGCAAGGAGAGACGCATCTCGATTCGCCTTACGGACCAGGCAGGCACACTGAGGCCCCCTAGAATTCCAAACGCACCCTCCCCGCTACCCACCCGCTATGGCCAGACTCCAGGCCTTCTGCATCAGGCGCTAAGAGCGCACGCCACTACAGTTAAGTCTCCGTGTCCCTACGACTCCCTTTCCCGGGTACAAAGGTCCTAAATACCAAGCCAGTAAGGCCCCAGGTGGAGGCCAAGACCCCCGCCAAGCCTCCAGCCACCGGAGTTTCCCAGGTGGGATCCAGGGCCCAAAGGCCTGGGCCACTAGGACCGGCTTGCTGCCTCAGGCCGCTGAGCGCCAGGGGCCCGGGCCGCCTCTCCACTCGGCCCCCATTGTTGCGGGTCCCGGCGGCCCGAGTAGGGAGCCCGGGGGCCGGCAACCGCACTCACCTCCCGCGCCGCGGCTCGTGGCCGCGCCGGGCCGGGTAGGGCCGAGGGGCCGAGCGCTCCGCTGCGCCCGCCTTGGCAGTGCCTGCGGCAGTGGCAGCGGGGATGGAGGGAGGCAACCGGCCAGGCCCGGGCGCCACGGGCTGGCTCCGGCTAAGCGTCGGTCCTCTCCGGCGGCGGCGCTCTCAGCCTCCGCTGGCGGTCCGCGCCAGAAAGCTTCCCCCTCCCGGCCCGCGCGCCCGGCCGCCCGGACGGGAACACGCGCCGCGGACAGGAAAGTTCCGCTGAGGGCCTGTCGGAAGCCGCTGTTCCCCCACGCCGGATGGATTGCGACTCCTTCCTCTACAGAGCCATTTATGCTAACTTTTTCAGGAGTGAATGAAGCACAGAAATCCCAGGCCGGAAACCTGAGAATGATTTTAGTGGTGTGTCCAACAGAATGAGTTTGCACCCCGCTAGCCATCAGAGAGACAAGTTGGAAAGTCAGTGATTCAAGTGCGTCTCGGTTCCTCCTCATTCCTCACTTGGGGATAACCTTGGAGGCTTGTTAGGACTATATGAAATGTTGCAAGTGCCTGGCGCGGAGATGTGCGACTCAACATTGGGTCTCGGTCATTGCTGACGCTGCCAATGATGATTGTTACTACTGCTATCGCCTCCTACAGAGCTTGGGCGCAGATTTCAAGGACTCTTGAAATTGATGTGCACCATATAACTAGGTTTTTTCCCCTCCCGACCGGTTTCCTGTTGACTGAAGCTGGAAAAAAGGCAGGGACAAAAAGGGCTTTCCTGATCACTGATACTGAGAGGGAAGTGAAAGACTCAGGTTCTCTTCCCTCAGGTTGGGAATTATTGCCATCTGGGCTCCAGTTAAGGGGAAGAGTGAACTGTGTCAGCTACACAACAGGCCCAGGTTCCCTTCCTTCTCCCTCTTTCAAGAAATGAATATTGACGAAATGATGAAAAAGTTCAGAAAGTGGGCTTTGTTTTCCGCATAAAATCAAGACAATAAAACAATCCTCCTTCCCTCTTCCTTTTTCGTCTAGGCCTTCACACCTCTGTTGTTTAGTCGCTAAATCCTGTCTGACTCTTTGCGACCCCATGGACTGCAACATGCCAGGCCTCCCTGTCAATCAACAACTCCTGGAGTTTACT